>NC_142568.1:6817500-8151875 GCF_041283825.1 Pyrus communis
AATATGTATATATTTTTTATTAATTATATTCTATATAAACTTTAAATTTTAAGTTTTATTTATTTATTTATTTTTATAGTATATTATAGGCAAAGATTGAGATTAAAAATCATAAAACACATTAAAAATAAAAATATCAAGTAATATAAAAATACTAAACACATAAAAAAATTATAATAATTAATTTCCCGCCTAATATTTCAAGAGTTTCATCCATTTCCCGCCTAATGTTTGGGAAATTTTGCAGCCTATATCCATCCATTTCCCGCCTAATATTTAACCCAAAGAAATTCTAAGTGTTAGTTAATGTATCGTTTTGATGGGATACGCATCCTATGAAACAAATTTCAATGATCTAACCGTCAAACTTGTTTATATATGCTTCGAGATCGCATACGCCAAAATTTGCAAAAAAAAAATATTTAGAGATTAAGAAACGAGACAAAACTTTTCAACGGTTATAAACGAAAAATCACGATTTAACGGTTGTTTTAACTCTGATTTTGATGATTTTTTACAGCTATACTCTTTGACCCTATATGAATATAATGAATGAATTCGATCTTCAATTTAAAATATTTACATTGGTGGATACCACAAAATCTTATGTTATACTTGATAAAAGTATAAATAAACTCTCAAGTGTTAGTGAATTTATCATTTTGATGGAATACGCATCTTACAAAACTAATTTCAACGATCCAACCGTCAAACTTTTTTATATATGCTTCGATATCGCATACACCAAAAATTGCAAAAAACAAACATTCAGAGATCAAGTAACGGGACAAAAAATTTTGACGGTTATAAACGAAAAATCACGATTTAACGGTTATTTTAACTCCGATTTTGATGATTTTTTACAGCTACACTCCTTGACCCTGTATGAATACAATGAATGAATTCGATCTTCAATTTAAAATATTTATACTAGTGGACACCACAAAATCTTATATTATACTTAATGAAAGTATAAATAAACTCTTAAGTGTTAGTGAATCTATCGTTTTGATGGGATACACATCCTACGAAACTAATTTCAACGATCTAACCGTCAAACTTGTTTATATATGCTTCGAGATCGCATACGCCAAAAATTGCAAAAACCAAACATTTAGAGATCAAGTAACGAGACAAAACTTTTCAACGGTTATAAACGAAAAATCATGATTTAACGGTTATTTTAACTCTAATTTTGATGATTTTTTACAGCTACACTCCTTGACCCTATATGAATACAATGAGTGAATTCGATCTTCAATTTAAAATATTTACACGAGTGGATACCACAAAATCTTATGTTATACTTGATGAAAATATAAATAAACTCTCAAGTGTTAGTGAATCTATTGTTTTGATGGGATACGCTTCCTACGAAACTAATGTCAACGATCCCACCGTCAAACTTGTTTATATATGCTTCAAGATCGTATACACCAAAAATTGAAAAAAACAAACATTCAGAGATCAAGTAATGAGACAAAACTTTTCGACGGTTATAAATGAAAAATCACGATTTAACGGTTATTTTAACTCCAATTTTGATGATTTTTTATAGCTACACTCCTTGACCCTATATGAATACAATGAATGAATTCGATCTTCAATTTAAAATATTTACACTAGTGGATACCACAAAATCTTATGTTATACTTGATGAAAGTATAAATAAACTCTTAAGTGTTAGTGAATCTATTGTTTTGATGGGATACGCATCCTACGAAACTAATTTCAACGATCCAACCGTCAAACTTGTTTATATATGCTTCGAGATCGCATACGCCAAAAATTGCAAAAAACAAACATTCAGAGATCAAGTAAAGAGACAAAACTTTTCAACGGTTATAAACGAAAAATCACGATTTAACGGTTATTTTAACTTCGATTTTGATGATTTTTTACAGCTACACTTCTTGACCCTATATGAATACAATGAATGAATTCGATCTTCAATTTGAAATATTTACACTAGTGGATACCACCAAATCTTATGTTATACTTGATGAAAGTATAAATAAACTCTTAAATGTTATTGAATTTATCGTTTTGATGGGATACGCATCCTACAAAACTAATTTCAACGATCCAACCGTCAAACTTATTTATATATGCTTCGAGATTGCATACGCCAAAAATTGCAAAAAATAAACATTCAGAAATCAAGTAATGATACAAAACTTTTCGACGGTTATAAATGAAAAATCACGATTTAACGGTTATTTTAACTCCGATTTTGATGATTTTTTATAGCTACACTCCTTGACCCTATATGAATACAATGAATGAATTCGATCTTCAATTTAAAATATTTACATTAGTGGATACCACAAAATCTTATGTTATACTTAATGAAAATATAAATAAACTCTAAGTGTTAGTTAATGTATCGTTTTGATGGGATACGCATCATATGAAACTAATTTCAATGATCCAACCATCAAACGTGTTTATATATGCTTCGAGATCGCATACGCCAGAAATTGCAAAAAACAAACATTCAGAGATCAAGTAACGAGACAAAATGTTTCGACGGTTATAAACGAAAAATCACGATTTAACGGTAATTTTAACTCTGATTTTGATGATTTTTTACAGCTACACTCCTTGATCCTATATGAATATAATGAACTAATTTGATCGTCAATTTAAAATATTTACAGAAGTGGATATATACCACAAAATCTTATGTCATGATGATCTATGAAAATTGAGGATTTTGTAAAAGGAATAACATGTAAGCTTTGAGTTCCATTGGCAAGGTTACATGGTCGTTTAGATTTTTAAAACCCTCCAAATCTCATGAACAATGTTATTTATTTTAGTGAAAAATTAATAAAATTAATAATAATTATTGTAGAAGTGTGAAAAATGTAATCACTCGTAATAAAAAGCTTTACAACTTTCATTAAGGGGTCAACTCCGAAATTTAGTATGCATATACTGATTTAGTATTATGTTTTACATTTTTTGGGGTCAAATTAAGTTTCTCATTTTCATTTTTATTGATTTAAAATATATTTTTCTTAACGGGTAACGGGTCGGGTCATATTACCTGAAAATATTAACGGGTTGATTTCGGGTCGGGTCATATTACCCGTTTACTTTAACGGGTATTACACGACACGACCCGTTAAGCTATCGGGTATGACACGAAAACGACACGAACACGAGAAACACGACACGAATGCCAGGTCTACACAGAAGCAGAGTATAGAGCAGCAGCAATGGCAGTTCAAGAGAATGCATGGCTGGTACAGTTGATGAGTGATCTACATCAACCAGTAGATTATCCAGTACCATTGTACTGTGATAACCAATCGGCAATTCGCTTGGCGGAAAATCCAGTATTTCATGTAAGAACTAAACATGTGGAAGTGCACTACCACTTTATCAGAGAAAAGGTTCTACAAGAAGAGATTGAGATGAGACAGGTCAAGACGAATGATCAAGTTGCGGACTTGTTCACAAAAAGTTTAAGTACAGGCAAGCTCAAAAATTTTCGCTGAATGCTCAGCACAGTGCAAAGAATGAGAGCTGACATTGAGGGGGAGTGTTGAGAATCAATGTCAATTGTAGGTGAAGTAGGTGGATGTTGTAGGTGAAGTAAGTGTGTGAGGTTGGTGAAGTAAGTGGAGGTTGTAGGTGAAGTAGGTGGATGTTGTAGGTGAAGTAAGTGTGTGGTGTAGCTTTCATTTGGTTTGCTATAAATACCCAAGTCCTCAAGCATTGTATATCATCCAAGGAGAAACAAAGCCTAGAGCTAAATAAGAAAAGCTTTGCTAATTAGTTTGTTTTGTGAGCTTTCTTTAAGAGTGTGCTCTATTTTCTTCTTTTTGGGATCATTAGAGTTATCTTGGATACCCTTCTTATTCAACAAATTCGGTGCCAAATTACAATATGTAAGTTAGGCATGAATGCTTGCAATGGCATCCTTAACTCTAGCCATTTTGCCTTCCTGATTGAGATCTTGGCCTGTCGAGTTTGCCTATCCGCCCTTAATTGCTAAATCTTCTGCATGTTCACAACGTACTCCAACAGTTAAGGTTTATGGGTCTCATAACCCTGTTCCAATTCTAAATAAAGCACATTACGACGGTTCTTAAGTTCTGCAATCTGACGATCAATCTCAGTTATTTCATTTTTCTGCATTTTTATCACCTCAAGGATTGGCTTGATGGCCCCTTGAGCAACCGCCACCTCTTCCAAATTCTTTTCGGCCTGCAACACTTCTTCAAAGATACCAAAATGATGTCTGGTATTCTTAAGTAAGGCCGACAGGTGAGTGATGCCCTTGTTGCTAATTAAGCCTTCAGCTGCAAGATCATTGATACCTTCACCAATCAACCGAATGCCATCATGTTTCAAGATATCTTGGGCTGAGAAGGACATCAGTTGTTGGATTTTAGCAAGAGCAGAAGACGAACTGACAGCCCTGGATGTCTTTGCCAGAAATCGTCGAGCTCAATTCTCTAGGGAGGGAGAGGCTACACAAAAATAATGGGTTGAGAAAGCTGGCATTAAGACAAGTCACTAACGAAAGGAAATTTTTTTTAACCTGCTCAGAAGAAGCATCGGCCATATCCTCTGGGGTGTTGGTAGATCCTAGAGAACTTAGTGGGCGAGCTTAATGTGTTAGGCAACTTTTTAGCTCATACGGCCGATGTTGTTTGTCTATATTCGAAGGCCACCGAGGCGGCCATGAAATCTAAATAACACTATGCGGCCCGTAGAATTAATGATGATAAGATTGCCCCCCCCCCCCCACCTGACAAGTTTATTTGGTCGGTTTTAGTTTCGCATCATATAAGGAATGATACAAGTAGAAGAAAACGGTAACTCACATAGGCTGAAGTGACATCCTGTTCTGAGGTGCCAAGGTCTTGCTCTTAAGGGTGAAGTCTTGTCTTAGTAGTAGCTTTTGGGGCCTCGTTTTCAGCCGAGACGGGAGCATGATCGATAGGTAAGTCCACTTTCCCTTTTCCTTTATTCTGTGTGGGAAGTGTCGTCTCTTTCTCAACCCCGAGTTGAGGATGATGTTGTAGAGGAATTTCATCCTCGTGTTTGTCCTAAAAGTCTGACGTTAGTACAAGGGGAAAATAGAGTTTCAAAGAAAAAAGTGATCGAGATTCATCTCATCCTCCAAAATAATCACACGGCGTGTAAGGGTAGTTGGGTTTAGAGGAGTTGATGTCATGATAGGGTCTGCTGGTGGAACTGGTGTGCTCGCCACAGGATTCCCCTCGGGCAACCAAAAGGGCAATGGCTGGACAATGAGGAGCCACCGATATAGGTTTAAGTCTACCGACCTGAATTACTGGAGCTGTTGAAGATTTCACCTTATCAGCTTCAAGAGAGGTCGCCAGGGTTCCTTGACTTGTTGAGGGATTCATGATTTGGCACTTCCCTTTTTCAGCCAATTTTTAACTCGCTTTGGAGTGGGCTTGGTTTGAGCCAAAAGGCTTTTTCTTTGGTGAGAAGGAGCGAGCTCTTTTTACTCCTGTTTGGGTGAGCTCCACCAAAACAGTAGCAGCCGTTGAAGGCTGGAAGGCTTTCTTCTTTTACAGAGTCTTTTTCTTTGCTGTTACAACTGCTACCACCTCTGAACTCTTCATAGTTAAGCCACCTAAAAGAGGAAGGATAAATTAAAACAATAGAGTTTGGAAAAGGAAGATACAAGGACAGCTTACAATAAGAAGGCCTTGGCAGAAAGGTATAAGGACAACTTACATTGAGAAAGCCTTGGCGTAGGTATTCTAGGATGATCGTCGAAGATTGTTTTGACTTCGGCACAGTACGGCCAAAATCAATTGGGAGCAACGTTCGCCATGTTTGCTTTTGGCAGCGTTGCATTCTTGTTCTGACCCTGGTTTTTCTGTTATGCTCAAGGTGAGAAAAAGAAGTTGCCAAGATTGAGAAAGCCTTGGGGTGCAAAGAAGTTCGGCTGGTAAACTTCGAAACTTGCGCGACGCGATTCACAGCCAAATTGGAGATCTCAACAGAGTAAGAATGATCCCAGTTTGGCCGAATTCTATTTTCTGTGGCTTTATCCTAGTCAATCGTAGGGAGCTCTAAAGTCGACGGGTAGAATCTTTGGCAGCAGATCATAAATTCATCTTCAGTTGAAGCTTTTAAGCCGAATAAGAACTGGAAAAATTCTACTGCTGGATGATCTAGCGCAGTGAGGGAAGCCAATTGAAAACCCATGGCTTCGGTGTTCTTGAAGGGAATATTGTCAGCTCTCAAGGGTGTGAAGTAGATTTGGAGCCACAGGTGAAACACCTAGAGAGGACCACCTTGTTGGGGGTCCATACAACTTGAGGCTTGGTGACCTCCTATATGGGCCAGTCTTGGTTCTTGAATAAAGGAGATAGACGATGCGCTTTCATCAGGGAGAAAACGGACTCAGGAATTTCGGTCTTGAAAAGTGGATCAAGAACTTTGTGCATTGCTTTTTCTTCATCTAGGAAGCGGAAGTTCTTGATGACATGCTAGTCCATGATTTCAGGAGTCTTTTCAAATTCTTCAAGGAGTTGTTGGCCAAGAGTAGTGGAAGCCATTGTTGGCAAATTATAAGGTATGCTGTTGCAAATGATTTGGAAGCTAGGGATTCTGAGAGTTTGTTTCTAAGCGTAAAATACTGATTAAGAGGAGCTGGGCTTTTATAGGCAGGAGGACAAGATGGTTTCGAGAATAAGATCTTAAAGATATCGTGTTTAATCATTTAAATTCAAAAGATGTAAGGTTTAGCCGTTTTCACGATGTTCCATGTAAGCGCGATGATGTTAAAACCTGATTTTCAAGGCACGATCTTTGAGACATGGCGATTCCGTGTCTACGTGCTTGAAGCATGGGATACATGAGATAGCCGAGCATAGAGGAGATTCAAACTTGCGTGAAGCATTGTCATAAATTACTCTAATATATGAAGAGGAAGAATCGAACTTGCGTGAAGCATTATCCTTACATCAATCCCAAAACCATCGATCACCGGTCGATTTTATATTTTTAGGGACCCACTGAAGGATTTATGTTGAGGCATCCATGTTGAAGCACAAGAGTTTTGCTCCAACCAGGAGGACAATCACAATGCAACACGTCTCAACATTAGAATAAAGATCCTAGAGTCCCACATCGATTGCGGATGAAAGCATGTGACCATCCTCAACTATAAAAAAAGAAATCATTTTCTATAATTAATCCTAATGCCATTACTATACTTAAACTCGTCATTAGAACTCACTAATGATGATTGTGCTTGAACCTATGTATCGTGTAAACTCTTCACTATTAATGACCCTCGTGGACATAGCCCAACTTAGGATGAACCACGTATATCTTATGTTTGCTTTTCTATCACTATCTCTTTATCCTCACTAGATGACCGGAGCAACCTTACGAAGGTCTTGATACTTTACGTTATTCCAAAGTCTCACTGATTTTACCATCAACAAATTCCAAACCAAATAGACCCTGAAACCCAATAAAACTGATTATTATTCAGTTTAATTCCGAGGGTAAAGCAAACTAGACTGGACCGCGGCCACCCCTAGGTGGGCCCGGTGGTTAAAAAAAAAATGTTCCGCTATGTTATTCATCTAAAAGGAATGGAACCATATTTGCCAAGCATGTACCTTTCATTGCTAGACTAGTAGTTTATGCCAAATGCAAGACATATATTTGCCTTGTAACAAATTGTATATCACTTGTATGGTGAAAGACACAAGAGATATCAACCGAATAATTATAGGTAAGAATTTTCCCAAGGTGTGATTAATATTACATGCCAAAAATGAAGAAGAACAATGTGGACCCAATTGAGGACGATAAACAGTACACCTCGTGCTATAGTAGTTCATCAGAGCATTTTCAGTGTGTAAAGGCCCTCTTTGGTAATAGGCAATTCAATCTCCTAAGTGAATAGTAACTGCCTTTAAGGAATAGTAATTGCCTTTTGCATCTCCACCCATAAACTGAATAGCCATGGCAATAGGTAATAAAATATTAGTAATTTTTATTTTCTAAAATAATAAAAATAAATTAATTTTTAATTTCGGATAGGATAAACGATTTCGTCACGTCACGTGTCCTTCTATAAGATTTTTAACCAATTCCATCGCGCAATGTGTCCTTCCATGTTTAGAATCGTTGAAAATATTGAAATGTAGTGTAAGGTGAGAGAAAATGGTAAGGTATCTATAGAAAAAATATATATATATATATATTTTGAATTTTTTTTTCGAATTTTTAACTATTTTTAAATTTTTTATTAACTTGATTAATCTAAATCAATGATTACAAATTTTTTTGAAATCCAACAGTCCAGATTGTGACACGTGGCCCACCATAACATTCGTGTTTTTTTTTTCTTCTTATTTTTCTTATTTTTTTTAATTTTTAAAGCAATAAAACCTAGACCATTGATCTAGAAATCTAACAGTCCAGATTCAACAACTAGTGAGTGGGCTGCCACGCTAGCCCTACCGCCTGAAATATCATCGGTAAAGTACCCCCACACGCGCATGTTATGCATGCACCTGACGCAAAAATTTTTATAACGTGGCTGATGTCATACTGATGTTAGCCTTGCATCACTCCCCCTCAGGCGCTCTGGCCTTGGACTTATGCCTGAGCTCTCCCACGGGCTCCCCCTTAGCCCAATTGCCCATATGGGCTTGCGTCACTTTGGCAGGGGATTGGATTGCAAATGGGGCCGGTCCACAGGGCAAAAGAGCACATTGGAAGTGCTCTCAAAAGAAAAGTGTTTGATTTCGTAAGAAACAAAGTATACAAAATTGCAGAACAATTCATACAACGTTTGTAACATCACAAACAGATTGCCAAACTCACTTATTAATAGTGGTAAAACTCAATTACTCGGTAACAATGTAATTAGAAAAAAGTCATGATACTAATCGGATATTAACCAACGACTAATGTTGTTATTAATCGTTAGATTCCCATGTCTTTGTTCAAATTAAACGCTTTTAGTTGATGTTTGACCAGGTGGGGCCAGGGCTAGAAGCAGCATTCTCTTTCTGGTCGCTGTATCCCCAGGTGGGGCTAGGGCTAGGAGCAAAGGATGATGGAAATACAGTTATAGCAAGCTTCTGGCCAGCATCTAAACAGTCTGAGAAACACCACAAATGTACCATTTTCTTCCTGGGGTTGCAAGGTTGATCACATCCTTTCCACTTGTTAATGGCACAGAGTCTAATGGAGCTGAGCATTCTTGAAAGCCTGTGCCGTTCACCTTGAACACATTGTGGGCGCCTTTTGGATAGTTAAAAACTGCATAAGATCAAAGATAAAAAAAAACTCTTTGATGAATTCCCAAACCACTATTTATAATAATAAAATTAAACAAATATACATGGACCTAAATCTCCACAACTGAAACTATATGGACTAAAGCTGAACTTCGCTCATCCAAACTACAAGGACCATAATAATTTGGCCTAAATTTAATGTATGATATAACTTAGAGAGAAGTTAGTGTTTTTGGTATTTACCAAGGTTGTCGCCAACATAGAACATCTTTCCCCGAGCCCAAGCTTGATAATCACAATTAATCGTCCACCCTTTGTAGTCGCCAACAACATAATCTGTTGCTAAAATTGAAGGTGCAAAAATTGCTAGAATGGCTAGGATTAGGAAGAGCTGGGAAGTGGCCATCACAACTAGCTAGTATTGAGCTGGGAAGTGGTTCACTCTCTAAAGTTGGTTGTTGTTTAGATGATGAGCTCGATCAATTTGGTTGCCAAAATGAGTTGAAAGTTTGCAAATTTATAGGGTTGTAATCGACATGAGTACTCTAGTCTAGCATTGGGTTTGTCCACGGACGGCATTGCCCTGCCGAACGGTACGAAAAGATTTGAGAGTTAAATACAACATAATAAACAAATTATACTCTCTAGCACATCAATCTTGTTTTTGTTGGACATATTTAAAAATGGTTGCTCTGTGTGACCAGGAACCTTCCATGAAGTTATATGTGGCGTGCCCTACGAATTGGTTTTCCTGCACTATTATGGATGCCTAATGAAAAAGAAATATCGTAAAAAAATTGTAGGTCAATTGGTTAATAGCACTTATCAATATACCATTTTTAACAAACGATATTATTTACACTAAAGGGGTGAGAGAGTGGGCTAAGCCTCATAATGGGCTACCAATAATATGGCTTTGACGAGAATATCACTACTTACATTTTGCTAAGAGTGTTATTAATTGTCCAAATTCTCATGTTTCATAAATTATTCTAATATATGAAGAAGGAGATTCGAACTTGCGTGAAGCATTATCCATTTGCATTATATGATTGTATTGTAAAACTTATCATCGTGGTGTATAGACATGGCTATTTCTTGTATGATCTATTAACTCGAACCGAAATGACACAAAACTAACGGGTTCATGGAAGGTTTATCCCACGAAAAACACCACCTTGTTTGGTGGATAGGGTTGGCCATTTAAACTGGTACACCGAACTAGAACAAACTAAGAAAAACCAAAAAACTCAGTGTTGGCCTGACCCGAATGGGGATTGTTGATTTTGACTAAACTAATTCGATTCTTGGATTTGTCACATGATGCTTTGTATGCATCTAATACTTGAAAGAAGTTGAGGCTTCACTATAAAACTAATTGGTAATAGGAAGATATCCCAGCTTACTTATAAGCTCATGTAAAATTTCTTCTCCCATGAATGTGAGATTCATTTTCAACAATACCCAAGTAGCCCTCCTCATTTCTTTTCCTCCCTCATCTCCCTTGTGGTCTCACATTCTCTCGTCTCCATTGCATACTCAACCTTCATCATATCTCTCATGATCTCCCAACCTCATGCACCTTCAAAACCGTCATCCACTATATTATTGTTGTTCTTTAGATTCATTGATAGATTTGTGTAGGAAATTGATTACTAGGTTTGGAGTTTAAGTGAGGATGGAAGGAGTCCAACAAAAAGAGTAAAATGGGTTTAATTCCGTTTTTACCATACACCGATCAACGTCATATCTTCAAGGACCCACTAAAGAATTCATGTTGAGGCACCCCTGCCGAAGCCCAAGAGCTTCGCTCTAACCAGGAGGCCAATCATCATGTAGCACGTGTCAGCATTAGAATAAAGCCCCTAGAATTCCACAATGACCGCGAACGAAGGCTTGGGACTTTCATCAACTATAAAAATAGATCATTATCCTATAATTATCCCTAATGTCATTGCCGTACTTAAACTCGTTAATAAAACTTAATAATTAATGATGATTGTGCTTGAACCTATGTATTGTGTAAACTCTTCACTATTAAATAGAACTCTTTTACCCTCATAGACGTAGCCCGACTTAGGCTGAACCATTGCTAACTTGTGTTTGCTTCTCTATCTTTATCTCTTTACATATTATCCTCACTAGATGATTGGAGCAACCTTGCAAAGGTCACAAACTTGACACTTTATGTTATTCCAAAGTCTCATTGATTTTGACATCAACACACTACTACAATTAATAGTTTGTGTGACGAAGCACAGTTTGTCACACAAAGACAAAAACATCGCCTGAGAATTAGCACGACAAAACCTTCGATGCGGCTTCCGTCGTGCAAAAGTCGTGAGAGAAGGGTTTGCGCGACGACTATGTAAACTATGTCGCACAAAATGTCTTTGTGCGACGACAATAACATGCCTCACACAAAACCTTTTGCGCAACGTAGCTTAGTCTCATTGTCGCACGAAGATAGGTGCGCGACGTAGCTTACGCAGCCTTCGCACAAAGGTATTGTTATTTGTTTTATTTTCTTCTGACAATATATATATATATATATATATATATATATATATATATATTTGTATAATTTGTATAAATATTTTAATTAAATTATAAACAATAATTAATAAATCAGAGAAAAAATATTTAACTATAAAATATATGAAAATGAACGTACAAGCTATCCGAATAAAAAAAATAAAAAAATAAAAAAATAAAAAAATAAAAAATAAAAAATAAAAAAACTACAACAAATAGTCGTTTAGGTTTGATGCATCAGGATACTAGCTATCGGTTGGGTGAAACATTTGGGATGTTGAAGGTGGAGCAGGATCAAGAGCTGGCATCGGGATTTGGAGGTCGGACAACTTGCAGGCTCGTAAGATCATGATCATTTTCTTGTCCTGGGCTGCAATTTGGGCTTTTAGGGTTGCCACTTCCTCCATTAGGGCGACAACCTGTCCCATGGTCAGTCAGGAAAAGGAGGCACCTGTCTCACGGACCCATACTTTCACTTAACAACTTTGCCATGACGATGACTGAACGTCTGATCTAGGGTCTCAGTCAGGATCTAAAGACTCGCGTCCTTGGGTACAGTGACGTCCTTGATTGGGGTATCCGGGGGAAGCTGTGATGCCGCTTGTTGAAGAGACTATTCTCCACCATAGTAGCCTGTAATAATAAGAAAAAATATTAATATTTAATAAAAATGTAGTTAATATTTGAACGATTCATAAATATAAGAATAATAACAATTACATATACTTACATGGAGCTGCTCAGTGGCCTCATTGACAAGTCGAACATAAACGTCCTTGAACATGTCGAGCTTTGGGAATTTAGAACCCTCCTAAAGAACAAAAAAAAATTAAGAAAATGTTATTATTCATAATAAAAAAATTAAATTGTATAAAATTTAAAATCAATATACTTTACCTGACGTTGCACTTCAACCCTATAGGAGAAGGGCATCAAATCGAAATGGTGGAGAAGTGTCTTTAACTCCCGAGCTTTCTTGCCAGCAACAGATTTCTTATGTTAAACACACAATATATATGTTAGTGCAACTATTTGAAAGAAATTAGTAAAAAAGTTTTAAAAAAAAAAAACTAAAACAGTAATAAATTATTATTAACATATTATGTACATACTTACCATAAATCTTGTGTCCGTAAATGTTTGCAGAGCCACTCCCAATCCTTCGACCGCTCCAACAACTCCGTTGGGCAACCCTCTAGGCAAGTAATCACTGGATCATCCCATTTCTTAAAATGCGCGTGGAGTTCGCACTTCCAATGTTTGTACCGGGTTGCTATGTTCTCTTCTAAGTATGCGGTGGCCTCAGGGGATATGTCCTTAAGACTATAATTGAACTACAAATATGAAAATAATAAAATAATAGTAAGAAATTTAATACTATTAAGATAATATATTTTTGTTTATAATATTTGAAATCAAAATTTAAAAATAATAAAGGCTAAAAATGAAAATACTAACCGACAACTCATGCCGCACCAATTTCTCGTCTCCTCGAGAATTTCTGCCCAAGATTCCCACTATATAGCACAATGCCAATTGTCCACCGAATAACAAAACACAGCTGATAGCGATGCTACTATGCTGCTGTGAGGTAACCGCTCCACAATGTCACAAGTCATACGCTATCTTGATGAATTTGTTGGAGTAAGCTATGTTCCTGCCTTCATACAGCTACGATTAGATTATGCTAGCCCATTCAGTGCTCATCAACCCTGCAGCCTCCGACTACTTTTTCATCAATTAAACTCTCAAGAAGGAAACACAACGAACAAAAAAAACTTTCTATTTGCAAAATCTGAAGGTCTACCTCCAGAAAACACAGCACACGGACACCCATGTGTCCACACTCAAAATTCCAGTATACAGAGGCATCAACCATAACTATTTTTTAGGTGATCCACAACACTTAATTACTAATCTAAACCTCGGCTTAGACTCTAAAGAAGCTGCCCCAAGAAAGGATCGACTTTGTTACACATACAATTAGCATCTGTCCGAAAAAAGTCTGAAGATTATGTTAAAAAAAAAAAATTAGACTCCTAAATTTCTTGTTGGGGTTTATCAGAAATTGTGAACAAAAACCAAATTCCAATCCAAACTCAAAAGCCACAATTTGCCAAAATCCCAAAATAATATGAAATTACCCAAACCCGTATCCCTTCCAAAACCTAGCAATCAATATAAATTTGAAACCAACAAAAAAAATTGGGGGAAATTGATAGATAATCAAATTTACTTGAGGAGATGAAGAGGGTAACCTACTTTCGATTAACTTCAGTGAAGAGGAATTTGGAAAATGAAGTGCTGAGGCGCGAGTGAACTGAAATTAGTTTGAGTGACCAATTTTTCCTTTCGATTCGCCGTGGAGCAAGAACGAAACAGTGGAGTAGGGAAGAGAGAGACTAAGAGTGAAACATTGCAAGAGGGAAGAGATAGATGGAGTGAGTGAGAGGGCGAGAAAGGGAGGGTGACTTTGATATTAAAAAGACCTTGCGCGACGCACCAGTGTCGCGCAATAATTTGGAAAAATTAAAAAAAAAAAACTCCCATATTTTCTAATTGAACTACCAAAATTTTAACAAATTGTGCGACACATGTATACGTTATGACGTCGCACTATAGGTGTTTGCACAACGGCCTCATTGTGGCGTCGCGCAAGTTATATTTGAAAAAAAAAAAAAATTTATTATACATACAAATTAAATAAAATTTAATGCTACTTAATAAATATATAATAATTATAAAATTTATTTTACGTACAAATTAAATAAAATTTAAAGCTCCTTAATAAAAATATACCATTAAATTTAATAAGTTTACATTAAACCTCATTCAAACTACAATAATAACTATTGCTATCCTCACTACTATCATTTTCGGATTCCCATTCATCCTAATCTTTGTTTGCCTCTTCTGGTGCATTGCATCGTGGCAGATCACCGAGGTCAATTGTAATTGACTCTATTGGTATTTCGATTTCGGGAACTCCAACTACTTGAAATGGTTCTTAGACAACATTAGTATCCTGGAGTGTTTCTTCACCAATTTATATCGAAAATGATAGCTGTTAGTCAGCGATGTTGTCGTTGTCATCATGATCTAGTGCAGGAATATCATATAGCCCTCTTTGATCAATCTTTTGAACAACTTTCCAACCACTGTTGGCCTTTGGGTCATCTAGATAGAATATTTGTTTCGCCATAGTTGCCAAAATTTATGGGTCTTCATGGTACCAACGCCTGGTAGTGCTGGGTTTGCATCAAACCAAGGCACTTAAACAATATTACTTGACGCCTGTCTTTGTAAAGCAATAGTACCACACTAGTTAGTTTGCCATAAAAATCAATGTCTTCACTGTTGTCGACACCTGGGACAAGTACACCACTATTTTGAGTAGATGACTTGTCATCATGTGCTGCCCCCAAGAACTTGATCTCGTTGACATGACAACTTGAGAACAATTTAGCGTGAAGCAGTCCTCTTGCGCAAATTATATAATTCTTCATTGTAAAAGGGTGAATTCAGTTCCTTCAATTTGTTTATCTAATATAACATATACAAAATGTTAACTTGTTAGTGTAACCAAATTTAAAGATGGACATGAACAATTTGGAAAAATATGCTCAATTCAAAACACATACAACCTACATGTTCGCGAAACCAAGAAGGAAACAATTCACAGTGCTTCTTGGCATATAAATGTGAAGGATGTTCCCGCTTCATCAACTGTTCATACTCTTCAAGGTATGGCAAAGTCTCATCACAATTGTTGAGTATAAACCAATGCGCTATCTCCATGTCCTTTTTGGTAAACGATTCGCCTTTTACAGGATCGCCGAAGGGTCGCACGATTTGGGCAAACTTCAATTCTACAATCAACTCCAAGGGTGGACATAACCAAAGATTCCTACAAAGAAAAGAAATAATTCAGCTTAGCACCCAAGAAAACTTAGAAAAAAACAAACGAAAAATTGAAAATGACATAAAAAGACAATGAATAGAAATATTGGGTTGCCTCCCAATAAGCGCTTGCTTTTACGTCCGCAGCCAGACGATACCAACAGTAATCATTCAAGGGAAGCTGGTTCTTGGAGGGGTATAACCTCCACATCATGCTCCACAAAAGACTCGTAATATGGTTTGAGTCTATGTCCATTCACTTTGAACATGTTTCTGGTCTTTGCACTTTGGATTTCCACTGCACCATGAGGAAAAATATTAGTTATAACAAACGGACCAACCCATCGAGAACGAAGATTACCTAGAAATAACCGAAGGTGAGAATGGCAAAGCTCTTCCTTGATATCATTTTGTCATGAAATGCCTTTGATTTCTCCTTGTATATTTGCCTAGACTCGTATGCATCATTCCGGATTTCATCTAACTCATTCAATTGAAGCTTCCTTTGCTGTCCAGCAACACTCATGTCCATGTTGTAGGCTTTGATCGCCCAATAAGCTTTGTGTTCTAATTCTACTAGAAGACGTCATGATTTTCCATAAACTAATCGAAATGGGGACATTCCAATAGGAGTCTTATAAGCAGTCCTATAAGCCCACAATGCATCGTTCAAGCGCATGCTCCAATCCTTCCTACTAGGACTCACAGTTTTCTCCAAAATTTGCTTCACGTCACGGTTCGATACTTCTGCTTGACCACTAGTTTGCGGATGATAAGGTGTAGATACCTTATGTGTGACATTGTACTTCCTAAGCAACGCTTCAAATGTTCTATTGCAAAAGTGACTCCCTCTATCGCTAATGATTGCTCTAGGTGTCCCAAATCTTGCAAAGATGTTAGTCCTAATAAAATCTGAAACAACTTTTGAATCATTAGTTTTGGTGGCTTTAGCTTCCACCCATTTAGAAACATAATCCACAGCCAATAAAATGTAAAGAAAACCATTTGAAGATGGAAAAGGTCCCATGAAATCAATGCCCCACACATCAAAGATCTCAACAATCAAAATAGGGGTTTGTGGCATTTGATTTCTTGGGCCCAAGTTACCTGTTCGTTGACAACGATCACATGTTGCACAAAACTCGTACGCATCCTTAAACAAACTAGGCCAATAAAAACCACTCTCTAACACCTTAAGGGTTGTCCTCTTTGCTCCAAAATGGCCGCCACATGCATAAGAATGACAAAAAGTTAGAATAGATTTAAACTCAGATTCAGGGACGCACCTTCTAATCAATTGATTAGGGAAATATTTCCACAAATAAGGATCATCCCACTTGTGGCATTTGGCGGTTTTGACAAGCTTATCTTTCTGAGCACGTGTAAAATCATCCGGAATCTTTTTGGTGACCTTGTAATTGATAATATCTGCATACCAAGGGTCAGTAACCTTTAATGAAAACAATTGCTCATCCGGAAAACTCTCACGTAAAGGGATGAAATCTTCCTCTGTGTTTGAGTGCACAAGTCTGCTAAGATGATCTGCTACAACATTCTCACTCCCTTTCTTATCCTTGATCTCCAAGCCAAACTCTTGAAGCAGAAGTATCCATCGAATGAGTCGCGGTTTTGCATCTTTTTTTGTGAGTAAATACTTCAAAGCTGCATGGTCAGAAAACATAATAACTTTAGTTCCAATCAGATAAGATCTAAATTTTTCTAAAGCAAATACAACAGCTAGAAGCTTATTCTCTGTTGTTGAATAATTCAACTGTGCATCATTGAGTGTTTGTGATGCATAATAGATGACATGTGGCACTTTGTTGACACGCTGTCCTAGAACTGCACCGACATCATAATCTGAAGCATCGCACATTAACTCAAAAGGTAAACTCCAATCTAGTGGCATGATCACAGGAGCCGTGGAGAACAACTCCTTAAGCTTGTTAAATGTCACCACACACTCTTCATTCATATCAAATGTTACATCCTTTTGAAGCAAACGGCATAAGGGTCTAGAAATCATTGAGAAGTCTTTCATAAACCTACGGTAGAAACCTGCATGTCCAAGAAAAGAACGAACCTCCCTAACAGTAGTAGGGAGGGGTAAAGAACTAACAAGTTCTACTTTAGATTTATCAACTTTAATTCCATTTTCAGATATGATATGCCCTAGAACTAATCCATGCGAAACCATGAAATGACATTTTTCCCAATTTAAGACCAGATTAGTTTCTTGACAACGTTTTAAAACTAGGGATAGATTATGTAGACATGTATCAAAAGAATCACCATAAACTAAAAAATCATCCATGAACACTTCAATTATTTTCTCAATCATGTCAGAAAAGATACTTACCATACACCTTTGAAATGTGGTCGGGGCGTTGCAAAGTCCAAACGGCATCCTCCGGTATACAAATGTGCCAAATGGACAATTGAAAGTCGTCTTTTCTTGATCCTCCGGAGCAACTGCAATTTGATTATATCCAGAATAGCCATCATGAAATTAATAATGAGAATGACCAGCTAACCTTTCTAACATTTGATCAATGAATGGAACTGGAAAGTGATCCTTGCGTGTGGTGTTGTTTATCTTCCGATAATTTGTACAGACTCTCCAACTATTTTGCACACGTGTAAGCACTAGCTCACTAGCTTCATTCTTAACAACTGTGACTCCGAATCACTTTGGAACTACTTGAACAGGGCTCACCCACTTACTGTCCGAGATTGGATATATGATGTCAACATCAAGAAGCTTGATAACCTCTTTCTTGACGAACTCCATCATGAGTGGGTTCAAACGGCGTTGAGCTTCCCTTGTAGGTTTTGCACCTTCCTCCAGTAGAATCCTATGCATACATGTAGCTGGATTTATACCTTTGATATCTGCAATGCTCCAAGCTATGGCAGTTTTGTGATCCTTCAGTACCCGGATCAATTTCTCCCCCTCTTCTGCTGTGAGTTGTGACGATATGATGATCGGTAATGTTTCATCCTCTTTCAAAAATGCATACTTCAAATGTTCAGGAATCGGTTTAAGCTCCAATTTGGGTGCCTGAATCACAGAAGGAAGAATTTTTTTCGTTAGAAGTAGGAAGAGAAATAAAATAGGAAGAAGACTTACCACGAATTAGTGAAAGAGACTCAAGGGCTGCCACTGTCTAGATTAATTCTTCTTCAATGTGCTTGGAATAATTAAGTTTTTCATGTGTAATGCTATGCACTAACGCCTTCTCTAAATTATCTTGTCCCACACCTTCATTAAAACAATCCTTCACAAAATAGTCAAACGTATCAATAGACAAACAATATTCAAAATCACTAGGGTACCTCATAGCATTGAAGATTTTGAACTTGACGCTTTCTCCATCAATTTCCATGGTTAAAGTACCATCGTAAACATCAATCTTCGTACGTGCCATTCTAAGGAATGGTCTTCCCAATATAAGAGGAAATGCAGTAGGCATAGGGTCATGTTCCATCTCAAGAACAAGAAAATCAGCGGGAAAAATAAGTTCATTCACTTGCACAAGTACATCCTCCAATAGGCCTTTGGGATATCTATTTGAACGATCTGCCAACTGGATTACTACCTTTGTTTCCTTCAAGTCTCCAAGGTTTAGTGATTCATACACTGAATATGGCATCAGATTGATGGATGCCCCTAAATCACACAATGCTCTCCCAAACTCTTTCCCTCCAATTACACATGGAATGGTAAAGCTACCGGCATCTTTCAACTTCGGTGGTAGCTTTCTCTGCAAAACAGCTGATACTTCCTCGCTTAATGCCACAGTTTCTTGATCATTGAATCTCCTCTTGTTCGTACAAAGCTCTTTAAGGAACTTTGCATACTTGGGCACTTGTTTTATGGCATCTAAAAGAGGTAAGTTCACTTGGACTTTTCGGAAAGTATCCAAGATTTCCTTATTAGTTTGCTCTTTCTTAGACTTCATAAACCTACGAGGAAAAGGAATAGGGACACATGAGTTAAATGAATTTTGAAATTCTTTACTTACCTTATCAGAATCTTTTTTGTTCAATTCTGTATCTTTAGGAGACTTTTCAGTGTATGTTGAAGCCTCATCTTGCTCAAGATTTTTGGTTTGTTGTTCCCCTTGCTCATTTGTATCTTTTCTAGTCCTCTTTTGCATCCTTGGCTGCTCAAAAACTTCTTTTCCACTCCTTAAAGTCTCAACATTCATTTGCTCCGCATTTGGATTCACCACGGTTTGGCTAGGCAACCTTCCTGGTTGATGTTGTTGCCCCATCAAACTTGCTAACTGACTCATTTGGCGCTCAAGGTTTTCAATTGCTTTGTCTGTTTTCTGTTGATGAGATTAAGTAGAGTTAGCTAAAAAAGCAATTAAATCCTCAAAAGACTTACTTGGAGCTTGTTGTTGTTGAGGCTGAAATGGTGCATGCGGTCTTGCTTGAAAGGAGCCAGGTAAACGGTTATAGTTGTTAGGAACAGATTGTTGTCCGTTGTCTTAATTGTTCCACTTTAAGTGTGGATGATCACGCCACCCCGCGTTATAGTTATGGGAGTATGGATCATACTTTTGTCTTTGTTGCCCCTGAAACCCTCCTAACGCATTAGCTTGCTCAAGACCACCTTGATCCATTAACGATGGGCACATATCCGTGGCGTGTCCCATCATTGAACATACACCGCACATGTCTTTTGGAGCCACCATAACCTGTTGCACAAGATTAGTCAAGTTAGCTAATTGTAATTCAATACTAGAGTTAGCACTTTCCTCGTTAACTTTCTTAAAAGGTAGCTCATCTTTCCCTCCAAATTGTCGTGTGTTACCAGCAATGTTTTTTAATAATGCCTTAGCATTTGTTGGTGTCTTGTCCATGAATGCTCCTCCACTTGCTGCATCAAGCATTACACGATCAGTACCACACAATCCTTCATAAAAATATTGTATTAAAAGATGCTTTGAAATTTGATGATTAGGACAAGATGCAACCAAATGTGTGAATCGCTCATAGTAATCTCCAAAGGGCTCTCCATGTTGTTGTCGGATTGCACATATGTCTTTCCTTATGCTTGCAATTTTTGTGGTCGGAAAATATTGCTCCAAGAATGCTTGCTTCACCTAGTTGCATGTGTTCATTGATCCCGAAGGTAAATTGTAAAGCCACTCCTTTGCCTTAGCTTCTAATGTAAATGGGAATGCCCTTAGCTTGACTTGCTCCTTATCCACATATGCTGGTCTCATTCCCGAGCATACCACATGAAACTCCATGAGATGCTTGTTGGCATCCTCTGTTGAGAAGCCATGGAACTTAGGCAAGTAGTGAATCATGCCGGACTTAAGCTCAAATCCTCATTCTGTATTTGGATATGTGATGCACAATGGTTGTTGATCCGTATTTGGCGTTGCTAACTCTCTCAACGTACGGTTATCAGCCATGCCTTCTTGTGGTTCTTCCTCCTCTTCTGAACTCAAATGTGGTGGAGAAGATAGAGGTAAAGACATCGATGCACCCTTCTGCTTGATTGTTCCTCGAAGCTTTCGAAGTGTTCATTCAACCTCAGGATTATAGGAAGCTAGATCAATGCTCTTGGACCTTCGAGTATGCATATACTACGAAGAGTACCTAAAATAAAACAAAAAAAAACAAAAACAAAAACACTAATTAGACAAGAAAAGAAAACAATAAAAAATAAGTAATTAGAAATAACAATCCTCGGCAACGGCACCAAAAATTTGATAGGATTAAAAGCACACCACAAAGTAGCACAGAAATGTCCTATTAATTTTCCTTATTAACACTAAAATTTGTCAATTGTAGCATATGAAAATAAGGTCTTTCCCGCAGAAGATTGTTTTATCTAACTACTTAAAATGTCACAAAAACTGGGCTGCTGTCCCTACTGGCCAGCCACCGAAAAATAATTATTAGACCTACCTACACTTATCTAAAGTCTACAAAATTTTATATGCAAACACTAGACACACAGAGCTACACTCACACAAATTTTGGGATTTTTGCAGTTGATTTGCTATTTAAATTAAATCGAAAAAAAAACAGTACAAAAACAGATTTTTAAGTAGTTCACAAATTAAGAAAAACGAGTTAGGGGAATTGCTATCCACCACCAAATAATCATGCAAACATGTTATGTTTCATTCAAATTCCTTTCATTTTCGGATGAAGATGCTCAAGTTGGCTCAATGTTAGAACTCAACCTATTACTCTTTCTTATGTAGTATGTTAAGAGAATGACGTTTTCAACTTAACTTAGTCCCTAACATGCAATCTAGAATGGTGTGTTCATAGATTTAACAAGTAGAAATCATTAAGAACAAAAAGAGTTTGAGTCATCACAAGGCATCGTAAGTACTGGCTTTGTCTTACTTATCCTAGAAATTGGTTCACATGTTAATCGCAATTAACAAGTACTACTCTAGAACATATGTAGGTCCTCATTCGACAAAGGCAGGCACACACATATTCATAGCATTAGAATCCTAGATATGCTTACTAAGTATGCATCCGTAGAAAACACATAAAGAATTCATCAATGAGACAAGTAGTGAACCAATTTTCATCCATTCGTAAAAGTAATTCAAACGAAATGTCATAACAAACTTGCAATCATATTCGGAGCTTCAAAACAGCCCCTAACTACTAAAAATTAGTCACACATAATTCTCAAATTAAACCAAAAGAAAGACATGAGTTTGAGAAGATAAAACCGAGAGAAGAGAATGCCAAGATTTCCTCCTTCCTTTCCTTCCTTCCCCAACGTAGCAGCCTTGCCTTTTTTCCTTGCTTTCCTTCTTTTTTTTCTATCTTTTTTCTCACACTGTTTCTCCCCCTTTGCTGCTGCAACCTGTAGCCCTTTTCTTCTTTCTGCTGCCACAGTTTTTTTTCCATAACTCACCCCACTAACAGCCATTTAGTGATGACAATAAGTGAGAGGAAATGCTAAAACAATTGTAACTCTTTGGGCAGCCTTTATGCCCATTACTCTCACTTAATTTTCCATTTCCTCTGATATTTGAATAGGTGTTAGCTGGCTTGTTCTTGGCTGCATCAGTTTTGGCTGTTAGTTTTATTGGATTTATTGCTTTCAATGCTTTCTTGTCAGTTACAAACTGCTCAGCCTCTTGGGAACCTTTCAGTGTTAAAACGGCCATAACTTCTTCTAGAAAAATGATATTAACAATCCGCGAAATGCTCCAAAAAATAGACATCCGTAGCTTTCTAAACATATAAGCTCATTCTCTAATTCATTCTGAGCTGTCCGTAACTTGCTTCCAAAGTCAGCTGACCTGCACAGGCAGTTTTGACAACTTTGTTACTTAAAATTCCACTTGTGTTATTTTTCTTTTCTTTACTTGACAAATCATACAAAACACAAAAACAAAGTAAATAGCTCAAAAATATAAGGAACTAACTAAGAAAAGACAAGTGAATTTGATGTAAATATATATAAATATGAGCTTATCAATACAACCCTATTCTTTCCGATTAAGCAAGTTGTGCTCTAACAACGTCGCTGAGTACCAAGCGCTGATCATTGGACTCCGAATGGTGATCAACATCGAAATCACAATGCTAGAAGTATATGGCGGCTCCAAGCTCATAATCAATCAACTCTTAACTACATATGAAGTAAAGAAAGATGATCTTGTCCTATACTTCTGGCTAGCAACTCAACTACTATAGAAATTCAAGTCCGTGACACTAGAACATGTGCCAAGAAAAGAAAATCGAATGGCGGACGCTCTCACTAACTTAGCCTTAAGTATGGCACTAGCAGAAGACGAAGCTCCAGACGTGCTAGTTTGCCAAAGATGGGTGATCCCGTTCATCGCTAAAATGCTACTGGATGATACAAATGTCATCTCAGTACTTCCCGTCGACACTAAAGAGTGGAGACAGCCGCTGATCGACTACTTGGAGCATGGAAAGCTTCCGGACGATCCTAGAGACCATTCTTAAATACGTCGACGAGCACCTTGCTTCATCTACTACAAGGTACCGTTTGGTATATGGGATGGGACGGAATAGTGGGACGAGGCGTTCCGTCCCACGTTTGGTGCGCCCAAAAACCGTGGAATGCACTGTCCCATGGGACGAAATTTGGCTGATTTTTCATTCCGCCTCCCCCTAGAACGACTGGTTCCACGTCCGTGGAACACAAAATTTTAACATTTTAAGACAAAAATGCCCCTTATATTTTTCAATATTTTCTATCATCTTCGTTCCATCTTCTCTGCCACGGCCTTTTCCGTAGCCTCCCTCCTCATCCTCTTCTCATCTTCTCCCTCAGCTGCATCTCCAGGTTCGATTTCGATCTTCTCTCGTAGCCGCTGCATCTCTAGGTTCGATCTTGATCTGTATAGATCTTTAATTTTGTTTTTTTTTATTGGGTTTTATTTTTTCGGTTTCTTGATTTTTCCATGGAAATTTTCAATTTTTGGGAAAATAGGATGATTATGAGAAAATAAGTTAGTTTTCTTGGTTTCTCTGGTTTAACTTGTGTTTAAGTGCAAACTTAAACTCAACATCCATTCTTTGTGGTTACATTGGGAGCAGGAATTTATGTTCTATGTTTTTCTTGTTTATGTATTCTCATGCCGTTCATGAAGATTGACCCAGGTATGCGATTGAATATTGATAGCTTGTTGTCTCAGTTTTCTGGGTTTTAATTAATTGGAGTTTTCTGGGTTTTCATGGCCAAATTGGTTCATAAATCTATCTGGGAAATTTTGTAAGTAATGTAAGAAAGACCCATTTGAGGAAATGGCATTTAGGATAAAAAAAATGGGTGTTTGTATCTCGAATTGTCGAATTCAAGAGTTTGGTATTGGACTGTGAAGTGGTTTTGTTTTGGTTGTTTGATTGGGTTTAGTACAAGTTATAATTTGTGATCAAAATTGGGAAGAATGTTGGAGCCAGAGCTCTGTGGTTCTCGGATGCTATCGCCTTTTCAAGGCGAAAACGGGGATAAGGAACTTTCAGTTCTTCCCAGACACACCAAGGCTATTGTCACTGGAAACAACAGCTTTGATTTGTTAATCACTGGGTTTTGTTAAGATTTGTGCAACTGGGTTTTGTGAAAGATTTGTGCTTTTTTAATCTGAAAAAAATGAGATCTTTAGTATGATGTGCACCTCAGATTTTGTGAAACATTATTGATCTTGATTTCAGTTTGCAAAGAATATATGATGTTTTGGTTATCGGATTATCTAGGTCATGTTCTTGTCCTGAACTTTGAATCTAGTCCTTATTGTAAAGCATATGATGCATAGAGTCACATACTTTAGCGCCAAACTAGTTCGTCTATTGCTTTAGAACTACTCTAAAATTCATTAGGAAGTTATGCATCTAAAACTTTTTTGCTTATGATTTGTGTAGTTTTTCTGTTTTATTATTACTTACTACAACACATTAAATTATCTTAAAGATCCAGTCTTATGCCAAATAGCCTTTTATTAGATGAATACTCAAGAAACATAAAGTTATTGCTCAGGCCATGGGTCTGTTAACTGATATGTACACATCAGTATAGCTCTACAGACACATCAGCATGAAGGTTACACATCAACAAGGCAATTAGTTTGTTGAGATTCTAGGAAGGTTGTTAGTCTATTGGGATGGTAGGGATACAAAGAAGTTGGTTAGTAGCTTGTGAGTGAAGCAAAGAATACTTGTATAAATAACAAACACCTCTCTCTCTCTGTAATTCATTCATTGTTCAAGGAATACAATCTTTAGTCATTCACTTTCTCTCTCTAAATTCTCTGCCATTGCTTTTCGTTTTGCTTATTCTGCAATCTCCAAAAGCTAATCATTGGTATTGTTATAAAAGATGACGAAATGGTTGGACTAAATGAAGCCCATTCGTCCATATCAACTGCGAGGAACACATGGTCAACATTCTTAGTAACCTTCAAGCAATTTTCCATGATCCTAAGGTTAGCAAGATGGAATTCATGGCATAACATATCTTTAGCCATGTGCTAGTGTAAAAAATATATCATAGATAAACATATGTGTTCAAATAAATAAATAATGTCCCGTCCTGTCCTACGCGTAAATATTGTACCAAATAACAGATGGAACAGGGGTAAGTTAGTCATTCAATCTTTTCCATCCAGTGCATACCAAACGCAGAACGGAATAACCATCCCGTTCCATCCTGTGCGCACCAAACATAACACGGAACCCCCATCCTGTCCTGTCCCGTCTGCGTACCAAACGGTACCCAAAGGAACACTCTACTGACGCTCTTTTGAATAAGTACTTCTAACATGCCTAGGTAAGGAAAAAGCTAATCAAGCCATGGAAGAAGCACACTCAGGCGTATGCAGAGCGCATTAATCTGGACCAAAGCTGCACTTCTAGCTCAAAAGAATGGGCTACTACTAGCCAAGCATGGTGAAGGATTGCCTGGAATACACCAAAAGGTGCCAAGCCTGCCAATTCCACGCCAACTTCATACATCAACCACATGAGCCTTTACACCCTACAGTTGGCTTATGGCCGTTTGATGCATGAGGATTGGACGTCGTATGACCAATCGCACCAAAATCATCTGTCGGAGAAGCCTACATCGTACGTCTAAGGGAAGTCAAGAAGGAAATTGTCGTCTGTTTCATCAAAGAGCTTATTATCTATTGATACGGTATGCCTCACTACATCATCACTGACAACAGAAAATAGTTCTCCAACCGACTCATAAACGAGCTCTGCGAGAAATACAAGTTCAAGCAGCACAAGTCTTCCATGTATCATGCTCTGGCTAATGGTTTTGCGGAAGCATTCAACAAAACGCTGTCCAACCTCCTGCAAACGGTGATCGGCCGAACAAAGAGAGACTGGCACGAAAGAATAAGTGAAGCACTTTGGGCATATTGGACGACATATAGAACTCATACCCAAGCTACACCTTATTCTCTCATATATGGCGTGGAAGTTGTTCTACCACTCGAAAGTCAAATCCCCTCACTAAAGATGGCCATAAAAGAAGGCTTGACTGAAAAGGAAAATGCAAAAGACATGGAAGACAAACCTCGTAAGTGTTGAAGCATGACAATGAAAGAGTCACAACGTCGAAAAGAAATTAGCCACAAAAGCTTCAAGAGCACAGCAAAGTGGGCAGCTACAAGACTGTCCTTCAACGCACGCTACAATAGCAAAGAAAACGAAAATGTTGCGCAATCACACTACGCAAACCTGCAGCGATTACGTAAGCAGTTTCTTACACTGCACGACAAAGAAGGCAGCTACAAGACAGTCCTTCAAGGCATGCTATAGTAGCAAAGAAAGCCAAAATTCCAAGTAATTACACTACGCAACCCTGTAGCGATTACACAAGCAGTGTCTTGCACTGCACGGCAACATCACCATCAAGGAAAACTGTGACCAAAAGGCACTACACAACATAAACTCACTGCAGTCTTTTGCACAACCCTACATGGTAAAAGTGACGCACTGTAACAAGCTTCAAGTAGCTACAACTTTGCACTAAACATCAGCAAAAGGGCACGGCAGCAGCAGCTATAAGGCACGGCAGCAACAACAACAGATGCGCATAACAACGTCACTACCAAGGGAATACTGTGGCCAAAAGGCACTACACAGCATAAACATACTGTAATCTTTTTGTATAGCACCATGTGGTAAACAATGATGCACTGCAACAAGCTCCAAGCAGCAACCACAAGCAAAATCTACGGCAAAAGTACCAAGCAAGCCCACGACAAGAATTGTGTGTTGTGAAAAAAATGCACACCCAATTGTCATATAAATAGGGGTCAATTGCTTTCTAATACTTTAAGGGAAATACATACCCAAATAGCAAAAGAAAAATCAAAACAAGGAAGCACATTCCAACCAAAAAAAAGAAGCAAATTACAAAAAAAAATGACAAGTTTCAGCCAATCTGCGCAAGCTGGATGCTTTTGGTGATAATTCAACTTTCCAAAGGAGTTTTGATGCAAAGCCAATTGAAGAAGGAAGCTAAGTGGCTGAGAATCATTGTATCCAAATTTCATAATTTTCCCTAAAGCCAAGCACTCCAGTTTTCAAAGTTATTCCCACAAAAGTTGTTTTCCCGTTAGGATTGCACAGCTGTAGGAAAATGCAAAGTTGAAAGCTTTCCAGATTTTTCCTAGTGGCATGCAGTACATGCCTGAAAACATAAGGGATAAGGCTATGTTTCCCATATTTTTACAGAATTTTCCAAAAGAGAAATCAACCTCAAACTAAGCGTGCAAGTCAGATGACATGTTTCCAAAAACAAAAACAAAACAAAACAAAACAAAGGGAAAGGAAAAATAGCTCCTTGCCGTGGGGAATCAAAAGAAAAAACAAATACCCCTCCATGCTATAGGAAATAAAAAGGGGAAAGAAAAAAACTCCTTTCTTGCCATGGGAATAAAAAAGAGGAAAAAAGTTGTCCTTCTTGCCATGGAAATCAAAACAAGAAACAAATAAATCTCCTCCTTGCCGTGACGAATCAAAAGGGGAAAGAAAAAAGACACCTCCTTGCTGTGGAAAAAGTAAAAAAAAGGAAAGTGAAAAAATGCACATCCAACTTACCTTTCCAAAACCTTGAAGCAAGTCACAAAAGTTTTCCAACACTTTGGAGGAAGTCATTCTCATTACCAAAATTGAAGGAGGTTCCTACCTAGGAAAAGAAAAAACATTCTTTTCCCACAGGCACAAGGAAAAAAACTCAAATCCCAAAATACACCAAATTTATTTTGCCAAAGATTATGAAAAATCAAATTCGCACAATAAGTATGTGCCAATTTATCCATTTTCAAAATTTTCTTTCAAGATCAAGCCTCTACGGCCCTTGTAGAAAAAAATATTCATTTTCTTTCAAGATCAAGCATCTACGGCCCTTAAAGAAAAAGTTCATTTCTTCCAAGATTAAGCCTCTACGGCCCTTGAAGAAAAATTTCATTTTCGTTCAAGATTAAGCCTCTACGACCCTTGATGAAAAAAATTCCATTTTCAAGCCTCTATGGCCCTTGAAGAAAATTTTCATTTTATTTAAGATCAAGCCTCTACGGCCCTTGAAGACAATTTTCATTTTCATTCAAGACCAAGCCTCAAGGGCCCTTGAAGAAGTGTTTCGTCCAAGAGACACCCCTCTACGGCCCTTGACAAAATTCATCATTTCAATTCAAGAGATACGCCTCAAAGGCCCTTGAAGAAATGTTTCATTCAAGAAATACGCCTCTACAGCCCTTGAAGAAGCAAACTAATTCAAGATCAAGTCTCAACGACCCTTGAGTTAGAACATTCACATTGCAGAACTTCAAAACACGTTTACTACATGTGACAAGCACATGCCTACAACGCGCCTTGAAGTGGGGGCATTTGTAGACATGTAAATTTCATTGCATACAAATGATGCATTACAAAACTCCATGTGCATATGACTCATCACAAATGGACAAGTCATCAATGACATGTGGCATAAATCTAGCAAGGGAAATATAAAACATTCCCAAAATTCGGCTCAAGGGAGAAAACTCCCTTAAATTCGGCTCAAGGGAGAAAACTCCCTTAAATTCGGCAAAAGGGTCTAAAGTGATCCTAAAATCGGAAAGAAAGCTAAGGCATCTTCACAAAACAAGCAAGAATTGAAGATTGTTCACAAAATAGGCAATAAAGCCTCTAAATTTCAGCCAACGGAGTAAAGGTGGCTGAAATTAAGACACAAAATATGCCTAAAGTATCCCATGGACGAATCAGGATACAAATCAAAGCTAAATCCATCCAAAGGCAAGCTTTGAGAAGCCTATAAATACAAGTTCCTCCCATAAGCATAAGTGTCAAAAAAATTACACATTGAGAAGAACCTCTGCACAAATCTTTGAAGACTAATACTTTGCCAAAGCTCTCTTTGAAGAACGCACAACCAAAGCTGAAGCTTTTTGTTGACCAAAGCCAAAGCACTCCTTGAAGAATCAACAAGCACTTGTGCCAATTCCTTCAAGACTTTGTTGCAAGCTCAAAACTTGTAACAACGTTCGTTTCAAGATCAAGTCACCAAGACCCTTGAATCAACGAAGTTCTACATTAACATCACCTTTGCCACAACCCTAAACCTAAGAAAAGATCATCCACGCATTGTTTCAAGCTCAAAACTTGAAGCAATTATTCAATCGTTCATTCAAGATCAAGTCGCAACCCTTGGATCAACAACCTATGCATCTACGTCAGATTTGAAGACTGAATCAGAGGAAAATTGTAAACAGAGATTGAAACCTACAAATTCATCAATACAAATCTACTTTGTACGCGTGTTCTTGTTTCATTCGTTACAGAATTTTCGTGTTTACAATTATATTGTTGTTTTTCATATTTTCTAATATTGCTTCACCAATCTATAGCCAAAATAGAAGGGCAACAATTGCTAGAGTGACAAGGATATTGAATAGATGGGAAGAGGCCATTGCACCAATAAATTAGTGAGTTAGCTTTACTTCTGTGAATGTGGTTGTTTTGAGAAGACGAGCTCAATCGATTTGGTTGCCAAAAATGAGTCAAAGATGCTGCCAATTTATAGCAGGGTTGTGAATAATACAATTGGGTCTAGCTAGGGACAGCACCGCCAATGGTATAAAAAAACTACAAAGTAAGAAGTCCAACATAAATTTACTAAAACAAAAAATGACTTGTTAATATTAGAAGATTAATTTTTTTTAATTCCTGTTTGAGCTATGTTCTAAATTGTATCTTTCGAGTGGCCTGCTTCTGCCGTATGAATTTTGATTCTTTAATTACTGCATTAGCAAATTCTTTTACGAGTCAAATTACAAAGGGTATAATATATTTTAATATGTTATAAATAGACAAAAGTGAGAGAGAGAGAACTTTTTCTAGAGATTGAAGTGAAACGGGTGCAATGTATCACACTATTTATTTTCATAACTGTATCACACAAAGAATACAGTTAAAGGAAGGGAAGAAAAATTCGTATTCACTTTTTGCGTTTTTATCTTGTGTGTAGTTTTGATCATACATTGCATACTCTTTATATAGAGTTATTTATGTGCAAAAGTCTACATGAGAAGTTAATGCATGTTGAAAGTCATATGTCATACAACGGCAACAAAATCTAAAAATACATCTACACTACTATTTTTAATCTTTTTACACTACAGATTTAGCCGAGCTATATGGGCATTCAATTCACATAGCTTTCACAACATTATATGTAATACAACGTGTAGACATTGAAAATTCGGTGAAATAATTGTTCACCAACACATTAAAGTTTCGACATGCCAGGGCATACGTGGCATGCGCCATGTGTCTCACAAATCATACACTTGGATGTGATTTATCCAAATCGAATGAGTCATCAAGAAGCACATGTGTCAACACTTAACAGAAATGAATTATTTGATTTATTTGATTTTAATTTAATTAAATCAAATATTAATTGATGGAGTCAAATCACAAATCGGCCCACAAGTTGAATCCTGGTTCTTTCATCAATTAATCAAGCCCACAATAAAGGCCAAATTCATCCGTAGGCAAAGCTCGAAAAGTATAAATAGGAGACTCCATGACAAAGAAAAAAGGGCCATAAATCATTTTCACGCCCAGACGCTGAAGTTTTGAAACTCTAAAGCTATCAAGCATCTAAATTTCCCAAACTCTAAACACTCAAGAAGACACAGAAAGCCTTCTACGTTCTTCGTTGAAACCTTTGAAGAATCATCAAGTACCACTACGCGTGCCAACTCTTCCCTTGCCACAAGCCAAATCTTTGAGGCAATCGTTCATCCAAGATGAATCATTGCAACCCTTGGATCAACAACCCTTACAACACTACACACTTTACATGTTTGGAGATCAAATCAAAGCATTCAAATTGTAAAGAGATTGTAACCCTAAACTCATTAATACAATACATTTACTTTATACACGTGTTCTCTTGTTATTTGTTACAAAAAAATCATGTTTACACAATGCTAGCTATTATCGGAGTGAAAAAGTGATTTCTAAGAAAACAAGGAAATAATTTTGTAGGATATCCAAAGATGCAAAGCCTAGCCTTTTATCCTATGACTAAATATCACTTGTTTGATACTCCGTTTTTATCTACATAAGCCTCATAATCTTAAATTATATGTTTGTTGACGTCGTTCAAAGTCCAAGTAATAGAGCTTGCTTGCTCGGCTAGTACCATGACCAATTTATAACTTCTTTGGGAGGGTGCCCTATAAAGTACAATAGTTTGACCAAATTGTTACAATGCAATGCATATCGAGCAGCAATGATTTGTGAAACATATACCTCCTCGTAATAGTATATGTGAATTATTGATCAAAGAAAACCGATCACATGACATCTGACCCTGCACAAGTTAAATCTAAAATTCCATTGTGACAGTTGTGGTATCTAATGCAAGTGGCACCCTTCCAATGTTGTTGGGGAAGGCACACTCTCTCTAGCTTATTCATTACATATTTGCACCAAACACTAGATATATTCCTTGATTAAAAGAGATTACACTAAACACTCGATATCAGTCGTACTCCTTAATTGGAGGAAACCAACTACAAGACTAAGAAGAGATTTACACATAATCTGTCAGGAAACACAGAAGGTGCCATGCAGCCATGCTGCACCTATGATTTATGGAATTGCATAATCTGTCTAGGTTTGGTAACTCTCAATACTCCCCATCAAGCTAGATCAAGGAGTATAGTCGATCTAAGCTTGCCTAGAAGACACTGAAAATGTGCAGACAAGAGAGCCTTAGTGAACACATCCGCCAATTGATCATAATTGTAAGTGAAGACCGTTTGGATGAGTTGTGACTGAACTTGAGCCCTCATGAAGTGACAGCCAACTTCAATATACTTGGTCCTTTCATGAAAAACTGAGTTTGCAGCAATGTGCATGGCTACTTGATTATCACACATGAGAGACATAGGAGTTGTACTCGAAAACCCTAGATCAAACAAGAGACTTTTAAGCCAAATCAATTCACATGCAGTGGCAGCCATTGCTCGATATTCAACTTCAGCACTAAAGCGGGCAATGACTTGTTGTTTCTTACTCTTCTAAGTGACAATGTTGCCTCTAACAAATCTACAATAAGCAGTGGTGGATTTTCTGTCAATTGCATTGCCTGCCTAGTCAGCGTTAGTGTATGACGCATGAATGTTAGTGGAATGGTTATTACGCATGAGGATACCCCTATTGATGAACCATTTGAGATAGCATAGGATCCTTTTAACAATATTGAGATGTTCTACTATGGGTGCATGCATGAATTGGCTGACTAAGCTCACAGCAAAAGTAATGTCTGGATGGGTGATAATAAGATAGATAAGCTTGCCAACCAATCTTTGATAATAGGTGACATTCTTGAGTGCCTCGCCATCAATGGTAAGCTTAAGTTTACTGTCAATTAGGGTGACAACTGGCTTGCAATCAGTGAACTTAGCTCTCTCAAGTATATCCATGACATACTTACATTGGTTGAGAAACAAACCCCATTGAGAGGTTGTCATCTAAGTGCCAAGAAAATACTTCAACTTCCCAATATCCTTGATGGCAAAGGTTTAATGTGGGGAGGCTTTCAAGGCTCTGATTTCAGATGCATTGTCACCTGTGATAACAAGATCATCTACATAAATAAGGATCACCAACTTCCCATGGGTTCCATACCATACAAACAAGGACGAATCGACATTACTTCTGAGAAAACCTTCCCTTTCCAACATTGAACTAAGCTCGGCATACCAAGTTCCTGGTGACTGCTTCAAACCATAGATAGTCTTGTGCAGTTTACACACCATGCCATCCTTTGCTGGAGAGTAACCTGGGGGAATTTGCATGTAAACTTCCTCCTGAAGCTCTCCATGAAAGAAAGCATTTTTAACATCCATCTGGTATAACGACCAACCACAATTGACAGCAATAGAAAGTAGCACACGCACTATGTTAATTTTTGCCACTCGAGCGAAGGTTTCTTTGTAGTCAATCCCAAAGGTTTAGGTGAAACCATGAGCAACAAGCCGAGCTTTGTGTCTTTCTATTGAGCCATCAGTCTTGAGTTTAGTTTTGTAAACCCAACGACTCCTAACCGTCTTTTTTCCTGGAGGTAATTAAACTATACTCCAAGTACAATTTTCCTCCAAGGCTTGAAGTTCTTCAGACATGGCTTTCCTCCAGTAAGGGATGAGATTAGCTTATTGAAAAGTGTTAGGCTCTACAAGTTTAAGACTGCAGTAAGAAATGCCACATAAGAATTTGAAAAACTGTGATTACTTATTGCTTCAGAGATGGGATGTCTAGAGGCATAAGTAACGTAGTCTATAAACTTGGCAGGAGCCTTCCTTTCTCGAGGTGGATTCCTCCTTACATCTTGGGAGGGTTGGTGAGTAAAGTGTTGAGGTGTAGCTTCAAGATCACCATTTCCTTATGAGTTGGGTTAAGGAACTGTTGAAGTTGTGGTTTCCATCATGACTTCTTGCTCTTGACCGTCATTGCCCTTTAAGGAATCATTGTGGCTCAAAAACTCAGTGTATATAGGCAATGGAAACAAGTCCCACAAGAGCTCCCCCTCACATGAAGTAGGACCCTTTTTAAAGAATGGAGTCTCTTCCTCAAAATGAACATCTATGGATGCAACACACTTGTTAGTGATAGGATTAAAACGTTTATATCCCTTTTGAGTGGAGGAGTATCCCATGAACATGCAGCTGACTGCCCTAGCATCCAATTTGTCATGATGTTGAGTTTGCACATGTACAAAACAAGTGCAACCAAAAACTCTCAAGTGTGACAGTTTATTGGTCTGTCTTTAAGGGTTTCATATGGTGATTTGAAACCTAGAACATGACTAGGAAGCCTATTGATCAAATAAGTGGCTGTAAGGATTGCATATGACCAAAAAATTTTGCGTACATTCATATGCAACATGAGTGCCCAAGTATTCTCAAGTAGATCTCTATTCTTCCTCTCGGCTATCCCATTTTGTTGTGGGGTTCCCACACAACTTGTTTGGTGAATAATTCCTTGTGAACTCAAGTATTGAGTCATGATATTGGATTAGAACTCAATGTCATTGTTCAATCTCAAGGTTTTAATAGTTAAGTGAAATTGTGTTACAACCAACTTATGAAAATCTTTAAAAATAGTTGGAACTTCACTTTTAGATTTCATGAGGTAAAGGAAAGTGATTCGAGTGTAATCATCCACAAATATAACAAAATACTTGTAACCCTCTATTGATTCAAAAGTGGGACCCCATACATCAGTGTGTACCATTTCAAATGGTGTACTACACTTGGACATTGAAGAACCAAAATGCAGCCTAGCAAATTTGGAAAAATGACAGGTATCACACTTAAAAGATGGGTGACAAAACATGGGAAATAGTTTTGACAAAACAACTTCTGGTGGATGAGCTAGTCTTTGATGCCAAAGTTGTTGATCTTGGGGTTTACTTAAGTTTGCTTGAAGAGCTTTAGGAAGATGGAACTTCTTGCAAAAATAATACAGGCCATTTAGAAAAAAACCTTCACCAATCATCTTCTTAGTGATACAGTCCTGAAATACCACAGTAGTTGGTGAGAAAGTGGGAGTGCATCTTAAGGTAGAAGTGAGTTGCCCTGTGGAAAGTAATTTAAAGAGAAACAATGGAACATATAGAGCACTAGACTCAATGTTTTTTGACATCAAATTTAATTTTCCTCTACCCATCACCAAAACATTTTTTCCATTTGCAATGGACACTTGAGAAGGTTTTTAAAAATGATGAAAGTCATGCAAGTTTGAAACTTTATTTGTCATGTGATCAGTGGCACTTGAGTCAATTATCCAACAATCAAGTTCAACACTAGTTTAAAGTGCAGTGGAGAAAGCATTGCAGATACCTGAAGCTTTATCAGGATGAACATGATCATGGTCAACAAGGAACCCGACAAACTGACCAAGAAGTGCAGTGTGGTTGTCACTGTCCACTTTAGGAGTTAGTACAACCTCTCCATATCTTTTGCTTTGAAGATACATTGCAAACTAGCAGTGAAGTCAACTGGGCCAATGGTTGAGTGAGCTCGAGGCATGATTCGCAACATGTTGTGCTTTGTAGGAGGTTGTATATGATGCTCTGGGAGTTATTGACCTAATATTCTTACTGAACTTAGGTTTCAACTCTGGATGTAGTTCCCAGCACCTTTCTTCCACATGTCCTATAACATTGCAATATTTGCACTTTAGGTGTGGATTCTTCCCCTTGTACACCTTGTTGTCAGTTTGCCTGTAGTTTGCACAATACCCTCGAGCCTCAGGCAGTTTGTGGCTTGACTCTTGGTTCATCACCCTTCTTCTTGCTTCTTCACGTTGCACAGTAGCACAAACATTCTGAAAAGTTGGCAGTTCCATGCTCCTTAAAATGTGACTTCTGAGATCTTCATACTCGGAGCTTAAGCTTCCTAGCAACTGATATATCTTGTCTTCCCTTGCACGTTTGAGAAAGAATAGATGGATCAGTGGTATAAGGAAGATATACATCCATCTCATTCCACATGGTTTTAAGGACACCAAGGTGTTGAATAAAGGTCATTCCTTCTTGTTGAATACTTGCAATATATTTCTTCAACTGGAACACACGAGCATAATTATTCTGGTTCCTATACATGTCCTTCACAAACTTCCATAGATCTTGTGAGGATTTAGAGTAGCTAAAGATCTCAACCACATGCTTCTCCATGATGTTGAGTAACAGAGACATAACCTTTTGGTCCTTGCACAACCATGCTTCGTATGCTTGGGTAGAAGGCTCGGGTGCTTCCACTCCTCCATTGATGAGCCCTAGCTTTCCTCTTCCACCGAGAGCAAGAGACACTGCTCATTCGTATTTATCTCAATATCTGGAACAAAAGAGGGAGAACCTTGTGAGTTTTTTCCCCCAAGGTTTACTGAGCTTTCTTCAGCCATAATTGGAGCTTCAAGATGAACAACAGCGGAAAAAAAATGGGCAAAGACAGGTCAAGGATGACACTGCTCTAATATCATGTTGTAGTTTTGGTTTAAGTTTTCTTGTATTTCTTAATAATGTGAATGTACAAGGAGATACACATATATAAAAGAAAAGAAGGACCGATACTTAGACTAAACCATAGAGGCCAATTATACTTCTTAATTAAAGGAGATTACACCAAACACTAGATATCAACCATACTCCTTAATTGGAGGAAACCAACTACAAGACTAAGAAGAGATTTACACATAATCTGTCAGGAAACACAGAAGGTGCCGTGTAGCCATGCTGCACCCATGATTTCTGGAATTGTATAATCTGTCTAGGGTTGGTAACTCTCAATAGTTCAGAAATTTAAGTCAGGCATATAATCAGAGTTTCATGTGGATTGAATTAGAAATGACCTAGGATCGATTAATATTTCTGAACTTGTTTTACTTATTTTTTATTTTCTTTCTCCATCTCATTCTAACGAGTGTCGACCCATGGACGTCAAGGAAAGGATGTGATATACCCAACCAACGGGTCTAACAAGGGCCGACATAAGTTTAATATTTCTAATATTTCTAGCTGAATGTTGTATTCTTCTACACACACACTCTTCCCACTCCTAAACTTAAACTTGTGATCCCACCCACCCACCTCTCTTTTCTTCAATTCATAATCCTTATTTTGCCAATTATATATGTACGTAGTGGTTAATCATATTAAATTCTTTGTTAGATGAGTGCCTATATATTAACCCAACTACCTCGTATCGTTTTGATCACTGTGTTGTTTCATACTGGACTAAGAAATAGAACAAAAAGGGTGGTATCAAGAGCCGCACTCTTACAAATAATAAATATTTATGTTTAATGTTTGTTGAACGGCAGACGAGGCAGTTCGATTTCAAAAACAAACCAAACATTTATTAGTACATGAAAGAATCATTGATAACAATAATTAAGAGGAAAGACCTAATCAAATGACAAAGAAAGCAATTATTACAAATACAATCTAATGAAATAACTAAGCCGTCAGCAGCGCGAGAAAGCCAAAAACAACCGTCATCCACCCATATCTTGTTCCAGCACTTCCAGTTGCGGGAGAGGTGCAGGGGATTAAGGTTTGAGGCAGTGTAACTGGGACAAGGGCTAGGAGCAGATGATGACATCACAGTGTGGAATTTTTCAGGTTGACGGGCCGAGGGCCTACTCTAACAACACCGATACTGTCCCTACTTTACCACATGCCCAATCCTCAGGTGTGGGGTTTTATCACATAAGGCATCGGTGTTAGTTAGAGTGGGGTAATTCTATTTAAAGTACTCTTCTCTTCTCCCTCTATCCGATGTGGGACAAATGGGGGTTTCAACACTCCCCCGCACATGAGACCCCATTTTATGGGTCACACGTGGAAATCCACATCGGCAACCACGTGGAGTGAGTGGGGGCTCACCCATCATGCGGGGCCAAATGGGGACCCACCCAATCATGTGGCAGTACAATCCAGTCCCTTGGCTCTGATACCATGTGGAATTTTTCAGGTCGACAGCCCAAGGGCCCACTCTAACAACACTAATACTGTCTCCACTTTACCACCTGCCCAATCCTCAGGTGTGAGGTTTTATCACAAAAGGTCTCGGTGTTAGTTAGAGTGGGGTAATTATATTTAAAGTACTCTTCTCTTCTCCCTCTTTACAAATGGAGGTTCCAACACACAGTTATAAGAAACTTCTGGTTCCTTGCTTTGCAATGTTCACCAACACCACAAATGTACCATTTGTAGGAAGATAAACTTGAAGCTTTAACAATAGAGGTTTCACACTTAGAGAAAGAAAGAGATTGCAGAAGGTTAGAGAGAATATGATAGAACAATTCTTCTGTATTATTTTCGACACAAAATCCTTACAAACTATCTTTTTATATATATTACACTTTCATTACAGGCTAAGCAAACTCATAACAAACTTAACAAACTTATCATCTTAATCTATTGACACATGGCAACACATTAACCATTGGATTGATCATGTGCTTTTATACCTTTACATCCCCCTCAATCTCATGCTTACTAGAACTAAACATGAGATTGGAACAATGATCTTGAAACAGAGAAACAGACAACCTTTTAGTAAGAATGTCAGTAAACTGCTCCTTGGAAGAGACATGTTGCACAGCCAAGTCACCTATGATAACTCTTTTCCTGACGAAATCTTAGTATATCTCAATATACTTCACTCTTGAATGAAAGACTGGATTAGGGGACAACGCTATTGCAGAAATATTGTCACAACACAGCATGGGAGCATCATATAAAGGGACATGAAGATCACATAGAAGCTACCTTATCCAAGAGACTTCTGCAGCAATAATGGCAAAAGCTCTGTATTTGACCTTAGTAGAGGATCTGTTCTTTGAGGCCTAATAAACAAGAGTGCTACCAAGATAAACAACATAGCCAGATACTGACCGTCAATCATTAGGATCCCCTACCCAATTTGCATCTCTATAAGCTTGAAGATGTAGTGTTCCAGGATTAATTTGAATTCCAAAATCAAGAGTGCCACTTAGATACCTTAAAATCTATTTCACTGCAACAACATGAATATCCAGAGGGTTGTGTATAAATTGGCAACATTGATTAACTGCAAATGCAATATCTGGCCTAGTAAAGGTCAAATATTGCAATGCACCAACAATACTTCGATATTGTTCTAGACTATGGTAAGGTGTTCCATCTGTACTACAAGATCTTAAATGTACTTGGTTTGGGTTAAAATGACAAAATTACCCTCAAGGCACATCGGAATTCCTACATGCGAGCAATAGACAATCATCCCTCAATCAAGTCAACAATGCCCAAATAAGTATTCATTTTTAAACTTATTTCATCTATCCTCTTCAAATCATCTCCACAAGGTAACCCCCAAATCATTCCTTTTTAATTATATTAATTAGCTACTTAATTGATTTATTATTCAATTATTCCTAATTAGCTACAAATCATGAACCTCACCCTAAATACCAACCAAGTGGTCAGTCCTCCTCCTCCTAAAAGGGCCGGCCACACCCCTATAAATACTACCTTATTCTCTCCAAAACTCAATTCCAATTCTCTTGCTAAATTCTCTAAATTCTCCAAACACTTTTCCCTCAAAATTCTAACTTTGGCATCGAAGGTTATTCAGCCAAAGCCCGCTCCCCATTCATCATGGGCCAAGGTGTTATTTGTTTTGTAGGTGCAATTTTGTCCAAGAACAATTTGCATCCACAAATTGGTGCTTTCATTGAGAGTTGAGTCACACACTCGTAGAAGAATCTTACATCTAAGGTTTTTTGTTTCTTTGCTTATTTGTAAATTTTCGTACGTTCTTATTCTTAGAATTTTTATTTCTAAATTTTTTTTAATAAAACGTAAAAGAAAAGTACAAATGGCAAAAGATTCGGAAACCTCGACGAACATACATTCCAACGTTCAATGATTAGGATCACAGCTATCTTCAAGGCTCAACATAACATTGAGTGGAGCGGCACCCCCACGAGGCACCACGGCAACCACCCACGGTAAGGTACATGGCACCACAACCACGGCCCGAGCTATGGCACTTCAACCTTTAAGGGCCCAAGCCCTAGCCAAACTGGCCCGTGCCTCCCAAAACCCGACACGAACTCAACGAGTTGTCAAGCCGAACCCTAGCTTCGCACCCACATGCGCTACATGCAGAGCAGCCCACTCCTGTGGCCCAGCCTGCTCTTGCCAAGCACCCTACTCCCGCGGCCCAACCTGCTCCCGTGGCCTTCCAAGCAGCCCAAATCGGTCAAAGATTAGTTTAATCGTCCCGACTTCAAATTTCAGGATCGACGATTGAACCGGGAGCTTTTTCACCATATTTTTCTACGGATTTGACATTTCCCAACTCAAATCTCATGCCCGGAGTCTACCACACTTCCACTGCATAGAGATACATTCCTTCCAAGCTCTTCCAACCTAAATGGTCATAGAGTTGACGAGTGCCCTCACAAAGCAGACGACCTTGGTGAACCAGCTCTTGCAGCGCACCAAGATGCAACGTGCCCCAGACGAGGTGTCCCAAAGTAGGACAAGGGCAAATGAATAACTTTTCTAGCAGCGTCCTGGCAAGCAACCACAAACCGAATGTTCAAGCAATGTACACTCCCGACTAAGCCCTCGACATAGCGTATACTCCCGTCTTAGCTTACGGATGAGCGTGCACTCTCGATTAGGCCCACGGACAGGCATACATTCATGATTGGGGTCACACTCTGATAGTCAACATGAGCAACCTTCCAAGCAAAGTGTTCATTCGTGGCTAAGCTCACAAGGAGTATCCTCCACCTCACATCGTAGTAGGCAGCATGATGAACGGAGAGAAGCAGTCACTCAATCCGGCTCAAGTTCAATCGGCAGCCTACAAGAAATTCGCTCGTCTGCTAGGAACATACCACATGCACCGCAGCAGCAGCATAGATAAGTCGAAGACATGGAGGAACAGCCTAGACCAACAGGTCACGACTATGGGCAGATGAGAGCTCTGCTACCCCTACAAAGGCAAATTCAAGAAGAAGTAGAGAGACTCTTGACCAAGCAATTGGGCGATTTCCAACGCAAAGAGGTCACCGACAAGGCACTACAATAGGACATGACCAACATAAACCAGTCACCCTTCACAGATGAGATCGAGCAAACAGAGCAGCTTTCCAAAAAGGACTTCCAGCAGACCACCTATTGTTCGAAAAATTAATCATCTAACTCTGACAGACTCTTTTACTCTTACAGACAAGCATGCACTTTGGGACAAGGCTTGTCGATCAAGATGCAAGGACTTAAAAAATAACCTGACAACACCTCCCTGTTATCCAAACCGGAAGCAGCAGATGACCTATTCGCATGTTTGACGGCATTTGAAGCAGCAATAAGCTCTACCATCATACAAAAAGTGATAGGGGCCCGACTATCTGTATTCCACACTTCAAAAGCTCACATCGATGCTACCAGAAATTCAAAAGCTAACTTTGGCAATAGTTGTTGCAACCCTAAAGCTCAATTTTTACCTTCAGACGCACGCAGTCATCTTCATGTAGCACTATTCTGCTTAATCCAGACGTGCAACAATAAAGGCGTAGACACTAGCGAATGAAAAATTTTATGATCAACACAACAATTCGGCCCAAAGGCGCGCCAAGGGCAGACGAACACTAGAAGGACACACTCGGATGCAAGTTTTGTCCTCGTCGCCCTAAAAGATTACACATAGAAGCAACATGTACCGGTAGTCGAACACCACCTCTTGCAACGTGTCACACGGCCCCAGCCAACCCTTGCTCTATAATTTAACTCTAGAGTGGTCCAATACTGGTAGTTAAGCATCTCCTGCTGCGTGTAGCATGGCCCCAGCTTCACGGGTCCCTGCCACGCATTCACGACGCAACAGAGCGGCCCAACGACACCCCGGAGGTAGTCGAGCATGCCCTAGCTGCACCTGCTCCACCCGGTGGAGTATCTAGACAAGCTAAGCATAGAGGCGGAGCCAGCAACCGAAGTGTTACAGGTTAGTACAACTCCAAACTGACAAAGTTCTATTATAGACTACCTAGTTAATGGCACATTCCTCATGAAAAGGTTAGAGTCTGGAAAGCTCTAAATAAAGGTAACACGCTACTATATGTGGAACGGCATTCTTATCCAAGGATCATACAATGGACCACATCTCCGCTGCATAGCGCCTCCTGACGACCTAAAAGTTCTAAGCTCAATCCACGAAGGCATTTGTGGAAATCACTCTGGAGGCCAATCTTTAGCATAGAAGGTTCTAAACGTAAGCTACTACTGGCTTACCATGCACCAAGATACTAAGAAATTAGTACAAAACTACGACCGCTGCTAACACTACAAGCCAATACCAGCACTACCTGCCAGTAAATCACACATGCAGACGAGTCTTTGGCCGTTCATGCAGCGGGTAATCGACTTGGTAGGGCCAATGCTGCCCGCTACTGGGGGCAAAGGCATGACGTTCGTGGCAACCGACTATTTCACCAAATGGGTAGAAACAGAGTCCATCATTACCATGACACAAACGGATATAGAGCATTTTTTATGGAGGAACATCATTTGTCGACTTGGCATCCCTCAATCCATCATCACAAACAATGCCCGCAATTCGTAGGCAAAGATTTGGCAAAGTTCTTCCAAAAGTATGGCATCAAGCAACACATGTCCACGCCGAGATACCCTCAAAGGCAATAAGAAGGCTGAAGCATCCCATAAGATGGTCCTCGACTGCCTCAAGTAGTCCCCTCTGACAAGAACGAAAAATGGCCAAATGAACTCCCTGGATATCTAAGAGTGTATCACACCACCAAAAGATGAGCCACCGGTGAGACTCTTTTCTCTTTGACATTGGGTTAAAAAGCGATCATTCATCCCAATGTCATCATGCCAAGTATTAGCATTCAATTGCCAAGCATCAAGCAGAACAGTGAGGAGATGGCCCCAAGCTTAAATCTAGCAAAAGAAAAAGGCGAGCAGACCATCACCCGCATCATAGCTTTCCAACAGCAACTCCTCTCCAGCTACAAAAAATAGGCCAAGATCTGGCAGTTCCAACCCGGAGATCTAGTCTTAAGGAAAACCTTCATGATTGCCAACAGAGAGGGCTCCAAAAAGATGAATCCCACCTAGGAAGGTCCCTACAAGATTAGCAGAGTAAACGGCAAAGGAAATTACACCTTCACCATCATGAACGACAAAGAAATCGAAAAGAAGTGGAACGCCTACAATCTGAGGAAATACCATGTGTGACCTCCCGTTACATCAAAGCCCGAAGACTCAAGTAGCTCGACGGGCACCACCTCGCAAGCCAAGAACTACCCAGTTGTTATGCAATTCCTACCTTACAACTAAGTTCCTGTTCATTTCACTCATTTTTCAATGAGGAATTCATAAGTAATTTTAACTTTGCTCGGCTGCATGTTTATGACAACTGATCACTCCTACACTTCAAAAGAAGACCGCGCCCTTCTTAGGGACTCATCGCGGGAATTACGCCATCCGATGGACCAACCATGATCTCCAGTGCGAATGGGTAAACCAATTCTCTGACACCCACATGGGTCTGCTGTCCAGTGCAAGAGGATAAACTAATTGCTCTCCAATGCGAGAGGGTAAACCAATTCCTCGACACCCACATGGGTCTATTCTTCAGGTGGAAAGATAAACTTACACTCCGAATATCCAGATGTGGATGAGCCGGGCTACCCTGGTATAACTAGGTGCACGATGGCTTGCGCCGAGATTCCTAGAAGTAACCACAATGGCCTCTTTCAAGGCTTAGCTAGCTGAAGGATTTTAAGTCTCTTGGCCTAATCCGCAAGAAACCAAGCCTAGAGACAGATAGGGCACATTATGATGTACGCCCTACAGACAGATGCCCTGGAACCCTAAAGTTGTTACCAAATGCACCAAGGTAGCCTACAGTTTCCAGAAGACTGCCTACGGCTTGCCCTTTGAGCAGTAAAGCCACGCTAGACTTATACAACTGCACATTCTTGTGAAAAGTTAAACAAGCTAGCGTGCATATACAAAACTTTATTCACTGCTGACATGCTACGTAGTCGATAAGCTTCACCTCTGCCAAGCACGGAACGGCCTACACCAAATCCTGAAGTGTTATGATACCTGTTACACAACCTACAGAATTGGAGAAAGCCAAGGTTAATAGCCTAGTGGTCACGCGGACTTGTCTGCTTCTGTAAGTAAGGCATCCGGCTGCCGACCCTATGGCTAACAATTTTGCAAAGTTCTACACTAACACCTATGTCTACATTAACTACGCGAGCCTATCTGCTTATAGAAAAGTAGGACGCCTGCCACTGGTCTATAAAGTCTAAAGGTTAAGGCATGAACAAAAGAAGCGAAGATGGAGAAAAACAAAGGAAGCAAGTTTATTAAATTTTCGAGAAAAATTGATAAACAACTAGCAAAGACTGAAGGAGTTTAAGCAAAGCAAAAAGCAACGAGGGAAACAAAGAAAATCCTAAAAACTACATATAAGGCTACTCTTCAGCAGCTTAGACACTCCACGACTACTTGGTCGCCACACCTTCAGCAGCCGCAACGTTCTCAGTAACGTCACCATCCACACTTCACCCCAGGCTGCTCCAACCTGGGCACCAACATCTCTGACTATTTCACCAATAGAGGCCTTAAAAGTAAAGGCAAACAAGTCTTCCAGAGAAATAAAAAAGGTTTCAAAGTCTCTCCCAGCAAACTCAAAGTTAGACAACCTACCAAAAAGATGATCTACATAACCCAGCTTGTAGAAATCGGCCTGACTCTGAACAAGCAGAGCCTCAAGCCCAACCTTCTCACCTTTCAGATGCCTGATCTCCTTGTGCAGACCAACACTAACGAGCTGCAGCTCATCCACTTTTTTCCTCAAACTTTCGTTGATCTTCAGTGCACCTTGGAGTTCCAACACTTAGGGTTCAAGCCTATCAACGACCTTCTTAAAGTGGATCACTTGGTTATAAGCAGCAATCAACTCTTCATCTTTTGCATAAGCAGCGGAACGAGGTTAAGAAAAAACACGCTCAAGATCTTGAATCTGAGATATGTGACATTCAATCTCCTTCTCTGTACTTTCATACTTAACTTGGATCGTTTCAAGCCTAGTATTCAAGTCAATGATCTTTTGGTAAGCAATCTCAAGTTGTAGAGAAGTGGGGTTAGAAATATTAGACCCTTTCAAAGTGACGAGCTCAAATTCCAACCTTTTGATCTTCTCGGCTGAAGAATAAGCTTCAGCTGCCACAGCCCTGGCCACCTCATTGGCAGCCTTGGTATCCTTTTGGTCAAGGAACATAAACTCGGTTGCCAAAATAGTTATCTTCTGCATCATGGCAAGTAGGGCAGTCTTTCTATACTCAGTCGTATGCTTCGCAAAGGAACTTGGGCAAACAACCCCTCTAATGCCATTGACAAACTTGGCACAAGCGCCCATGTCTTCAAACAGATCTAGTTTCAAAAGCGCACAAATCTCAGCAGCCTCCCCAGAAGCAAGCTTAGTGGATTTCTCATAGTTGCCCATGCAAGCAATCTCCTCTTTTCCAGTAGGCAAATTAGTCTCAGCAACAGCGATAGTGGGCTTTAGCGCCACTTTAGTAGCAGAGTCCACCTTATCACTCTTCATAATAGCAAGCTTCTCCAAAGGTGAACCAGACTTAGCTCCCAACTGACATATTGGTACAGACTTCGACACTGAGGGCATGACAGGACCTCTACGCTAATCAATCCTATCAGTAGTAGCAGCTCATGAGGTTCATAACCTCCTCATCTCTCTCAATCGCTGGCATGGCCCCCGTCAAGTCCAAGAGCCCAAAAGACATGAGCTATGCAGCTCGCCTAGCATTATGCGCAAGCGCCTTAATCCATGGCCCTAACCACGAAAGCTGCCCATAGCTCTACCCAAGCCGAGTAGCCCAAGCAATAGTCCTTACCACAACACCTCATCGGCCCATGCCGAGCCAACTCCTGGCTCCTGCCAATCGATGTGCCATACCACCCCGATGACTACCCTGCGCAATGCTATCCAAGAAGAAGACAAGGAAAATTAAATTGTTCTTACCTCAGTGTAGCGCGGAGAAGACGAAGAAAGCAACGAAAGATGGTCCTTTGCACGGGCAAGATGTAGAAGATTGCTAGAAAAGGGGTAACAAATATCCTCTAAGCTCTCCAAAGTTGATTTAATAACCCACTTAATGTGGACTTAAATAGGCTTTGAGAGAAATTTATTTCCCTTTCCTAAAAGGATCTAAGTTCTTATTAAAGAGGGAATCAACATTAAGATAGGAAACAATCCTACATTTCCTAAAGCAAGAAGATCTCTACACCTGTTACCCTTTCCTGCCAGTAACCCAATAGGTGTGGGGGCATTTGTGAAGCCAAAAATAATCAAGAGGCGACATATGGATTTTTGGGTAAAAGGACAAAATTACCCTCGAGGCACACCAGAATTTGTACACACGAGCAATGGACAATCATCCTTCAATGAAGTCAAAAATGCCCAAATAAGTATTCATTTTTAAGCCTATTTCATCCATCCTCATCAATCTTTTCCACAAGGTAAACCCCAAATCATTCATTTTTAATTATACTAATTAGCTAATTAATTGATTTATTATTCAATTATTCCTAATTAGCTACAAATCATGAACCTCATCCAAAATACCAACCAAGTGGCCGGTCCTCCTCCTCCTAAAGGGGCCGGCCATACCCCTATAAATACTACCTTATTCTCTCCAAAACTCAATTCCAATTCTCTTGCTAAATTCTCTAAATTCTCCATACACTTTTCCCTCAAAATTCTAACTTTGGCACCCTCCCCCATTCATCATGGATGCATGAGGCCCTTGGCCTTGACCTAAGGTGTTATTTGTTTTGTAGGTGCAATTTTGTCCAAGAACAAGGAGGAAGAAATTTGCATCCACATTATCAAATCGCTCGTAGGCACTATATTTCTCGGCCCGAAGCTAGTGCATATATCTTTCAGCCCACAGCCATCTACATATATTGCCCTCGGCCCGAAGCCAGAACAGTGACCACTAGATACGCACAAAACATTGAATATAATCTTTCCAACATAAGTACATATATTTCAAAAACATCTTCATAGTATATAGTCATCCATCATATATACTATAAAGAAGTGTAAAAACATGTTCATAAATAGTATTTAGTCATCCATCATATATACTACAAAGAACAATAGTTTGATAAAGTATGGTATTCCTAAATATTCTCAGTAAAGCATGATAATCATATAATGTAAATCCAATTTACTTATAAAACATTACCATTAAATCATGTTTTTCATGTATGCATTTCTACTATTAAAAAATGCATTTTAGAAGAGGTCCACCCATAAATACTTCGCCGTCGAAGAGCCACACAAACTAGCGAAGACGGAAATGAACAAGTAATTGCCCATAAGCACATAAAGGGTCAAATTAATAAAACTATATTAAAATGATTGAATTTGGGAAAACGGACATCAAAAACGAGTTCAAGAGGTTGAAATTAGCCTATGAGGGGTCCCGGATGAAACCCAAAAAAGTCAACAAAAAGCCAATGTTGACCGGCCAATGATTAACGGTCAACGATCAGCGGGTTGGATCAATGGGTCGGTCAATGGGTCATAACAAATAGGTTTGGGTCTGGGCTTCTGAGGGTTTGGGCTTAAGGGTTCAAAGGGTTTTGGGTTTTGGGCTAAAGGGTTTTGGGTTTTGGGCTTTGGGCTTTAGGCTTGAAGGTTATTGGTTTGGGTCAACCAAAGGGCTAAGTTCTATGGCCCAAAGGATCTAGGCTAGGCTGCCAAGTTTTAGGATAGGTTCAAAGGGTCACAGATATGGGTTTCAGGGTTTAGGTCGAGGTGACCCAATTTCAGGCTAATGGGTTGGCCAGTTTTCTGGGCACACTTCAAACGCCCATAACTTTTTCGTTACTCAACCAAATCAAGTGGTTCCAAACATGAAATTTGTAGTACTCAAGAATTTGAGGGTCAAAACAAGTCCAAATATATTTCTTATTTCACAACTCCTTGTGAGGATTTTCAATTTCCAATGGTCGCAACCACTTTTGGAAATTAATAAGAATAGCATTTGCTACCGAGGAGTCTCCCAAGAAAAGTATATAAACTAAACGAAGTCAACACTCAAAGAATTTTGGTGTAAAGTTAATAGTCGATGGTTAAGGAATTTAACTTCATCGTTGGAATAAGCAAGAAGGTTAACGGTAAAACTATCACCGGGAATTGTTCTAAGGATCCACATGAACTTCCTTAGCGGGAACGAGTCTGAGAACAATGATTTGATCCCACCAACTACCATTTACTAAACACCATAACAACTAGCACTTACTCACTTTCTCCGACATGCACTTCGAATGTTTCGAGTAGTTTCCACATAGATGTGACTATGCCTGCCATTCCTAGCGAATGCCTGTTGCAGAGTGGCATTGCCACTTTGAATCTTCGACTGGTCTTAACTAGACTTCCTCTAACTAAGATTTCTAATTCACATCACTGATGAGGCACAATCTCGACATGAATTTCTTCTTCTTCCATAAGATGTGACTATTCATGCAGAATGAGGGTTGCACAACCATGCCGAAAAATAACAAATCCGAAAGTCGTGATCTCCAAATGATGTCATGACCGATACACTACTATAGTAACAGAATATCCTTAGTATGCTCTGAACAACCATGCTCTGATACCAAACTGACATGCTCGATCCTGATATTCCCCAAACACTTGGGTAGGTACGTGCTGGCCGACACCTGAAAGTGACGAAGCCATATTAGGATGCATGAGAAATAATAACTATAAACAATACTTATAAATTTAAATACAATGATTATGCAACTTAGGAAATTGTTCAAAGTATACAACTGACTAGAACACTAAAAAGAAATAATATAAAATTGAATGAGTAAAGGAATGAGTCCTACACTGAGATGACTTAAAGATGCCGATGCGGAAATGCCCTAGCATTGGGATTGTACGCCTCAATTCTAAATCCTGAGAGGGCACAAAACAAACATGAGTAGACCAAGTTGATATATATATATATATGTGTGTGTGTGTGTGTGTGTGTAATACTGAAACAGTTATCAACATACTAACCCCCAAAGTTTTATGAAAACCTACCACATATTATGCTATAAGTTTTCATAAAACTTTAAGGGTTAGTATGTTGATAACTGTTTCAATAATGTGTGTGTATATATATATATATATTGGTCCATTCATGTTTCTTTTTTGCCCCCTCATGATTTAGAATCGAGGCGTATAATTCCGGCTTCAAGGCACTTCCGCATCGACATCTTCGAGTCCTCTCGGTGTAGGACCCATTCCTTTGCTCATTCAATTTTATATTATTTCTTTTTAGTACTCTAGTTAGTTGTATGCTTTGAACAAGTTCCTAAGTTGCATAATCAATGTATTTAAATTTATAAGTATTGTTTATAGTTATTATTTCTCATGCTTCATAATATGGCTTCGTCACCTTCGGGTGTCGACCAAGACGTACCTACTCTGGTGTTTGGGGAATATCAGGGTCGGGCGTGTCATATACCCTTTATATTGACCAGCATATCCCAAAAATATGCATTGTGCAATTTTGAACTAAAGCTTGGAAGTATTGTAATGTCTCAATAGTGGAAAACAACTACATCCAAAAACCTTTAAATGTGTTAACATTGGTGTTTTCTGAAACAAACAAGTATATGGAGACTTGTTAGATAAAGTTTGGAATGGCATTATATTTATTAAATAAACAAAAATTGCACAGGCATGGAACCAAAACTGTGAAGGCAAATGAGCTGTTTGAAGAAGAGTGAGAGCAGTTTCAGTAATGTGCCTATGCTTTCTCTTAGCAAGGCCATTCTATTCAGGTGTGTGGGGACAAGACTTGTGATGCAATATGCCTTTATCTAGTAAAAACTGTTTGAATTTGTTGCTGGTGTATTCACCACCACTATCACTTTGAAAAACTTTAATTCCAGTGGAGAATTGAGTTTGTATAAAGGAATGAAACTGCACAAAGCTATGAAACAACTCACTTTTATTCATTAAAGGAAATATCCAAGTAAACCTGGTACATTTATCTATGAAGAGTACATAGTATTTAAAACCTTCAACGGACAAAGTAGGTGATGGTCCCCACACATTCTAAGGGTTTTACAGTTTTATTTGTAGGATATGAAAAAGAAAGTATAGTAAACTTTCCTTGCAAACAGGATATACACACATGTTTACAATGATCCACATAAAATAGGACCTAAGATTGATGCAACATTTGAGAAACAACAATATTAGAGGGATGTCCTAATCTCTTGAGCCATAAGCTTGTGTGAAATATTTGCAAACCTACACCACTTGTTGTGGTAATTGTTTTAGTGCCAATAAATGGAGTTGGAAGATTGAGGTTGGACAGATCAGATGTCATGTGGGATGTAGCACCCGTGTCAGCTACCTAGAATTGCTCTTGAAGGGCAGATGGTTGATAATTGGCATGCATTACAGTAACGGATGATGGTGGAGGTCTTCCTTGGTATGAGAAATTAGCTTGGTGATAACATTGCATTGTAGAATGACCAAACTCCCAACAAATTTGGCATTGCACTGGAGATGATGAAACAGTGGTAGAAGAATGTCTCTGGAAGCAGTCAGCAGCAATATGGCCTCTTTTGTTACAAATTTGGCACACATGTATGTCATTGTTGCGCTCTGGACATGTAGAAAAATGTGGTCTTGCAGGGCCTAGGATGCCAAGACTATTATTAGGATTGTGACCAGAGAATCGTAAATTATTACCAAAGTGGTTTCTACCTCTTGCTCTTCCTCTAAAATTTTATGCTCTATAGCCACCGAAGTTGTTGTTATGGTTAACAGAATTATAAGATCCTCCAGAATTGTAAGATCCTCCAGAATTGTAAGAACCTCCAAATGAACTACCAGGATGATACTGAGTATTTGTAGGATTAGATGGCCCTTCATCAAGCACCAATGCCTTTCCTTTGGACACATTATCTTGTGCTATCATAGTAGTAGTGAAGGATTTAGAAACTTGAGTATGCTCAACAATTGTTTCTTTAGCAAGTAACTGAGCTCAAAAGTCCATGAGAGATATAAAATTCTCTCTACCCTTTATCACTGTACAAAATGTGTTATACTCAGCAGGTAACCCCTTCAATGCAAGGATGACAATATCATTATCTTCAAATAAAACTCCAATTGTTGAGAGATGATCTCGAGCATCTTTAATTCTCTGTAAGTACTGAGAAACAGTCTCATACCCTTTTCTTGATATTCTGCAACTCAGTATTTAGGTGAAAAAATATTGGCTTTGGTAATTATTGTGAATTTGTCCTTGAGATTTGGCTAAATTGATTTAGAATTGAAACAATCAATGATACACAACATTGCAGTAGTATAGAAAGTAGCAATAAGAAGCTGGATGAGAGCTCTATCATGCATTTTCTAGATTTGGTACGCTTCATATTCAACACATTCAACATCTAAATCTTTAACAAAATGAGTTGGACATCGATGTGTTCCATCCACAAAGCCAAGAATTCCATGACTTTCAAGAAGCAATCGCATTTGATAATGCCAAACCAAGTAATTCGTATCATCTAATTTCACCGTCACAAACACCGAAACATTAGGAATCAAGTTCGTAATTGAAGACTGAATTATCTGTAATTGTGCAGCAGTCACCATACTGTCTAAATTCTTGTAGAAAAAGGAGAGATCATGAAGAAATTGAGAGATTCTTGAAGAAATTGAGAAATTAGGGTTTGCGATTATACACACTTCACTTTTTGAGAATAATATTCAGACTTTTTGAGGAAGAAATTGGCAGATTCAGAGAGAGAAAGTCATTCACACATAAAATCAACAGTTTGCCTACAAGAAACACAACTAATTTGCATATCATAATTCACCATATCAGAAAAGATTCAAGAAAGAAGATTTCATACCACAGGCGTAGTGAAATAGTTGAGAAGAGAAGATCAAGGATAGCGGAAGCAACACTTGATCAGGATAGAGAAACGCCGTCCATTCACGGCAAGGATACCATGTAAGATGATAAGCTTGAAGCTTTAACAATGGAGGTTTCACACTTAGAGAGAGAAAGAGATTGCAGAAATTTAGAGAGAAAATGAGAGAACAATTCTTTTGTATTATTTTCCACACAGAATCCTTACAAACTATCTCTTTATATATACTACACTTTCCTTAAAGACTAAGCAAACTTATAACAAACTTATCATCTTAATCTATTGATACATGGCAGCATATCAACCATTGGATTGATCCTGTGCTTTTATACCTTTACACCATTACCCGGGGTTGCAAGGGTGACCACGTTGTTTCCACTAATCAATGGCACACTGTCTAATAGAGCTGCACATTGTTGAAAGCTAGTGCCATTCAATTTATACATGTTGTGGACTCCTTTTGGATACTTAAAAACTACATAAATCACAAAAATCTTTTAACTAGTTCCCATATACAAAGATAAAAAGAAAGAAGAAAAATAATGAAAGTTTGTGTAGGGATTTTATATTTAATTACCAAGTTTGTCGCCTACATAGAATTGTTTTCCTTGTGCCCAAATTTGGTAATCAAAATTAATAGTCCAACCTTTGTTAGTCACCAACAACAAAATCCATGGCGAAAATACAAGGGGCAACAATTGCTAGAGTGAATGGATGGGAAGACGCCATTGCAACAAAAATTTTGTGAGTTAGCTTTATTGTTAGAGTGCAAAATTTAGTGTGTTAGCTTTATCGTCATTTACATTTTTAAAACCCTCTAAACCCTCATCAATAGTGTTTATTGTTAGAGAGAAAAATTAATAAAAATTCCTCGTAATAATGTAGAAGTGTGAAAATGTAAAAAGAATATATACAATCAGTTGTAATGACAAGCTTTACAACTTTTGTGAAGGGGTAAACTCCGACATTCGATACCATAATCCACAAACTCTAGATTATATTTAACTATCAATTGTCGTTTACGCTCTATTCATCTCATCAAATTTTACATTTCAGGTTTTCTTTTTTGAAAACATGATCTTTAAGCTGATGCAGAAAATAAAAGGTCTGGGTCGTTGATATCATGTTCTGATGTTTAAGGTTAACTAAAATATGAGTCAGTGTGATATAGTTTATAGAGAATTTATAAACTCCAAGGAATATTTTCACTAACTGTAAAAATTAAAATGTGATATCAACAATCTGAACGGTTCATCTATCTGTATCCGCTAAAGATCATGTTTTCAAAACAAAAAATGTGAAAAAAATGAAATTCGGTGAGAAAGCATCTTACAAATAATGTACATGAATATTATTTCATATAAACGTTTGTAGAATATTATCAAACTGATTTTGACACACCCCAACCCGGATATCCCCACATACCAGGGTAGGCACGTGCTGGCTGACACCTGAGGGTGACGAAGCCATTTTGAACATGCATACCAATAAAATATATGTAATTAGCAAGATTAAGCCAAAGCAAGATCGCGTTCAAAGCATACAACTAACTACGAATAATATGAAAGAATTACTAATAAAAGATATGAACAAGGGAATGAGACATGTACTGAGAAGACTCAAGGATACCCATGTCGAAATGTCCTGACGCAAAGATCATGTGCCTTGAATCTAACTCCTAAGGGGGCGCAAAAACAGAAAAGGTGAGTGGAACAAAGTTTATAATAATAATACTAGTAATAGGAAAACCATTTTCTTTCTAAACATACTAACCCCCTATTTTGAAAACATATATAATACTACATATAGGTTTTATAAAAACCCTAGCAAGCCGCGTAAAACATTCATAAAACATCTGTAAATCATAATCGTGATGTACTCAACTAGGGGTATCATAGTCGCCCAAAGGCAATACCTGTCCATCACCCGAAGGTGAAACTGAATAACCTGTCCATCACCTAAAAGGTGAAGCTGTATAATCTATCCATCACCCGAAGGTGAAGATGTATAAAATAGCATACATCCACACTGACACTAGTTGTGGCTGGTGAAGCTGTCCGACATTGCTTTCAGCAGTGAAGCTGGGGGTATATAATATATCATATCTCACTCCTCCATCATCTGTGTCATATGGCCATAGACATCTATACCCGTGGTGTGCGGATGTGCCATATGATAACCCACTAGGTAAGTACCAAAAACATATCTCAAAACTTATATCAAGTTTGGAGTTCAAAACTCAAGTCTAACGAATCCAAGATAAATCACATTCATAAATCCATGGAATCTCATATTCGTAAACCCACAGAATAAATCATATTTGAAATCCATAGAAATTCATAACCGAAAATCCAATGATTCATAACCTTTAGTAATATATAAATCCGATAAATCATAATTATTTTTAAAAGCAATCTAAATAAATCATAAGTATGAAAATCCGTAAAACATATTATAAATCATGCTCCATTCATAAAATATGAAATGCATGCTAGGCTAATATTTTATAAAAAATTATATAAGTTATGAAGGGGTCCACTCACTAATTTTATTGCCTGAGAACCGCTCAATCTAGCGAGGATGATGTCGCTTCCCGTCAACGTGCCTAACACAATTACGGACCTTTTAGTAAAATTCTACTACAACATTAGAATTTGGGAAAACAGATGGCGGATTAGAATTCAGCACATCGAGAAACCTAAGAAGGGACCTCGAGATTTTCCCCCTTGCACCGCTGCATGTGTCAGCCGACCTCCCCGAGTAGCTGGAAAATCGAACAACTCCAAAAATTCCCAAATTTTACAAGAATGAAGATCTCAATGAGAGGAATAACTTTCATACCTGTGACTAAGGCCAATTTGGCCGGGAAAAGCTCCAATACCTCTCGAACCCGCCGGAAATCCTGAAAAGGGTGGTCTTCGATTCGACTTCTCCGGTGCTCCGCCGCACCAACCAATGCTTGGGATTTGTTCCTGGGTTCAAGAGGAGTCGACCTATGGTGGTAGTCGACAGAGTTTGCTTCAGGAATGGGAGATTGCCGCCATGAGACCCTCAGCGCCACCGTGCAAGTTCTTCAAGAAAATAGGGCCAAAAATCCAACAATCATGGGTGGAAATTGAGGAGGGAAGGCTGGTGTCAAGTTTCCACGTGGTGAATCAGTCAAAATCGCCAAAAAAACGACGGAAAACCGTTGGATATAGCTCCTAGTCAAAACCGGGTTAAGCAGGTTAGTTGGGGGGTAACAGGATCAAGGGTGATCCGTTGCATCCCCTCTCTCCTTTCCCCTTCTTTCTCTCGTCCCCCATTGGTTCATTCCTCACCTCGCTCCTTCTCATTGGTTTGGTTCCTCCCTTTTCTCTCCTTTCTTTTCCACCTCCACCATCCATTTCTCTCCTTTCCTTCAATCTTGGACACACACATAGCTTCCCAGATTTTTCTCCAACAATCTCGAGCCTTCCAGAAAATGATCAATTGACCATTTTGTCCTCGACTTCATTCGTTATAACTCCTTTGTTATAACTCCAAATTGCATTCCGTTTGCGCCCACGCATTCGTAGCAACAAGTACTATGAGGATACGCCAAGAAAACAGATCTTACGTGACATGACAAGGAGGTAAACAAAAATCAACTTATTTCCCTCGAAGGGCATTTTCATAATTTCACATTTTAAAATTATAAAAACTAAAATTTTTGAGGACGGATCGTTACAGATTTCTTAGCAAACCAAAATTGTTTATTAAAACCATGAAAGAATCACTAATGGAAAGAATTAAAAGCAAAGAATTAATCAAATGACGAAAAACAATGACGACGGATACAATCTACTAAAATATTTAAGCTATCGCGAGAAGGCCAAATATAACCATCATCCACCCATATCTTGCTCTAACACTTATTGCTGCAGAGGTGTAGGGGATTGAGGTGCTAGGGCTTGAGGCAGTATAACTGGGACTTGGGCTAGGAGTAGATGATGGCATCACAGTTATAAGAAGCTTCTGATTCCCCGCTTTACAATGCTGACCAACACCGTAAATGTACCATTTTCTTCCAGGGGTTGCAAGGGTGACCACGTCGTTTCCACTAGTTAATGGCACACTGTCTAATGGAGCTGCACATTGTTGAAATCCAGTGCCATTCACTTTTTACACATTGTGGACTCCTTTTGGATACTTACAAACTGCATAAAACAAATCACAGAAATCTTCGAATTACTTCCCATGGCCAAAGATAAAAAGAAACAAGGAAAAGAAAATGCAAGTTTGTATAGGGATAGTCAGTTTAATTACCAAGTTTGTCGCCAACATAGAACTATTTTCCTTGTGCCCAAGTTTGGTAATCGAAATTAATGGTCCAACCTTTATCGTCGCCAACAACAAAATCTGTAGCCAAAATAGAAGGGGCAACAATTGCTAGAGTGATAAGGATAACGAATAGATGGGAAGAAGCCATTGCAACAATAAATTAGTGAGTCAGCTTTGCTTCTATGAATGTGGTTGTTTTGAGAAGAAGAGCTCAATCGATTTGGTTGCCAAAATGAGTCGAAATGCTGCCAATTTATAGCAGGGTTGTGAAGAATACAATTGGTTCTGGCTGGGGACGGCACTGCCAATGGTATAAAAAGACTGCAAAGTAAGAAGTACAACATAAATTTAATAAACAAAAAATGACTTGTTGCTATTAGAAGATTAATTTTTTAATTCTTGTTTGAGCTATGTTCCAAACTGTATCTTTCGGGTGGCCTGCATCTGCCGTATGAATTTTGATTCTTTACTGCATTAGCAAATTCTTTGACGTGTCAAATTACAAAGGGTACAAATATTTTTATGTGTTGTAAATAGGCAAAAGTGAGAGTGAGAGAGAACTTTTTTTAGAGATCGAAGTGGCTGCAATGTATCACACTACTTATTTTCATAACTGTATCACATAAAGAATGCAATTAAGGAGAGGGAAGGGAGATTGGTATTCACTTTCTTCCTTTTTATCTTGTGTGTAGTTTAATTGATCATACACTGCTTGCTCTTGATTATATAGTCATTTACTTGCAAAAGTCTACAAGAGAAGTGAATGCATGTTGGAAGTCATGCCATACAACAGCAAGAAAACCTGACAATATATCTACTCTACTATTTTTAATCTTTCTTACATTTCTATGTGGGCATTCAATTGACATAGCTTTTACAACATTATATGTAATACAACAGTAATCATCATCCGAGTGAAAAAGCACAAATTTATTTATTGTATTTTGGTCATGCTTAAGAGAAATGGAAGAAAATGAATTTACACCAATTTACAAATATCATAGGTAAAAAAACGATTTCATGAAGATCAGAAAACAAGGAAATAACTTTGTAGGATATCCAAAGATGCAAGCCCTAGCCTTTTATCCCATGACTAAATATCACCTATTTGATACTCCGCTTTATCTCCATAAGCCTCAAAATCTTGAATTATATATGTTTGTTGACGTCGTTCAAAGTTCAAGTAGTAGAGCTTGCTTGCCCGCCTAGTACCGTGACCAATTAACTTCTTTGAGAGGATGCCCTATAAAATACAATAGCTTGAACAAATTCTTACAATACAATGCAGATCGAGCAGCAATGATTTGTGAAATATATACCTCCTCATAGTAGTGAATGTGAATTACTGATTAGAGAAAACCGATCACATGACATCTGATCCTGAACAAGTTAAATGTAAAATTCCATTGTGACAGTTGTGGTATCTAACGCAAGTGGCACCCTTCCAATGTTGTTGGGGAAGCCGCACTCTCTCTAGCTGATTCATTATATATTTGCATTCCGTTTTTGGTCGTTTCGTCCTTAAATTATGTGAGAATTCATTGAAGGCTGATATCTTGCTTGAGTCGCAGTGAATTCATTGAAGGATTTGAATGGTTTTGAGTATGTTTAGAAATTTAAGTCAAACATATATAATCAGAGGTTCATATGAATTGAATTCTGATTTTTTTTTTTTTCTTTCACCGGCTCATATTAACCCGTAGACCTCAAGGAAAGAATGTGAGATATAGCCAACCAAAGGGTCTAACAAGGGCCGACATACATTTAGTATTTCTAATATTTCTGATTGAATGTTGTATTCTTCTACATATACACTCTTCCAACTCCTAAACTTTAGATTAGTACGTACCTATATTAATCCAACTATCTCGTATCGTTTTGTTCACTGTGTTGTTTCATACTGGACTAAGAAATGGAACAAAAGGGTGGCATCAAGAGCCGCACTCTTACAAATAATAAATATTTGATTTTAATGTTTGTCGAACGGCAGACGGGTAGTTTGATTTCAAAAACAAACCAAACATCTATTAATACATGAAAGAATCATTGATAACAAGAATTAATAGGAAAGAACTAATCAAATGATAAAGAAAACAATTATTACAAATACAACCTAATGAAATAATTAAGCCGTCAGCAGTGCAAGAAAGCCAAAAACAACTGTCATCCTCCACCCATATCTTGTTCCAGCAATTCCTGTTGCGGCAGAGGTGTAAGGGATTGAGGTGCTAGGGCTTGAGGCAGTATAACTGGGACTTGGGCTAGGAGTGGAAGATGGCATCACAGTTATAAGAAGCTTCTGGTTCCCCGCTTTACAATGCTGACCAACACCGCAAATGTAACTTTTTCTTCCCGGGGTTGCAAGGGTGACCGCGTCGTTTCCACTAGTCAATGGCACACTGTCTAATGGGGCTGCACTTTGCTGAAAGCCTGTGCCATTCACTTTGTGCACGTTGTGGACTCCTTTTGGATACTTAAAAACTGCATGGAACAACTCACAAAAATCTTTGAGCTAGTTCCCATATACAAATAATAAAAAAAGAAGGACAAGAATGCAAGTTTGTGTAGGGATTTTATATTTAATTACCAAGTTTGTCGCCAACATAGAACTGTTTTCCTTGTGCTCAAGTTTGGTAATCAAAATTAATGGTCCAACCTTTGTCGTCGCTAACAACAAAATCTGTGACCAAAATACAAGGGGCAACAATTGCAAGAGTGACAAGGATAAATAGATGGGAAGAGGCCATTGCAACAAAAATTTAGTGAGTTAGCTTTTCTTCTGTGAATGTGGTTGTTTTGGAGAAGCTGAGCTGAATTGATTTGGTTGCCAGAAATGCTGCCAATTTATAGTAGGGTTATGAAAAATACAATTGGGTCGGGCTGGGGACAGCATTGCCGAATGGTATAAAAAGACTGCAGATTTTAAAAGTACAATTAAATTTTATAAACAAAAAATAACTTGTTACTATTAGATGTTAATTTTTTTAATTTTTGTTTGAACTTTGTTCCAAGCTATGCTTTTTAGTGGCCGCATCTGCTGTATGAATTATGGCGAATCCTTTGATGCGTCAAATTACAAAGGGTACCCACATCACCATCATGCTACAATATATGTTATATATATGTAATACAACGGTAGTTATCATCTGAGTGAAAAACCACAAATGAATTTGTATAGTATTCTGGTAATGCTTAAGGGAAATGGAAGACAATGAATTTTTTCACCATTTACAAATATCATAGGTAAAATTAGATTTCATGACGATAATAAACAACGAAATAACTTCGTAGGATATCTAAAGATGCATGTCTATAGCCTATTATTTTATGACTAAATATCACCTATCTGCTTCTCTATTTTATCTCCATTAGCCTTAAATCTGTTTGTTAACTCTTGGTACCAAGTCCAAGTAGTAGATCTTGCTTGCCCTACTAGTTCCATAACCAATTAACTTTTTTGTGGGGATGTCCTAAAACATACAATTGTTTGACCAAAATGTATAATGCAAGTGCAGAGCATCAATGATTGTGAACCGTACACCTTGTTGTATGTGGATTATTGATTTGGGAAGACCGATTGCATGGCACTTGACTCAGGACAAATTAACTATATACTAAAATTCAGTTCACCGGCGCTGTTTTTCACTGTTAATAAACAGTGAAAGAACGAAAATACCCTCGACTTCTTCTGGCTTTACAGTTTTCTTATCTCTTTTGTGCAGTGGAATGTCTGATTTGCCCATGCTGGGCACGTGTCTTTCATCCTTAGTTTCTTTGGTTCGATTCATTTGTTTCGGTTTACCTTTGGCTTCCCCTTTTTCTGGTTCCCTCATTTCGTTTTTCTCCGTCTTCATCGCGGCCTGTTTTATCTCAAATCCTTTGTTTTTGTTACGCAAAATAATCTCCTGCGAGATCGTGTCTTTGATTTTCTTGGGTATTTTTTTTGGAGTCTCTCTTTTCACAGAAATTGGGGCACGTCTGTAAAGTTATCTGTGTCAAACTCCGGCAAGCTCTTTTCGGCCGAACTCCGGCCAATCGGACCTCGCAGTTAACACCAATCATCTCCCCTTCATCTCTGGAACAAAAACCACCATTTGCATGCCTGGATCATTACGATTTAGGTGAATCACAGTAGGTTGCTGTCCAGTTTTTCCGGCGAGGTTTTCCGGTAGGTTTCTTATTTTATTTTCTGTTGTTTTGCAAGGAACCAGATCCTTTCCATGCTCGAGAGCTAAACAGGTATGGCACCTCTCTTTTCCACAGGTATGGCACCTACTGATTCTGTGCCAAACCCAATAACTTTTTATTTTAGAGGTTTGATTTTTATGGAATTTGAAGTGAAAGATTTGGTGCTTAATTTTTAGGTTTTTTTTTTTTAACATAAATTAATGTGTTATATGCCATATCAGATGTTAATGCACTTGGATCACACAATGAATGCATTCTTAAACTTATGTAGAAACAAGAATTCTGCAAGTTTATATATAAAAGGATGCCAGACACAATGCTATATCAGGATGATCTCTTGAAACGTTTTGTTTCCTTTTCACAATTGTGCAGGGAAACAATAGGAGCTTCAATGTACTCAGTGAGAACGTTAGGGCCAGCCGTAGCTACAAACAATTACAAAGCCATATGGGTCTACGTCTACCTCACTGCACCATTTCTTGGGGCGCTCTTTGGGGCGGGAACCTACGCGGCTATCAAGCTTCCAGAAGATGGTGACTTTACCCTGCAAATATAATGGTGCCATTCTTTTTGAGGTGAGGTAAAGCTTTATCTCTGTAGATATATGTATCTTAACAGGAACCATGGGGTTGCTACCGAAATTGATTCTAAAATATGGGATTTTGGTTGTTTTTGAATCTCGTTTTGTTATATTTTATGTATCTTAACGGGAACTCGAAATTGCTTCTACACACACAACTTCAATATATAAATAAAAAACAGGACCCACACAAACACGCACATAAAAATTTCATCAATTTGTTTATACTAAATCTGTTATTCTGATTTCATTTTGAATTCACTGGAAAAAAAAAAAATACATAAATCCATAAGACGGAGGAAAAAGTCGTGATTCAGCACCATAAGATGTGATTAATAACAAATTATTTTTATGAAACCCCAATTGAATCTAAAGGGAGCAGCTTTGCACACACACCCTGAATTTTCTCAATATGTTGTTCCTCCTGAAGAGCTTGGTGAAAAATGGCTTCCTCTCTGTTTTCAGAACTGCGGTATGCATATATATTCATGCTCTTCTTTACCTTTTCTTCGTTTCTATTTTTTTAGTAGAAAATTGATTTCTCCTAATGAATTTATGGCCATGGCAGTAGTAGTATAAGATGAAAAATATTGATTGAGAGATGGTTTTACATTCTTATGGTCAAATTTTTGTTAGAAATTATTGTATGAGATTACTGTCAGCTCAACATTTGTTTTCTTATGATTTCTAGGCTTTTAAATTAAAAATCTGAGCTTCAATACCTCGAATTTTTGGGGATTTAACATATAGATGAAACATCCAGCATGATAAAGATCCAAGTAGATTCAACTTAAGGGTATTTAATTTTTTATATTTTTTATATTAATATGTTGTATTATCCAAATAAAAAAACCACACTAAGAGGGCATATCAATATTACTTCATCTGTCATCATTAATCAATATCACATTGTAATATTATTTTCTTCATATAAAAAAAGATAGATTTACCTCTTTGTTATCTATTGCACTTGGCATTTCTTGAAAAAGAAAATTTACATATTCATTTTTTATGAAGATTTTGTAAGAAAGAGTAATTTTTGACAAAAAATTTTCCATTGTTTGGTGATGAATCGACTCAAACATGGCTTCTCTTGACTCTTGAGAGGGAGAACATGTGTTTTAGTTATGAGATCCAAGTTCCTATAATGCAATTTCAATGTTGATTGCACATTCTTCATTTATAGTTGCGACTCCTACTTTGTTTCCAAATGTCCATGCTGCTGTTTATTTAATTTTCTCACTTTTGCTTCTTGCAGTGAATGTTTCCTCATTGTCGATGCCCCATTCTTCATTGTTGGCAAATTTATCATTTGGCATATACTTTAACAGTTTAACTTCTTTATGAACTTCCAAAATTCAGTACGTATCATCGAATTGCACATGATTTACACTTTTAGCTATATCGATTAGTACCAAGTGAAGTACGAGTGCCAATAGAGAACAATGTGAAAAGTTTGGACATGGAAAACCAAGATACGTTTTTATGTGTTATTCTACAAACACATCTTTTTTACCTTATTGAACATAAGGATGTAAACAGATTTTAATATATTTTGCACGTTAAATATGATCCTGCAGCATCGTGCGGGTCGAATTGCTAGTTAAATCTAAAATTCCACTGCAAGTGTTGTGATATCTAATGTAAGTGGCACCCCTCCACTGCTGCTGGGGAGAGCTCTCTCTCTCTCTCTAGCTAATTCATTATATCTGCATTCCGTTTTTGGTCATTTCATCCCTAAATTATGTGGGAATTTATTGAAGGATGATGTCTTGAGTCGCAGCAAATTCATTGAAGGATTTGAATGATTTTGATTACCTAAGAAATTTAAGTGAAGGATATATGAGTTTGTGATTTAGGAACTTAAAATTTTGATACGACAGTTTTGGAGATTTGAGGATAAAATTAGAGTTTCAATGTGAATTCAATAAAACAAGTATGTGCCAAGAAATGACCTAGGATTGGTTGCTCAGATACCATGTATAATCCTTGAATATTTTGATATTTCTGGTTGAACGTTTTGTTCTTCGACATATACACTCTTCCCAATCCTGAACTAGTGATCCTAGTCACCCACCTCTTTTCTTCCACAATTATCTTTCTTTGATAAAACCCTAATTTTTTTCCTTCATTCAAAACTGAAATCAATTCATCTTAGCAATTATATAAAGAATGTTGGGGTTGTACCATAAAATTAATTGGCAATATGGGGAGTAACCCAACTTGCTTATAAGCTCATGCAAGGTCCCTCCTCCAACGTGGGATTCATTCTCAACAAGCCCTCTTACATGTGCCAAATTTTCAAGCTTAACACGCGAACAACACAATGGTGTGATGTGGAGTGCATGTGGCCTTTTGGCTTCACAAGTGAAACATCCTGCTCTGGTACCATGAAGAAAGGGGTTCCATCATAACACCAATTGGCAATATGGGAGTAGCCAATCTCTTATAAGCATTTGCAAGATTTTTCCTTTCATCAATGTGAGACTTTTTTCCTTCACATCGTCACACGCTCCCTCACGTATGACGAATTTTCAAGCCAAACACATGTACAACAGGATTTGGTGACATTGAGCATGTGTGGCCGTTGGGTTTCACACATGAGTCAACCTGCTCTAATACATGAAAAAAGTTAAGGTTCCACCATAAAGCCAATTGGCAATATGGGAAGAGCTTAACTTATTTATAAGCCCATGCAAGGTCCCTCCTCCCATGTGGATTTCATTCTCAACACATGCAAAGTCCCATATCAGTGAAGGAAAAACTTTGCAAGGACTTACAAGAGGTTGGGCTACTCCTTAAATTGTCAATTGGTGTTATGATGGAACCCTAACTTTTTTCATAGTATCAAAGCAGACTACTCTTTCAACACATCTTGGCCCTAATTTACTAGGCTCGAATGTGTCTTTTTAAATTAGGCTTTCGAAAAGTTGTGCTAGCTCCAACTTAAGTGTATTAAATGACTAAGCCATCAAAAAGTTGAGTTAGCCCTAGTACCTAAATGATGATCGTGCTCTCAAAGAGTTGTGTCAGCTCCAGTGTAATGACTTGATCAGGCTCTCGAAAAGTTGCATTAGCTTTGGTGTAATGACTTGACCAATTTCCGATGTGAGAATTGGTTTCCCTTGTCCTTATGGTTTTGATCACTGTGTTGTTTCATGTTGGATGATGAGTAGATTTTATATTATATATTTAACCCTATTCTTAGTATTTGGCTATTATTTTGGAAGAATTTTGATACTTTGAATTGTATTTCCAATATAGGACTTTCGACTTCCTTTGAAGCAAAACATAATCAAATAGATGAATTTTGGAGTAATTCCAGTTGGAGAACGATCGTGAGTCAGTTAGCTTGATCATGTCAAAATTTGGAATTTTTCTACCAAGCAGTCATTTTCTGGCGATAGAATAAAGAAGCAGTGAGTGATGCTGGAATAGTGACATTTTGGGCTTGAATTGCACTTTTGGAGCCCAAGATGACCTCTGATGGGTTCATGGCCTTCTGAAGATGTGTTCATAACGTTCTAATCTTCAAAATAATCTATTATAGGCCAGATTTGGAGGATGTTTGAGGCTAAAACGTGGTTGGACAGTTTTTGTGCAGATTCTCCTAATTTAATTAGGACTTTATTTTCTAAGTTATTTTATTGTTATTTAGTCTCCTAGTTGGAATAAAAGACTGGGTTTTTAGGATTGTGCGATGGATTTTAGATGGGATTTAAAAGGTTTGGCAGGCCTTAGTTTATAGACGTTCTCTTTTATGTGACTTGGAGACAGAGAGAACTTGGCTAGGGTTCCTGAAGGATTTCAAATTTTTACTTTAAGGTGTTTTCATTCCTTTTTCTTCATAATAATATTTTCTATGATTTTAATTATGAATATGTGTAACTAATTTCTTTTGTTAGGGCGAAGCCTTGGGCCTTAGCATGAATATGTAATTTTTATTTAATTGTTTATGATTGATTGCATGCATGCTTTAAATTATTGATCACTGTTTTAAACTATGTAATTGTCTTAACGCTTGATCACCATTAGGATCTTTAGAAAAGTAATTTGATGCAATTTTGGTTGGAAGGTTCCTTGCAATTGACGTTGGCTTCTTGTGATTAATAATTGTAATTTCACTTAAGATGAACACCATGTCTTAAGGGTTACATGGTTTTTCAAAGGGTTTTCACAAAACATAATGAGTTTCTCATGTTCATATTTGATCCGAACGTCCGGACAGATTGCATGTTAGATGTACGTTTTATATTGGAAATTTCAAGTATAATATAAATTAGGAAAGCCTAACCTTCAAAGTGGCATGTTTAGATCATAAGTAATTGGTAAAAATTCATAGAATTGCTAGGTGACGGTGAAACCCTAGTGCTTTTATAAATTGGTATTTAAAACTTTTTTCTTTTGTCATATTAGTTTTGGGCAATTTTTTTTTTTAATTAAAATTCATTATAATATTACCCAATTTCAAAGTCTCCTTTCTCAATTTTTAGTTTTAAGTAGTTAATTAGAAGTTGTTTTTACATAAATTATTAAAATAGTCCTTAAGGAGAACGACCTTGCATAAGCATATATACTACAACATCTTTGTACTCTTGCAAATATGTTATGTGATTTTAATCCTATTTACGTAGGTTCCAAAAATCCTATGACCGGACTTAAGAAACAGAACAAAAGGATGGTATCCAAGCGCAGCACTCTTACAAATAATAAGTATTGCAATATTGAACCGCAGATCGATTTCAAAAAGAAACCAAACACTTATTGATACATGAAAGAATCATTGATAACAAGAATTAAGAGGAAAGAATTAATCAAATGATAAAGAGGAAACAATTATTACATGAACAATCTAATGAAATATTTAAGCCATCAGCATCGCGAGAAGACCAAAAATAACCGCCATCCACCCGTATCTTGTTCCAACACTTCCAGTTCCTGTTGCTGCAGAGGTGTAGGGGATTGAGGTGCTAGGGCTTGAGGCAGTGTAACTGGGACTTGGGCTAGGAGCAGATGATGGCATCACAGTTATAAGAAGCTTCTGGTTCCCCGCTTTACAATGCTGACCAACACCGCAAATGTACCATTTTCTTCCCGGGGTTGCAAGGGTGACCACGTCGTTTCCACTAGTCAATAGCACACTGTCTAATGGAGCTGCACATTGCTGAAAGCCAGTGCCATTCACTTTGTGCACGTTGTGGACTCCTTTTGGATACTTAAAAACTGCATGGAACAAAACACAAAAATCTTTGAACTAGTTCCCATATACAAATATAAAAAAATAAAAAATAAAAAAAAGAAGGAAAGGAAAGCAAGTTTGTGTAGGGATTTTATATTTAACTAGCCTCTACGCACGCGTGTGAGAGAGGCATTTTCTTTAATCACGAGCGCTACGCGCCCATAAGATGTGTTATGTTAGTTGTTTTTTTTCTTATACTGCTTCATAAAAATAAAATAGAACATACACTTATAAATAAAAAGGATATTGCATGGGAAAGCACATTTGAAGATGTTAATGAAGAATAAAGGAAGAAATACAGCAAGGAACCAAATAATAGTGTTTGATAAAAAAACTAAACAATTAATTCGACAATAAGCTGAGCAAGAATTTATATGTATCATCTTGTCCTTAAAATACCACAAAATACAGCTCGCTTAAATCACATCTCTTTGAACACTTTATCTTATTAAAAGCTGCTAATTAAATATGAGTTGATAGTGTTTGTGGCTTCATAATATAATTTCTAATATTCCGTAAATTCCACCTTCAAGCTCTTCCGTAAATTCAATGCTCCCACAACTTTAGCACTTTTTTCCATGGGTGCAAACGGGTCATTGAAATGAGAATATGAGTTGAAGTGTAAATTGCATAAAGTAAGTAAGTAGTAATTAAAATGTACATATGTAGATAAAAAGTAAGAAATGAAATAACCGTATCGAATTAGATTGAATTCAAAAGCTCAATCAAGATAATATCAAATGTAAAATTCCTTATTCTGATTTCGTTGCCATGTTGAGCTGGATAAATTTGTTATTGTTACCAAAATCTAAAACAAATCAACCCATGTTCATAGAACGTGGTACATAATAACTCATTTATTGCATAATCTGGGTCCCTTGTTCATTGGCAGAAAATATTAAATGGAAAACGCAGTTAACCGTTCTTTTGCATAATCTTTGATATGAGCTCTCAATTTGGATTAGAGAGGAAAGCATACAATTCTAAAAAGTGCTCTCAAACATTAACAACCAATCTGGTATGAATTTCGAAAATCTCATGTAATAAACATTATATTAATTGGAAAAACCTCCATAAATGAAACCGATGATGAAAGAAGGACAAATATAAAAGGGAGGTTTCCAATTTCCAATTATAAAAGAGCAACATAATCAGCTATTGCTGTGACAGAAATGTCCACACCTTTAAAAATGATTACTGAATTTTTTTTTTTCTCGATACTAACAAAAACAAAGAATAACATATGCACACACATACTTGAGAATAATGAACAACCTTTAGATAGTAATTTGATTAAAGACATAGATAACATATTTCGTTCTTCGCACTTTGCAAGAAGATCACATAAGGAAATATTTGTCTTCCTGCATGCATTGCATGCGTGCCATAAAAAATGACTTTCAGAAAATGAAGACACCATAGGTGAGAATGGAGCAAAAATAAAAAAAAATAAAAAAGATAAAACAACCAAAACAGAGAATGGAGCAATGATTTTCAAATTGCATACCAATTGATTGCCTGCAAGAATATTTCTGATCTCTATCTATCTGCTTCCCTCGCCATGTATTTGTTGTTGGAAATGTGCCCTAAAACCAATCATATGATGATACTTTATGGACATTTCACATGTTAAACTAATCTAGTTTAATATAAAGGGCAAAGATTATTGTTTTAAGGCGTCTCATATAAATGTTATATGCTTAACGATAAGTCCAAGGAATATGTAATTGGGAGAATGTGATCCAAAGAAGTTAGATTCATGAGACCATTCTCTTTTGTATACATATCCTAAACGTTCCTAATCATATGACTGCCAATTGGGCATTGACAGTCTATTAAGATCAGTACATGCTATGTATTCTCTTAGAGAGAGTGACTAGTCTAGAGTCATTAGTGTGACTGACACCAAGACAAGCATGTAGGTGCTCAATAGAGAATGAGTCCACTGAACACGATCAACAAGGAGTTCTCATACTCATGTCACATGAGAAGTCATGGTTGGGATAATGCAAAGTAGTCCTTTGACCTGAGGTATCGTAGTTGTCTTGTAGTTAGGTCCTTGATCTTTGACTATGTCAAAGTCACTCCATAAGAAGGTGTCCACGGTATAGTTGGGGTTGAGCCACTTAGTCATGGAGGCAGGTGAATGCACAACAAGGGATCTCTAATCTTCAAATTGTTTGAGGGAAAATACTCTATGATATGATTAAGAATCTCTGGCCAGAGTATGAATGAGATTTAGGAAGTCGTTCCAGACATGAATAAACTATCAAACCAAACAATGTTGTCAAGAGTATTGTATTAGAGAAAGACCGTATTGCATTAGAATCCTAAACTGAATAGGTTCTCCACCTCTTCTGATTAGCTTAGGTAGCCATGACATACTACTAGGTGTCGCTCATGGTTTGTGGAAGCCCCAAAGGTGTATAATCACTAAAGGGAGAATTGAAAGTAAGTTTCAATTCACAATCGATTTGAATAGTTCTAATCGCCCACTGCCTCACTAAAAGGAACCTAATAGATCACACACCATGTAAGGTAATGATTGAAGGATATAACAAAGATGAGTAAGGACAATTAAATAGTTTAATTGTATATGGCAAGGATTAATTAAAAATTAATTAATCTAGAATGAAAGGTTCGTTTTAGGCCTTAATTAAGTTAGTTTTGCGTTTCGGGACACAAAAGGCTTTTGGTCTACAAGGCACATAAGGTTTAAGTTGTGTGACGACTAAAACAAAATGGGCAATTAACCCACTAAAAATAGGGAGGCCGGCCATGCTTAGGGAGGGAGTGGGTTTTGGACTTATTACAAGTTTGCCACTCCAATGAAGGTAGGTATAAATGTGACCTTATAGCCTTTTCTTCATTAGGGTTTTCTTGAGAAAATTGGAGAGAACAAAAGCTCTCCTTTTTCTCTCTAGGTGGCCGGCCACCATGGGGGAATTTACTACCATCTAATTCTTCCATGGTCACTCATCTTCTTCCTTAACCATCCTTGGTGTCGAAACTTAGAGGTCTCCAACTTTGGGGACTTTTGGAGAACCCAATTCTTCCATCCACATCCATGGAGCCAAGGAGCAAGGTGACAAGGGAAAGAAGGCCCTCACATGGGTGATTAACCTTTGCTAAGCAAAGAGGTGCTTCAAAGGTATGAAGAAATCTCAACTCTTTTTCTTAGATCTTGAGTTGAGTATTAGTTCATCATAACTACTAGGCTTTGAATTTCACGAGTAAAGTTTTGTTTTGAGTGCATACAAGCATGATTCTGCCTTTTAATTGTTAATTGCATGCATAGATGTTGCTCAAATGAACTTGTTTTCACAAATATGTCCTTCATTTGTTGCAATTGATTGGACACCTTCCACAAAGAAACCACATATCATTAGCTGATGTTTTCAATGAAACAATTTGATTGATGCAAAAACCAAAATGGAATACCTCATAAAAGTACAATACCAATCAAACATTCAAGAGAAAGGAGGAGACACAAAGAGGGAGAATTCCCGACTTTAACAGTGTGCTTGAAATGTTGTAAAGCCCTAAAACTGGTACAATTTAAAGTTTAAGTTCGTATGATTATATTTGTATACAATAGCATAAAAAATGGACTAAAGTGTAGAATATCAATTTCAATTTAATTATTAACCAAATCTCAATAACTATAAAAGTAAATCAAACAAGAAAAAGCACATATCATGCCTATGCATGTACGTTTGCTCCTGCACATGAAAAAGAATACACATATGAATAAAATTAGACATCTATAAACCTTTACCATCCTAACCACTATGAAAAATCTTCATCGTAGCCTGAATCATAGATTGCAAAACCACGCTTCTTCAAACATTTTTTTAACAATAATTAGGGGCTATGGTCATAAGAAAAATTAGAATGTTCAAAAGACATCAAAGTGGAGAATTACCTTTTAGAATTGAAAAATCAGTGCAAAAGGTTTGAAAATTACCCAATTAGATACTGAAAAAGAGAAAGATGAGATGGAGTGTGAAGGTAAAATTAAGATCGGCAACGGTTAATAAATTCCTCCATTCAATCTTTGGACAATGTTCCTTGTTGGATTGTTTTTTCTAAGAGACAAAGAAAACAATAACTGTCATAGGCGTTTGAAATTTACCAAATCTCCTTATTTGCCTAGCATTTAGAAAGGGATTCATAAATCAAAACATAACTGACTTACATCTTACATCAGTAACTCGTGGGTTTTTTCAAATCTGGTTAAGCAAACTATGTCAGTCTAAATCTAATTAAACTATGTCAATCTTCTCACAAGAATTAGGCATGGATGCAATGTAATTATGTTTCCATGAATTTTACACATAGTATAGCCTATATCTGTTGGGGTTTAAAAATGCTTCACTACTTTGGAGATGTTTATCTCACAAAGGAGAATGTAATGCAGCGGAATTTGATAGGCAAGAGTAAGAAAGAATACTCAAAGTATTACACAAGATTTTTATTCACTCACAAACTTAGTACAAAAAAAAACACTCAAACACTCTTAGAAGCTTTGTTGCTTCTTCTTACTTTTACTTGACACTCTCACTTCTTACTACTTGCTATCTTGGTTATTACAAATGGTGTGGATGCCTTCTCCTTTTATAGGCATGGATGGAACCTTGGAGAAGCATGGTAGCATCATGCTAGAGATATCTAGATAATTCCATTACCTTCCTAAGCTAGAATTATCTACACTAATCTTGCATGTTGGTGGAATCCTCACCATTCTTCTAGACTCTTCCACCAACTTGAATTTTGCTAGAATTCTCTAGCATGTGCATGGATCTTTCTTTGTGTATGGGCCGGATCAATTATCTTTGGGCCAAGACAAGATTACAATTCAACATCCCCCTTTAATCTTGTCTTGTGACGCCGATTGAGTTTCTTAGTCTAACAAAGTCTTCTTGTTTGAGTGGCTGGGTGAATATATCGGCGATTCCACTTGCACATCCTTTCTTGCAATGCACTCTCTTATGTAGTAATAATGAGTATCTACGTGCTTGCTCCTGTCATGGAACACCGGATTCTTTGCTAAAGCTATTGCAGACTTGTTGTCGACATAGATCTCTGTTGGCTCTTCTTGTGGCATGTTTAATTCTTTCAACAAGTTTCTTAGCCAGATTGCATGACAGACCCATGCAGTAGCAGCTACGTATTCAGCTTCGCAAGTAGATAGTGTGACAATCGGTTGCTTCTTCAGCATCCATGTGAATGCAGTGTCTCCCATAAAGAACACAAATCCAGTAGTGCTTATCTATCATCAGAATCTCCTGCCCAATCCATGTCGCTATATCCAGCAAGTTTGTAGTTATTAAAACTTGAATAGAACAGGCCAAAGTTAACAGTACCTTTGAGGTATTGAAGAATTCTTTTGGCGGTCTTCAAGTGTGTAGTTGTGGGATTCTCCATGTGGCGACTGACTAATCCAACGGCATAGAGAATATCTGGTCTTGTGCTGGTCAAGTAGCACAAGCTTCCAACTAGACTTTTGAAAAATGTTGGATCTACACTTTCTCCTTTGTCATGTTTGGTTAGTTTGACTCCGCACTCCATTGGCGTACTCACGGCCTTGCAATCTTCCATTTTGAACTTTTTCAGTATCTCATTTGTGTAGCTTTCTTTGGGGATGAAAATGCCTTCTTCGTTCTACTTGACTTCAATGCCTAGGTAGTATGCCATCAACCCGATGTCGGTCATCTCAAATTCTTTGGTCATCACTCTCTTGAACTCTTCAAACATGCTTAGATTACTCCTGGTGAAGATTAGATCATCCACATATGAGCACACAATCAAAATATCTCCATCTTTGACTTTGACGTAGAGAGCATGTTCATGAGGGCACTTGATGAAGTTGTTCTCCTAAAAGTACTTGTCGATGCGACTATTCCATGCTCGTGGTGCTTGTTTTAACCCATAGAGGGCTTTTTTCAGCTTCAGAACTTTATCTTCATGCCCTTTGATTTCATAGCCTAACGGTTGCTGAATGTAGACTTCTTCTTTAAGGACTCCATTTAGGAAGGTAGACTTCACATCCATTTGTTGAATCTTCCAACTGTTTTGAGCTGCCAAAGAAATTAATAATCGTATAGTTTCCAACTGAGCAACAGGTGCAAATTCTTCATCATAGTCGATTCCGGCTCTTTAACTATAGCCCTTCGCCACTAGTCTTGCCTTATATCTTTCGACCTCTCAATTGGCATTTTTCTTTGTCTTGTACACGCACTTAACTCCGATGGCTTTGTGTCTTTTCGGAAGAATAGGGAGTTCCCATGTATTATTTTTCTGGATTGCTTCGATTTCTTCATCCATTGCTTTCCTCCACTTAGTATCTTGCACTGCTTCTTGGAAGTCGACTGGTTCACAATCAGTAAAGAGATAGAAAAGTGTAGGATTATCAAGTCTTTCAGCTACCTCATAGAGATCTCGTATACTTTTTGTGCGTGGTATTTCTCTTTCATTTAGACTCCCACTTGACGATGCTAATGCTGGTGAATTACCATGATTGGTTGATGTTGGTGAAGTAGGTGGAGTAGTGGATTTTTGTTGAACCTCTCTTGCTTTCTCCATCATCCCTTGTTCATTCTCTTCTTCAAACTGAGGAAAGAAGTGAAGATCACCTGCATGCGGGCCAAAATCCCATTCTCCTTCTTCATCGAACGTCACGTCTCGACTGATCACCGTCTTCCCATTGTTCAGATTATACAACTTATATCCTTTTGAATCTGTGTCATAACCGATGAAGATGAACTTCTCACTTTTGTCGTCGAATTTGGTTCTCCTCTCGTCTGGTACATGTACATGGGCTATGCTTCCAAAAACTCTTAAATGAGAGATACCTGGTTTTCTTCCACTCCATGCTTCTTGCAGAATTTTTCCCCACACACTTCTTGTTGAAGACCAATTGGATAGGTAGACAGCACATGTTACAGCTTCTGCTCACAATTCCTTAGGCAATTTCTTGCTTTTGAGCATGCTTCGAGCCATGTCGAAGATGGTTCGATTTTTTCTTTCCACCACACCATTTTTTTTAGGGGATCTTAGAACTGTCAAAGGTCGACGAATTCCGTTTGCTTCACAAAACTCTTGGAATTCCTTCGAAGTGAATTCTCCTCCTCGATCAAATCTCATGGCTTTGATCTTGCAACCACTCTCCTTTTCTACAGCGGCTTTGAACTTCTTGAATGCTCCAAAGACTTCTGATTTCTGCTTCAAGAAATACACTCAGGTTTTCCTTGAAAAATCATCAATGAAGAGAAGGAAATAATTATTTTTACCCAAAGAGCTTGGTTTTATTGGACCGCACACATCGGTGTGAATGAGCTCGAGTGGCTTCTGGGCTCTTGTGGTCGACTCCTTTAGAAAGCTTTTCCTAAACTGTTTCCCAAGTAAACATCTTTCATAAACTTGATCAGGGTGGCTGATACACGGTAAGCCTCTCACCATCTCCTTCTTGGATAATAACTCCAGTCCCTCAAAGTTAAGATGCCCAAAACAAAGATGCCAAAGCCAAGATATGTCTTTGTAACATTTCTTGAGACACTTTGCAACATTGTTTTGAATGTTCATGGGAAACATCCTATTCTTTGACATTTTCACCTTGGCAATTAATCTTCCTTTGTCATCTCTAAGAAAAAGGATTTAATTTTTCGTATGAAAATCATAACCTTTTTCTAAGAGTTGACCCAAACTCAAAATGTTGCTTTTCATATTAAGCACGTAGTAGACATTTGAAATTAATTGGTGACCGCCATTTTTCAGGGGAATAAGGATGTTACCTTTTCCTTTTATGGATATTTTGGATTCGTTTCCAAAAGAAACGTTGCCACTCACTGATTCATTGAGCTCTACGAAGATGCTTCTTCTTTTGCACATGTGGCTGCTAGCGCCGGTGTCAAAGTACCATGTATAGTCTTGGTCTCCATCATTATTCTTGCATGCCAACGCCATTCTCTTCTATCTCTTCTTTCACATAATTGACCTTTTCATCAAGTCTGCTATTTAGGGCTCTACATTCCTAAGCATAATGCCCGAACTTTTGACAATTATAGCATTAAACTTGAGATTTTTCATACCTCGAATTTGAGCATCCTCTTCCACGACCTGTTGTTGAACTTTCCTCTTTCGTAGTTGCTATGGTTGTTGGAGTGGTTGTCCATGTCCACGTCCACGACCTCGACCACGACTTCTTTCGTACTGGCTTCTCTCGTTATCAAAACTTTCTTCTTTCTTCTTTGGCTGGACATGTGTCTTTGAGGAGCTACTCATCATTCCCTTGCCTCTTCTTATGTTTCTCTTCATATGCTTGTAGTGAACCCATTAATTGCTCTATACTAATTTCTTCCAAGTTTTTAGTTTCTTCAATCGTCACAACAATGTGCTCGAACTTGGGGTCCAACGAGTGTAGTATCTTTCCCATAATTCTAACATCTTCTAACTTTTCTCTGTTTCTTTTTAATTGATTGGAGACTACTAAGACTCTTGAGAAATAATCAGAGATTGATTCAGACCCTTTCATTTGTAAAGATTCAAACTCACCTCTTAATACTTGAAGAGAACCTTTTTCACTTGTTCGGCTCCTTTGTAAGAGGTTTGAAGCTTCTCCCATGCTTTCTTGGCGGAGGTTGTACTCGAGACCTTCTGCAGGCCATTTTCATCTAATGCTTGGTAGATGAGGTAAAGAGCCTTCTTGTCTCTCTTTCGTGAATCTTTCAAACTCTCCTTCTGTGGTTGAGACAGAGTAGCTTCATCCTCTGGCTCAGTGTAGCCTTTCTCCACGACTTCCCAAACATCATGTGCTCCCAAAAGGGCCTTCATTTTGATACTCCAATTATCGAAGTTGTTGTTGTCGAGCACTAGAACTTGGAAGGCTGCCATAGCGTTGCTAGCCATAGCTCTGGTACCACTTTGTTGGGGTTTAAAAATGCTTCACTACTTTGGAGATGTTTATCTCACAAAGGAGAATGTAATGCAGCGGAACTTGATAGGCAAGAGAAAGAAAGAATACTCAAAGTATTACACACGATTTTTATTCACTCACAAACTTAGTACAAGAGGAAACACTAAAACACTCTTAGAAGCTTTGTTGCTTCTTCTTACTTCTTACTTGACACTCTCACTTCTTACTACTTGCTCTCTTGGTTGTTACAAATCGTGTGGATGCCTTCTCCTTTTATAGGCATGGATGGAACCTTGGAGAAGCATGGTAGCATCATGCTAAAGATATCTAGATAATTCCACTACCTTCCTAAGCTAAAATTATCTACACTAATCTTGTATATTGGTGGAAACCTCACCATTCTTCTAGACTTCCACCAACTTGAACTTTGCTAGAATTCTCTAGCATGTGCATGGATCTTTCTTTGTGTATGGGCCGAATCAATTATCTTTGGGCCAAGACTAGATTACAATTCAACAATATCTGATTTCCTTAGAAGCATGATCACCTTTGTCGACTAAATCTCTGTCGTCAGCACAATCGTCGTCGGCGTAAGCCAATCTAGGCTATTTATTTAGAGGCTTGTCTACGTCTTTGTCGTAGAGCGTCAACTACTTCTTCAAGTCCCTTGTATATGACAGAAAAGCACAGTGGTAAGACTAAAAGGGGAGAAATAAAAATTAAAAATAAATAAAAATAAAAATAAAAATAACCTGTATGTGCATAGTTTTTTGCTGCAATTAAAGGATTGACAGAACAATTGGAAAAATCACAAAAAGAGAGAATGAAAAGTACATGTTGGAAGTGGGGTTAGACTCCTCCGTTGAAAAGTTTAAAAAAAAAAAATATATATATATATATATATATATATCTGAAATACATCTGATTTTAAGATCATACCCCAACAAAGGAAAATAAGGTGAGAGATTTGATGATACATGCAATGTTTTTCTGGATTCATGATTTTCTTGGCATGCAATTTGTTAATTTGTTGGGAAAATTGACTGATGAAGGTAGAAGAGCCTTTTGGAGTTGTAGAAAACAACTCACCAAAAGAACATCTCTTAAAATGAAGCAAAAGAAAAAATGGAGTTTTTGTAGTAGAGGCAGAGGATTACGGTGCCGAACTTCCGATGGGTGAATATTGGGGGTGGATGGAGAAGCAAATCTAAAAAGGTTGAATTTGAACATTCCAATCTCCTTTTCAGAACATGGGTCGTACATGGAGACAGCAATTTCCATCGTCAAATCCTTGCAACTGATATTTTCCTCTTCCAATCCTTTTTTTTTTTTTTTTTTAATATATCATGTTTGGGATCACTAATCTAAGGGGCCAAATTCATTGATGAAATTTATGATGAATCTGCGAGGGTGGGTGTGATTCATCCAACCAATAGTAACATTCGTTGCTGAGTATGCGTAAACAGTATCACTCAGGCAACCATTTCCCATCAGTGTTGTGTTTCATTTTTATTATTTTACCCCTATTACAAGCGGTTAGTTTTGAGTTATCTCTCTTATTAAATGAGGACATTTTTGGCATTTTTGAATGCTTCACCAAACTGAGGCTCTCACTTTATATATATATATATATATATATATATATATATATATATAGAAGATTACCAAGTTTGTCACCAACATAGAACTGTTTTCCTTGTGCCCAAGTTTAGTAATCAAAATTAATGGTCCAACCTTTGTCATCACCAACAACAAAATTTGTGGCCAAAATACAAGAGGCAACAATAGCTAGAGTGGCAAGGATAATGAATAGGTGGGAAGAGGGCATTGCAACTAATATTGAGGGAGCTAACTTTGTTTCTATGAAGTTGCTTGTTATGAAAAGATGAGCTCAATCAATTTTGTTGCAGAAATGAGTCGAAATGGTACTCATTTTATAGTAGGGTTGTAAGAACTAGGGCTGGGCACGGGCCAGGCCGTGTCTAATTTTGAAGGAACCAAACCTTACTCGTTTTAAACAGTAACAGGACGGGCCGGACAAGGTAGAGGGTTTTTAAGTTTGGGAACCGGCCCTAACCCGACCCGTTTCAAACGGACCGGTTTGAGGCAAGTCCACGGGTCCAATTAACTTTTTTTTTTCTTTTCTGGTTTTGATACAAAGCTCCAAAATGTTCCACAGTTCCAGATTGCTCCCATTGCCAATGAAATCGACCAGTTGAAAGCTACCCACACCAGCAGCTGAACCACCGATGGTGAATCGGTGAAACTGGTGGTCCCATCTCTTTTGCTCATCTCTCCCAATCCCAAATCAAGGTCTCTGTCTCTCGACTCTGATTGACGACGATGGCGCGAGACTCCAATCTGACTCAAATCGAAGATGGCAGTCTTCTGTATGTACTCCGTGAACTGAACCCTGATGGTGGACACGCCGTTAGCTGCGATGAGCTTTTGGGTGTCGAGCACCATGATTTTGTATGTTTTGCAAGACGGCGAAGCCATTGCCTACCAAACCGAAGATGAATTCCATATCCTTCTGATAAAAGGCAGAAAGTCTTAATTTTTAATTATTTTTTCCACTAAGATGAAACCTTTTGTCAAAAATGTGCACAATCCAAATCGGTTTTTTTAATAGGTATTTCAAAATCTGATTAATCTCCTAGGTTTTTTGAATTTTGATGCTTCATCCAGATCGATTCTGTAGAAATCTCAAAGCAATCGGCGCAATGAATTCGAGGGTGGGAAGGAGAAGAGAATGGGGAATAGGTGGTGCCATCAAGGGAGCTAAGCCGTCATGGTGGTGGAGGACATGACTCAAGTAGGAGTCTGGTTTAAGTCCAGGAAGGAAAGGGACGATGGGATGGAATGGATAATGGATTAGGTTTCGAGAATTATTAAATGGGTTATAGTTAGAAACGGGCCGTCCGGGGACCCGTTATTCCAAATCCTAGGACTCGACCCGCCTTTTAAATACTATGGACCCGCCCTGCCCCACCCCATTTCTATTCTCGAAAAATTGGAACTGACCCGTACCTGCCCCAAACCTTGATTACCCACCCGGACCCGCGGTTCCTGTACCCGTTTGCCCACCCCTAGTAAGAACAAGAAGAGAGAGTCTAAGCATGGGGTCTGGCTAGGGAAGGCAATGCCACTGCCGAACGGCATAAAAGACTACAGAGTTAAAAATACAAGATAAATAGAAAGTGTAATATCGAACGTAGGAGTGGGGTTTTTTTATATTTTACACACTCACAAAGAAATTAAGAGTGGAAGTTGGGTTAAGCCATAAAATAAGCAAACAATAATTTAATATCAAACTTGTATTTTATGGAGTACAAACCTAAAATCTCCAACTTACTAATAACGAGACTTAATGCCACTAAACCGTCTTGTTGTGCTTACATGGTCCTAGAAGTACATAGACTGGCAAAAGAAGACTTAAAAACTGGACCCTTTTGGGTCTCACTCTCATCTAATTGGGCTACCAACCTCACCATTAAGCCTTAAGTTACATTGTCCAAACGTATATTACAAATTTCCAAACCCAAAATATAGATTCGAATTTTAGATTTGAACCCATGTTACACTCCAAATCCATGGAGCTCTTAAGCCACCAAATACTTGAAAGCTCTCTCTTTGCATGCCATAGTTATTGGTCTCAATCTCATCAAAAAATTATGTCATTTAGCCAACTTAACTAGAACAATGTGCTTTTTACACTCAAATTCAAAATTTTCATCCCGTAATTTAAAAAAAAAATATTATGTAAATATCCTATTTGTCAACAAAAATCTCATTACGAAATTAAAATCTTAAGCCACAAAACCATCGATTTTTTTTCTCTCACGGGATACCCCTCCGAAAACTCACTTTTTTGTCTTAAGAAAGTATTGGCTCCCATTTCATTACCAACAACCCACCACCTGCGTAACCCACGTACCTCAAAAGTTTCCCCCTTTTTACATAGTACACAAGAAACAAGTTTGCAACACATGATGATCACATATAAAGCACTTCTGAGGGTTAACAAACCCAAGAAATAAATCTAGTTTCATCATAGCTTAGCTTTTATTGTTTGCGTCGGAAAAAGAAACATGGATAAAAGACCAGTTACTTGTCCGAGTTTCCGTAACTCACATTTCGTCGATATCCATGAAGTTCTGCCAGAAGAAGAGGAAGAGGAGGAGGAGGGAATTGCAAGAGAGGCCGAGAAAGCGGATAACTCATTTAGCAGAAACACTAAAATTAATAGACAGATGAAGAGAAGTGACGGGAGTTTCAATAGGCAACTTTCACTTGAAACTGGTTTTTCAGTTCTTAGAAGTGAGTCCAAGGCTAAAGATGGGAGGAAGGTTAATCTTCCGAGAAGTGGAAGAAGTTTCGGAGGTTTCGATTCGGTTACGAGGGTTGGCATGGAAGGAAGGAGAGGAGACTTCAGTATCTTCAAGACCAAGTCATCAAATCTGAGTAAGCAGAACTCTTTGTTGCCTACGAGAAAGGAAATAGATATGGAGTCTCAGAGGACTAATGATGGCTATGGAGGAGTTGATGAATCTGCTAATGAAAGTGTTCCTGCTGGGAGATACTTTGCTGCCCTTAGAGGACCTGAGCTCGACCAAGTCAAGGTAATTAACACACTGATCAAAGCAGGTTTTGTTGTCTAATGTTGAACTAATTCTTCCAAATGAGTATTACATAAGGCAGACGACGTGTTGTCAGAATGTCAATCTAACACTATTCATTAAACTAAGTATTTATCTAATCAATGATTTAGATTGACGGTCTGGTAACTTTAACACGTCAGATTGTTTGACGAGAGAGCGTTTATCTTACATATATCATTAGCGGGTGGGAAAAATTAGAAGTATGAAGCCTTATATGAATCCAAACTGATAAGTTACTATCTGCCCTGCAGGACTATGAGGATATACTCCTCCCAAAAGATGAGAAATGGCCCTTTCTCCTCAGGTTTCCAATTGGATGCTTTGGTATTTGTCTTGGCCTTAGTAGCCAAGTTGTCTTATGGCATGCTCTTGCCACTAGCCCAGCGACCAAGTTTCTCAACATTTCACCCTTCATAAATCTTGCACTTTGGCTATTAGCAGTGTCAGTCCTGTCCTGTGTCTCCTTCACCTACATCTTCAAATGCATTTTCTACTTTGAAGCAGTGAAAAGAGAGTTTTTCCACCCCGTTCGGGTCAACTTCTTCTTCGCCCCTTGGGTTGTCTGCATGTTCTTAGTCCTCGGAGTACCACCTGCACTAGCCCCAGGCAAACTTCACCCTGCCATTTGCATCTTCATGGCACCCTATTTTCTTCTTGAGCTCAAGATCTACGGACAGTGGCTTTCAGGCGGGAAAAGAAGGCTCTGTAAGGTGGCCAATCCATCTTCTCATCTCTCAGTAGTTGGCAACTTTGTAGGGGCAATTTTAGCTGCCAAGGTTGGGTGGGATGAGGCTGCCAAGTTTTTGTGGGCAGTTGGCTTTGCACATTATCTTGTGGTTTTTGTTACTTTGTATCAGAGACTACCAACAAGTGAAGCATTGCCTAAGGAGCTCCACCCTGTGTATTCCATGTTTATTGCAGCCCCATCGGCTGCAAGCATTGCTTGGGAAACCATTTATGGGGGGTTTGACGGGTTGTCGAGGACATGCTACTTCATTGCATTGTTTCTCTATGTTTCACTGGTTGTGAGGATCAACTTCTTCACAGGGTTTAGGTAAGCTATTCTTTGTCTGAGGCAACTCATATCCTCAATAATTTAGTATTTGACGGGGAATGATATCTGACATGTTATGTAATCAAACTAAGAATTATGAACGAAAACTCTTTAGTTGCCACTACGTTCTGACAAACGGTTTATACTTTTGTAGATTTTCAGTGGCTTGGTGGTCTTACACCTTTCCGATGACAACTTTCTCAGTAGCCACCATCAAGTACGCAGAACAAGTACCATCAGTTCCAAGCAAGGGACTTGCAGTCACTCTTTCTCTCCTGTCGTCTGCAATGGTGTCCGTATTGTTTGTCTCCACTCTTCTTCATGCCTTCGTTTGGCAAACGTTGTTTCCAAACGATCTCGCCATTGCCATAACAAAGACAAGACTTGGCAAGGAGAAGAAACCCTTCAAAAGAGCCTATGATATAAAGCGTTGGACAAAGCAGGCCCTAACCAAGAACAATCTGGTAACCAAGGATACAGGTGGAGCTAAAGAAGAGGACTAAGAGTCTCTACTGCACAGAGAGAGAGAGAGTTAAAAGTTGCAAGGAGTCAAGAACATATCCGTATTTAAACTAGAGATCATGTATAACATCTGTAACAGTATTTAAACATATGATGCACATTACTGCAGATTGTGTATGAACTTGACTAATCACAATTACATGTGTTGGTGCCACCGAAAATTAACATTGTAAGAGGTGGCTTTAACAGCTATACAATACCGGCCCTTCGACATATTTATTGGATTTCAAATTTTCAACTGAAACCTACAAATTGTGGAACTGAAAAGAAAAAAGAGCTGGGTTTTACATATATTTGAAAGAACACCAGCCACGAAAGGGCTTGGTAATCTTTTTGAAGAGTTGTATAACCATCAATGCTAGACATTTCTCCGACCTTTCGTTTTGATAGCAGATATTCAAATCTGATTCCCATGTAGATGCCACCTTTAATGTCAACGAACGCCCAACCTACTGTAGCAATTTCAGGGACAAGATAAGTGAAAAAGAAAACATAAAGAAACTAAAATAGCGCCTATTATCCATCGCTCAGTTAGCGTACCTCATCCTCAATTTCTTATCAACATCGGTTGTGCACCTGTCTTGAGCCTGCTTTCCACCAAACAGAGAAGGTTTTTCTTTTATCTACAAGAGGACGTGCGAAATTACATGGATATCATATGAGAGAAGAAATGGGAAAAAGAAAGATCAAGCACTCAAAGAAAATCAAAGATAAATGAATGATCAAGACTATCTATAGCCACTCCTATACAGTACCTTACCTTATGGTCTTGTTGGAAAACAGTCGATCTATTTTCTTTTGAGTCCTTGAGCCAAAGAAAAAAAAAACAAATAACTCAATAGAATACTAGGGAAAGTGAAATCAAATCAATAATATATGTGATGTGAGTGATAAGAAAGTACAGAGGACAAGGATAACCTTCGTAAACAAAGATGTAGGCTGGGATAGTTTCCCCTGTGATCCATTATTTGGCTGGCGCTCAGTGGTTAAAGAGAGCTAGGATTCAACAGGAGAACAAATGAGATTACAGGTATATGCAAACTGTAATGGTTACAAAGGAACAACAAGAGAGAAGCACAAATTTGTAAAATAACTTATCATATAAACTTGTTGATACCTTACTAAAAAGTTCGGTTGGCGGAAATTGCTGTACTCTTCTGTCTGTCTGAAAATTAAATTCCTTTACATGAAATAAAAACATGGTGTTAGCCAAGTTGATTCTGCCAATTGGGAAACAAATACGATTTACGGTCACTAAGCAAGAGAATAACGTCTATGAAGTACCATTGGTACAGTGGTTTCTCGCTTGCTATTCCAGAAAACACCAATATTCCCTTTGCTAGAAAATATCTGCATTTAGATAGGAAATAATTCCATAGTTGGCATCAGCTAGAATGAATTTCAACTGAATGATGTAGAGCAGGAAAATATTACCTTTTTGTTAAGAGGACGAGCTTTAAATGTTTGCATTCCTGCATTTCCATCCTTCTTAGGACATTCCACTGTATTTGGTCTAATAAAACAAGATCAAACCGAGAGTAAGAGCTATATTTCTAGTATGAATACAAAATTGGAAAATGTGAACTGAGCATTTCTATTAATCATGTTCATTTAGTTATATATGATTCTTTCAGCTATTACCTTCTGGATTCTCCTTTTCTGTTTTCCGCAACGGTAGAAATGCTAGGTTTTTCCAAACCCTACAAAATGCAGAATAATAGTTAAACGTACACGAGAAACTTTTGAGCACAACGTTTCACATGACTCAAGGGACCACTGTGAATTAAGATAACAGTGAAAACTACTTAATGAAATTCACAGCTAACCTTATCGTGATCATTGAGATGATGTGAGGATGATGAAACAGCCGATGCATTTTGCATAGCCCTTTCCATTGTCATGAGGTGAAATTCCTAAGAAGCGAAATTAACAAAGGGACTCAGAGCCACAAAACTTCAAAAGACACTTACTTTTAGAGAGCATTTATTTTTCAAATCAGTTTGAGGGTACAATTATCTTTATCCTCCAAGCCACTAACGAAAAGAGTTATAATAGGTTAAAAAGAAAAAAATTATAAATATCAAGCACTCACTTGAAATTCCGGCAACTTTGGAGTGCTCCTTGTTGGAAGTGGCAATGAAGGAGCCTCAAAAATCTGCAGTATAAATGCAAAAAAAAAAAAAAAATGTGGCGTAATCACAGATAAAACACTATTGAAAATCCGCATCTAATAACTTGAAGTACCAACTTTTCGGTTCAATGGACGAGCTTTGAATTTTCGATGAGTTGATGTCACTTGTTCTAACATAGATCCATTGTTAGGCCTGAAATATAAACATAAAATAACTCCCTGCAGATTGGTAAACAAAACTATGTGACTTCTGCCCTGAAAGCCAGAACTCACCTAATCCTGTGTGCCCTATGTGCCGTTTCAAAGTCAGGCTCTCTTGGAATGGTAAGTCTCAACTTAGGGTGTGCAGTAGTTTTGTCGAAAGTTTCATCCTGCAATATCACCCGTAATAAGAGAGTTTTAGAAACTTAACTGATGACTCGAGCACATCTCTTATTTGAAACATTATCATATTACAATAGAACAATACTATGGGCCATCTCAGTTCCCTCATGTATTACTCCAGACACCTAAGAACAAAATCACAAGTAAAAAATCTGGGAAGCTCTCTATTACACACAGAATAACTTCTCTAACAATATAGAATACCAGTTGTAGTTTGATTAATAAACCCATCCAGACAAAGGTATTATTGATCTAAAGTAGAAATTTTAGACAACTTTTGAAACAATAACTTATTTGTGTTATTAGATAATTCAGACGAAATAATAGCATGGCTCTAAGTGACAGTTAACCAGATCATACAAAAACTGTTGCAAGAAGTTATTGTTTCAAAAGTAAGAGCGGAGAAAATGAAGAATGCTCAATCCATAGGTACTAGTTCAAAAACCTTTTTCGGTAGGAAATTCAGTCATCAAGCAATAGCTAGAATACCTTTTTAGGTACCTTGTGGACAAAATTAGTTTGCTGCTTTGCATCAGTAACCTGTCATGGAGAAAATGAAGAATGCTCAATCCATAGGTACTAGTTCAAAAACCAATTGTAAATTTCCTTAAACAAAGAAAATGATAAATGACTTTGACTATGCTCAGAACCAATTGCAGTTTATAAAACTTCTGTACCTTACGCAAGTGCCCTCCATCTAGCTTCTGTCTCTTGGGAGCTTGACTTTCAACCCCAGAAGAACTACACAAGCTCTTCTCATTGTTTTGAACATGCAGCATTTGGAATCTAACAATTTAGATATAAAACATCATAATGCAGTCAGTATGGGACTTAATGGTAGTACGGTGTCCACATTTTACACTTTCTCTGGTTACAGGACATAGAATGCAGGTATTACTGTCTCACATATAATTACTTTATTGGACATAGTAATGCCAAATTTACAATATCTGGGGAATTTAAATCAGTGTGCATAAGAAACAGAAAACATAATAGTTATTTGAACTAACTACGTGAGCAACTGAGCGGTGATGATAAAGTTACATGAACATAATAGTTATTTGAACTAGCCACATCTGTACTTACACAAAACGTATTACACATAGACGAAAGGCAGAACATTCTGAAGTACCTGGAACCACCATTTTGAGGCTTCAGATTTTGCTTAGCGAGCTGACTTGCTGTGGGCTTCATCAAAGTTGAGCTCCTGGGGAACGATGGCTTTACAGAAGCATTACTCTGACCTTTAAGCTTATCACCGGTTAGGTGGCTGTTGAATGTCAGTCCTGGAAAATAAAAACATAAATTAAAAGAGAAAAAGTTCTAAAAAAATATACATTATGCTAGACCAATTGAAATAGTTTGATATAGTTTATTATAGTTCATTAGTAATGTGTCTGTGATGACTTGTTTAAAAATCTAATTCCATCTGAAAATATTCAGATTTTAACTGCGTATAGTTTATATCCCGCTCTTAATTTATTCGGAAATCATCTGGGAAATCCATTAGCAAACACATTAATCATCAAGGTACAGAAAATGATCACCTGTACCAGCTCCATTTGGTTGATTTAGAACTTTTTGTAAATTTCCAAAGATCCCTCTATTCATTCCTTCATCTAGAACATGAAACATTGCACTTAAAGATTTAGGCTTCAAACCAAGACAAAGACGCTGAAAACAAAAGAATAATCTTTTCTAAATCCTGCTTCTCTACAAGGAAAAAATCAAGGGGATTTGATCCATACCCCTGCTGTTTACATCCATTGCACATGATTCTGTGCCCACACCGATATCAGAATTTCGGTCATTTGCATTCTCCACATCGGATTTTGGGGAGGTGTTTACGTTTTCCAGGAGGATTTCCGGTCCAAGTATTAACCTTGTCACAACAGCTGCAACAGACCAAAACATTATCAACATATAACTTCATACATTGCTCTAATTCTTAAAACCGCAGATTTTTATTCAGAATATAAAACAAGAACAATCATTTTTCACAGTAAAATTAAAAATTGAGGCGAAGTATCGTAATCCTAATCTTTCAAATGCTTGAAAATCAGTCAAGCCAAAGATATCTATTCCTGAAACCAAAAAGAATCGAAAACGCAAATGTCAAGAAACGGCGTCATTGGAGGCAGAAAGGCTTACGAGACGGCGGGTAGCTCTTGGCGGACTCGAACCAGAGCTCGGCGCGGCGAGCCTCAGCCGGCGTCTCCTCCCTAGTGAAGTCAAAGTACCAAGCTGCATCGAACTCGTAGTCAACGTCCACTTCCTGTGCCATAAACACTTCCTCAACCTCCATATCGTCCTCCATTTCCATCCTCTCTCTCTCTGTCCTCAACTTTCTCTCTCCAAAATGAACCGCCTAGCAGAGCCAAAATAGCTCTGATTTGGGATTCGGAGCTCCGAACCCGACCGGCTAAAACCCTAAATCCGGAGTTTTCAGCTCCGCGTTGTATAGCAGTCTGAGAGAGAGCAAAGGTTGGCTCTCGGCGCACTGTAGCACCGCCCCGTGTAAATACTGTAACCGAAATTTAAGCGCGAGGTACAAGCGGTCAAAAGCGCTGATGGCGCAGGGTCCAAGCGCTTTAAAGCAGGGAGGGGTTGGTTTCGCAGGAGCGTTTGGATTTTGGACAGACGCCCAGGTTTCGTTTTTGTTTTGTAGCGTCGGGGTTCGCAACGATCCGGAAATTTGAATTTATGGCTCTGGAGAATTTTATATTAATATTTATGGGATGAATTGCCGGATTTACCCCTGGGTTTTGGGGAATGGAGTTAAAATTTGAATAGAGTGGTGGGGTAAGAGGGTCATTTAGGGGGTGTCCTTCGACTGAGGGGCAGAGGTATCGGTGTTCGAGCTCTGTTTCGGGTGGCGAAATCCTGTCTACGACTGTGAAATTTCGGCGGGTCTTCAGTAATACCCCTTGGGTTTGGAAGAATTGCAAGATTGGCCCTAACGGTTGGATTTGTTTGTAAAGGTCATGAAAGAGGGAAGAGATTGGGGCCCTCCTAGCTGGCCCTAGGAGGCTAGGCTAGTTCAAAAATGAGATGTTGATCCAGGGGCAATGGAGCAAACATGACAAGTTACAGTGTCTCCAAAGGAGGAGCAAAAACTTCGCAAATAACAGTAAAAGAAGATAATAAGGGCGTTTTTCAATTGAAATGGCAATTTTTATATTGCATAACATGAAATAGCAGTAGAGGAAGTTGCTATCAAATTTGACAACAGCTTCAAATTTTATATTTAGTTAATAATAAATGTTTTTATAATTTGTATTATTATCTTTTCTTTTAAAAATACTAATTACACTTATGAAAAATAAATAATAGTTTAAATTTACATATCGTAAAGAATAAAATTTATAAAAGATCACTATGCCACATAAGCCTTTAAATTTAAATTTTATGTTTAAAATCATCTCTTTTAGGGATGGTTTTAGGGTTCTACATACCAAAATATTTAAGAGATATTGAAGATTGATTGTTGCGCTAATCATATGGTAAGAAAGGAAATAGTAATTAAAGGTAATGGAGTGAATTCAGACCAGTTAACACTACAAATTTCTCCTAATGCTGTAGCTCGTCAGATTTTCTCTTACACTAAGGTGTAGGAGATTTGGGCTAAACCACATAATGAATTTGTAATAATAATTTGGTATAGAACTCGTTATTCATAAGATCTAAAATCTCCTACTTACAAATGAATAAAAAATCACTAAATTATAGATTACAAAACTCACAAATTGAACCATACGTATATTTATGAATATTGAAAAACATCATGATTAAGGGCGTGTTACTCTTTTTTATTTAGTTGTGGGCTTAACTGTAGCAGTGGTCCCTAAATTTTACTCCTCTTTTAATTTTAGTCCATGAATTCTAATATTAGTTTCTTTAGTCCTCAAAGTTAACAATGTATTGCACCATTAGCCCTTTTCACTAACGTCATCCTTTTTTTGTTAAATCTAGGGGTATATTAAGAACTTTAACTTTAAACTTTAAAAAACAATAGAAGAAGCTAAAAAAACAAATAAAAATTTATAAATTAATATCTAAGGGAATTGTTATTAGCACTCCAAAATTATCATTTTACACTCCTAACTTTCTATATTTGGAAAGAAAAATACACTTGTGAGGAGTGTAGAATAAGATTTTTGGAGTGTCAATAACACTTCCTATATCTAAAACTTCAAATCAAATGAAATTTGAACTATAAAAATACAAAATGAAAATGGTTGGAGTTTAGCAACTTGTAAATAATAGGCAATGCTATTTCAAAATTGGTAGGAGATTGAACTGTGGCTGGATTTAGTGATGTAGGATGAAGTTCCTAATATACCCCTAACAAAAAAATACACAACATTAGTGAAAAAGACCAATGATACAACATATTATTAAGTTCGAGAATTAAAGAAACTACTCGAGAGTTCAGTGAGTAAAATTAAATTAAGGATAATGTTTAGGGACCATTATCATAATTAAGCCTTAGGTGTATTAATAATTTTTCTCTCTTTTGATATCTATTCCTCAATTAAATTTATGAGTTTTTTTTTTTTTAAGGTGGTGCAAATGTTACACATTAGTCCATATAAAGATCTCATGCTCCCCATATTATCAATTTAAGGAAGTTTCTAAGTTGACATATCTTCTGCCACTTAGTACTATTGTCTAATGGTAGTCATATTCACTTCTAAATAAGAGGTCTAAGGTTTGATTCTCGCTAAAGATGAATTCGAACTATATTATTGCTAGCCCATTGTGAGACTTAACTCACTCCCCCACCCCCTTGTGTAGATAATATCGTTTGTTCAAAAAAAAAAATGTTGACACCTCTTCTATTATTAAATAGAAAAATCATTGGTCGAACCTGGTAGTATGGGCTTATAATTAACCAAGGTATTGAAGTGATTGGTTGTATAGAAAATAATTAAATGGGTGAGAGATTCATTATCACCTCATATTGAGGCCACAATAAGCACGCTCTAAGCCCTTAGGTAAGTAGGATACAATGCCTTACCTCTAACAGACGAGTAGCAAATCACCTTGAAAAACGAAAACTTATTGAAATACTAATGAACTGATAATTTTCACTTATTTAGAAGTTGTGTGTTGCTTCAATTCTACGAGTGTTTTAGCAGGTCGATGATCTCCACAACTGTTTAGATCTTTGATTTTCAATCTCAATCATTCATTCCAATATCATTCAATGTTACGTAATATTAATAAAATTTCTTTAAAAGTAAAAGAATTTTGAGGTATTTGTCAATTTTCCTCTCAAACTTGTAAGGAGCTGTCAATTTTTTTCATGAACTTTAATTTTAGCCAATCACCCCTCTTAAATTTTATCATGGGCCAATTGTAACAACCCGTCCCGGTTTTGGCAAGTCGAAAGGATAGAATAATAATCTCACACTCAAGAGAGTTATTTTTCTTATTTTATCTTTTATGGGATTGGTTGGTGAGCCACGTGGGGCCCACCTTGTTTTTGTGTCCCCCGGTCTCTTGGATCTCTCATCTCTCTCTCTCTCTCTCTCGTGAGAATCTCATCCTCAAAACTCTCTTAGCTTGCTCTCTGTGTCCTTTCTCTCCCTCCTCTCCCCCCCTCTCCCCTATCCCTCTTGGACTTCATCACTATCACTCATCCCTCTTACCCCTACTACTCACCAACGCGGTAGAGTCGCTGTCCCCGATGAATCTCTCAACGAACCTCGCACTCCCGACTTTGGGTAAAGACCGTATCACCTCGATTCATTTTAGTTTTCAATTTCTTGTACGATCTCGAGCTTACATGCGACTTTGGGTGGGTTCTATACAGAAACCAACTTGGTAAAACTATTTCCCAGCTTTTCCGGCAAGGTTCGATAGCCTTCAAGCCCTTTTCCGATGAGATCCGTCCACGGCCAAGGAAACTAAGGGTAAGATTCGAATCCTTATTTCCTTAGCTTTACTTTGGTATTTAAATCACAAAAAAAGGTGAGTTTTAGAGGAGAATCGAAACTGGGGAGATTTGCCGACCAAAAGGTTTGGCTTTCTCCTTCATTGGTCCGGCGAACCGTGAATAGAAACCGAGCCAAGCCCAAAACCCCAGCCTCTAGGCCATGGAACCCAGCCCATTTGGGCAGCCTAACCCCATAACCTGTTAACCCAAAACCCAATTTATAACTGGCCCAACCCTTGGGCCTTGTATAATGCATGTTTTAATAATAGAAATGCATACATGAAAAGCATGATTTAATGATTACGTTTTATGAGATATTATGCTTACTGAGAATATTTTGAATTATCATATTTTATCAAATGTTCTTTGTAGTATAGATGATAGATGACTTTATACTATGAAGATGTTTTTGAGATATATATACCTATGTTTGGAAAGTCTATGTTCAATGGTTTTGTGCTTATCTAGTGGTCACTATACCACCATGGGCGAGGATTATGGTTGTTGGATGCGAGCTAGGAGAAATAATCTCTAGCTTCAACCCAAGAGACATGGAGCTGGCATTGGGCTGGGAGAAATAATCTCTGGCTACGGGCGCGGAGACATAGAAGCTAGCATTGGGCCGGGAGATATTATTATTGGATACCACTATTTATCACATTATATATGAGATATGTTTCTGGAAAGATTTTATGGCATGCTAGGGTTTCGGAAACCAATTACATATTATGCTATTAGTTTTCATAAAACTTTAAGGGTTAGTATGTTGAATAACTGGTTTATTATATATATATATATCAACTTGGTCCACTCATGTTTGTTTTGCGCCCCCTCTGGATTTAGAATCGAGGCGTACAATCCCGGCGTCAAGGCCGCATCGGCATCTTCGAGTCCTCTCGATGTATGACCCATTCCTTTGTTCATTCAATTTTGTATTATTTCCTTTTAATGTCGTAGATTAGTCGTATGCTCTGAACACGTTCCTCGTATGCATAAGCATTGTATTTAAATTAATACTATTTTATTCATATTCATTCTACACATGCATGTTAGTATGGCTTCGTCACCTTCGAGTGTCGACTAGCACATGCCTACCCTAGTGTTTGGGAGAATATCAAGGTCGAGCATGTCACCAATTTCCTCCTGAACTTTGATTTTAACCAATTACCCCCTGAACTTTAATTTTATAATTGCAAAAGGTAATTTTATCCCTAATGTGGACAACATATTATTTTTTTCTTCTTCTTCTCTTCTGGTAGTTTACTATGTATACTTCGTGTTTGAATTTTAGGGGTTAGGGTTTAGGGGAAAATTGGTCAATTATAAAAGTTCAGAGGATAATCAGCTAAAATTAAAATTCACAGGAAAAATTAGTTAATTATAAAAATAAAATAAGATAATTGACTCAAATTAACGTTCATAATTAATAACTCCTTACAAGTTTAGGAATAAAATCGGCCAATACCTCAAAAATTTATGTAACCTATATCTATGTCTTATTTTCCACCATGCTGGTCTACTAAACTAATAGATTATGTTGTACAAAAATATAACGATCGAAAAACAAAATCTAAGATGGCAATTATGTGATTGTGACAGTTTCTCTTTCACAAAAAGCATAGCCACTCTTTGTCAAAGAGGAGATCATAAATGTGGACTTTTTCGTGATTATGAAGTGTCTCTATAATTCATTTTTGTAAAGATCTGAAAAGGTCAAGACAATCAACCATAAAAATTAGACATGACATCAAAACAATATAAAAATAATAGATGTCAAATTAACACAATAACTAATCAAATCGTTATCTAATAACTCGTTAAGAACATGTTAATAATGGATCTTTAATGGGTACTGTTGACCCTAAAAATTACAAAGCCTACGTGGCGCGCAGGCCGAGGAACTAATGAGCTAACTACGTCATTCGGTTGAATGTGGGGCGTGCCAACTCGTCGGTCGAGGAGTAAAATTTGTTGATGTTGCATTGAGCGTGTTGCTGACTTCTTGATCTTGCAACTGCGGCCAAGGAAGGAACACATCTCGGCCTTCGGATTCTCGAGCCTGAAGACAAGGCTGCTAGTTCTACGAAGTTCACGAATCGTTGATGCCGGATTCGGTCACGGTGATTATATTCGTAAGAGTATAAGCACGTCAAATCAACACCAGACCATATAGACATAAGTACTCAAAGGAGATGTATGTCTTGATGGTAAATGTGGTTCGGCCATCAGAATGCCGAACTCTGAAACTCACTTGTGAATATCCAATCATAAAATCACTCGGCGTTTAATGCGCCAAATATAGTAACTTGTAACACCTTACTTCACCGGGAAGGCTAATAAGATGACCTCTGTCAATAAAGATTCGGAAACCCTTCTCGATCGAGACTTGGATAGGTAACTAGTCGACCTCGACGCAATGTTATTTATCCAAACTAAAGATGTTCCTTAGTCAGCTGATTCTACGGCAACATTGCTGTTTATCCAAACTGAAGATGTTCACCGGTTGCCTTCACAGTGCTGTTTATCCAAACTGAAGATATGTTGGTGGAAAAAGGAAATAAAAAAAAAAAAAAAAACCTTAAGATGTTTGAGAGGTTTGCGCAGGGCAATTGTGTGTTGAATTGGAGGGGGCTTATTCCGTTGCCACTGCCTCTGTATTTATAGTGCCAGTACGCTTCATTGCTTGTTGCTTGCCGTGAGTATCCCGCGTGCAGAAGCAATATTCCTAAGAATATTAGATAATCCCTCATGTAGGCACTCCCAATTTTTTGTGATGTGATAATGCATGAAATCCCATCGATTTGGATTTTTTTTTTTTTTAAATATGATAATGCAGCTCTAGTGGATATAATGCATAAAATTGCATTAAAACCAATCAACGCCTACCATTATTTGGAGGCAATCCAAGTGCCATGCATAATAATAGTGAATTATCATGCCGTGACCTAATCCAAACGGATTTGATGCTATCTTGATGCCAGTTATTACCATGCACAACTCTTCACTTGTGGCTTCTCCCGATGTGGTATATCCCAAGTAGACCCGCATAAACAGAGAGAGAAGTCCTCCTTTGTTTCAACTTTTCCTCCACGCATGCATTAATCTTTCTGCCAATTAATATCTATTTGCCAACCCAAAAAACATGCATTAGGATAAAATCCAAACTGAGCCTTATCTGCGATCTTTTAATCCGACAACATTTCGGTTTTTTGGACTCCTTAATTATCTTTGCACTTTAGAAATAATTTTCAATAATTCCTCAGATAACGTCATGATTATTAAAATCATAATAATATCTAGACAAATTATTAATCAATCATCTCAATCTTCTTTCAATCCAACAGCTCAGAATTTTACTTATTCTATGGCCTCGATTACTCGAGTCGATAGTGTAAAATCAGGTCCAAACATGTACACACATGGATAACACTTTTCAGACCTATCAAGAAAAAAATTATTTTGATAATTATAAAATTTAACTACTAAAAAAATTTATTATAAAATACGATAGCCCTAGTCTATATATTGTATATTAAATATGTATTATTGTATTACTATTCTAAATAAGTAAAAAACATTAAGTTTTATTTTATTTTTATTATGAGAGTTTCTTATTATCATTACTAAGATATGTTTTACTTGACCTGTTGTCCAAAATTAAAATCAACTAGTATAGTATTAGTATAGGCAAGAAGACAAACCTACAAGTATGAAAAATGTGAAAGAACATATAAATGGATAGAGGAATAGTTTGGAATGTGACAATATGGTATGTGTATACTAATTTAGTACTATGTTTTTCATTTGATTATTTATGGGTTTAAAATATATTTTCTTTAACAGGTAATGGCTAGGTCATATTACCCTTTAATATTAAAGGGTTGATTTCGGGTTGGGTCATATTACCCTTTTATTATAATGGGTGTTACACGACACGACTTGTTAAGATATCAGATATGACACAAAAATAAAACGAACACAAAAGTACGATACGAATGTCAGGTCTAATAAAAATCGTTCCACTAAAAAAATGGTTGTTATAAAGATAAGATTGTTGCAGTCCTATCGGATTAGGAATGTGATTGTGTAAATACTAATATATCTATGAGTATCTTGTAGTTACCTATTAGGAGTTGATTACCTATTAAGAGATGTAATCCTATAAGGGTAAGGATTCTACCCTTCCTACTACCATAAATAAAGGCATAAGGGGGTGATACAACACACACCTCATAATTAAATCTCTATCTTTCTCTTTTGTTGCCGCGGCCCCCTCTCCCTCTTTATCTTTATACAGTTCAGTCAAATAGGCCTACAACACGTTATCAGCACACTCTTGCCAGAAGCTAAGGAACTGAAGGATCGTAGAAGGAGGCTATCTTCTACAAATTCAAAGGCTTTCAATTCTTTTCTACCAATCAGGTTCTTCTAAAATAAATTAAGATATTTGAAAAAAAAACCTTGAAGCATGAAAACATTCCCCATAATGCATGAACCCCCTATATTTATATTTTCCTTTCAATTATATATATCATATATATGTTCATATATTTTGTCAATAAATATAATTGTTCATGCATTATGCATATATGCTATGTGGAATTGTGAGTCAACGAATCGAAATTAATTTAGAAGTAATTAGGGTTTTTAACCCTAGAATTCAAAAAAAAAAAAAAAAACAAACAAAAAAAACAAAAACCAAAATTTGGGATTTTTGCAGCACCACCATGCTGACCAGAAGCCTAACCATGTGGCGACAAACTCCAGGACGGTGTCTCCGACGCCTTAGACCTTACACACAGCCTTCTGGGCTTGCTACTTCCTCTCGGACCCAACCAAGCCTCGGCTTAGGTTGCCTTATACACGAGCTTGTCCCTGACACGGGCCTAGAGCCCCGACCCTTCTACAGTAACCTTCTTGGCTTGCTGGACTGGTTCCCTATCTTGGCCCAAGCCAGCAACTTTGTTGCTGGGCTTTGTTTTATCCCCGGCCTGCGAAACCAGAAGCCAACCCATACGGCTAGGCTTGTCCCTACGGCCCACAATTGAAACCCAGCTACGACGGGGGTTTCTTTGCAAAATCGCATGCCAAGTATCATTCCCGTCGTGAGTCTAACTTTGCACATGTAGAAATCCCCGAAGCGGTTACTACATCCATGGAGGTTTGAGATTTTCAGAAGGCATCTGCTCCTATGGAAGAATAAATTTTAGACATGTTTTAGAGTGTTTAACCCCTAGTGGCCAAATCCACTAGGAGTGGCCGAACACCCCATCCCTATTTCTAGGTTTAAGGTTTAATTTTCAGAAAAAATTTCTAAGTCTTTGGAATTATATGTTTGATTTTGATTTGTTTTGAACTTATGGACAATTATTTTTTGGATATTATTTCTCGAATTGATTTATTGAATGAATGGAATTATACTTATGCATGTGACCGATTCAATTAATTTATTTTTAGGTATGACTAGTGGGGAAATTAGTTGTCTGGTTGATAGTGCAACTAAGCACACCATATTGGGTGAGAAACACTATTTCATTAACTTCGTACCTAAGAATGCACCTCTGACAACCTTCTCAAGCTCATCCAACTTGATAGAAGGATATGGAAAGGCCTGTATTATGTTGTTCAATGGTACTAAATTAACCATTAAAGAGGCAATATATTCTCCACGTTCCAGAAGAACGTTGCTGAGTTTTAGAGATATTCGAGATAATCAATATCATGTTGAAACCACTGAAGAGAATGGTTTTGAATTTCTTTGTGTCACTTCTTATGAATATGGTTGGAAGCGTATTCACGAGAAGCTGGAACGTTTCCCGAGTGGGTTGTACATAATAACCATTCGAGCCGTAGAGACACCATATGGCCGGCCCTAGTGCTGGGTTCGAAGACACTATCTTGCTTCGGCATGATCAAATGAGACACGCCGAATGAGATATGATGCGCTGTATCCTCAAAGTATCTCATGGGCATCACTTTAAATCTTATCCTGGCCATCCGTTTTGCAAAGCATGTTCCTTGGGGAAGTTGACCATTCAACCCTCAATTACAAAGATTATTCACGACCCCCATAAATTTCTCCAAATGATTCAAGGGGATATTTGTGGACATATCCAACGAACATGCAGACCATTTAGATACTTTATGGTGTTGGTTGATGCATCTACACAATGGTCACATGTCTGCTTATTGTCTACACACAATGCTACATTTACGAAACTCCTAGCATAAATTATTAACCTTAAGGCTCACCACCCTGATTATCCGATCAAGTCGATTCAACTGGATAATGCTGGAGAGTTTACGTCACAGACCTTTGACGATTACTACATGTCTGTTGGGATTGAAGTTAAACATCCTGTACCCTATGTTCACACCCAAAATGGCCTAGCAAAAGCTTTCATAAAGCGCCTTCAAATGATAGCTCGAATTTTGGTTATGAGAACCAATTTGCCGGTATCTGCCTGGGGCCATGCAATATTGCACGCAACTTTGTTGGTCCGCCAGAGGCCTTCTGCTACCTAACCTCATTCACCATTATAGTTGGTTACTAGATATGAGCCTGACGTCTCGCATTTACATGTATTTGGGTACGCAGTCTATGTGCCAATAGCGCCGCCACTAAGTACCAAAATGAGTCATAAGAGAAAAAATGGGAATTTATGTTGGTTATGATTCACCATAAATTATTCATTACTTAAAGCTCTTGATAAGAGATCTCTTTACCGCACGTTTTGTGGATTGTCACTTCAATGAGACAGTATTCTCGTCGTTAGGGGGAGATAAGAATACTAACGTTCCTGTAGAACGCCGCGAATTATCGTGGATTTCCCACTATGTCTCATTTAGATCCCCGCACGCCTCAATCTGAAACTGAAGTGAGACGCATTCTAGATCTTCAAAGCATTGCTCAAAGCATGTCAGATGCTTTTACTAATTTAGCAAAGGTGACGAGATCACATATACCTGCTACAAACGCTCCTGCAAGGATGGACGTACGCAAAACAATCGTCGTGGAAGGTCGATCCCGAAGGTGGGGTGGCCGCACCTCCCACACAACAAGGTACACTAGCGACTAGCCAATCACCTGCTTCTATCCTGAAGCGTGGCAGGTCTCCTAGTTCAAAGGATTCACAACCCCGGAAAAGGAAAACAACACAAACTAGTGACCCTAGTCTGAATCCGACCATTGCTTACTCATCCGTTCCAACGTATGAGGTTATTTTAGATTAAGATGATGCTTCAGATGAAACATGACAGCCTCCCGAGAATCGTGAGATTTCGATCCATTACGCCGTATTGGATGAGGTTTGGAATCGGAATGAGATGATAGTCGATGATGCATTCGCCTATACCATTGCTTCCGAAATCATGCTTAGCAATAACATTGAACCACGCTCCATTGATGAATGTCGACGTAGAATGGATTGGTCAAACTAAAAACAAGCAATCTATGTCGAATTCGATTTGTTCGCGAAACAAAAGGTGTTTAGGCATGTAGCTTCTACTCCACCACATGTGAAGCAATGTGATACAAAGCACGCCTCGTAGCACAAGGCTTCTCTCAACGCCCTGGGATTGATTACGAAGAGACGTATCCCCCTGTAATAGATGTCATAACATTCCGCTACCTTATCAGTTTGGTAGTTTCCGAAAAACTGAATATGCTGCTTATGGACGTGGTAACCGCGTATCTTTATGGGGATCTAGATACGGAAATGTACATGAAAGTTCCAGAATGACTTCCATTGATTGGTTCAAATAGTTCTAGACCACGAAACACTCTCTCTATTAGATTTAGGAAGTCACTCTACAGATTCAAAGAATCCGGACGGATGTGGTATAACCGTCTGAGTGAATATTTGAGAAGTCGAGATTATGTGAACAACGAACTATGCCCATACGTGTTCATTAAGAAGTCACATTTCGGATTTGTGATTGTTGCAGTTTATGTCGATGACATGAACCTCATCGGAACTCCTGCAAAGCTTGAGGAAATTGCCACGCACTTGAAACCATAATTTGAGATGAAAGATCTTGGGAAAACTCGATATTTCTCGGCCTGGAGATTGAGCATTGTTCGAATGGAATCCTAGTACATCAATCGAACTACACCTAGAAGGTGTTGCGATGTTTTAATGAAGATAAAGTGAAGCCTTCGAGTACTCTTTTGGTTGCTCGGACTTTAGATGCTAAACGAGATTTTAGAGCCTAAAGTTCCATACCGAAGTGCAATTGGTGCTTTATTATACTTGGCTCAATGCACTAGACGCAACATCTCCTTCGTTGTTAATCTTTTGGCTGGATACAACAATGCGCCTACACGCAGACAATGGAATGGTGTTAAAGACATTTTCCGCTACCTTGAGAGTATGATGGATTTGGGCTTGTTCTACACCCTCGAGTTGATTTTAGCCTTGTTGGTTACGCATATGTTGGTTGTCTGTCTGACCCACATAGGGCACGTTCTCAAACGGGTTATGTCTTTACCGTTGGAGACACCGTATATCTTGGAGGTCTACCAAGCAAATGCTAGTTGCGACTTCTTTGAACCATGCTGAGATTCTTGCCCTGCATGAAGCCTCACGAAAGTGTTTTTGGTTGAGAATAGTTATGGAACATATTCGAAGCACTAGTGGTCTTACTTCCGTCGTTAACCTTCCTATGACGATCTTTGAAAACAATGCAGCATGTATCGAGCAGTTAAAGAAGGGATACATCAAGGGAGACAACACCAAGCACATAGGGCCAAAGTTCTTTTACTCTCACCAGTAACAAAAGCATCAAAACATTGAAGTCAAGCAAATCCGTTCCCAGGATAACCTGACCGACCTCTTCACGAAGTCACTACTTAAGTCTACTTTTCAGAAACTCATCCAAGGAATCGGTATGCGTAAATTATTTGAATTGAATCGCTTGTAGTCTTATTCATAATTTATGTCTAACTCAGAGGGAGTATCCTGAAGCATACTCACTTGATCTTAATGTACTTTTTTTTCTATGATTAAGAGCATTTTTCCCACTATGTTTTTGCTACCTAACGAGGTTTTGATGAGGCACCTATCCTAAGATGATCATACTCCGTTGAGTTCACTACTTTCGTCTTGTTTGATGTTTGTTTTAGACATTATGCATACTTCTCACCTTTCTCCTTAGTCTATGAGTTTTCCCCATGCCTTGGGTTTTACCATAGCGAGGTTTTATGAATTTTACTACCAATGCATACTTACTTACTTGTGTTTGAGACTCGTGTTCACCCTTTATACCGACAACTTCATAAATTGTTCTACCTCATCTGCTGAAGATTTGATGTGACGTTTTGTTTGAGTATTTACACACTCAAGGGATAGTTTTGCAGTCTTATCGGATTAGGAATGTGATTGTGTAAATCCTAGTATATCTAGGAGTATCTTGTAGTTACCTATTAGGAGTTGATTACCTATTAAGAGATGTAATCATATAAGGGTAAGGATTCTACCCTTCTTACTGCAATAAATAAAGGCATAAAGGGGGTGACACAACACACTCCTCAGAGTTAAATCTCCTTCTTTCACTCTTGTTGCCGCTGGCCCCTCTCCCTCTCTGTCCTTATACAGTTCAGTCAAATAAGCCTACAACAAGAATAGGATTTTGAAGAAGGAAACACAATTTGTGCATATTAATTTATTAAGAAGATTCAAAAAATATTTTCGATGACAATAAAAATATGATCACTCTCTTTTAGATATCAATTTAGAAGAATAAACAGATACACTCATAATGTTTTAACCTTGATCATTGATATCAAATTTAAGAGTGGGTGATCTTTTATCACCAAGTGACTAAGCAAACGGGACTAAAATAATATTGTACAAATAATCAATAACATTTATTTTTATTTTTGTGTAAAAGATTATGAATGCAAAACAAGCAAGACAAGTTGAACAATTTTGTAGTCATAGTTTGTACATATATTTTATGGAAGCCTTTAAGGGAAGAGATCTTTTATTATTATTATTTTTTTATAAAAATGGGAATTAGTTATTTGGCCCACACTACATCAAGGTTTAGCGATCAGAATTGTCTATTTTTCAAGCTGCACCTTATAGATCATCCTTACAAAATATTAGCCAATTCGGAAATATTTGAGACATTTAATTAAGCTCAAATAAATTAATGAACATTTTTTATTCTTTAAGAAACAATGAAATTTTAACGTGATAATTAAATAAGCAAATGGTTTAAGATTAAACTGAATTTTTGCAATGATGATCTATGAATCGAGACTTATAAAACAGACAATTCGGTTCGTTGAAACTCAACGTGGAGTGATAACAAGTCCCCATTTTTACCCAAAAATAGAGATTCTTTTGGACAAGGGGCTGTATAGTTTATATACATAAAAACGAAAATCCTCCAGGAAAGAAATAATGAATAATTGAGCATTTGGTGAGGTTTTTGTGATTGAATGAGAGAAAGAGTAGTTGGTAGCTTAAAGTTTCAGACGTGACAGAAAACGTAAATGATCGATTATTCATTTATTCCATTTTTTTTTTTTCCGGTGATTCATTTATTCTACTTAGGTATGAGGAGTACATGGATTCATTAATGTGGTATTAATTTGTTCTAACATCGGAATATCGGATACCTTTCCTTCACCTACCGCTACCTACTATATACTACTACGCATGCATGCATAATATTACAGCACATGAAGCAATGGTCCTGAATGTGATCGCGAAATGGGAAGACGATCGGTGTCGTGTCGTAAGGAAGTATACAGCTGTGTTTCCTTTTTGTTCATATGAAAGTTCTACTATGCAGCGGGCTAAAGTCATGCACCGGAATAGGAAGAATTCGTTTTAGGTGGTCTTCCGGTGACGAATATTGGATCAGATTTTGAACTGTTTATTATGAAGGTTAGGGAGAGGAATGTTTGAGGTTGGTTGTGGTGACTTAGGGATGTGCTTTTCTCTACATGGTTTGAAGTCCCATCGGATTTGCGATTCTAGTTTTGGTGAACTAGGAGTGGTTAACGTATGATATTCTTACCATCTATTTGTATCATCATCAGTACGATCTCTTTAGTAAAGATGAGACTCACATGTATTGATGAGGTTTATCTCTATTAAAAAAATATTACAAATAAATCGTAAGTGTAACATTACTTTTCGTTCATCAACAGGAGCGTGTTTTGTTTGTCTTTTTTTGATTTTCGATTTCTAGTGGCGTGTTCTACTTTAGAATTTTATTTATTTTTATTTTTTTTACTTTGTGCCCGGGCGACCTTTTAAGTCTAGGCTAGTGTTGTAATTCTCATGAAAGTTTCATTTAAAAAAAAAAACAAAAAAAAAATATTCAACAGCGAGTAGTCAAGAATTCAACGGTCACAGAAGTCAATGCATAATAGATGTGACATTGTTGAATGAATAATATTTATCTACTTCAAAAATGAGGATGAGTTCCTATTTAAAACGGTTTGTTTTCAATTCATAGAATTTTGTGTTTATGATCAAAACTGTTCATATTATAAATTACTCTATTGAAATATTAGTATTTGATTGATCTAAATTCATGTAATTTAGAAAAGATCGCCTCTGCCAAAAAATGAATTAAAATTAAGGTCGTTTAATCATTGAACTGTATAAAAACAGATGAACGAAATGGTAAAAATATTACGAACTGTCTATGTATTTGCCACAGTAAATTAACTAAACGGCCTTAGTTTTAATTTATATTTTTGCAAAGATGATCTTTATATAGTGATTCATAATATGAATGGTTCTAATAATAAGCATAAAACTCTGTGATTCGAATACGAAAAGTTTTGAGTAGAAATTTATGTTCATCGTTGAGTAGCCAAGCATTCAAAATCTTTTGAATATAATACATATGAGATGATGACCTTTCTTAGGTTACATGAATACAACCTCGAAAATAGAAATTGTTAGTGAGTTGTGTAGTAATTAACTGCACTGAACTAGAAGGATTATCACTTCGTAGTTTATGTGCAAAGAGTTACCTAAGGAAGAAAGAAAATATGGAAGTGGTCATGTAAATTGCAATTATCATATTGGCAATTTTTAGGTTGTCAATTGTTATTGGCACTCTAAATAACGTTTCGTCGTCCTAGTGTAGAAATAAGAAGGAAAAAAAACAAGTATAGGATGGCGATTTTACTATGAGAAGTTCAATGTTGGTGAAAGAAAACAAGAATTCTACATTAAAAAATAAATAAAAAAGTCAGTCGTATCTTACAAGTAGTAAAACACACTGTGAGGATCCTCGTCGGATCCTCTTTGTAAGGATCCCAGGGATCTTCCATTCACATCCGTTCATCGTACATCGTGTAGCCAGTTTTTGTCAGGCACTGTTTATATTCAATTTTAAATAAAAAAATTTAAATAATTTATGATCGCACGATGTACGATGAATGGATGTGATTGGAGGATCCGATGGAAATCCTCCTGGTAAAATGCAAACTGCGAACAATATCAATGATGATTAGTAGTGAATTATTGATCTGTCTTTTTAAAATCTTATCAAGAATATACTTCAACTTCCTCCTTGATCTTTGACCTTGTAACACTTGTGCTACTTTGTTTTTTTTTTTTTTTCTTTTTTTCCTAATAGATTTTTGGCGTTGTAATAGTGAATTATCTCAGTGGTTAGAAAGTCTTTCTCTTAAACCTCCTCCTCTTAGTAAATAGTTCATGTTATAAGATAAATAAACAAATTAGTTATTTGGCACTCAGATTCTTGTCCCTTTTGGGGTTTTTCTTGGTTTTCACTTGAGTGAAATCTTCATGTAGAAATTTGGACAACTGTGGGCTTGGAGTCTTATCGTAGAGATTATGTGGGCTAGTCCATTATCTGGCTAAGTGGCTTTTGGGCTTAGCAAATAAATTTTTTGAAAACTCTCTAAATCCATCATGTTATATTACAAGTCTTAATAAATAAGGTAAAAAAAGTAAGAAAACCTTCTTCATAAAATGGAATTATCATATTGTTAGTCTTCATCTCTTAATCCTATTTGCTTGCCAAAAAAAATCTCTTAATCCTATTGCTTCCGTTATAAGATCCACTCTTCAGTTATAGATGGATCTATGTCCAGTTCTTTTTATATTATACAATAAGTTAGCAACTTGTTAGAACTTTAAGGTTTAATTTTTTTGGTTTTAAAAACGACACTCCACTTTAATTTAATTTATATTGTGGAGTTAGGGGATTCAAACTTGGGTGCATAAGAATGAGCACATAACTATACTCACGTCCACGTTTTAGATTTTTAAATTAATTATGTCTATACAGGCATAGGGTTTAGGGTTATATTGATGTCCATTTTGTTTCCTTTTGGCTTATTTTTAGTTACGCTCTCTAGAACTTGATTTCGATTCTACTTTGCCATCTGAAACTCAAAAAGCTGCCACTTTACTTCTTGGAACTCATTTTTTATCCCATTTTGTCCCTTGAAACTTGAAAGTCACTACTTTACTCTCTGGAACTCGATTTTGATCCCGTTTTGCTCCCTGAAACTCAAAACTCGTCACATTACTCCTTGAAACTCAAAATACGCTTTACATTGCCTTGTTTCTATTTTGTTAAAAATAAGTTCATTCATTCAAAATTTTTAAGTGGTAGTATGCCTAATTTCCTGCTGAAATAATATAAAAAATAATGAAATCAATGAAATTAATGATAAGGTGACTGTAGGTGGAGGAGAAGGGATGAATGTAAAGGCAATGGTAGAGAGAGAGAGAGAGAGAGAGAGAGAGAGAGAGAGAGAGAGAGAGGGGGGGGGTCGGAAAGATGATACCCATGAATTTTTGTTTTTTTGTTTTTTTGTTTTTTTTTTTGTTTTGTGCCGCATCATTCATAAGTGGGACCTAACTATGCCACATAAGTAAACATAATGGTTATTAATGGAATATATAGAAACAAGCCAAAGTGGAGTGAACATTGAGCGTTAAAGAGTAAAGTGGTGACTTTTGAGTTCTAGGGGCAAATGTGGTATTGAAATTTAGTTCCAAGGAGTAAAGTGGCAAATTGGCGATTTTTGAGTTTTGGTGGGCAAAGTGAGATTGAAATTAAGTTCCAAGGAACGTAACTAAATATAAGCCTTTCTTTTTTTAATAGAGCTATAGCGTTGGTAGGTGGATTAGATGGTTAGCTGTTAAAAGGAAGAGAATATGTAAAAATTAAACTCACACCATAATATATATGATTGCTTTATGCCATTATGATAAATTGTCATCTACGACTTCTATTTTGTTTCTAGAACGATGCATTATATATAGTCTTCAGTTTTTACTGTTGGCCAAAATCATCATGTATTAGGCTGCATCATGCATGAAGCTGCAAAACTAGTGGTGCTCACCAAATATACAAATATAAAGCATTTTCTTAGACAAGTTGCAAGTCCCATATTAATGCCAATATAAAGCCAACAGTTACGGCTGGAACTTGATTTTAACAAAAGCCAACCCAGTAGGCCATATTACCACGTACCTTCAGACCCTCCAACCCGACTTAATCCCTCCCAAACAAGATGTCTTTGTTTTCTGTTAGAAGATGCGTAACCAGCTAGGTTTTGCATGCAACACAAGCCTCAAACATCTACGTCAAACTATCTGGAATTTTCTGCACATAATTCAACTAAATAATGCAGTGTTGAGTGAGTAAAATAATTTTTTCGTCAAGTTGTTTCTATCATGTGACAATGAGTTTCACGATAAATTTTTATTTCTTATTTTTACATAAGTCATTATATAGCCAGATCATTTTTTTTTTCTTACTTTACACTTCCGCAATATATAACAGCTTCAAAGAAAAAGAAAAAAAAAACACACACACACACGCACACATCAAATTGATGAGGCATAATATATATATATTTTTTAGAGATACCGAACAAATTTATCCAAAAGCTATATCAACATGTTTGATGTCAAATCTGGAAGCATTTTGTAATCAAAATCCAATAAAAATATGTCCTTTAATTTAAAAACGAAAAATGGTATAGAATCACGAACCATAAGTCACATTCAGAAGAATGAACACAAACTTATTAAAGCTTGCGTGATCCAAAGTATACGACGGGATTAATGTAATCCAATCTTTTGAAGTTTAACCACATTGGGTACGTTGCTTGCAATACTTGCATGTTGAATGCTGACCCCAATACCTCATTTTACACTCAAAGCCTGATCAAAGCTCATATATATTTAATATTCATGTATTTTAATACTTTTCAATCTATTTATAATTAATTTGGTATAAAAAATAAAAATAAAAGTAGAAAATGAAGGGAAAAATAAATGGTCCTAACGCAAAGGCTTGTCAAACTCTCAAATAAAAACAACCAAAACCTAAAGTTTACGAAAGTGACAAGTCAGTGTTTGCAGGACTATCAAAACATGCATGTAGACGTACTAGCAGAATGGAAAACAACGAGAGGGAGAGGTAAGCCTCGTTTCATTAATTGTGCCCTGATGCAGAATCTTACTTGTAATCAGTTGTTTAACCCTTCGAGGACCAAAAAAAAATAACATGAGAGGATAAACAACGGTTAAACAGAAGAATCTCCAGTGTGCATTTTTGTTGTAGTAAATGTTTCATTTTCTCAAAAAGCTAATCTCGTATAATCTTTCTTCTAGGTTGCATAACTTGTAACTTTGTGGTTTGCGGTGGACATGAGAAGTGACAACACCCAAAGCTTGTTTTTCTAGAGTTAAGACAAAGACTTGTTAGGATTGATCAATTATTAGTTGTATAGATTCTACACTTTGCTTGTGTGGAGATTCCTTGCCACCTTGGGATTTCAAATGAATGGAGAACCGTACAAGTTAGTCAGATGTAAATTATGTTGTCTCCTAATATATTGCATAGTATATGAATATGATTAAATTATAGTGCGGAGGAAATTACTATAAAACCCAAAGTAGTTTGTATGGAAATTCATGGGATGACCTCATTTTTAGCAAAAAGAAAAGGATGCAGAATATGCGAAATGGGGCGTTGACCTAAAATGTTGGGTGCTTTTTTCGCAAACTGCTAAATCTTCGTTCAAAGGCACAATAACGAAGATCTAACAGTTAGAAAGTTCAGAATAGAAAACATCAAAACTTATTTTTATTACAAATATTTTACTACTCTAAGTTACACTTAAAAATGGGAATAGAGTTTAAACAAAATACGTAATGAGTTAAAGAAACAATTCTTAATCACTAAAGTGATCCACCATTGCTCGATTTTTTATTATTAGAAGTTTAAATTTGAGGACTAGTTTAAAAAGTTAATTTCCATGTGAGGAGATGCGGAGATGGGCAATGAGCCCGCGATAGTATCTTGAGATCTTATTTTAAGTAGAGACAATTTTTGAAGGAGTACCTTGAACATGGAAGGTTTAATCCGATTTGACATATATATATATTTTAACAAACAATATCATTTATCTTTAGAAGGGTGGGGTTAGTATCTTGAGATCTTATTTTAAGTAGAGACAATTTTTGAAGGAGTACCTTGAACATGGAAGGTTTAATCCGATTTGCCATATATATATATATATATATATATATATTAACAAACAATATCATTTATGACACACCCCGACCGAGATCAGGGCGTGCTGGCCGTCACACGAAGGTGACGTAACCATGTGCATGTGCGGAAGCTAATAAAATAGTAATATAAAAGTACGAATAATTAAAAACTAGCATACAAAGTACTAAAACAAGTGCTAGCGTAAGTGAGACGCTAAATTCAGAGCAAGTCTACAGCAGTCCAAAAGAAAAGATGCGACAATAGTACACTCGAAGGTGACCCTACGCTAGTGAGTATCTGTCAGAAAAGCCGGGAGAACCCTCTGGGAAACCACCGAAACTGCTAAGCAACTAGAACCTGGAGGGGCGCAAAACAAAAGCATGAGTGGGCAAAAACAAAGCTCTTAGAAAACCATTTAGTAAATCACAATCTAACCCCTCGCCGTAAAACCTGTATACTTCCCAGAAAATAACATATGTACGTATGTATAAATATGCCAAACATGCTCAAAGATATGCCAATCATGCTCAAAAATATGCCATGTCGGAATCTCATAATAAAATGCAAGTGCTCAGGTATAAATCATAATAATAACATGTAATCTGGCAGCCGGAGTCACCTAATGTGACCTGTACGGCTGCATATAGAGCTCAAATCTCAAACTCAATAACTGAACCTGCCCACGAGTCGGAACCACCTAAAGTGGTCTGTACGACAGGCCTGGGTGTAACATATATATACGATCTAGTGCTACGATCACGTGAAGGCTGTGCGAATAATCGCGGGTCACCTACGAGTCGGAACCACCTAAAGTGGTCTGTACGACAGGACTGTGCACCTAACTTGGATCCAAGCTGAGCGTGTGGTGCGGGAGGTGAACATCACGTGAAGGACTGTGCCCTACTCTGGGCGGGAGAACTAACACCGGGGGTGCAGGTTATGAGCTCTCTAAGCATCTTAAACTACTACTGAATGTAAATATGAATAACATTTACCTGGCATTTACCTGTACGTCCACAACACCCAATATGCATATGTATATATATATATGCAACTACTAATGCATGTGATGATGCATTAAGAATGATAATATGGTGCATGGCATAACACAAATAACCCATTTTTAAACCATTTCTGGGAATATAAATGTATATAGGTATATACGGAAAACCAAAAGCCCACTCACTGGTAAGTGGATGGGTCGTAGCCCCCCTGCCTCGAGTGACCACGCTCGTCCTCGGGGTACGTATCACCTATACGCGAAATGACTACAAAAACGTTAATTTAAAAGCACATAACCAACTTCTCGTAATAACTTCTCATACATTGCTCAAAATGGACAAATGAATATACCAACGTGCTCTACACAACCTCAGGATCACAACCATATTTTTAGAAAAATTTTCCTCCGCCGCACGCGCCCCCACGCGCCGGCCACGCGCAGGCACGTGCGGTGCACACAGACGGCGTCAACTGACGCCGTGAGGAATATTCCGTTATTTCTAACGGATTCCGTCAACGGCGTCAGGAATATTCCGTCAACTCTGACGGAATATTCCGTCTTTTTCCCCGTTCAATCTCTGGTGCCGTTGCCGGCGCCGGAAAACTGGAAAACCTGTAAACCGTGTTTTCTCACTCGTTTTTCAACCATTTTCCACGATTCTTGCACCAAAATAACACCTAGAACTAGGAGAACACGACCCAACAACTTTTAAGGCCTAAAAACTACAAGATCATACATGTCCACAAACTCCAAAACCGGCCAACTTCGAACCAGGCGATTCCGACGTCCAAATTCGTCCAACGAAGTACTCCGAGGCTCCTTTGGACACCACCAAGCTACCTACGAGCTTAAAAATCCCAAAAACGTGCTAAAATAAGTTTGCATGAATAGTACTCAAAACGGACCACCTCGAATCGACGTGAAAACGTTAGAGTTCTTACCTGAAAATGGTATGGTTGCACTCGCACGGGCCTCACGAGTTCGAAAATGTACTTGGTTCCTTCGATCTGTGAACGTTTGAGTGAGTTGTGTGTTTGTCCGTACGTTTATGGTGAATGGGAAGGGAGAGAGAGACGTGAGACAGAGACAGAGAAAGGGATAGAGACAGAGAGACAGTAAAGGTGAGAGTATGTGTGTGTGTGGCCCAACACCTGCCAACACCACACCAAGTAACCAAAAACATGACGAAAACAAACTAGGGGCAAATTTGTAATTTCACACGTACGTTAACATGAATTTTGGGACGGGCTGTCACAATTTATCTTAAGAAGGGGGGTTAATCCGATTTGACATATATATATAATTTTTTTTTTATTGTTTTTAACAAACGATGTCATCTATCTTAAGAGAGAGGGGGTAGGCTAATCCTCACAATAGGCTAACAATAATATGGTTCAAATTTGCCTTTGGCGAGAATCGAACTTAAGACCTCTCACTTACAAGTGAAGAGAAGTATCACTAGAGTAGCGACATATTTTTAAATATGAAAATTCTTGACACTTAGTCAAATCTTGTAATCTAAACATACTATAGAAAGAGGATTCTAACCAGATTCTCTTTGTGATTAGCTCGGGATTCTCAAATCACATATGTGTATCGTACATCATGCGATAAAAAATTATTGTAATTTTTTTATTTAAAATTAAATATAAACAGTACATGACGAAAACTGACCGCACGATATACGATGAACGGATGTAATTGAATGATTCATGAGATTCTCACAAAGATTATCTAGCAAGAATGCTCTCTCCATACTGTAAAGTTCAATCCATGATCTAGAATCTTGCTTAAAATCAACATCACCACTCACTCATTTTTTAATTACTTGAAGCAAGTGAAGTAAATAAATGCAGCTTACGAGTTTTATGAGCTGAACTAAAAGCTCAAGTTCGACTTATTTATCGGACAAGCATTATATTTAATCTTAGTTCGTGCAAGTTACAAACTAAGTTTGAATGAGCTAAATACAAGTTATAATCAAACTTTTGGAACCAATTAAAACCTAAGCCTAAGTTTGAACCGTCACAAGCACAAAAAGGCTAAAAAAGTATATATAATTTTCTTTAGGAACTGCTATTAGCATTTTAAAAATTTTATTCTGCACTTTTCACAGGTATATTTTTTTTTTTAATTATCAAAAAAATATTTCCACGGAGGAAAGGCTAAAAGAGTAAAAGTGAGGTACAATATCCCACCAAAAATCCCAACGACTAGATCCAATCTTCGCCTCAAACAAAAGGAACGGCGCACATACATAACAAAATCATCATTCCTCAAATCAAATAAGACCCAAAAATTGGAATCACTCTTCCCACAGTGTCACCCACACACCACCCTTTTGCCCTTTGCTGCCCCTCTACTCTTCTTCCTCCTCCGCCTCCATCTTCTCCAAGCTTTGTACTCTCCGACGACCCCAACACCTAATTCAATCCCGCCCCACATGTCTCCAATATGACCCGGACCCGGCCCGCCGACCCATACACCAACCGCTCCAAATCCACTGGCGGAGGCGGCGGAACCACCGGCATGAGAGTTATAGTCCCTCTCCAGGGCGTCGTCCAAGGCAGGGGAGGTCTGGTTTTGGGCTCGCTCATACCGTGCGCCTTGTTCTATTTCCTCCAGCTCTACCTGAAAAGACACCGCTCCAACCCCAACCCGCCTACGCCTCCGCCTTCGCCGGAATCCGAGTCCGAGCAGGCCGGACAGCTGGTGGAACTTCCAGTCCTGCCCAGGTCCCTGTCTCGGACGCTCCTATCGCCGAGGGGCGCGGGTGGACCCGTTTACGTATCGGGTCGGGCCAATTCGGTTCTGAAAGGTGGCGAGTCGCCCTACGACGTTGGGTTGAGGAAGGTGGCGGAGGATCCGTATGACGAGTTGGGTAATCAGAATGGGGTTATTCAATTGGGTTTGGATGAAAACAAGGTGGGTCGAGCTTGCTTTGGCTTGTATTGCTTCAAGTCTTCAGCTTTTTTCAAATTTCAAAATTTTTTGGGATTAAATTTAGACTTTAAATTTGGGAATTTAATGGTGTAGTTATCGTTGGATTTGGTTGGGGATTGGCTTGTGGATAATGCAAAGGATGCGATTCTGGGTGGCGACGAGCTTGGAATTAGTGGTATTGTTTGCTACCAGCCTCTTGATGGATTGATGGAGTTAAAAGTGGTAAGTTTCATATTACTCTTATTTCAAGTTTGTGATTACAAGTTATGTAAATTCCAATTGATATTAGAAGTTATGTCCTTTCGTGTAACGGTCTGAGTCGAATTTCGAATATATTGTTTTTGTTGGTTAACACGGGAACCTGATTTGAGTTTCAATATTGTACTCTCTGTATCGATTCGTATGGTTTGTTTGGTTAATATGGGAAATTGACTTTTGGCTTTGGCTTTCTATTTGAATAACAATTGAGATGTCTAAAATGGTTGAACTTTTGGTGGAATATGCACCCAACTTTTCAGAAAGTGTGTCCAACTTATGACTCAAAATGGTTGAGATTTTGGTGCAAAATGTACCTAATGTTCAAAAGTTTTATCCTAGTCTAGGTCCGATTCAATAATTTGGGGAATATCAGAATAGCAAAGTCACTTGAGACAATCGGTGTTAAGTGGCTAACTGAATGTGGTTTCAATGTTTCTCCGAATGATTTATTGCCTGTAGAATACAATTAATTGCTTGTGAACTTTATAGTTGATAATCTGCACAGGTCGGCTAGAAAATGGTATATCTTTCTAGAAGACTAGAACTAGCAGTTGTTGGTTGAATGCGAGTCTGTTTTCTTATAACTAACAGTTATAAGCACTCCATATAAACAGTGGCAGTCAGTTTTCTTTGCCCTGCATTGAGTTTCTGTGCCCTCTCTAATTTTTCCAGACCTGTAGGCAGTGGCAGGATTCATGTCTCAAGTCATGGGGAAGTCAGTTTTCTTCGACCCCTCGCAAATAGTATTGACAGCCGGTGCAACACCTGCAATTGAGATACTAAGTTTCTGCCTAGCGGACAGTGGAAATGCATTTCTTGTTCCGGCGCCATATTACCCTGGGTAATAACTATTAATTAATGTCGACATTTCTAGAAAGTTTCTGTCTCTAAGTATCTCTACTCTCTAGCTCTAAGAATCATGACTTTTTGAATGTGATATGCAGTTTGGACAGAGATGTAAAGTGGCGAACTGGAGTAGAGATTATACCTGTTCCATGCCGTAGTGCTGACAAATTCAACTTGAGCATAACTGCTCTTGACCGCGCATTCAACCAGGCAAAGAAACGCGGTTTAAAGGTTCGTGGGATTATAATTTCAAATCCGTCAAATCCTGTTGGCAGTTTATATAGTCGTGAATCACTTTACAACCTTCTAGACTTTGCCCGAGAGAAGAACATACATATAATCTCGAATGAAATATTTTCTGGATCGATGCATGGTTGTGAAGAGTTTGTAAGCATGGCAGAAATTGTTGAATCGGAAGATCTGGACCGGAACAGAGTTCATATAGTATATGGTCTATCGAAAGACCTCTCTCTTCCAGGTTTTAGGGCCGGCGCTATCTACTCCTATAACAAGAATGTTCTGGCTGCTGCTAAAAAGTTGACAAGGTTCTCCTCCATGTCCTCCCCATCTCAACGGTTGCTCATCTCTATGCTTTCAGACACCAAATTTATCCGGAAGTTCATTGATACTAGTAGAGAAAGGCTCCGTGCAATGTACCTAAAATTTGTGACAGGTTTGAAGCAATTGGGCATTGAGTGCACAAAGAGCAATGGGGGTTTCAGCTGTTGGGCTGACATGAGCGGGTTAATCCGCTCTTACAGCGAGAAAGGGGAGTTTGAGCTCTGGGATAGGTTGTTGAATGTAGCTAAGCTAAATGTAACTCCAGGTTCATCATGTCATTGTATTGAACCCGGATGGTTTCGGTTTTGTTTTACAACGTTGACTGAAAAAGATATTCCGGTTGTTATGGAACGAATTCGGAAAATTTCCGAAACCTGTAAATCGCACAGTTGAAATATTGTTCATTCATTCTCCAGGTTCAGGTTGCATAGAATTTTTCTTAAGAAATAGCTCTTGCTGTAGCTTCAGAGACACTCTTGTTTAGGTCATTACAGAGCTTTACACTGGATCCAAGAACTAAGCACAATCAAAATTCCAATTGACCAAGTCCAATATAATAGCTCCTTAATTTGAGGAGTAACTGGATGGCACGAGTATACCGTTACGGTGGTGTTCCATGCCAATAACATATGGATGTGTATTAGTTTTTCTTCATATGTTCTTGTATAATCGGCACAAGGACATGTATTAATTTTTCTTCATATGTTCATGCATCATCGGCATAGGACACTATCGTGGCAATTTACGCACGCCATACAAATTGCTCTCAAATTTTAGTGCTTTTCATGTGCTAATTTAAAGAGGACTCATAGCTCATTGCATTTCTAAGCAATTAGGCCTTTAAATTTGAGATAAATTTATATAGAGGGGCATGAGCTGAGAAGTCATGAAGGGTAGGAGTAAAACTGTAAAAGCCCTTAACCCAAATAGAATACACTTGGTTATTGGTTTATCTTGTAACTAAAAAGGAGAAATTCTCTACTGAACCGCTCACTATTACGAGGTTTTACTAATTCACACGTTATAATGTGGATGAACAACATAGTTGAAATGTTATGTACTTAAGGTGTAGTAGTGAAATGCTTTTCGGACACCATTTTTCTCCTACACACCTTAGTTTGTTTCTGTCATTGAGTCTCCTATGATTTATTCAATTTAAGGGTTAAAATCAAACAGAGGTATGCATGGAGAGAAAAATGGTACACAAACCAATTTTCACACGGTAGACGTGCTATAACATACGTGGAAGCTGCATTGGTGTGACTCACCGCAAAAAATTACTCGCAGTTAATTCTCATCGAAGATTTTCAGGAAAATTTCGTTCTTTCTTCTCTCTCTCTCTCCCTCTCTCTCTCCATCCATTTGTGCACATGAAACCAGAACAAAATGCTACTACATTTCTTAATAAGTATTAGTCTATCAATGACATACAGTAAATGAATGTTTTTATTTGCAGGCTTGAAGAATGTAAGAAAACAATTGGTTTTGGTAAACCCCAAATGAATACAATGAATTGTATCTGTTTTTCCCTATATGCAAAACCCTCCTACTCTCCCCAACTAATCCAACCTTCATTTCAAGTTAACTACTATCATCCTGACCTCTTCTCCAGTGAAGATGCATCGTTGATCCGATGCTGAGGTAAACTAAGCCTCCAATCCGTTTCTGATGGATTCAAGAACCTGAATAACCTCAGCCATGCTTGGTCTTTTCGAAGGGAGCTCAGATGTACAAATCAACCCTAATTTCATAACCTGAATCAATTCATTCTCTACAAAATCCCTTAAGCTTCTGTCGAAGCAATCTGAAGCAAAGCCATTCTCCAATAACCCCCTAACATATTCACACAGAACCACCACCTCGTTTGCAGTTGGACTCTCTACCGGTTTCCTCCCTGTGACCAGCTCCAAAAGAATCACTCCGTAGCTATACACATCACACTTCTCGCTTAGTCTCAGACTCTGAGCCAACTCTGGTGCAACATATCCAACTGCATTGTGGAATTTGGTTAAACCGTAATTATCCAAGATGGGAAGCAATTTCCCTAACCCATAATCTGATAACTTTGGCTCGTATTTCTCATCTAACAGTATGTTGGTGGATTTAATGTTGAGATGCAGAATAGGAGGCCTGCAGTCATGGTGAAGGTAGGCAAGTGCTTTTGCTGTTCCCACAGCAATCTTAAATCGCCTAGACCAGTACAACTTACTATTGCCTCTGCTAGTGCTCGGACCTGGATAATGAAGGCCGTGTAGATTGTCAAACAAATTCCCATTTGGAACAAATTCTGATAGCATCAACTGCATTGTCGAGGACCAGTAGTAGCCTTGAAATGCTACTAAATTGGGATGCTGAAGGTTGCCCAGTCGTCCAATTTCTTGCTCAAATTCATCTTGGTTTCTGATCCTTCCCAGAGTCTCAAGCTTCTTCACTGCAATTGAGACACCACCTTCAAAATTCGTCCTGTAGACTGTACCAATTGATCCACCACCTATTATACATTCTTTGTCAAGCAACGCTTTTGTGCCGGACTCCCAGTCTTCATACCTTGAAGGCAAACTTTGGCTGAAGAGAACCAGCTTACCGATTATAACATTTGAATCAGTCGAGCCAAGTGGCGTGCTCTCAACAACCAATGTCACATCAGCTTGCTTCTTTCTACGGGCTTTGATGTTCATAATGCATACGAGACATACTCCAATAAGAATCACTGCAGCTGCAACAATTGCGATGATGGCAGGGACACGAAGAGCCTTGGGTTTTCTCGAAGTGGGAGTCATAGTACCATTACCAGTTGCTGAGCAAGGTGTGTCCAAAGGAGCACCACAGAGGAAGGGGTTGTTTATAAATGCATAGGAGCCATAACCTTGAATAGCTGTAGGAATGGTGCCTGAAAGCTTATTGGAGGAGAGATTAAAATAGGTTAACTTTGTTAGGTTTCCAAGGGAAGAAGGAATTGGCCCCGAAAGTGAATTTTGTGAAAGATCCAGATATTGTAATCTGGGCAGGTTTCCTACGTCTGGCGGGATGCTTCCATTGAGCTGATTTTTATGGAGATCAAGGATTTCAAGGTAAGTCATGTTGTAAAGACCTTGAGGAATTTCTCCCTCCAAGGCATTACCAGAAACATCCCTGCAGAAACAACAAACATAAGATATTTTCGCTTAGATTCAAATGCATTTTCATGTAAATGTAAACAAGTTAGTAATGTATTTGGACTCACAACTCACGAAGAAACATGCAATTTCTTATATCATGGGGTATTTCACCAACGAGGTTGAGATTGTGCAAATCCACGACCTGAAGCAGCTGAATGCTTGCAAGGCTTTCTGGAATAGTTCCGCTTATTGAATTATTACTCAATTCAATCACGACGAGCGTATCCAGATTTCCAAGAACTTCTGGGATGCTCCCACTCAACCTATTGTACCCCAAATCCAAAACCTTGAGAATTCTACAGTTTGTAATGCTCGGAGGAACCTCTCCATCCAACTCATTCCATGAAGCATCCAAATACTCCATTCTCTCACTACAAGTTGTAAAATCAGGAAGCTTACCAGTAAACTCATTATGCGATACATTGAAATAAGTAAGATTGCTCGATCCAAGAACCCCAAATGGTGCTGAACCAGTAAACAAATTGCTACCGAGGTCCAATAGCTTCAAGCTCTGGCACGCTGAAAGCTGCTGTACAACACTCCCTGATAAGCCGTTCCTTCTCAGTGACAAATAATCTAACCTGGGAATATCGCAAATTCGCAAAGGAATGCCACCACTGAGGTTGTTGAAAGAGAAATCAAACCCTTCAAGATTCGAGCAATTCGCCAATGAATCCGGAATTGAACCCAAAAGAAAGTTATGAGACAGAGAAACAAACTTGGTTTTGTAACAGTACTTAAACAAAGCCGATGGAATCTGCCCGGTAAAACCATTCCTCGACAGGTCTAGAAGCCTAATGCTAGGCAAGTCACCTATAAACTCAGGAACCGACCCAGATAGCGCATTTGAGCTAAAATTGATCTTATACAATGATTGAATCTTGGCATACTCGTTTGGTATACTTCCTGAAAATCTGTTCCCAAACAATGTCAAAACCCTCAGATATTTCAACCCGGACAAAGCCGTAGACAGCACTCCACCAATGCTAGTATTCCACAAGACTATCTTATCTACAAACCCAGCAGAGTTACAGAACACACCACCATAATCCTTGCAAGGATTCCCAGTAAAAACCCATGAGCCTAAACTATTGTACGGATCATTTGTTACATTCCCTTTGAACTGAAGTAAAATCTCCTTCTCAGTTACTGAAGTAACACCAATGATTGCCAAAAATAAAGCAACAACAAAGCACAACAGGGCAGGAGAAAGGCGAAATGTATGAAGCTTTCTCATGCTAATTACTTACACAGTAAATATGTGCAGTAAAAAAAAGGGGTACCCGTTTGGCATTATGGTAATTGGATCTGAAGCAGATAAGATCCGATTCCTACTTTGCTGCCATTGTTGCACTTGTTTTCGAGTATCCGAAACGCCCCGTCACGATCATGGTAAAAAATCAGCATTTTTTACTTCTGGGTTTTGCTGGAATTGCAGAAATCTCTGAGAGTTCCACCACATTTGCACAGAAAGAGACGATTTTGGCTTCTGGGTTTGTCTCAGTGAAGGCTCAGGATTCAGGAACAACGAAAGATCCAAAATTTAAGAAGCGTTTTCGCTTCTGGGTCGAATCAAAGCACCAAAATTTGAGCTTTTTGGCTTGAAAGAATGGAGGAGGGACAAAGAGAAGTAACGGGAGGAAGGGAGTTATAGGGTTAATTGTGAAGGGGAAAAGAAAAATGGAGGATAGTGTGTGTGTGTCAGTGTGTGAGCTGTGGGGGTTTGGGTTGGCTGGAAAGAAGCAGGTGAGAGAGTGGGAGCCAAAAATTAATGTCACGGCTTATAATAGTCGGGAAGCGCAGCAGGTTTTCTGCCTCCACTTAAACTGATGCTCAACCACGTGCATGCTCTCTCTCTCTCTCTCTCTCTCTCTCTCTTTTTCTAAGCTCTGTGTACTATGGTCTGTCTAAACACAATGATAATGTTCAATTGACAATGAGGAGAGAGAGAGAGAGAGAGAGCAAAGTGTGTGTTTCTCTCTCTAGGACCAAGTTGGGTCTGCATCTCTCTCACAGCATTCATTCTTCCCCACCAACCAAGCTACCGATTCCCCGATTCCAGTCACACTAAACTATCCAAAGAAAATTAAAAGGAAAAAAAAAAAGAAAAAAGAAAAAAGAAAAAGGAAGAAAGAAGAAGAAGAAGGTGTTTCTAATTTGTCTCTACTATTAGTTGACAAGAACTCCTCTCTCGATCTCTCTCTGTCTTCTGCTTTTGCATTGAACCGTTCTAAGTAGACGACTTTGAGACTTTGAAAAGACATTGGCTTCGTTGCTTTTTTTTTTTTAATTGTTTAACAAATATTATTAGTTAATTAATTACTTAATTAAGCATATTGTTCTCTTAATAAAACAACAATTGATTTAGAAATCCATAAAAGAAGAGGAGGAAGAAAAAGTCTAATTTAACGTTGCATTTGCATACCTACTATTTTCCAGCTGGATGTGACAATCGTCTGCATTAACTTTGATGTCAAGTTCCCTCAACTGCCCATCTTTGAGCATGTCAAAGGAGAGATAGAATAAGTCTTGTAAAACCATCTCCGACTTCAAAGAAGATGTAAAAAATGTCACATAAATATATAGCAGTTATAAATAATGTATCATTTAATCCAACAAAGATATCAAAGCTGACATAAAAAAGAAGGATGAGTGTCAGGACGTCAAAATTGACACCATGAAGCAATGGCGTCAAATAAGTTTTTTGTTGTTTCTAAAGGCACTCAACTTGCCTTAGACCATCTCCAACCCTTAAAGTAAAACCTACAATTTTTAGCCTAGAAAATTTAGGCTTGAACCTAAACAGTTTTTTTACTCCAATCCTTATGGCCTAAAATTTTAGCCCCAGATTATTAAAGAATAAATTTAGGCTATTTTTTTTAAATTAACTTTTTTAAAAGAAAATTATGTAGACGATCCTAAATTAATTTTATGAATATTTTAACCTAAAAATATTTAAATTCCAATTAATATTGAAAAATCACTAAATCGACACATGAAACTCATGAAACACTACAAAAGAATAAAATCATGATAGAGATGGGTGGATTTTGGGTATTTATAGAGTGTTTGGGTGAATTTTAAGTTAAATAATCTTTTATAATTATTTTAGCTGTTTGATTTAAATTTGGGCCGTTAGATCTTTTTTTTTTACCATTAGATTTGATTATATTTGATTTCAGCCATTGGATTCAATAAATATATAAATATAAAACTAAAAAAAAAAATTTGATTGTAGGCCGTTGGAGTCTAACGCAAGTGATCGACATGCCCACGTGGGTGGGGCCATGCCGTTCCCTGCCCTTGGCGCGAGTGGTCGCGTCTGAAGTGTTCGTCTGGCATTCAAGCGCCGAGTTCCACTCTTACTAGTGGGGCCTACACCATTTTCTGGGCTATTTCTTGGACAGAATCTGGCATTTTTTCCGGTTTTAGCTTCTAACTTCAAATTAGAACTAGGGTTGGAATGGATTTTTTTTTTTTTTTGGGGGGGGGGGGGTGGGGGAGGAGAGAATAGAAGGGAAATTATAGGTTTTACTCCAAGGGTTGGAGTTGGTCTTACATCAAATGCCTAACATATTTAAGTGTTTTATTTTTATTTTTAAACCAATAATCACACAACTTTTATTATTTTGGTTAAACATATATGAATGAATAAACTTTGGGATCTTAGGTGGAAGAAAAATATGGACAATTTGTCAAATTGCCAAGTCACCATCAAATTAAAATTTGATGTTTTGAAATTGACGTCTCATTTAGAGATGTTGTAATGAGCATTTTACAATTTTTGTTGGTCAAAAAGGTTTTTAATAGACGGGGATATAAAATTCTCATCTTGGACAGAAAATATAAGTAAAATATTAAATAACATTTTTTTAAATACGTATTTCAGAGGTGGAACTCGTTAGTTAAAAAACAAGTAAATGAGGAGAAATTTTTCAGTGTGACAGGTAGACGAGATGATACATCACGTGTCACCATACAAATTGTAGGATATGTGTGTTAAAAAATTAATAACTTAAAAAATAAAATCTTCCACCACTTCTATTAAAACACTTGGTGTACCACTTGTATTCTCGTCACAATGAAAATTTTCTCGTAAATGAGATCCCAAGTTCACATCTCCCAAATCAAAATAGAACTCACATTTATATCTTTCAAAAATGTAAAATGAGAACTAAGGGTAATGTTAAGGACACCAGACTTCTAAACTAAATTTTGTAAACCAAATAATTTGGATGTTGATAATTGGATTATTACTTACATGTTGGTTAACGTACTTATTTTTTATTGATGACACATAATTTGATTTGCAAATTTAGTTTAAAATTTTGATCTCTCTAGCATTATTAAAAAATTAAATATGTTTTTTACATCTCATATTTGCACATTTGTATTGGAGATGTTTTTAGATCCTTACACATGGCTGACTCTGTCAATTTGTCTTTTCCTTCTCTGTTTTACTTCCCCCCCCCCCCCCCCCCCCCCCCCCCCCCCCCCAATTGAGTACATGTTTACATCTATGCTGTTTGCATTTGAGCCAGTTAGGAAGAATCTTCTCAGCAAACTTTGCAGACCCACCTCAAATTTGCTTTTAAAAGAAAATTGAAGAAGAAAAGATTGTTTTATTTGTAATTTTTATATACAAAATATGTTCCATTGTAAATTAATAAGTGCACAGAGGGAGATTCGAAGTTGAATGAAGAGAGTAAGACCTGATTTGGTACTGAGGTGATTCTGAAAAAAACTGCTATAAAAAAAAGCTGGGAGCTGTTTTTGTGTTTGGTAAACACTCAGCTTCAGCTTTTTTTCATAGTTTTGGATGAAAAAAAGCCAAAAACAAGAAGCTGCAAAACCCAGCTTTGAAAAACCGGCTTTTTTTCACATCTGTTTTACATAAAAGTTTACCAAACACTCTAATACTGCTTTTTTTTTTTTTTTTCAAAAGCACTTTTACAAAAAAGTTTACCAAACACTCTGCTGCTTTATTTCACAGCTGCTTATTCTCACAACACAGCAAAATTAATTTTTTTTTAAAGCACAGCAATACCAAACCAAGCATATTTGCATAAGTTAATTTGACCATGCCAAAGTCTATGAATAAATTGTCTTTAATACTGACGTTGCACGAGCAAAGAGGGATACAAACGTATGCTTTTGATTAACTAGGTTTTCTAGGATCCATCAAAATTTGAGAGAACTAAAAAAGTTATGTTATTAATTATTAATTGATGAATACAATAGAAGCCAAAAGGCTTATATAGACATAACCAGACCTTGGAAAGTTCAGATTAGACCTTGGGAAGTTCATAGGAGGTCTTAGGAAATAAAAAGACATTAATCGGATAGAAAAATAAAAAATCTCGTTTTTATTACAAACTTTCAAATGCTGCTATAGGAGTCAAACATCAAATTTGTAAATTTCCGTTTGTCTTCCTTCAGCCCATTTCATCTTCAATCTACTATCTCAACTTTAATTCTTACCATTTCGTCTTTAATCCAGCATTTCTCAATTTTAATTCTTCTTTCCAAAATTTAAAATATTTTATTTATTTTATTTTTTATATCAAAATTGACCGAACTCTTGTACTACATCAAATACAATAATATTACACCAAAGTCCCGAGTTCTACGCCCCTGCTCTCCACTATCACTTGTATAAAAAAAAATACACGTATTGTAACGGCAACGTTTGGCTATTTCATTGGTGGTCCTAAATGGACCTATCATACCTTTTTTTAATCTTTTATTTTCTGTTCTTTTTGCCCACTTAATGCCCTCCTCTATCTGCATCATCGGACCCTTCACCAAGACGAAAACCCGAAAATGAAAAAAAGAACCGTGGTTGCACCACAAAATATTGAATTGTTTGGTTGGTTAGTCCGGCAAGCATGGCTGAGGACGGTTTGGTACTTGTAAATTTCTCTTATTTCTCGGGACTCTTTTAAGTGTTCTAAAGTATCCGGTACTTCAAGTGTTATAGACGTTAAATTTTTGTGTAAAAAATAAAAAAATCTTAATCTAACAGTTAAAACACCAAAAATGTACCGGGTACTCCGTGCACCCAAAAATATTTGTTCTCTCTCTACACAAAATTTGCTATACACATTTGTTATTGCGTTGATATTTTTTTTTATACAATTATTTATTATATTTGGCTGTTGGAACTATTATATAATTATACAATTATTTTTTTATACAATTATTTATTATATTGTTTTGTAGGATGGCAATGGGACAATAACTTGGAACAAATTGCGTGTTATGAACAAAACACAATATGTGATGAAACAAGAGGCTTTGGTTCAATGAATTTTATTAAGATTTGGACAAATTCTGACTGCTAGTCAAGATAAAATAAGTAGTTCTCATACATGTATCGATTCATACAAGAAATTAAAATTTTTAATGAGAAAATCAAATACCAAAATGCGCACCAATTTATGAATCAACAAGCTTAGCTAGGTGCTAATGATATGCTAATTTTTCAACTTCCTCCTGATCATTATTGTGTGATTCAGTTCACCATTCTAGGGGCCGGAAGACTCGCATAGACATTTCAGCTTCATCCTGACCACCATTGTGTGATTCATCAATGTTAAAAATCGAACCCAAAACTTACCTTGTGAAATATAGGTCTGGAATTCATCATTAACCACTGTTCCACCCCTTGTTGGCTATAATTTATAGATTTTTGGTCAACAGAACATGAATAACCACAAAAGATAACCTCTGGCTGAATACGCTTTGCAAGTTATGACAATTTTATATATATTTAATAGTTTAATTTAAGTTGAAAATTTCGATATTCCGATATTGTTTTCTGTTCTTTTAGGTAAACACGAATCGGTAATTAGAACCATTAGCAAGTAACAAGGCATCTTACAGTTTCTCGTTTTCATTATTTGAAGGAGAAAAACTAAAGCCAAACCAGCCGACTCGTCCTATGTAATCAAAGTATCGATAATAGCCAACGGATCAATATGCTAGAGAGCGAGGGGGGAATCTAAATCAATAAACTAATGAGTCGTTCGTTATATACAGTCAAGAATCTTGCAAGAGCTCAATTCCAATCGTTGAAGCATCATTTCAATCATATACAGCAGATAATTGAGAGAGAGAGAGAGAGAGAACAAATCAACACTTGTTTTAAAGAAAAAAATGCCTGCCTGGTATAATAGTGTCAAGCATCTTGAATGCACGTCATGGCTGCTTCTCCTCCGCGTCTTCCATACTATTTATATTTGCATCAATTCAATACAATGACAGCTCAACGGAAGAAGCCGTATAGTAAAATAATTTCATCCCGCACAGTGTTTCCGTCTTCCTGCAACCGAAACAAGAACCATAAGCTTTAGTGCAGCAGTGGCTCTTCGTCCTTTTGTAATTCCTTAAGCTGCCTTTTTGCATACACCGTGAAGAAAATTGTGGTAGCCAGGGTCAAAGAGAAGCCAACTACAGTGAAGATTATCTGTGGGGCTGAAAGACCATGGCGCTCATGTGAAGCGTCCGCCAACGTCCGTATCAGGATCCCACTGCAATGAAAACAGGAGAGGAAGTTTGAGGATAAGTTAGAGCACAATTGATTGGTCCAAAATCTAAACGGAGCAATTTTCATGAGAAAAAGACGGGAAATGGCTAAGAACTTAAACTATTATTCAGCTTCACACTCGAGAAAGCAAACCAGTATAACATGAAAGCGTGAAAAAGTCTCTTGCCTCCAGATTGGGAAGATTGGTATGAATAATTAACAAACCGGTTACAATGAATTGAGACACCATAGAAGATGCCTTTACAATTGATCGGAACGAGGCCACTACAACTCGGTATAAATGTTTAGGCATATTCTACTGCAGTAAGCAAGCTACACGGCAACTCCCTTAGCTACCATTACCAATAATCAGAAATTAATAGTGACGTGGTGTGAGGTCACCCAAGTGCATACTTGTGCAGGGAACTACTAAAGAAGGCCAGGACAGTAAATGCAGCTTTCAACCATCCAACCCAGTGAAACTATATTGTTTAATGGGTTTACAACCCCACATTTACATTGAACACGATCAATGGAGGTTCACCAACAAAAGATATTTGATTCAGTTGGCATTCTTTCTCAAACAAGGAAATTCCTAATTGTGAATCTAGCTCTGGAAACAGATTTAATGGACTTCCAAAATCACCTTAATACATGAGGCACTTATATGCTTATATTCTTAAAACTACTAAAACAGTTCAACATGTATAGATTAAGCACAACCCCATCCACCAGAAGATCTCATTTTACGAAAACATTAATTTCCTGGACTCCTCATAAGATTTTCAAACATAGAAGAATTATACAAATAAATACAATCCAGGTACCTATGCACATATGAACAAGTCTTGTTGCCAACACACTCATGCGTATATTTATCCCATAAGATGTGTTAAAAAATGCAAGAGTCCTCAAACGATGGACATAAAGACATGACTGAACCTATGAGTGAGAGAGGGAGAGGTGGACATACGTGTAGATGGCGGCAAATGTTTCTGGCACCATTCCCACCAAGGACCCTAACAGGTAAGGAACATACTTGACATTTGTTGTCACAGCAGCATAATTATAGATAATGTAAGGGAATGGAGAAATCCGGATTAATGTTACAGCTCGAAACTGATGAAACCAGTCTCCTTCCCCAGCTGATCTTAAAACGGATGCTCTCTTCGGATATTTTTCTAACCACCCCTGCATAAGCATCAAGAAATGTTAAACCACATTAAGTACGTGCACGCAAACACATAGCATAAACATGAAAGGAAAAAAATACAATATGTTAAACGGAAGGTTACGCACTTGAATTTTGTGGTAGAAGAGAGAGCCAACGAAAAATGGAAGTGATACACCCACAGCTGCTGCTGATATGATTAGAAGAAATCCATAGCCATAACCAAAAGTCATGCCAGCCACCCACATAGAAGGTGACGATGGTAAAAGTACGGTGGGAAATAATGCCACAGAAGCAAAGACTAGAACTGCAAGCACTGGAGGACTGAATGTTCTTGTCTCCCAGTTAAGAATTGGAATAATCTCCTATAAATGATTTCATCAATAGTCAGCATAGTAAAAGACATTATGACAAAGCTAGCTGAAATAGGAAGAATATACAGAAATCATAAACAAGACCGCTGGATTATAACATCTAATAACCATGATGTAGTCTTAATCTCCTATGTTTATTCACCAAAGCAGCAATGGTTTTAGGCAGACACCATGCAATGAATTAACGGCAAGATGCAATTATTTACTATCTAGTCTAAAATATTCGAAATCCGCTTAAAAGTGAAACAGAACATTGATTATAGTGAGTGTGCTTCAGTACTTAATGTCACTGCCACATAAATGACTACAGCCATCAACATTGCTAAAGTCACCGAAAATACAAGCTCGCAACTATAATCCCAAATGTAGCACATGACTACCCATTTCACCAAAGCTTAATTCTTCACAAATTAGCAGTGTCTTACATTCCAGGAACATAGGACTTGCCACAAAAAGGAAAAAGGGCATTCTCAAATGTACAAATTCTTCTGAGAAAAGAAACGAAACCCATTTAATCAAAGACAATGGCAGTAACAAAATCAGCAAGTTCGGTTGATTGTATATTCAGAACAACAAATTGATGAATTCCAATAAAAAAACTCACACATCCCATTAACATGGACCAAAATTACAGAAATAAGGATGCCGAATACCGAAACACAATCAACCAGAGTTTTACATACAAGCCCTAGATAACAACTAAGCAAAACCCAAAACAAAAACACAGAAGAAAAATAAAAGAAGGGAAACAATTTACGTTATCCATGAAATATGGTCCGACCCATTTTGCAAAAACCCCAGCCAACAACCCCAAGCACATAACCAACAGTACCAACCTAACCCAATACCACAAAGAAGCTAACTTTCTCGGAGAAGGTGGCTCCACCTCCGCCTCAAACCCCTCCGCCGTCCCACAACCGCCACGATCACCATCCCCCAACTTCATATAGTCCCCTTTGCCGTCTTCGCCCCCAATTCTCAAAATCAGCTCCGGCACCACCTCTCCCCGATCCTCACAATCGTCATAGGTCATCGGAAAACCCTAGGAATTTTATCAGGCCGCAGAAACCCCCCAATTGGTCTCAGTTTCGGTTCCAAATTGCGAGAAATTTGGGGGAAATTGGAGCCCTAGGAGAGAGAGAGTGTGCTCAATGCGAATGTTTGGTGATGGATCAGAAGGCCCGCGAGTCCATGAAGACTGGTAGCTGCGCAGAGGCGATCGAATGTATGAATTGGAACCGAAAAGCACACGCAAACGAACACCCAAACTCTCACAGCCTATAGGAATACATAACGAACATTTATATACAGCGATAAGATATTATATAACGTAGATGCTGTATTTACGAGACTGCCACCCGAAGACACGGTAACGTTTTAGTGGCGCGATGAGAACGAAGGAAGCAACAGGTGGAGTAACGGTTATATGTAAGCGGGGCCACATGGGATCGGGTGTTGGATTGCCGTTTCTTCACCGCCACGGTAGGTTTGGGGCTCAATGAGTTAGGTGAATCACCGAGTTGTATTTTTTTTTTTAAGCACTCGCCCTGGGAAAAGGATCCTCGTCGGATGATTTTCTTAGGGATCTCATGATCATGATCCTTTATCGTATATTGTCTGGTTAATTTTTATAATTAAATATAAATAATACCTAACGAAAATTGACCATACGATATACGATGAACGACTACGATCACGTGATCCTCGGGATCCCCAGGAAAAGGATCTGGCGAGGATCCTTTTCCCTTACTCTGTACTGGTCTTTGATTAGACGGAGTTTTATATTTATCTAAACTATATATTAATGGAACCTCATTGTCAACTAAAATTCTATGAAATTATCATTCTAACCTTCTAATTAAAACTAACCATAAATAAGAAATATGAGTAGTAATGTAATTTCACACAACCAAACTTTTTTTTTTTTCCAAAATCTCACCTACATGTGATTTTAACATATATCTAATTAAAAAATAAAAAATAAAGCTCTCCCACTTCTCTCCCCACTCCCATGTTCGCTCTCACTCTCTTCCTCTCTCCTTCCATTTTAAAAACAAAAATGAACAAAATTTCACACACATTTTGTGTGTGTCCATATGCTAATTTTATTTTAGGTGTCATTATTGGCATTCTGAAAAGTTATTATGCATTGCAAGTGGCTCTTTACTATAGTGGTGGAAAGATGTTGAGCCCTTGCATAACGGCGTGGGTTCGAATCCAATCGGTGGTTAATCTAACATCTATTCTAACAAAATCTATTATTTGACAAAAAAAAAGGGGTTATTATGCACTTTTTGTTTGTGAAAATAGGAAAAGAGATCCTCTTCAGATCTTTCCCTCCAAAGCCTAGGGATCAAGTGATCCAGGCCTTTAAAATTTGATTTAACGGCTAAAAACAAATAAGTTAGTAAAAACTTTTAAAAGTTATAATAATTTTTAAAATTTGGTTCAAATTTGCATTTGGCGATAATCTAACCTACGACCTCTCACTTACAAGTAAAGAGGAATATCACTAAACCGTAGTACTAAGTGACCTAAAGTGAAGAGTTACGTAAATCTCAAAAACCATTTTGACTAAAAAGCCAATTCAATACTATATGTCCTTATCAACTTAATTTTTTTTAACTTTATAATTATAAACTTAACACGTATTAATCAATGATAGAGGGCTAAAAAGAGGCTACACAAAAAATGAGTAGAAGATATGCTCTCGGTGTAACAGCCTGGCTAAAGAGAAAATTTGGGTTTTGAGAAGGGAACAACGCCGACCAAGGTTCAGAACACGGAATATATTGTGCCTTGCTTGTAAAGCAATGCACACAAAGAAGGTATCTAGTACTCAAGCCATGCCCTATGCCCCAATTTACATTGTCTTCCACACACAAGTATTTTTTAATCAAAATCGGCATAATATTACTGAAGAAAAACAGAAAGTACGGAAACTTGAAGCGAATGAAAAGAAATGAAAAGTTACGAAGGATTAGCCAAGTCGAACTATAAATATGTATAAATATATCATCACCTTTCATGCATAAGTTATTGCTACAAGAAGAAAATGTGCCATCAAACTCCTAAATTTGCCCTTAATTTTCTTATTATTATTATATAATTAATTTGTTATCAAACAAAGAGCAAATGGATCAAAGACAATACACGCATCGAGCCTTTATGCAAGCTTTCGAAATATTTAAGGATGTAATGGTATAGTTTCGAACACTAATCCGACTTCATATAGAAAATAATACAGAGAAATCTTGCTTACGATAATTAAATTTAGAACCCACATCAATCAGTCGGACACTCGAACCTACACACAGGGCACGTATGACCGGATTTGAACCACTGAACAACACATTTTGCATGAAACATATGAGAGCATGACAAGGGCGTAACTTCTTCCCCACTCAACATCTTCTCCAAGCAAACCACACATAATTCAGCATTCGTACCATGATTTACTCTATCGGTTATTATAAACGCGTCCAAGGCCTCAACGAACACCTTGGTCGCCGGCTTTGGCCTAGACTGTGACAATTGATATTCACCCGATGCAGCCTCCATCACGATACTTATCTCTAGCAGTAATGCATTAACATCCTCTACTCCATAATTTCCTCTGTGATTAGTACTGCCACTGTTAAAATCATTGATCAAACCTGCAGCGGCTGCACGTGACTTAATTTCATTCTAATAAGCCATAGCAGATCTCATCGAAGCTTGGCTGTGTGCCTCGTCATGTGGCTGTTGTAGCAAACCTGAACGCGAAAGCACAGAAAGGAAATCCTTTAATTTGTGTTCGAGGTCTCTTCTTATGTTAATCGTATCATATTGTTGATTTGAGATACTAATCTGCTTCTCAATCTTGATCCTCACGACCAGCTTCTTGCGTCCTGCAACAAGCATATCCTTAACGGAGTGACATATGTTGCTGATCAAATCATCAACGCCGTTAAGTGGTTCATCAGTGTGTTTAATATCACGTCCCTTCTTCCATCGTGGCTTATCCAATGGCAAAGGCATGTCATCAACGTCTTTCAATGGCTTATCATCAGTGTGTTTAACACCATGCCGCGTCTTCCATTGTAGCCTATCCAACGGGAACGGGATATGTATGTTATGTAACATATTTGATACGATGTCCTGAGATGGTAACGAGTGTATATCAAATGTTAGTGTAGCGACCAGGTCTCGAATCGAACTGGTGGTGCCAGTGACATGGTAGCTTTGGAAAACTTCCAAAGAAAATGAGACTTGAGGAAACTTTGAAAGCAAGTGATCATCTGGGTGGCCTGAGTTGTCTACCGTCACAACTATATTGTAGTCGTTGCCGTGGTCGTGGTTGGGATTGAATGACTGAATGGTACGTTTTCTTTGAAGGTGAAGCTGCGGCTTGTGGCCTTTATTATTGTATTTATAGTGATATATAGCTGAGTGAAGTCTCACTCCTACTAGGGTTAGAAATTAGTTTTCTTTTAGGAAATTGAGTGTCTGCGATTTCTTATTTGCCTTGATTAATAAAAACCTAAGACAAGTAGCTAGGTTTTAGAATTAGTTTAATTGTAGGGTTTCTTTATATTTCTGGTTTCCAAATCCCTTTCGGAAATCGGGCGTGCCAATTTGAAGCAGTAAACAGTGAAATCGGTGGGAAATATTAATTAGAAAGTGACAATCCCAAATTATCGTATGAATCTGGTCTCAACTATGTAGAAGTTAATGGAGAAATATTGAAGGAAGTAAAAGTCGAGAGAGAAGGAAGATGAATAACTGGTTCATGTTGAAAAGGTTGCAGCCGGTCTTGAAAATATCAACGTCAGTAGAAATATCGATATGCAAATTTGTGAAAATATCAACCGATATATCAAATATCGATATCGGTTGATTTAGATGTAAATGATGAAAATTTAAAATGAAATCTTAGGGAGTATCAAACATTATTTTGGACAAAATATAAGAATTTTTCCGATATTTAAAATATGTATTAGAAATATTGACAATATATGTCAATTTTAGACTAAACTTAAGAACTTTTACGATATGAAGTGAAGTTTAGACTTCACCCCCCTTCCATATATTTTTTTTTTCCGACTTTTTGGATATTTCCATGAAAATATTGGCCACTGTTGACCCTAAAAACTAACAAGCCTACGTGGCGTGCATGTTGAGTAACTAATGAGCTAACTACGTCCTTCGGTTATGTGTAGGGCGTGCCAACTCGTAGGCCGAGCTTGGCCGGAGAGTAAAATATGCTAATGTTGTGTTGAGCGCGCTGCTGACTTCTTGATCTTGCTACTGCGGCTGAGGAAGGAACATGTCTCGGCTTTTGGGTTCTAGAGCCTAAAGACAAGGCTGCTAGTTTTGCGAAGTTCACGGATCATCAACTCCGGGTTTGGTCATGGTGATTATATTCGTGAGAGTATAAGCACGCTGAACTGACACCAGACTATATGAACACAAATACTCGAAAGAGATGTATGTCTTGATGGTAAATGTGCTTCGGCTGTTGAAATGCCGAACTCTAAAATTGACTTGTGAATATCTAATCATAAAACAACTTGGCGTCCAATGTGCCGAGCCTGGTAACCTGTAACACCTCACGTCGCGGAGAAGGCTGATGAGATGACCTCTACCAACAAAGACTCAAAAATCCTTGTCGACCGAGACTTGGATAAATAACTAGTTGGTCTCAAAGCAGTGCTGTTTATCCAAACCAAAGGTGCTCCTTGATCGATTGATTATAATGCTCCAGTGTTGTTTATCCAAACTGAAGTTGTCGTCGGTTGCTTTCACAGTGCTGTTTATCCAAATTTGACGGGGGGAGGGGCGAAGTCAAGTAGTGTCTACGAATTGCTTCACGATAATTAGGTGGATAATCAAGCATTCGACGTCTATGTCCAGGGTTTGCAGGAAGATTCGCCAATATTTCATCTAACTCAGTGGCCTCACTTTGTTGTGAACTACTCGGAATACTTAAAGGAGGACTTCTTGGAATATTTGAAGGAGGAGGAGGACCACTTGGAATATTTGAAGGAGAAGGACTACTCGAAATGTTTGAAGGAGGATTTAAGCATTATTTCTTATAGTATCGTTCCATTACGTAACTGTAAAATGGAGAGGAAAAAAAAATTCTTACACTCTTAATCCTAGAGTAGACTATACTAATATGCATAATAATTAATCCAACTGACAATTCAATTAAGCAATACCAATAAGCGTACAAATTATTCAATGAATAAATATTCAATTCAACTAATCATAAGAATAATTGTATACATTATGTAATAATTCAATTAATTAATCAATAATCAAGAATTCAAATTTTAATTTTCACCCTAAAAAATAATTTTATCAATAATCATAGAATCAGATTAATAATCAATAACCATATTAGTGCAAAAATAACATTACAAATTACAAAGACTAAATATGTCCCCAATGAGATTTCATACTAAAAAATGTGTCATGATAGATTTATTGTCAACTGGAGCAAAAACATCCGTATATGATTGAAACCATCCAATATTGAAATTGAACTATTTGATCTGTGGACACTGGAGAGGAGACTAGTGTTGTGCTGGTGGGTGGCCTTCAATGGGGTGGGGATAAGGAATGGTTCTCTATTTCAAATTTGAACCGTTTTGTTTTTGTTTTTTCAAAAAAAAAAAAAAATTGTGAAAACTATATATTAAAGAAGTGCACCAAACGCACCGTTTTACTAAAGGGTGTTTTCAAACCCGAGCCCTATGTGAAACACACCGTTTTACTTAAATGATAAATAATCTTTTTCTTCCTTCTTCTAATTTGCAGAACACCAGAACTCTGCAGCCCCGCTCCTCTTATCCTCCACCTTGTGCCCAAACTTGGGTGGTCCTCGGAGGTCCTTATAGCATATTATTTGGACTTTCGGGTGGTCCCGGAACCACCTAGGTCCCTTAATAGATCCGCACCTGACTGAACCAGTGAGTTTTTCGGCGAGGGGAGGGGCGAACCCAGAAATCCAGTCCTGTTTTCCGGCGAAGGGAGTGGCGTCCACCACTCCTCGCCCTCACGTGGCGTCGCCACTGCTGAGATGTGTTGGCGCGAAGAAAGAGCAGAAGGATAAAATCTCAAGGTTGTTAAGAAGCTTTGCGCATGGCAATTTATGTGTTGAATTGAAGGACCTGAATGATGCAGAATGCCTTGTATTTATAGAAAGCTTGCTTGATGTGTCGTACTATCGTAGGATCTGACTCGTGGAATACTATCCTGATGCCAGACATATCAAGGCACTGACCTTCTTCCGTACATTGCTAATTTGCATGTATTTGAAATTATCCTTGAGATAATTCTCATGTACAGGTGCATTTAATCTTCCATGTGGAAGCCAGAGAATGCCCCCCTTACTGTTTGTCTCATCAGTGCAGACCCATTGCAGCCAAAAATGTAATCATGATCTTCCATCACCTTGCCAGTTATCAAAAATGTAATCATCATCCTCCATCACATTTATATCCGTGCATGCATTCTTCATTATCTTATTAGTCCGTGAACTTGATAATCATCGTGCCATACTCTGACTCCATTCATGATAGTCATGCGATCTTTCCACGAAATTGCAGCAATATTAAACCACACGGCATTGTATCAAATCATCAAGACTTTATTACCCAATTGTGCTCTAGATAATTCAATATATTATTAAGAGATAATTATTATGATAAAAATCACAATATTATTTCTCAATAGTAATTGAAAATGATTTCAACCATTTTAACGTTCAACGATCTAAAATCCTGCTTATTCAACGACCTTCATTACTCGAACCGATGGTGTAAAATCAAGTTCAAACAGCCACATGAAGAAATTTTAAACGCTAGTTGCAGCCATGCGATTTTTCATGGACTATGTACAGGCTTCATTTCAAAGTTGCAGCCGTGCGTTTTTGTTTTGTAATGTGTGAGAAATTTTCCCTCCCATAATCCTAATTCATAGTAAGCTTAAATTTTAACTGCTACAACAACAATAAAGCGGATACCGCTTCTTAATCCTTTGTGTTTGCATCGACAACCACCTTTCGGAGTTTCTTACTTGAGCTCTTCAAGAGAGAGATGAATCTTGAAAGGAGGTTTGCACGGTGGAGTCTCGTAGATACAGTAAATGCAACAGAGTCCACCCAGTCTGTGTGATAAAGAAGCTGTGTACCGTGTACCGTCTATGTGTCATATCAAATGGGCACATACTGATTGCATAAACAAGGCCAAATTGGTCCAAGGACGTGCCTTGTAGATGTACAAGAGCATCTGGGAAAGTCATATTCGCTTCGTATCGGCTAAACTCATCGATTTAGCCTTAGTAAACTCATATATAAGCTCGTCAGTGTCTCACTATTACTTGTACGATTAGGATAAACGAATTAGTTTCCCTTTAGGGACCAGGATTTCTAATTTGCCGTAGGAAGTGGATGACTAATTTTCGGTTTCAACAAGCTAAATGTCCTAATGTTCGGGCTCTGCTAAGGATGCTAACTGGAACTGAAGTTAATTTCTCTGAATTACAAAGATGAAACTGAAGTTTACAAACGATGAAAAAGATATGTACGCCGGAGTATATTTGTTGAAAAATGATGCCCAATGGAACCAAATTTGAACTGCCACAATATAGCTTCCCGCTAGACATTTTCCGAAATGTTCTTAAGCAAACTGTTATAAAGTAAAATTTGAAGTTTAATGGCACTCTTAAAATCCGATATACCTGTGCCGGTCATCAGTTTGTCGGAAATTTGAATCTACAAACAGGGCAGGTGTGACCCGAGTTGAGCCACTGTATGATGCAGTCTCCGTGAAAAATATGAGAGCACGGCAAGCAAGTGACTTGATCCCCACTCAACATATTTTCCAAGCAAACCACGCACAGCTGATCACAACTCGAACCATCAAACACAAACTTGTTCAAGGCCTCGACCGATGCTTTGGTTGCAGGCATTGGCTTGAACACTGCCTGATCTAATGACTCTCTCACAACCGTTTCTGTCAATGCCCTATCATCGCCATCCCTTGTATTTCGCCGCAACAGAGCCAAGACTAAGCGCATTTTCGCACAGGTTCTTATCACACTATCCCGAAGTCCCAATAGGGTTTCTATAGCACCCTCCAATCCATGAATATCATCAGCAGAAAGCATAACACTAATGTGATTAAGCCGTGCTACCGCGGATCCCCACTCTTCACGCAGTTGCCTGGCCCAACCCTCTTGTGGAAGTTGAAGTCCATCGTCGTAAATCGCAAGCAACGCACGATTGTCCTGATGGTTACCCAGTATTTCTGATTCCAACTCATCCCGCAGTTCCCTGGCCTGAACTTCCAACATCTGCATTTCATCAAACACTGGGTGTGCAACCATTTTAATCTCCTTCTCGATTGTAACAACTATGCCCAGCTTCCCATCATTCACAATGGCATCGACCCCATTAACTATTTTGCTTATCATGGCTTCCACGCTCTCTAATGGCTCTGTGCTCCCGCCAAAACGCTGCGTTTTCCACTGGAGACGATCTAACGGGAAGGGGATTTGCATGGCGGCGATCATGTTGGATACAACATCTCGTGGACAGGATGTGAAGGAGTGAAAAGGGTGATCAAGTCGGAGCCTTGCACTGTAGGCTCTGATCGGCTCGGTGATATCCGAATCGACATTGTAGCTTATGACAACGTTGAAAAGAATCGTGATCTGAGGAAGCGGAATCGGAGTTGGAGGCGACTCGTCAAGTGCGATAACTGTATTCTCTACCGTGACAAAAATTCCATAGTCACGGTCGTTGTTGGAATTGAAAGCTTGCATATCTGTCGCTCTCAGAGATTTGCAGATTTTCCGATTTTGCGATGTTTACGGAATATTTAGCTAAAGAGGAAATGGTAGCAATTGTTCCTAAATCTCCACTAAAAATCTATTACTATTGATCCATTAACTCATAAAAATATGTAGTTATGGTTTCTAAACTAAAATTCATTACCATTGGTCCCTCAACTTTAATCCAACTAGAGAAATGATCCCTCAATTTTAATCCAATTGTAGCATGATTCTTCTAACGTAACTCATTTTGACTAAATTCTGACGAAGTTGACGAAAATGACTACAACTACACGTTTTGATGAGTTGAGGGACCTCAATTGTAGTAATGGTCTTTCCAAGATAATTTATTTTGACCAAATTTTGACGAAGTCGATGAAAAAAATCATAACTACACATTTTGATGAGTTGAGGGACCATTAACAATGAATTTTTAGTTGATGGACCATTACTCCACTTTAATTAAAGTTGATGGACCATTGCTACAGTTTACTCTTAAGCTAAATTCTATAAGTCAATGGTGAGTAATGTACTCACTTTTTGATTCGCAAGAGGCCATTTACTATAGTGGTGGAGAAGAGTTGAGTCATTTTATACGGCATGACTCAAATTTCATTGATGTCTAATCAAACATCTAATCAAACAAATTTATAATTTGACAAAAAAAAAAAAAAGGTTTTCTCCTTCTTTTGTTTTGTGCTTTTTTTTTTGTTGGTAAAAAGAACGTTTATTTGTTTCTAAAATTCAAGAAAAATTAAATAACATGTCCATTATTTTTAAAACAATAAAATAAATGTTAAAATATTATTGGACAAAACCAAAAGTTGAATAAACCCCAAATATTATCCTTTATTGTTAAACATCACTTGACTTACCATCTTATTTTGTTAGAAATTGGGCGGAATGATCATCTTTTTTCAAATCTTAGTTTATTTTAGGAATTTGATTGCTATGTCAATAACATTTTCTCTGTATCATTAATATTTTATTTATATATCGTAAATGTTTGATGAATATGCAGTTGATTATTTGATTTTGATCTGTTCAACTATTAGAGTTTGATTTTTGATCATTTTATAATAGATTCACATGTTGACTTTGGCTTAACCACATCTATACCCTTTACACTTGAGTGACACCCACAGTTGATCCACTCAACACTTAAACTCCCACCGTACAATGGTGGTATTACCTCCCCCCTTCTCTAAGTTGGATCCTTCAGTTTCTGCCGGTCTATTTAGGGCAAGTAGAGAAGTTTAACCACCCAGCTTAATGTGACAAGCAACGGAAACTGCATGCCTACATACTAACTTTAATTTGAAGGGGATAGGACCGGTTACTTTCCAGTTGCAATTAGTGGAATTAGACATCACTTTCGTTCCAAAGATGTATGAAAAAAAACTGTTAGATCTTATGTTACCAAGTCGAAACTAAATTACTTTCGTTCCGGTTATTGTTCTTCTAACAATATTCTAGTGGTACCTACACCGCTGATTTATTTGGTCCATTTGATTGACTAAACGGCTTTCAATTCGAATGAATTTTTGTGGAGATTATCTTCAACTTAAGATTAAGAAATTGGTATATGACTTGTTTCTAATACTAATTTCAATTTCTCTTCACGCTTTTTTTTGTACTGCTCATGATCATGAAGGGCATTTGTTTATTAATTCCTACAAGCAATGCATAATAGCTTAGTTGAGAGTATTTTAGAGATCAGAAAATAATTTGATTAGTTAGATCCTAATCGCGCAACTTTGGCCAAGAAAAAAAAGTGCAATGGTTTAGGTGCAAGAGAAATTCAAGAATTCACTACCTCAAGAAATACAAATGTCAAGAAAAAAATTGAAATTTCCAAGCTAATTCAATCTAATTATTTGAATTATACAGTAATTGATCTGTCTCCCAGTAATCGTATCCATACATTTATTTGTAAAATCATCATCAGTTTGAGTTTGCTTCTGCTGGCAACTTGAACCTACACACCGGGCACGTATGACACTGGTTTAACCATTCCACAATGCAGTCTCCGTGAAACATATGAGAGCACGGCAACCGAGTGACTTGCTCTCCACCCGACATCTTTTTCCAAGCAAACCACACACTATTGATTGCTGCTCGAACCATCTGCCCGTTCATCAAATACCAACTTCTACAAGGCCTCGACCGCTGCTTTGCTTGCAGGCCTTGGCCTCAACGCTACTGCTTCATTTAATGACTCGATCCTAGCCGCTTCTAACACAATATCAAAAGCCCTCGTATTCCGTGTTCTTGCAAGCGCAGCTTCAGTAGTATTGCTTAATATTTCAACCCCAACGCTCGATAGGCGAAGTTGAAACGAATCCAGTCTTTGAATATCAGCAGAAAGCACGTCATTATTCCTTTGTCTTACAGTTAGTGACTCCCACTCTTCCCTCAACCTTGTGGCCCTTTCGTCCAGTGGCCAAAGATCATGAAAAGAAAGCCTATCATTCAGCCTGACAAACAGTGAGTCCAACTCTTGTTCCAGTCGAGTCAGTTCTCTGCTTCGATCCATTGCTGCCGCGGCTTGATCCTGATTCGCATGATATGGATCAAAACCAAATTCTTATGTTCTTTCGAGGGTAACGTGTGGCGTGACGCCTCGAGTATTTAAACCTTCGCTTCTTGTCAAATTCCTAAAAAGTGAGCCATAAAGAGCCTCAAGCAATTGATAATCGGGGCAATCCCTTTCTTCTGCTATGATATGTATAGCATAGTTACTAAGGTCCTGCATCTTAACTATAAGAAATAAAGTTTGTTGTGTATATGGCAACTGAGATGCTGTTAGCTATATATATATATATATATATATAAATGAACAGGTGACATTTTTTCAATATGAATAGGAATAGGATTTGATCCAATTCCTACTAGGAATAGGAATTCCTTTTTACAATATGAATAGGTTTGTCTATAGTACATTGAACCTTATTACTAAGAAATACATGAAAGGCCACCTTATGGACTTCTAAAACTAAATTTCAATTTGAGTTTGAACTCTTTTATATTTGATTAACAAATCTAATTTGAAATACTTTAAGAATTAAGGTATATCTGGTAGAATTAGGGATATGAGAATAACTTAGTATTAAACTCATCGTCTATGAAATTTAAAACTCATCGTAAGGTTAGTGTTTGTAGTAGTAGGTGGTGACGGTCACTTTGTTCTCCAAGCGGTAAAATGAGTATATAAGATTAAACAATGTCAAATTTTTAAATTTGAGGATATTACAGGAATTGAAAATATTCATTAAAGACTCAATTTCGCTTTTTATTAAAGCAACTTTTAAAAACAACCTACATACTGTTTGTAACGACTCGTCCCCAAATCTTATTGTTTTTATAATTTTAATTCGTGAATTTACGAAAATGCCCTCCGAGGCAAACATATTGACTTTTGTTGACCGGAATGTCGTGTCATGTAAGATTCATTCCCTTAGTGTAGTCTCGTAGTACTCGTCGTTACAAATGTGTGGGCGCAAGCGGAAGTGAATTTGGAGCTAAAATGAAGATTTTATAATTGAATATATTTCTCCATCATGGACCATTAGGATGGTGACACGTGGCAGATTTCTCCCCATTTTCTGGGGTGTTCCTTTTGCCCGTGATCTTTCTCTCTCTCTCTCTCTCTCTCCCTCCCTCTTTAGAATTCTCTCTCTCACTAGAACTTTCTCTCTCTCTCTCTCTCTCTCTCTCTCTTTTTCCTCTCTTCCTTTTTGTCTCTTCCTAGGAAACACTCTCCCTCACCTCTCCTCTGCAACCCTTTTCCTCTCCATTCCCGAGCAATACTTATACACACATACAAAGATACAATAGCAACAGCGGCCCCACCACCATCACTTTCTCCCTCTCCTTGAGCATGGATGCCACACCACCACCACCATTTTCCTTTCCGATGAGCCCACCACCATGAACTATGACCTGCCACGACCACTAAATTAGGATCAACACCTTCAAGCTAGAGCTCAACACTATGCAGGAGCTTATGCTACTGTTCATCACCTTTTTCAAAGGATTCTTCTGCGAGTCTCTTGCATTTCCAATTAGGGGTAAGCCTCGGGAAATCCTAAAAAGCCTTTCATTTTATTCCTAGGTTCGATATTGATCTTGTGTACATGTCTTGAATGAACGAAATAGCACAAAAATACATCGGTGGAACTTCCCCAGTTTTCCGACAAGTTTGATTCCTTGTATCCCGGGCTTCAATTTGATATATTGGGTTGCAAGGTTTGGTTTAGTTTTGACCTCGATCGAAGCTCGAGAGTTTCCAGGCCAAATTCCCAAAATTCGGCTTTCTCCTTCGTTGGGTTCGGCAACCCGTGAGCTAATCGGGTCAAACCTGACCTGCAACCCAAACCGACCCAACCCAACTACTAATTCAGGCCTAAACCCAATCCAAAACCCAACCCAAACCTTTGGGCCTGTAACACCCTGCCCCCAAAATACTTATTTTCGGGAAATAATTCTGATGATAGGCCCAATTTAAACTCTTGTTTAATTTACTACCATTAATCATTATTCTTTGCTTAAATTCCTTAATTCCTCACAGAACTATATCCATATTTTAATTATCAAAATATACGATTAAATTATCAATTAAATCCCCAAATTTCTTCTATTAAAACAACTTCTCAACAAAAGATTAATTCTCGATTATTTAGGGCTGCATCTAACCCCTATTAGACTGCCTACGTACCCTTGAGCAGGATCAAGCCCTTCATAGTTCACCATTCACTTCCTAACTCATTTCCAAAAAAACATTCAAGTGACTAACAATCACTAACTAGGTTCAAACAAGGGAGTCACACCAAATGTCTATCAAATATAGATTCAGAATATTGAAATTAGCTTAAAAGGACGACATTGGCTCACTGGCCACGCACCACTGCAGGTGGCGGTCGGCTGTCTTGATTCGTTAGGAAATTTCACTATTTCTAAAAATTCCCAAAATTTACAAAAATGTAGATCAAGTCAAGGGAAACAACTTTTATGCCTGGGCCAAAGTCCAATTCGGCCGGAAAACACCTCAAATTGCCCACGAATTGTCGGAAACCCTTAATTTTGGGAGTTCTTGATTTGACTCCAAAATAGCTCCGACTCCCCTAACCAATCCTTGGGCCTTGCTCCTGGGGTTGAGGGAAGTTTATTGGTGGTGGGGATTGATGGTAATCGTTGTCGGAATCACTGGTAAATGGTGAAATTCGCAGAACAAATCAGAACTTTGTGGCTTCAAATTTTAAAATTGAGTTAGAAATTTAGAAATATAATACCACAAGGATGTTGGGCTCGTCGAGATCTTTCCATAGACACCAAAATCACCCAAAACGGAAGTCGAATGAGGGAGATACAGCTAGGTCAAAATTGATGGTTCACGGGTCGAAAGTGACCCGTCTCCTCCCTGCTTTCCCTCATTTCTCCCCTCTTCCTAATTGGTTGCCTCCCCCTCCTTTTTCTTTCCCGCACTTTCCTTTCCTCCCTCTCCTGACATACCCCAATCTAAATCAGGGCATGCTGACCGTCATGTAAGAGTGATGTAACCATGTGCACAATGCGAAAGCAATAATGATATAAAGAAATACGAGTGAATAAAAACCAAACTACTAAAAGTACTAGCTAAAATAAGGTGCTAGTGCGAGATTAAGTGTGAAATACACAACCAGAGCATAAGTAGCCTAAGTGCAGTCAGGCAGGACAAGTACTAATTATACAACACCCAAAGGTGATCCTACATTTGTGATGTTCTGTTAGAACCACCGTCGAAATCCCCGTGAGCCACCAAAACACTTCTACCTAAAACCTGGAAGGGCGCAAAACAGAAAGTGTGAGTAGGTAAAAACAAAGCTTTTCAAAATCATTTCATTTCTCAAAAGTTCTAACCCCTCGCCGTAAAACCTGTATAATTTCCCAGAAAATATAATATATGCTATACCAGAAATCATGCTCAGGATGAAAATCCATAGAAATATACCATGCCAAAGTATCACAATGAAATGCCATAAGTAATCCAGTTAAAATATATCAATGCCAGATATCATATCAGCCAGATCCACCTAATGTGACCTGCACGACTGAGTTTATAGCTCATAACCAATCTCAATCATATCAAATCCCGCACACGAGTCGGAACCACCTAAAGTGGTATGTACGACAAGACTAGGTGTAAAATAAATATGCTCTAGTGCTACGATCAAGTGAAGACTTTGCGAATGATCGCGAGTCACTTACGAGTCGGAACCACCTATAATGGTCTGTACGACAAGCATGTGCACCAAACTTGGATCCAAGGTGAGCATATGGTGCAGAAGGTGAACATTACGTGAAAGACTATGACCTAACTCTGGTCGGGAGCACTAACACCAGGGTGCAGGTTTATGAGCTCTCAATGCATCACATCATATCTTGCATAACTAAAGCAATCTCATATCTTTAATTTATGAACTTACATGGCACTTACCTGTGCGTCCGTAGCACCAATCATAAATATATGCAACTACTAATGCATAAATAAAATAGGCAGATACTTTGCATGGCATTTCAAAATGTATAATCATTCAAATTCATTTTTTGGGAAAAATCTCAAGTATATAGGTATATATGGAAAACCAAAAGCCCACTCACTGATATGTCAAAGGGTCGTAGCCCCCAAGCCTCGATGGACTGCGCTCGTCCTGAGGATAGGTCTCACCTATATGTGAAACAACTATATAAATGTTATTTAAAGCATATAACCAAAACTAGCTACTAACTTTTCATACAATGCTCAAATGGGATGTTTGAATATACCAACTCGATCTACTCAACCTCATGAACATCCCCATATTGTTAGAAAAAAATTTCGACCACCCATGTGCCGCCACACGCCGGCCAAGGCACGGCCAAACGCGCCCCCATGCGCGGCCAACCCTGATAGAAACTTAATTGTCGTTTGGAATATTTCGTTAAAACCTTAATAGAAGTTAATGGCGTTACCTGACGCCGTTAGAATATTCCATCAACTCTGACGGAATATTCGTCTCCTTCTTCGGCGAGCCTCATCAGTCGCCGCCGTCAGAAACTCGAATTTTCGTCGGTTTCTGGAAAAACTTTAAAACTTCATATCTTCCTCATTTCTTAACCAAAATCCATGAAATTTGTACCAAAATGAAGCTTACCACGAGTAGAACAAAACCTTACCACTTTTAGGACTTAAATCCAACGAGATCTCGTCGGAAAAACCCATGATAATCCGGCCAAAATTTGGAACTCGTCAAACTAAGCTTCCCGACGTCCAAAACACTTCAAAATTACTTCCCGAGCTTCGTGAAGACATCCTAAAGCTTCCTAGAAGCTTAAAACTCACTAAAAATTCCACGATCACATGAACAGTGTTCACAATCTGGGATTTCTGGGTTCTTGGGTTTTCGAAGGATTCACGTTCTAAAAATGGTATGAATGTGTTCCTAAGCTCACAAGGAACATGAAGATGGCTTCTAAAACCTCGATCCGTGCCTGAATTAATTGGTTCACGAGTTGACCGTACAATTGTACGGATAATAGATGAAAATCAAGAGAGGGAAGAGAGAGAAAGGTCAACGGGTAAGGGTATGGGTGTGTGTAAATTTAGTTCTAATTGGGTCCAAACAATTAGGACTTAACATATTGATCCACCTCTAAAAGCATGTCACACACAACACATTTGAACGTCCAAGGGGAAAATAGACATTTCACACTGTTGATAAAACATAATTCAGGACGAGCTATCACAACCTACCCCTTTAAGAAAATTTCGTCCTCGAAATTCAAACAATAAATACAATCCACTAATAATCATAAAACAACCTTGGATACATATGTCTCATCCGGTCCTCTGTCTCCCAAGTAGTTTCTTCCATTGAGTGATTTTTCCACAAAACCTTCACCAGGCGCACGGTTTTATTTCTTAGAACCTTATCTTTCCAATCCAAAATAGTCACTGGCTCCTTATCATAAGACAAGTCTGGATTAATTTCCAATGGTTGAGGATGTATCACGTGCGATGGATCTGAGATGTAATGACGAAGCATGGAAACATGGAAAACATCATGCACTTTGGACAACTCTGGAGGTAATTAAAGTCTCTTAGTGATCACATACGGTCCAATGTACCTAGGACTTAGCTTGCCTTTCTTTCCAAACCATACAACACCTCTCCACGGTGATAACTTCAGAAACACCCAATCACCTACATTATACACCAGGTTAGTGGCATGCGTGCCTGCTAAACTCTTTTGTCGATCCTGAGCCGCTTTCAGGTTAGATTTAATTACCTGAATATTCTGAGTAGTCTCATCCACAATCTCAGGGCCCACCAACACTCATTCGCCAACCTCTGACCAACATAAAGGTGTACGACAAGATTTGCCATAAATGGCCTCAAATGGTGACATAACAATACTTGAATGAAAGTTGTTGTTGTAGGCAAATTCCATTAAATCCAACTGCTTATGCCCAGCATTACCAAACTGCAATACTTGAATGAAAGTTGTTGTTGTAGGCAAGTTCTAACCCCTCGCTGTAAAACCTGTATAATTTCCCATAAAATATAATATATGCTATATCAAAAATCATGCTTAGGATGAAAATCCATAGAAATATACCATGCCAAAGTATCACAATGAAATGCCATAAGTAATCCAGTTAAAATATATCAATGCCAGATATCATATCAGCCGGATCCACCTAACGTGACCTGCACGACTGAGTCTATAGCTCATAACCAATCTCAATCATATCAAATCCTGAACACGAGTCGGAACCACCTAAAGTGGTATGTACAACAAGACTAGGTGTAAAATAAATATGCTCTAGTGCTACGATCACGTGAAGACTGTGCGAATGATCGCGGGTCACTTACGAGTCAGAACCACCTATAATGGTCTATACGACAAGCGTGTGACCTAACTTGGATCCAAGGTAAGCATATAGTGCGGGAGATGAACATCACGTGAAGGACTATGCCCTAACTCTGGGCAGGAGCACTAACACCAGGTTGCAGGTTTATGAGCTCTCAATGCATCACATCATATCTCGCATAACTAAAGCAATCTCAGATCTTTAATTTATGAACTTACCTGTGCGTCCGCATCACTAATCATAAATATATGCAACTACTATTGCATAAATAAAATAGGCAGATACTTTGCATGGCATTTCAAAACGTATAATCATTCAAATTCATTTTCTGGGAAAAATCTCAAGTATATAGGTATATACGGAAAACCAAAAGCCCACTCACTGATATGTCGATGGGTCGTAGCCCCCAAGCCTCGATTGACTGCACTCGTCCTGAGGATAGGTCTCACCTATATGCGAAACAAGTATATAAACGTTATTTCAAGCATATAACCAAAACTAGCTAATAACTTCTCATATAATGCTTAAATGGGGTGTTTGAATATACCAACGCGATCTACTCAACCTCATGAACATCCCCATATTTTTAGAAAAAAAATTTCGACCACCTACACGCCGGCCAAGGCACGGCCAGACGTGCCTCCATGCGCAGCCAACCCTGACGGAAACTTAACTGCCGTTTGGAATATTCTGTTAAAACCTTAACAGAAGTTAATGGCGTTCCCTGACGCCGTTAGAATATTCCATCAACTTTGACGGAATATTCGTCTCCTTCTTCGGCAAGCCTCGTCGGTCGCCATTGTCTGAAACTCGAATTTTCACTGGTTTCTAGAAAAACTTTAAAACTTCATATCTTTCTCATTTCTTAACCAAAATCCATGAAATTTGTACCAAAATGAAGCTTACCACGAGTACAACAAAACCTTACCACTTTTAGGACTTAAATCCAATGAGATCTCACTGGAAAAGCCCACGATAATTTGGCCAAAATTTGAAACTCGTCAAACTAAGCTTCCCGATGTCCAAAACACTTCTAAATTACTCCCCGAGCTTCGTGAAGATGTCCTAAAGCTTCCTAGAACCTTAAAGCTCACTAAAATTTCCACGATCATGATCACATGAACAATGCTCACAATATGGGATTGATGGGTTCTCGGGTTTTCGAAAGACTCACGTTCTAAAAATGGTATGGATGTGTTCCTAAGCTCACAAGGAACACGAAGATGGCTTCCAAAACCTTGGTTCGTGCCTGAATTGATTGGTTCACGAATTGACCGTACAATTGTACGGATAATGGATGAAAACCGAGAGATAGAGAGGAGAGAGAAAGGTCAACGGGCAAGGGTATGGGTATGTATAAGTGTATGTGGTCCTAGTTGGCAACAAAACAACCAACCACAAACTAGGAAAAATTTAGTTCTAATTGGGTCCAGACAATTAGGACTTAACATATTGGTCCACCTCTAAAAGCATGTCACACACACCACATCTCAACGTCCAAGGGCAAAATAGACATTTCACACTGTCGATAAAAAATAATTCGGGACGGGCTATCACATCTCCCTTGCTGCCATCTAGCAACTTCTACAGTGTTTTTTTTCTTCTTTCTTCTCTCATTTTCTTCCTTCCTAAAATATTAAATTCCTATTTTATTTAAAAAACTTATAACGTCCATAACTTCTCCTTTCTCGTCTCGATTCATGAATGGTCTTCGCCTACGCGCTCGTGGTGTCGAGCTCAATTCAAAAACATTAAGAGTGATAACCGAAGATTTACGGATTTTAAATAATTAATTTCCAAACTTCAAACTTCGTAACTAGTTTAATTAAAATCTAATTTCAAATAAATTAATATAAATTCTCAAAACAAAACTTTAAAATTTCTCAATTCAATTTTTTCATAACCATAAATTGATAATTTTTTATTTTTCTGCACATATTCATATATTTAAATTTTCAGGGTATTACAGGGGCCATGTAATTGGCCTAACCCATTAACCCTAGCCCATTTACCCAGTAACCCAGGCCCAACCCATTTACCCTAGCCCAGATCTGACCTAACCCGAGCTAAACCCAGGTTCTATGGTCGATGCATGGACACGCGTGCAGGACTGCCATGGCCGACGTGTGGAGCACAAGTGCCTTCGCGGAGGTACTGCGGCGACCACATGTGGTGTCAGCGACTCAACTCGGCGCGTGGCGACGCATGCAGTGGCGTGTGGCCTTCTGAGCCGCCACCTTGTGGCAACGCGTGGAGCAACCCGAGGTCCCTCTTCAGGTTTTTCAACATGTCGAATCCGAATTTTCTGTTCGTTTTCCCAAATTCCATCATTTTAGTTTAGTTTTACTAAATTGTCCCTATGTGTGTTTAGGTGCATCGGTGGGAAGTGACTCCATCCTCCCTAGCTCAAGCGGCTTTTGCGAAACAAAATATCTGTGAGTGGACCCCTTCTAAATTTGTATGTTTTTATAAAATATGAGGCTTGCATGCATTACATATTTCATGCATTGAATATATTTTATATTATGTTTTTTTACAGATTTCCATACTTTTGATTTATTTAAATTGCTTTTAAGAAATATTATGATTTATCAAAATTATGTTTTACTAAAGGATATAAATTATTGGATTCTCGCATATGGAATTCTATGGCATTTGAATATGATTTATTATGGATTTATGAGTTTAGGCTTTGAGATTTTGAGCTCCGGTTTGATATCAGGTTTTGAGATATGTTTTTGGTGCTTATCTAACGGGTTATCATACAGCACATACACACAATCGAGTATGTAAACGTCTATGGCCATAGGACACAGTTGATGATATTGATGACATAGCCCTAGCTTCACTAGCCCAAGGCTAGTGTCGTTGTGATATGTTATATGTATATGTTTATTCTCCAGCGTACCTCGGAGTCGTACAACTTCACCTTTGGGTGATGGATCCCCCATTTCTTCACTGGCGTAACCCAGAGTTATACAGCTTCACCTTTGGGTGATGGACCCACTGCACATACATATATATATATATATATATTTATGTTATATCCTATTCTCTGGCGTAAACCAAAGTCGTACAGCTTCACCTTCAGGTGATGGACCATGGTTTCTTCACTGGCATAACCCAATGTCGTACAGCTTCACCTTTGGTGATGGTTATGCCTTTGGGCCACTATGATACCCCTAGTGAGTACAGAGTTATCGAGATTTACGGATTTGCCTTAGGGCGGCGATAACATCATCATCGAGCATTGTTTTACACGTACATGTTTGACAAACCTTTTCCATTGCATGCTAGAGTTTTCAGAAAATCTACTATGTAGTATTATATGTGTTTTCAAAACAGGGGGTTAGTATGTTCATAAAGGAAATGGTTTTCTTATTATTAATATTATTAGTATAAACTTTGGTCCACTCACCTTTTCTGTTTTGTTCTCTTTAAGGAGCTAGAGTCGAGGCACACAATCCCGGCGTGAGGGCACTCTTGCTTAGGCACCTTCGAGTCTCCTCTATGTAAGGCCCATTTCTCGGTTTGTACCTTTCTATAATATTTTTTTTTTTTCACATTATTCTTCGTTAGTTGTATGCTCTGAACATGATTCTGCTTTGGTTTAATTCGTTCTAATTATGTATTCTTAATTGTATGCATGTTTAAAATGGCTTCGTCACCCTTGGGTGTCGGCCAGCACGTGCCTATCCTGGTATTTGGGGATATCGGGATTAGGGCGTGTCATTGTTTTTGAAAGATGATGTTTGAAGACCATTGCTTTTAAAATAAGTGATGTTTTAACTTTGCCAAACTCTTTTTTATTGCTTAACTTTAAAGTGAAGCAGTTTTTTGCGACAAAAAAAAAAAGCAATACCAAATAGAGACTCATCCAATCCAACTTAGCCCATGAAGTAGGGGTGGGCACGGGCCCGACCCAATTTAGATGGTCTGGATTGGACCCGTTTGAAAATGAAATGGTGCAGTACACGTCCTATATTTTATAAAAGGGTAAATTACACTTTACCACCTCAGGTTTGGGGTCTATTACAATGCCATACAACATCTTCAAAACATTTCACTTTCATACCTCACATACTATTTTATTTCAATATAGTACCTCCGTTACATTTTACATCCATTGATCTGTTATAAGTTGACATGGCTACCACAATTGTGCCACGTGGCTGCCAAATTTGTGCCACGTGGCAAATTTTTTTTTTTTCATTTAAAAATAATTAATTAAAAAAAAGTTATTTACAAAATAAAAAAATAAAAAAATAAAAACCCCAGCCCAAAACCCATCTTCTTCCCCTCCCCCTCCTCATTCTCTGCAACCTAAACCCCCCATCCCACCCCAGCCCCACCTCCCCCGCAAGCCGCAACCCGCCACCACCCCCCTAACCCCAACCCCAACCCCAAGAACATTAAGTGTATCAAGTACTCAAAATTTCAACAGAATTGAATTGACTTCAAGAACATCAAGTACTCAAAATTTCAAAAAGCATAAAAAGAATTTCAAATAATTACACTAGATCTATGTATATACTTCAAAATTCAAAGCCAAAACTACGTAAAACCTCATCAGGATCGACATAAAACTTCAAAAAATATTGAAAAATTCATATTTTGCGGTGAATTCTTAGAGGAAGCACGAAATTAACAAAAATTGATCAAACAAACAAGAATCAATCGCTGAGAAACTTACAGCTAAGATTTCACCGCCGAGGATCATGTACTTGAAGTTCATCGCCCCCATTGATAGCTGACCGATAAGGCAAAACGCACATTTCGATTCTTCTTCTCCGCCTTGGATTGTGTTGATGAGGTTTTGTGAGCTGGACGAAGATGATGCGGGGGTTTTCGGTGGGGTGGGAGGGGGGGGTGGGATGGGGGGTTTAGGTTGTAGGGAAAGGGGTGGGGTCAAGGAAGAAGATGGGTTTTAGGATGGGTTTTTTTTTTTTTCTTAAAATTTTTTATAATTAATTATTTTTAAATGAATAAAAAATTGATTTTTTGCCACATAGTACAAATTTGGCAGCCATGTGGCACAACTGTGGCAACCACGTCAGCTCTTAATAGATCAATGAATAGAAAATGTAATGGAGGTACTATATTGAAATAAAATAGTAGATGAGATATGCAAATGAAATGTTTTGAAGATGTTGTATAAGATTGTAATAGATACCATACTTGATATGATAAAATGTAATTTACCCTTTAAAAGATTGAGGCGGACCTAACCCGATAAGTTCGAAACGGGTCCACTTGTCTTTATTTTATTTTGTTTGGCAAAAATTTTGTCAATTTTTTTCACAGTTCCACGGTTGTTTGCCATTCTTCCCTGCTTAATTTTTTTCAATTGGAGACCTTCCAGGATACAACAGGGACTTCGTCCCCTTGACTCAGCCACCGATTCCATCAACCCGCCCGATTTACCCTTCCCCGACTCCAAAACCGCCGGTTCTGATATGTAGTATATATTGAGTGATTAGCTTAATCACTACTCGGGGTTTTAATATTGGGATTATTAGGATTAATTCCTGCTTTTTACTAGTGTCTGTTATGAGTACCAGCTGGCAGTAGTCACTCTTGGTGTATAAGAGCACTTGTTTTGTGGTTTGTTAAAAGATGAGTTCTGCCTCCTCCTCCTTCCTCTTCTTCCATAGCCATTCTTGAGCTACTTGCAGGGTTTAATGGGGCATTGAGATTTGGATCGCATCGGATTCCTTCGCCAGGAATCGGAATTTCGGTTGCACGAATCCTCCACCGCCTGATTCTTCGGGTTTCGGATCTGCCGTGTTCGATTGACGGAGATGTCTTTCTCCTCCGGGTTGCTGTGGTAAGCTCCCTAGAAGGCCAAGTGCCCTTCCAGATCGAACAATCCGGCCCTCCCTACGAAATTTTACGGTTGTTTGAGTATTTGGGGAAGAGCCACCTAAGTTTAGAGTTTTTGTAATTCTAGGATAGTATTTCACCCTCTTCCTCCCTCCCTTCTCTGCAGCCAAAAAATGGTCTTGCAATTGCATGCTCCTCTTAATAACCACCACCACCACTACAGCCACCGCCGCCACCACTACCGCCACCGCCGCCACCACTTGCAGATTCAGCGTCGTCTAAATATCCACCATCCACCTCAAATCCCGCTGCCTAAGCTCTCTTTCAGTATCCCAATCTCGCCGTCGCTACGCTTCTCTCTTGCTTCCCGGTCGATTTCTCCTTGTTAGTATCCGTCTTGCCATTTTCTGCTCTTTTTATTTGAATAAAAATATAATATTTTCATTTGGGTTTATCATGTTTTGTTTGTTGAGTACAGTGCGATCGCAGAAGCTCCCGGCTTCGTTGGATTCGGGTTCGGGTCAAAATTATGCATCCGAACCACAGCAGGTGCCTCTCTCCCTGTTCCCTTGTTTCATTATTTTCCCCAAATATCTTTGTGATCTCACATCGAGTTTATTATGGACTTGGATCCTCTCCTGAGCCCAAGGAGAGGATCCTCCTGACTAAATGACTTGAACCGTTGGATGAAAATTCAACGATTACAAACAGAAAAATTCTTTTAAAATTATAATAATTATAACCGTTAGATTTTCATCTAACGACTCAAATCTTTGGTCAGAAGGATCCTCTCCTGGGCTCAGGAGAGGATCGAAATCCGTTTATTATGATTAGGATGATGTAAACACGTATGTCTTGTACTACTGATAGAAAATTAATCATATTTTAAAGGCTAGAAAATTAATCATTTTTTTAAGGCTAGAAGATTAATTATTATTTTAATGCTAGAAAATTCAACTTTAATTGAGCTCAAATATCAACTTAAATTTTGTAACGACTGCAATGCATTTTGTTGGAGCACCAAACCCGGGGCTTGTTCTTACCACTTTGTACTATAGTTTAGTAGTGGTTTTAGGTTCGATTTTTACCAAAAGCGATCACATTATTGCTAGTCTATTGTGAGGTTTAACCGACCCTTTTCCATTTAATGTAGATAATATCGTTTGTTAAAAAAAAAAAAAAAAACACATGGGTCGATCATGACTGGCCATGGTGCCACGCCAATGTGCGCTTGATTGGCTGGGAAGGGAGAAAGGGTGACGGCAGGAGAGAAGGGAAGGGAAGGAAAGAGAAGGGAAGATGACAAATTATTTTTATATAAAAAATAGTAAATGAAGGTAAAATAGGTATTAAAATATGTGGGTGTGATGAGCAGGATGGGTGTCAACAGAAGCACTCTGAAATAAATGTAAAGAGAGACATGACTTGTGGGAAAACTTAGACCAACCCAAACTTCGACTTGGCGTCTTTCATTTACATACCTCATTAATTTCTGTTCATCTACACAAGGCATTTGCAAAGTAATTCGGGTCATATTGATTGTAGTTATTTTATGTCTTGTTTCAGATCCCTCAACAGACTAAGGTTTCTTTCCTGGAGGTCCTGAAGAAATCAAATTCTTTTCTGCCACACGTAACCCTTGCTAGCACGCTGTTGGCTCTCGTCTTTCCACCTTCTTTCACATGGTTTACCAACAGGTTCTTGAACTTTGTTTAGATGAATTAGTTGGTCAACATTAAACCTTGTTTAGATGAATTGGTTAGACAAACTGAACTCCTTTCAAGGAAGATTAATTGACTGTTGAACCGCTGTGCTTAAACATGGAGTTTGGATGAATGTGGCTGTTAAGTGAAATACATATGAAGAATTTATACTATTTTCCTAGAGACTCAAAGATAGGGATAGAGAAGTGGATTCTATTTTCCAATTTTTTTTCCTTATATAAACCTTTTTCTACGGTCCAGGTACTACGCACCTGCATTAGGGTTTTTGATGTTTGCAGTTGGGGTTAATTCCAGCGAAAAGGATTTCCTCGAAGCTTTCAAAAGACCGGCAGCTATTTTAGCTGGTTATACTGGCCAATTTCTTGTCAAGCCGATTCTTGGATATGTTTTTGGCACTATCGCAGTAGCAATATTTGGTCTTCCAACTCCAGTAGGTAAGAATATTCACCATGCCTCCCTGTCAAAACACTAGAATGAATGTGCTGACTGGTGTATGTGATCAGGTGCTGGGATTATGTTAGTATCTTGTGTTAGTGGCGCCCAGCTCTCAAACTATGCTACTTTTCTGACGGACCCTACCATGGCCCCTCTAAGCATCGTCATGACGTCATTATCTACTGCTTCTGCTGTATTTATCACACCACTCTTATCGTTGTTGCTTATTGGAAAGAGACTGCCTGTTGACGTAAGGGGAATGGTGTCCAGCATTATGCAGATTGTAGTCACTCCAGTTGCTGCAGGCTTGCTTTTGAATCGGTGAGACACCAACGCTGGATAATATTCCTTTAACATAGTTTATTTGGAGAGATTCTGACTTGTCTTATATAATTGCACCTTCAGGTTCCTTCCCCGAATATGTGGTGCTATTCGGCCATTTTTGCCTCCGCTCTCTGTATTTGTGACAGCTTGCTGTGTTGGAGCACCACTTGCCATTAACATTGAGTCTGTTATGTCTCCTTTTGGACTAACTGTTTTGTTGCTCGTTATAGCATTTCATTTGACGGCTTTCGTAGCCGGCTATTTTCTTACTGGCGTGGTCTTTCATACGGCACCTGATGTTAAAGCTCTACAAAGAACACTATCTTATGAGACAGGTTCCACCTTTGTCTCTTATCACTTGTCGGTCCATAAATTTTAGGAATTTCCGACACTAATTAATCATTTGCTTTTGCAGGAATGCAAAGCAGCCTTCTGGCCTTGGCCCTTGCAAATAGATTTTTCCAAGATCCGCTCGTTGGAGTGCCTCCGGCAATCTCTGTGAGTCGATATCTTGACTTATTTACCAATTTTGTTTTCTTTTTACACCAATTCAAATCATGTCACAAACTTCTACAAGCGGAAAGGTTCTTTGAGCACTAACTTCTGCATTAAGATTAAGATATTCACTATTGTACTTTGGTCTGCAGACTGTGATCATGTCTTTGATGGGCTTCTCCCTTGTCATGGTTTGGGCCAAAAAGAAAGAAGAACAATGACAAAGCCCGTCTCAAATTGTCGGAAGTTGGCTCTGTGATTCTTGAGGGCTTCCATTTGGGGAGCTTTCTTTTTATATATCGAACCGTATGGAGAACTATATGACTGTAGTTTCGTTGATTTTGTACTGTTAAAGTTTTTCATTTTATACAAACGATAGTGGGGTACGGAATAAATTGAACTTAGGACTGTTGATCTAGAAGTAAATGCTCTTAACTAGTTGAGCTACACCAGCCCATCCCTCTCCGAAGCGCTAAAATTTGTATCAACTCGTTTTGTATATTATTCCTAATGTAAAAATTATGAGTTTCCACATTTTGAAGAAAATCACTCTCTCTCTCTCTCTCTCTCTCTCTCTCTCTCTCTCTCTCTCTCTCTCTCTCTCTCTCTCTCTCTCTCTCTCTCTCTCTCTCTCTCTCTCTCTCTCTCTCTCTGAGTGTTATTGACTGATTTATTATCCGTGTTTTTTGTGGTCAATGATTCAATGGTAAAATAGTGACTTTGTTATGAGCACTTGTATATAAATGTTTAGAAAGGGACTAAGGATACATCAACCTTGAACTCTCTCTCTCTCTGCTTGCCCCCTTTCAAATGACCAAGCTTCCAATCGTTGGCAGCAAATAGCGCAACGTCTTTTGGCATGCATGCAAGAACAGCCAAAGGATGCATCAACAGGTGAGTCGAGGTCAAATTCTAATTATCAACCACACAAATTGGATTATAGTGGACTGATTTACAGAAGGGTTTTAGAGTGATGAAAGAGAGAATGGTCTCAGAGGATATTCAGGCTAAAATCTACACACATGCTTTCGGTGTGTAGTGCTTTCATTCATTCACAACTGTCCAAAAAGAGCCTTTAGGCTTATACATATAAGAGAGAGTATATGAACTCATCTCAACCATTCAATTAGCTGTGCCCTATGAGACACTGCCACATGCTCACATTTGAGCCTAAAGAAGCTAGACTTAATCTCAACCCTTGATCGATAATAACCATACAAAAGCTAGAGATTAACAATTAAAATAGAGGTTTAACCCTTAATTCCAACACTCCATTATAAGGCTTTAACCGATTGAACACCTAACTTGCTTCTCTGCGATAAATTAAGAAGGAATAATGAACAAGATGAGTGGATCATAGCAAAGAAAAAAGAAGTTGCTGACTTTGCGATAAATGACACAAGTGACTCCTCTTTAGGGAAGTATACTCTTGACAATGGGTTCTTGCTCTACAAGAAAAGAGTGGTGTTGAGCCCTCACTGTGAGTGGAAAAAGAAAATTTTAGAAGAGTACCATTGTACTCCTTCTGCTGGCCACCAAGGGGTACTCAAGACATACCAAAGGGTCAAGAGAGGCTTCTATTGGCAAGGAATGAAAAGGGACCTCAAGAATTATGTGGCAAAATGTCAGGTGTGCCAACAAAACAAGGTGGAAACCATTGCTCCACCAGGGTTGTTACAACCCTTGCGAATTCCCCAAAGAGTTTGGACAGATATCAACATGGATTTCACAGTGGGGCTGCCTTTATGCAAAGGGAAGTCCGTGATATTAGTGGTAGTCGACAGGTTGTCTAAGAGTGCTCACTTCATAGCGATGTCCCACCCCTACACTGCAATTACAGTAGCACATGCCTTTATTGACAATGTGCTGAAACTACATGGCATGCCAAGCTCAGTGGTCAGTGATAGGGATCTTATTTTTGTCAGTGCCCTTTGGCGAGAATTGTTCAAATTACAAGGATCAAAACTGTGTATGAGCTCTGGTTACCATCCTTAAACTGATGGTGATGAACATGTGTCTCGAGACCTATTTAAGGTGTTTTGTGGGGGGTCAACCAAAGAAGTGGGTTCAATGGCTCCCTTGGGCTAAGTGGTGTTTCAACACCTCCTACCACTCATCTGCCAAATTCACACCTTTCGAACTCGTATATGGCTACCCTCCTCCTCAAATTATACCATATGAATTTGGTACTGCAAGGGTGGAAGCTGTGGAACAAGGTTTATTGGAAAAGGATAAGGTGTTATCTATGTTGAAAAACAACCTGGAAATGGCCTAGAATCGCATGAAGATGCAACATGACAAGAAGAGAATGGAGAGGCAATTTGAAGTTGGGGATTCTGTGTATCTAAAATTGGTTCCTTATCAGTTGCAGACCCTATCTCCTCACAGCTACCATAAGCTTCAACCACGATACTATGGACCTTATGAGATATGTGAGAAGGCTGGGAATGTGGCCTATAAATTGAACCTGCCATCAAGCACAAAAATTCACCCTGTGTTTCAGGTGAGTCAATTGAAGAAACAACTGGGAACTAAAGTGACACCACATACTGTTTTACCACAGCTTGTTGAAGATGGATTGGTAGAGAATACACCTGTTGCAGTGTTGGCAAGGAGAATCTATAAGAAAGGAGACGTTGCAGGAGTTCAATTACTAGTACAATGGCAAGAGCAAGGAGAACCGGAGGCTACTTGGGAGGATTTTGATGAGTTCAAAGCTAAATACCCTTCATTCCCTCTCTAAAACCTTGTGGACAAGGTTCTTTAAGGGGGAGGTATTGTTATGACCCAGTTGTGATTGCCTTAGTCACAGTAAGAAGTCAGCTAATAGTAGTAAGGACTAAAGTGTAAGGTAGTTAAGGGTATAATTGTAGGGAGTTAAAAGTATGGGGTTTGATTGTAATGAGCTTATAATTAGTAGAAGGTTTCAGTAAATGTGGGGCAATTGTAAGCACGAGGGGTGTACAATACATGCCTCCGAATTTCATTGTAAGAAACAGACTTTAACAAATCAATAGAATATCCTCTTTGGTTCTCTCTCTATCCTTTCGCCCTCCTTGCTTTCATAGCTACTGGTTCTGGTCGATTCTCCGGTACCGGTGTGGTTCCTAACAGACCCTGACCCTCGTCCAACCCGCCTCAGCTTCTGAGCTGCTGCCCTTGAATGAACCCTCCAATGCCCTCTCGTTGCCCACCTGGGCCATTCACGTGTCCAGCGTCGTCGAATGGTGAGAGAGACTCATTTTGTTCTACTTTTGCAAATGGGGTTTTGTGAATTTGTTTTAATGTTTGCATTTTCTTGTTAATTTTGGTTGATATTTCACACTAGTGGTTTGTTGCTTTGGTAATTTGAATTTGGTTTGTTTGGTTGCAAGGATAACAGCAATGGCGTTGGTGTGGCAGTACGGGGAGAAGTCCGGGTTCGAATCTTGGAAAGGGCTGTCGTGGGGATGGTGAGTTTATATTCCAGTCTTTCAAATTCTCGCGATGAATTTCGGTTTGAAATTGGTTGGTTTCGTGATCATTGATTAAACCAAGGATCAGATTTTGTGTCTGTTAAACTTAGTTATCATGAATAATGTGGAACTTATTACTCCATTAACGTACTTTTAAGAGATTGTTGCCCCTTCGTTTCCAGTAGTTTTTCGGCTGAAAATCATACTACTCGCATCAAATAACCAATTTTTTTCAAACATAAGCGGGGAGATGAATATCTCTGCATATTGTCGAATATCCTACTATTCCACTCCAACCCCACAATCTGAATAGAGGCCCGAATTGCAGAATACCAAGGAGAGGAAACCATCTTATTTTCCCAAATCTCCACAAACTCAGCAAGAAGTAACAGTTTATACCCAACGTTAGGAACAATCTACTAAAAAATTTCCAAGTGAAGAAGCAACGTAAACACATATGCTCAGCTGACCCGTCCTCGTCTTTACACTACACACTCTACTGAGGAGATAAGCAAAAGCACAGGGCTTCCACTTTTTCAGAGCATAGCACATGTATTGGTATTATCATGAGCCAGCAAGCAAGATTTGAACTTTATGGGTCATCAGTTTTCCAGATAATTTTATTGATTTTTCCTTTGTGCTTCACTTGTATGGTTACCAATACTGGGTAAATGTCTCTAATATATCTTCGTGATGGCATATCCATGAGTTGACGATAAGGTCAAAAACTGTACTACGGAATGGTAGATTTCTGTTACCATGGTACTTCTGTGCTAACCATTGTTTTCCTGGAAAAAAAAAAAAAAAAAAAAATCTCCTTAATGCTCATCTAACTTGAATAAATATCGTTTTTGAATTTCTTATTTTGTTAAGTTACTTGGAAGTTAGAATATAAGGGCACTAACAAACAAGCTCACAAGTTACGACTTAAGTTGGCAGCCTCATGTCTGATTAACCAACTTTACAATTCAAACGGACTAGGTCTCGTATTTTAGAACTTGGCTTTCAACATGGTGTTGATATCATATTTAGTCTTAAGTTAAAAGTTTAATTTCCAAGTTACTATATATCCCTTAAGAAAGAAACTGGGGGTTGGGGGCTGGCTGGTTGAGGAGCTTTATATAGAGCTTGCTTTGGTGTTTTACATCTATTCAAATGTCTACTGCCTCAGTTTAACTTTTAGTTTAATGGTGTACGTTCCCCTGCTTGGTGGAGCACTATGTGCATGCACATGGCATTTCTTTTATAACTCCGAGTCTCTTGAGGTAAGAAGGGTGGCCTGAAGAGGGCTCTTTCTTATTCTATATTCTTTCTAAATTCAAGGACAAACCGCTGTACTGAATCACAAAAAAATCCGGAAATACATCGATGACTTGTAATAGAACTTATGCTTGATAGAAATATTAGTATCATATAGAGTCGACGAATGAGGTGCGTTCATTAAAAATTTTAAAATTCACAGACGAAAAAATGGCAAAAAAGAAAGTATTAATTTGCCTTCTATATCTTGCATCTATAGTATTTTTGCCTTGGTGGATCTCTCTCTCATTTAATAAAAGTCTGGAATCTTGGTTTACTAATTGGTGGAATACTAGGCAATCCGAAATTTTTCAATGTCTTTTTTTTTTTTTTCTTTTTAAATTGGACATTTTAAGAGGCAGGAAAATGAAATGGTAACAATTTTTTGATCATGATTGTAAATTGCAACAATCAGTCACTAGATTCTTATGAATTTGTCCCTTCAATTACAACAGGAACTGAGTTTTGAGACAAAATATCTACAGTGACTTTGTTCCTCCTCAATGAGTTGTAGGTGTTGGTGGCCCTTCAAGCAGCTCTGACAGTTATAGGCAATGCCACAATGTGTATTGCTGCATATCGTATTTACAGATCATCCGAACGCTCCAAGAATCTTTGAAATTTGTATATGTGGAAACAAAAATCTCATTCCTACAAGGTAATATATCTCCTTGTCAGACCAGTGAAGTTGACATGTTAAGAAAGAAGGTATTGATCTTTATGTGTGTGCAGGTATCTGGATGCAGAATTACCAAAGCTTCACTTAAGCGATGGTAGATTGTCATTTGGAAGCTTTCACTCAAAGTGTTGAAAGGACTCCGACGGTCAGATGCCCCCATGTTTCGAATGATAGCTTTAGTTCTTCAAATTGGTTTGATGGTCTATATCCTTTTCCTGATTTGTGAGTTTTTCAACCATGTGAATTTACTGCAAACTTCGTTGTACAATAGCCATTGCGTTGCTTGCACCTGAATTAGTGAATTAATATAATCTTTGCGTATTTTATGCATAGAATTTTATTCGTTGTTCTGTTTCCTTTATGCTTCGCTTGTCTACCTGTGATTTCTTTGACCAATATGATCCAAAACTGAGAAAGCTGAACTTTTTTGAAGCTTTTTAATGTTATTTACACTAGTTGAACCGCTTCGTAATCCCGCTGTAGATAGCTCCATAAAGACAATGCCAGTATTCTCATCACTAATTGAACCTCATGCTAATCTTATTCAAATTCACTCTGGAGGCAATGCAAGTTATGACAGTGTTTATTTAGTCCGAACCTATGCGAAAATTTTATCATTTTTCAGCTTGTATGCTCATTTTCTCATCATAAACAATGGGAATTTTCTTGATTCAAATACTGGTAAGATAGCTTAGATGTATTATTAATTTGTTATGCTTTTCAAATGAAAGCTCGAAGCCAATTTTATGGTATGGTACAACTTCCAAATTGCTTTGAATTGTGGCATAGTAAAACCCATTAACTTGCCGGTCCTTTCGAAAGCTACATGTCCTTTTTATGTGATGCTGCAATGTCTCCAAATTGCTTTAAACTTGTGGCCTAAAATATCACACAGCATTACTCTGTGTATGTTCTTCCTCTTTGCAGTACATGTCAATAAAGATGACCTATCCATATCTCTCTGGCTTCGCACTGTGTTCTCTCTTGTGAAAGCAATCCCTATTTAAGAGAGGAGAAGATCTGGGGTTTGCAGCTTTAAAGTTGCTGAAAGAAATAAAACTTTGAAAATCAATAGTATCACATTGGGCTTGTGTTTGATTTCCAACACGCTCCGCTTGTAGTTCAAGAAATTAAAAGTATTTGATTTTGTTATTAGGTCGTGTGTCCATTTTTGGCTCCTCCCCTGATATGGGTTGCATTAAAAGTGTGTGACTTCAATGCTACATATCATTGGGTGTGGGTTCAATGCTACAGGTGTTTTAGCTATTTAGCTCTTTTTTTTTTTTTTTTTTTAATTTATTATTATTTTTATTATTTTTGCCTTTTCTAAAAAAGGGACCAACTGGTGCTTCGCCACAGCAGTCCACCCTTTTGGGGACTGAGAAGACTCGCAGAAGTATTTCAGCCTTCTCTTGGCCACCATTGTGCGATTCACCAAGCCAGGAATAGAATCTAACACGTGCCGTGTGAAATACTTTCCCATCCACTAGGCTACTTCGTGATGGTTTAGATCTTTTATTTCTAGTCTTAGTCATTCATTCTCGTATCATTCAATGTTGCATAATATTAAGAAATTTTCGTATTAAAAATATTGTATATTATACACCCCATCAACGTACGTGTATAACTAGGTCACATGAGTTGTTTGCTACTCACCCTAATTACAGATCTGTCATTGACTGGGGTGACTTAATAATTAGAGTCTATTGAAAGCAACATTGATGTCCTGCCAACAATTCATCTGAATTTCACTGTCCAAGAGGCATAACTAATATACTACGTGCATTACTCAACCACATGTTCATGATCACATGCCCTAAATTTTAAGTCTTTAAATTGATCAGCCCAATGTAATTTAAGTCAGTTGATTAGAGTAGTGTACTCGTACTTTGCATCTAAATTCGATCTTTTTCTGCAGAAATTAAAATAGTTTAGAATATCTCTCATTGGAAATAAAATAGAGAGAAAAATGATAAGCCCTCAACCATCGTAATCAGTACATGAATCAAGATGTGGGAAAGAGATACAAAAGGCTGCCTTGTACCTGCGGTGGTGGAACAACTGGGAATATGGCTATACATGTTGCTTTGGTGATGAAATGTTTCACCAAACTAAGAATATAATTACTTTATCTTTTTCCCTTTTGGAACTAAAAAGAACGATATGAACATATATATCACTTTAAAGTTATGCCAAGAACATTGAACTCATGTCATAAGTCTGAAAAATTCGACTAGTCAATGTGTGTATTATAGCCATGCATGATTATTTCATTGGGACCATTTAGTGGTGCATGGTAGTCTCTAGGATTGTGACCCTTTACATGTCATTACCACAATTTTATTGGTGTATTAATATTGTTTATGTTGTCAAACAATTTAGCGTGTTATGTTACGATATTGGCAATCTAATAATTCTAAACCACACAACACATTTAATGCAGGTTTCTATCAAATGTGTAATCCAAGTTAGGCAATTTGACATGCATGACATACTTTTTTTTTTTTTGATAAAATGCGATATGATTTAATTAAATGCCAAGAATAGGCTACTCAGTATAAGGGATGGAGAGATCCTCCTTAATTAAATCAAAAATCAATGATGATGAACAAAGTTAGAGGGCAAAACGAGCAAGCCTATGGGCAACAAAGTTAGATTGATGATGAACATGGGATGCAGTAGCTTCAATGACCAAGAGCAATAAGGATTTGGCATCTTCAATGATAGGTTCGATAGTAGACACATTCAAAGAAGACTCATTTAAAGCAGAAATGATCTGAAGTGAATCACTTTCCAACGAAATGCTTTGTAAACCCCTTTCAATCGCCATCAAAATACCCTCTCTAATTGCAAGTGCTTCAATGTGAATAGGAGAGAAGATGTCCCCAAATCTCCTACTCGTAGCAGCCACAAAAGTTCCATTTGAATCCCAGAATATCAACCCCACACCGCCCAAATTAGTTTCCTTGCACTAGGCACCATCCACATTAAGTTTAAGCCTTCCAGGTGAAGGACAAGACCATTTCTGAATGGGAGCATGCCTTCTAGGCAAAGGTGGCATGAAGTTGATCCTAAGGTATTCTTGCCACCAATCAATGGCATATCTCACAACAGCACTTGGAGAGAGGGAGAGGTTGCCTCACCCCAAAACTTGAGATTTTTGTTGGAAATGTGCCTTAAAGCCAATCATATGATGATACTTTATGGGCATTTCACATATTAAACTAATCTAGTTTAATATAAAGGGCAAAAATTATTGTTTAAAGCTATCTCATATAAATGTTATATGATTAAACGATAAGTCCAAGGAATATGTAATTGGGAGAATGTGACCTAAAGAAGTTAGATTCATGAGATCATTCTCTTTCGTAAACATATCCTAAATGTTCCTGATCATAGGATTGTCAATTGGGCATTGACAGTCCGTTAACATCAGTACGTGCTATGTCTTCTCTTAGAGAGAATGACTGGTCTCGAGTCATTGGTGTGATTGACACCAAGACAAGCATGTAGGTGCTCAATAGAGAATGAGTCCACTGAACGTGATCAACAAAGAGTTCTCATACTCATGTCACATGAGAACTCATGGTTGGGATAATGCAAAGTAGTCCTTTGACCTGAGGCATTATAGTTGTCTTATGGTTAGGTCCTTGATCTTTGACTATGTCAAAGTCACTCCGTCAGACGGTGTCCAAGACATAGTTGGGGTTAAGCCACTTAGCCATGGAGGCAAGTGAATGCACAACAAGGGATCTTTAACCTTCAAACCCTTTGAGGCAGAATTCTTTATGATATGATTAAGAATCTCTAGTCATAGTATGAATGAGATTTAGGAAGTCGTTCCAAATCACGTTCAAGGTAATCATAGAAGTAAGAGAATCACATTCGATATTAGACATGAATAAACTATCGAACCAAACAATGTGGTTAAGAGTATTGTATTAGAGAAAGACTATATTGCATTTTAATCCCAAACTGAATAGGTTTTCCACCTCTTCTAATTAGCTTGGGTAGCCATGACATACTGCTAGGTGTCACTCGTGCTTTGTGGAAGCCCTAAAGGTGTATAATCACTAAAAGGAGAATTGAAAGTAAGTTTCAATACATAATCGATTTGAAGAGTTCTAATCGCCCACTACCTCGCTAAAAATGAGCCTAATGGATCATACACCGTGTAAGGTAGAGATTGAAGAAACAACTGAGATGAGTAAGGATAATTAAATGGTTTAATTATTTATGGCTAGGATTAATTAATATGTTAATTAATCAAACAAATAAGTTCGTTTTAGTTTTTGAGTAATTAGTGGACCTTAAGGCCCATTGGGCTAAGAACTGTCAAGCCCATTAACTTAAGTTGTATGAGAACTTAATGACTAAAGACTCAAAAGGGCCTAAACAGCTCAAAGCCTTTAGAAAGGGCGGCCATATCATGAATGAAAGTTTTTGGTTTTTTTGTCACTTAAGTGAAGTGACTATATAAAGGACTTTATAGCCAAAATTCATTAGGGTTTTCTCTTGAGGAAATTGGAGAGAACAAAAGCTCTCATTTTCTCTCGAGGAGGCTGGCCCCCTTGGAGGGGATTTACTAGTATCAATCCTCCTCCAAGGTCACTCATCTCTTCTTCAAGTCCCTCCTTGGTGTGGAAACTTAGAGGTTCCCTTTCTTGGGAACTTGGAGAATCCATTCAACCATCCTCCTCCAAGAAATCCATGGAGCTAAGAAGTAAGGAATGAAGCCCCTCTCTCTTGGGTGATTAGCCTTTGCTTATGCAAAGAGGTGCTTCAAAGGTATAAAAGTTTCTCAACTCTTTTCTTTAAGATTTGAGTTGAATCTTGGTTCACCACAACTACTAGGCCTTGAATTTCATGGGTAAAGTTTTGTTTTTTAGTGCATATAAGCATGATTCCGCCTTTAATTGTTAATTGCATGCATAAATGTTACTCAAATGAACTTGTTTTTAGAAATTTTTCCTTTAACTTCTAACATTCCATATTGCCCAAAGTATGATAAGAATGCACTCAAAATCCAACGATCTAACTTCATTAACCATTGCCAGGGCCTACTTCTTCATAGATCTTCCATAATTCTGCCCAGGTCTTAGCCCTATCGGAGATGCAAGCCAAGTACACCTCGCAAATGGGCACTCAATCATGAGATGCCATACCGTCTCAGATTCCACCCAGCAAAGAATACAAGCAGGATCCAATAGGACATGCTGTTTATGAAGATTATCATCGGTGGGAATTATGTTGGAGATAATTCTCTAAGCCGCCATTTTTACTTTGGGAGGGACATTGGCCTTCCAAAGAGAATCCCACTGCACTGAGACATGTAAAACAGACCCCAAAAAGGAAGTAGAGATAGTTGAGGGAAGGATCCAATTTCAAGCAACATGATAAACACTTTTTACTGTGAACAGACCCCGGTGTTATAATGTTGTATTAATCAGTCATTAGTTCTTCGTATGCTCAAAGGAATGGGTCGAATTGCATCCATCTCTTCAATAGAAATTGATGGACCAAGCATATCCAACTTCCATCTAGCATCTTCAGAAAGCTCACTGACCATATTCACAATACATTCCTGCGATTTGGGGGAAAAAGTTGAAAAGTGGATGGTAGTGGCAGCCATCTATCACCCGACACCATTATTGAGGTACCGTCTCCTATTTGCCATATGGATCCCCGCAAAATAACCTCTCTAGAGGCACAAATGCTACGCCACGCATAGGAAGCATTAGATTGAACACTCGCCTCAAGGAAGGAGGAGTGAGGGAAATACTTTGCCTTGAAAACTGAGACCAAAGAAGTAGGCTCCTGGATGATCCTCCACCCTTGTTTGGCCAGAAGTGCAAGATTAAAAACGTATAAATTACGAAACCCAACCCCCACCTCTTTTTTGGGCAAACACAGATTATCCCAAGCCACCCAATGGATTTTCCTAGAGTTCTTAGACTCATTCCACCAATAAGAAGCAAATAATTGTTGTAGTTCGTCACATAAATACTAGGGCAATAAAGTGGGATCGATTGCGCCACCACTTTGACTAGCAATTCCTTTGTCGTTGCAGTGATAGTTTTACCTTTCCATCCCTGCAGTTTCTTCCATAGACTTTCCTTGATATGACTAAAACATGCCCCTCTATTTTGATCGATGAAAGTAGGGAGCCCCAAGTACTTCTCGTGTCGATCCACTCTTACAACCCCAAGCACCGCAGCTAGGTACCCCTGATCATATCACTTAATATTTTTACTAAAGCAGATCACACTCTTTTGGAAGTTCACTTGTTGCCCCGAGGCTCTTTCGAAACACAGTAGAATCTCCTTGACGGTCTCACAATCCTCCCGTGTAGCACGAGCAAATATGAAACTGTCATCGGCGAAAATTAAATGATGAATGGGAGGAGCCTCCTGACTCACAATGACCCCTTGGATGGCACTACATCGTTCATTGGAGGCAATAAGCACAGAGAGTCCCTCGGCACAAAGAAGGAAATGGTAAGGGGGAAATGAGGTCTCCCTGCCTCAAACCCCTCTTCCGGTGTACATAACCACAAGGAGATCCATTTACAAGGTAATATATCTCCTTGTCAGACCAGTGAAGTTGACAACATTGTCATTTGGAAGGTTTCGCTCAAAGTGTTGAAAGGAGTCCGACGGTCAGGTGCCCCCATATTTCGAACGGTAGCTTTAGTTCTTCAAGTTGGTTTGATGATCTATGTCCCTTTTCTGATTTGTGAGCTTGTCAACCAAGTGAATTTACTGGAAACTTGGTTGTACAATAGCCACACGGTTTCTTGCAACTGAATTAGTGAATAATAATACAATCTTTGCGTATATTATGCATAGAATTTTATTTATCATTCTGTTTCGTTTATGATTCGCTCGTCTACCTGTGATTGCTTTAACTGATATGATCCAAAACGGAGAAAGCTGAACTTTTTTGAAGCTTTTTAATGTTATTTACACTAGTTGAACCGCTTCATCAGTCCCGCTATAGCTAGCTCCTTAAAGACAATCTCAGTATTCTCGCCACTAGTTGAACCTCTTGTTAATCTTGTTCCAATTTGCTCTGGAGGCAATGCAAGTTCTGACACTGTTTATTTAGTTCGAACCTATGCAAAAATTTTATCATTTTTCAGCTTATATGCTCGTGCTCTTGTAATAAACGATCGGAGTTTTCTTGATTCAAATACTGATAAGATAGGTTAGATGTAGTATTTACTTGCCATCCTTTTCAAATGAAAGCTAGAAGTCAATTTTATGGTATGGTACAGCTTCCAAATTGCTTTGAACCCTGGCATAGTAAAACCCATTAATTTGCCGGTCCCTTCCAAAGCTAGATGTCCTTTTTATGTTAAGGTGCAATGTCTCCAAATTACTTTAAACTTGTGGCCTAAAATATCACACATCATTACTCTGTGTATGTTCTTCCTCTTTGCAGTACATGTCAATAAAGATGACCTATCCAAATCTCTCTGCCCTTGCACTGTTTTCTCACTAGTGAAAGCAATCCCTATTTAAGAAAGAGGAGGTGGTCTGGGGTTTGCAGCTTTAAAGTTGCTGAAAGAAATAAAACTTTGAAAATCAATAGTATCACTTTGGGCTTGTGTTTAATTTCCGACATGCTCCATTTGCAGTTCAAGTGGTTAAAAGTATTTGATTGTGTTATTAGGTCATGTGTCCATTTCCAGCTCCTCCCTGGATATGGGTCATAGTAAGAGGGTGTGGCTTCAATGCTATGTATCATTGGTGTGGCTTCATTGCAACGGGTGTCTTAGTTGTTTAGCTCTTCTATTTCTTTTTTTTTTTACTTACAATGGGACCAGCTAGTGTCTTTGCCACGACAGTCCACCCTTCTGGGACCATGAAGACTCAAAGAAGCATTTCAACCTCCCCCTGGCCACTATCATGCAATTCACCAGGCTAGGATCCAAACTTATTACGTGTCGTGTGGAATATGTCTCCAACCACTAGGCCACACCGTCATGATTTATATCTTCTATTTCTAATTTTAATCGTTCATTCTCATATCATTCAATGTTACATAGTATTGAAGAAATTTTTGTATTAAAAATATTGAATATTACACACCCCATAAACATACGTATATAACTTGGTCACATGAGTTGTTTGCTACTCACCATGAATACAGATCTGTGATTGATTGGGGTGACTTAATAATTAGAGTCTATTGAAAGCAACATTGATACAATCATCTGTGAACCAATGTAGTAAATAATCCACATTAGTATAATTTAGAATATATATTTTAAGAGAATGGATCCCTGGTTTTTTTTTTTTTTAATGGAATTAGTTGTGGGGTCCAAACGATATCAAACTTCAAAGTAACTTCACACCTAGCAATCCCCTAGGGTATTGGGCAATCCAACCCCCAAAAAATTGGTGAAGCCCTTCCCAATAAGGCCATCTCTAATGAAGAGGCTAAAGGTCAAAAAGCGAAAAAATGACCTGATTTGTCCAAAAATTCATCGGCAACTGATGTTTGAGCTATAATTATATAGAGCCCACCAAACCATTATTGGGCCAAATGGACACCAGGCTGGCCAAATGTAGCCCCTCTCTTAGTGCTTTTTTTTTTTTTTTTTTTTTTTTTTCAGAGCCCAGTTCCTTAGTTGCAATCTGTCACGCCTCGACCCTCGAATAAGGACTATTCACAAGCTAAGGTGTGAGTCATATCTTAGCTATAGAAATAAATTCTATAACCAAGACATGGTAAAAAAAGAAATACTTATAACTAACATACAATACATCGTATAACGAAATTTTACATAAAAAATGCATGAGTGTACTACTAAATAAAATTTATTGAATACGCAACCGAATAAAAATTTGCAATGATCACTGGTTCACAGATTAGTTCTCAAAATGAAATAGGTATGTACCAAATAATAATTAAAATGTGACAATTCTTGCAAATGCATAAAGTATATGCAAATGAGGTGCATGAATGCACTCACTCCCTTCTAATCCTGCTAACGCATACCTAAGGCACCCAAGCCTGCACATCCCATACCATGCTTATACCACTTGGCCCCGAATACCTTAGAATATGAGTTAACTCCCGTTCATCCTTTAAACCCAATTTTTAGAATTAAATTCTCAATTTCCACTTTATTATAGAGGCACTTTCCCTGACGCCCAATTGTATATTCAAGCCACTCCCTCGACGCTTGACATATACAAGATTTCATTGTTTTATATTCAAGGCATTCTCCAGCCCTTGAATATTTGCAGAAGTCAAACAATTAACACAGGTGAGCACTTGACACACACACAACTCTTTTTCTTGCATGGATGCTTATGTATATGTATAGTAATATGGATATCAATAATTGCATGTTCTATAACAAACATTCTGCAAAACTAATAAAAAATAGTTAGTAGCCAAAATTGTATTCTGTTGTCAATAATGAAGTGTTGATAACACACAATAATATAATTGAGAAATATTACTTTACCATTTTACTCCATCTCTCTCTAGGTGATATTGATGCATAACCCTATTTAGGTTACAAAGAGCAATTCTGTTGAAACATAGCTTGCTCAGTTGTACGAGTCTTAATCACGACATCATCTTCATCCACCATGACTCCCATTGGTGAGCTTGACTGGCCAAGGACAACGTTGTCGTTGCTGCTTGGTGGTAGCGTTCGAACACCGGTGAGGAGATGGAGAAAAACGGTTGATTGCTTTGATCAATTTGGTGTGAAATTATGGTTGCCTCCAAATTAAAAATCCAACTTTCTATGAATAATAGTTTATGTCACTCAATTTGATTTGGGGTTAGATTCATGGTGATTATTGGTATTTCATTTCTTTGGCTTTAGGTTTTCTGGGGAGATTTCCATTGTTGGTTGAAGGTGTTTTTCATGGTAATGATCTCAAAATATAAGTATACAAACACAGGATTTAAGTGGTTTACCAATTTGACTACGTTCACTAGGATTGTGTTTGTATTTGTGGTTCACTAAAAATGAGATTTACAAAATATGAAGAAAGTAGCTTGAAAAGCCATTACATAATCTACACAAATTGGATGATAAAGAAGAAGGGATACGAGAAAATGAGGATTTTCTTCTTTGCTGCCGTGGTGCCGTTCTTTCTCTTCTATTCTCTTCTCGTTCATTTATATATATAGAATAGAATCATATCAAGGATGCTACTATGTTAAAGATCTTCACACACGTGTACACTTGCATTTCAAATCCACATGTTCTCACTGCATTGGAACATTTGGAAGCTTGATAGAGTTGCATTTGAGTGAGAATATTGCCTAAATAATTAAGATTCATTTAGATTGATGAGTAAACACTTCTAATACCTCAAAGTGTTTCCACCAGCATGCAAATAGACTAACATATACAGGCCATAGACTCCACCTCTTCACCCTAAGTATTAGCTTCTATTAATTACTAATTTCCACCTCATCCTTGGGAGAAAAATGAATCAAGCAAAAACTACTCAATTAGTCCCTCCTTAAGCTCTCAACTCTTTGTAAGGAATATATCAAACTCTACTGATAAAATTCCCACCTCTCACTCTATTAGTAATTACGTATATTTGTCCAATGATCTTAAACCAAAATAGAGGAAATACAATTACAGAGGGATACAACACTTTTGTAATATAGAAATAATATGTATACATACCTTTTTGTTTTTTTTTTAATACGGGGTATTACACAATAATTGATTCAAACTCAACGACTATATTTGAAAACGTCCAAAGGTAGTTTAGCTAAAATAACTAATAAATTTAAAATATAAATTTAAAACTAATAAATTATTAAGGGGGCTATATTTAGCCCCTTCGGTTAGAGATGATATATGAGTATGGCCAGACACTGTTTATTTAAATATAATTTTTTGGAGGGCTATAATTATGAACGGGGCTATATTTAGCCATTTTGATTGGAAATAGCCTAACTTGGGCTCCAAGGGAGCCCAACATACACCCCTATGCCCTAATAGCCTGCCCAGTGATTAGGTGGAGTGACATCAGGCTAACGTCACGGTGGCATCAACCACGATTTTGAATTTTTTTTTTTTGCCAGGCGCACCCAATTCATGCGAGAGGACGGGCACGTCCCCCACTAGGATTTCAGGGGTTCCGCTTGCAGGCGCACTAAGTGGCTCCAAATTAGGGTCTACGCGCCATTGGAAATCTGAATGGTAAAAAACATTTGAAACCAACCCTAATGGATAGATGACGTGACACACTCTGGACTGTTGAATTTCAAATTTTTAGTAATCCAAATGTCCAGATTGATTAAATTAATGAAAATTAGAACAAATTATAATTATAAAAAAAATTATTTAGTGTGTTTTTGTAAGTTTATTTGTTAAAAGTCTACTCGAAAATCTATTCTGGTGTGACAAAATTGGTTAAAAATCCTATCCGAAATTAAAAATAAATTATTATTTTTATTATTTTATAAAGTAAAAAAATATTTTAATATGAATTGCTTAGGCTATTCAGTTTAGAAATGAAGATACACTTGGACGGTTTCTGTTCACTAAGGGTAGTAATTACCTTGCTCAATAGCCTTGGGGGGTAATAGCTTAGGGTATATTTTTTGGGTGGAGTTGCTCTTAACAATGTGAATTGTCCATTTTTCAAGTTGCATCTCATAGATCATCCTTGCAAAATATTAGCCAAATCGAAAATATTTGAGGCATCTAATTGAGTTCAAAGAAATTAATGAAAGTCCAAGAAACATTGAAATTTCACGTGACAATTGAATGGGAAAATGATTTCGGATTGAATTGAATTTGTGCAAGGATGATCTATGAATCAAGATTTACAACATAGACAAGTCAGATTGTTGAAGTTCGATGTGGAGTGACTCCTATAACTAATTCCCATTTTTTTTCTAAAAATGGGGCTCCCTTCATATGAAGGGCTTGTCTAAACATATGACTTGTTAAGGCATCTCCTATGCAGAGGACTAAAGGTCCAAAAGCAAAAAAATGACCTGATTTGTCTAAAAATTTATCTACAACCGATGATTAGACTATAATTATATGTTGTCCACCAAGCTATTATTTGGCTAAATGGGCATCAGGCTAGCCAAATGTAGCCCCCCCTCTTAGCTCTTTTTTGAGGCTCAGCTCCTCAATTGAAATAATTGATTCAAATTCAATGGATACAATTGAAAACATCCAACGGTTGTTTAACTAAATTCACCAATAACTTTAAAGTATAAACTTAAATAAATTATAAGGGGTCTATGTTTAGCCCCTTTCGTTGGAGATGTTATATGAATATGGTCTGACACTGTTCATTTAAAAATAATTTTTTGCAAGGCTATAATTCTGGGAAGATCTATGTTTAACCATTTCAGTTGGAGATAACCTTAAAGTTTATTGAAAGCAACATTGATGTCATGCTAACAATTCATGTGAATTTCTGGGTGAGCAACTCAACTATCCAAGAGGCATAAACTAATATACTATGTGAGTAAACCACATGTTCATGATCACATGCCCTAAGTTTGAATTGATCAGCCCAACATAATTTGGGTTAGCTGCTCATGGAAGTGTGCTCGTTTCTCGCATCTAAATTTAATCTTCTTCCTTATAAATTAGAGTAGTTTAAAATATCTCTCATTGAAAATAAAAGAGAGAGAGAGAGAACAATGATGAGCCCTCAACCATCTTAATCAGTACATGAATGAAGATGTGGGAAAGCGATACAAAAGGCTGCCTTGTACCTGCGGTGATGGAGCAACTAAATATGGCTATACATGTTGCTTTGGTGATGAAATGTTTCATCAAACTAAGAATATATTTACTTTATCTTTTTCCCTAAGGCCCCCTACCCTTTGAGAACTCAAAATAAAGATATGAAACATATATATCTCTTTAAAATTATGCCAAGAACATTGAACTCAAGTCACAACTCTGAAAAATTCGACTAGTCAATGTGTGGTTACTTCCAAGGACCATTTAGTGGTGCATGTTGGTCTGTAGGATTGTGACCCTTTACCTGCCATTGCCAAAATTTTATTGATGCATTTATAGTGTTTGTGTTGTCAGACAGTTTAGCGTATTATGTTATGATATGGTCAATTTAATGGTTCTAAACCGCACATGCAATGTAGACTTTTTTTTTTTTTTTAAAATGTTTAACCATGCTAGGAAATTTGACATGCATGACATACTATACTATGTAGTTAGAGAAAATATACTTCAAATTTTTTTATTTATCTAAACTATCCACCTCAACTATCTATTAATAAAAAGGAAAACTAATGAAAATGGTTTGAAAAGTTTTAGTTTTAATAAAAAATCATGTTATAAGTTTTATTTAATGATTAGTACAAGGCCCATATTAAAGTAGTCCAACTAAAAATGGCCCAACTATAATAAATTATTATTTGTCGATTTTACCCCTAACTTTTTTAGGTTGAGTTCCATATTTTCGTTGTTAATGAAGTTCATTGTTGTTTTGCAGACCTTCTTCTTTTTCTTCGAAACAAAAATATAGGTTCTTATGCTATTTAATTTATATTTTGTATTATTTCGTTAAAATGTGATCGTCGTTATTATTCATAGTGTATTCGAGGTATTGTTTTTCAATTTTCTTTGTCAGTGGAGTTCATCGTCTGTTTCTCCAAAAAATAAATTTGAGATCTGCATGCTATTCAATAATAACGACGGATCACTGTTTCTGGACTATAAAAATAAACTGTTTATGGATTTTAAGTAACAATGTTTCTAAAATTTAAGTCCCAGTTTCTGGATCCAAATGAAATAGACACACTATTTTTTAAATGTAAGCTATAAAATAAATAGTGAAATTAATTGTATTTGGATTCAAAGCAAAATAAGCACTCTGTTTCTTAAATATAATCAACTGATGAATGAAAGAAAAGAAACAGTCAAGGGTTAAAACATAAATTGTTTCTAGAATCTAAGTCACTGTTTTTGGAATTTAAGTCACTGTTTTTGGATTTTGGTTAGTTTCTTTCCAGATTGTGCTTGTTTGTGCACAGACAAAACAAACGCTGTATCTAATTTTTTTTTCCCGAAATAGTGTTATGTTTTGGGTTCTCTAGAAACAGTTTTCTGTTTTGGTTCTTTTTTTCTTTCAAGACACTTTTTCATCGGTTTCTGCCATTAAACTTCTTTGAACTTGTTTCAGCAGCTTTGTTCCGATGAATGCTTCCTTTTTCAACTTTGATGAACTTTGATTTGGTTGTTTTTGAAATGGAGGAATTTGATTTGATAGGAAGACAGGGAGTTATTATGGAGGTTTCGTGCTGGCTTGAACTTGGTGAAGAGTCAGGACAATATCGAATCATTTAGGGGTATTTATGGAAGTGTAGATTTGTAGCAGGTTAGGCTTGTAAGTTTAACCTGTGGACAATAGTTTTGGATGGTTTTTTTTTTATTAAACTTTGAACCCTTTTGATTGAATAACATTTTGAGATGGTTTTTGGTTAAATATTTGTTGGCCCAAGCCCTTTTCATTAAAGCTCCCTTAATAAAACCCTCTTTGTCAACCAAAAGAGGGTGAAAAGACTATTTATTCTTTTATCATAACAAAAAGTTATGGGCAGTAATGTAATTTCAAAAAATTAAATTTCGCTGCTTTTATGTAAGCCTCACCTAATTGTGATTTTAGTATATACCTAATATTTAAAAACAAAAAACAAAAAACAGAAACCTCTCTCCCCACTCCCACTTCCACGTTCTCTCTCCCTCTATCGTTCCCTTTTTTTTTTTTTTTAAATAAATAAATTCACGCATACAAAGTGTGTAAACATATGCTAGTATTCATTTATGTAATGACTTCCTTATTGCAATCATCTGTGAACCAATGTATTAAATAACAATCCACATTATACTAATTCAGGATATATATTTTAAGGGAAGGGATCCTGATTATTATTTTTTTATATGCAGATTAGTTGCGGGGCTCAAACGACATTGAACTTCAATGATGCAAATCGAATACTTTTCAAGTTACACCTCATAGATCATCCTTACAAAATATTAGCCAAATCGAAAATATTTGAGACATCTAATTGCATTCAAAGAAATTGATGAACACTATGGTCTAAGAAACATTGAATTTTCATCGTGACAATTGAATGAGCAGATGGTTTTAGATTGAATTGCATTTTTACGAGAATGATCTATGAATCGAGATTTACAACATAGATGGTTTAGATCGTTGAAGTTCGATGTGGAGTGACTCTCCATAACTAATCCCTTTTTTTTTTTTTTTTTTTTTCTTTTTCCCAAAAATGGGAATTCCTCCATATAAATGGCCTGTCTAAATATATGACTTGTTACATCAGTGTGTTTCCTTTGTCACTCAAGTTTAATTTTCTGTAGAGACTATATTTGTAATTCAAACGAAAAGAAAAATATAATTACAATTTGCTCACATTCACTGTTCTAAAATCCCTACTTAGACCTCGCCTAGGCACTAGGCGGCTGGTCACTGCCCTGATTAATGTCTAGGCATTTGAAAATTAAAAAGGGCACCTAGACCTACTAAGGCGTCCGCCTAGACCGCCTAGGCACCCCCTTAGCCCACCAAGACCCGCCTATGTTGCGACTTACTTAGATAGAAAATAGATAACTTTCATTTTGCATTTTATTTGTTTCAATAAATTGTAAGTGACTTGTTGAATACTTAAATGAACATACGTTATACGCTTATTTCCCATGTTTTCATTATGTTCCAATAACTCATAATATATATGTCATTCTAGTTTGTAGTTTATGATGAAATTATATATATTTTAAGTATAAATAGACACTTATTTACACAATATATAATAGATTTGATTAAATCCGCCTAGGTGGCCGCCTAGCCGCCTAGCCGCTTAGGTGCTAAGCCCCAGCCCGCCGCTCGATTAGCGCCTAGCGTCTTTTAGAAGCAGATTCATTTTCTTCCCATGAATATTCTTTTTTTTTTCCCTGTTATCAAATGATTCTTACGTACCCCTGTTTCTTTCTAATTTTGAATTGAATGAAAAAAAAACCAATAGACAAAAAATAAATAAAAATGTGCAAAAGAAGAAAAGGATTGTGTATAATCATTTTCCTTATCACTAAAATGGTTTTATTTTATTCTTCAATATATGACTTAGTTTAATTTTTTTTTTCTTTTGTTTTAATTTAGAAAAGGCTTCATCTCTTCTTGGTATTTTCCTTTTATAGTAGCATTAACCTTGGAAGTCATCATCCGTTTGAAGTGCAGTTCTGTGTCATGAAAGCTCATACAAATATGGAGCTGCAAACTAATTGATTGGTAGAGCAAAGCTCATGCGTTAAAATCAACTTCAGACCACTTGAAATATACACTTTATCATTGAAGCTTGACATCTCATAAATAGCCTGCAAAATTAACTCGCATACAAAATTAAATATCTTTTATTTTGTACTATTCTTAAAGGTAGCTGAAATGGGATGTTTACTTCACCAGAAACCATAAGGTTATGTGAGTCCTAACACAAAATTCGGAAGAGAAGTGTTAAAAACTTTCTCATTTAGACATTCTCAATTCTCATTCTCATCATACAATGTTTGTATGATGATTGGAACAGTTTGCTTTCTAGGTTGCTCTTTAAAGATCATATATGCAAAAAAATTAAGTAAATTCAAAATCATTTAACCATATCTAATCGTTAATCAATAAATAAGCAAACCATGTTTCTCACTTAAACGTTGATATTGTGACAACGTTAATCGAATGGTTAAATGATTTCTGATTTAGTTCTTTGCAGAGTTAATCTATATAGGGCGATCTAAAAAGTAAGTTCCGATCATCAAACAACATCGCAGAATGAAAAGGAGAGTCGAACCAAAAAAGTAGAATGAGAAGATTCAAGCGAGAAGGTTGCTAATATCCTCTATTATTATTATTTTTTTTGAACAAAAGATATTATTTACACTATGGGATGGTGGAATAGGCTAAGTCTCATAATGAGCTAGTAATAATGTGGTTCAAATTCGCATGTGGTGAAAATTGAACCTAAGATCTCTTACTTACAAGAGAAAATGGATACCATTAGACCATAATACTAAGTGGGTGCATCAAATTAGAGCTCTAATTAGAGGGAATGCCATTCCTAGTTAATAAGGGATGGGTTTCCTAAGATTTAAGATGAAACGTAAAGTTTATTTTGTACAAGGGTATTTCGATAATCAAATGTTTTGTTATTCACATCGATTCATGATAGTTAATATACACTTTAAATTGAAATCTCTAGTTCCATTTCATGCTCACTCCAATTCCTACTCATTTCGATTCCTTCTTATTCCGATTCAAAGTCTTTAGTAGTTAGAGGATGACAATTTCTTCACTCCTCCCACCACTTCCATCATTCCATCATTGATCTTCAAGGAAAGTAAGAAAAATGAAGTTCACTTTGTAGATATGTGTGTGAAATGAGGGGATTCTAACAAATCAATGTCAATGGGACCATTTTATTTTTCTCCTTTTGCAAAAGCATAACTTTATAAAACTCAAAGGGTGCATGAAAGTTGGATTCTTTATTAAAAAAAAAAAAAAAGGGACAATGTTCAAATGGTTAATGCACTTTTTGGCACCATTGAATTTGAAAATTCGTTCATGATTGTACATTTCAAGGATTGATTCCTTTCCTCTCACTAGGGCTGTTATTTTTTAATGCAAAACTTACGTTTCTCTTCCTTCTTCTTTGCTCATTCATCGATCCTTCATTGTTAGTGTGTACATTGAATCTTGGTTTAAGAATTCTACAATCAATCATGTGTCTCGTGGATGCAATGGGTTCGCTCATAGATTTGCTCAGTTTGAGAAACCTTTGATGTAATTCAAGATAAGATGTTTTGTTTGATAACAAATCTATTGTTTAATCATTGGTGTGTGGTATACTCTCCTTCGACTATGCTCAAAGTTACGAGAAAGTTGTAATATGACCACATTATGCACCATCTCCTCTTATAGGTTACATTACATGAATGCATATTGTATGTGCGTCAAAATAAGTTTTTGGATTTGTGTATAAAAAGTTCTGGAAAATGAGAGTAAAACAATCAAAATTTTGCACCATAGCGGTTTGAGGCAGGTAACAATGTGACATCTATTTTTTGAAAATTGACACTTTTATTTGTGATTGATATGAGACTTCTTGCAGGCAAAAGATGGGTTGATTGAGTGTAATGTTGGAAAAATAAAGTTAACTTAATTGATATGACTTCTTGCAAGCAAAAGATGGGGTTGATTGATTGTAGTGTTGGAATAATAAAGTTAAACTAATGAAGGGTCAATACTCCAAGAATTTTTACACGTAGTAAATTGTCAAATTTCAAAAGACATGAGTCAAAATATTGTTGATGTGAAACTAAAGGGGTGCAAAGGATAGCCATCCCTTTAATTAACTATCACTAGCAATTGGCACACATGTGCGATGATGTGATGATGTGAGGAGTTAAAATGATGGTTATAAATTTTTCACTCCAATGTGGAATAATATTTTTTTTTTGTGTGCAAAATATACATACTTACCACTCTATCCTTATTTTATTAGTTCTAATTTGCTTTATTGGAATATGAAAATGGTACAACCAGAAATTAAAAGAAAGGTTGAAATGCAGCTTTTTCTTAATTATTAGTATAGAAATATAAATAGAGGGTGTTCCAGCAAGAAAAATTATAATATGAAATCTAGTGGGTGTTAGTAGGGTTATTTTAGTCAGTTCAGTGATAAGTAGTAGATGCACAACTTGGTTCAAAGGGTGCTTTCATTCTTTCATCTTAAAACTCCAAATGTATTGACTAAAGCTATTTTGAATGTATTTTTCAAAGAATAATGCTAGATACATTAGATTTGTAGATTATATTTCGTACATTAAATGATATCAAAATCGATAATTAGATTATTACTTAATCGTTGATAAACGTGCTCATTTTTTATTGGTGATATCTTATTTGATTTGTTAATTAGGTTTACAAATTTAATCTTCTTAACATTACTCTTTTTAAAATAACTGATAACGCTTTTAGTAAAAATATTTTTAGAAACAATTATTAGTAAAAGTGCTAGTAAATTTAAAAAAAATACTTAAAACGCTTTTTGAAAGAAATATATAACTAATATTTCTTGTATTTAAAATTTAAAAATATTTTTAATTATTTTAAAAACATATCTGAACGAGATCTTAATATGTGATGGGACCATCGGTCTCCCTTTTTTTCACAAGTAAACCAGATCAAATACGCGCTCTCTCTCTCTCTCTCTCCCCCTCCCCCCACTCACTGTCCCCAGTACGCTTCGATTGAGGAAGCAAAAGCAAATCAAAAGAGAAAAAACCACGGATTTATCTGACTCACATCCCACACGATTTAGCTCCACTACCACTTGCAAAAACACGCACTAAAACTACTACTAATCTCCCACACAAACTGCATTCTTCAAACTTCAAATTTGAAAACTAGCACCTGGGTTTCTCCGGGAACTGTTCAAATTTGAAAACTGGCACCGGGATTTCTTCTGGGAATTGTTCAAATTTGAAACTGGCACTTGGATTTTTCTGGATTTTTTTCCTGGGATTTCAAAGATAGCACATTTTTTGGTGTTCCTGCCCTGCCCATTTGTGAGCTGAAAGATCCATTTTTGAAGTTTCGTGGATTACAATGGCGGCGTCGGGCGGGTATAATTACCGAGATGGCGGTCAGAGGGGAGCTTTGAGGTTGGATAGGCCTCTCTCTGTAAATTCCAACCCCAAGTCTTCTGTCAAATCCAAGTCTTTGCCTGCTTCTGGGCCCCGCCGGAACAGTACCGGCTCCACCGGCGGCGGTGGTTCTGCTGGAGCAGGAGGTGAGGAATTTTGGGTTCTGGTGCATTTTGTGGTTTGAGATATTGAGGAACTTATTTCATGTTTTTTATTGTAGTGGTTTTGATAGGTATTGTGTGTGAAAAATATGTCATTTAATTATGCACTAGTTAGATATGTGTTAAGGAAAATTAGATTTGGGGCTTTTTTGGCTAGTACTGGCAACCTATATTTGCATATCTATACAAGCAGGAAAAATACTTCCACAAAGTAAAAGAAATAAAGTTGCCGAATTCGAAATTTCACTTTCTGAGGATGGATAATTTTTCTAGATTTTTGGAGCCAAATTTTTTCAAATTAGGGAGCATTTGTCGACCCAAAAAAAAGGGAGCATTTGATTGTTTTTTAATAAATTGGGGCAGACTAAGTTATGCAATCATGTAATAGTATGTCTGTACAAATGGTATTCCACATGAATCAAGTATACAGAAATACTTTGGTGAATCAAAAAATGAGAAATAAATTATGGGGTCTTGTGTGGATTCTATTTTGTGCATGCTTTATGTGTAGAAAGCTCAAGCCTTTTTATGGTCCTTTATAATTAAGTTGTAAATTCATTTTAAATGCTAGGTTAGTAGGATATTTCACTGTAAAGTTTTGCCGTTGTTGGTGAAACTTAATCGTTCTTTTCTTTTGTTATTGTAAATGCTAATCAGCAAACTCCTCCATCCCTACTAGCATTACTTTTCCCAAATTGTAATTTTTGTTAATCAAAAGAGGTTCATAGTATGAATTCCTTTTCCTTTCCCATACTTTAATAATTTATATTCTGAGTTCGTACTTGTTCATTACTTCATTTGACCGTCTTTTATTGGGTATAGTTCTTGGAAGAGTCCGAGTAGCTGTAAGATTGCGACCACGTAATGATGAGGAAATGGTTGCAGATGCTGATTTTGCGGACTGCGTAGAATTGCAACCAGAGGTATCCTGCTTATACCTAATTTAGTTACATCTTACTATCTTACTGCTGTTTTATGGTCACGGAAATTAAATCTGTTGTGCTCTATTTCAGCTAAAAAGGTTGAAACTTCGGAAGAACAATTGGGACACAGATACTTATGAATTTGATGAAGTGCTTACTGAGTTTGCATCCCAAAAGCGTGTTTATGAAGTAGTGGCAAAGCCTGTTGTTGAGGTGCATATGCTTAAAACACTAGTTTCCTTCTTGTAGTCATTTAAAGCTCTATTTTTTCCACTTTCAAACTGTACTTTTGGAAGTTTATTAATATCGGGAATTTTTTTGCTAGACATTTAGTCTGTTCCAAAGGTCCACATAATCTGTAACATTCATCTTACTGAAAGTTTTTCTTCTTCATCTTCTTATGTTTTGAATCGCACTATGTTTCAAAGACTCTTAGTTGTAGCTGCTAGATTTTTTCGTCGGAAAATATTATGCTTTTGCAGTTAAGAATATTATACTCTACTTGTAACTGGTAGAATTTAACGTTACAAAATTTTATGTTGGAAACTATACCTCCCAACCCTTAGAGATTGGAGTTAAGATTTTGCATAAGCTTGTTTCTTTTTTTTTTTTATTTGTTTGTTTGTTTGTTTATTTGTTTAGGCATGCTTGAGTTCGTACAATGATGATAATGGAATTTGTTCTCTTAAAGAAACCGAATTATACTCGGAGAAACTCAAACGTAGCACCCAAGTACCACTTGACTGTGTGCATTAGATATAATCAAAGAGTCTCTTAAGTTTTGGGATATCATGGACATATATGTAGATCTAGACAACAATTCCTAACTTGTGGCTAGCTCATTTGGGTGCTTATCCATGTCGTGTTATCAGAGGAGACTGAGCTTATTGGTTCATGCGGTTTTGAAGCTTTTTAGGGCTGTAGGCTGTACACGAGTCGATCATCTTGTGTGGGATTGTAGCCTGCTTTGTCTTTGTATGTAACGGGTTTCTCCCTTAGCAAGGACACCAGCTAAGGACTAAAGGGGGAAATTTGTGCTTTAAATGTCATTTGGCCGTCAGTTGGGAAAATTTCGAGTATGTATGCAGGTCTAAATAACCAAAATTACCAATTTTTGCTGGACATTTTGGGTAAGGATTTGTGGTCTTACAACTTACAACTATTGTCCCAAAAATCTTAAATTTATCGGGTGTGAGGCAATAAATACTTTATATCTTAACACTCCCTTCAAATGTTGGAAATGTATAAGCATATATATGTTTATATATCTATATTTATAAATATACCTATTCATACTATTAAGAAGCTCTTGTTTTGCTTCTATGTTTTGTGGAAGTTCCTTCAAGTGACATGCCATCTTGTAATTTCCTTCACCAGAGTGTTCTGGACGGTTACAATGGAACGGTCATGGCATATGGCCAGACCGGTACAGGGAAAACATATACTCTTGGACAACTTGGAGAGGAAGACACTGCTGCTCGTGGAATTATGGTTCGTGCTATGGAGGATATTTTAGCAGATGTATCTCCAGAGTCTGATTCTTTGTCAGTCTCATATTTGCAGGTGGTTTTCCTCTGAATCTGGTGTTAATGATAGGCTTATATATCAGTATTATTGTTGGTTTAAAGATTTCTCATACTGGTTCTTTATGAATGTATGCAGCTTTACATGGAAACCATACAGGACCTACTTGATCCTGCGAACGATAACATTTCTATTGTGGAAGACCCAAAGACTGGTGATGTCTCAGTACCAGGGGCTAGCCTAGTTGAAATCAGGGACCAGCAGAGTTTTGTAGAACTACTAAGATTTGGGGAAGCTCACCGCTTTGCTACAAATACAAAATTAAATACCGAATCTTCCCGTAGTCATGCTATTCTGATGGTAAGTAATTTGTTTTTCCTGTTGTTCTATGCTTATGTTTGTGAAAATGAATGGAATCCATTGTAGATTGTATTATTGATTCTGTTTTAGCATTAAGAGATATGTTTCTCAAAGAAATGGGATATCAAGTGCTACAGGTAAATGTAAAGAAGTCTGTCAAGGGAAGAGATTCAGCTCTTTCAAGCCAAAATGGGAACAATTCTCACGTGGTTAAAAGTCTAAAGGCTCCTGTTGTTCGAAAGAGCAAGTTGGTTGTGGTGGATCTTGCTGGTTCAGAGCGCATTGACAAATCAGGTTGGGGCATGTTATGAATGGAGATAAAAACTGTTTCCCAACTTATGCTTGACTGACTATTCCTTATTTTCTTCCCTAATACAGTATTTTGTTCTTGAGAACAGATAAACTTTGTTTTAAATCCTGAACTAATTATCTCAGAAAATTTAGTCCTTTCTTTCCATAAGCTTAGGGTTTCTATACCAGCCATTATTCAGGAATGGGGTATTATGGTAGAGGTGCAGCTGCCTTACATACTCATTTTTCCCTATCGTAAGCATTTTGTTTATCGTGGCAGGGTCTGATTTTGGTTGTTTGTTAATCTTTCATATGGCAGGAAGTGAAGGACATACACTAGAAGAAGCCAAATCAATTAATCTCTCCTTAAGTGCACTGGGAAAGTGTATTAATGCATTGGCAGAGAATAGTTCACATGTTCCAGTCCGAGATTCAAAACTCACAAGATTGCTTAGGGATTCATTTGGAGGTAACATGCGTTAAAATTTGCATTTAGCTTTTTCTTGTTACACATTAAATTTTAGGAGGAAATTATAGCAATGGTCTCTGGACTAAAAATCTGTATCCATTGATCCCTGAACTCGTCAAAACGTTGAGCTATGGTTCTTTTCATCAACTTTGTTATAACTTCCATCAGAATGAGCCATGTGCGTGGCATGTGAGCTTGAATTAAGGGGCAAATAAGGAAAACCGAATTTTTCTACCGAAGTTAAAACACTAGTGATCAAAATTTAGCAAAACCCAAATCACAAAACTTCAATTCCAGCGCAAAGTTCAAAACAAAATCAAGTGAAATCAAAAGGGGCGGAGATGAAATTAAGTTTAACTCCACAACAATAACAACAGAAGCGGCAAGAAAGAAGCATTGGAGCCTCTCTGCAGAGTCCAGTGACGCCGACCACTCCCTCTCTTCTACAAGTCTTTGAATTGGCCAATTCCGCCGCTTTCCTGTTGACTTCGCCTTGTGGGCTACCCAACTGTTTGGCAGGTCCACCGTCTTGGCTGTCCAGCAGCTTCTGATTGACTGAATTTTGTGATTCCTTTTTGCTTTTCAATAGATTAAAGGACACGCAATAGATTAAAAGACACTTGTCTGTCATAGATGAATAAAGAAATAATAAGTAAAATGTTGTATCGTTCTATGCTGCTTTTTTTAAATACTAAAAAAAACCCTTACATGAAGCAGGATTTGCAGTGCATCTTTCTTTTGACATTACTAACCTGTAAATTCCAACAGGCACAGCAAGAACTTCACTGGTTATTACTATTGGTCCATCCCCACGTCATCGAGGAGAGACAGCTAGCACCATCATGTTTGGACAGCGGGTGGGTATCTAAGTCACTTCCTTGTTTCTTTATCCTTTGAATTTTCCTTTCTGGACGAGATGGTAACTTAGTATAGTCATAATAGGTAAATTTCTGCCAAATAGTTGGTTTTATCTGTATGACCAAATATCACTGGCAGCAAAAAAAAAAAATCATGGAAATACTTTGCGCAAAGTATATGTGTTATGCATATCTGTTATTTGGAAGATGCTGAAACTCTTTTCCTACTTAGGCTATGAAAGTGGAAAATATGTTGAAATTGAAGGAAGAATTTGACTACAAAAGTTTGGCCAGGAGGCTAGATATACAATTAGACAAAATCATTGCAGAACATGAGAGGCAGCAGAAAGTATTTGAGGATGAGATGGAAAGAATGAGCATACAAGCACAAAATCGGATCTCAGATGTTGAAAGGAACTATGCAGACGCACTAGAGGTAAATTTTTGTACTGATATTTGAAAAGCTAGTTGCTTTCATACGGTATACACTTTTAACATGTTTTAGCCAAAGAATTTTTTTGCAAATGAAAATATAGCTGGTGATATTTGTTTGCAAAGCAAAAAGAAAGAGTTTATTGTATTGTCTTGTCAGCCAGCCTTGAGCGTACTTGTGCTCATTTTTTTTCCCCAAAGAATGTAAAGGCTTTATTTAGATCCATGTTTTTTCCCTAGTAGAAGGAAAGATTGAAATATCAGAAAGACTATATGGAATCAATAAAGAAGCTCGAAGAGCAGTTGGTGATTACTCAGAAAAAGCATGACAGTGAAAAAATCACAAATGGACACGAGGACAATGGCTCTAACATGACGTCAAGCAAAGAGGTACTATGGTCTAAACTCTAGAAAACAATGATATATATGTTTTGCATTTATTGTCATATAATTAAATCATTAATGTTGAACATCATGCCCCAACAATTCTTTTCTTAAAAAACAGACAACAACAACAACAACAACAAAGCCTTATCCCACTAAGTGGGGTTGGCTATATGAATCCTAGAACGCCACAGCACTCGGTTTTGTGCGATGTCTTCCCTTAGATCCAAGTAGTCCATGTCTTTTTCTAGAGTCTCTTTCCAAGTCTTCCTAGGTCTTCCTCTACCCCTTTGGCCTTGAGCCTCTATCTCGTAATCACATCTTCTAACCGGAGCATCTGTAGGTCTTCGTTTGACATGTCCCTTAAAAAACAGACCATACAACATATCTACACTGGACATGCATGCTATCAAATATGTATATCATGGTCGTTTGCTTCTTTTAACCTGTCAAATAGTAGCACAAAGTTGTCGTAATAGTGCTCTCCCTTGATTTTAGTTGATATGTATCTCACCTGCCCCTTGCCAAATTGATACTTTTTTAGCTCTCTTTTTCCTCTACGTATTGCGTGTTGAAGAGTATTAACAGTTTTATTGTACATAGAGTTGCAGGCTGCATGTGGAGGAAATTGATGACCTAACAAAGTTGCTCCAGAAAGAGACTATGCTTAGGAAGGCTGCTGAAGAGGAAGTGCAAAATCTTAAAAGTCAATTGACTCAGTGGAAAAGGTCAGAGGTGCGTTATCACTGACATAATAATTTTATCTCATATAGTCAGTCTTTGACATCTTTTTGGTGTTACATAGAAATTATTTTGATGTTCTAGGCAGCTGGAAACTCTGAGATCTTAAAACTTCGTAAGATGTTGGAAGATGAGGAACATCAGAAAGAGAAACTTGAAGGAGAAATAGCAAGACTACACAGTCAATTGTTGCAACTAAGTTTTGAAGCCGATGAGGTATGCCACACGTAAAATTATCAAGTATTTTATGAATCTGAAATTTTGAGATGTCAACTCTTACAATGATAGTGATGCTGTGAGCTGTTAATTTTTGAAACTGAATTAGAACTCTCGGCATATGAGGAGGCCCAATGGATCCCTCTGCCCATTTACTTCTGTACATGTCTATTTCATTCTGCATCAAATGGGCCCATTTCATGCAAGTATCACTCAAGTTAGGCAACATCTCATTAGAGGAGTTTGTCCAACAAATGAAATAGACAACATCTCACTACAAAAGAATATCCAACAAATGGGCCCATCTCATGATGAATCATGAAGTATACCTGGATTTCTAATGGATATGCTTTTGTAGACAAGTCAACAACTAGATAGGAGTGGGCCGGGAAAAATTGGTGGTCTTGAGTCCCTTATGACTCAAGTTAGGCAACCGCAGCTTAAAGATTCAGGAAATGGGGAGAAAGCCTCGATAGCAAAACTCTTTGAGCAAGGTTACTGTTCCTAAGCAACTTATTCTCTCTTCACGGTAGATTTTTTTTTTTAAGTGCATCCATCTTTCCTCTTGTTTATTACTAACAAAAGGCAATATTATCAGTGGGATTGCAAAAGATCTTGTCATTGCTTGAAGCAGAAGATAATGATGTGCGGATTCATGCTGTTAAAGTTGTAGCAAATCTTGCTGCTGAAGGTGACCGTTTTTTGTCTTCCTTACACAGATACTGTAGTATCACATGCTTATTAGTTTTTCAAACCATTCCTGATCTTCATTTATAATTATTTGCGTATACTTGGAAAATATGGTTGGGTGTTAGCTGTGGAACAATGCTTCATATTGAGGCTATAGAACTTCTTCTTTTAGTTTCTATTGTTTGTTGTGTTTTGTTTAGAGTCAGTACCAAGTGCAAAGGAAATTAGATGATACTTCATGATATAATTGTGCAAAGAATAAAAAATGCATAAAATAATATAAAGGAATTAATGCTTGGATCAGGAATCCAATTTTCAGTCCTGTATTGATAGAAGATCCTCTTATGTTAATTTAAAAGAACAGTATGGTAAGCTACCAAGAGGGTGTATGAAAAGCTTGGATGAGATAGGGATCTCCTTTCACGTGGTAACATTTGATTTCGTACATTCTTTATCTATATTTGTACTGATTGCATATTGTATACAATTTCTCTCCTTGTCTTTTGGTCGACATGTCTCCCTTGTGATATGATTCGCGTGGGTTAGGATTGTCATGTTGAATAAAGCTCTACCTACATATCTGATATTTCTACTTCATAATATCAATATTTTTAGTGCTCACTGCATCAGCAAGCAATAACACGTGTTCTCCTCCTGATATTCAGAAACAAATCAGGAGAGAATAGTAGAAGCTGGTGGTCTTACATCCTTGCTGATGCTACTTGAAAACTCTGAGGATGAAACCATACATAGAGTTGCTGCCGGTGCAATTGCAAATCTAGCGATGAATGGTATAAGCTTGAAGTCCACGTTCATAATTACAACATTGGCTGAGAAAGTCGCAACTCTGTAATTTGCGCTTTAATTCTTCTTTGGTGTTTTAAATCAGAAACCAACCAGGAGCTGATAATGACTCAAGGGGGAATTAGTTTGTTATCTATGACAGCAGCCCACGGTAAAGATCCCCAAACCCTTCGAATGGTTGCTGGTGCCATTGCTAATCTATGTGGAAATGGTAAACTTTCTGATCTCTTAACGTTCAATTCCTTAATGATATCCTTAATCACACCAAATAAGCCCATCAAGTTGCTAAAATACCTAAAGTAATCATATTTACCTGAAATGAAAACTCATGAAATCTTTCAGAATTTAATGCTTTTTCTGTAGCTGCAATTATTAAGCTCATACTCTAGATCACAGTTACATTGTCTACACTAGTTGGACACCATGGTAAAGCCATCTTGTATTCTCATATTGAGGGGCAGTGGGGGTTTTAATGCGTCACTAATTCACTAAGGGTCCGTTTGGGTGAAGGTCTGGTTTTGGAAATCCCAAATCCTATCCACTTTGTTTGGATACAATTTTGAAAGGGTCCTGAAAAGCCTGGGATTAAATTGAAGCTTTGGAAGGGTCTTTACCAAACAAGGAACCTAAAAACCCCTTCATTTGCTACTCCCAACATTAGTAAATTCCTTGGTCCACCAAAACCCCCATCCAAACGGACCATAAGTGCTTGTGGTTGGGTTAGTCAGATTAACTCAAATAAGTAAACAACTCATGAAAAGATTGATGTAGTAGTTAAGGCTTAACTTTTAAGAGGTTATAATTACATCAAAGTTCATCCAAACTAGGTATTTGGATTGTGGCAAGTCCATCTGGTACGAGAGGTGTATTGAGTTTGGAAATGCAGTTTTTACAATTGCATTAGTTCCTTTTTGAAGTGCTTGTAGTGGCGTCATGAAATAAAAGTTTTATACAAGTTAGTCTACTCTGCAGTTACTGAAAAAAATGAAATTGCATTGCTCAGATAAATTACAGAATAAGCTACGGGGTGAAGGTGGCATCAAGGCGTTGCTAGGAATGGTCAGATGTGGACATCCTGATGTTCTTGCACAAGTTGCTCGAGGAATAGCAAACTTTGCAAAATGCGAGTCTAGAGCATCTACACAAGGTAAAGAGGCTGTGTGTTCATGGAAAAGGTATTCCTGTGCGTGTCTTAAAAAAGTATTCTGTGCTTAGTTTCAATCACAGGTTATCACTGTCCGGCATTACTTAATAAATTTGTTTTCATCTTTTGATAAAAAATTGTTTTATGAAGAATTCATGAAAGCATATATAGTTTAATCATGTGGACAGAGTTAAAGTGGTTATTACCATTATTTCATTGTAGGTACCAAGACCGGAAAGTCTCTTCTGATTGAAGACGGCGCGCTTGCATGGATTGTACAGAATGCTAGCAATGACGCCTCACCAATCAAACGCCACATCGAACTTGCACTCTGTCACTTGGCACAACATGGTAAGCTTTCCACTTCCCCAATCACTATGAAACAAACTAATCTTCTGTCAGAATGTTTGCTCACGCTGTTTAGTTTCTTTTTCAGAAGTGAACGCTAAAGACATGATCACTAGTGGTGCCCTGTGGGAGCTGGTCCGCATTTCTCGAGATTGTTCACACGAAGACATAAGAAATCTTGCATATCGAACACTAACTTCGAGCCCTACCTTCCAAGCTGAACTGCGGCGGCTACGGATTGATAACTGAAAAATCATGGCATTATGGAAACAATGTGAAGGTGTGAGAGATGCAGCAACAAGTACCTGCCTGTATTAATCTCAAAATGCAGCAGCAACAAGCATGAAAACTTAGGCCAGTTAATAGTCCGAATATTTAGTTAATTACATACAAAACTCTAATTTGTTGATCCATTTATTGTCTATTAGTTCATGTTTCAGCCGAACATCCCACTGTGGCGTCTAACTAGTTTGTATATTGATTTGTATATGAAACAAATTGGAAATACAAACTGACTTATTTTATGTTTGCCGGAGGTAAATGATTTCCGCTTTGTTTCTTGATTATTCTTTAATTCATTCATTCAAGACCAGAAATTTTATTTTTTATTTTTTTATCAAATGATATTATCTACACTAAAGAGGAAAGATGATGGTTTAGTCGTACAATATGTTAGTAATAATGTGGTTTAAACCTACCTTCTGTGAGAATCATACTTAAGACTTCTTACTTATAAGTAAAGAGGAATATTATTAAACTGTAAAATTAAGTGGGTCAAGACCAAAAATAATTAGACGAGCAGAAAAAAAATGTACGAAAATCATTTCTCCAAAATTGGTGCACTATCATACACGACAGACGGTCTTTGTAACATCCCACATCGTCTAGGACAGTGATCCTTAAATGTATATTCCCATCCCAACCTAGCACGAGGCCTTTTGGGAGCTCACTGGCTTTGGGTTCCATCGGAACTTCGAAGTTAAGCGAGAAGGGGGTTAGAGCAATCCCATGATGGGTGACCCACTGAGAAGTTGCTCGTGAGTTCCCAAAAACAAAACCGTGAGGGAATGGTAAGCCCAAAGCGGACAATATCGTGCTACGATGGTGGAGCGGGCTCAGGAAGTGATCCACCCCAGGCCGGGATGTGACAGTCCCTCACCTCCAAAAATATAGATAAAATGAAATAAAATAAAATGGATATTCGAGAATAAGGACAAACAAAAGATTACCCTTTGTATTCATGTGTACAATCTCGTATTGACAATTCTAAAAGACACTTTCGGGGAGTAAGGTTGCTCAGTTGCAATAAAAAAACTGCCAAATATAAGAGAGTTCATACGGAGTAGGATTATATCTCATAATTTTTTTCCTCTCTTTCTCTTCTCTCTTATTTGAACGGTCATGATTAAGCTATGTCGACATTTTATTTTAATTTTTTTTATGGAGAAAGTAAGACAATGAAAAGTGTGAGAAGAGGAAACGGAAGAGGAGAGAAATATGAGGGGAAAATCCTACTCCGTGTTTATGTGGCGCATAGGAATGGCACATTTATTTCTTGAGAATTGTGACATACCTAGTGTTACTGTTACACTAAAAAATTACTATTTGAACTTTTGGAGGTATCTTAGTACTTTGTAATAATAGAATTTTATGGGGTAATTTTCATTATATTACTTCCTTGAAATATATACAAATACAATCCTTGTTTTATATGGAAACAATAATCAATAAAGGACAAAACAATTATTCCTTCCTAATAAAGGACTCTTACTATTTACAATATATTTACATACTTATTTTTAATAACTCACATTTACACTCCCCCTTAAGTTGGTGCATAGATATCACTCATGCCCAACTTGACAAGTGAGTCACCGAACTTTCGACCACACACTGCATGAGTAAGAACATCCTGGATTCACAAACGATATTGATACAATCTTCTTTTCAAGCTTCTCTTTAATAAAATGTCGATTTACCTCCACATGCTTTGTTCTATCACGCTGCACTGGATTGTCAGCTGTATCTCTTGCTGACTTGTTGTCACAATACAACTTCATGGTCTCATTCGGTTTAAACCCAAGTCCCAAAAGAAGTTTTTGTAGCCAGAGGATTTCACAATTTCCTTAAGCCATTCCTCTATATTCGGCCTCAACTGAAGACCATGACATCGCCTTCTGTTTCTTACTTCGCCATGTCACCAAATTCCCTCCAACAAAGGTAAAGTACCTAGAAGTAGACCGTCTATCAGTTACATGACCTGCCCAATCTACATTAGTAAACCCTTCAATTCTCAAATGCCCATGTTTCCCATACAATACTCCTTTTCCAGGTGCCGACTTCAAGTATGCCAAGATACGCATAATAGCAGCCATATGATCCACATTCGGTGAATGCATGAACTGACTCACAACACTCACAGCATAGGCAATATTAGGATGAGTATGAGCCAAATAAATCAGTCTCCCTACAAGCCTCTGATATCTACCTTTGTCAACCAGTTTCTGACTTGGATTCAAACACAAATGATGCTTCTTAACAATAGGAGTCTCTACTGGTTTACATCCCAACATACCAGTCTCTTTTAATAAATCCAGTACATACTTACGTTGAGACAAGAAGATACCTTTAGATGAGCGAGCAACTTCAACTCCTAGAAAATATTTCAAATCTCCTAAATCCTTCATTTCGAATTCAGCCGCATGGTTTCCTTGCAACTTGGACATCTCATCAACGTCATCTCCTGTTATAATCATGTCATCTACATAAATAATCAAGGTTGTTACTTTATTTTGTATATGCTTTACAAATAAAGTATGATCAGAATTGCTATGATGATATCCATTCATTTTCATCACTTGAGTAAATCTATCAAACCATGCACGAGGTGATTACTTAAGCCTATAAAGTGACTTACACAACCAACATACTCCGGTATTCCCACCATTGCTATATCCAGGAGGAAAATCCATATATACTTCTTCCTCCAAATTCCCATGGAGAAACGCATTCTTCACATTGAACTGTTTTAATGGCCAGTCCATATTTGTAGTTAAAGAGGTAAGAACACGTACTATATTCATCTTGGCAACCAGGGAGAAAGTCTCTTGATAATCCACCCCATATGTTTGAGTATACCCTTTAGCCACCAACCTTACTTTGTATCTGTCTACCGTTCCATCAACCTTATATTTAACTGTAAATACCCATTGGCATCTCACTGTCTTCTTTCCTGCGGGTAGCATCATCACCTCCCAAGTATTATTTTTATGTAAAGCCAACATCTCCTCATCTATTGCTTTTGCCCACTTTGGATCTTTTAGAGCTTCCTCCACTCGAGTTGGTACTTGAATAGACTCCATATTACTCACCAAGGTCTGAAGTTCTGGTGTAAGCTTGTTACATGATACATAGTTGGCTATCGGATACTTCACCTTCCTTTTAGGAGAAAACCTATCAGGAGGCACACCTTGATTTTGTCTTGGTGGCAGTTTATAAGTACTCACATTATTAATTGGACTAGTTACACAGTCATTTACGATACTTAGCTCAGGCATATTCAGAGAAGATGTATTTGGCGGCACGTCGGAACTAGAGAGAAAGGGTGTACTAGGCTCGGCAAGGGCTGGTGTAGTGGGCTTGACAAGGGATTGTTGAACAACAGGACATTCCTTGGCAGTAGCTGGCCGAGACTCTCTTATGGGTTTGTTCAGATTCAACCTCAAATCACCAACATCATTCGAGTTGTCAATACCCTCGGTACCCACTATACATTCGACACCAACAATTCTAGGTCTTACACGTTGTTCAATAATCACATCTCCCCCTAGATCCAACCAACTCAGATTACCAACAGTGTTCTCCCCTTGGTGATTTGAAGTGGAAGGTACGAAAATGTAGAAATATTCCGTTTCAGAGAAGGTCACATCCATGGTTACATACAGATGCCGGGTTTCAGGATGGTAACATTTATACCCCTTTTGGTGAGAAGAAAAACCCAGAAAGACACACCGTAATGCACACGGATCCAATTTACTACGATGTATGTTCTAAATATGAACATAAGCCACACAACCAAAGACTCGAGGGGTGAGAGTATTACTTGACACCACTGGAGCATGTTGTGTGAGGACTTGAAGAGGTGTTTAAAAACTAACCACCCGAGAGGGCATATGATTAATAACATACACGACATAGGTAACCACTTCAGGCCAAAAATGCTGAGGAACCGAGGCCCCAAGGAGTAAGGCACTGGCTGTTTCCAAAATGTGGCCATTTTTACACTTTGCAACCCTATTTTGTTGTGGAGTATGCGGACACGTGGTTTCATGGAGAATCCCTTGATCACGTAGAAATTCCGACAACTTAAAATTGATGTATTCTCCTCCATTATCAGAGTGGAGAACCTTGATAACAGAAGAATATTGTGTTTGAATCATCTGAGTAAAGGACCGAAATATGGCACTAACATCACTTTTATTTTTCAACACATAAAGCCATGTCATACAAGTGCAATCATTAACAAATGTAACAAACCACCGAATTCCTAAAGAAGTAGTAACTGGAGAAGGCCCCAAAACATCGGAATGCATAAGATCAAACGAAAGAGGTTTTTTATTCATACTAGGAGGAAACAAAGCACGATGGCTTTTAGCAAGAATACATACTTCACAATGTAAGTTTGATTCATTTATTCCGCTAAATAAACTAGGCAACATATGCCTTAAATATCGAAAGGACGCATGCCCTAATCGACGAAGCAATAACCGTACTTCTTGTAGATTACTATCATGGAACACTCGTACTGCATAAGCTCTACCAGGAACGACATCATCCACATAGTACAACCCCTCTCTCTTAGTGCCACACCTAATTATCTCATTGGTCTGAATATCCTGAAGTAGACAAAAGGACAGATACATTAAACACAATCTAATTGTTCAGTAACCTATGGTATGGAAAGTCAATGATGTGATAAAGATGGAACAAGTAAACATCGGTGTAAAGGGAAAGAGGTCGTGACATACACGGTGCCAGCACCAACAATAGGGGCACGGGTACCATTGGTAGTGGTAATATATTCCTTGTGAGATGTTGTCATACATCAAAACCTATTCTTATGATATGTCATATGATCCGTTGCACCAGAGTCCAGAATCCAACCTGTATGATGTTCAGTATCGGAGGCCAAAAGACCATGCCCTACAGTACGTGCGGTGGAGGACGAGTCACCATAGGAAGAACGAGTCAACAAGGTTTAACTCGGGTCATGAGAAGTAGGTTCGGCCTCCTTAGCCTTCGATGGAGCAGTAGCTAGGGAGGCACAGCCTCCATTATTGCCCGCACTTCCACGCTCCTTTGCACGCAATTTTTTCTTCAATTATGGAAATCAAGCAGGCACCCTATGCTTAGCAAAGCACGTATCCTCAGTATGACGGGTTTGTCCACAGAAAGTACACTTCAAATCATCTTTATTTTCTCGGTTGAAGAAGCGAGAATTTAAAGATTGATTAGAAGGATTATTAGGATGATGAGCACTAGCTGGCCGAGAGATCATGGTCATGGACGACAACCCTCCTTGATTGTTACTTCCATCCATCATAGTGGCATGTCATTGTGCTTCACGCCGAACAATAGAAAACACCTCCTCAATAGATGGTAAGGGTTGAGTACGTAGAATATCACTACGTACTTTATCAAAACATCATCCAAACTCGCCTAAAAAGCATACACACGATCAATTTGAATTTCTCCTCGAAGAGTCTTGAGATCCACAACACACTCCATCTTGATTGGTCACCTTTGATCTAACTCCTACCAAACGGACTTAAGATCAGCATAATACACACCAATTGGTTGGCCCTCTTGACGGCGTCTGAAAAATTTAACCTTAAATTCATAAATTTGAGAAATATCTGAACCGTCATAATAGGTCCGAGCCACCTCTTCCCAAACTTCTTTAGCAGTACGTAGGTGAATAAAAAATCCCATGATGGCAGGTTCCATGGAATTAATTAACCACCCTTTTACTATTGCATTCACTGTCTCCCACGTCTCATACTTAGCATTATCCTCAGCCGGCTCCTTGGTACTCCCAGTTACAAAGCCTTTCCTACCGCATCCAGCGATGTGCATCCCTAAAACCTTGGACCAAAGAGGATAATTTGATCCATTTCGTTTCACTGTGTTCGGTACTACAAATGCATCACTCTGAATAACGACATGATTCAATACTAGATTATTGGTTGGGTTACAAACACTGCCCTCCAACTTCAACACGCCACTGCCTTCCTCCGATGCCATTCTACTTTACCCAAAAAAAAAAAAAAAAAACAGCAAAGCTGACACTGATGACCCACCACACTGCTGTACACGCAGCAATATCACACACACACACACACACAGAGTGACACTGATTTATGCGAGAAGAATTGCAGAAAAAAAAAAGTTGACTAAGCACAGCGGAAAAACTAGGGTTACGGCAGCCTTGGCTCTGATGCCAAATAGAATTTTACAGGATAATTTTCATTGTATTACTTCCTTGAAATATATACAAATACAATCCTTGTTCTATATGGAAACAATTATCAATAAAGGACAAAACAATTAATCCTTCCTAATAAAAAACTCCTAATATTTACAATATATTTACATACTTAGTTTTAATGACTCACGTTTATAGTAGTTGCACCAAAACAATTGCTGAACCGAACATATCATCGGTAGCTTCACTTGATCGTGCATGCAAGTTAAGAATGCATGCAATATTTTTTGTTTTTATACAAAAATTCATGCAAGTTAAGATCCCTTTAAATTAAAGATAATGTGTTGTGGTCTAAGTTCAACTAAAAAAGAGAGACAGAAAAGATAGGTGTAGGAAAATTTTTTGTGTCTTTTTGCGTATCTTGTGTCTTTATTTATAGTAAACATAATGGACTTACTTGCTCTACAAGTAACAAAGCCTAAGATCTTCTAGATTACATAGGAAACCTAAACACAATGTACTAGGATTTATACAATTAAACATGCGGTATAATTCTTACTACAACAATTCTAGATATGAATAAATGATGCTCCGATAAATTAACACTTAGGTCTCGTTTGACAGCTCGAACTATACTGACTATTTCTATTGAATAGAGCACTGATAGTATTGACTAAATAGTCGAGCTTTTGGTGAAATATCGGAATAAAAACTGACTATTTAATCTTGTGTTTGGTACTGTACTATAAATAAGAGGTTTTCATACTGATGTTAATTTTAAGAGAAAATTGATGATAAAATGAAAAAGAAAAGGGGAAAAGCCATAACCATTAATAGAAAGAGATAACGAGAAAGGAAACACAACCCTCAAAAGCATGGAATTCCAAACACCTACATTCCAAGATCCCCCAAAGAGCCAAACCCAAATAACAAAAACGCAAAGTAACAACCTAGATCACCAAAAACACCTAAACGCCATAAAATTCAAATCTGATGAAAATTCACACTTTGATTAAAACCCAAAAGAGCAAAAAGTTCAGATACCTGTGAAAGAAGCAAGCTTCTTATCAAAATCAAAACTTTGTATTGAAGTTGGAAATCTACAGTAAAAAAACCTAATTTCTTGTTGATGGAGAAAAACCAAAAGCCAGCGACATATTATAAATTTGTGATGTCAATAAACAGAGAGAGATAGAGCACAATAAAGACAGAGAGAGAGCGCGCGCGAAAAAGAACAGATGATGAAGACGAAGAAGATGATGATGACCCAACGGAAGGCAGCGAGAAGATGACTTCACAAACAGTGTTGCGCAGAAGCAGATTAGCCAGAAGGGAATGGAGAAACAGTCACATTCCCATTATTTTCGGTGAACCTTAAACCCAAAAAAGTCCCGTACTACTTCCTTCTTGGATTTCGCCAAATCGTCCGACGATCCTTCGTCTTTGAATTTTGAATCAGAGTCTGAAGTTGGAGAAAAGGGTTAGTCGATAAACTCATAATTCATTAATGAATCTTCTTGAGCAGTGTGGTTCATATTGTAATTGGATTGCTCATGTTCATTTTCATAGAGTCGAGTTCATAAATTCATCATATTCTCTTATTCAAAACTCTTCATAACGTTGCGAGGACTCCCACATTTTATTTTGCCCGTAAATCTTCATTGGTTTTGATCTATAAAACATCGCAGTTTCGAACCATTGCTTCCGCTAATTTTAGGGTTTAAATTGAAATGTGTCTTCTTCGTCCTCACTCTACCGGTTTGTGAGTTGGGAGTTGCCTGAGTCTCGTTTACCAGCAATAATGGAGGCGTTGGTTTTGGGTTGTTGGGTGTAAAGATAAAATCTACTACTCTCTGTTGGTTGCAAAGGCAAATTTTCGTTTCCATTTTCTTTCGTAAAGGCAGTTTTGGAAGTTTGATTGACACATTTTGTTAGTTAGGTGAGGTGTAGAGATACATCTTATGAGTTAAATAGAATTTTCTTATAAGTTAGCGGGTGTGAAGTGTATAAAACAAGTGGAGCAGGATTAATTAATCTTGTGACTGTTTAACACGTAAGTGCACCAAATAACCCAGTATTATTCCTATCCGGTGCTTTAAGTGCCAAACGAGGTTTTAGATAATATAGTTTTTTTCAATTTTTGATACCGCTAAAATAATTAAGTAACGAATTGCATGGATTTGTTGAAATGATGCTCTCAAGAACTGCTAAACTGAAATCTGGCAACAATAACATCTATTTTGAATCTTTCATGTTGCAGATTGTGATATATTGGGGAGAAAAGCAAGTGATGGATCGGTTCACTCAAATTTTCGACCACATAGGCATCAAATAATTGTGGGAACAAATTGGTGAGAAGCGACTCTAGAATAGCGGAACTTTATACATAACATGGAAATAAATAATATGTCATTTGATGACTCCCGAACGACAATTGTGCCTGTTCATAAGTAAAAATTCGTGAGGTTGTAGTTGCACTTAGGTTAGGTATACGGAGAAAAGGATGATAAGTGTTCTTTGTTGAGAAAAAGAAGGTGAATGATACGTGTAACACCAGAGAAGCTACAAAGGCATAAGGAGGTGTGGCCGCACCTCCGGTCATCTGAAATCGATCTTAAGAGCGAGAATTTGCCCTGATTTCTCTGAAGCTGCACAGAATGTTGCCGCTGCGCAGCCTTCGCTGCGCCTGACTTTTTTATTTAGAACACCTAAGCCAAAACAACATTGTTTTGGACATGGGGAAAAATCTAAGTGAAAGTTGAAACAATGTCGTTTCGTTAAAAAAGATATAACATAATAGGGGATCACTTCGCTTGTCCCCCATTATACACGGAGTAGGATTCTCTTCTCTCCTATTCCCATCCGTTTTCCTCCCCTCATCTCACAAATTGCTTTTTGTCTTGTTCTGGCAATTAAAAAATTAACACAAAATGTTAACGTGACTTAACCAGCAGCCCTTTTCTCATCCTTTCTGGGACCATTCCGCAGTGCCTGAGAAGGTCGAGAAACTCTAATTGCGAAGTTCGTTCTCGATTAGTCAAAAGGAGGGAAGGAGAAGGAGACTAGAACGGGGAGATAATCCTACTCCATTGTACACACTCCAGACAAGTCGAGATAAAAAGAAGGCAGAAGCTCTGCATTGGCCCATTGGAAGCAGCACCCAGACATCGCCGCACAGCCACTCATTATCGCCCGCCCGCCCCACCCCCCACCCCCCCAACCACCCCCCCCCCCCCGGGGCGAGTCGCCGCCTTCCACGTTGTCATTAGCCACCAGGCTCACCACCGTCAATTTTGAGGTAAATTCCCAATTTTTTATTTACTATGAAATCTTGTTGTGAACTTGTACTTTAAATGATGGATTATAAGCCTAATTATCGTAAAGTAATTCGTAGATACTACTTATAAAAAGATCCTTGTCAACCTAAAACCCATTTAATGCCAAAAAAAAGTTATGAGGAAGGATAACCGATGTCTTATCACTCTTTGGTTTGATTTATTTGAGTGGTTGAAGTATAGTATAATAAAAGATACTACATTTTGGTTCCTTTCATGTCAAAGCCACGAAAATAAATTGCAAGTAACTAAGGACCAAAGCTTTCGAACAGACTTGGAAAATGATGAGACTAAAGAACCATAAAAAAGCATCTTCAATGGATTGCCAAGGAGCATAAGGCTCGCCAAAAAGAAAGAAAATTCATTTTCACAAATAAAGCAACACTTAGAGAACAATGCAGAATAAGATGGTCAAAAGATTCCTCAGCAATGTGACAAAGAACGCAATATGAATCTGAAGCCACTTCCCAACGTTGCACTAAATCATCAGTTAACAATCGCCCATGACAAGCTTTTCAATCTACTAAACCCTTACGTGGTTGAACTCAAATAAGAGTAGTGTTTAACAAGAGATCATGTTGGCTCTTGAAAAGTAATCAATCATGCATAGAGTAACTTAAAAATTAACTAATTAAGCGGACTCCAACAATGTACAAGGCTAGTGATTTCTCTTACTTGAAAGAACTGTTACACGGTTAATGATTAGAGAAATGACTTATGCTCACCATTTTCTCCTTCTATAAACTCTTGTTTATGTACATGCGTTATTCTCCTTTAAATTTATCAATCTAATAAACAAAGTTGTGCATAATGAGTAAGGAGGTGTGTGAAAATTCTCAATAATTATTCATGAGTTTTGACTAGGTGAAGTTATAATAAGTGAGGTTTTGTTTACGGTTAGATAAAATAACATGTTAATTAAACTACATTAGTGTTTCTTAATTAGAATCTGTTGTTGGCTCAACACATGTTGCAAGGTAACAACAGGATGATAAAGAAAATTAAAAGTTAAAAGTAACTAGAAGAAGCAGCCGATTCCAACAAAGAATGGATAAGTTTAGTAAGCTTCTAAAGGTTGGGGAAAAGCAAGAGCAAAGTTGTAAGAAAGCAAGTTCGACGAGTACAGGTAGCCATTAGCTGCAGCTGCCTGCCCAATCCTTATTCTCTGAACCCGAGAGAGAGAGAGAGAGAGAGAGAGAGAGAGCTAGCTGTGGGCGTTTAATGGAAGAGTGGTGTTGTTGAGTTTGCCTCGAAAAGGAGCTTGCAGTGCACGTGTAAACCAGTACCAAAATATTTTCATGTCTCCATATCCCTAAATATTTCTGATAAAATCTCTCTCTCTCTAAAACAAAGGAAATAAGAAACACATGGAAACTCTAATGAGCCCATACTTCCTTGCTTCTCCTTCATATGCACTGAGCCATCCCTTTCAAATATCAGAGTTTTAAACCCTAAACAATAGTACTGCGACTTCGATTACTAAGTAAATACAGATTTAGTAATACTTCTCTTTACTTTGTTAAAAAATATTTTAAGTTCGAATTCTCTATCCAAATAAAAGAAAGCAAACAAACTAACTATCAGAAATAATTACTCTCTCTCTCTCTCTCTCTCTCTCTCTCTATATATATATCAGTATATAGGTATAGTAATTATGATCAGATCTCACAAAACCACATAAAATATAGGTTAACGAAGAAGAGGATCGATGAACATGTTTGAACTTATTTGTTGATACAAAAATAAGTACTAAAAGATACGCAGAAGGGTTTGGTTTGAACAGCCCTTTCTTATTCATGGTAGAAAAGATTAATCAAAATAACAAGCCAGCTTGAAAACAGATTGTTCTTCTTGGATGTTGTTTCTCTTCATATTAAACAAGCTCTGGCAGTAGTACGTTTCACAAATAAAAAACTCACCAAGAATAATCCATGAAATATACAATCTTTCAATCAAACATGTAAAACATATGGTAGGTGATCTACTTATCGAATATTAATTAATGCTAAAAACAAAACTCAAAAAAAAAAGAAGGAAAACATACTAAAAATCTGAAATGCTGATCGACGACAAACCCAAATTCTTCTATCCACATAGCTACTACTTAGCTACATAGTCGGTGATGACGCATCTGGTAACATGTAGTTGATGATGACAAAGTGAATTAGCTCTCATGATGATCCAATAGGATGGTCCGGTGGTTAGAATGGCGGGCGGCCAGTAGCCCAGTACGCTGCCTCGGCTGGCAATTGCATGGAATTCAGGAGATTGGGAGGTAACCCATGAAAAAGAGGCGGATTTGAGTTTGCAGCTTCCGCCATAAGTTGTTGCTGCTGCTGCTGCTGCTGTTGTTGCTGGTTCTGATGACCAACTCCGCTCGGAGACCCAAGACTTCCACCTCCTCCGCTTTGCATCGGTAGTTGACCCTCGTCTTCCTCCAGTGGAAGCCGCTCATATGCCGCGTTGCTAAACGAAGCCGCCATGATAACAACCGGGCCAGATGCAATTAGCGTTCCCACAACGCTTCCCCCTACTACTTGCCCTTGCCCTCCTGCCAGATATATAGTTAAACCAGTTGCAGCAGGCGGGGCTGGAGGAGGCAGAAAAGACCCTGCTAATGACAAGATCTCAAATCGACCGTGCAAGGTCACAATAGACCCTGGGGAGGCGGGCTGCCTGAGGGTCACATTCGTGACAGTGCCGGTCCCGCTCATAATGCAGACGCCTCTCTGGCGCCTGCGAGCAAAGGTGGCAACACTCTCCACTATGTCGCACCCGTCGGCAATCTCCATGACGTGGGTGCGGAGCGCATTGGCGCTGTCCCGGGTGATGATGATGGGGGGCTTGGGCTTGTTCTTGGATCCAGCAGGTCTTCCTCGGGGCCTTCTCGTCATTTCTGATCCGTCACCACCGGACATGGTAACATTGAGCTCTTTGCCTAATTCGCCTCCATTGCCACCGCTGTCATTGTTGTCGATATCCCGCTCTCTCTTCTGTCCCTTGTTAAGGCCGCTGCTTCCGGTTTGCTCGTCTTCGGAATTCTGTTGCTGGTGGTGGAACTGAGGATGCTGCTGCTGGTGATGCAGGTGGAAATCTCTTGTATGGAAAGGAGGGGGAAGAGAATGGGTGTCCATATCTTTATGCTTAAATTTTCAGTACTTAGAAAACAAAACAACCTTATTCTTTCCCTTAAAAACAAAGAACCCAATAAAGTAGCAAGAAATTGAGGATAGAAATGAGTGCTAGCTAGCTAGCTAGAGCTAGAGTTAAAAGGTTTGTGTTGAGTAGACAAATTCAAAAGGAGGGAGAGAAAGTGGGATGAGGAGCTAGCAAAGAAAAGGAAAAGGGAGACTTGGGGTGTCTCTCTTTTAGGGTTGCTTTTAATTGTTTACCTTGTTTAGTGAACCAGGATTGAGCAGAAAGGAGGAGGGAGTTGCTGAGCAGATTTGTGGTGCCACCAACAAAACTGGAGCTGAAATAGGCATGCTATTGCTTCTTCACCCTTGGCTGTTGAAGGTACAGCGAAAATAAGGTTAGGGTTAATTTGTTTGTTGAGGATTTGGGAGAGAAGAGAAGCGAGGAGGAAGAGATGAGGAGGAGAGAAAATAGGTATGGGATGGGGGGTGGTCGTGGTCTTTGAAGGATCGTGAGTAGAGTATTGGGTTAGGGTTAGATTGAGATGAGAAATAGAGAGGGGGATGGATATGGGTTTGGTTTCGGTAAGAGTAAGACTCTACTACTGCGTGCCTATGGGCGGTGGAATGGTCCCCACACCCCCTGTTTCTCTCTCTAAAAACCTCTTTCTCTCTCTGAAAATTGGATTGAATTAAGGACAAAGCTTGGCTCTCAAAGATTTGTAAGAGTTTACTTCACAAAGCATTACGTGGTTATCTTACACAACTTTGTTCTTATAATTGAAGCTGTACGAATTATAATCCAAGGATTATTTTTGTAAAAAATTAATGAAAATTAATGTTGTTTAGTTAATTAATTGTAATAGACAGATAGACAGATTGTAATGCATTTTATAATTCTGACTATATAAAAATATACAGTTTAACAATTGAATGATCTCATATTTTATTCATTTTTTTGTAAAGATGGTTTTATATAGTGATGATGGTTTTACATAGTGATTTATAAGATTAATGATTTAGAAGAGGTTTTTGTGGATTTAATCCTCTGTTTTAATTCCTGAATTTGTAAGTCACCGTCAATTTGTACTATAAACTTTTATTTGACCAATTAATCTTTGAACTTTTTATAAACATATAGCTATTAACTTCTTACCATGCGTCAGATTTTCAAATCCATTATTTCGTTCATATTTATCACGTGAACATCACATAAGTCAGTTAAGAGAGTAAGGACTTCATTTTATATCTATCTCAGATGACTCGTTATACAAAAGTCAATATTTAGACTTTTCTTGAAGTTAAAAATCGTATTTACTCTTGACTGAGGGAAAATTGGGATCATGTGGCAAGAACTTGAATAATTTGTACAAAATTTTATTTAACATTTGTTGCATAGAAGTTCAACCTAAAACTTAGAAAGTAAATTGACCAAAACCTCTAAAACAAAATTAGGTAAACGTTTTACATTAAAAAAAAATGTTAAATCACACTTTAGTCATTGTAATAAAAGTTAATAAATTAAAAACTGAGAGAACCAGCTGCCATATATGGGACCATTCTGTTTCCAAGTCTCTTGTTTTATTTAATCACATTGAACACCATCGTTGTGAATGGCACTGGTGTAATTCGAAGAGGAGGCAAGCATATGCAGCTGGCACACTAAAATTGGGCTCTCGTCTGTTTACATTGGCACCAGAGAGAGAGAGAGAGAGAGAGAGAGAGAGAGAGAGAGAGAGAAGGGGGGGGGGGCGTGCTTCAATTTTCCATGACCCACATGCACCATGGGTCTGCAAATTCTATCTTTATCTTCGATAACGTTTGAACCTTAACGTTGGGCTCCATTGTCCACTTGCTTTTGTAACATGACAAGTGTCTATTCCCCAGCTGCTTTCGGGTCTCTTTCTCTAAAACTTCATCTTCCTTTCTTGGATGTCTACTACATGAGAGAGACCCTCATGTGTTCTTGTTTCATTTATCGATTGTGTCTTTCTCACACTTTACATGATTTTTTTTATGGGAATTTTAATGAAAAATTCTTAGTATTGTTCACTTTAACAAAAAACTATATTTTTACACTAAAAAATCAATCCTAGTACTATTCACTTTACCCTTTATTTTATTATTTTCGTTAAAACTCAAAATTTTCAAGCATTTTTCATTAGTTTTCCCTTCTTTTTATTTTTATTTTTTATCTCCGTTTACTACATTAGTTATGTGATAAAACCGATATATCGTGTAATATTAGAGCGAGCACATAACACTTGATTTATGCGTTAAGTATAAAAGAATCATAATAATAGTCTAATGAGTGAACTTCATTTGCCACAGGAGGTGAGGGACGTGAAAAATCAAACTTAGTATCTTATAATACAAGGAAAGGAAAGGAATACTATTAGTGGTATCTCATTTGTTTTTAGATACGTAACATCATTTGTGACCTCAATGCACATAAAAGATTAAGGAGAACTTCTAACCTTTTGATATGATTCTTAATTTGTACTTAGGTGAGTGCTTTTATTATCTTATGTTTTCAATCTTTTGGGTAAGACCTTGAGATGGTTTCCATTGGCCGGGGTGTGTACTTCCGTTTGGCTTAGGGTAATATTAACCATACAAGTATCCCACTAAAACATAAAAGAAGCAAAATCAAACAGTACTTACTTAGCTACGTGTTTCTCCATAAGCCACTTTACAATGGTGGAGTTTAGAATATCATGCATGTTTAAAGAAGATGTACAACCTTAAATCTAAATATTGAAACAATAAGAAAGGAAAAAACAATAGATTGATTCCGTTGTTTAACTAGAAAGATGGGCCCCTTCATAATATTATAGATAATTGACGCTTATGTAACTCCAACATCATAAATTGAAGGTTTGATTGGTTAGAATAGGAGTTCCCCCAAGACACACTCATAGTCATGCGTGTAAGATCTATTTGTCAAAATCTCTCCTAAATTTATATTTCACCGTCAGTTTACCTTTCATCAACTTTAATTTTAAGCAAGTACCCTCGTAAATTTTTATTTATAACTCAATCCCCCACTATTGTTAAATCTCACCACATTTCATCCATAATTTCGTTAGTTTAAGGGCATCTACCCGGTTTTAACCCCCTCCCCACCCACTCCCAACCTCAAACCACCAGCCACCCAAATTTCAGATCAAATTCAAAACAAATATTTAGAGGGATAATTGACTGAAATTAAACTTCAGAGAGTAAACTGGCAGTTGGTTACTGAGATTTCAAGAAATAGGTCTAGGTGGAAATACATTTGCAGGAGCATAAAGAAATAGCCGAACATTGAGAAAGTTGCTTTTGAGGCACTATGATGGCCCTTCATTTTCAAGGTTTTTGAAGTGCAGAAAAAAGGTAGATTGACCAAGAAAAAATATATATGATTACTAATTGTTTGAAGATTTAAACCAATAAGAACATTCCTATTTTTATTTGAGCAGTGGAGTTCTCAACTAATTAAGTGATTCTTGATAAGGACCTTAGAAATATGATCGGCAGCTTATGTGTACGTGTTTGTATATGTATGGTTATAGGGGTCGCTCAAGGTAACCCATATATGTCCATGAAGTGAAAAAAGAAAAAGTGTTACTTATACTCATCTTGTGAAACTGGTTACCAATTTAAATTAAAATCAAAATTTTCATCCAAGTTTCTTCTTAAAGTTCGCATTGGATTCACATTCATAGTTGATAATTCATCTTGTGGGTATTTTTTTTTCGCTCTCAGAATTTGGAGAAAATCATGATTTTGATAACATTTTGGACTACACCACGTGAGTAAAATTTCCCACATTTGTTCACTACATTGGTTACCTTGGGACATCCCTACGACGACATGCATGATATATATGTATAATTTGGCCTGTTATGTTTACATAGTCAAAGCAATGCCATACGCTATCTTATGTCAAACACTAATCATCCAATATTTTTAAGCAGGATTATCTGATTTGTAGGTAAATCTCATAAATTTCTTGCGTTTGCTTAGCTTTTCAAGCTTTGTAGGTTTTCTTTTAACCATTACTTTAATCATGTGCTTGCTCTACATTGACTAATACTCGCATGTCATGCCTCCAAATCGAATCATCCCATATGATACACTTCTTAAAGGTTCACGTCTTTTAGCACTCCATGTCACACCGATATCATCTTCAATTTAATCAGAGTCACAATTCAAGTATGATAGCTTAACTTAAAAGTCCCAGTGCAACTTATGTATATACCTTAATGTTGAATAATCACTAACCTGATGTGGGGGGCAATTGTATTTGATCTATATTATTCTTAACAAGTTACATTCCACTACTTTTAATCAATTTATTAGAGTATATTACATGGCACATAATCCACAATATGTTTTTGTTTATGTCTTGCATATAAAAGCTATCCAAATGTTTATAAATAACATAAGCAATAAATCTTAAGTAGCTGATTAGTCAATAGATCAATAATAGACAAAGAACAGTCAAATATATAACATTTTTCTTGATATATATATATATATATAGAGAGAGAGAGAGAGAGAGAGAGAGAGAGAGAGAGAGAGAGTGAGTTTATCTATTTTTGAGAAAAAGATCCAAAACTAAACTAAAAGACCAAATCTAGAAAACCTATTTGAATATATAGCTAGGGTAAAGCATTCGAGACAATTACATATGCAGGGACAGGGTGTGAAGCGTAAGGGTTGGTTGGTGTAGGGAAACAAATAGCAAAATAGCAAAAATATAGGTTTTAGCTATAGGCAGCATGGTTTGACCGCATAATCCAGAGTGTTGGGGGCGTGGGAGTGAGAGCAAAAGACGCGTGGGTGGCGCTGACAGACAGCAGAAAGAGCCACTGCACGAGCGCCGGAGAGTTTGCTGCCAACACTGCAGCAGCCTGCACTGCACACACAAACTTCAACTCGATCTTCCATGCATGTGCATGTATGATTCCATCTGTATAACTTCAATCGATCTCATCCATCGCCATTGATCCACCACATCAAAAGTTGAAACTACTTCCAACACGCAATACCAGTTACTGTTTTTTCTTCTTTCATTCTTTGTTATTTGCCTTTGATCACAAACAAAAGTAACAAAGAAACAAAATTAAGAGGCTCGTCACCCACTCTGCCCTTCTCGCATGCACTCTTTGAACGCAAACCCATGTAACAAAAGATGCTCTTTGTCGGTCTCTACCTCTCTTTGTGGACCCCACAAACCCTTTGATCGATCCACCTGTTCTTCAACTTTCATTTCCCTCCAAACCCTCCAAAATCCAAAACATGTCAAATAAATACTTTTTTAAAAATCTTTTCAAATTTTTATACCATCTCTAATTTTGGGTTAAAACCAACAAATTTTAATCTAGAAAATTTAGGTTTTAATTAAGAAGTAGTTTTTTGCTCCAACTCTTCAGGGTTGAATTTTTAGCTCGAGATTATTAAAGAATGAATTTAGGATAATTTTTTTTTCTTAAAGTAACTTTAAAAAAAAAAAAAAAAGTATGTAGATTATATATCCTAATTTAATTTTATGAAAATTTTAACCTAAAAATATTTAGATTCCAATAAATATTAAAAAATCACTAAACTGACACCACGAAACTTAGGAAACACTATGAAAGAATATGAAACACATGAAATAATTTTTTTAAATTATTTTAGCGTTTGATTTAAATTTGGACCATTAGATCTTTTTTATTACCATTGGATTTGGTATTATTAGATCTTCACTGTTGGATTCAATGAATTTATAAATATAAAACAAACAAAATTCTACATATATGGTGGACCAACGCACTAAGCTAAGGGGATTTTGGCATAAATTTGCCTCAAAAATGAGTTTTGGGTTAAAACAAACATATTTGACCCAAGGGTTTGAGCAAGTTGGAGTAGGTTTAGAACCTAAAATTTGAGTTTTACTCCAAACGTTAAGAGTATGTCTAATTGACTACACATAGATTCTAAAGGCTTTTTAAAATCTTTCCAAATTCTTACTTGACTACACCCCCTAAGACACCCAAGTTACTCCACACCATATGTCAATATATAACCACGTACCACAATTGTTCAAGTTGTTGCTATATTACAAATATATACATATAGAAGTATGTTCTTATGTCACCGTCTTAATTAACGACATAATGTTGTCAGATTGTAAAACTAAATTACTTAGAAATTTAATATTTGAAAGTTTAATTTAGATTTATAATGGGACAATATAAACATTTGCCTCACAACTATTTTGTGCTAAGAAAACATATAATTATCGTTATACGATTACTTGGTTAGTTAATCATCTTGAGCTGGTTTTTATGGGACCACCCAAAGGATAGTACAAGTCACGACAAAACAATTAGCAAACATTGCTAATTATGCGGATTAGATTATATGAAATTGTTTTAATTTGTGACAATTAAGTCGCATAATTGCTAGGAATATTCTTTTGCAAAGGCCGGTCATGGTAGCTATATCCTTTTGAAGAATTTTTATTTACTTAATTTTTATTTATTTTGAATAAACGATATTATCTACACTAAATAATAGGGGGTGGACTTAGCCTCACAATGGACTAGCAATAATGTGGTTCAAATTAGCCTTTGACGAGAATTGAACCTAAGACCTCTTATTTGCAAGTGGAGAGAAGTGCCACTAGATCGTAGTATTATGTAGCCCTTTTGAACAAGTTTTAAGGTTGCTTTCTTCAACACTTACAATGTTTTGGGCGTCAATGCCTCAAATATGGCATATCACATCAATAATCAACTAACAACTTCAATTAGCAGGTAGCTGCCGCCACATATATATTATCACATTATTTCATAATTGATAGGCACCCACAATGAAAGTTTGATGCATAATCCAAACATAGCCGGATCTTGTTTCTCCTATTCTTTTTTTTTCTTTTTTCAAATAGTTGACCATTTAAACTTCATTATTGTAACGAGCAATCCATATCACGGCTACTACATAATAAGAGAAATATTGGCATGGCCCAACTGCATGAACATTGCCATTTGACTTTGAAGTTAAGAGCTTAAATAGGAACTTAGTGAAACAAATGTATGATTAATTAATACTAAGAACTCCTACCACCAAAGTCTTACACCGTATGTACGAAACTACAATGTATTGATATTAATTTACTTTAACGATGGTGGATATATGCATGGACTATAGTGAAAATTACCTTTTACTGGTATTAACTACTGTCACCCCACTATATATTAATATGAAGAGAGCGGGTTAAGCCTTATGCCATAGTAATGTGGTTTAGCTTCGTCTTTGGTGAGAATCGAATCTAAGACCTCTCACTTACAAGTGAAGAGAAATACCACTAACCATAGTACTAAGTGGCAAATTTACATATTATGCATGTGAGAATACAGTTAATAGAAGGATAGGGGTAGAGTGGTAAAAGAAATATATATGGGTAATTTTAAAAAGTTGTTTTAGAACTTCAATCCTTAAAAAAGATTGAAATTTAATTAAAATTTAGTATTTGTTATAAACTTCTTATTTAAGTGTGATTGTGTAAATCCTAGATTAAAATTGATTCTAGTTAATCTTCCCTATTAGGACTTGTATTCCTTAGAGGAGAAGGATTTCTTCCCTCCCTTATTACTATAAATAAATGCACTGCGTAGGGGGAATAACACATCCTCTACACAACCCTACAAACACATCTCTCTCTATTCTTTCTCTGTGTCGCCGGCCCTCTCTAGCTTCCTTGTCAATTAAATATAGGCCACAACACCTTATCAGCACGCTCCTATCATTGCGCTTAGGAATCTGACATGAAAGTTTTCTGCATCAAACTAGTTCATTAATATCATCACGCAATCAAGTTCTTTCAAAACAATGATCTTTATCTCGATATTTTTGCATCCCTTGTATCATTCATAATTATTGAATTATGTGAATTTGATATTACCATGAATTGCATCAAATATATGTCCATGCATTAAATTATTTATATGAATATGCATTGAATTAATTTGGAAATTGAAAAAATTATTAAAATACGAATTAGGGCTTCGTTCTAAACCCCTCCACCATGCGAGGCGTGGTTGGCAAGCTGCCAAGTTGTGGAGCTACTAGCCCTAGGCCTGCAACTTGAGTGGCTGAGTCGAGCTGCGATACCATAGAACCAGAGTCGAGGGCTCCTAGTTTTGAAACCCAAAAAAACCTGACGCCTTCAATGGCGTCTCCACCATAAGTGGGCCTGCAGCCCAACCTCAACCTTGGGTCACTGTCATAACGGCCTGAAGCTCGTCCATTGACGAAGATTGACCGAAATTTCTTTAAACCTCGTCAAATTTTTTTTCGAAATTCCGATTTGAATTTCTAGGTTTTTTTGTTGAAATGTTGAGATTTCAAAATGTCCGTTCGTAATCATGCTCGAAAACACCCAAAATGGGTACCCTCTAGTCTTCCTGTCCAAGATTTGGCCACCTACAATGGCAGCGTTGTCATCTTCTCTGGCGACAACCCCTAGCTTTGCTAGGACTTCTTGGTCCAAGCCCGATACTAGTTTTTGGGCCTTGACTAGGTCTGAAAAAGAAAAAAAAAAGGTTTTTTTTTCTTTCTTTTGGGCTCACTACTACAAGCCCAAACCCTCATGTCGGCCTGTTCGTGACACCAGCCTAATTGGGCCTCCGTGTCCCCATGTCCCCGCTATAGTGGAACCCAACCCACGCGGTAGTTGTGAATTTCCTGCGCTGTGACACACCAAATCCCAGCTTCACTGGTGCATCCGTGCTCCCCACCATACACAATTAGCGCCCCCTTTTGGGCTTCTACCATCTGGGCATGCACCTGCAACCCAACTCTGTGCATATGGGCTTATTGCCTTGGCTTGGCTTGTCTCATATCCAACCCAGATTTAGGCCTGGACCTCACAACACCAATTTTTCTCAACCCATCTGTGGGCTTTGCTACATATTTTGGACCCCGAGGTTTAATTGTTTATTTTTTGGACAATTTGGGTTTTATAATTTTTCACCCACACTTTAATTTTTGGTCCAAAGTCCAAATAATTAATTCAATTATAATTCTAGACCTAAAGTTCATATTGTTTCGAAACCTGAAGTTTCTAGAAACATGCCTTGTTTGAAAGCCTAAAGTTTTCTTTAAAAACATCACCTATGAAAACCTGAAATTTTTCTCATGAAAATTTAAACCAATACATGTATACTAGAACCTGAATGTTCTACTCTTATGTGAATAGATTTATTTTTTCTCCATTACACTGACCACATCTTGTCCATTTATTTTGTGATAGGAACATGTCAAATTTGAACAAACTCAACTTCACTGCTTTAGAGGTCTCTGGAAGGAACTACCTCAAGTGGGTCCCCTCACTACAAAGAATTTACGTCCCGCCATTTAAGATGAAACGGACAACCCGGTTGGTGAAGTTGAGAAAGCCACTGCCATGATCTTCATCTGAAGACATATTCATGATGTACTACAAATTGAGTACCTTGTTGAGGAAGATCCATGAGCACTTTGGGTCGCTTTGGCTGATCGATTTGATCACTAAAAGGACATCTTCTTGCCTGAAGCAAGACATGACTGGCAGCATTTGCACTTCTAAGACTTTAAGTCTGTGAATGAATATAATTTTGAAGTTTGTCAAATCCGATCACGTCTCAAGTTTTGTAACGAGAACTTGACCGAAGAGGATCTCCTAGAAAAGACATATTCGACATTCTCTGCTACTAATATTGTCTTGCAACAACAATATAAGACCTATAAGTTCACTAAGTTTTCAGATTTGATCTCCGTTTTACTTCTCATTGAAAAGAAGAATGAGTTGTTGATGAAAAATCATCAAGCTCGACCTACTGGGGCAACTGTTGTGCCTGAACCACACTATAGCACAAACTAACGCCTAAAACACCAACATAGGTGTGGTAAGGGTGGCCAGAAGCCACCCCGACAAGGTCAACAGAGCCAAGGACCACCTAAAGGAGGAAACCGAGCCCAGAAGCGACCTAACCTTGCTCCCAAGGCGCCAAACTTCAAGAATAAGGGCAAAGCACCTGAAACCATAGATGAGTTCATGTGTTACCACTATGGTTCAAACGACCATTGGTCCCGTGTTTGCTGTGCTCCCTAAAAGGTTGTAGCTGAATATCATTCTCGTCGTAAGAAGTTTGAATCAAATTTTGTGCAAGTGGATGAACCAAAGAGTACCAAGATGGAGGTTTCTGACTTTCAAGAGGGCTGTTATCCCTATGGAAGATTAAAATCTTAAACATAAACTATTTTTTTAGTTGAATTTGGAACAATGGGGTTGAATTCCACTATGTGGCCAAACCCCTATTATTTTTTGGTTTAATTTTCAACATTTTTTCTTTATGTTTGGATCATTTGTTGGTGATTTATTTTTGGATATTAAGTTTTTAATTAATTACTACCCTTGAATACTTAAATTATTTTGAATGGATATTTGTTTTTAGAACTTTTATGCATGTGATCGATTCAAATTAATTTTTATTTCTAGGTATGACTAGTGGGAAAGTTAGTTGTCTAGCAGATGGTGTAACCACACACACCGCTTTGCGTGAACGCATCTACTTCACTAACTTCATACCTAAGAATGCACATCTGACAACCCTCTCAAGTGTATCCAACCTGATCAAAGGATACGACAAGGCACGTATAACGTTGTCCAATGGTACAATCTTGACCATTGATGAGGCACTCTATTCTTTGCGTACCAGAAAAATGTTGTTGAGTTTTAAGGACATTAGAGATAATAATTACTACGTTGAAACCTATGTAGAAAACAAAGTTGAATTTATGTGCATCACTTCCTACGAATATGGCCAGAAGCATATTCTAGAGAAAATGAAGCGTATTCCAAGTGGTCTGCATACTACATCCATACGCCCTATAGAGAGCCCCTATGTGGCCAGCCCTACCTCAAGGATCGCACACGAAATTACACTTTGGCATGATTGTTTGGGACACCCTGGACGAACAACGATGCACCATATCCTCAAATCATCACACGAGCATCCACTAACCCAAAGTTTAGGTTCGATTCAAGGAATCACATGTCAAACCTGTTATATGGGAAAACTTATTATTAAGCTTTCTTATGACAAGATTCACTCGAATCCTCATATTTGTCTACAAAGGATTCAGGGGAACATTTGTAGACCGATTCACTTTCTTTGCGGACCATTTAGATATTTTATGGTTTTAGTTGACGCTTTCACTCGTTGGTCACACGTGTGCTTGTTGTCCATAAGGAATGCTGCATTCTCCAAATTGTTGGCTCAAGTTATCAAGCTTAAGGCTCACCACCCTAATTATCCAATCAAATATATTCAATCGGATAATACTGGAGAATTCACATCTAAAAATTTTGATGACTATTGCATGTCGGTTGGGGTTGAAGTTGAAAATCCAGTACCCCATGTTTACACCCAGAATGGCCTGGAAGAGGCATTCATTAAGCGCTTACAAATAATTGCTCGATCGTTGGTCATACATACCAAACTCCTGATCATTGCTTGGGGCCATGCAATATTGCACGTAGCCATGTTGGTCTGCCTAAAGCATGTTGCAACACAACCATATAGTGCCATTCTATTGGTTACCATATACGAACTCGACATATCGCATCTGCGTGTTTTTGGTTGTGCGGTCTATGTACCGATTTCGCCGCCCTAACATACAAAAATGAGGCCTCAGCAAATGATGAGAATCTATGTGCCGATTTCGCCGCCCTTATGTACAAAAATGGGGCATCAACGAATGATAGAAATCTATGTCGGATATGATTCTCCTTCAATTATTTGTTACTTAGAACCTTTGATAGGTGATCAGTTTACCACTAGTTTCGCGGATTGTCACTTCTATGAGACAATCTTCCAATCGGGGAGATAAGAACGTCAATGTTCCTGAAGAATGACGCGAATTATCGTGGACGACTCCCACTTTGTCTCATTTCGATCCCTTCACCGCGTAGTCTGAAACTAAAGTGCAGTGCATATTAGATTTTCAGAGCATAGCTCAGAGTATGCCAGATGTTTTCATCAATCTAGCGCGAGTGACAATATCACATATTCCAGCTGTGAATGTGCCTACAAAGATGGATGTACCAAATGTGCGATGAACTTCTCTCTTGCAGGCCCAGATGCCATTTTGGCCAATCCACGTACATTAGCAACTAGCCGATCATCTGCCCATACACAGAAACGTGGTAGACCACTTAGTTCAAAGGATTCACACCCTCGAAAGAGAAAACCCACGACACAGGCCCCTGAAGAGCCTACCTTGAATCCGACTGTCGCATACTCATTCTAACTCATGAGGAAATTCTAGATTACAGAAGCGTCATTGAAGGCACAAATCCACCTTTCGAGAATCATGAGATTTCGGTCTATTATGCTAGCTTGAATGATGTTTGGTGTAGAAATGAGATGATCATCAACGATGCATTAGCATATGTAGTAGCTACTGAGATCATGTTGAGCGATGGCATTGAACCCCATTCCGTTAATAAATGTCTACATAGAATCGATTGGTCAAACTGGAAACAAGCAATCAAAGTCAAACTTGATTTGTTTACGAAACGTAATGTGTTTAGACTTGTAGCTCCTACTCCTCCACATGTGAAGCCCATTAGCTACAAGTGGGTTTTCGTTCGGAAATGTAATGAGAAGAACAAAATTGTGTATTATAAAGCTCGTCTTGTTGCGCAAGACTTCTCACAATGCCTCGGGATTGACTATGACGAAACTTATTCACCCTTTATGGATGTGATTACTTTTTGCTACCTTATCAGTTTGGTAGTTTCTGAAAAACTGGGTATGTAGCTAATGAACGTAGGAACTGCATATCTCTATAGGGATCTTGATACGAAAATTTATATGAAAGTTCCCAAAGGACTTACATTGACTGGATCAAATATTTCCAAACCCCAGAACGTGCTCTCAATTCGACTAAGGTGTTCACTTTACGGTTTGAAGCAATTCAGAATAATGTGGTATTACCGTTTGAGTGAGTATTTGACTAGTCACATATATGTGAACAACGAACTATGCCCTTGTGTGTTCATTAAGAAGTCACATTCCGGTTTTACGATTGTTGCAGTTTATGTCACATGAACCTCATCGGAACTCCTGAAGAGCTCGAGAGAACTGCCGTGCACCTTAAGTCAGAAATTGAGATGAAAGATCTAAGAAAGACTCGATACTGTCTCGGTCTCGAGATAAAGGACCGTTCAGATGGAATCTTAGTACATCAATTGAACCACACCTAGAAGGTGTTGTGCCGCTTTAACGAGGATAAAGCGAAAACTTTGAGTGCTCCTATGGTCATTCGATCGCTAGATGCAAAACAAGATCCCTTTCATCCAAAAGAGGACGATGAAGAGATTTTGGAGCTTGAAGTTTCGTATCTAAGTGCGATAGACACTTTATTGTACTTAGCTCAATGCACTAGACCCGACATCTCATTCGTTGTTAATCTTTTGGCAAGATACAGTATTGCACTAACACGTCGACACTGGACTGGTGTTAAAGACATCTTCCGCTACCTCAAGGGTATAACGGATCTGGGCTTGTTTTATCCCTACAAATCTTCAAGTGATGCCGCACCCCTTATCTCGAGTCGATTCTCGCCTTGTTAGTTATGCCGACGCGTTCTCAAACGTGTTATGTCTTTACCATTGGAGGCACCACAATCTCTTGGAGGTCAACTAAACAAACCTTAGTTGCCACTTCGTCTAACCATGTTGAAATTCTCGCCTTACATGAAGCAACTCGAAATGCTTTTGGTTGAGAGCAGTCGTGGGTAATATTCAAAGCTCATGCGATATTTACCCCGTCGTTGACATCCCAATGACAATCTATGAAGACAACACAGCATGCATCGAATAGCTAAAGAAGGGTTACATCAAAGGAGACAACACCAAGCACATTGTGCCGAACTTTTTCTTCTCACATCAACAGCAAAAGCATCAGAAGATTAAAGTCACGCAAATCCGTTCACAAGACAATCTGGCCGACCTCTTCACCACATCACTATTGAAGGCGACATTTCAGAAGCTTATTCAAGGAATTGGTATGCATAAACTTTTTGAGTTGTAAAATTGTTAGTTCTCTTTGGAATTATGTCAAACTTAGGGGGAGTATCATGAAGTATACTTGCTTGATCTTAACATACTTTTTTTTCCTACGATTATGACCGTTTTTCCCACTGGTTTTTCCTACCTGATGAGGTTTTGACGAGGCACCTACCTTGGGTTGATCATATCCTTGATGACGTCCCGTAGACGTTTCATTTGACTTTGCATTTCTAACGCATTTTTCCTTAGCCTATGGGTTTTGTCCCTAGTCGGGTTTTACCATAGTCATTGAGTTTTTTGTGTGACTTACTTCCTTATGCAAGTTCCTACCTTATTTGAGACTAGCATGTTCCCATAATCAGTGCCAATGAGTTGACTTCCTCAACTCTACATGATGCCGAATCTACTTGAGTATTTTCACACTCAAGGGGGAGTGTTATAAACTTCTTATATAAGTGTGATTGTGTAAATCCTAAACTAGATTTGATTCTAGTTATTCTTTCCTATTAGGACTTGTATTCCTTTGAGGAGAATGATTTCTTTCCTCCCTAATTACTATAAATAAACGCACTGCGTAGGGGGAATAACACATCCTCGACACAATCATACAAACACATCTCTCTCTCTATTCTCTTTCTATGCCGCCGACCCTCTCTCCCTTGTCAGTTAAATATAGGCCACAACAATTTTAGATTACATATTTGATTATAATCCTTTGATGTGTACTTTAATTCAAATTCATGTCCTGTTTTAATAATTAATGTGTATTTTATTAAATGTCTCCCATTAAATATCTGAATTTATTAATATACACATTTTAATTTATTAATTTTATTTAAACTTTTTGTAATATATCTTATAAATGTCATTAAATGAGAAAACACTAAAAATATAGTGCACACATAAGAAAAATATGTAAATACATAAGTGTATTGAAAATAATATTAAAATGAATTGATAAACCTAGCAATATGCATGTATCGAAATATATTATAAGGAATTAATGTACCCAAATATCTGTACTAATATGTATTGTATTAAATTAATAAGCATAAATGTCAACTGGTTAATAGACTTTGTTCTTGCACCCGAGATTTCTTGTTTGAATCTCCCTCTCATAATTTAATATAGATTTCCTATCTTTTCAAAAAATAAAAAAATCCATTTAATATTTGTGTCATTTTATAAAGATTCACTTCGAGTCACAGAGAACAATATTGGAGCATATAGAGAGGCTTGAAAAAAAAATCCCCAAATCAAACAAGAGGTTGGTTTGGAAGTCTTTCTAACTGAAGAAATCTCCCATAACAACATCGAAAGTTACCGCTGGGCTAATCTAATGGAAAAAATTAATCCTGCTTCGAGCTAGCTAACAGCCTAACAAGAGTTACATGACCAGTCGGTCAGTAGTTTGCATTTCACATGGACCGACAGTGTTACAACGTACCGTAATCAATTGAAAACCCTAGCCTGTCTTACTCTTGACCTTAATCACTCAAAAAGAACTTACGGTAGTTTCTTCCAACAACCGCACACATCCCTCCTAATTTGACTTGAAAGTTAGATATTTTTGCAAAGGCTGTACATATGGGATGCATCCTAATTTCAAGGCTTTCGATGTGAAGTTGGCAACGTTAAGTTCACGGGAAATTAATAAATTTAAAAACTACGACGACATGCGATTGTTCCTAAGTAAGACCCTTGAATAAACACAACTTTGATAAAATTATTATTTTTTCTTATTGACTTGTTATATGATATGTATAAAGGTATTTTTGCAATGAGCCAACACATCGATAATCAATCTCAAACACCTATTGAGCTGGAATAGAGACATCTTCTAATTGGTGAAGACAATTGTCACTAAATCCAATCCTAGTTGGCTGAAGTGTTTATGTGAGTTTTTTTGGCTCTCAAAAAATTGAATTGTTGTGGTAAAACCACCAATTGGTCTTTTTTTGGCATAAAAAAATCTAGTTAGTTCTGCTTTAAAGTTTGAGAAAGTGAGTATAACCAAAGTTTAATTTTGTGGTTTCCTAAACGATAGATAATTAATGTACAAGTCTTGATTAGTTAGTGGAGAGACTTTTCAAAATGCCAGGAACACAGGCAGTATGCCATATATTTATTGCACGAGTGGAGAAAAGTTAGTTACATGGTTTCGACACATGAATCTAAAGAACTACAGATGCTTCAGTTAGAAGTTGTAATTATAAGATGGAATCTCAAAGCAAAAGGGTAGAGAAAGACCTAGGAAGACTTTGAAAGAAACTATAAGAAAAAATATGAAGTACTTGGAGCTAACGGAAGACTTGGCGCAAAACTAAGAGCAATGGCGTTCTAGGATTCATACAGCCGACACTACTTAATGAGATAAGGTTTAGTTGTTGTTGTTGTTGTTGTTGTTGTTGTTCAAGTGTCCCTCTACTTTATAAATTACATATGACTTATGTGCTCGTGTTCTAGACACAGTGAAAACTCTCTCCAGTTAGTGACATGGAAGTTGGAAGTTGGAAGTTGAGGTCTTCAAGAAAGGCAGGCTCTTATCTTGAGGAAACTAGTGGATGATGGTGATGATGAATGAGAAATTGAGATAAACTACAAAACAGAAAGAAATAAAGTTTTAATTAGTTAATTAGAGTGTCACAGCCTTGATGCTAGGGACTTATATCATATTTTAATTAGCTAAATGTTAAGTGCATTCCAATAAACAAATCAACCCCATCACCATCTCCCTTAATAAATAATTATATCTACAAACCAAGTCCATGAAATGGGCACATAATTAAACCCTAACCCCCATGTGAAAGGCATCAATGAATGCCTCGAATCTGGTTTCTGGCATGGCTTCTTTCTGCTTTGCTTTCTCTCTCACCACAACAAGCTTCCCTATATTTCCGGTTCGAGGCTGCTGGCTGGTTGCGACCCATCTTCTTATTCTCCAGGGAAGACCAACAATAAAGCTTCACATGTGGATGTGGCCATGTGGGTTTCTTTATTTCATAAAATTGGTTAAAAAGCATAGATAGATGGTGAGTTGAGGATGATCAACTAATTAATTATGCTCATTATTTTAATTAGAGATTAATTAATTAATTTAGCTTGAAAACGACAAATTAAGGCAGCCAGCCACGTGATGGATGGAAATTTGCTGTAAGGAATCTTTCTGGTCATGCATCGCGTCAACTGCTTAATTGAAAATATCAACATTAGTTAATTAACCATTAATCAACCACTTGCTAGTTAGCATCGCGTCAGCACCCTCCTAATTCAATTTACACCAACTATTAATCCTTATACCTTTAAACTCAATGACACTTTCAAATTAGTTCTAGTAGGAATAGGTATAGCTACCTTGCATTGATAAATGGTACATCTAGTGATGAAATCCAAATCCAACCAATGAAATATCCATAATTTACGATATCCTCATTCGAAATCTACTTGGAATTCAGTCCTCTCATATCTTAATTAGTTACAAAGATTGAACGTAATTTAATTATTTGGCAGCCATAGAAGTGATTAGGTTTTTTTTCAATATTCCATAGAACTTGTTGATTAATTAGGACATGTTCTCACACATGGAATATGTTCGTGCTGTATACCGTTAACAATTTCTTACTTCTATTGTTTTATTTGCTTGGCTTTCTGCCGACTTTTATGAAATCTCTCTATTTCTTGAGTCTCGACTCAAAACAAAAACATAATACTAGATGCTAAATACGTGCTCTAATGTATGCCAAAGACCTAATTTTGGTTGCATGCATGGAATATGGACTAAACGATTTTGCAAGCCAGGCAAAGTTTGTTGGCCGAAAGGCAATACTTGATGTGCAATTAACATAGATATTAGTTAATACTCAATAGGGTTCTAACTTTCCCAAAAATCTGTTTGTATAATTAACTCATCATCTCCTAGAATTCAGTTCCGAAGTAACTGATGAAAGTGGCAATTGTTTTCTACAGGGAATTCTGGTAGAGTGATTTCATATGTGTTGACAATTAATTGATGCAATGAGAATTGTTTTATATATATATATAGTGCATGATTAATTTTAATTAGTACGAGATAACTTGGAAATTGAATTTTACGATTTTTTAATATATTGAACTAAACAAGTAGTTTAGAAATTCTGAAACTAAAAGTATCTTGTTTCTTTGTAACTTGAATTAATATGGGTAGAAATTTGTCTTCATCAGTGTACGGATTGGTAATCTAAATAATGAAAACAAAACTTATATAAGATAGCTTTGAGACAATGCTTACATGGTTTCTTAACTTTTAAATTTCCATCGTTTATAATATTTATAACAACTAAAATAACCAACTAAAAGTGCTTTCTTTTGATTGTTTTCTAATATATTTTCGCTAGTTGACAATCTTAAAATGATTTACTTAGACACACTTATCAAATCTGTGTACTTTCAATATACCTAAGTGTAATGCTAGATATCTTTTTATAGTTTCTTCTGGTGTAATTTATGTTGGGATAGTACTTGTTTTGTGTATATGGATCATTGTCATGTTTGTAAAGTTGAGTTTTTTAAATGGAAGAAATTAACAAAGAAAAATTGTACAGATTTTATTGGATAAATAATATTATCCTTATGTCTCTTGTTTTATAAAATCAAAACCAGTATGATTTTACAAGTATGTTTTTGTTCCTAAGCAACAATTGTTTACAAATTGATGTTTTGGAAAATATGACACTTTATAGCTCAATTATATCTAATTTATTGGACCCACTTCCACGATGTGAGTAACGAGATTATAAATAAATGTAAATAGTTTTTTCCAATTTAAATTCATTATATTTAGAGTCATATTATACCAAGATCATGAAGCATACTTGAAAATCTACATATATACTTTTAAATGTTTGTAATTAATTAAAAATCAATGGTAAATCTTAGTAAAGGATCTTTCTTAAAAATGGCAAACTACGTCAGAATTTTCACAATCACATTTTACAAATGGAGGTGAAATTGGAGATGAACGTCACACATACATTGACTGACTCTTGTGCTATATCAATTAAAATTTAATTAGTTGATATGACATTGTAATATTTACTCGTGACAAAATACAATGTTACATTGCAAGATTTTTCCTGGGATAAATCAGATGTTAGTGATTTTTCTTGTGCATGAGAGTGATATACTTTAGATCATCTGATCCATAAACAACTCTGGTATCATGGCCTAGCCCAAATGTTTGTCCCTACCCAAACCAACCAAGCCCAGAAGTTGACATATAATGGGCACAAAGCGAGCCACAGTAAGCCCAAATTTCTTAATTTTTCCTTTACTTTGTTCTTAGGGGTATTGTTTAAGGGGGAAATTTTTTTTTTCTTCTAAATTTTGTATTTTAAAGCAAGTGGTATGGACCTTAGTTAGAAAGAAACATTATTTTTCCTGACCTTAGGAGAATTGTTTCTATTGCATTTTTATTAGAAATGAAATGATAATTGACCTATGCCAAAATACAAAATTATTTAAAATTAAACTAAATTTTCTATATTTTTTTTTATGAGGAGTAGTCATTACTTGTGCACAAATTGGTAAATACATGTTAGCGAGTCCATGGTATATGTGCCACTACATAGATTTGCTAGTTGGAAGAGATTTAGAATAAAATTACTTAATTTTTATCATTAATTTACTGTTTTAATTTGTTGATGGAGAAAAATATGTCATTGATAGAAGTGGAAGAAGCATAATTGGATTATCGGCAATAACTAAGTATATTGTTTTATTGTTGCACAGAAAGAAGTGGCAGATGCGTGGCACCATTTTTGACAAATGTTTGTAGGGTCTATTTTGTAATGTATTTCAATCTTTCGAACTGTTTATTTTTTAGAACGTCATTTATAGATTATCTTTACAAAAAATGAAACAAATCCAAAACTATTAAGACATTCATTTATAGTGAACAAAAAAAATGTACAGATACGATTCTGCAAAGAAACCATAAACCCTTGATGTCATATCCCGGCCCGGGGCGGATAACTTCCTGGGCCCGCTCTACCACCGTAGCACGATATTGTCCGCTTTGGGCCCCAACCACGCCCTCACAGTTTTGTTTTTGGGAACTCACAAGCAACTTCCCAGTGGGTCACCCATCATGGGATTGCTCTCGCACGCTACTCGCTTAACTTCGGAATTCCGATGGAACCCAAAGCCAGTGAGCTCCCAAAAGGCCTCATGCTAGGTAGGGATGAGAATATACATTTAAGGATCACCCCTTGGGCGATGTAGGATGTCACACTTGATCCAATGGTCATACAATTTTTAGATTTGGGTGATATTTGATAGACATGATCTTTGATGGAAGACCCAAAAAATAGATGGTTCGGATCGTTAAAATAAATTAGGGAGTGAGCCAACTAAAATATGTGTAAAAAATTATGTAAAAAATGTGGTGTCACAAATATCTCTCAACAAATATAATTTCTAATTACTTATTAGTAATTACATTCCTCGTGATCATTTTTATCATAAAAGTCTCTTCGACCAAAAAACATTTGATGTCAAGGAGCACTGGTCAAGCCACCTTGAGTTGTCTGCTTCAAAATGGCATGACATTTTTATGTCCTCTCTTTAGGTAAATCAATTGTTTCATTGCAACATTGCAGCTCGCAGTGGTGAGCCAGGATTTAATCACAGGGGACCTTCACAAATATGAAACTTTATTTTTGAACGTATGGAATATTATGTTGGTTGATTGTATTTCTATTTATTTATATCAACTTATAGATGGAGAGAAATTATACATCATAGGTTAGTATGGTATTTTATAACTATTTATTCTCATAACACAACTGAAACAGTTTTTTTTTTTTTTTTTTTTTAAAGCATAGCTGTAAACACAAAAATCCTACGACAAATAACAAGAGAACACATGTACAAAGTAAATTTGTATTAATGAATTCGTAGGGTTACAATCTCTGTTTACAAGTTTCCTTTGATTCGATCTCCGAAAGATGTGAGGATGTGTAGGTTGTTGATCCCAAGGATCACGATGACTTGATCTTGGATAAACGGTTGCCTCGAGGTTATGGCTCTTGGCAATATGAAGGATCGGCACGGGTTGTAGTGCTTGATGATTCTTCCAAGGTTTGGTGAAGAACATAGAAAACTTTCTAAATTCTTCTAAGTGTTTTGGGGATTTGGTGTGCTTGAGCTTTGGCAGCATAAAAACAAATAATCAATCTTGCCCAATTTGGCATTTCTATTTACTTTAATTTTAATTAATTAATTTGTTTAATCTAAATTAAAATCAAATATTAATTTCCGATAAGCCCTCGCATGCCATGTAAGCCCTTGCATGCCAAAATTTAATGTGTTTGGTGATCATTTATTTTCACCGAAATTTGCATATCTACAACAGCAATACCAAACAAGCCCTAAGGATTGGTGTTGCCTTACTTAATTGTACTCCAAATTAATGTTTGGTCGCACAATTTATTATAGGGATATTTTTGGTCACCACCCTCAAATGATGATGATGCTCACCACCATATTTATCATCGTCGATGAGTTCAAATTTCCAGATATGTATAGTGAATAGACACAAATCTAAAAATTTAAATTCATCCAATGATAATAAGTAGAGTAATGAGCATTACCACCATTTAATAGTAGTAAACAAAAATACACCCTTTATTATACCCCCAACATGCACAAAGATTTTGTTATGATTCACTTTCCCGAAAGGAGAAATTAGAATCCACCGCTCCATTTTTACAATGTTTTGACTAAACATCTAGGGTATTTTAATTTTTTATTAAAATTTTTAAAATTTTGATTAAGGTGCTTTAATTTGAGGCCACATCAACATAATTGAATTTAAGCTATTTACATGTCATTTTTATATATTTAAACTCATAATGCTATATATTGGTTTCTCAATTTGCCATCATGGAGCATTTATTTAGGCATTATCTTGATTAACTTATTCATTGCCTTTATTTTGGGAACTATCAAAACAAACTTTACACTTTTTATCTCTTTACTGATATGTTTAACTTTTGATGTGGTTCTGGATTTCAAAATATGTTTTTTTTTTTAAATTTTTATTTATGTTTACACTTCCTAGTTTTTCTATTGTGTAGTGTGGGTACGTTCGTGGCTATGTTTGTTTGGGGAACTGCTGAAAGTTTACTAATGTTCGGTATATTTGACTAGTGAACACAATATTAGTTGGTACAATTAATAATGTAGATATTATAATTGATTTGTTCAGTTCTCCTTTTGCTATTTAGGTATGTTTGTTTGTATGTAGTTGGTACGCTTAATATGAAACTAAACATACTTAAAATTGTGGTATTTTATTGGTACGTAAATATTGCAGGGATAAGTTTATTTGTATATAGTTCGTACATTTTTTTGTACATAATTGCTATGTTTAAAATGAATGTAAACACTCCCAAACTGAATTTGATTCCAATGATGTATGATACCTTATATACAAACTATTGGTACCTACCATTAGAGAGAAACATTTGCTTTTGCCGATTTTTTTTATTTTTTATTTTTTTTAACAAAGGCGTGTACAAGTTTGTCAAGTTGGTAACAATGGATTTGGATCCTCTCCTGAGCTAATGGAGAGGATCCTCCTGACTTATCATCGTGGACCATTGGATTTTTATCCAACGGTTACAATTATTATAACTTTAAAGGGACCCCCCCTATTTGTAGCCGTTGGATAAAAATCCAACAGCCCACGATGATGGGTCAGGATGATCCTCTCCATTAGCTCAGGAGAGGATCCAAATCCGGTAACAATCACTTTGGGGAATTCATAACGTACCATCATATTGGTACGTATCAAAATAAACATTTCATAGCGTACCAACATATATTATAGCTTACCAACATACTAGTTGGAAATGTATGTCCCAAAATAAGAAGTTTATATCGTACTCAAGTTGGAAATGTATAACATATGAGTAGTTTGTAACGCATCAAAATTAACGTTCTATAGCGTATCCAAATTGAAAGTATATAATGTACTAATAGTTTATTACTTACCAAAATTAGTAGTCTATAACGTACTCTAGAATTATATAACGTACCAAATTAGCGTTCTATAGCGTACCTTGATATTGTATAATGTACCGGTGATTTGTCATAATAGTTTGTTACGTACCAAAATTAGCATTCTATAGCACACCTAAGTTATATAACGTACCAAAATTAAAATTCTAAGCATTGCAAAATTTGTATACAGGCATTGAGCAATTTGCTCAACTTGAATGGCATTTGGATTGTGGCTTGATGTCCGGTACAAGGATGCCTCTCTTTGTGCATGCCACTTTGATTTTTTTTTTCTCTCTTTTTTTTTTTTTTTTTTTTTTTTTAACAAGCTTTTTATTTTTATTTTTTTAATTTTATTTTTAATACTTTTATTTTTTACGAACAAGCAAGGTTTTGTATTGAAATGTTGAGGTATATATCAGTAGAAGAACATATCAAGTCTACTAGGTTTTATAATTAAAGACTTTTTGCTAAAATTGAGTACTAGAATATCTATCTACTAAATTGTAGGAGCTTTGGATAATAATTTGAGAATTAATTGGTCCATTAAATATGATGGCAAATTGTAATAGCCCGTCCCTAATTTTATTTTTTTTTATTAATTTTAAAAGTGTGAATTTATGAAAATACCCTAGAGGTGAAGGTGTTGACTTTCATTGACCAACGTGTAGTAAGACCTACTAAATATTCTTTTAGTGTATTCCTAAAGTACTCGATGAGACGAACGCGTAAGCGCAAGCAGAAGTGAATTTGGAGTTACAGTTAAAGTTTTTCAGAGCTACGAACCGAATGTATTATGAAGAAATAATTATTCTAAGTATATTATATTATTTTGTACTAAATGATTGGGCCACAGGGGTGGCTTAGAAGAGGAATGGGAGAGAAGAAGAATCAGAGGAGAAGGAGAGGGCTGCTGCCCAATTAGGAAGAAGGGGAGTTTCAGGGGAAATGAGGGAGAGAGAGAAGGAGGGAGAGACAGAGGGAAGGAATTAGCCAAATTCCCTTGACCCGTTTCGACCCGTGCCTTCTACCCATTTTCTCCATAATTCCTAATGATTTTCCATTGGATTTTCCACGAATTGTAGAAAGCAAACATTCCCAAACATCATTTAGTCCTTCCCTTTTCCTTTTCCAACCCAAAAATTGATGAAATTGGCTTTGAAATCGTGAAACCCGCACCAGTGGGTGCGGGAGTTCCTTGTCTTCAATCGAACAAATATGAAACAAATTCCTCCAATCACCACCACCCATAACATCCTCTTGGGGTCAGGAACAAAGCCCAAGCAATGGTTGGGGGCGTCAGAGCTTGTTTGGAGGCAAATTAAGGACACCCAAGTTAGGGATTTCCGATGGGTTTGTGTAAAATTGAGGTGTTTCTCGGCCAAATTGGCCTTGGTCACAGAGGCCTATCGTTCGAGACACCTCGAGGTGCATGCTAGAGAACCATAGCGTGTACTATAGGTGAGTGGGTCTTTTCCTTTTTGTCGTATATGATTAATAATTCTACAAACGTTATAAATTTTAATATTGCATATAATTACTGCGAATGCTTTAAAGTACTAGTGTGAACTATGAATGGCTTGATCCATATTTAAGGTACGTAGATAGTCTAACGAGATGTTAGATGCAGGCATATAATAAATGAGACTAAATAATTGAGACAATAGCCTTGTTTGGGGAATTGAGCAATGTGAGGGACATTGGTGGAAAATGTGAGATTCAACCTTATGATTTGGTGGTTAAATGTTGGTCATAAATCAATGTATGTGATCTGAAATATTCTAACACTCAAATTAAAACCCTATGATTGTAGTATATGAAAGTAGGGATCGTTTTAGGCCGGGGATTAGAAGGGATGCTAATCAACACAATTAAGACTAAAAAAAACACTAAAATAGACTCTATAGACTCTAAACTAACTTAAAATACTCAAAACAGCAACAAACACTTAAAAAGACTCAATTTTAGACCTAACAAGTGTTTTGGACTAAAATAAACCTTAACTAGACTCAAAAGACTAAAAGAAAACAGATTTTGACTCAAATAACAAGACTAAATGAAAGGGGGATTATTTTTGACGAATTTTAAAACTTAAAACGAAAACTTTGTAGAAAATACTTTGGAAAAATGAATTTAAGTGAAATAAATGGGTGAAAGGCTAGTTAGAGGGTCCTTCTCCACATATGATATATGCATATGAACCAATTTCCAATTATTATTCCTTTAGACTATGAATGACAAGACCCCAAGTTAGTTGCATCGCACAACTAACCATCAGATTTTCCTTATTTCATTGAATTAGATGGAATACGCATCTAAACCAAATTATCTTTCTCAAGTTCCCTATATGAAACGCATGATAAAGATAATTATCTTTCTCAAGTTCCCTATATGAAACGCATGATAAAGATACGTATCAAAAGCCATTAAGTTTTGTGAAAATCATAAGCATTGACAAGGCATTCATCACTATGAAACGCATGAGACTCATACCAAGGATTTACTTAACACGATTGTGACTAGCAACCTCCACTACTTGTGAATATAAGTGAATAACTATTACGTGAAACCCCCTTATACTCTAGCATCAAATTCATGCATGCAAATTAAGTGTCGAACCCCAACCGACATACATAAACAAGTTTTAATAACTTAGATAAGCAAATCACATTCATGCCTTAAGAAACAATAACTGGACGTAATCAGTTCATATAAAACATATAATCATGGCTTCGAATTCACCTCTAACTAAAAAGAAGTTAGTTCCACATGTTCGCAAAACAAAGATAATTAAACTTAAACATTAAAAACAAAGATAGAATACACATAGAAACACTCCAGGTGGCTCCTTCTTCCTTCCTTGCTGCCAACAATGGGGATTTGTGTGAATTTAGGCTCTTGAGGTGTGGTGGATGGTGTGGTGTGAATTTGTGGTAGAAGGTGGTGGTTTTTGAGTGTTGTGGCATCAAGTATTTATAGGGTGAAGGGGAGACACGAATTTGGGCTGAAAAGGAGAGGAATTAGGACTCAAAATCACCAAAGAACAAGGATACTTTCAATTAGATTCCAAGGAGGACAAGGAATGGTCCTTGTGGCAGATTCTAGAACTTCTAGAAGGGTTACATGTGGCATAAACTTAATGCACGAAAATAGGGCTTCTAGAACTTGATATTTAGGTGATTTAATATGAAAAAGAGTCCTCTTTGAAGTTGGAATTAAGGTAGGAAAAGATTAGGATAGGATAGGATAAGATAAGGTTGGATAAGGTTTGGATAAGATAAGGAAATTTGGATAAGGTTCCTCATTTCTTGCTATTTCCTAATCTTCTTTGCATTTGGACTTCTTTCTTCAGATTTGTAGCCTTTCCTAGCCCTCCTTGACTTCAATTTCGTCCATCCTCTTTGCTCCATGGTTAAGCTATCCAATCCATGCCCAAAACTGCTCCATTTAGCTTCAAAATGGCCTTTCTTGCTCCTTTTGCCATTAGGACCTAAAACATACGAAAATAGCTTAAAAGACTAAAATAGATAGTAATTAACTAACTAAATGCAAGGAAACAACATAACTAAGTAGCATAAATATGCTCCTATCAGTGTGAAGAATCAAGAAATTAAAGTAAGGAAATATAAGTAATGATAGTTAATTAAACTAGTGTCTAGTTGGGCTTATCACTAATAATTATTCCCGAAAATAAATAGTTTGGAAGTGGGGCGTTATAGATTATGCATTTCACACCATGTTGTATATATATATTTGGAAACACTATGTTATGGTTGGGTATTAGATTGCATCATGGCATATCCATATGTATATTATCTGCACATAATTATTGTGAATGCTTTGAAGTGCAAAGGTGAACACAAGACACACAGGTAAGTTCAGGTGAGTTTATGGTATTAGTTAAAATGATGGAGTTATAGCATGACTACATTTATGTTTTAGGCAACTCCGACCTTATCGTACAGGTTGCCCATGAGTCGTACATGTTATATTAGATGCAGTTAGAGCTCATATACCTGCACCCCGGTGTTAGGGCTCCAGCCCATGGCCAGGGCACAATCCTTCACGTGATGTTCACTTCCTGCACCTTACGCTCACCTTGGATCCAAGGTAAGTGCACAATCTTGTCGTACAGACCACAATAGGTGGTTTCGACTCGTAGGTGACCCGCGATTATTCGCACAATCTTCATGTGATTGTAGCATTTGAGCGTATTTATTTACACCCAGTCCTGTCATACAAACCACTTTAGGTGGTTCTGACTTGTGTGCAGGTATACTTATTGAGCTATTGGCTAGCATGTTATTGAGCTATTGGCTAACATATTGATGAGCTATTGGCTAGCATGTTATTGAGCTATTGGCTAGCATCTTATTGAGCTATTGGCTAGCATATTGATGAGCTATTGGCTAGCATGTTATTGAGCTATTGGCTAACATGTTGATGAGTTATCAGCTAGCATGTTGATGAGTTGTTGATTCAGCCATGCAGGTCACGTAAGGTGACTTCGGCTAGCATGTTGATGAGCTATTGGTTCAATCATATAGGCCACAATAGATGGATCTAGCTGGCATACCATTTCATATTGATTTATTTCACTTGTGTTACTTATTCTTGTTGAGATATTTGACACAACATAGCTGTGAGATTGTTATTTTGGTTACAGTTTTGAGTCATATTCACGCCTGTTATTTTCTGGGAAATTATACAGGTGTTACGGCGAGGGGTTACTGCCTTTGGTAATTGAAATTGATTTGAAAAGTTTTGTTTCGCTCATTCACATTTTCTATTTTTGCACCCCTCCAGGTTCTAGTAGCAGAGTTCCGTATCGACGAGGATTCGTGGCACTTTTCAGTACAGATGTCTTCTTATGATGGTATAATCATTATCTTACCTTACTGTATTATACCTATGCTCTGTATCATGCATGAAATGGGTCCAGACCTGCTCATTGCGCACTTGTGTACTTAGGCACTTATAGGTTTTAATTTATTCACATTTTATACATTATCACACTTTATGGCTTTATCACCTTCCAGGTGTCGGTCAACACAGCTCGATTCGGGGTCCTAGTGGACATTCCGGGTTGGGGTGTGTCACATATTATGTAATTTTGCGTTAAAAACTGACTAGTTATAATATGCGTGGCACCTAAATAGTAAGGAAAAGATTAATCAAAATTTAAAACGTAATAGATGTTTGATCAAAGAAGCAGTTCAACAAGGCACTTAAATCAAAATGCCCCTTCCCGAAAATAAGAACATAATGAAGCCATCATAAATAATCAAAGTTAACATTAACTTTTGCTTTAAATCCTGTTCAAGATAAGCAAACATGAATGAGAAATGCTAATGAGACTCTCAAAGGTAAAATTCTTTATGTATTCTCTCTCAATTCAAGTTTTGGCACAACTTCCATGCCAACATTATAAAATATTATGCAAATAATATGAGGTGGTAGACAAGGCCGGCCCTTAGAATTTGGGGGCTCTAGGCGAGCCTTTAAAGTGGGCTCCAGAGTTCTCTGACTCTGACCCTTTGTACATTTATATGTAAAAACAAATTTCGCTAAATACATGAAAATGTCTTTTTCTACATAAATATCATTAAAAATTAATATTTAAAGAAGAAATATATATATAAACATTGAGTAATGCTAGGAAGACTAAATTTGTAGACTAAATTTTGGAAACTAAAGGACATGGAAGTTGATAATTGGTTTATTACTTAAACATTGATAAATGTGCTCATTTCTATTGGTGACACATTATTTAGTTTGCAAATTTAGGCTACAAATTTAATCTCCCTAACATTATCCATAAACATTACTTATATATTACACATCTCGTGTTTTTAGATGCAAGTATACTAGTTAAGTTTACATACTCTATTTTTTCGACCAATTTTTTTTCAATTTCCTATGATTTTATTTTTTTAACATTTTTATTCAATTTGAATTGTAAAAAAAAAAAAAAAAAAAAAAAAAAGGGAACCCTTCCAAAGTGAGGGCCCTAAGTAAACGCCTACTTCAACTACCTTCAAAACCGACCTGACAAAAAATTCATGAAAAACCTCACTCCTTAGCGCCTCCAAGAGAGTTTATAAAACATGTGTAGCGGTGAAAGAATCATTACTAATCTTGACAAAGTAACGAGTTACAAGTCTAATCCCACTAGCTGATATAGAATCCTCCAAAACTAGGACAGACTTGAAAAAGTATTTTTCAGACAATTAGGTGGAAACTGTACTCAAATCTGAAGGACATGAGTACTAATTAGTTGGATTTGTATCCTATTCGAATTCAAATAGTAGGAATCTTAGTAATTTTCACACCTTAATCATTTATCGTGCATTGTGCGGTCGTAAATCATTTAACTTCTTTTTTATTTAACTGGCCGTACAATGTACGATGAACGGCTATGATGTGGGGATCTTAGACAAAGTGGATTTGGAGAGGATCCTCTTCCTAATTAGTGTTATATAAATACGATTTCCTAGACCCTTAAACTTTTGATCTTCAAGAAACAAATGGTGACCCTCTTTTTTTTTTTTTTTTTTGGTGAAGAATGCTCACTGTCTTGATCATTGGAAGGGTTAGTTTAAATTCTTATTGACTTAATACTTATTTGTTTTTACATCTATTCATCGCCTTTAAAAAAATGGACTAGTTTCTGCTTTAGTTGGGAGTTGGTTTTACAAGGGTTGGGCTAAATTTAGTGTTGGAATTTAGGATTATTTTATTGCTTGAATTTGGGTTTAGTTCGTTAAAATTAGGGTTTCGTTTTCTTGTCTATTAAGGTTAAGTTAGTTCTCTATATATATGATAGTTTGTAACTCATAGAAGTCAAGTCATCCACAATGTAGTTCTTTCGAGTTATGTAGCTGTCTCGGTAATTTTGTTTAATAAAATAATTTTTATAGTTATTTTTCGTTTGTTTGTCCATTTATTTTCAACTTTCAGTTGGGATGAGAATTGGGCTAGTGATGAACCACATATATAGCACTAATTTTGTTTTGGCACCACAAAGAAATGCACTGGCCTACAAATCAGGAAGCCACATTGTGTTTCCACCCTTATTGTTAGAGTAAATCACAAGTTCAAATATCATGAAGGAAAATCGAATGAAAGAAAGAAAAAGTCATAAAAGCGGAGAAATTGTATACAACTTGTAATGATTGGTTTTTAAGTGGAATGAGGATATACATGATGGGGCATGTTGCTTACCATCCTGCACCAACTGGTGTGAGTAACAACCACAAAGTTCAAGTGACTGGTGAGAATCTGTTCTCTTTATATCAGAAACTTGGCCGATTCATATGTGGTCTACAGACAATACTTCAATCTTCTTGCCTTCTGAGTCAGTAATTTTCCCCAACTTTTGGGAATCATGGGATTTGATGATATGTGGGGAAGGCACTACCTAGCTAGCAGTAAATCCAATATGATTTTTCAGTGTTCAATTATTGGATATATGTGGTAGAACTAAAATGCAAATTTTGCTTGTCATGTTTAGTAGTGTAGGTCTCTGCATTTCTCTCATTAGCAGTGTGATGAAAACTTCATTCCATAGAAAATGCTGTGCAAATCTTAAATAATTGCTGTATATATTGATGGCATGTATTAAGGTGCATACTAATTTTTTTTTCAAATTAATTTAAGATGATATTGTGATTGTGGTAAAACGTGTTTATGTGCGGGAAGGAGGATGCGAACTGAGTGCAAGAGAAATCATTTCCGCTCTAACCAATGTGATTATGTCCACGTCTGCATGTTAATGTGCATGTTTGATTTCAATTTTTTTGATATTGCCTGAGTCTAATAACTCCACTTTGTCTTTCTATCGATCTTTCATCACCTCCATCTCCTTTTTTGTTTCCCTTCTTTAATCTTTGTTCTTACTTTTTGTTAGAAAACAATCTTTATTCTATCTTTTCTCAGTACTTTCTCTTTATTCTCTCTCAATTTCCCTATCCTACTTTCCCAGGTCTTGCCTGAATACATGTCCTATATGGAGGCTTTAACTGATCTATATATCTTTTGCTGATATTCTTTAGGCAAAAATTAGTTCAGAACTGTGATATTATCCAGTTAAAAGAGATCTAACTTTATAAGCTTTCTTATAATTGCTTGCCATATTGAAGAATTCATGTTTAAAGCATTGGTTTGTCCATGAAACAATGCCCTAATATATAAGACAACCAATAACCCTCCTGCAAACTATGATGTAATGCTAGATAACTGTTAGACCCGAAAAGCTTAAACAAACTCATAGAAATGTGCCGACAACGTACATCATGCTAATATTGTTACAAACATCCCACACACACGATAAATTTTTTGAATAAGTTGAACCTGGAGCATTGTTGCAATGTTTGAAAACCCAAATTAAGTTTTTTTTTTTTTTTTTTTTTTTCGTGAAGAGCACTTTGGATTGAAGTTCTTTGGGTCCGTGTAGTTACTGCAGTAAAATTTTACACTGACTGATGTGGAAACGCAACCCAGTTGATGATTAATAGGCATGCATATATTAGCTAGCTAGAGATGAGCTTCTTTGTGTTTATCTTGACTGATCTTTCACTCTTCCTCGTCAGACTGATGCATGAATAACCATCGTTCAATTAACTGGAAAATGGAAAACGAAATCCAGTATGCCTCTCTATCTTTGTAAGAAAAGATAGACTAACCATATAACCTCTCGTTTCCTTGACGTCAAGCTTCAAATTTGTGACTTTGCATATTATGTGGTTTTTTTTTTTCTTTCAAAATTTTGCATAATGTGTTGAAATAATTACCTGAACTTCTCAGCGAATTGCTCGGTTACTTTATTTGTTATAATAATTGTTTATCAAAGGACCATGGTTTTAGAGAATTGAACCATGTGTATCTATTAGAAAAATTATTTATTAACTAGGGTAGGCTCGATCCTGATTTGGTCTGATTTACCTCAAACTGTAAACGAACTAATGTTTAAGTTTACGGTTTGGTTTGGTTTGGTTCGGTTTAGTGTATGTTAAGCTATTATAGCCAAGAACTAGATTAAGTTGTAGCAATCACAATCAAGTAAAGCACAAAGACGTTTTACATATAAGACTATTACAATACGCTAACTTGAAGAACCTCCACCTGAAGATGCCATGAATGCTGCAAATCAATCTCAGTGCATTGCAACTCTTCTCCTCTCTGTCAGATTGTCTCGAGCTCTCACTAAGAATAGGACTTAGTTCCAAAGAGAGCAACAATTTATGAGAGCAGAGGTCACAGTATATATGTAGACATATATATCTCCTTCTCATAACTCAATAAGGATTTCCTCATAGAAAACAACTTATGTTTCCTAATACATATGAGTTTAATGCTATATCCGAATCCTTCATAGACAAGAATTAGAATACACTTTCTCATAAGGCTTTCTTATACTAATTGGACCAAAACACTCATCGTCAAAACATCCAACCTCATGTTCATATTCTTACCGTGCAGGCATCAAACTAGTAGTTAGCACAATTGAGCCAAACCACCAATTTGGTTTTAATTGGTTATGAGAAATGTTGAATTATAAGTCTATAGCTGATTAGTATTAGTGAAATAAGATGAGATTATTTGTGTATTCACTTGAGTGTATTTCTGCCAAGTGTAAGATCAAAATATGTAAGGCCATGAGAGCCATGTGTGTTGATCCTAGCTATTAGCTAAGATGGGTGGCTGTGATCGTTTTGTAGTTGAATTGGTCCAACTCAGCCGTGTAACTGTTTTATTCCTTTTTGCACGATGTGTGTGAAAAGTGTGATGCTATTAAATGAAAAGATATTCCTCTGTGAAAGATAGAGAGAATAGTTTCTTGTTCTACTTCTTCAGTGTATTCATCTTCTTCCTTATTACAAACAAAAACAAAATAAAGAAAGCAAATGCTAACATGGCCTTAGAGCCAGGTTCTATCATCTGAGCCTGGGTGTAAATCTGTGAGCTCACTGAGCTGAATCGAAGTTCACTCGCAGCTCAGTGAAGGTCGTCGAAACTTCATTACCATCACAGAAGAGAAATCGAAATATTCGGACCAAAGATGTCTGGATCTGGAAGCTCGGAGGTGAGAACTCCAATTTTCTCTGGTGAGAATTCAGTTCTGGAAGATTAAGATGGTAACGTTCTTCAAATATCTTGGGTTATGGAATCTGGTAGAAAAAAGGAATTACAACCCCCGAGTTGAAGAAGAAGAAGGAAACTGAAAAGTCATCGGAAGATACAGTTGATGAAGAAATGACTGTTGTGTTCATGAAGGATGCGAAGGCTTTAGGAATCATACAAAATGCAGTCTCTGATCAGATCTTTCCTCGGATTGCCAACGCCGATTCAGCCAAGATGGCGTGGGATCTGTTGTACGAAGAATATCACGGTGGTGATCAGGTTAGATCGGTAAAACTTCAAAATCTTAGACAAGAATTTGAATATGCTAGGATGTGAGATGATGAGTCCTTGTCCAGTTATCTTACAAGGCTGAATGAATTGATTAATCAGATGAAAACATTTGGTGAATCTCTCTCTAATTCTAGACTTGTGCAAAAGGTTTTGATTAGTCTAAGTAAACCTTATGATCCTATTTGTTTGGTCATAGAAAATACAAAGTGTCTGGAGATTGTAGAATTGCAAGAACTAATTGCAATCCTGAAGAGTCAAGAACAATGGTTTGATTTGCATGCTGTTGATACAACAGAGAGAGTTTTCTCTTCACTCTCTGTGGGTCAAAAGGGGTAAAATAGAGGTAACACCTACTCAGGGAAATCTTAGAGAAACTAGAATTTAAAGGGAAAGAAGTGGGAGTCAAAATCCAAGTTTCAACAGAGACCAACTCATCTCAAAATGTGAACTCCTCTCAATTAATGGACCAAGAAGTCATAAAACCTCAGTGTCAGGTGTGCTCGAAGTTTCATTTTGGTGAGTGTAAACACAAGGGCAAACCAAAATGTTATAACTATGACAAATTTGGGCACTGGGATAAAGAGTGTATTGCAGGAAAAATAGTGCAGAAAGCTAATAGTGCAAATCAAGCAGAAGTGTCAGGAAATCTGTTTTATGCCAACAATGCCATCACTGAGGCTAGAGTGAATGGAAAATGGTACATTGATAGTGGATGCAGCAATCATATGACAGGAAATGTGAATCTTCTTGTTGATGTGAGAACCAACATTTCAGGCAAAGTTCAAATGCCTACTGGAGATCTCGTAAATATTGCAGGAATGGGTTCTTTGGTTATTGACACTAATAAGGGCAAAAAGTATGTCAGAGAAGTCATGTATCTTCCTGGTTAAAAGAGAATTTGCTCAGTGTTGGTCAAATGGATGAACATAGATATTTCTTGTTATTTGGTGGAGGAATGTGTAATGTGTTTGATGGTCCTTCACTGGATTGCTTAGTCATTAACGTAAAGATGAAAGAAAACAGATGTTATCCTTTGTCATTTCTACCTAAAAATCAAATTGCACTGAGAGCTAGTGTAAATCATTCTGCTTGGGTTTAGCACAGAAGATTTGGACATCTACATTTTGCTGGTCTTAAGCAATTGAGGGATAAGGATATGGTGTATGGCCTACCACATCTTGAAAGTCATAGTGGTGTATGTGAAGGCTGTCAATATGGAAAACAACACAGAGATAAGTTCTCAAAGAATCAAGCACTGAGAGCAAATGCCCCACTTGAAGTTGTCCATGTTGATCTATGTGGCCTTATGAAATTTGAGTCAATTGCTGGAAATAAATATTTCATGCTGTTGATAGATGATTGTTCTAGAATGGTTTGGGTGTACTTTCTAAAGCACAAGTCTGAATCATTAAGTTGTTTTAGGAAATTCAAGGCTATGAGTGAGCTACAATGTGGTTTTAAAGTAAAGTGTTTGAGAAGTGATCGAGGGGGAGAGTTCATGTCAACTGAGTTTGTATAATTCTGTGAGAATGAAGGAATACAGAGGCAACTTACTCTAGCTTACACTCCATAGCAAAATGGAGTTGTAGAAAGGAAAAATAGGGCAGTGGTTGAAATGGCAAAATCTATGCTACATGAGAAGGGAATGCCATATTATCTCTGGGCTGAGGCAGTGCATACGACTGTGTACCTATTAAATATATGTCCCACAAAGGCCTTGAACAACATCACACCTTTTGAAGCCTATTCTGGAAGGAAACCAGGTATTGCTCATCTGAGAATATTTGGTGCTCTATGTTATGTTCATGTTCCAAAAGAGCTTAGACACAAGCTTGAATCCAAAAGTGTAAAAGGTGTATTTCTTGGCTATACAACCTGTGAAAAGGGTTATAGAGTGTTTGATCCAGTTACCAAGAAGCTTATTTTGTCTAGAGACATTGTATTTGATGAAGAAGCATCTTGAGATTGGAAAAGGAGTTCTGAGCAACATGTGATGCCTCTTACTGATAGAAGATTTGTATATGAAAATCTCAATTATGAAAATAATGAAAGTTTTGAACTATCTCAAATTTCCCTGTATCTCAGTATCATGGAAGGAGTGCTAATGCTGAAAGTTCAAACTCTAAAATCACCTTGTCTCCCTCAGATGAATCTTCCAACAACATAAGTCAAGATGAAAGAAACACTCAAGCATTTGGTCACACTCCACTGAAATGGAGAAAACTAGATGAAGTATTGGCTTAATGCAATCTCTGCATCATGGATCCAGAGAAGTATGAAGAAGCAATGCAAGATGAATCCTGGTTAAAAGCAATGGAAGATGAATTAGCTATGATTGAGAAGAATGGCACCTGGAAGCTTCTGGATAGACCAACAGAAAAGCCTGTCATTGGAGTTAAGTGGGTCTACAAAACCAAGTTAAATCTTGATGGTTCAGTTTTAAAAAACAAAGCTAGGCTGGTTGCAAAGGGTTATGCTCAAAAGCCAGGACTAGACTACAATGAAACTTATGCTCCAGTGGCTAGATTGGATACTATCAGGACTCTTGTAGCTTTGGCAACACATAAGAACTAGAAATTGTATCAGCTTAAATCTGCTTTTCTGAATGGTGTATTGGAAGATGAAGTTTATGTAGATCAACCTGAAGGTTTTGTAGTTAAAGGAAAGGAAGATAAAGTACAGATTGTACAAAGCTCTTTATGGGTTAAAACAGGCACCAAGGGCCTGGTATGGAGAAATTGACACATATTTGTCTCAGTGTGGTTTTGATAAAAGTTTGAGTGAACCAACACTGTACAACAATGCAAGGGGGAAAAGACATCTTGATTGTTTCTATCTATGTGGATGACATAGTCTGCACTGGAAGTAATAGGCTGATGCTTGAAGAGTTTAAGGAAGATATGAAAAGGAAATATGAAATGACAGATTTGGGTCTTCTTCATCAATTCCTTGGAATGGGAATAATTCAGACCAACTCTAGTATTTTCATTCACCAGAAGAAATATGCAAGTTCTTTGCTAAATAAGTTCGGCCTAAATGAGTGCAAGTCTGTGATCACACCTCTTGTGGCAACTGAAAAGTTAACCAAAGATGATGGAAGTGAAGCAATCAGTGAAGAATTATACAGAAGCATTGTGGGGAGTCTTCTATATCTCACAGCCACTAGACCTGACATAATGTATGCATCCAGTCTACTTGCTAGATTTATGCATTGCCCTACCAGCAAGCATTTTGGAACTGCTAAACGTGTGCTTAGATATATTAAAGGGACTATAGACTATGGTTTGGAAAATACAAAAGGCAAGAAGGCAATATTGATTGGCTATTGTGGCAGTGACTGGGGTGGATCATTAGATGATAGCAAAAGTACATATGGATATGCATTTTCTTTTGGAAGTGGAATTTTTTTCTTGGGCTTCAGTCAGGCAAAACTGTGTTACATTATCTACTGCAGAAACAGAGTACTTAAGTGCATCTAATGCCATTGCACAAGCAATCTGGCTCAGGTTTGTACTAGAGGACTTTGGAGAACTTCAAACTGAAGCAACACCATTGCAATGTGATAACACGTCTGCAATTGCAATCACCAAGAACTCTGTGTTTCACCAGAAGACTAAACACATAGATAGAAGGTATCATTTTATTAAGGATGCACTGCAGAAAAGAATCATCGATTTGGTATATTGTCCTACTAAAGAGCAGCTAGCAGATATTTTCACAAAACCTTTGGCTAAGGATCGTTTCAACTATCTCAGGAGTATGCTTGGAGTGAAATCAGCTCAAGACCTAAAGGGGAGTGTTGAATTATAAGTCTATAGCTGATTAATATTAGTGAAATAAGATGAAATTATTTGTGTATTCACTTGAGTGTATTTTTGCCAAGTGTAAGATCAAAATATGTAAGGCCATGAGAGCCATGTGTGTTGATCCTAGCTATTAGCTAAGATGGGTGGCTGTGATCATTTTGTAGTTGAATTGGTCCAGCTCAGCCTTGTTAACTGTTTTATTCCTTTTTGCACGATGTGTGTGAAAAGTGTGATGCTATTAAATGAAAAGATATTCCTTTGTGAAAGACAGAGAGAATAGTTGCTTGTTCTACTTCTTCAGTGTATTCATCTTCTTCCTTCTTACAAACAAAAAAAAAAAAAAAACGAAAACAAAGAAAACAAACGCTAACAAGAAAATATTTTGTTTTCTCCTATATATATCAAAGGAAACTTCCTACTGTAAATTGAACGACAGCTGAAAAAAAAAAAATTATCGATGAAGATGGAGAAATTTTGAGAGATTTGATGTCTGGTGCGAAAAATAACCAAACTATAAGTTGAAGGTACCGTTGTTTACTTTGTTCGGTTTAAACAGTTTGGGCGGTTTTTTTTTTCCGCTCCTACCTCTAAACACTGTTTTAGTTAACTCCCTTGTAGAGTTTTTTAAAACCTAGTTTACAAAACCTACTCAGTAATTAATCACATAGGCAAGCATCTATTTAATTTTTTAACACGTCATTAGGCATCTGAGTTGATTCTATAATTTGTTTCTGCTAAAGGTTTCATTTTCTCTGTGTATTCCTGATTACTTTTTTGTTTGATCCACAGGACATTCTTAAGAATGTTGCATCTCAAAATACACGTGGTTATATCATCGGATTTTGTATTAAATTCTCTCCAAAAAATAATGTAATTAATCATATATTCTCTGTTCATATTCCTATCCATCAAGCTTACATCATTGGTTCTGTATAGAAGGATCCTTTATAGAATCTCATCGAACTTCATCTCCTACAAGTAACTAACTCAATCCGAATCGATAAAAACATATGCGCACTCAAAATTTGTTCCTTCTACTCACCTTGGCTCGAGCTGTAAAGCGAAAAAATCAAGCAAGTCCAAACTAGTGGCTTCATGCTTATCTATCGCATCTTTGTTGTACTTCCCAAATTGCGTTGTAAATGGTGAAATTTTACAAACGTTGTTTATGTAGCGTGACTTTACCACCTAATAGAACAATTCAGTTAAAAAATGACATGTGTCCAAAATTACTAATGAGTTTTTCTATCTTAAACATTGATCATCTTTATCACTCAATATTATCATGGAATAAAATTACTCCTATTTTTTTAAATAAAAATTTATATATTATATATGATCAATCAAAGAGAGACGATTTAAATAGAATTCCACCTGAAAACGAAAACATAAAATAGACCACAGTGACTGCTCATGGGATTAAGGGTCGATAAATGATCATGCTTTTTCAATGGGGAACCAGTGGAAAGCAAACTAGTTGCTCACAATAAAGGAAGGAATTATGAAGGTTGATATAGATGTGTGTGTCTGCGTTAATGTCAATATATCGACGTTGTCCAAAACACCAAAAACAAAAGAATACATATAAATTTTATAGGAAACTAGATATTAATCCTTGAAATAGATTATCTTTAGACTAAAACCTTAACCAAGATAAAAAATTGATTATAACCATATGTTCGGTTACCACTTGCGTGATGCTATAAGCAGAAAGCTGCTTTTGGACAAAGCAGAAAACTTAACCAATCAAGGAATTTATAACTTTGCCAGTCAATTTAGCATTAGACGTCACAGAACCGAGCGCAATGACATTCTAGAATTCATATAGCTGACCTTATTTAGTGAAAAAAAAACTTTGTTGTTGTTGTTGCTAGTCAATTTATTATTGTGAGCTTATCCAGTAAACATTATATGTATCTCACTTCTTTCCGGGAAATCATCTGCCTTTGACTTATGTCCAAGTCAGCATTTATATGTCATTTTTTTTCTTCTTAAATTATTCTTGAGTGAATTATAATGTCTCATATTTAATTTATTTATAACTTTTCACTTTATTGATAACAAAAATGATTCTACTTAAAAATGAAACTTTTTGTTCAACCCAAGATATTATCTTCAACTGTGTAAGAAGAAAGGGCCAGGGCCACCATCCACATCTAATTTTTCTTCTTCTTATACATCTAATAGTGCATGATTTATTTTTACCATTTTTTTTTTCTAGTGTGGATGATGTATTTTTACCGTCTCATACATCGAATCTACCGATTTTTTTTCTTTTGATGTTAATGTATCAATACTTCCGTACCTATATGTATGTATGTGTAGAATATGTACTACACTTCCGCACCGCTACTTCTATACCAATGCTAACGTATCCATTCTTTCGTACCTATATGTATGTATGTACCTATGTGTACGTATGTACTATCACTTCCATTCCAATATTTCCGCACCTATGTGCACGTATATATGTACCTACACATATGTACCGACACTTATCCAATTCCTATATATAGATAATAAGGAGTTGTTATACTATTTTTTTGTGATATATATATATATATATATTAAGGGTTATTATTTAATTTTTTAAACTATTGTTTTTGTAGTTGATTTTTCTATCTTCGACTTCTTAAGGTGACTGACCTAAAATTACTATAGACTTAATTTGTTTGTCAGCAAGTATAAATTAGTATAATTTACCTTAATTGGATTTATCTTATTGACTTTCGTATCAAAATTTAAATGTTTTTGAATTTTGAATGGTTTATTAACGGAATATATTTAAGCCTTAATTATAGAATAGGTTGACAATTTAAATGGGAAAGTTTGTAAATATGGTAGGTAATAGTGGTATCTTATAATATGATGTGGCGGTGAATATTAAATTAGGAACTTAAATAAGATTTTAAAATCCATTCAGGTTATAATGTAAAAATTACCTCATATAGGCCCTAAAATCTAAATGTTCCTAAATTTTATTTGGTTCATTGTTTTGGTGTCTAATTTTTAGGTGGCTCATTTACTCCAAAAAGCAGATTAGAATCCACTTAATTTCTTTTGAGAATTACTAAGAATGGCAAGACAGATTTCAGTCATTTGCCATGGCGTCTTTGGCTTGTTCGTCAAAATTGTTTGGCTCTTTTGACAAAATTGCATTATTGTTTTTCTCATAATTTTTGAGAAGGTAATTAGGTTGTTGATCTTTTGGCTAATTATTAAGTTGATCATGTTGATTCTCATGGGTGGGGATCATGTCCCAAATTTTGCTACTACAACTTATTTTAAGGGTTTTCATTGGTTCCCTAAATATCGTTTCCCATAAATTTATTTTCATTGCTTTTTTGAGGGGTTTAGTTTTTTATCTTTTTTGCATGTCCAAAATACCAAGAATAATAAAACAAAATTGTCCAATGCACAACCATTTTGTAAACTACAAATTTTTTTTTTATATATTTTATTCATTAAGATCATCTAAATCATGAGGAATAATTTAAATTCGAGTGCAGAAAGAAAGTACACTTCTATGATAAATTTGACTAAATCACTTATTCATTTTAATTTTTCATTTTCTTTTCTAAAAAGGTATATGTGGCCCATCACTTTAAAAATTAACAAAATACTTATAAAGCAAAGTTGAAATGCAAGTAATTCAATTATTAATTGGTTGGCATTGGAATATGACAGAAAAAGGCTTATACATATGGTGGTGCCCATAGTTGTCTGGCTCAGAATCTCATAAACACTAAACCAAAGAATTATCCCAACCTTTTACAAACCCAGAATATCTTTTATCCCGAAGAGTTTAACAAACCCAGAATATCTTTCATGTTAGTCTTCATATTCGGATATCTATAACTGATTTCACGTGACCTTCATGTGATGAAAATTAAAAGGAAAACCTCGCAAGGAGGTTATGTCCGAGAAAGTCGGAGCTTAGAAAACCTGGTGACTTGCGCTCGAAAACCTAGGGTTTGGACGACGGCGCGTACAGGAAAGTATGACAGAGACGGCTATTGTGCTGGTGAACGGCGCGTGGGTGTGGAGAAAGGTGTGCGAGGCGTGCTGGGTGTCATGGAGGACCCGGATACGGAAGGTATTATGGAGAACTAGGGCAGAATTTAGGAAGTAAACTTCAATTTACGGATAAAGAGAGGGGGGGAGTGGTGATCGGCAGGAAGGAAGTAGAAGAGGCTCTGATTGGGTTTCACTATATTCTGTTAGCAGAGGTGCTCACTGAAAGGGTAGTGAATGCGGAGGTGTTCATTGATCTGTTCACATCGTTGGATTTAAGAGGAGGAGGAGGAGGAGGAGGAGGAGGAGGAGGAGGAGGAGTTGGGGGGGGGGGGGTGGCAGTGCCGTATGAAGGGTTGGAGGCTCGTATGGATTTAAGGGGCAATGTTCTTCGATCACCGTCGCGTAGAACCAAGAGTCAAAGTACGGGGGAGGGAAGTGGGCGAACTGTGGGGTCACGAAGAGATGGGGATACGTATCATGATGGGCTGCAGGGGGAACTGCGGCGGAGTGATAGGGTAGGGAGAGCGGAACAGGAGCGTAGGAGGGACGGGATTAATATCGAGGGAGATATGGATATGGAGGACACGGCCTCCTCACCTGGGAAACAAGACAAAAATGCTCGACAGGGTGGAGAGGGGAGTGGGAGAAGGGAGGGGGTTCCGTAGCACTCGCCAACTAACTTTACCCAACATAGCCAAATTAAAGCCAATAAGGTCTCGAAAACCCAATCCGCCAAGTTTCTTGCCCATGGTTAACTTCTCCCATGCCACCCAATGACTAACCATAACTCATTCCATTTCCTTACATGTGGTCACGGGCAATTTAAAACATGACATCGCAAGGTTCGGCATCGCCATTGCAACAGATTTAATCAAAATTTCCTTCTCAGCCGGAGACAAAAATTGCTCCGCCCACCCATCAATATGGCCTTCAATACCCTGTCGAACCGATTCAAACACGGCCTTCAATACTTCCCAAAACCTTCTCTAGCCTGAATATTCATTTTTGCTACAATATGCTTTTTATTCTTCTTCAAACAACCCTTCCCAAAATAAATATAACTTTTCTCCAGATTAATAATTTGACCCGAGACCTTACCATACTCCTCCAATATTTTAACTACGTTCCGTGCCTCCGTCTCGTCCGCTTTACAGAAAACCACCGAGTCATCCAGAAAGAACAAATGAGTGATTGCCGTTGCTCCCAGCGCCACCCGCAAGCCACTAATCATCCTTTCCATTTCATGTTTTCGTATGTAGGACGACAGAGCTTCAACACATATAAGAAATAAGAAAGGTGACAACGGATCACCTTGCATCAACCCCCTCTGAGGACGAAAATAGCCCGATAGGTCTTCATTCACCATCACACTATACGATGATAAACCAACTATTCAAGATATCTCTCCACGTCCGAAATGCATGGTAAACGTCTCTCCAAGTCAGCCACACAAGTTGGATACTCTTCAACCTCTTCAACAGATAGCAAGGAATCACACTTCTTCCTTATCTAAAACTCATGTGTAACTTAGTTTTGAATTTCAAATGTAATCAGATGATATGTAACCAACCTCATCTTGTAATCTCTATATAATGAAGTCCATACCTCACTCATAATTAATTGAGTTGAGTTTATACAATCTATGTTTACAATCCTAGCTTAAATTCTTTCATGGTATCTCTGAGCTAAAAGTCTAACGACAGATTTTTTTTTTCTCTTCTCACATGGCTTCTCCTTCTTCCTCTCCCATTCCCCTCCCAAATGTCTCCAACTTTCTCACGATCAAACTTGATCGTACCAACTACCCCCTCTGGCACGCCCAAATGCTACCTCTCCTCCGCAGTCGTAATCTTGTTTCCTTTGTCGACGGAACCAGTCCGTGTCCTCCAGCATACCTGAAAGATGATAATGGCAACATCACTGACAAAGTCAATCCCGACTTCGATACTTGGATCCAACAGGATGCCACTGTTATGTCCTGGATCAACTCTTCTGTTCACCCTACCGTACTTGCTGCTTTAATTGGGAAAACTAGCTCCCATTCTGCATGGACAACCCTACGTGATCGATATGCTTCTCAGTCAACCGGTCGCCTTCTCCAACTCCGCAGTGAGTTGATGAATACTCACAGAGGTGATTCTTCCATCTCTGAATTCTTGGATAAAGTTAATTGTCTCGCAGATACTCTCTCTCTCTCTGGTGCTCCTGTTTCAGACTCCGATGTTGTTGCCATCATTCTCAACAACGTAGGCCCTGCCTATGAAAGCACCGTTGCCTCCGCCTAAGCTCGTGATGAGGCCATTACCTACAGTGCTTTGGAAGCACTTCTCCTTGGCGCTGAAAGACGACAGAAAATGCATACTGCATTTGGTACTGACAACGGCCTCACTGCCCTTGTAGCAGGCCGCAATGGCAATCGTGCACCTGCATCTTTTCGGGGACGAGGCTCCTCTACTGGGTTTCGCGGTCGTAGTCATTTTCCTAGTGGTCGTGGCTCTTCAAATCGCCACTGCAACTCTCCTCACTTTCACCAAGGATCTCCCTCTAATCAAGGCTCCCACTCTCGCCAAACTGATGGGATTCTCGGCCCAGCTCCTTCCCACAGTCCTTTCACTACTGGACGCATTCAATGTCAAATATGCAGTCGTCATGGCCATTCTGCGATCGACTGCTTCAACCGCCTAAACATGTCTTATGAGGGACGCGTTCCTGCACCTCGCTTGCAAGCGTTTGCTGCTACGGCACCTTCTGCCTCTGCCACAGCACCTGCCATACAGGAGTGGTTGTTTGACTCAGGGGCTAATGCTCACATCACAAATAATTCTGCCAGTCTTTCGAATCCTCATCCTTATAATGGCATGGACCAAGTCAATGGAGTTGGTGGAACAGGTTTGCCAATTTCACACATAGGGACCACTTGCATTCGTACACCTCACTCCACCTTTAGCTTACCTAATACACTACTTTGTCCACATGCATCCACCAATATTATTTCAATCCATCGCTTTACCAAAGAAAATAATTGCTCTCTAACCCTATATCCTAATTCGTATTCTGTTCAGGATCTTCACACGGGGAGGATGCTTTTACAAGGCCCGAGTAGAAATGGATTCTACCCTTTCTCTGGTGTTTCATCAACAAATAAAGGCGTGTCTGCATTTTTAGGTACTAGAGTGTCCAATTCAATTTGGCACTCTAGGTTAGGTCATCCATCTTCTCATATTTTACAAAGTTTGGTTTCTAGGAATAAATTGCCCATTAAAGGCGTTGTCACTAGTGAGTTCTCTCACTCATGTCCCATGGGTAAGAGTCACAAGTTACCTTTTCAATTGTCAACTTCTAGGTCTTTGTCTCCATTAGAATTGGTTCATTCCGATGTATGGACTTCACCTTCATTTTCTATAAATGGTTTTAAATATTATGTAGTATTCATTGATGATTATTCCCGCTACTCTTGGCTATATCCATTAAAATTAAAATCCGATGTTTTTTCTACTTTTGTGTCATTCAAGAAACTGGTTGAAAACTTGTTTAATACTAAACTAAAATCACTCCAAACCGATGGAGGAGGAGAGTACGTCAACAATACTTTTAAAACTTTTTTAACTCAACATGGAGTTTTCCATCGCTTTACATGTCCACATCATCCCGAACAAAACGGCATTTCTGAACGAAAACATCGTCATATAGTTGAAACTGGCCTCACCTTACTTGCTCATTCATCCTTACCTACTTCATTTTGGGATGATGCTTTTCATACAGCAACTTATTTGATCAATCGTTTACCAACTAGAGTTCTCCATGATGAGTCTCCTTTTCAAAAGTTGTTTCACAAACCTCCTAACTATGATTTTCTTAAAATTTTTGGGTGTGCATGTTTTCCCTATATTCGTCCCTATAATACTAATAAGTTACAATTTCGTTCCAAACGTTGCATTTTCTTAGGATATTCATTAAATCAACATGGTTATAGATGTTTAGATATGTCCACCGGTCGCATATTTTTGTCACGTCATGTCTTATTTGATGAAACCATTTTCCCCTACAAAGAATCCATTTCTACAAAGCCTTCCTCCTCCCCGTCATCTACAATACTGACCATTGATTCCCATCCTTTAATAAATCCCCCTAGGACTCCTAGCTCCACTACTTTCCCACCAAATCCGCATCCCACCTTACTTTCCACTCAACCTAACCCTTTTTCTCCTACTTTTCCCCAAAACCCGCACCATCCCACCTTACTTTCCACTCAACCTACCCCTTTTCCACCTAATTTCCCACTACATCCGAACCCCACCATTCCTTCCACTCCATCATCAACACCACCACATATTCCCTCTTCACCTATATTAAACAATCCTATTCCATCCCCATCACCCCTCTCACCTGTACACTCTATACCTGCCCTTTCCCCACCTCTATCCTCTACGAATGCAGTAGGTGTTGCTCCTGTCTCATCTTCCTCTCCACGCCACAGTCAACCTGTTCACTCCATGGTCACCCGTTCAAAGGATGGCATTCAAAAACCCAATCCCAAATATGCGCTTATTTCTGATGTGACTAATGACCTTGTTGAGCCTACTTGTTTTACACAGGCAAATAAGTTCCCTGAATGGCGTATGGCAATGGCAGAAGAGTTCAATGCTCTGCAACAAACAGGAACGTGGTCCTTAGTTCCTTTTCATTCCACAATGAATGTTCTCCCAAATAAATGGGTGTACCGTATTAAACGTAAATCTGACGGCTCCATTGAAAGGTTTAAAGCTCGTCTTGTTGCCAATGGTTTTCGTCAACAGGAAGGACTCGATTATAGCGAGACGTTTAGTCCTGTCGTCACTCATGCAACCATCAGACTTATTCTCTCCGTGGCTCTTCATTTTAACTGGCAAATACGCCAGCTTGATGTCAAAAACGCATTCCTCCATGGTTCCTTAACTGAGGAAGTCTACATGCGCCAACCTTCTGGCTTTGTCGATCCACAGTTTCCAGCACATGTATGTCGTCTTCGACGGTCCTTATACGGCTTAAAACAGGCTCCACGTGCTTGGTTTCAGTGTTTCTCTCAACATTTGGAAGAGCTCGGGTTTCATGCATCAATGGCAGATTCTTCACTGTTCATTTACTTCAATGGAACTACTGTTATTTATTTACTCATATACGTTGATGACATCCTTGTTACAGGTAATAATCCATCTCACATCTCCACCTTGATTCATCAATTGGGAAACAAATTTTCAATGAAGGACCTTGGGGCCTTGCATTATTTTTTGGGAATGGAAATTACGAGAACACCGACGGCCATGTATTTAACCCAGTCAAAATATATCCTGGACCTCCTCAAACGAACTAACATGGCTGACGCCAAACCATTGTCTACTCCAGCCCTCCCTGGCCGCAAGCTTAGTTTGTATGAGGGTGAGCCCTTGGATGATGGTACAAATTTTCGCAGTGTTGTTGGGGCTCTCCAATATCTCTTATTCACACGGCCTGACATTGCTTTCGCTGTAAATCAAGTCTGTCAATATATGCATTCACCCACAACTACACATTGGGCTGCAGTCAAGCGCATTCTTCGCTATTTGAAAGCCACTCATAATCACGGTATTGTTTACAAACTCAGTTCGTTGTCCCTAACAGCCTTTGCCGATGCCGACTATGCTGGTGACCCCGATGATCGTCGCTCCACTGGTGGCCATTGCATTTTTCTAGGGGATAACTTGATCTCTTGGAGTTCTAAAAAACAAAGAGGTGTGTCTCGCTCAAGTACAGAGGCTGAGTATCGCCAAATGGCCTATACCTCTGCCACCTTGTCTTGGTTCCGCCACATATTCCGCGATCTTCATCTCCCTCTAAATCCACCACAATTGTGGTGTGACAATATCAGTGCCTTGGCAGTAGCTTCCAATCCAGTCTATCAGGCTCGTATGCGTCATGTGGAAGTTGATTATCATTATATTAGAGAAAAAGTAATTCGCAAAGAACTAGTTGTGGGATATGTTTCTTCCGTTGACCAACTCGCGGATCTCTTAACCAAGGGTTTGTCCACAGCTCGTTTTAGTTATCTCATCTCCAAGCTTCCTGTTTGTCAACGTCCACTCAGCTTGCGGGGGCGTGATACACCAACTATTCAAGATATCTCTCCACGTCCGAAATGCATGGTAAACGTCTCTCCAAGTCAGCCACACAAGTTGGATACTCTTCAACCTCTTCAACAGATAGCAAGGAATCACACTTCTTCCTTATCTAAAACTCATGTGTAACTTAGTTTTGAATTTCAAATGTAATCAGATGATATGTAACCAACCTCATCTTGTAATCTCTATATAATGAAGTCCATACCTCACTCATAATTAATTGAGTTGAGTTTATACAATCTATGTTTACAATCCTAGCTTAAATTCTTTCATACGACACCGTAGAAATGCATTCATGAATCCAAGCGCAAAATTTAGGATGAAAACCCAAAATTTCCATTACCTCAATCAGGAATCCCCATTCCACTCGATCATAAGCTTTCGCTATATCCAATTTAATCGCCATTCTACCGTCTTCCCCTTCCACACCTTGCTTCAAAGAATGCAATATCTCATGAACAACAAGAATATTATCATGGATTTGCCTCCCCAGAACAAATGTTGACTGACTGAAGCTAATAATCCGATCCATCACAGTCTTTAACCTTTGTGTCAACACTTTAGCAAATACCTTGTACACAACATTACATAAAGAAATCGGCCTGAGTTCCGTCATTAGCCGCGGAGCCTTCACCTTTGGTATTAAGACAATATGAGTATGATTGAGCTTTTGTACAAACGCCCTGAGTGGTGAAAAGCTTGCACCATCCGTATGATATCATCACCCACCACTTCCCAATGATCCTGAAAAAACCCAACCGTAAACCCATCAGGTCTAGGTGATTTAGTAGCCAGAATTTGGAACTCAACATCTCGAATTTCATCCGTTGAGAACGGCCGAATAAGCTCCTCATTCTGCCGTGTATCCACCGTCCCACCCACACACTCCACCACATCCCCTCCTTGCTGAGAACCCCCTGACTGATATAAGGCATTGAAGTAATTAACCACAATCTCCTGCGTGTACACTGGATCTTTTTGTCATACCTCATTATGATCTTCCAACCCCTGCAAACGATTACCCCTCCTCCGTTGAACCGTTTAACCATGAAAAAACTTTGTATTTTTATCACCTTCTCGGAGCCATGTATTACGAGATTTGACCTTCCAATATAATTCTTCCTTCTTGAAAGCCACCACCAATTCTTTGTCCTTTCCTCTAATATAATCTTGTCGAACACCCTCCACTAGTACAAAAACATGTTTGCGCGACGAAAACTTGCGCGACGCAGCTAAATGCGTCGCGCAAAGTATGTTTGCGTGACGTTAAACACAAAACGTCGCGCAAAACGGTATTGCGCGATGCCAATCTTCGTCGCGCAAAGTTGTGTGCGTCCCGCAAGATTTTGGCTTTAAAGCAAGTAAGCTTTAGCACTTTTTCTGTTGACTTTGCGTGACGCAGGGCTACGTAAGTCGCGCAAAACAGCTTTGCGCGACGCACGTACACTTACGTCGCGCAAAACATCTTTGCGTGACGTATGTGGCGTCACGCAAAAGCGCAAAGCTGTTTTGCGCGACGCCACATACGTCACGCAAAGTCAACGACTTTTTTTTCCTTTACTTAGTCAGTTTGGGTGGTAGAAATTGCAAACTAGTTGCAACAACTACCTCTCCCTCCCCCATCTCTGTTCTAAACATTCTCCAATTCTCTCCATTCCTTAATCTATTTGTATCCGGTAAGCAATTTGATTTTGTATATGCAACTTTGAATTGAGAATTCAAACTAAAACTACTAAACTTGTTTTGTACAGGATTTTTGTATACAATTATCATTGAAGAACGAATTTGAAGGTATTTTTTTCATATTGCATATGGGATTTTTGTATATGTACCTTTGCTTACTTGCTATGCCCTTTTTTGGTAATGGTGGAGTTTTGTGAGATTGAATTTTGAAGTAATCTTTATTAATTTTACCTATTAAAAGGAGTGAGATTGTAGATATATTGTTGAAGACTTGTTTGGGCTTCATTTGAATACTTTATCGAGGTTAACTTATATATTTACATAGAAGAAATTGTAAGAAATGTTGGTTTCCCCTTGAAATTTCCTTAATTTGTGCTATACGGTTGAATTGAGGGTAAATGCAATGTGTTGCAACTAAGAATTATATAGAAAACCTACAAAAGCCATGATCTTCAAAGCTAATCTTATCATCACTATTAAATTCTCAATGCTAAGACAATAGGTTTTAGTTCAATAATGAGCGGGTTGATTTTTGTGAGCATACGCCATACTTATGTAGATAAACAATGGCTATGATTCTCTTATTAAATCCTTGTAGAAACTCAATATCATCTTCCAATTTTAATACAAGTAAGTAATTTAGGATTCATTTTTAGTCTCAATCCTTTGTAAACTTGAAGACAACCAAAACATCTTTCAATAAGATTTTTTAAAACCAATATGTAGCCAAAATACGCTTACACTTGTGTTCATATTCTAACAGTACATTTATCTCACCACCAAAATTACTCGAGTGTAACTAACTAGAATATGTATATTCGATGATATAATTAGTATAAACAAATAAAAACTAAGGCCATCAACATTATAGTTTACAAGGATTAATATTTTGTATCTATTTTATTTAGTTTCACTAATTATTGTGATTTAATTTATTTGTATGCACATATTTTTGTACATCAATTACAAAATTGTTTTGTGTTGTACGAAGTTAATACAACTTAACTTCGTACACTTTTTTTTTCAAGAAAAGCTTAGTTTCCCGTTTGAGAGTTAGTTGGATTTTGTGCAAGGATGCAAAAGCATGCTTGCGGTCCAATTAATTATTGAATTGTCCCATTTTTTGGACAGTTTGGGAAGGCATAGTTATGTGTTGTAGTTTGCGGTTCATAGATTAGGTTTCGATAGTGGAAATTTTGGTAACATTTCCTAATGTTCTTCGAGTACACAGTGGATATTATGTATCTACTGCGTGCACTTGAAGAATTGTAAGGAGATGCTGTCGAAATTTGCCCATGTCGAAATTTAATCCATTGGAATCGTAAATTACGGCACATAACTGTGTATTTTTGAATGGGATAGGCCCTTACCGGAGGAATAAGGTGAGAAGACAATAGTTGAAGTTGTTGTACTTTTATTGGGATTGCAGGCAAAATGGACAAACAGTGGATACAGAATCATAATAGATGTGCTATCGAGTACTTGGATGGAATAAATGATTTCATTGAATTCGCAACTAGACACAACCGAGGTTCAACTCATATTCGATGTCTCTGTAGGAAGTGTAACAACTCAACGAGGGAAACATTCGAAAATGTTCGATTTCATTTAGTAAGAAATGGGATGATGGAGACCTATACTACTTGGTATCATCATGGAGAACGATTAGACCAAGCTTCGTCTTCATACATGACACGAGTGGAGACTGTTGAATGTAATGTGGATCCTAATGAACAAGTTATGGATATTCTAAATGATGTTTATCCATATGCTACAACCAACATCAATCAGGAAGGGGGAGATGACGGTCGTCCAACCATGGATAGTAAGGCATTCAAAAACTATGAAAAACTATTGAAAAATGCCAAGCAAGAATTATATCCGGGGTGTGAAAACTTTTCGATGCTCACAGCAATTGTGGAGTTGATGCATGGAAAGATCAAGTTTCGTTTGTTAAACAAGTGTTTCGATTACTTTTTAGGAGTTATCAAGATGATGTTTCCAAAGGACAATTGTTTACCTGAAGATCATAAAAGTGCCCAAAAAGTGTTGAAGGGTCTTGGATTGGGGTATGAAAAAATTCATGCATGTGTAAATAATTGTATATTGTTCTATAAGGAGAACACACAGTTGGATAAATGCCCTGTATGCAATGAGCCAAGGTTTAAAATGACATCAAAAAATAGAAAGACCAAGATTCCACAAAAAGTAATGCGTTATCTTCCATTGAAGCCTAGGTTGCAACGATTGTACATGTCGATGCACACCGCTACCGATATGAGATGGCATAAAGAAGGAAGAGTAAATGACGATGTTATGAGGCATCCTGCAGATGGAGAAGCATGGAAAGAATTCGATCGAATGTACCCTGATTTTGCAGCTGACCTGGGAAACGTCAGATTGGGACTTGCCACTGACGGATTTAATCCGTTTGGGGTTCTAAACCAAATCCACAGCACTTGGCCGGTCGTCGTGTTTCCTTATAATCTGCCGCCTTGGAAGTGCATGAAGAAAGAATACATGATGTTGACTCTATTAATTACTGAAGATCCAGGAAAGTCCATTGATGTTTATTTGCGGCCGTTGGTAAATGAGCTAAAAGATTTATGGGAAAACGGTGTTCGTACATATGATAAGTATACTGGGCAAATGTTCACCATGAGAGCAGCAGTGATGTGGACAGTAAACGATTTTCCCGCGTATGCAATGGTTTCTGGGTGGATGACTAAGGGTTATTTGGCATGTCCAATATGCAAGGAGAACGTAACATCGTCTTGGCATGCGAGAAAAGTTTGTTATCTTGGTCATCGTAGATGGCTGATAGGAGCATATTCATGCGACTTAAATGGCTTGTTCTCGTGCATTTACGTTATGTTTCTCTCGTTATTTTAGTCCTTTATGCTTCTTTTGTGTGTTTTCAGGTTCTAAGGGCCTAGGGAGCAAGTAAGTGCATTTTGAGGCCATTTGGAGCATTTTTGGGCATGGATTGGATAGCTTATCCATGGAGCCAAGAGGATGGACGAATTTGAAGGCCTTGTATGCACTTGAAGACACAAAACAATGGCCCTAACCCAATCACATAACACATTATGCCATACAAACCAACCTATTTTAGGCCCATTCTATGTACTTAAACCCTAGCCCTTTAAACTAGTTCATTTATCACTTATCAAACCATTCACTTATCACTCACCACATATCATTCACTTATCACTTAACATATCATTCATTTATTTCACTTCCATACTCCTCTTAATTCCACATGCATTCTCACACATGCACATCATTCACTCACATTTCCACCATTCATTCTTTATTCCTTTCCAAACATCTCACTTGCATTTCCACCTTCCTACTTCATCATTTCACCACATTCTCCCTCTTTAACTCACATGCATTCATCATAATTCACAACACAAAACAACTTCATTGCCGTGGGTTCCCATTTCCTTTCCAAACATCTCACATGCATTTCTTCATTATTTCCTAACCCTACATGCATTATTTATTGCATCTTCACATGCATTCACACACACTTTACACATTCAAACCTTGAGCTCCCATTCCTATATGCCATTTTCAGATTTCCACCCACTAACCTAGTCATCAACACATGCACTTCCACCTTTCATCCACAATGATTCATGATTCATTCACTTTGCATCCTTTAAATCAATCACATACTTTTCCATCATTAATTAGCCACTTGCATCTTAAACAAACAGCCATATGTTCCCTCCACTACTCCTATAAATACCCTTGCATTCATTCATTCAATTCATATCTCATATTTCCATTCACAACACTTCACACAACACAAATACCATTCCATTGCCGTGAGTCCCACTTCATTTTCTGCATATTTTCTCTTCATTCTTCCATCTCCAACCACTCCCTACTCCATTCCACATACACCTAAAACCCTTAAGCTCACCTTAGACTTTGTGCTACAACAACGAGGAAGAAAAGAGTGCTTAAACGTTCATACAATTCAAGTTTGAGTTGTTGGAATGTTTAGGTGTTTCTTTGATTTCAAAGTTTAAATTTAATTCTCTTTGTTTTGTACGTATGAGAAGGGAAGAGAAGAGTGCCTAAACGTTCATACAATTCACGTTTGAGTTGTTGGAATGTTTAGGTGTTTCTTTGATTTCAAAGTTATGAGGAACTAAACCCCCTTTAGCTAGGGGGTGATTCGAAACTATCTTTATATTTGCATTTTGAATTGATTACGTTTGGTTGGAATTTCATAAGTTGTGGATTTAATTCGTTTAACTGTTTGATTGATAACTTATTTATGTATGTTCATTGAGATTGCAAGCTTAATTTTCATGCATAAATATGACGCTAGAATATAAGTGAATTTCACCTAATCGTTATGAACTTATATTCACAAGTAGTAGAGGTTGCTTATAAACAATCGCGTTAAACGAATTCTTGGCATAAGTTTCATGCGTATTCCATAGTAACGAATGCCTCGTCGATGTTTATGATTTCCGTTGAACTTAATGATCTTGGTTAAATGTCTCTATCATGCGTATTCCATAGTTAGGGACTTTGATTAAGAATAATTTGGTTGTAATGCGTATTCCATTCAATCCAACGAATTTAGGGAAATCTGAAAGTTAATCTAAGCGGATCTAATTAACTTGGAGCATTGAGTTTCACAACTTATCGAAAGACCAACTGAGAATCAATTTTGTTTGCAAGTGTAACATGTGTGGAGAAGAACCCCTTGGCTATTCCATCATCCATATTTTTATCACATTCATATTTACATTTTGCCTTTAATTATATTCTGTCTTTTTAATTTAATATCGTCCAACCACAATTTCCCCCCCCTATTTTGTTAAGTCTTATTCATTCGTATTTGTTTTATTTTTGTATCTTTAAGCTTTTGGAGTCATAAACAATTGCAAATTCGTCTAAATCAAGTTCTAGCTTCTATTTGAGTCAATTTGATTGTTTTAGACAATTTGAGTTTTTCAAAGCCATTCTGAGTCATAGTAGTCTTGTTAAGAGTATTTTAATTTAGTTTTTATGTTTTTAAGTCAATTTAGAAGGTTTTAGCAAGCCCTCCTAATCCCCGGTCTAGAACGATCCCTCACTTATCCATTCTACTACAATTGTCAAACGAGGGTTTAATTTGAGTGTCAAGTAAATCTCGCATCAAATTTTGGCGCCGTTGCCGGGGATTAGCAACTTTGCTAATCCTTTGTCTTTATTTTTATATTTTGTTTTTCGTGCATTCTTATTTCAGATTCTTAGTTTGTTTGTTTCCTTGTTTTTTTAGGTACTGTGTATGACTCGTAGCTCTCGGCCTATTATAGAGAACATCTCCGACTTTGACGGTGATTTTGAACGCACTTTGAGGAGAACGAGGAGTCAACAAGAGCCACCACAACCTCCACCACAACCTCCACCACAACCTGGGCTTGAAGAAGACGAAGTAGGTGTAGAAGAAAAGCCCACGGATCAGGTTTTTGAAGAAGAACAAGCCATGGCAGCAGATAATAGAACCATCAAGGAGCTTTCGGCCTCGGGTTTGGATAATGCATTGCCTCTTTGTATCCAATACCCCACGGCTGCAGAGGGGAAGACTGAGGAATTTGAACTCAAATCCAGTTTGTTACACCATATTCCGAAGTTCCATGGCTTGTCTATGGAAGACCCCAACAAACACTTGAAGGAGTTCGAGGTGGTTTGTTCGAGCATGACCGTCAATGTGGATGGGAGTATATTGAAGATGAAGGCCTTTCCATTTTCACTTATGGACAAGGCCAAAGATTGGCTCTACGAACTAGCCCCGGGAACTGTGACTTCGTGGGAGAGTATGAAGCGTGCTTTCTTGGAGAAATTCTTCCCTACTTCGAGAGTGATTCTCCTACGGAAGAAAATTAGTGGTATTCAACAGAATCATGGTGAGACATTCCCGGCTTATTATGAGCGCTTCAAGGGCCTTGTAGCTTCATGTCCTCAACATCAAATGAAGGAGGAACTTCTCCTTCAATATTTCTATGAGGGCCTCCTTCCTATCGAACGTCAAATGCTTGATGCATCAGCGGGAGGAGCATTGGTGGACAAAACACCAAGGGATGCCAAGATTCTCATAGCCAACCGAGCGCTCAACGCTCAACAATATGAAGGAGTGGGCCAAAGGGAAGCCCCACGGCAACAAAGTATAAATGAGGTGAGTGCTATTTCTGAAATTCAATCACAACTTGCTAATCTTAATTCTCTTGTTTCTCAGGTTGTGATTGGTCCAAAAGCACAAGAACACCAAGTTTGTGGCGTGTGCTCAATTCAAGGGCATCCATCCGACAAGTGCCCTCAACTAATCGAGAATGGTGGGTGGGAATCTGCCAATGCAATTGGTTTCCAAGGACAAAATCAAAACAACCCATACTCGAACACTTACAATGCCGGATGGAGGGACCATCCAAACTTCAAATGGAGGGAGCCACAACAAGCTGCCCAACAAGGAGGATTTAGGCCAAACCCCCCTGGTTTTTATTCCAAGCCGTATGCACCCCAACAACCTTCGACATCATCTCATTCAGGTACGTCCTTGGAAAGTGATCAAGCTATGCAATTACTAACCTCTATTTCGCAGGGGTTGCAAAATCAAAACAACCGAATAGCAAATAACGAGAAGGAGATGACGGATATGAAGAAACAAATAGGGCAGATTTCTGAGTTCCTTGGACAGATTAGAGAGCAAGGAAAGCTTCCTAGCTCAACCACAGTCAATCCAAAGGGAGGATTCGAATCCGCCAAGGCCATCACCCTAAGGGGTGGAAAAGAAGTTGGGACCGAGCCAAACAATCCCAAATCTGCCCAGAAAGTAGATGAAGAGACGACACAACCTGAGGCAGATCACCCTAACTCGGCCAAATCAGGTAATTTAAGTTCAAATTCATGTACTTCACGTCCTAATCTGCCCAATGTACCTTTTCCTCGCAGGTTCATGCAAGAAAAAAAGGAAGAAAGCGAGAAGGACATTCTTGAAACGTTCCGGAAGGTGCAAGTGAACATACCGCTTCTCGATGCAATCAAACAGGTTCCAAAGTATGCTAAATTCCTCAAGGACCTATGCAATACAAAGAGAAGGAGGACAAACAAAGAGGTAGTGAAGGTAAGCGAGAATGTGTCCGCTGTTTTGCAACGTAAACTGCCTACCAAGTGCAAAGACCCCGGTAGTTTCACGATTCCTTGTGTGATTGGACATAATCGTTTTGAACATGCCATGCTTGATTTAGGTGCATCCATAAATGTCATGCCTTATTCTATTTATGCATCTATGAATTTGGGTGAATTAAAACAAGATGGTGTAATTATACAATTGGCCGATCGTTCTAACGCGTATCCAAAAGGAGTTTTGGAAGATGTGATTGTGCAGGTGAACCATTTAATTTTTCCAGCTGATTTCTACGTCCTAGACATGGAGGATTCAGCCCATTCTACATCTTTGCCGATTCTCCTTGGTAGGCCATTCATGAAGACGGCCCGAACAAAGATTGATGTATACAAAGGCACCTTGACAATGGAATTCGATGGGGAAGTGATTGATTTTAATATTTCTGAAACTATGAGATATCCCGTTGATGACCATTCTTGTTTTTCCATTGATGTTATCGATTCTTTGGCGCAGGTATACCTTGAAGAATTGAACGAGGACGCCCTGGAAACAACCATCACTAAGGCCATAGAGCGCAAAAATGAAGGATTTGGGCCAATGCAAGGCCACGGCAAGGAGGAGGAATTCTTTGCAATGGGTTCTAGAGAAGAAATAATTGAGGTTGTGGCAGCCCTTGAGTCATTGCCACAACAATATGGTAAGGTTCCACTCTCACTTTCAAATTCAGTTTCCACTAAGATGCTACCTTCTGTTGTTCAGGCACCATCGCTTGAACTTAAGCCGTTGCCGGACCATTTGAAGTATGTGTTTTTGGGAAAAGGCGAAACATTGCCCGTCATCATTTCATCAAGTCTCACGGCAATGGAGGAGGAGAAGCTTGTGAGGGTGCTGCGAGAGCACAAAACGGCCATAGGGTGGACTTTGGCCGACATTAAAGGAATAAGCCCTACCACATGCATGCACCGTATACTTCTTGAGGAGGGGGCTAAACCAACTCGAGAGGCTCAACGCCGTCTCAACCCTCCGATGATGGAAGTGGTGAAGAAAGAAATAATCAAGCTTTTGGATTGCGGAGTGATCTACCCTATCTCCGATAACCGTTGGGTCTCTCCAGTTCAAGTCGTTCCCAAGAAGTCCGGAGTAACTGTTATCAAGAATGATGAGAATGAGCTCGTGCCTACACGCATTCAGACTGGATGGCGAGTATGTATCGATTACCGGAAGCTAAATGCCATGACTAGGAAAGATCACTTTCCTTTGCCATTCATCGACCAGATGCTCGAAAGGTTAGCCGGTCATGCTTTTTACTGTTTTCTTGATGGATACTCTGGATATAACCAAATTGTGATAGCCCCGGATGATCAAGAGAAGACCACATTCACATGTCCCTTTGGAACATTTGCTTATCGTCGCATGCCATTTGGCTTATGCAACGCACCGGCCACTTTCCAAAGGTGTATGGTAAGTATATTTTCCGATTTTGTTGAAAAGATCATTGAGGTTTTCATGGATGATTTCAGTGTATTTGGGAGTTCATTTGATAATTGCTTGGATAATCTGACCTTAATTTTGAAACGATGTGTTGAAACTAACCTTGTCTTGAATTGGGAGAAATGTCACTTTATGGTGAAACAAGGTATAGTTTTAGGACATATTGTTTCAGAAAAAGGAATTGCAGTAGATAAATCGAAAATAGACCTTGTACGTCACTTACCCTCTCCTACTTCGGTTAGAGAGGTACGTTCGTTTCTTGGCCATGCAGGGTTCTATAGGCGTTTTATCAAGGACTTCTCCAAGATGTCCAACCCTCTTTGCCGATTGCTTCAAAAAGATGTGCCATTCAAGTTTGATGAAGAGTGTAATTCGACATTTAACCAACTCAAGGAGAAGCTAGTCTCGGCCCCCATTATTGTACCTCCAGATTGGAGCCTTCCGTTCGAGCTCATGTGCGATGCATCCGACTATGCATTAGGAGCTGTTCTAGGACAAAGAAGAGACAAACGGCCGCATGTCATATACTATGCCTCTCGGACTCTCAATGATGCCCAATTGAACTACTCCACGACGGAAAAAGAACTTCTAGCTGTGGTTTTTGCTTTAGATAAATTCCGTTCATATTTAATTGGTACTAAAGTAATCGTTTATTCTGATCATGCAGCTTTGAGGTACTTGCTCACGAAAAAGGAAGCAAAGCCGAGGCTTATCCGTTGGATTCTTCTTCTTCAAGAATTTGATATTGAAATCCGGGATAAGAAAGGAAGCGAGAATGTAGTGGCTGACCATTTAAGCCGAATGATCCACGAGGAGCATGAACATGCCGTACCTATCCCTGAAACTTTTCCCGATGAGCAGCTGCTATCCATTGAGGTAAGTGAACCATGGTATGCAGATTTAGTGAATTACTTGGTGGCTAAACAAATTCCAAATGAACTAAACAAGCACCAACGTGATAAGCTTAAAAATGATGCACGTTTCTATGTTTGGGATGACCCTTATTTGTGGAAGTATTGCTCAGATCAAATTGTACGTAGATGTGTGCATGATTCTGAATTTCACTCAATTCTAAGCTTTTGTCACACATATGCATGTGGTGGTCATTTTGGCACACAACGCACTGCCCTCAAGGTTCTAGAGTGTGGTTTTTATTGGCCGACTATATTTAGGGATGCTAGAACCTTTTGTATGTCTTGTGATCGTTGCCAACGAATGGGTAACATAGGTACCAAGGACCAAATGCCGCAAACCCCTGTCTTTAATGTTGAAATTTTTGATGTTTGGGGCATTGATTTCATGGGCCCTTTCCCTCCATCTTATGGTTTCACTTATATCTTGCTAGCCGTTGATTATGTTTCTAAATGGGTGGAAGCAAAAGCCACCCGTACTAACGATTCTAAGGTGGTTGCAGATTTCGTGAAAACTAACATTTTTGCTAGGTTTGGAATGCCGAGAGTAATCATAAGTGATGGAGGGTCTCACTTTTGCAATCGGACCATTGAGGCGTTGCTAAGAAAATACCATGTCAACCATAAGGTCTCCACACCTTACCATCCTCAAACAAATGGCCAAGCCGAGGTGTCTAACCGAGAAATCAAACAAATTTTGGAGAAGACCGTTGGACCAACAAGGAGGGATTGGAGCTTACGTTTAGATGATGCACTGTGGGCATATCGTACGGCATACAAAACACCCATTGGGATGTCACCTTTTCGGCTCGTCTATGGTAAGCCATGTCATTTGCCCGTAGAGTTAGAGCACAAGGCACATTGGGCCGTGAAGATTTTCAACATGGACATAGATGCAGCGGGAGTTCATAGGAAGCTCCAATTGAATGAACTTGAGGAGATTCGGAATGAAGCCTATGAGAATGCCCGGATGTACAAAGCCAAGACCAAAGCATTCCATGATAAAATGATTCGAACCAAGACCTTCACAGTTGGGCAGAAAGTGTTACTTTTTAACTCTCGCCTACGTTTATTTCCTGGTAAGTTGCGTTCTAAATGGATTGGCCCGTTTGTTGTTACTAATGTTTTCCCTCATGGTGCAGTGCAAATCAAAAGTTCAAGGACGCAGCAAGAATTCAAAGTGAATGGGCATCGATTGAAGCCCTATTACGAGATGTTTGAGGAGCATGTCATGGAGGAGGTACCCCTCCATGCCGTGGAACCTAGTCAAGCTTAAACGGAGGTACCGTCCGGCTGCAAGACGTAAAAGAAAGCGCTTCGTGGGAGGCAACCCATGCATCCGAATAGAGAAGAACTTGGAAAACCCTTTAAGAGACTTATTTTTATTCCTTTCTTTTTCTTTACTGCCTTTACTTTGCTTTCTTTCTCGTATTTGTTTATTTGCTTGCTCTGTTGTGATTTTTTTGCTTAAAACATTGAGGACAAAGTTTGATTTAAGTGTGGGGGGGTAAACAATTTGTATTTGCATGAATTTCGTGGGATTTATTCACCTATCACTTAGAATGTTGTTTCTTGCTGTTTTAAGCGTTTTTAGAGTGTTTTAGTGTGTTTTATAGTGTCTTGGTATAAAACTCCGAAAATTTGATAAAAATTAAAAAAAAAAAAAAAAAAAAAAAAAATTCTTTTCTTTGTTGCTATTTTGTTTCTGCCTTGTTAGGTTGTTTAGTTGTTATTGTTTGTTTGTTTATTAATTGTGTGAGTCTATGATTGTAACATTGAGAAAATGTTTGATTTATTGATAGGCACTGTTAAACAAAGAAAGATGGTGCTTCATAAAGGTTGTTTGCTTGAGGCCCCACTACGTGGCTTTACTCTTGGAGCGGAAGGCGTAGGAACAGAAGGCATCGGAGCAGAAGGCGTAGGAACAGAAGGCATCGGAGCGGGAGGCATCGAAGATAGAGCATTCCAGGCCTCAATACTTGGCCAAGCGCTGGATGAGCCAGGAAAAAGGTGCCTCTGGAGGAAAGACGAAAACCTTTGACGGTCACTGTGAATCCGACCTTCAGACTCTTGCAGCTCATCAAGCTTCCTCTTCATGCCCGTCGAATAGTTGTTTGCAAGCACATGCAAACTTCTATTCTCATACTTCAGCTGCTGGATCTCCTGCTTGAGACTTTCCACCTCTGCCATCAATGATTCCACCTGACGGGAGCGGGCAAGCAGGCGTTGGCCCATGTTGGACACAAAACTCGCACACTGAACACTAAGTGCGAGGGACTCTTGAACGGCCAACTCATCGGACCTTCCTGACAGCAGCCTACTATCTTTCGGAGTGAGGAGGTTCCTAGCTACTATTGTAGCTGTTGTGGCGTCCTGCATCACGGAGTCTTCACCTGTGAGAGGACCGTTAGAAGAAAAGAAAGAAGGGCGTCATACGTTACCTTGACGCGGCGCGGCCGCATCACTGCTAAGGCTCAATTCCAAGCTAAGGTTCGATGAGTTTGCCATTTTTCAAAAGTGTTCAAAGAGAAGGGATGGAGTTAAATTTCAAAGGGCCGGAGTCGATTTTCAAGAATGGGAAATCTTCAGAGTGTGTTTGTTGTGGTGATCGATAGCTCAATAAAAAAGCCAAGGCGACGCGTCCACCAATTCAAAAAGCCAGATTTTCCGGCGTAATTTAGGCGACGCGTTCTCGGCTTTTCAGAAGACGCGTCAACTTTGTCAAAAGATTTCTTCTTTTCAGACAACACGTGGAGACCATCATCACAACTACACATCTTTAGCCGACAAGCGCAAAGTTCGGCGACGCTTTCTCGGCTTTTCAGAAGACGCGTGCAGCTTTGTCAAAAGGAGCCGCATCTGCACTACCACGTGTCGTTCAGAAAGCGAAGGGGCGCCTGCTCAGAAATCGAAGAGGCGTGTTCAGAGATCGAAGAGGCGCCATTATTTCAAAAAGCCGGATTTGCGGGATCAAAACGTTTGTCGACAAAGGTAAAAAAATACCACAACTTGATATTATCTCTATATATGTCGACCTTCGTCTTTTATGGCAGGGCAAACCTGAAGAAAATGCCCAACTCTCCCTCACCTCTGAGGGCGCACTCCCAGCAAAGCCTTTTGAAATACTCAATTCTTTCTTCTTCCCCAAAGATGATACCAGATGCCTGGAGTACATATGACCCAGGAGGAAACGGCGGATTGAAACATGTGCTGATTCATTCACCGCTTCTTCAAAAGCAAAGGTATCTCATATCATCAAGGTCAAAAGCAAAAGTATCTCATATCATGCTCTTTCCCTGTCTTTTTCTTTGTCCTTGTTCTTACTCGCATGGCAAAGTAAACGAAGCAATCAGCCGGCACTTGGAGTCAGTCTTCCGATCTGGAGCCAACTGCCTGGAATCTATTCCTGATTGCTTACCTAGCGTTGCTCTCGAGTAGTCATCTTCAACGGTTGATACACTTCCGGAGAAGGGACCACTTCTGCAAAGGGGAGCGAGTAAGGCAAGTGAAAATGATACATTGAAGCATGTGGAGACAAACATAGGCTGAGTTATCCTCCAACCCTTTTCAATACGAATTGGAAAGATTGAACAAAGAAACAGACCAAAGGGGTAAGCTCAGACCTTCGGGGGAGACCAAAAGAACCATCCTGCTGCCCAGTTCAAGAAGTAGCACAAAGGAAAATCAACGAGGGGCAGAAACCAGTTCAAGAGTAAGCCTGTGGAATCACAAAGATCAAAGCCTCAATGCAATTACCAAGGAGAAGATGGAATTTACACTCTATAACCAGATTTGCGTCTCTAAACTCTTCTCTTTGTTAATTACATTATGCCATGTTTAGTATGTTTAAGTGCTTTTTGTGTATTTACTTATGCTTTGTGTGAATCTATGCTTAAAACATTGAGGACAATGTTTGATTTAAGTGTGGGGGGGTAACTAAGTATATTTGATGCAAATTCGTTGGATTTATTCACCTATCACTTCACATGTTGTTTCTTGCTGTTTTAAGCGTTTTTAGAGTGTTTTGTCTTAAAAATTCGAAAATCCCATAAAAATTTGAAAAATTGTTTTGAAAAACCCAAAAAGAGTTGTTTTAAAGTTGTTTTTGTGTGTGTGTTTGTGTCTTAGGATACCTTCCAACACAATGATAAGGATTTGGTTTATAATTGCATGACGGTTAGAAAGAGTTATAAACATAGAGAAAAGTTTGATTTACTATTGGTATATGCTTGGTTATGGTTATAATGTATGATTTCACATGCAATCATAAAAATAAAAAAAAAATTTCGTTTTTGTAACATGCTTGAAGGAAGGAACTCAAACAAACGCTACAACCCTGAGAGACTTGAGCCTATAACGTTCTTTGGAGAGTATAATCTGTGATTTCTTGTTTTCTAAAATCGTTGCATGATCTCATTATTCTTTGCTTGGTTACTGCTTAGAAGGCGTTTCATCATATAGTTCCAAATGCTAGAACTCATGCCCATTTCATTCAAAGCATGTTATTGATTTGCATAACATATATCAAGATGAAGTTGTGTAGTTGCCACCATAGCCAAATAGCCTCGCTTCCCATATTTCGTATATGTTGTAAGTTTTACCCCCGTTGAGCCATGTTAACCCATGTTCTTTGTTAACCCACTTTATCTTCACCTAACCTAGAATATGACCGTCCTTACCCTTGTTCTTAAAAGATAGTGAGCATGACTTAATTGAATTCCTTTTGAGTTACATTATGAAAGAAAATAAGTGTGGGGGAGAGAATGTTTAAGTGTTTTTGTTTTGAGATTCAAAAAAAAAAAAAAAAAAAAAAAAAAAAAAAAAGAGAGAAAAGAATAAGTGATTGAAGAAAGGTTCCAAAACACCAATTCTGGGCGTAAATTGTCTAAATTCTCCCTTTTTGTTCAAAAGTTGAGTTTTCATTCAAAAGTGAATTCTAAGTTGATTCAAATGCTTTGCTCACTATTTCTTTAAGAACCTTTGTTTTCCATATCCCTTCTTTGTTATCCACATACCCCAAGCCCCGTTACAACCCTTGACTTCTATCTTGAGTGTTGTGTATTTCAATTTGTGGAGTTTGAACTTGGTATGAGCTTATGGTGTCACTGGTTCTCGCGTCTAAGTAGTAGCATTCCATTCATGAGATCATATCTAAACTTGATTATTAACTCCAGAATTTGCGTTCTTTGTGATACATATATGTGAGTGTCGTTTTCATGTTTACATCAATCTTCTCACATATGACTAGATTAGGGTGTGTAGTTAGAAAATCTGAGTAAAAATTGAGTGCATATCTTGAAAGAAATTGAGCAAATTCTCTAAGGCATGTTACTACATTCAAAACATGGTTTTAAATGCTTAATTGTGAACTAGTATATGGTGACTATGATTAAGAATGTACTTAAGTGTGAAGATGACTAAAATCTGTGAGAATGATGATTTTTAACATGTCATGTGCATTGGAAATCCCTAAGACGGTTGTTGGAAGGTTTAGGTTGTGTTTTACGTGTTTAGTGTCGTTTTGTTTATTCGTTTTTATTCTGTTTTGCTCGAGGACTAGCAAAAGCTAAGTGTGGGGGTATTTGATAGGAGCATATTCATGCGACTTAAATGGCTTGTTCTCGTGCATTTACGTTATGTTTCTCTCGTTATTTTAGTCCTTTATGCTTCTTTTGTGTGTTTTCAGGTTCTAAGGGCCTAGGGAGCAAGTAAGTGCATTTTGAGGCCATTTGGAGCATTTTTGGGCATGGATTGGATAGCTTATCCATGGAGCCAAGAGGATGGACGAATTTGAAGGCCTTGTATGCACTTGAAGACACAAAACAATGGCCCTAACCCAATCACATAACACATTATGCCATACAAACCAACCTATTTTAGGCCCATTCTATGTACTTAAACCCTAGCCCTTTAAACTAGTTCATTTATCACTTATCAAACCATTCACTTATCACTCACCACATATCATTCACTTATCACTTAACATATCATTCATTTATTTCACTTCCATACTCCTCTTAATTCCACATGCATTCTCACACATGCACATCATTCACTCACATTTCCACCATTCATTCTTTATTCCTTTCCAAACATCTCACTTGCATTTCCACCTTCCTACTTCATCATTTCACCACATTCTCCCTCTTTAACTCACATGCATTCATCATAATTCACAACACAAAACAACTTCATTGCCGTGGGTTCCCATTTCCTTTCCAAACATCTCACATGCATTTCTTCATTATTTCCTAACCCTACATGCATTATTTATTGCATCTTCACATGCATTCACACACACTTTACACATTCAAACCTTGAGCTCCCATTCCTATATGCCATTTTCAGATTTCCACCCACTAACCTAGTCATCAACACATGCACTTCCACCTTTCATCCACAATGATTCATGATTCATTCACTTTGCATCCTTTAAATCAATCACATACTTTTCCATCATTAATTAGCCACTTGCATCTTAAACAAACAACCATATGTTCCCTCCACTACTCCTATAAATAATGTTTAGGTGTTTCTTTGATTTCAAAGTTATGAGGAACTAAACCCCCTTTAGCTAGGGGGTGATTCGAAACTATGTTTATATTTGCATTTTGAATTGATTACGTTTGGTTGGAATTTCATAAGTTGTGGATTTAATTCGTTTAACTGTTTGATTGATAACTTATTTATGTATGTTCATTGAGATTGCAAGCTTAATTTTCATGCATAAATATGACGCTAGAATATAAGTGAATTTCACCTAATCGTTATGAACTTATATTCACAAGTAGTAGAGGTTGCTTATAAACAATCGCGTTAAACGAATTCTTGGCATAAGTTTCATGCGTATTCCATAGTAACGAATGCCTCGTCGATGTTTATGATTTCCGTTGAACTTAATGATCTTGGTTAAATGTCTCTATCATGCGTATTCCATAGTTAGGGACTTTGATTAAGAATAATTTGGTTGTAATGCGTATTCCATTCAATCCAACGAATTTAGGGAAATCTGAAAGTTAATCTAAGCGGATCTAATTAACTTGGAGCATTGAGTTTCACAACTTATCGAAAGACCAACTGAGAATCAATTTTGTTTGCAAGTGTAACATGTGTGGAGAAGAACCCCTTGGCTATTCCATCATCCATATTTTTATCACATTCATATTTACATTTTGCCTTTAATTATATTCTGTCTTTTTAATTTAATATCGTCCAACCACAATTTCCCCCCCCTATTTTGTTAAGTCTTATTCATTCGTATTTGTTTTATTTTTGTATCTTTAAGCTTTTGGAGTCATAAACAATTGCAAATTCGTCTAAATCAAGTTCTAGCTTCTATTTGAGTCAATTTGATTGTTTTAGACAATTTGAGTTTTTCAAAGCCATTCTGAGTCATAGTAGTCTTGTTAAGAGTATTTTAATTTAGTTTTTATGTTTTTAAGTCAATTTAGAAGGTTTTAGCAAGCCCTCCTAATCCCCGGTCTAGAACGATCCCTCACTTATCCATTCTACTACAATTGTCAAACGAGGGTTTAATTTGAGTGTCAAGTAAATCTCGCATCAAATTTTGGCGCCGTTGCCGGGGATTAGCAACTTTGCTAATCCTTTGTCTTTATTTTTATATTTTGTTTTTCGTGCATTCTTATTTCAGATTCTTAGTTTGTTTGTTTCCTTGTTTTTTTAGGTACTGTGTATGACTCGTAGCTCTCGGCCTATTATAGAGAACATCTCCGACTTTGACGGTGATTTTGAACGCACTTTGAGGAGAACGAGGAGTCAACAAGAGCCACCACAACCTCCACCACAACCTGGGCTTGAAGAAGACGAAGTAGGTGTAGAAGGAAAGCCCACGGATCAGGTTTTTGAAGAAGAACAAGCCATGGCAGCAGATAATAGAACCATCAAGGAGCTTTCGGCCTCGGGTTTGGATAATGCATTGCCTCTTTGTATCCAATACCCCACGGCTGCAGAGGGGAAGACTGAGGAATTTGAACTCAAATCCAGTTTGTTACACCATATTCCGAAGTTCCATGGCTTGTCTATGGAAGACCCCAACAAACACTTGAAGGAGTTCGAGGTGGTTTGTTCGAGCATGACCGTCAATGTGGATGGGAGTATATTGAAGATGAAGGCCTTTCCATTTTCACTTATGGACAAGGCCAAAGATTGGCTCTACGAACTAGCCCCGGGAACTGTGACTTCGTGGGAGAGTATGAAGCGTGCTTTCTTGGAGAAATTCTTCCCTACTTCGAGAGTGATTCTCCTACGGAAGAAAATTAGTGGTATTCAACAGAATCATGGTGAGACATTCCCGGCTTATTATGAGCGCTTCAAGGGCCTTGTAGCTTCATGTCCTCAACATCAAATGAAGGAGGAACTTCTCCTTCAATATTTCTATGAGGGCCTCCTTCCTATCGAACGTCAAATGCTTGATGCATCAGCGGGAGGAGCATTGGTGGACAAAACACCAAGGGATGCCAAGATTCTCATAGCCAACCGAGCGCTCAACGCTCAACAATATGAAGGAGTGGGCCAAAGGGAAGCCCCACGGCAACAAAGTATAAATGAGGTGAGTGCTATTTCTGAAATTCAATCACAACTTGCTAATCTTAATTCTCTTGTTTCTCAGGTTGTGATTGGTCCAAAAGCACAAGAACACCAAGTTTGTGGCGTGTGCTCAATTCAAGGGCATCCATCCGACAAGTGCCCTCAACTAATCGAGAATGGTGGGTGGGAATCTGCCAATGCAATTGGTTTCCAAGGACAAAATCAAAACAACCCATACTCGAACACTTACAATGCCGGATGGAGGGACCATCCAAACTTCAAATGGAGGGAGCCACAACAAGCTGCCCAACAAGGAGGATTTAGGCCAAACCCCCCTGGTTTTTATTCCAAGCCGTATGCACCCCAACAACCTTCGACATCATCTCATTCAGGTACGTCCTTGGAAAGTGATCAAGCTATGCAATTACTAACCTCTATTTCGCAGGGGTTGCAAAATCAAAACAACCGAATAGCAAATAACGAGAAGGAGATGACGGATATGAAGAAACAAATAGGGCAAATTTCTGAGTTCCTTGGACAGATTAGAGAGCAAGGAAAGCTTCCTAGCTCAACCACAGTCAATCCAAAGGGAGGATTCGAATCCGCCAAGGCCATCACCCTAAGGGGTGGAAAAGAAGTTGGGACCAAGCCAAACAATCCCAAATCTGCCCAGAAAGTAGATGAAGAGACGACACAACCTGAGGCAGATCACCCTAACTCGGCCAAATCAGGTAATTTAAGTTCAAATTCATGTACTTCACGTCCTAATCTGCCCAATGTACCTTTTCCTCGCAGGTTCATGCAATGGCTCCCTTGGGACAACTGATGCGAGAATTATACGCACACAAATTAAACCCTCTTTTTGTCGATTTGTAGTATAAGTATAAGTAGGGATCGTTCTAGACCGGGGATTAGGAGGGCTTGCTAAAACCTTCTAAATTGACTTAAAAACATAAAAACACAATATAAAACACTATTTAATGCTCGAAGAAAGCAAAACTAAAAATAAGAAAGATTAAGACTAAGACTTCAACGAAATAGGGGGGAATTGGATTTGGACGAATTTAAACTAAAATGAATACTTGGAAACAAAATAAATTGTAAATATGGATTTGACGGAAATGAATGGATGGGAAGCTAGCTAAGGGTTCTATCTCTACACATGATATTTATGCATATGAATCAATTTCCAGTTATTCCTTCATTGAATTATGAACGACAATGCCCCAAATTAACCGTGACATCACTAGTTAACCCTCAGATTTTCCTTATATTATTGGATTGGACGGCATCATTCGACAACCCAAAACATTCTCAAAAGTTCCCTACATGTCATCATAATAGAGATACAATCGAAGATCATTAAGAATAATGAAAACCATAAGCATTGACAAAGCATTTGCAACTATGACATCATGTTACTCATGCTAAGAATTAAACTTAACGCGATCGTGACAAGCGACCTTTACTACTTTCAAATATAAGTTAGTAACGATTATGTGAAACCTCCTTAAACTTTAGCCACATATTCATGCATGCTAATTAAGTGTCGACCCTCAATCAACAAACACAAATAAGTTAATCATCAAATAGTTAAGCCAATTGCATTCACGAATCAAGAGTTCATAACCGGAATTCATCAATTCATATCACATAAATAATCATGGTATTGAAATCACCCCTAGCCAAAAAGGGTTTAGTTCCTCACAACTTTGAAATCAAAGAAACACCTAAACATTCCAACAACTCAAACTTGAATTGTATGAACGTTTAGGCCCTCTTCTCTTCCTCTTTATTGTAGCATAAGGTCTAAGGATAGTTGGTTTGGGGGAATGGAAGTGTGGAATGGAGTGAGGAGTGATGGAAATGGAAAGATGGTTTTTGGATTCTAAGGGAGACTCACGGCTAAGAGAGAAAGGGATGTGTTTGTGGTGTGTTGTGTATGAAAAAATGAGATGTGCATGAATGAATGAATGCAAGGGTATTTATAGGAGTAGTGGAGGGAACATATGGCTATGTCATTTGTAGGTGAAGTAGGTGGATGTTGTAGGTGAAGTGGGTGGATGTTGTAGGTGAAGTAGGTGGATGATATGTTAAGTGATAAGTGATAAGTGATATGATATGTGGTTATGATATGATAAGTGGTTAAGTGGTGATGATAAGTGATAAGTGATTAAGTGATATGATATGTGGTGATGATAAGTGATAAGTGCATGTGGGTTAACTAATGAAGGAAATGCATGTGCAATGACAATGTGTTAGAATGGATGTGTGTTATGCATGGCATGATTGGGATTAGGAAAGGTTTAAATGTCCTAAAACTAAAGAGAACAAGGTTCCAACACTTTGGCTCCAATTAGGTCTTCAATTTCGTCCAACACTTTGGCTTCAAGCATAAGCTATCCGTCCTTAGCCCAAAAGTGCTCCAAAAGTCTCCAAAATGCATCTTTTTGCTCCTTTAGCCCTTTGGACCTACAAACACACGAAAATAGCTTAAAGTACTAAAATAACTAAAGAAACATAACGTAAATGTACGAGAACAAGCCATTTAAGTCGCATAAATATGCTCCTATCAAATACCCCCACACTTAGCTTTTGCTAGTCCTCGAGCAAAACAGAAAAACAAAACAAAAAGAACAAAACACAACCTACACCTTCCAACAATCGTATCAGGGACTTCCAATGCACATGACAAATTAAAAATCATTATTCTCACAGATTTGAGCCATCTTTACACTTAAGTACATTCTTACTCATAGTCACCACATACTAGTTCACAATTAAGCATTTAAAACCATGTTTTGAATGTAGTAACATGCTTTAGAGAATTCCCTCAATTTCTTACTAGATGTACTCTCGTTTTTCACACAGATTTTCTGACTACACACCCTACACTAGGTATATGTGAGAAGATTGATGTAAACATGTAGACGAACACTCACATATGTTATAATAAGGAAAGCATTTTCTGGAGTTAATAAGCATGTTTAGATATGATCTCATGAATGGAATGCTACTACTTAGATGCGAGAACCAGTGACACCATAAGCTCATACCAAGTTCAAACTCCACAAATTGAAATACACAACACTCAAGATAGAAGTCAAGGGTTGTAACGGGGCTTGGGGTATGTGGATAACAAAGAAGGGATATGGAAAACAAAGGTTCTTAAAAAAAAATAGTGAGCAAAGCATTTGAATCAACTTAGAATTCACTTTTGAATGAAAACTCAACTTTTGAACAAAAAGGGAGAATTTAGACAATTTACGCCCAGAATTGGTGTTTTGGAACCTTTCTTCAATCACTTATTCTTTTCTCTTTTTTTTTTTTTTTTTTTTTTTTTTTTTTTTTTTTTTTTTCTTTTCTTTTTGAATCTCAAAACATAAACACTTAAACATTCTCTCCCCCACACTTATTTTCTTTCATAATGTAACTCAAAAGGAATTCAATTAAGTCATGCTCACTATCTTTTAAGAACAAGGGTGGGGATTGTCCTAAACTAGGCTAGGTGAGGAAAAAGTGGGTTAACAAAGAACATGGGCTAACACGGCTCAACGGGGGTACAACTTACAATATATACGAAATATGGGAAGTGAGGCTATTTGGCTATGGTGGCAACTACACAACTTCATCTTGAATATGTGTTATGCAAATCAATAACATGCTTTGAATGAAATGGGCATGAGTTCTAGCATTTGGAACTATATGATGAAACGCCTTCTAAGTAGTAACCAAGCAAAGAATAATGAGATCATGCAACGACTTTAGAAAACAAGAAATCACAGATTATACTCTCCAAAGAACGTTATAGGCTCAAGTCTCTCAGGGTTGTAGCGTTTGTTTGAGTTCCTTCCTTCAAGCATGTTACAAAAACGAATTTTGTTTCTTTAATGATTGCATGTGAAGTCATACATTATAACCATAACCAAGCATATACCAAGAGTAAATCAAACTGTTCTCTATGTTTATAACTCTTTCTAACCGTCATGCAATTACAAACCAAATCCTCATCATAACGTTGGAAGGTTCCCTAAGACACAAAAACAACTCAAAACACTCTTTTTAGGCTTTTCAAAAAAATGTTTTTCAAATTTTTATGTGATTTTCGGAGTTATAAAACAAAACACGCTAAAACAGTTTAAAAACACCTTAAAAACATTTAAAACAGCAAGGAACAACACTTGAAGTTATGGGTGATAAAATTCAACGAATTTGCATCAACATACTTAGTTACCCCCCCCACACTTAAATCAAACATTGTCCTCAATGTTTTAAGCATAGATTCACACAAAGCATAAGTAAATACACAAGAAGCACTTAAACATACTAAACATGGCAGAATGTAATTAACAAAGAGAAGAGTTTAGAGACGCAAATCTGGTTATAGAGTGTAAATTCCATCTTCTCCTTGGTAATTGCATTGAGGCTTTTGATCTTTGTGATTCCACAGGCTTACTCTTGAACTGGTTTCTGCCCATCGTTGATTTTCCTTTGTGCTACTTCTTGAACTGGGCAGCAGGATGGTTCTTTTGGTCTCCCCCGAAGGTCTGAGCTTATCCCTTTTATCTGTTTCTTTGTTCAATCTTTCCAATTCGTATTGAAAAGGGTTGGAGGATAACTCAGCCTATGTTTGTCTCCACATGCTTCAATGTATCATTTTCACTTGCCTTACTCGCTCCCCTTTGCAGAAGTGGTCCCTTCTCCGGAAGTGTATCAACCGTTGAAGATGACTACTCGAGAGCAACGCTAGGTAAGCAATCAGGAATAGATTCCAGGCAGTTGGCTCCAGAACGGAAGACTGACTCCAAGTGCCGGCTGATTGCTTGTTTTACTTTGCCATGCGAGTAAGAACAAAGACAAAGAAAAAGACAGGGAAAGAGCATGATATGAGATACTTTTGCTTTTGACCTTGATGATATGAGATACCTTTGCTTTTGAAGAAGCGGTGAATGAATCAGCACATGTATTTGTTGTGCTGTTTCCTCCTGGGTCATCTGTACTCCAGATATCTGGTATCATCTTTGGGGAAGAAGAAAGAATTTAGTGTTTCGAAAGGCTTTGCTGGGAGTGCACCCTCAGAGGTGAGGGAGAGTTGGGCATTTTCTTCAGGTTTGCCCTGCCATAAAAGACGAAGGTCGACATATATAGAGATAATATCAAGTGGTGGTACTTTTTACCCTTGTCGACAAACGTTTTGATCCCGCAATTCCGGCTTTTTGAAATAGTGGCGCCTCTTCGATCTCTGAATACGCCTCTTCGATTTCTGAGCAGGCGCCCCTTCGATTTCTGAACGACGCCCCTTCGCTTTCTGAACGACACGTGGTAGTGCAGATGCGGCTCCTTTTGACAAAGCTGCGCGCGTCTTCTGAAAAGCAGAGAAAGCGTCGCCGAACTTTGCGCTTGTCGGCTAAAGATATGTAGTTGGGGTGATGGCCTCCACGTGTTGTCTGAAAAGAAGAAATCTTTTGACAAAGTTGAACGCGTCTTCTGAAAAGCCGAGAAAGCGTCGCCAAAATTACGCCGGAAATTCCGGCTTTTTGAATCGGTGGACGCGTCGCCTTGGCTTTTTTATTGAGTTATCGATCACCACAACAAACACACTCTGAAGATTTCCCATTCTTGAAGATCGACTCCGGCCCTTTGAAATTTAACTCCATCCCTTTTCTTTGAACACTTTTGAAAAATGGCAAACTCATCGAACCTTAGCTTGGAATTGAGCCTTAGCAGTGATACGGGCGCGCCGCGTCAAGGTAACGTATGGCGCCCTTCTTTCTTATCTTCTAACGGTCTTCTTACAGGTGAAGACTCCGTGATGCAGGACGCCACAACAGCTACAATAGTAGCTAGGAACCTCCTCACTCCAAAAGATAGTAGGCTGCTGTCAGGACGGTCCGATGAGTTGGCCGTTCAAGAGTCCCTCGCACTTAGTGTTCAGTGTGCGAGTTCTGTGTCCAACATGGGCTAACGCCTGCTTGCCCGCTCCCGTCAGGTGGAATCATTGATGGCAGAGGTGGAGAGTCTTAAGCAAGAGATCCAGCAGCTTAAGTACGAGAATAGAAGTTTGCATGTGCTTGCAAATAACTATTCGTCGGGCATGAAGAGAAAGCTTGATGAGCTGCAAGAATCTGAGGGTCGAATTCACAGTGACCGTCAAAGGCTTGCGGCTTGTCTCCAGAGGCACATTTTTCCTGGGTCATCCAGCGCTTGGCCAAGTATTGAGGCCTGGAATGCTCTAGCTCCGATGGCTTCCGCTCCGATGCCTCCCGCTTCTGCGCCTTCCGCTCCTATGCCTTCCGCTTCTATTCCTTCTGCTTCGACGCCTCGTAGCGGGGCTTCACATAAACATCCTCTGTGAAGGCTCCATCTTTCTCCATGTTTAGTATCTTTTTTTTTTTTTTTTTTTTTTTTGTACATAAATAAAATCAAACGGCATGGAATTTATCTTTGAATGGGCGGTGATACTTGAAATGATCCGGTAATAGTTTAAATTCCAGATTGGGTGCCTGAATCATTAACCACATGTTAGTATAAAAGAAAATTGAAATTCGGGGAGGCGGCTTACCTGTGTGCTCCAAAATGAACTCCAGAATAAACACCCCTTCGAAAGTTATGACTTGTCCCGTGTCATAAAATCCAACTTCCTTGGGAATTGTGGTTTCAAATATGTCCTCTTTGATGCCTTCTACATCTTCTCCAGCCACTACCTTCTCTTGAATCATTCTTCTTGGTGTACAAAGTCCTTTGAAGAATTCAACACCATCTAAAACTTGCTGTGTTGCACCAAGAATTTGAATAGCATTTTGCACCTTTGGGAAGGCTTCCACGATATCCTTTTTACTCTCTTCTTGGTTGGGAATCAAAAACCTGCTAGGAAAAGGGACATTGGGTGGAATAACATCAGAATAACATGGAATTGGGACGTCCTTACTGGTGGTGGGTGGTTTAGAGGGCTTAGGGGGCTGCGGCAAGGGTTGTTCTACCCTTGCCGTGTGCATGTCTTCTTCCTCCTCCTCAATTAGCAGCTCTTCCTCCACTTCTAGGCTATGTTTGGACATTTTTAGGTCAGCTCCAACCTCCATAGCACTTCCCAAAGTGATAGCATTATGGATTTCAAAATCTTCCTTCGAGTTTTCAATAGTTGAGTTGGAGAGTTCACTTTGCTCTTGAATTTGTTTCATGAACTCCATAATCTGCCCAAATTGCTCGTCCAATTTACCCAACTTCTTGTCTTGATTTTGTTCGTCCTGCGTCAAAGAGGTTAGTAATTGAAAATTTTTATCATTATCCATGGACATACTTGAACTTGATTGGAATTGTTGTGGGGGAGGTTGTGGTGGCTGCATAGGTGTTGTATTGAACTCCTCATATGGTTGCCAATATGCTTCTTGTTGAGCCTCCTTGGCTTGATTTTGTGACCCCTGCGCCAAAGAATTTATTTCATTAAGAATTTGAATATAATCTATTGGCGAACTTGAATTTAATTGAGCATATTGCATATGAAGTTGTGGTGGCTGCATAGGTCTTGAATAGAACTCCTCATATGGTTGCCAATATGCTTCACGTTGAACTTGTTGATCTTCCCACCATATAGAGTTTGAATGATCCCTCCAATCTCTTTGTGGACATTGATTGGCTTGAAATCCTTGCCTATATGAAGCATCAAATGTAGGGACACTCTGCATTGTGGTCCTTTCGGCATACGGCGACAATTTAGAAGTAAGATTTGCCAATTGAGCTTGAATGCTAGCAAAATCCATATCTTACTTCTTTAGCACCTAAAATCAAAGAAAGAGAACTAAATCAAATATGAAAAGTAACAACAAACAAAGAAAACAACACTAATTTAGAAACTAAAACGAAAACAACTAAACAAAAAAAAAAAAAAAAAAAACCAAGGGATTAGCAAAGTTGGGATGGATGGCATCATTCGACAACCCAAAACATTCTCAAAAGTTCCCTACATGTCATCATAATAGAGATACAATCGAAGATCATTAAGAATAATGAAAACCATAAGCATTGACAAAGCATTTGCAACTATGACATCATGTTACTCATGCTAAGAATTAAACTTAACGCGATCGTGACAAGCGACCTTTACTACTTTCAAGTATAAGTTAGTAACGATTATGTGAAACCTCCTTAAACTTTAGCCACATATTCATGCATGCTAATTAAGTGTCGACCCTCAATCAACAAACACAAATAAGTTAATCATCAAATAGTTAAGCCAATTGCATTCACGAATCAAGAGTTCATAACCGGAATTCATCAATTCATATCACATAAATAATCATGGTATTGAAATCACCCCTAGCCAAAAAGGGTTTAGTTCCTCATAACTTTGAAATCAAAGAAACACCTAAACATTCCAACAACTCAAACTTGAATTGTATGAACGTTTAGGCCCTCTTCTCTTCCTCTTTATTGTAGCATAAGGTCTAAGGATAGTTGGTTTGGGGGAATGGAAGTGTGGAATGGAGTGAGGAGTGATGGAAATGGAAAGATGGTTTTTGGATTCTAAGGGAGACTCACGGCTAAGAGAGAAAGGGATGTGTTTGTGGTGTGTTGTGTATGAAAAAATGAGATGTGCATGAATGAATGAATGCAAGGGTATTTATAGGAGTAGTGGAGGGAACATATGGCTATGTCATTTGTAGGTGAAGTAGGTGGATGTTGTAGGTGAAGTAGGTGGATGTTGTAGGTGAAGTAAGTGGATGATATGTTAAGTGATAAGTGATAAGTGATATGATATGATAAGTGGTTAAGTGGTGATGATAAGTGATAAGTGATTAAGTGATATGATATGTGGTGATGATAAGTGATAAGTGCATGTGGGTTAACTAATGAAGGAAATGCATGTGCAATGACAATGTGTTAGAATGGATGTGTGTTATGCATGGCATGATTGGGATTAGGAAAGGTTTAAATGTCCTAAAACTAAAGAGAACAAGGTTCCAACACTTTGGCTCCAATTAGGTCTTCAATTTCGTCCAACACTTTGGCTTCAAGCATAAGTTATCCGTCCTTAGCCCAAAAGTGCTCCAAAAGTCTCCAAAATGCATCTTTTTGCTCCTTTAGCCCTTTGGACCTACAAACACACGAAAATAGCTTAAAGTACTAAAATAACTAAAGAAACATAACGTAAATGTACGAGAACAAGCCATTTAAGTCGCATAAATATGCTCCTATCAACAACGAGTAGCGTCAGAACGATAAAGCCTTCCACGGCACAAAAGAGACTCGACCAAGACCAAGATAATGGTCTGGAGATGAGATTTTGGATAAATTAAACTGTTTGGAATTTGGTCATTTTGGCAAAGGGGTCAGTAAGCCCAGACCAACTACACATCTGAACTGGACACACAAGAGTATGTTATTTGAGCTCCCATACTGGTCAAAGTTAAAATTGAGACACAAGCTCGATGTTATGCATATTGAGAAAAATGTGTTTGATACTTTGGTCGGGACAATTCTAGACATTGAAGGAAAAACGAAAGACACGGTCGAAGCTCGCCTTGATTTAGAACGAATGGGCATTAGGCCATCCTTGTGGATGAAGAAAGTTGGTGGTACATTGAAGAAAGGCCATCCTTTTTTTACAGTTAATCCGAATGGGAAGAAAGAGTTTTTCAACTTTATTTCTTCTGTAAAGTTTCCAGATGGGTATGCTTCCAATATCTCGCGTTGCGTGAACGTGAGAGGGTGTAAATTTTCAAACATGAAGAGTCATGATTGTCATGTGATACTCCAACGCCTTCTACCGGTTGGTATTCGACACTTATTGCCTCTTGATGTGGTGAAACCAATCGTGTTGTTGTCTAGATTTTTTTCACAATTGACTGCAAGGTGTTTGCGGAAGTCGGATGTTAAACAATTGCAGGACGACATTGTGAACGTCTTATGCAAGTTCGAACAGATATTTCCTCCAGCTTTCTTTACAAGTATGATTCACGTGATGATTCACTTGCCAGATGAGGCATTGCTTGCTGGACCAGTCAATTGCCGATGAATGTATCCAATAGAAAGGTACTTAATTAAGCGTATATATATATATATATAACAGATTAATGATCAACGAACGCTTTGAATAATTTGTAGCATACCTTTTATTTGTGTAGATATCTTGGTGAGTTGAAAAAGTGTGTCCGAAATAGGGCAAAGCCCGAAGGATCACTTGTGGAGGCATGGGTCGCATATGAGTCACTTACTTTTTGTGCAATGTATCTTCAAGATGTTGAGACAGCTTTCAATCGTCCTCAACGCAATAATGACGGTGGTGTCAGAAAAGAGAAACTATATGTTTTTGCCCAAATTGCGCGACCATTCGGCGAGCCTGTAAAAGGCGAATCGTTTACCAAAAAAGACATGAAGGTAGCACATTGGTTCATACTCAACAATTGTGATGAGGTTTTGCCATACCTTGAAGAGCACATGAACGGTTGATGAAGCGGGAACATCCTTCACATTTATATGCCAAGAAGCACCGTGAATTGTTTCCTTCGTGGTTTCACGAACATGTAAGTTGTATGTGTTTTGAATTCAGCATATTTTTCAACTTGTTCATGCCTGTCTTCAAATTTGGTTACACTAACAAGTTAACTTTTTGTATATGTTATATTAGATGAACAAATTGAAGGAATTGAATTCACCCTCTTACGATGAAGAATTATATAACTTGGCAAGAGGACCGCTTCACGTTGAATTGTTCTCAGGTTGTCATGTCAACGGGATCAAGTTCTTGGGGGCAACACGTGATGACAAGTCGTCTACTCAAAATAGTGGTGTCCACGTCCCGGGTGCAGGCGACAGTGAAGACATTGATTTTTATGGTAAACTAACTAGTGTAGTACAATTGCTTTACAAAGACAGGTGTCAAGTGATACTGTTTAAGTGTCTTTGGTTTGATACAAACCCACATAACCGAATGAGTGTTAAGCGAGACCATGGTTTACTATTAATAAACACTACCAGACGTTGGTACGATGAAGACCCATACATTTTGGCAACTATGGCAAAACAAATATTCTTTCTAGACGACCCGAAAGCCGGCAATGGTTGGAAAGTTGTTCAGAAGATTGATCGAAGAGGGCTATATGATATTCCGGAACTAAATCAAGATGACAACGACGACAACATCGCTGACCAACAGTTATCATCTTTGATAAAAATTGGTGAAGAAACACTCCGAGATACTAATGTTGTCCAAGAACCGTTTGAAGTAGATGGAGTTCCCGAATTCGAAATACCAATAGAGTCAATTTCAATTGACCTTGGTGATCTGCCACGATACAATGCACCGGAAGAGGCAAATGAAGATGAGGATGAATGGAAATCCGAAAATGATAGTAGTGAGGATAGTGAGAGTTATTATTGTAGTTCAGATGAGGATTAATATAAACTTGTAAAGGAAAAACCAGGAGATTGAGGAGAGACAAAGTCAAACTAAAAAAAGGCACGGGAAGAATCTGATCGTGATCGTTTGAAGGTATTCTCCATTTTTACTTTGATTTGTTTCATGCAGTTTTGATAGGCAACTTATCTAAAAGTTAAGCTATATAAATAAAATACAATGTTGATAGTTTGTAATTATTTTTTACCAGTCTGAACAACGAAGTAGAAGTTATTTACACTTGTTATAGGTTCTATTTATGCAAAGATGCTAGTATTCATGCTTATTCGGTTTTGAAGCTGCATTTTGTTTTAGCATGTAATCATTTGCTTTTATTATGAATTGACCTGTTCATTTTGGATTCACTTCATTTAGATCAGGTGTATATGTCCACATAGGCTAAATTATTCAGAGTTCTATGTATTTACTTATGTTTGTTCACAAATGGTTACTTTTAAAGATATTTGTCCTGGAAACTGATTGGCATTCGGTTACTTACAGGTTAAAAAGGCCTTAAAGGGGGTGAAGGTAGCACTTTCTCATCCTGAGGATAGGTCTTATACAATCACAGGGGTCTCGGTGGAACCCCTGGCAAGCTGATGTGAGTCTTATAATCTTTACGTTACGTTTATGCTTATATCTTGTTTATATGTATATACGTTCCATAAGTATATGTACAATTTTAACAAATTGAGCATTCTCGCTTCTGTGGCTATATACAATCACAGTTTGTAATGTTATGTCGCATCCTCCAAATGTCATTTTTGGTGGAGATGCACGAAAACTAGTTTCTTTGATTTTAGAAGTGGACTTGTTTATGTTCTTTATTTGTTAATTTAAGACAGTGTATCAGTATCTCTCTCCTGTAGTAACATCTTGTAAACGTAGCTCACAAAAATTAAATTCCAAGCCAAATAGTCTCACAATGATCCACAAAATCTGCTTTTGGGACAAGATCTGATGTGTTTTTCATCGCTTCGGTCATGTTTGATAAATCCATTTTGCGTTTTGATATTGAACAGATCTTCAATGATGCAATTGAAGCTTTACGGGTTTCCTATAAGAAGATGAACCCTTTCTGTGTACCTTTCGCAACCACAAATATGGGTTCTGCCATGCTGGCAATGGATCTGGTGAGATTATAATATATATATATATGTATGTATGTATGTATGTATGTATGTATGTATGTATGCATGCATATGTATATATATATATGTATCTATGTATATCTATATGTATCTATGTATCTATGTGTATCTATATGTATATATGTGTGTATATATATATATATATGTATCTATGTATATATATATATATATATATGTATATATATGTATATGTGTGTGTGTGTATATATACATATTTGATGCATACTCTTACAGTTTGTGATGACCGCTGAGATTTTGTACTTGTCCATTTAACTGATACTTACTCTTACACTTGCAGGGTTGGATGGGCCCAAATTATTCAATTTCTACTGCTTCTGCTACAAGCAATTTCTGTATTTTGAATTCGGCTAATCATATCATTAGAGGTGAAGCAGTAAGTATTCTGCTAATCATATTAAGTGGTAGAGTTTAGATGCAAAATATTTTCCTACAACGTGAGGTAATTTAGTGGTAGTTTAGATGCAAAATTGAAAGTAATGGTATGCTGATGAACGATCTTTGAGTGTATTATAATAACAGAGTTACAATTTTCTTTGAACTATTATGCAGGACCTTATGCTTTGTGGTGGTTCAGATTCAATGATGATACCTATTGGTATTGCTCCCATTCTTTGCATATTTGATTTCTTAGTTTACTCAGAGTTGCACGTATAATAATATAATAATCTTATTCTTATGCTATCATTGCAGGATTGGGAGGCTTTGTGGCATGCAGAGCACTGTCACAAAGAAACAATGATCCGACCAAAGCATCACGCCCTTGGGATAGTGTAATGTAGCCAATAACAATGCTCGATTCATTTATTCTTTTATTTCCACTATTATTGGTTAGGTTATATGATGAAAATTTTGTGAATATTGTTATGAACAAGAATGGTAAAAATCATCGAAAGGCATGTCATATATTGGATGTCAACGTAAATTTGTGTTGGAATCTAGTCAGCTCTTTTGAAATGATGTGTCGTAATTTATAACTAAACCTAGTCATATCTATTGAGCTTGAGCTTTGAGTTTCTTAATTGTAGAAACGTTAAACAAGTGCAAAGTTACTGCATTGCGAAAGAAAGTTTGAAACTGTAATAATTGTTTCTTACTTACATGTAGACTTACCTAGTTGTTGTTTTTAACGAAATCTTGTTTTTGGTTATTGGACAGAATCGTGATGGCTTTGTTATGGGGGAAGGAGCTGGCGCTTTGCTTCTAGAAGAGTTAGAACATGCTAAGGTATTTTCTAAATCTTTGACCTTGGCAATGGCACTTGGGTATCTGTCTGGATATCCTTTTTTCTTCTTTCTGTGTAGGATCACATCATCTGTAACTGTAAGGTTGTAGGTGCAAAGTCTGTAGGGACATTCTGTATCCTGTGGTTCCCTCAAGTTAATCCGTATCATGCTTTCTGTTACGTTTCTTGAACTTGCTGCTACCCCTATAGTCTCACAAACACATTTTCTAATCATTCATTTCTATCTTACAGAAAAGAAGATTTAATTCATCGATTTTTTTTTTATTACAGAAAAGAGGTGTAACTATTTATGCAGAATTCCTTGGTGGAAGCTTCACATGTGATGCTTACCACATGACCGAGCCACACCCTGATGGTAATATGCGTTATCTTTGGAAATCTCACTCATACGCTTCTCATATTCTTTTGTTGAGCTGTGGAACCAAGAAGTTTTTGGCAACTTGTTTCTGTTGATCTAGTAGAGGTTCATTATCAAAGAACATTATGTGGAAATATTTGTATGACTAATGTCGTTATAGCATGCTTTTTGTGTGAATAATTTTATTCGCCTTGCACTTTGTTTCAATGAATTACATCAAGTCCTGGAATTTGAATTATTTTATTAATGTCCTTGGAAACAGGGGCTGGGGTTATTCTCTGCATTGAAAAGGCTTTAGAACAGTCTGGAGTGCCTAGGGAAGATGTTAATTACATTAATGCACATGCTACATCCACACCGGCCGGAGATCTCAAGGAGTATAATGCTCTCATTCATTGTTTTGGCCAAAATCCTAAGGTAACAACAATACATAGGATGCGTTACATGTTTTCTTAATTCCTGTATTTCTATGTTCGATGAGATCTTTACGTTTCACAGTTGAGAGTGAACTCTACAAAATCCATGATTGGTCACCTACTGGGAGCATCTGGTGCTGTAAAAGCTGTTGCAGCAGTACAGGTAACTTACGTGATGTTTTTGACTTGGAAAAACCGTACTATTTTTAGACCAGATATGTAAGACCAAATACAATTCTTGTTTGTTTAGCTTGAAGTGTAGTTCTTGACATGTTTTCTTCTTTTTGGGTAGGCGATAAGAACTGGGTGGATACATCCAAATATTAATCTGGAAAACCCAGATGAGGGCATGGTACGTTGTCTTCCGTTCCCTTGTAACCCTTTTCTGGTATATAATGTCCAATGAAAGTGTATTTGGAATCATCTAACTCTGTCAGCACGTGAATGCAAGATACAAAACTACTAGTGGGTCCAAAGAAAGAGAGACTAGACGTTAAGGTGGCATTGTCTAACTCATTTGGGTTCGGTGGCCACAACTCATCGGTCTTGTTTGCCCCATACAAGTAGAAACACAGATCTAAGTGTGCTACTCCAACCTTTGCTGCAATTGTACTGAAGGTACGTTTGCATACTGCCACCTTTTTATTAGAAATGAGAAAGAATTGTAATATGTAAACAAATCAAGCAAAGTGTCGGGATTTCGTATGAAAAATAGTAGTACGAAACATAATTCTGCAGTATTGTGACTCTGTCTGAGAGTAAATATTTTTCAACTTGAAATCAACATAGTAGAACAGTTACGAGCACTGTCACATATTTCTTCAACAATGAAATCAATGATCTTTCTTTCGTTTATTTTTCTTGCAAATTAAGCAGAACTAGTTATCTGCAGATAAGACTGAGTCCACATTGAAGTAAGCACCCAAGAAGTCTCCCTTGTATTTGATCTTCACTATGGTCGGATGGATTGCAGCTACGAAAACTGAATCGGTCGAGAAGAATGTTGAGGAGGCCCCTAAGTAGAAAATATTAAGAGCTCACCCAATGGTTAACAAGAAATACTTTTTCTTGTTATTGTTAGAAAAATTCCCCTTCCATAGCCACAGTAGTGTTTGTTCCTTTTATGTTCCTTCATATACGTTCCATAAAGGGGGTCTCGATGGAACCCCTGGCAAACTGATTGAATTTTTCTTTACATTGTTTCTGTTCTTATTTTCCATTTAGCAGTTTGTTAAAACATCAGTCCCATAAGTAAATGTACAATTTTAACAAATTGAGCATTCTCGCAATCAACTTATAGCTGATGTGATGAAGAACGATGAAAATCTGATGCATTTGGAATAACATTTCTCAAATGTAACATGACTGTCTTAAAAAAAAATTCCAAGTAAATTATTCTCGTGTGTAAAACTAGAGCAGTGGTGGAAGCTGCCAAGCAGTAAGATGAAATTCCAAAAAAAACAGAAGACCATCCAAAATCAGCTCGAACGATGTTCTCACAGGCCTCTGCAAAAAATAAATTCAGAACATGAGAAGAGGTACATAAAGAAAATACTTAAGAATCCAAAACAACAAAGACATCATATGAGTTAATAGTCACATGAGAAGGAAGTTTGAAAGACAAACTAGGTAAGCAACAAGTGTAAAAATAAGAACAAATAAACCTCCATCGACAACATTATAACCTTGTGAAGAGATGACCCTTGTTTGGTTTGGGCCGTAGATCCTTGTCTACATTCTGAAATCTAGAAATCTAGTAAAAACCAAACAGAAAGTTGGAGAATTTAATAAATTTTTCTCTTCCCTTTCAGTTTATCCATCATTGGTGAAGCAAACAAAACAAACAAATGGTTGAGTAAACAAAACAAACAAATGGTTGAGTAAAAAATCATCAAAATCGGAGTTAAAACTACCGTTAAATCGTTATTTTTCATTTTTGGCGTATGCGATCTCGAAGCATATACAAACAAGTTTGACGGTTGGATCGTTGAAACTAGTTTCGTACAATGTGTTTCCCATCAAAATGGTAGATTTACTAACACTTAGAGTTTATTAATACTTTCATTAAGTATAACATAAGATTTTGTGGTATCCACTTGTGTAAATACTTTAAATGGACGATCGAATTAGTTCATTGGATTCATATAGGGTCAAGGAGTGTAGCTGTAAAAAATCATCAAAATCGGAGTTAAAACTACCGTTAAATCGTTATTTTTCATTTATAACCGTCGAAAAGTTTTGTCGCGTTACCTGATCTCTAAATGTTTTTTTTTTCCTATTTTTGGCGTATGCGATCTTGAAGCATATACAAACAAGTTTGACGGTTGGATCGTTGAAACTAGTTTCGTACAATGTGTTTCCCATCAAAATGGTAGATTTACTAACACTTAGAGTTTATTAATACTTTCATTAAGTATAACATAAGATTTTGTGGTATCCACTTGTGTAAATACTTTAAATGGACGATCAAATTAGTTCATTGGATTCATATAGGGTCAAGGAGTGTAGCTGTAAAAAATCATCAAAATCGGAGTTAAAACTACCGTTAAATCGTTATTTTTCATTTATGACCGTCGAAAAGTTTTGTCGCGTTACTTTATCTCTAAATGTTTTTCTTTTCCTATTTTTTGGCGTATGCAATCTCGAAGCATATATAAACAAGTTTGACGCTTGGATCGTTGAAACTAGTTTCGTACAATGTGTTTCCCATCAAGTGCAATGGTATATGTATTTACTAAGTAGATTTTAATTTATTTATTTTGTACTTATAACACTTAAGAAATTGAATGATATATATGTAAAAAAAATTATTATGGGTTTCTTTTAGAATAATATATTATTGTGGGGTTTATGTGAAATAAAAATTGAACTTGAAAGGAGTAAAGTCACATTTTTGGTAATTTTTTTATTACTTTAAAAAAAAAATAAAAAAACCTTGCGCGACGCTTTAAGCGTTGCGCAAAACCACTTTGCGTGACGTCGAATTGTATACCTACGTCACGCGAATTGATAATTTTGGCGGTCCATGGCGAAAAATAGGCGTTTTTTTTCAATTTTTCCAAGTTTTGCAACCATATATCCTATCCTCTTTTCCTCTCGGTTTTTCTTTCCGTATACCTCTTTTCCTCAAATTGCAGACCTCTTTTCCTCTTCCTCTTGCTTAAATTGCAGACTTTCCTCTCGCTGAAATTGCAAATCAAATTGCAGGAAAAGACTTTCCTCTTTTCCTCTCGCTCAAGTCCTGCGTCTCCTCTATCTCTTCCCTCTTGCTCATCTCTCCTCTTCGCAACCTTGATCCCCAAATCTTTAACCCAGACTTGTCTTCCCTCTCTCTTTCCCATAGACTTCTCTCTTCCTTCTCGTTCTAAACGACAGGTAGCCACACGAATCTCGAAGCCGACGGGAATCAAGTCCCAAAATCAAGGTAAGGGTTTGTGATTTGCGATGGGTTTTTGTTATTTAGGGATTAGGGTGAAATTGCAGTTCATTGTAGGGTTTCACTACGATTAGGGTTTGTGATTTTGCTGCACGCGCACTCGATTGTTGATGGGTTAGGATTGAATTTGTATGTTGGGTCGATTGTTGTTGACTTTTACTTCAAGCTTTCCCGGGTTGAGTTAGCACAGAAGGTGTTTGATGGATTGCCCGAGAAGGACACGGTTTTGTGGAATACGATGATATCTGGGTTGGTGAGGAATTGTTATTACGCTGATTCCATACGAGGTTTTGGAGATATGGTTGTGGGTGGGATGGGTTTTGATTCGACGACGTTAGCAGCCGTGCTTCTTGCAGTGGCAGAGTTGCAGGAGTTGAAAGCAGGGATGGGTGAAATTGCAGTTCATTGTAGGGATTAGGGATTAGGGTGAAATTGCAGTTCATTGTTATTTAGGGATTAGGGTGAGCTTGTCTTCCAAAATTTCTTTACATTAAGCAGGGTTTCACTTGAATGGAGATTTTAAGGAAAGGATATATATTGATCCTTCTGAGAGTTGAATTCGTAATGCTTCTTAAATGTGGGCTGTCAGCCTGTCAGGCATAGTATATAGACATTTTACTGCATCGAGATTCTACTTCCGAAATGCATATGAACCACTGGCCCAGAGTTGTTTCGTTTTGTGATTGAAAAACAAATTTATTTAAGGGGGGAACGACTTGTCCCCATTTACCACCACCCGCACACCCATGTTCAGTCCCCTACCCTATTGAATTGAATTTGTGCTCAAATGTTTATTGTTATTTGAATCGAATTATGAATCGAATTTTTTAGTAATGATTATTGTTATTTGAATCATTGTTGTTATTTGACATCATAGGAAAAAAAGAAGATTTAAAAGTGGAAATTTGGTGTTTTTAATTTGTTTTTCCTGTGCTTTCTGGATGAATAAACACGGGCTTCATGTTTTTAATTTGTGGTTGTAGTGAATTCTAGATGAATAAACACGGGCTTCATGTCTTTTTCATACATAAACAATTTATTTGTAATGAATTTCTACAGGACCAGAATGTGAACTAATTGGGATTATTGGTCAATCTACATTCTACAGAGACTGGTGAAGTTTACACTTAGGGTTGGAAAGAGTGTGTTCCCTCTGGGAATCTTATCGGTGACTTGGGTATGGTGGAACATCTCTAAAAGGATACTACAGGGAATCAAAGTTCACTACCAGCTGAACAAGGTATTTCTGTAACCTGGGTATATTTGGAAAAACATGCACGGAGGCCTTTTCGATTGTACTAGATCAATGTGATTAAGACCTTATTGTCTTATACAGCCATTGTATAGCCATTTAGCACAATTTCAATTATTTTGAATCATAATTTGTGATTGTATAGCCATTGAGCATTTGGGTTTAAGATGATTTGAGAAAACCAATTGCATTTAGAAGCGAACTTGTCATTAGTAGGAAAAAATTGAGTTATTGTGATGTGTGAAGTAGAATTGACTAACTTTAGATATGTGAAGTAGAATTGACTAACTTTAGATAATTGGCATTTTAATTTCTAAGTTGACTAAGTTGTGATATGTGATATGTGATGTGTGATATGTGATATGTGAAGTTTTTAGAATTGACTAACTTTAGAATTGACTAAGTTGTGATGTGTGATATGTGAAGTAGAATTGACTAACTTTAGATAATTGGCATTTTAATTTCTAAGTTGTGATATGTGAAGTAGAATTGACTAACTTTAGATAATTGGCATTTTAATTTCTAAGTTGACTAAGTTGTGATATGTGATATGTGATGTGTGATATGTGAAGTTTTTAGAATTGACTAACTTTAGATAATTGACTAACTTTAGAATTGACTAAGTTGTGATGTGTGATATGTGAAGTAGAATTGACTAACTTTAGATAATTGACATTTTAATTTCTAAGTTGTGATATGTGAAGTAGAATTGACTAACTTTAGAATTGACTAACTTTAGATAATTGGCATTTTAATTTCTAAGTTGACTAAGTTGTGATATGTGATATGTGATGTGTGATATGTGATATGTGAAGTTTTTAGAATTGACTAACTTTAGAATTGACTAAGTTGTGATGTGTGATATGTGAAGTAGAATTTAGTAACTTTAGATAATTGGCATTTTAATTTCTAAGTTGTGATATGTGAATTAGAATTGACTAACTTTAGATAATTGGCATTTTAATTTCTAAGTTGACTAAGTTGTGATATGTGATATGTGATGTGTGAAGTTTTTAGAATTGACTAACTTTAGAATTGACTAACTTCAGAATTGACTAAGTTGTGATGTGTGATATGTGAAGTAGAATTGACTAACTTTAGATAATTGGCATTTTAATTTCTAAGTTGTAGCAGTGTAGTGTGTGTTTCAGTTTCGGCATGTGAAACTTTTCGTTCCATTGTTATAACATTGGTTTAATTAGACCTTTGCACAATTTCTTTTTGTTATGTATTTCTCATCAAGAACTTGGTGGTTGAACCTTGAAATCCTATATTCCATTAAGCAAATATTATAAAAGCTGAAAAGGTATTCTTTCAACATTTTGTGTGGCATGCTTTTAAGCCTTTTACCTTCTTTTTAGCGAGAAAAGATTTATGCTTTCGCCTTTTGTTTTCTATTCTTTTGTTAAATTTCTTATTGATAAGTTTGTCTTTCAAATGATGTTGAGTTGAATGCTTTCTTCAAAAAGTGTATAGATGTCGCAGTTGATCACTCGTCGTAGGAGTGTGACCAATGCGCCTCCCGCATTATCAGCATTTACTACTCCATCCATGAGTGCTCCATTGATTGGGGAGCCTACACCCCTTACTGAGGCTACTGCTACGGAATCCCAGGTACCTGTATCATCGACGTCATCAGTGTCGGTTCAGTCGCTCAGTGCACGGCGGCCTCACCGGCACCGCTGCGATTTGGAGCCTTCTGTTCACACTTCCTCATCATCCAGAGTTGAGGATGGGGGCTCCCAGCCAGGTAGTTTTTTTTTTCCTAATTCTCACTACGTTGTATTTTTTTTTCATTTTAAAACTATTATTTTTATGATTGTGAAAATTTGTTGCGGGTTGTGAATTACTGTTATTTTACTTTTTTAAGGTTTTGGGAAATGATATACTATTAGGGGAGGTTTTGCAAAATTTTCTATAGAAATTTAAGCTTAGGATTTTCACCATTTAAGTTTTTTTGGATAGCTAAAAAAAAAAACCAGGGGGCCTAATCGAATGCTGAAGACGGCACAGAATGTACGTCTGTCTGCCTCCTTGATCAAGATTGCATATGACTCGCGACATCGTGGAGCGGCTACCTCACAGCAACATAGCATCGTCGCTACTAGCTGTGGTTGTGTTATTCAGAATTGTTGTCCTATGCAGTGGGAGACTTGGGCAGAAATTCCTCAGGAGACGAAGATACTGGTGCGAGACAAGTTGTCGGTTAGTATATTAATTTTTGGCCTTTTATCATTTTTTTAATTATGTTTACAAATATTATAAACCAAAGTATATTATCTTAATATTATTAAATTTCTTACTATTATTTTGTTGTTTTATTTGTAGGTCAATTTTGATTTTAAGGACATATCCCCTGAGGTCATCACCTACTTAGACGAGACCTTCGCAAATCGGTACAAAAATTGGAAGAGCGATCTTCATGCGCATTTTAAGAAATTTAATGATCCAGAGGTTGCTCGCCTAGAGGGTTGCCCATCCGAGTTGGAGGACCGGCCAGAGGATTGGGAATGGCTCTGCAACCATTTTACGGACCCAAAATTTGTGGTATGTACTTAATATTTTAATAATAATTCATTAAATTTTTAGTTATTTTTTTAAGCTTTTTTAAATAATTTCTTTCAAATAGTCACACTAACATGTATATTGTGTGTTTAACAGAAGAAATCTGTTGCTGGCAAGATAGCTCGGGAGTCTAAGACACTTCTCCACCATTCCGGTTCGAAGCCCTTTTCGTATAGGCTTGAGACACGACGTTAGGTAAAAGTATATTAATTTTGAAATTTTATACAATTTATTTTTTATTATTGATTAATAAAATTTTCCTAATGGTTTTTTTTTTTTTTAGGAGGGTTCTAAGTTCCCAGAGATCGACGTGTTCAAGGACGTTTACGTTCGACCTGGCAATGAGATCGCTGAGCATCTTCATGTAAGTAGATGTAATTGTTATTATTCTTATATTTATGAATCGTTCAAATATTATTTATATTTTGTTATTAACCATTATACGTTTTTTCTTTATTATTACAGGCTACTATGGTGGAAAAGGGCGATGCTGTTCTCCAAGAAGCAACATCGCAACTTCCCTCAGAAACCCCGATGAAGGACGTCACTTTACCTGAGGATGTAGGTTTTCAGATCATGACTAAGGTCCTGGATCAAAAGTACGGTCGTCTTCATGGCAAGGTTGTTCGGGGTATGGGGAAGGCGTGGGTTCGTGAGACGGGTGCCTCTTCTTCCAAATCGACCACAGGAGAGGTCAACGCCCTAAAGGAGGAAGTGACAACCCTAAAAGGTCAGCTTGCAGCCGAGGACGAGCAGATAAAGGCCCAAAGTGAGCAGATGAGGGCCCAGAGCGAGCATATAAAGGCGGAGAACGAGCAAATGAGAGCTGAGAACGAACAGATGAGGGCGCAGATGAGTATGATTGTACAAGCCTTAGCGGTGTCTGGTCTCCAAATCCAACTGCCAGCACCTGATCTTACTCCACCTTCGACCTCCCAGCCACCTCACCTACCCGATACCCAGTAGTTTTCAAACCTAGAAGACTACTTGTTGTAGTTTTTTCTTTTTTTGTTTAGACATCTTGCATGCACATTTTCATATGGTTTATAATTAAATTTTTTCTTGGTTTATTGTTTATTGTTTAGAATAATTACAATATTTATTAAAAATTAAATCAAAAATATTAATAAATCCAAAATATTTTTGTCAAAAAAATTAAAAAAAAATTAAAACATAAAAATTTTGCGCGACGAAAAAGTTTCATAGGTCACGCAAAGTGGGTTTGCGTGACGTAGGTATGTGTCACGCAAAGTGTCTTTGAGTGACGCCAACCCACTTTGCGTGACGCATCCTACGTCACGCCAACCCACTTTGAGTGACGCATCCTCCGTCACGCCAACCCACTTTGCGTGACGCATCCTACGTCACGCCAACCCACTTTGAGTGACGCATCCTCCGTCACGCCAACCCACTTTGCGTGACGCATCCTACGTCACGCTAACCCACTTTGCGTGACGCACACCTTGGTCACACCAACCCACTTTGCGTGACGCATGTTACTACGTCACGCAAAGACACTTTGCGTGACGCATGTAACTTCTTCGTTGCGCAAAACCTTCTTTCACAGGCGTGGCGCGACGCTTGTCGCGCGACGTTTTTTTGACTTTGTGCGACAAAGGACCTATGTCACCCAAAGTATTTTTTGTACTAGTGCTCATTGATGTGTAAATTAACTTGACACACAAATTAAACCCTATTTGTGACAATTGTAGTATATATGCAAGTAGGGATCGTTCTAAACCGGGGATACTAAGGATGCTAATCTACTCAAAACTGACTCAAAAACATAAAACTAGAATCTAATAACTCAAAACAAGCTAAATAAACTCAAAACACAGAAACTAAGTTAAATTGACTCAAAACAGGTCCTAGAAAGTGATTTGGACGAAAATTGAACTAAAAAAAAACTCAAAAGACTCAATATGGATAGATTATGACGAATTGGGACAAAACTAACACAAATAAGAACTAATGGGTTATTTGGACGAATTTTGACCTTTACTTGACTCTAAACACTAATAGAACTAAACTTAAACAGATTCTAAGTTAAGACACAAAATATTAAAGGGGATTGATTTTGAAAAAATTAACTAAACTAGGTAGATTGCAAAACTAAACATATTAGACACTAAATTGGTTGAATTGAATGGGTAAAGGCTAGTTAGAGGATCCTTCTCCACACATGCACATATGCAACACAAATTGATTTCCAATTATTATCCCTTTAAACATGGAAACGAAACGAGGAAAGAAAGAACTCTGAAAATCTCCAATGGATGCAGATTGCTTGCGGCACAAGGTCCTCTTTCTCCTATGGAAGCCACGGCAACCTCCTTCTTCTCCCAAGGTTGCGGCAAAGGTGATTTTCTGAAGGAGGATGCGAAAAAACTTAGATATGTATATATAATGCAAGGCAAACCCTAGGAAATCAGAATGAGGGTTAGAACTTAGCAGAAACAAAGAATTAGGGCCCTTAGGGTGCTGCACAAGGCTTGGGAAATAAGTCATAGCCCAATTAATTTCTGATATGGACTTATACAATCCAAATCCACAAGGAAAAAGGGCCAATTCAAATCAGAATCCAAGAGAAAAAAGGTTAGGGAAATTTGCCAGAAGTTAGGCCTTCTAGAAACTATGTGGTTTGTGGCAGATTTTGGTACTTCTAGAAGGAATAAAGGGGGAAGGGTGCGGCACCCTTTTAGGAGCAAATAAGGCTTCTAGAAATCATGTATTTAGGTCCCCTTATAGCCGGAAATAAGGTGGAACAAGATTAGGTCAGGATAAGATAGGATAAGGTTTGGATAAGATAAGGTTTTTAGGATAAGTTTCCATATTTCTTGCTCTTTCCTTATCTTCTTTGTCTTAAACTTGTTTCTCCAGATTTGTTGCATGTTCCTAGCCTCTTTAGACTCCAAATTCGTCCATCCACCTTGCTCCATATGCAAGCTATCCATAATAAGCCCAAAATTGCCCTAAAAGGCTCAAAATTGCTTTTTCTTTTGTCATTAGGACCTACAAACACATGAAAATAGCTTAAAACACTATAATAAATAGTAATAACTAACTAAATGCAAGGAAACAACATAACTAAGTAGCATAAATATGCTCCTATCAAATTCCCCCACACTTAGCTTTTGCTAGTCCTCGAGCAAAATGGAACAAACAAAACAAACAAAACACAACCTAAACCTTCCAACATTACCTCAGGGATTTCCAATGCAACATGACATGTTAAAGATCACCACTCACATAGATTTTAGTCATCCTTACCCTCAAGCATATACTTAACCATAGTCACCACTCACTAGCTCCCATTTAATCAATTAAAACATGATTTTGAATGTAGTAACATGCCTTAGAGAATTCCCTCAATTCCTCACTGGATACACTCTATTTTCATACAGATTTTCTGACTACACTCCCTACACTAGGTATATGTGAGAAGATTGATGTAAACATGTAGACTAATACTCACATATGTATAATCAAATAAGGCACTTTTTGGAATTATTAACATGAATATGATCTCATGAATGGAATGCCACTACTTAGACGCGAGAACCAGGGATACCATATGCTCATACCAATTTTAAACTCCACATATTGAAACACATAACAATCAAGATCGAAGTCTAAGGGTTGTAACGGGACTAAGGTATCGGCTAATAAAGAAAGGTAAGGATAAACAAATGTTCTTAAAGCAATAGTAAGCAAAGTAATGAAATAAGCACTTAGAATTTACTTTTGAATGCAGCAATCAACTCTAAACACGAAAGGAAGATTCACACAACACTTAGGGCTATATTCAAACTTTTGGACCCTTTCTTCAACAACCAACACTTGTGAGTTCATTCTCACTTATTTTCAACTCTTTTTTTCTTTTCTTTTCTTCAACTTTTTCTCTTTTTTTTTTTCATATAAACAAATATCTTCATGGAATTCCAACGAAAATCCTTTCCCTCACACTTGTTTTTCTGCAATTTGTAGAACAAAAGAAATTCCCTCAAAGTCATACTCCACTATACTTTAAGAACAAGGGTATGGATATTCCTATTGTAGGCTAGGTAAGGATAATGTGGTTAACAAAGAAAATAGACTAAATAAGGCTTAAAGGGGCTAATCCTACAATACATATACAAAGGGTTAAGGCTTTTTGGCTCTGGGCTTAAACTAAACAACTTCATCTTGTTATTTGTTATGCTAATCAATTTCATGCTTTGAATGAAACAGGTATGAGTTCTAGTATTTGGAACTATAGTGATGAAACGCATTCTAAGTAGCAACCAAGCAAAGAATAATGAGATCATGCAACGACTTTAGAAAACAAAAACATCAAGATTAATAACTCTCCAAATAAAGTTTAGGCTCAAGTCTCTCAGGGTTGTAGCGTTAGTTTGAGTTTCTTCCTTCAAGCATGTTACAAAAACTAATTTTTTTCCTTTTTGTGATTACATGTGATTTCGTAAATGTCAACTACAACAAAGCATAAACCAAAGAGCAAATCAAACTTGCATCCATGTTTGTAACTTTCTTTAACAGTCATGCAATTAAAAACCAAATCCTCATCAATAAGTTGGAAGGTACCCTAAGACACAAACAAACACACACAAATGACTCTAAAAACGACTCTTTTGGGTTTTTCAAACACTCTTTTTTGATGTTTTTTTTCAAATTTTCGTATTTTCTGTTTAAGACACATAAAAACACTCCAAAACACACTCAAAACACTTAAAAACAGTGAGTAACAACTTTAGAATTGATAGGTGATAAAATCCCACGAAAATCATGCAAAAACAGCTTGTTTACCCCCCCTCCCCCCACACTTAAACCAAACATTGTCCTCAATGTTTTAAGCATAGACTCACAAACAAACAAACAAATAACACAACTAACAAACATGACAATCATGGCAAAGTAAAAGCAATAAAGAGTAGGGTTAAAAACGCAAATCTGGTTTTGGAGCTAGAATTCCATCATCTCCTCGTTTGAACACATGGGTTGCCTCCCAAGAAGCACATGCTTTAACGTCTTCCAGCCGGACAATACCTCCTTTTAAGCTTTAATAGGGCTCACGACTTGGAAGGGTATGTCCTCCATTGCATGCTCCTTGAAATTCTTATAGTAGGGCTTCAAACGATGTCCATTCACTTTAAATTCATGTCCCGTCTTCAAACTTTGAAGTTGTATTCCACCATAAGGAAAGACATTAGTAATAACAAAGGGACCAATCCATTTAGAACGTAACTTACCCGAAAACAAACGAAGGCGAGAATTGAAAAGTAACACTTTCTGCCTTATAGAGAATATCTTGCTACGAATCATCTTGTCATAGAAAGCCTTTGTTTTCTCTTTATAAATGCGCATGTTCTCATAAGCCTCATTCCTTATCTCCTCAAGCTCATTCAATTGAAGCTTCCTATGAATTCCAGCGGCATCTATGTCCATATTGAACGTCTTGACAGCCGAATGTGCTTTGTGCACCAATTCAACGGAAAGATGGCATGGTTTCCCATAGATGAGCCGAAATGGGGACATTCCAATTGGTGTTTTGTAGGAGGTACGATACACCCACAATGCATCATTCAAACGCAAGCTCCAATCCTTCCGAGTTGGCCCAACGGTCTTCTCCAAAACCTACTTGATTTCTCGATTAGAAACCTCGGCTTGCCCACTTGTTTGAGGATGATAAGGTGTGGAAACCTTATACATGACATTATACTTCTTGAGCAACGCCTCTATGGTCCGATTACAAAAGTAAGAACCTCCATCACTTATAAGAACCCTTGGCATTCCAAATCTTACAAATATGTTAATTTTCACAAATTCTGCAACCACTTTGGAATCATTAGTACGGGTGGCTTTTGCTTCCACCCATTTCGAAACATAATCAACGGCAAGTAAAATATAAACAAAACCATGAGAGGAAGGAACAGGACCCATAAAATCAATACCCCAAACATCAAAAATTTCGACAGAAAAGATGGGATGTTGCGGCATTTGGTCTTTTGCACCTATATTGCCCGTTCTTTGGCAACGATCACAAGTCACACAAAAAGTTCTAGCATCTTTAAATATAGTAGGCCAATAAAATCCACACTCTAAAACTTTATGTGCTGGTCTTTGGGTGCCAAAATGACCCCCACATGCATAAGTGTGACAGAAAGTTAAAATTGAATTAAACTCTGTTTCATGCACACACCTATGTAGAATCTGATCAGGGCATTTTTCCACACATATGGGTCATCCCACAGATAAAAACGTGCATCCTTTTTAAGTTTATCACGTTGGTGCTTGTTTAGGTTGCTTGGAACTTGTTTAGACACCAAATAGTTCACTAAGTCAGCATACCATGGGACACTTACCTCTATGGACAGCAGCTGCTCATCTGAGAATGTCTCTGGGATAGGCACGGCATCCTCCTCATGCACCATACGGCTCAAGTGGTCAGCCACCACGTTTTCACTTCCTTTTTTGTCCTGGATTTCGATATCGAATTCTTGAAGAATGAGCATCCAACGAATAAGCCTTGGTTTGGCCTCCTTCTTCATAAGTAAGTACTTTAACGTTGCATGATCAGAGTAGATTATGACTTTAGTACCAAGTAAATACAAACGAAACTTATCTAAAGTAAAAACAACAGTAAGAAGTTCTTTTTCCATTGTGGAGTAGTTCAATTGAGCATCATTGAGGGTCCGGGATGCATAATATATGACATGTGGCTGCTTGTTCTTCCTTTGGCCTAAAACAGCTCCTAATGCATAATTTGATGCATCACACATAAACTCAAAAGGAATGCTCCAATCTGGTGGAACATTGATAGGAGCTGAAGTGAGCATCTCCTTGAGGTGTTTGAAGGCCTTTTCACATTCCTCATTGAACATAAAGGGCACATCTTTTTGGAGAAGTCGGCATAGAGGTTGGGAAATCTTAGAAAAGTCCTTGATGAATTGTCTATAGAATCCTGCATGTCCAAGAAAAGAACAAACCTCTCTAACCGAAGTAGAAGAGGGTAAGTAGCGTACAAGATCTATTTTCGATTTGTCAACCTTAATACCCTTGGCCGAAACAATGTGTCCTAAAACTATGCCTTGTTTTACCATAAAGTGACATTTTCCCCAATTTAAAACAAGGTTAGTTTCAATGCATTGTTTCAAGATTAATGTGAGATTATCTAAACAATCATCAAACGAATCACCAAATACGCTAAAATCATCCATGAAAACTTCAATAATCTTCTCTACAAAATTTGAAAAGATACTTACCATGTATCTTTGAAAGGTGGCTGATGCATTACATAAACCAAATGGCATTCGACGATAAGCAAAAGTACCAAATGGACAATTAAAAGTAGTATTTTCTTGATCATCTAGAGCTATAACAATTTGATTATATCCCAAATAACCATTAAGAAAACAATAAAAAGAATGACCGGCTAACCTTTCAAGCATTTGAACAATGAACGGCAAAGGGAAGTGATCTTTCCTTGGAAGTGATCTTTCCTTGTGGTGGCGTTGAGCTTCCTATAGTCAATGCGCACTCTCCAACCTGTTTGGATACGGGTTGGCACAAGCTCATTCTCGACATTCTTCACCACAGTCAGTCCAGATTTCTTTGGCACAACTTGAACCGGTGAAACCCAACGGATCCGAGATAGCATAAATCACTCCACAATCAAAAAGATTGATAATCTCCTTTTTTCACAACTTCCATCATTGGAGGGTTGAGCCGGCGTTGAGCCTCTCGAGTTGGTTTAGCCCCCTCCTCTAGAAGTATGCGATGCATACAAGTTGTAGGACTAATACCTTTAATGTCGGCCAAGGTCCATCCTATGGCTGTGTTATGCTCTTTCAACACCCAAATCAATTTCTCCTCCTCCATTGCCGTGAGTGTTGAAGAGACAATGACGGGTAATGTTTCTTTTTCTACCAAATAGACATACTTCAAGTGATCCGGCAATGGTTTAAGCTCAAGAACGGGTGCCTGAATCACTGAAGGTAACAACTTGTTAGTAGAAACGGGAATTGGAATTGGGTTTGGAGCTTACCAAGGTGTTGTGGCAACGACTCAAGGGCAGCAACCATCGCGGCCTCATCTTCACATGTAGGCACGGCAAAGACCTCTTCATGCTTGCCATGGGTTTGGTCCTTTCCTGCCCCTTGGTTTTTGAGTCCCATTCCTTTTATAATGGTCATTTCAAGGGGATCTCTCTCCAAGGAGTCAAGATAGTCCTGCGCCAATGAATCAAATATATCAATAGAAAAACAAGAATGATCATCCTTAGGATATTTTATAGTTTCAGAAAGATTGAAATCAATAACTTCCCTATCAAATTCCATTGTTAACATCCCCTGGAACACATTTATCTTGGTGCGGGCTGCTTTCATGAAAGGTCTCCCAAGGAGGATTGGCAATGGGGTAGAGTAGGCTGAATCTTCCATGTCAAGCACATAAAAGTTCGTTGGAAAGATCAAATTGTTAACCTGCACCAAAACATCTTTCAAAACTCCTTTTGGATATGCATTAGAACAATTAGTTAATTGAATAATCACACCATCGTTTTTTAGCTCTCCTAAGTTCATAGATGCATAAATTGAGTAAGGCATAACATTAATTGAAGCTCCTAAGTCTAACATAGCATGTTCAAACTTAGTATTACCAATAACACAAGAAATTGTAAAACTGCCTGGATCTTTGGATTTAGGTGGTAGTTTCCTTTGTAACACCGTATAAACATTCTCATTTACCTAGACCACCTCCTTGCTTGAAATCATCTTCCTTGTTGTGCAAAGCTCTTTTAAGAATTTGGCATACTTAGGAACTTGCTTGATTGCATCAAGAAGCGGGATATTGACTTGAACTTTCCTAAAGGTTTCCAGAATGTCTTTTTCATTCTCTTCTTTCTTTGATTGCCTAAACCTACTAGGAAATGGCACATTTAGTGGAATAGAACTAGCAAAATTCGAATTTGGACTTACCTTGGTGGTTTGGGACGACTTTGATGCATTAGGGGGCTGCGGCAAGGTTTGTTCCACCCTTGTCGTGGCTTTGTCCACTTCATCCTCTTCGAGCAGCAGCTTTTCGTCCTTTTTTTTACTTGATTTGGTTGGTTTGGGGTTGGGTCCAACTTCCTTGCCACTTCTCAAGGTGATAGCCTTAGCGGGTTCAAAACCTCCTTTTGGATTGACAATGGTTGAGCTAGATAGTTTGCCTTCTTCTCTAAGCTACCCCATGAACTCCGCCATCTGCCCAATTTGCTTTTTCACTTCCCACATCTCTTTGGCTTGATTTTGTAATCCATGAGTTAAAGAAGTTAGTATTTGAAGCATTTTATCATTGTCCAAAGACGAACCTGAATTTTGTTGGGCAGATTGTGGTAGAGGTTGTGGTGGTACATATGGCCTTTGATAAAGCCCAAGAAGTGGCTGTTTATATCCTCCTTATTGCTAAGGTTGTTGGGGCTCCTTCCATTTGAAGTTTGGATGGTCTCTCCAACTCGGATTGTATGTATTTGAGTATGGGTTATTCCTTTGCTGATTTTGGCCTTGATAACCTATGGCATTGGCGTTTTCCCATCCTTCATTCTCTATTAATTGAGGACATTGATCATTGAGATGCCCTTGCATGGAGCACACTCCACATATGGCTGTACCTTACACTTTGGATCCATCGACAACCTGTGACATAAGAACAGTGAGATTAGCCAATTGAGCTTGAATTTCAGAAATTGCACTTACCTCATTCACTTGTTGTTGCTGCCATGAAGGTTCTCTTTGTCCAACACCTTCATATTGTTGTGCATTCAAGGCTCGGTTTGCAATTAAGACCTTGGCAGCCACCGGTGTTTTGTCAACCAAAGCACCTCCTGCTGAAGCATCTAGCATTTGTCTCTCAATTGGAAGGAGTCCCTCGTAGAAATATTGAATTAAGAGATCTTCCTTCATTTGATGTTGAGGGCACGATGCAACTATAGTCTTGAAACGCTCATAGTACGATGGAAAAGACTCCCCTTGATTTTTTTGAATGCCACTAATCCTCTTCCTCAAGAGAATGACTCTCGAAGTTGGGAAAAACTTCTCTAAGAATGCTCTCTTCATGTTTTCCTAAGAAGTAACGGTTCCAGGTGCCAATTCATATAGCCAATCTTTAGCCTTTTCCAAAAGGGAAAATGGAAAGGCCTTCATCTTCAAAATGTTCCCATCGACATTGATGGGTGTCATGCTCGAACAAACCACTTCAAACTCCTTAGGATGCTTGTTTGGATCTTCCATGGACAACCCATGGTATTTGGGAAGGTGATGCAACAAGCTTGACTTCAATTTGAACTCATCGGTCTTACCTTGAGCCTCCCTAGGGTATTGAATGCATAAAGGCACGGCATTGTCTAACCCCGAGGCTAAAAGCTCCTTGATTGTTCGATTATCCGTAGCCATGGCTTGTTCTTCCTCTCCACTTCTTCTTCTTCAGATTCGGCCTCAGAACTAGGTGGACTAGGTTCTGGATGCCTTCTCTTTCTTCTTAACATTCGTTCAAAATCGTCATCAAACTCCAATATATTCTCACGAATAGGTTGAGAACTACGAGTCATAAACTAGTACCTATAAGAAAGAAACAAAACAAATCAGCAACCACTCTAAAAGAGCACGGCAAACACAAACAGAAAGAAACAAAGAAACAAATGACACACATGACCTTAAGAAACACTGACACCACACAAACAAAAGGGATTAGCAAGTTTGCTAATCCCCGGCAACGGCACCAAAATTTGATGTGTAAATTAACTTGACACACAAATTAAACCCTATTTGTGACAATTGTAGTATATATGCAAGTAGGGATCGTTCTAAACCGGAGATTAACTAGGGATACTAATCTACTCAAAACTGACTCAAAAACATAAAATTAGGCTTAAAAACTGAAAACTAGAATCTAATAACTCAAAACAAGCTAAATAAACTCAAAACACACAAACTAAGTTAAATTGACTCAAAACAGGTCCTAGAAAGTGATTTGGACGAAAATTGAACTAAAAACTCAAAAGACTCAATATGGACATATTATGACGAATTGAGACAAAACTAACACAAATAAGAACTAATGCGTTATTTGGACGAATTTTGACATTTACTTGACTCTAAACACTAGTAGAACTAAACTTAAACAGATTCTAACTAAGTTAAGACATAAAATATTAAAGGGGATTGATTTTGATTAATTAACTAAACTAGGCAGATTGTAAAACTAAACAGATTAGACACTAAATTGGTTGAATTGAATGCGTAAAGGCTAGTTAGAGGGTCTTTCTCCACACATGCACATATGCAAAACAAATTGATTTCCAATTATTATCCCTTTAAACCATGAATGACAATGCCCCAAATTAATTGTGAAAAGCACAAAATAACTTTCAGATTTTCCGAGTTTCATTGAATTGGATGGAATACGCATTGACAACCCAAATTATTCTTATCAAGTTCCCTACATGAACAACATAATAGAGATACAATCAAAGATCATTAAACTTTGTGAAAATCATAAGCATTGACAAGGCATTCGTAACTATGAACTGCGTGATACTTATGCCCAAAATTTACTTAACACAATCATGACTAGTGACTTTTACTACTTGTGAATATAAGTTCATAACGATTAGGTTAAATTCCCTTATACTCTAGCATCAAATTCATGCATGAAAACTAAGTATGCATCCTTAATCAACACACATGCTTAATTTTCGCATCAGGGAACAAATTCACCCATCCTAAGGTCGCCACTTCACCATCAAGCCTTTGTTGAATCAAACCATCATCCCACTTATTCCTCCAAGTAAAGGGATAACCTTCAAAACCCAAATCGACGAGCTCATTATTCGCCAAAAAATCCCAAAAGTCGCTCGTACTCACCATGGAACGATAGTTCCCTCCTTCCTTCTCTTCGTCATCCATAATATCATTGAAGTCTCCAATCACCATGCAATTCCCCTATGAGCTACTGATCCACTTACTTAGCTTAGCCCATTGTCGTTTTCGTTTTTTATCATCCATACTTGCATAGGCTGCTGTCATCTTCCATTCCGGCTGAATCGGATCACTGCCCACCCCCAATTTAATGTAAAAACTGCTCCAAACAATGCTAGAGATATTCGCCACATCTTTCCTAAAAACACACAAACCTCCACCAATACCTTTTGGTTCCACCGGTTGCATAAAATCCATTTGTAACAACTTAAGTAAATATTTGTAGCGATTGCTTTTATTTTTTGTTTCCAACAAGATCAGTACGTTGGGGTTGTGGAGCTGCACCTGCTCCACCAAGGCATCAACTGTCAAGCAACCCCTAATTCCTTGACAGTTCCAGCATAATGTTTTCATGGCGACCGTGGAGACCCATCACGGCTGGTCTCCTCCGCCTCAGTAAAATAAAAGCTCGCTTATTAGGAATACAAATATCATCCGTACCCATCCCCTCTACTTCCTCAATTCTCCTTTTTTGACGCCTACCCTCTCGACTTATAGCATCAATAATGGGTCCCAATTCAAACGGATCCGAGTCCTGAGTCCAGTTGGTGAGGTTCTGCTTTAGCCCTGGCAATGCAATCGTGTGGCCTATTTGGTATGGGCATACGCTGTTAAGCATGGTGGGTGATTTGACTGGGATGAGTTAGGACCAGAATTTCTTTTTAATATTCTAGTATAAGATGCAAATGTAACTGTGCATATTTAAGTCTAATAAATTTCCTATCTTTCGTCGAAAAAAAAAAAAAAAGGAATTCCTAATAAGAATTTGAAGCCTCCAAGGCATTGTACGTTTTGCATGTAATACTCTCCATCACAAGTTAATTTTTGTTCACTTTAATCCGTATTCGTTTTCACCATTATTCATAAATCCAAACAAGTCATTCCTCGAGGATTCTAACTACATTTAACCAATAAATTAGTTGTGAGTACAAGTTGTGCACTATATGAACATCATAAGAATTTCTACTACTAAATTAACAACAATTGGATCTTATCATGATTGCGAATTTTCTCAACTAGTTAAGTTGGCCATTAGCCAACTTCTTATCATGTTAAATCAAGTTTCTTCTTATTCAGCATTAAATTAAAGAGGGGGAGCACATCCGTTCTGATCAAGTTGATTATGTCATTTTCAGAATGAGACAGAAGTTTTGATTGGCATTTTCATTCAATTATTTTGCCTTTTTTCTTTCTTTCGAGTTTACCTCTTGTATGTAGTTTGCTACAAGTGGTGATTTTCTTCTTATCACTATCATTATAACCTAAACAAATTCCACAAGTTTCATGAGATTCTATGGTGATCAATAAGCATGAAGGTTTAGTTTGGGCCCTTGCAGTATCATCACGCACTATAAATCGACCACCAACTCTCTGTCTCTCTCTTCTTTCACAATAGTAAGTTACAAAAGGAGCCTGTGAATTTTACTTCTTTTAGGAAACAAACATCCTCACGAAACCCATGCACCATAAATAATCAGTATTATCTCTAGAGAAGAAGGAAAACAAAAAACAAAAGCCAAACCTTCTTCTTTCCCTTTGAAAAAAATTATATTTGGAAGCCATTTAACAAACCCACCAATTCTTGCAAACCATTTTTTGAAAATGTCTGCAACAACAATATCACATTTTGAAGAGAAACCAACTGAGAAAGCCTCTCAAAAATGGCCAGGCAACTTCTTCAAAGTGATGCTTTTGGAGCTGAAAATACAAAGGGGAATAGCTCTTCCTCTTGTGGCTGTGAACTTGACATGTTTGCCAAGATAGCCATCACAACAGCTTTTCTCGGCAGGCTCGGGGAGCTCCAACTGGCTGGTGGTACGCTTGGCTTCACTTTCGCTAATGTCACCGGCTTCTCAGTTTTAAACGGGCTCTGTGCTGCCATGAAACCTATTTGTGGTCATGCTTTTGGAGCTAAAAATATCAAGCTCCTCCCCAAAACCCTTCTCATGGTAACTTTCTTGCTGCTTCTCGTGACGCTTCCTATTTTGTTCTTGTGGCACAACGTTGACAAAATCCTCATCCATTTCAGCCAGCAAGAAGACATTTCATTGGTTGCAAAGACATACCTGTTTTATCTCCTGCCAGACTTGGTAGTTACTTCACTCTTATGTCCCATCAAGGCCTACTGGAATTCACAAGGCATCACAGTGCCTTCAATGTTCTGCTCGGGTCCAGCGCTTGCTTTTAACGTACCTGTTAACATCTTGCTTGTGAAAGCCAAGGGTCTCGAGGGAGTTGCAATGTCTGTGTGGATCACTGATCCCATGGTTATGATTCTACTTGCGGTGTATGTGTGTGTGATTGAAATTAAGGCAAAGGAAGGAGGTGGAATGAAGGGGGGATGGCTTGATCAACGTGTCAATGATTGGAAAAGGCTGCTCAAGCTTTGTGGACCTTGCTGCCTCACTACCTGCCTTGAATGGTGGTGCTATGAGATTCTGATGTTGCTAACAGGCCGGCTTTAGAAGGCCAAGCAGTCGGTGGGAGTTTAGCCATTGTATTAAACTTCGACTATCTACTATACTCAGTGATGCTTTCTCTGGCAACATGTGCATCAACATGCGCCTGCAACGAGCTTGGAGCAAACAGAGCAGGCCCTGCTTATCAGTCTGCATTTATGTCTGTTGTAGTGAGTGTGGTCTCGGGTTTCTTGGGCGGTTTGGTGATGTTAGCAGCCAGAGGAAGTTGGGGGTCTTTGTTCACCCACGACACGTGAATTTTAGGAGGCGTGAAGAAGATGATGCCGCTGATGGCCTTAGCGGAGGTGGCGAATTTCCCTTTAGCAATGTGTGGAGGAATTGTCAGGGGAACAGCGTGGCCGTGGTTAGTCATGTATGCAAATCTTGGTGGGTTTGACCTCCTGGCCTTGCCCTTAGGAGTTGTTTTAGCCTTCAAGGTTTCACTTGGGCTCAGAGGATTGTTGGGAGGGTTCTTAATTGGGATGGTTGCATGCTTAATTCTGTTGATAATTTTTGTTTTTGAGGATCAATTGGAAGAAGAAGCTTGCAAGGCACAAACACTTACCTCGGTTGGTTGTCAAACACCAGAACTTAACAGAGATGGAAATCACAAAACTGTGGAGAGGGTTGATGATGCTGAAGTCTAAGAAATGAAGAATAACCTGAGAGAGGTCATCTCATCGCAGTAAAACCGGAACAGGTAACCGGCTTTCGGATCACCAACTATGAAACCATGACTCCGAAAGCCGGTTCTAGCAATGTTTTTTATGTTTTTTTTTTCAAAAGAGTAACTTTCAGTTAACTTCTGTAGTTTGTGGGGTTATTTCTTCCTCATGAATCCATATGTCAAATTGTAAGATAAACATCCCCTGGCATAAAAAGTGCGCAATTTATATGCAGTCAAGATATTGGTAGAGAGCAAGAGGCCACTGTGGCGTTGAAAATCATATGAGGACGATCCAATTTCATGGCGGAAAGAATCCGGCTAACTCGCATGACATTCCATATGAATAAACTTTTCTCCGAATTGCAAAATTAAACAAGAACAAATTCATTGTACAGGGATGAATTTGCAATACCATTAACATCGTTTTTCCCTCTTTGATAAAGAAATTTGCATCACAGATCGATCAATGAACACTAATCGAAGATATTATCCGTCGATGAATCCAGGTTTAGTACTTAAAGACTCCAGCTCCTTCGCTTTTTCTTCATTGAAGCCAAGGCCTGCCAATATCTTGTGACCCGGAGATTCCCCTTCATACCAAATGCCAAGAAGCAGATGAGAAGTTGTAATTTCCCCACTATTACCTGCAGTTCACATGTTAAGAAATTAAATCACGTAGACTTCATAGCGGAGGAATACGAGTGGATAATTCTGATAAGAAAAAATGGTTACGTGCCCTTGGAGATCAACCAAACAATTCCGCAAGAGTACACGGCACAAGTAGCAACACAATCTCCATTTCAGATAGGTCTATTCTAGTTTGCAGTCGACAATCACATAAAACAATATTTTAGATTTCGTTAATCATTCATTGAAACCATTAAATCTGATATTCCCCATCTCACAAAGAACACATACAACTACTTTTCAAACTCCAAACGAGATATGTCTGTTGATAGGGTTTTACATGGCATTGGAATATAAAAAAAATTCATCATTGTCGTAGAAATAAAAATTAACCACCACCAAAAAATATAAAAAAGAATTTCCAAAGAATAAAAAAAAATTTATGAATAAGAAAGCCCGGAAACTTACCAGATTTTTTCTTTTTATCAACAGCCCAATCAAGTACTCTTTGAGCTTCCTCAGTCAATGCTGGATGCTCAGGACTGAAAAACCACATGTCAGCTTTCCCAAGCAACTTGATTGTTTCTTCACGCACCTTAGTAAGTGTAATTCCATTTACCCGTAAAAATTTTGCTGCCAGACTAGTTCCTGCAGCTCAAAGCAAAGACGGCTAAGTATACTACATAATCCCTACGGCGTATGTATGTGATAGGATCAGATACTCATAAGATTGTTGTCTTTTCTTGGTAAAGATGATAACAGTCTAAGTATCTTATATTTGCATTCCCGCTTAGCTTTTAATTGTTTTGGATCATACCTTCACTAATTTCACAATCACAAGTGATTATTGTGCATAAACTATAACCGTAGAAGCGTGCACACAACTACACGAGGCCCTTCTAACCACCACAATTTGCTAACTGAGCTTCAACATATGCAGTTCACATTATTGTCATCCACATTCCAAACTATATTATATCCTGCAACCATCGAAATTTCAAATTTTGCAGTTCTAGTTTTACGAATATTAGTCCTGTAATTCTATTGATTGTTTAACTCCACCTCAAAGTGTGATTCAACATGATCGAAAATGGAATCACGACATAATTATAGCAGCAGTAACACAAATTATAGGAAGATGATCACAGAAAAAACATTCAAAAAAATAAATAAGTTACTTACCCTCAATGGTAAAAAGCATAGAATGGTAAAAAATTGCTTACCCTCAATGAGGATCCCCATGAGAATTGCTTCAGTCCCGGTAGTTGCAAACTTGAGCTTCCTGGCTTCTAATTCACCCATGGCAAATGACTTTATAGCCCTCCAAGACCACCTGCATCCACCCACCCAGTACCAAAACCTCAATCCCAACAATACCCAGAAACCAAAACCAAAAACCCACCAAAAAAATCAAACAAAAAAACTCACTTGGGCACTTTCTCAGTGGAAGAAACTATTCCCTCATTTCTGCAACGACCAAATCAGAAGCATCTGAAACAACAGCTTGATCATCCAAAACGTGAAGAAATGTAAAATTGAAAATTCGAGAGAATTAGGGCGGTGGAGGTGTGAGAGAGTAGGACTTACGCGGTGGGGAGGCTGAGACAGACGGTGGCTGAGAAAGGGTGGAGCTTTGACTCTTGGGTTCTGACTCTCAGACTTGAGGGCGGAAGCGAAAGGCTGTTGGCACCCAGCCATGGGCTCAGCAAACTGTTGGGTCTTGAATCGGGTTTAGTTCTGTGATTGTGGGTGAGGGCGGAGATGGTCGTTGGAAGCTTGGAGAGAGAGTGAGCGGCCATTTGTGGAACAATATGGTGCTTCAGTGTTGAATTGGATAGGTGGAAGTATATGATATAGGATGAAGAACAGGGCGTCGTTCCCTGTGGTTGTTTATGGATTGGGCTGGCCTTCAACCCAAAGTTCTTTGCAATTGGGCCTTTCGTACTGTGGGTTGGGTGTGCACAGTCCGGATTCGATTGGTTTTACATCGAAACTACAGGTAATAGCTCATTTAAGAAATTCTTTTAAACAACACAAAAAGCTTTTAGAAAAAAATATTTTTGGAATCAATTCTTAGTAGAAATGTAAATTAATTCTAGAAAGGCACTTGAAATGCTTCAAACAAGAAGCACATAACTGGTGCTGCTTGAAACTCAAAAACATTTTCTTTAAAAACGTTTGGGAAATTTTATTTAAACCCATTTAAACTCTTTTTACACCCAACTTAAAATTTAAATGTTAATTGTCTATTTTACGCTATTGCATAATTAATATTAAGTACAAAATGAAATTAATAATCAAACTCAAATTCATCAATAAACCCAAACACTATAATTAAACCTTACGATCACTCTTTGTTTATTTTACGTTCGTTCTGGCTAAAACCTTAATAGCTTTCACAGAGAAAAATAAGTTTTCTTTTATTGATGGTTGGTAATTTTGAAGTTTTGAATCCTCCAATCAAGGTATGACTCAATTTATGAATTTTTTGTTCATTTGATTTCAATTTTTTAGACTGTAGAAGTTATTTACTGTAATTTTTTTCAACAAATACAACGAAAGCATCCTACCTTCCGGCTAAAACAACAACGAAAGCATCCAACAATTTTAAATGTCTGGTGTGAAAGGACCCAATAACTGGTTGAATTGCCCATAAGTGGACTCCTCGTTCGCTACTTTTGTACTGATTGTTTTAATTGAAAGTTCAATTTCTTAAGGCATTTGTAATGTTAAAATATGCTCAAATCCAGCACACTAATGATGCATGAATGAAATCATTAATTGAGCAAACATAAGAAATCAACAAGCTTTTCTATTTTAGAAGTTTCATTTGTATACAATTTACACTGGTACGTTATAGGGCTTGTGTTAATGAGGTGAAAATTGTGCAAGTTGACACATTCTCAACAAGTCTAAGTGAACTTAAAACTCGTTAGATGAGACACCAGTTGAATTTCTATTGAAGCACTTAAAGCCTCTGTCACTAGAAGCAAACCAAGTAATAAACTAACTCAATACCATAAGTCTAACCGTTAATTATGGCAGAAGTTATTTGTGTAGTAGCTTCCACGCTATAAGAGCGGTACTCCTCTCTGTTAGAAAATCAGGCAAGCACTTACCCGAACACAACCCGTCACCACTCCCAACAGGTGGCCTTCTCCAGTCTTTGTTTATGTGTGTACTAACTTTCCCCACTGGGGTCGTAGCCCTCTCTAGCCTTTTCCCAGTTATGATTTCCAAAAGGACAACCCCATAACTATACACCACTTTTTGCAGTGATTTTTAGCATGCATGCATATTCTGTTGGTAACAATTGAATTATCAGCTTTTGTGTTGTGGAAGAACTTAGGTCTAAACACATCAAATTTAGCTTCTAAAAATCACATGGGGGTAAAAATAAATCTACATATTGAATTGGGTTTATTGGGGTATATTACGTATTAAATTTAGGTTTAAAGAGATATTAATAGTTTAGTTAAAAATCAAATGGGTGCAAATAGTAAGCTGGGTGTAGAAATAGGTTAGATGGGTTTAAATAAAATTTCCCAAAACCTTTTCAGTCATTTAAAAACACTTCTTAAATGAGCCTTAACTCAGAGGCCATTTGATAGTCGTATTGTTTTCAGTTTTATTTTAACATTTTTATAAATTGAAAACGTGTTTGTTTACTACCTTTTTTTTAGTGTGACAAAATTGAAAACTGCAAACCAAAAACCAAAGTTACTTATTATTATTATTATTATTATTATTATTATTATTATTATAAAATTTGGATTTCAGAACTAAAACCTGAAAGTAATTACCAATCCACTTTTCATTTTAAAAACAATGAAAACTAAAAACTAGCCATGAAAAATGGGGTTTCTCTAGTTGCTTTCCGAACTATAATGTGATACCCCCATAGAACTCCAGACAATTCTTCTGGCCACTTGCCCTTTTTTTACTGAAGTCTTTTTTCAAGCATTGAATGATCCTTTTGTTTGAAGTTTCTACTTCACCATTGCCCTAGGGGTATCGTAGATTGGAAGTGAAATGGCAGGTTTCGAATTCCTTGTACCAGTTCATGACTTTAGAGTTGGTAAATTGCAAACCATTATCGGTGAGAACGGTGTGCGAAATGCTGAATCGATAGATGTTGTTTTTTCCAGACAAATAATTGAACCACCATGTCTAGTGCATGCAGTCGATGCTTCCAATCATGCCAGGGAAGCCTCGCATCTCACCCTTCCTCAGAAGCCTTCGCAAGTCCCTTGTTGTAGGTTGCCGAAGGTACTCATTGGTGTAGAGGGCTTCAATTGCAAAGCAAAACCGCATCAGGGACTCCAGAACCGTTGTTTTTCCCATCCTTGCGATCTCATCCACTTGATCTGCAGATGCTCCATATGCAAGCATTCGCAAGGCAGCCGTAATTTTTTGCTTAGGAAGAAGACCTAGAACATGAAAAGCATCCTCTTTTTGCACAAAATATGGATCATGGTTGCAAACATCACTCATGATTTTAGCGAACAAACTTCGTTGCATTTTAAAATGACGTCTAAAAACATGATTAGGGAAAACGCTGTTGGGAATAAAATAATCTTCCAAGAGATCTTTACCTCGTCTTTCCCTTCTTCTATCGATGTTTGCCGCACGTCTGAGTTTGGCTATCTGACCCATAGCTTCTATGATACGGCGGGAATGTGAGGCCCTCCGCCTTCTATGGTGATCATCCTCATCCTCCTCCATTGCGAATGCCTCATCTCCACCTCCACCTTGGTCAAGATTGACCAATTCTTCCTGTTGTGCCAACAACCTTTTCTGCTGCTCTTGCAACTGTTTATACGCTCTCCTTGAAGAAGACATTGTAAGAACTCAAGATTTGAAAACGATAAAGAAGAATTCTGAGCTAAAAAAAAGGATTGAGTTTAGTGTGAGGATGGATGTAGGGATGTAGGGTTTATATGGACAAAAAAGAAGAAGATGAGGTTCTGGACAATGCCACGTGGCACTACGTGATTGGTTGAAAATCTTATCGAAATCTTGGCTAAATTATTGTAAATAGGAAGTGACACATGGCGTGTCAGGATTGGTTGAAAATCTTAGCGGAAATCTATTCACAAAATAGTACGTTCGGATAATGACACGTGGCGTGACGAGATTGGTTAAAAATCTTATCGAAATCTTGCCTAAATTATTGTAAACAGGAAGTGACACGTGGGTTGTCGGGATTGGTTGAAAATCTTAGCAGAAATCTATTCAAAAAATAGTACGTTCGGATAATGACACGTGGCGTGACAAGATTGGTTAAAAATCCTATCCGAAATTAAAACTATTTTTTTTTAATTATTTTATAAAAAAATTATTTAATATTTTAAATGGACTGGGTGCCAGCGCATTTTGTAGGGGTGGAGATCGTTTGTGCCAGCGCATTTTTTAGACTGGGTGCCAGCACATTTTTTTTTTAGTGGAGATGCATTGGCCTATTATTGTTCATTGGGTCTATTACTGTTCAATTAAGTGGATAAATGGGCTGGGTGCTGGCGCAAAGTGGATAGGGGTGGAGTTGCTCTTAGAGAAATGGCCCATTGCTACTATCAGGTATTCTTTGTTTCCTTCGGCCTTCTTGAGCAGACTAATGAGATATATGCCCTACTGCATGTAGGCCCATGTCCTAGTTAGGATGTTAAGTTCTTCTACATGCTAATGATTCATTGGTGCATATCTTTGACACTTGTCACATGTCTAAGCACAGTCCAAGGTGTCTTGCCTCATGGTGGGCAATAGTACCCAACTGTTAGTGATTTTTGTGCAAAGGATCTCCTACGGAATAGTTCCCGCACACACTAGAATGGATGTCACTTGGAATTTGTAAGTCCATTTCCAGATTAACACATAGAGTGAGGTTTGGAGTAAGACTGTTGGTAAAGTTTTCCCTGCACAATAATGTACCTCGAAGCCTTTTGGACAGCTTTCTAGCCAAGCGGTGATCATAACAAAGTTTGCTATCTTAGATGAGGTCAATGATCTCGTCCATTCGGCTTTTTCTCGTGTCGATAGCAAGACCAACTAGTGACTTTCATTTATGCTTATCCTCAGAAAAATTTACAAAATTTGCTTTGGGATGAAGTGTTGTTGCTTAACCATGTAGATAGACCTCGGGTTTTAATGGGTGATTTTAATAATATAATTGATCTTTTAGAAAAAGTGGGTGGTACTTAGGTTACAAACGCTAACATGAATAATTTCATCAATTTCCTTAATCGTGGTAACCTTATCTCCCTTAATGTATCTCGAGTTCCTTTTACATGGAGTAACTGCCATTCTAATAATACAACGGTGTTTGAGAGACTAGATAGGGTGGTAGCTAATTTGGTTTGGTTAAATATGTATCCAAATTATCGTCTGCATAACTATCTAATTTTTGGCACGGATCATAGCCTAATTTTACTAAAACTGATGGATGCGTTAGATTCTAAGAAAATTTTCATGTTTAAGTTTGAGGCAATGTGGCTCAAACATCCGAATTTCAAGTCTTTTACTCAAAATGCTTGGAAGTGTGTCCCTAATGTTCATCCTAATAACCAATTTAGTGCTTGTGCAGGCACTTTCAAATTTCTTGTGTCTAAATGGAGAAAAAATGTTTATGGTAATATTAAGGAAAGGAAGAGAAATCTTCTCAATGAGCTTGAAGCAATTCAACAATTAATTATGAACAATTATTATGGTGATTTGGTAAAGGAAAAGTGCCTAAAGGAAGAGTTAAATCATGTTTTAATCTCAAAGGAAATTATGTGGGCTTAAAGAGCTAAGGCAAATTGGCTTCTGCTTGGAGACAAAAGTACTTTCTTCTTTCAAACTATGGCATCTATCCGAAAGAAAAGGAATGGAATTTCAAATGTTAAAGATGAGAATGGCTTCTGGTGGTCTGTTTGTGAGGGGCTAGAAGAGGTTTTTGTCCGTGATTTAAAACAACGATTCTCCTATGATAGCCCCCTTTCCACTGATGACCTTTGTGCCCTAGCAGATATTATACAACCTTGTATTTCCAATGATCAAAATGCTAGTCTGATGAGCGTTGTTTCAGATGATGAAATCTGGGAGGCTGTTAATGGTATTGGTGCTCTTAAAGCTCTTGGTCCTGACGGCCTCAATGCTGGTTTCTTCCAAGAATGTTGGGAATTACTTAAAGATTCAGTTAAGTGCATGATTAAAGATTTTTTCCAAAATAAGGTTTGCGAAAAAGCAAGAATTGAACACGCTTTATGCGCCTTGTCAGTTTCTTCCTTTTTCTTTCTCCATGTGATTTTTGCTTTGTGCTTTTCAGTGGCAAGGTGGATCTGGCGGACGATAGTGGAATGGCAGCCTCCGGACCACCAGAGACTGCTGTTTTCGAGTTTAAGACTACATATTCGAGGTTTTGAAATGAAATCGTGTTGAGCCTGAGATTGCGACTGTTGGTAATAATGATGATCAACAAGCTATGAAGACCACCAGGCCAGTGATGGCTGCCGATGGTGTCAAATTGACGTCAAAGTCTAAAATATGTTCGTGAACCGGATTAGAACTCCGAGTCATAAACAAGTACCTAAAACAAGAAACAAAATAACATAAGAATCTGATCTAATAAGAAAATGAAAATAACAATCCAAGGGATTTAGCAAAGTTGCTAATCCCCGGCAACGGCGCCAAAATTTGGTGTGGATAATATACGCACACAAATTAAACCCTCTTTTTGACAACTGTAGTATAAGTATAAGTAGGGATCGTTCTTAACCGGGGATTAGGAGGGATTGCAAATCACTTGGAAACTGACTCAAAAACGTAAAATAAAGTTTAAAACACTAAACTAGACTCAAAGAATGTGAAACTAAACGCTTAAAACACTAAAACAAACCAAAAGACTCAAACATCACCCAAAACACTCAAAACTACCTTAAAAACACTTTCTGGGCAGTTTTGAGCACTTTGGTGAATCTGGACGAATTTGTTTAACAAATTGAATCAAAACCCTTATAAACACAAACTAAGACACTTTCTAACTAAATTGGACATTAAAGTAAAGGGGGATTTAGGTTTTGACGAAATTAAACTAAATGAACAGATTGTAATTAAAGGCAGAATGTAAATATGAATATGATGAAAATATGGATGAATGCTAGTTAAGGGGTTCATCTCCACACATGTTATACTTGCATATAAAACGATTTCCAAATGCTTTTCAATAAACCATGAATTCTCAACGCCCCAGATTAACCGTGAATTGCACTAATTAACCCTCAGATTTTCCTAACGTTATTGAATTGGATGATTGCATACGACAACCCAAAGCATTCCCCACAAGTTCCCTATATGAACTGCGTAATAGAGATACAAGCAAGAATCATTAAGTTCTTTGAAAACCATAACCATTGACGAAGCACTCGTTACTATGAACTGCATGAAACTTATGCCAAGAATTTACTTAACGTAATTGAGATCATCAACTTTTACTACTTGTGAATATAAGTTTGTAACGATTAGGTGAAACTCACTTATATTCTAGCGTCATATTCATGCATGAAAATTAAGCGTGCACTCTCAATAAACATACATAAATAAGTGTAATTCACATAGATAAGTAAATTGAATTCACAACTTATGAAACGCAATTAGAAGTAATCAAATCATATTGCAAGCATAAACATGTATTTCGAATCCCCCTCTAGCCAAGGGGGTTTTAGTTCCTCATACGTACAAAACAAAGAGAATTGAAATTAAACATTGAAATCAAAGGAAAAGAAACACCTAAACATTCCAACAACTCAAACTTGAATTGTATGAACGTTTAGGCCCTCTTCTCTTCCTCTTTGTTGCGGCACAAGGTCTAAGGATAGGTTTTGGGGTGGTTGCAATGGATTGATGGGGAAGGCACGGCAAAGGGAAGTGGTTTTGGTGAATGGCTGAAATGTGTATGAATGGATGGAATGGTGTGCGGTTGGCACGGCACAAAGGGCTTGTTGTTGGTGTCAATTTGTGTATGAATGAATCCCCCCCTTTGTGGCTGCAATGGATGTTTATTTATAGGTGGATGAATGATTAAAAGAGGGAATATGACAGCTAGGAGGTTGGTGGAAAGCTGGAAATGGGATGGGAGTGCATGTGGGTGAATATGTGGCTGCAATGATGAAATGGACAACCTGGAAAGCTGCAGCAAAGTGTGTGGAGGTGCTGGAATTGAATGGTTATGCACGGCAAATGGATGTTTGGTGCTGGAAATGAATGTGAAAGCATGTGAATTAAAGCTAGGGTGAATGATGATGAATGCATGTGGATTAAAGAGTGAATGGTGGCTGCAATAATGAAATGGAATGCTGGAAAGGGTATGAAATGCACGGCAAGGGAGAATGAATATGTGGCTGCATGGTTGAATGATTAAAGGGTGCATGTGGGTGAATGTGTGGCTGCATGGTTGAATGATTAAAGGGTGCATGTGGGTTGGAAATGCATGTGGAGTGGCTTGTATGAAAGGGGAATAATGCACGGCAGAGAAGTGGAATGATAGCTAGGTTATGATGATGAATGCATGTGGATTAGGTTGGAAAGGTGTGGGTTATGCACAGCAAAGTGTGGAGAAAGAATGTGTGGCTGCATAGTTGTATTGGTGATGAATGTGAACTCTTTGTTCTTCATTTTCATTTCTTCATCTCTTTATTTATTCCTAGCCTCCTTTGGTCTTCAATTTCGTCCATCTACTTGGCTTTAAGCATATGCAATCCATTTAATGCCCCAAACTACTCCAAAATGCACCAAAATGCACTTTCTTGCTCCTTTAGCCCTTTGGACCTACAAAGACACGAAAATAGCTTAAAGTACTAAAATTACTAAGTACTAGCAACATAAATGCAAGAAAACAAGCAAACTAAGGCGCATAAATATGCTCCTATCAGCTCTGGAAGCATTAGTTTGGGTGGTTTTAATGATTGGTTTGATGTTAATTTTATGGTGAATTTGGGATTTTCGGGTCCTTTTTTCACTTGGGATGGTGTTAATAAAAATGGTGTAAGAGTCTTTGAAAGGCTTGATAGGGCAATTTGTGATCTTGGTTAGAAGGAGATGTTTCCTGAAGCCCATATCAAACACCTTGCAACAACTATTTCTGATCATACTCATGTGCTCATCACTTTGGAAAGCAAGCATATTCCCAATCCAGAGTTCAAACCGTTCAAATTTGAGGCTATGTGGATGAAGCATGAGAATTTCAAGCATTATTTGGAGTCTAACTGGAAGTCCCAAGATGTTTGTATAAATCAGAAACTTGGTTTTCTTTCTGGTAAGTTGAGATGGTGGAATAAAAATATTTTTGGTCATCTTGAGTGGAAGAGAAGAAGGTTACTTGCTCGAATTGAGGGTGCTCAAAAGGCTCTATGTAATAATTGCAGGCCTTTTTTGTTGAGGTTGAATACTTCCTTATCTAAGGATTATAATAATCTTCTTGAGCAGGAGGAAATTTTTTGGAAGCAAAAATCAAAAGTTAAATGGCTTCAGGAGGGAGATAGGAATACAAGGTTCTTTCATCTTTCTACCATCATTAGAAAGAGAAAGAAAAAAATTGAAGGTTTGTTGAATAATGATGGCGTGTGGGTGGATGATAAGGAGGATCTCAAGCAAATTGCGGTATGTCACTTTTGTTCTTTATTTGCTGATTCTTTTGATGGGACTTCTAACGGTGTGATGCCTAATCTTTTCCCTTATGTCGATCAGTCTTTGCTTGGTGCTTTAAAAGAAGATGTGTCTCTTCAAGAAGTTAAAGATAGTTTGTTTTCTATTGGTGCTTTTAAGGCTTCTGGGCCAAATGGTTACCTTGCTGCATTTTTTTTAAATTTTTGGGGGTTATGTAGCTTTGACATCCTTTGTCTTATTACTGAGTGTTTTAAGAAGGGCTCTATTCCAAAAGGTCTTGGTAGTACCTTAATCACTCTTGTTCCTAAGGTTGATGGCCCTCAAGATATTTCCCAATTTCGTCCTATAAGTTTATGTTCTACTTTGTATAAGGTAGTGACCAAGATTCTTGTTAACAGATTGAGACCTATTATGAAATCCGTTATTAGCCCTAATCAAGTTAGTTTCATCCCTGGAAGACATATTACTAATAACATTATAATTGTACAAGAAGTTTTGCATACGTTTTCCATCACTGGAGGGGCCAGAGGCTATATGGCTTGGAAAATTGATTTATCTAAAGCCTATGACAGACTTAGATTGGATTTTATAAGGGAAGTGCTTGTTGAAGTGGGTATTGATGATTTGACTGTCAAGCTTATTATGGATTATGTAAGTAAAATGGATTACAAGATTTTAGTTAATGGGGAATGCTCAACCAATTTTAGGCTGGAGAGAGGTGTTAGGCAAGGTGATCCTCTCTCTATATCTTTTTGTATTATGTGTGGAGAAGTTAGGGCATCTTATCAGTGAAGCTGTCTCTAATAAATGTTGGAAGCCTGTCAAAGTAGCTAAAAGGGGGCCTGCCATTTTGAAATGTTTTTTGCAGATGATATTATTCTCTTTAGCGAGGCTTCTATTTCTCAACCTAAAGTGGTTAAACGTTGTTTGGACATTTTTTTGTCGTTTGTCTAGGCAACAAATTAGCTTTGAGAAGTCTCAAATTTTTTGCTCTTCTAATGTGGACAGTAGTGTTGCTGATTTAATTAATGAAATTTGTGGCTCTCCAATTGTTCATGAGTTGGGAAAGTATCTAGGTGTGCCTTTAGTTCATTCTAGAATTAATTCCAGCACCTATATGGAGGTTGTTAACAAGGTTCAGAGTAGACTCTCTGCATGGAAAGCCAACACTTTATCTCTTGTTGGAAGAACTACTCTTATTCAAGCAGTTACTTCAGCTATTCCAGTTTATGTGATGCAGACAGCTAAGCTCCCAGTTAGCACTTGTGATTTAATTGATGGATTGAATAGGAAATTTTTGTGTGGTTCTTCTGAAGTCAAAAGTAAAACTTGTTTGGTTAGATGTAGTTCTATTTGTCTTCCGAAGAACAAAGGTGGATGGGGTCTTAAGAGAATGAAGTAAATGAATGCTGCTCTTTTGGCCAAGTCCAGTTGGCGTTTGTTACAACTGGATAATGGTCTTTGGGCTAGTACTTTCAAAGGTAAGTACATAAGTGGGGTGAATTCCGATATTCTCAAATGACCAACTGGTAAGGTAGCTTCTAGCTCTTGGAAGGTTATGGTGTATGGTGGTCAATTGTTGAAAAATGGTCTTATTTGGAGGGTTGGCTCAGGTGCTAATATTAGTTTTTGGTTTGATGCCTGGCTTGATGATGACATTCTCGCTGATAAGGCCTTGATTCCTTTGGATGATTCTGCTAAAGCTTTAAAGGTTATAGACTTTTGCTATGGTCATTGTTGGAATGTTTCTGCCTTGAGAGCTGTTCTTCCGGAGGAATATGTTTGGAAGATTTCTGCGATTCCTATTGGTCTTAACGATGGAGATAGTGATTGTATTATTTGGAAGCTTTCAAATGATGGAAATTTTAGCGTTAAATCAGCTTATCTTGTAAGTATTGATGATGAAGTTTTTGCCAATTGGAGTTGGAATGATATGTGGAAGCTTAAGCTACCTCCTCAAGTGCTTCATTTTTTATGGCCGACTCTACATAGGAGATTGTTTTGTAATGAACAGAGAGCTAAGAAAGGTATGACTAATAATTTCTATTGTGACTTTGGTGATGGTTGTGTTGAATCTATTGATCATATTCTTCGTCGGTGTGATCGTGCAAAGTTAATGTGGAATCAATTGGGTATGCATTCAATTATTTTGTCCTCGGTTGATATTGACTTTCATGCTTAGATGAGAGTGAATATTTTTTCGAGAAGTTTGCTCTGCCATAATCTGCCTTGGTAGGGTGTTTTTGCCTTTGATTGTTGGTGGTTATGGAAATGGAGGAATTTAAGCATTTTTACATCTAATTCATTTTCCCAATTCAACCTCAGATTTTCATTTTTAAAGTTGCTCAAGAATGGTTTAAGGTGCAAAATGTTGGTGCTAAGCCTGTGAAAAGTATGATTTTTTTAGCCTGGGATCCTCCTCCTCTTAATTATGTCAAGTTGAATGTGGATGGCAGTAGGAAGAGTGGCAAGGGGTGCTTTAGTGCTGGTGGGATTTTACGTGCTGCTGCATGTGTGTGGATTGCTGGTTTCACTATAAATATTAGTTAAACCTTGCAAGAACATTTTGAAGAGCAGGGATGTCATTTTTAAGGGTGGTCAGGACATATTGTTCTAGACCCACAATTAGGATTTTCCTTATCCTCTCTTCCATCTCGTACCTGATATTGATTCTCAAAATATTGATTGGAACTTGAAAGTGAGTGATTTTAATGTTAGTAATTGTTGGGATAAGGAGAACTGGTCCAAGTAGTCTGTAATAACGTGACAAAAAAATATGCAATATTCCACTTCCTATTCTTAACACCAAAGATAAGATCATTTGGGGTTCTACCATTAACAGTAAATTTTCCATTAAATCGGCGACTTGGATCCAGAGTGGCTCTCTAGTGCAATCATTTAGACATAGGTGATCAATAAAATGTGTAACCTCAATATCCCTCCCAAAGTTAAAATGTTTGCTTGGTTGTTTATTAGAGAAATACTACAAACGAGGAAAAGATTGAGTCGTTCTTTGCCTAATAATGCTAGTTTGTGTCCCTTTTGCAATATGGATAAGGAGAACCAATTGCATTTATTTGTTAAATGTAGTGTTTCTCATCTCGTTTGGAACTTGGTTTCTAATGCTGCTAACATTGTTAATACTAATAACTTTGCTTCTATTGTTCAGTGGATGGATTCTCTAAATCATGTGGATAAGGAAGGTCTGAGTGAGCTCAGTTTGTTTTTATTGTTATGTTGGCAAATTTGGAATGATAGAAATAATAAGGCTTTCATAAGAGTTATGCCTACTCCGTGGAGATCTAAATTCTTAGCTCTGTCTTTTGGTGAAAGATATTTTAACTACAACAAAAAGTATATTAAGAAGAGTTCCCATGAAGAATTGACAATTATTAAATGGCATCCACCAAATAAGGATTTTGTTAAGTTAAATTTTGATGGTTCCGTAGCATGTGGCAAAGCGGCGGCTAACTTTGCCATCAGGGACCATAATGGAGTTCTGATTATTGGTGGAGCTTTAAATATTGACGGAGCCACTATTTTCGAAGTTGAAGCTAAAAGTCTAAGAGAAGGTTTAATGTTTGCCCTTAGAAAAGGGTGTGTCGAAGATCATGGTGGAAGGCAATTCTAAGATGGTCATTCAAGCCGTGCAGGGAGTGTGCTTGATGCCATGGAATCTGAAGCATACCATTAAAGATATTAAATGGATGGCGACCAAATTTAGTATTATCTCTTGGAATCGTATCTTTAGAGAGGCCAACTTCGTTACTGATGCATTTGCTCATCAGGGTCTTCTATTAACTGGTTGTCATTCGTAAGAGCATCAGGTTCCTCCTTTTGCTTTAGATGCTCTTTGTTTTGATTCTGTTGGAAATGATTATACCAGAGGGTTTTCTGTTTAATATATGTTTCTTTTGGCTAAAAAAACAAATCATTTCTAACTTAACAATGTAACATCAACAAAACAAAACTGACCAACCTATCCTTTATACACAACCTGTCAACAACATTTCATAAACTCACATCCTACCCAAATTCCTAAAAAATTCCACAAATATCAACCAATTTCAACTAATTTCATCAACCAACTTGCATAATTAACCATAAACATCAAATTAATTAATCAAATTTGAATAAATAATAAGATCTATTTCTAGGATTCCAAATTTCCAAACACATCAAATTTCAAGTTTATTTTGGGGAATGAAGTATGATGTCGACTATTAGGGAATCAAGGATTCTGAACCTAGCTTGAATCAACCGAAACACCACGTCTTTTCTGTTGACTTGATTGGACACCCTCGAACCAAACTCATGTGATATTCTTAATTGCTGTTTGGAATTGCAGTGAGGCTGGATAAGACAATCACAACATAGCAACCACTAAGCTTGGAATGGGAAGCTAGTTTTTGAACTGGAATGAAGTTTTTGATGGAAAGAATGTTTGAGCGCTCATGGAAGATGAAGAGTTTTGGAAGGAGAAGACAAATTTAAGAAGGTTTTAGTTGATATCCGAGATAGGACAGTTTAATTCCCAAATATTTTGAATTGATATTGAGTACCATTTTCATTTTGTGACAGGTCATTTTATGACCCTGTTTCACCCTAAAATCATTTTGATGGATTGTTTTTCAGTCGTTTAGATTTCATCAAACGGCCCACATTCAGTTCGCACACACAGTTCGTACCTCAGAAATCGCGATTACTACATGCTCCATATGGATGATGCTAGTACTAAGCTCAGAGTTAAATCAATTTATTATGCTGATAATGCTTTGTGTCGATGCAAATTTCTACCGTCTTTAATCTTGATGAAAATGCACCTGCAAAACAATTAACACCTTTGATCAAGGGCCTAACCCTCACGCGCCCATGAGGTGGGGGGGTTAGGCCAATGGATCTCCGATGTCTAAGTCAATTTCTCTGATAGAGTAAAATGTTTAGGGCTTTTTAAGGGTAGCAAAAGCTTTTGAAATTTTGTAGAATATGAGGTATTTATAGAGATAGGACCAGCCATAATGTTAGGGTTTTACCCTACACGTGGAGGAATCCTATTGGCCAATGCTTTATGGAGAAATATTCTCAAGATATTGAATAGGAAATAATATCATGAGATAATGAAGTAATTATCCCTAATTGATTTAAATTGGGCTTGGACCAACAAATATTGAATAGGAAATAATATCATGAAATATTGAATAGGAATGTATTAAGGGAGCTTTAATGAAAAGGGCTTGGACCAACAAATATTTAACCAAAAACCATCCCAAAATATTATTTAACCAAAAGAGCTCAAAATTTAATAAAAAACCATCCAACACTATTGTCCACGGTCCAAACTTACAAGCCCAACCCACTACAAATCTACACTTCCGTAAATACCCCTAAATGATTCGATATTGTCCTGACTCTTCACCAACCTCAAACCAGCACGAAAACGCCATAATAACTCTCTGTCTTCCTATCAAATCGAATTCCCCCATTTCAAAAACCACCAAATCAAATTTGAAAAAGAAAGCATTCATCGGAACAAAGCCGCTTAAACAAGTTCAATGGCAGAAACTTCGTTGAGACAAACTAGCATAAAAGCAATGCAAAACATACCAGAACCTCTGTCGGAACAAATCGGCGAAAAAGATGTGGAAAACGTACTAGAACCTCCATGTGAATAAACTAAATTAAAAGAAGTGCAAAACACACTAGAACCACCTCAAAACAAATCGAAGAAAAACTAACACTGTTTTTTTTTGGGGGGGGGGGGGGGGGGGGAAACCAAAACATAAAACTGTTTTTGGAAAAACATAACATTCTTTCTGGAAACAAAAAAAAAAAAACACTGTTTCTGGGAAAAAAAAAAAAATCAGATACAATGTTTGTGTATAAACTAACACTGTTTATGGAAAAAAAATCAAAACAAACCGGTGAAAAACTAACATTGTTTCTGGAAAAAAACTAACACTGTCTCTAAAAAAAAATCCAAAATATAAAACTATTTCTGGAAAAACAAAAAAATAACACTGTTTCTGTAAAAAAAAAAAAACTAATAATCTCTAGAAAAAAAAAAAGAAGAAAAAAAAAGAAAACCAAAACATAAAACTGTTTTTGGAAAAACATAACATTCTTTCTGGAAACAAAAAAAAATAACACTGTTTATGGAAAAAAAAATCAAAACAAACCGGTGAAAAACTAACATTGTTTCTGGAAAAAAACTAACACTGTCTCTAAAAAAAAAATCCAAAATATAAAACTATTTCTGGAAAAACAAAAAAAATAACACTGTTTCTGTAAAAAAAACTAATAATCTCTAGAAAAAAAAAAAAAAAAAAAGAACCAAAACATAACACTGTTTTAAGAAAAATAATCTGATACAGTGTTTGTCTTGTTTGTGTACAAACAAAATTGTATCTGAAAAAAAAAACCAAAATATAACACTGTTTTTGGAAAAAAAAAATAACACTATTTCTGGAAAAAAAATGTTGGCAAAATTGTATCTGGAAAAAAAATACATTGTATCTGAAGAAAAAAAATGAACAAAAAGCTAACAAATCTCAAATTTGTTTTCTGGAGAAACAAACGATGAACTCCACTGAAGAAGAAAAATTGAAAAACAATACCTCAAATTCTTCTTTTCTTCTTCATCAAATTGAAAAGTTAATAATCAGATGAATGAGGAGGGAGGGTAGAAATTCACCTTTGGCTTTTTTGCCGATGTCGGTGAAAGTGCAGATCCCTTGCTCATCTTTACAGAGAAGAGAAAGAGAGAATGAGAAATTTTGGGAGGGAGGAAGAGAGAGAGAGTGACAAAATCATACCGTTTTGCTTGTAATAGATCGTTTTCGATTTTCACAGAGATGGAGACGGCTCAAAATTAGGTTTGGGGTTGAAGCTGTGGTTTTTACATAGTGATAGAAATGGAGTTACTATGCGAGATTAGAAAGAAAAATGGAAGGTTTTGAATGTCAGGAAAACATGGGGGAGAGAATATGAGAGAGATCCATAATGAAAAGAGATTAACTGACAAAAGCTTGCCATTAGGGATAAAATCGTAAATTCAATATTTGGGCCATTTTAATTAGACTAATTTAATATTGGGCTTTGTTCTCACCATTAAACAAAGTTATTACATGATTTTTGGCTAAAACTCAAAGTTTTCAAGCTATTTTCATTAGTTTTCCCATGTATTAAAGATAGGACTTGGGTAATTAATCCGTATTTTTAATGCTTTGACTTTTCCTTGCCAAGGGCAGGTGATCTATGGGCAATCAAATTCAGCTGCTAAGATCTTCAGAGGTGTGACCTGCACATGGGAGTATCTGAGAAGCCTAGCCATTTATTGAGGGCAATCTTGTCTTTCTTATGCAAAAGTCCATGTGTCACCTCTAGAAATTTTGGGATTATTTTAGGCTCCACAAATGCCCCCACACATGCTAGGCTGCACGTAGGAAAAAGGTAGTAGGTGCAGAAATCTCAAGCTGCATAGGTTTGTAGAGTTGTTTCCCAATTTGAACTTGATCTCTTTTCTTGATTTGGAGATAGACTTCTTTTAGGAAAAGGAAACCAATTGCCCCTAATACGTATTTAATTCTGCCTTAAGGAAGGGATTAAATAAATTTGGAGACCAATCTTCATTCCAACTTGGAAGAGAGAAATCAGAGGAAATTTTTCTACCCCTTCACCTAGCTTTCTTCTTCTCTTGCCCTTGCAAAGAGTCGTCTCTTTTTGTTGTTGTTCTTCCTAGTGCCGCACCATAGGTAAGAAAATTTGAATTTTCTTCTTCTTGAATGTTTTGGGAGTCTTAGGACTTGAAAAATTGGCTTGGCGGGGGCCAAGGATGTGGGTGGCACACGGCAAAGAAGCCACGGGGCTATTATACACAGTGGGTAGCACGGGAGTGACTGGCGTAGGCCAGTGACCCAGTTCGGCTCAGGCTGAGGTGACAACTTGGCTTGAGCCCGTTGAAGTGTCAAGGAGAGGGAGAGAGGCACGGGGCACTTTCCCCTCCCCCTTTGCTGGTGGACTGGGTCGATAGGCCATAGGGCTCGTTTGGGGCGCCAAATGTGCGAAGGAGAAGGAAGGGACACACAGGTTTCCTCCTGTGTTAGGCTGAGCGGCACGGGCCGCGTGCTTGGGCGTCTAAGGGCCTTTAGGCCATGTTCTGTGGGAGAGATAGAGTCGGGTTTGGGCCGTGGGGCTTGGCTGGCTATTGGGCTTCTGTGATTTAGGCCCATGCTGCGAGTGAGAGGGTTGGGCTGAGGGGCCTGGCGCTGGGGCGCTAGGCTCATGGTCCTATATATATATATATATATATATATATATATATATATACATATATATTTGTTTCTCTTCTCGCAAGTTGCCTTCTAAATATTATTCTTCATACTTTTTGCAGAGATTTTGAGATGTCTTCCTCCGATTGCAAAAGTGACAAATGTCCTACACTTTTATACCAACAAGGTGGTTCTTCAGGAAAATGGGCTACTTCGAGGTTACTTATGTCAAGATCAATTTCGAAGAGCTATTTTGGGATTTTCTTGAGACGTACAAGCATGCAATTTCGTTAGTCAAGTGGGTGAAGGATGATAGTGGCCATAAACTGTGCTGCGAAGATGTCATTACTAAGAAGATGGCTATCAAATTCCATCTATATTACTTCATATTGGGATTCATTTTTCCCATACCGCATCTTTTCTAGAAGGCAATCTACTCCATGAAATGCGCGCATGCTCAATGTTCCCCAAATGCAATTCGTGTGATGGTAGGGTTCTTAAACTTAAGCAGGTTTTTTGATATTGGCTTGACTATAAATGAGTTCTAGTACTTCTTTGAAATCGGCCACAAGGAAGGCGTGGGGCAGCTGAGATTTCACCATAGGCTACTCGATGCTCCCTGCAAAGGTGATTATGAGTGGGCAAAGGACACCTTAGAGGTAAGTGGAGATTAGGAGTTTGACTCCTCTCCTGAGCTACACGTTCCGACTATCTTTATTAGTTGTAAGTGAACTACATCATTCCTAGCCTGAAGAAAGTGCACATTGCCTTTGGCATACGTGATGAGTACCGTGAATGGTGTTGGCTGCTCAGTCCTATTTGTTAGGAGAAAAGCGGGTTGCCTCCGAAAGAAGAGATAAAATAGAAAATGGATGAGGCGCTTGCTCATCCAATCATTATTGTAGAGCATGCTGCCAACAAGGGTGGAAATAAGAGATTTTCCTCACTTGTTTGTGAGGCTTCGGCCGAGAAGAAGCCAAAGACTTCTTTTACTGCTTGCGGGGATTCGTCTACTGCTAAGAAGCTTATCAATGATTTGACTTTTCCAAAGGGGTCAAAATAGTCTGTTGAGCCTGAGCATGTGAAACCTGCTGCTCCGAATGTGGACAAATTCATTGTTGAGAGGATTACCCAACTAAAAGGTAGGTTCGGTTGTGCCCCGGATGTTCAGGTTTATGTCAAAGTGCTTGTTGAGGCTAAGTCTGATTCAGCTTTTGAGAGGCTCACCGCTATGAATAGTGGTAAGGTGGATTCCGCTGCTAAGACGGCTCCTGGGCTTGTTCCTCCTTCTGCCGTGATTGACTTGTTTGTTGAGAAGGGGAAATCTGCTCGCACAAGTAGTTATGAGAGATCCACCGAGTCTGAGGCTTGAGAGTTTCCCGAGGTTTGTGCGCTGCTGAAGGCTGACCTGCTTAAATACTTTGATGCATGCGCCAAGTTTGTTGACAGTGTTAGGAAAGTTGTCATCCACTCAGACTCTCTTACAAAACATTCTACCTACTTGAGGAAGTCCTTCTTGATTGCTACAATGCATAAGACTTTGACCCTGGCAACTGAGTCTATGCGTGTTAATCAAGATGTTGTCAAGTGTGCTAAGAAGGCCAAAGTGGTGTTGATGGCTTAGCTTCACTTGGCTGCTAAAAAGATTGAAAGCTCAAATCTGAACTCACTGTTTTGAAAGGGTTTGATGTATTTGCCCCCACTTCTATGCAGCTCAAGGCCTTTCATCAAGAAGTTACTCATTTGAAAGCTAAGCTTAGCGCAACTTAGGCAATGGTGGAAAATGCAAAGAAGGAAGTCAGTCATTTTTTACCGATGGTCAAGGACCTTGAGCATGTCAATTCAGAAATACGAATTGCCTGCTTTGCCAATGACAAAGAGCTTGTCTTCATGCATGCTGAAGTGTCTCATCTCAAGGATGTTGCCAGTAAGCTTGAGTCCAAGGAAGTGGATCTGCAAGGTGCGCTATCTGTTAGCGAGAACCTGAAAAAGGAACTGGATAAGCTGTAGGGTGCTCACACTGGGCTTGTTGAGGAGAATGTGCAGCTAAAGAATAAGAAAGTCGGTCACGAAATGGCACTTGCTTCTTGTCAAGCCAATTTCTACAAGCTTGGTTATGTAGACCATCTTCAAGGCAGGCTGTCGGATTATGAGTTCTTTGAGAATAACTTCAAGACTTTCTTCATTTCTCTAGTTGATCTGCTTGATTTCTCGTTTGAGTTGCCTTTGGTGGAGCAACTGAGGGTCAGGCAGTCTAGGCAAGGGTGATTGAGGATGAGTTGATGAAAGCTTTAACTGCTGAAAGCGTGGCAGTAGAGGGACCGGCTGCCGATGAGTAGTATTTTTGTTTAAACTTAGGAACTTTCTTCTTTCCCTTTTTGTTCTGCTTTATTCGAACTGTGTTTGCCTTCGAGCCGGTATATCAATTTGCTAGAAATTTAATAAACAGCTTTTCTCGCTTTACTTCATCATTCTATCTCGCCATGTCTTTTACAAAACTTTACCGTATGACGAATGGTTGGGTGAGCTGCTTCAACCAAGTAGTTGATCCCATGTCGTCACTTAGGTTTTAGTTTCAGCTTCGAGGCTTCGGGAGCCTTGCCTGCTTGAGGCTACTTGCAAAACTTTATCATAAGACTAGCGGTTGTGTTGGCTACTTCGATGGAGCAGTTGATCCCACGCCTTGCTTGCTTGGGGCGTGTTGTGAAGTTTTTAACTTATAAAGCCAACGGTCGAACATATGCTTCTTGTAAAAAGCAGAGGAAATCCACATAGTTGTTATAGTTGTACTGCAGCTTTAGCTCCTGCAAAACTTAAATCGTAGATTGTCAGCTGAAAACGTTGCTTTTAAAAAAGTAGATGGGTTTGCGTATTCATAGTAGGTGTGAGTCTTGGCTTAAGGATTACCTTCGGCTGCCAACCCTTGCGTCGTCAGTCGGGTGTTTTACTTACAGAAGTAGACGACCCAAATGACTATTTCAGGCATCGTCTCTGGCTCTCGGAGGCGTTGTAGGCATAAAGTGCAGTTAGAATCGTGCCTCATATGCCATATCCTTCCAAGTTGTAACTTGAAACCTTAGGTCGCTTAACTAGTATTGCAACACTTTAAAACTAAGCTACGTTCATGAAGACTTGCACCTCGAGAATGGACCATCGAGTCACGCAAACTTTTTCATGGTTGTCCATGCCGCACCAAGGTAAGAAAAAATTGAATTTTCTTCTTCTTGAATTTTTTTTTTTTTTTTTTTTTTTGGGAGTCTAGCGACTTGAGAAATTGTCTCGACAAGGGCTAAAGATGTTGGTGACACACGGCATAGAAGACATAGGCTGCTGTGCACACATGGCCAGAACAATGGTATGGCGCGAGCGTTGGCTGGCATGGGCTAGATGAACATGCACTGGGGCGCAGAAGGGCATGCTCAAGCCAGGCCCTTGGGGCTGCTGGGTATGGGCCCGTGCAGGCGCAAAGTGAAGGATAAATAGAGACCATCTTGGGCCAAGTCTCTCCAATGGACAGTATGGGCCGAGAGGCCTTAGGCCTCGCTAGTGAGTAGAGGAGAAACACGGAGCACCCCGCCCCCCTCTATGTTAATTTGGGCCACGGGGCCTGCTTGGGCTTCTTGGCGCTTGAAGGAGATAGAAGGGAGGCTCGGGCCTCCTACCGAGTTAGGCCTAGTAGCATAAGAGAGAGCATGTGGGTCGTAAGGTCTGGCGCCGGGGCACTGGGCTTGCAGTTCTCCTTTTTTGTTTCTCTTTTTTTTTATTATCTTCTCACAAGCTGGCTTTTAAATATTTTTGCTCATAACTTTTGCAGAGAATTTGAGATGTCTTCCTCCGATCGCACAAGTGATGAATATACTCCACCTTTGTATCGTCAAAGTGGTTCTTCCAGCAAGGTGGGTTACTTTAAGGCTGCACATGTCAAGAGCAATTCTGACGAGCTATTTTAGGATTTTCTTAAGGCGTACAAGCATGCGATTCCATTAGGGGTTCGTGTCAAGCGGGTGAAAGATGATAGCGGCCATGAACCATACGGCAAGGGTGCTTCTACTAGGAAGAGAGCTATCAAATTCCATCCATATTACTTCATGTTGGGATTTACTTTTCCCATGTCGCGTCTTTTCCAGAAGGTGATTTACTCCATGAAATGCATGCCTTCTCAGTGCTCCCTAAATGCAATTCGTGCAATGGTGGGATTCTCAAACTTGAGCAGGTTCTTTGATCTTGGCTTGACCATAAATGAGTTTTGGTACTTCTTTGAGATCGGCCACAAGGAAGGTGTAGGGTAGTTGAGATCTCGTCATAAGTTGCTCGATGCTTCTAGCAAAAGTGATCATGAGTGAGCGAGAGATACCTTGGAGGTGAGCGGAGAGTGGGAGTCTAACTTTTCTCCTAAGCTGCGTGTTCCGACCACCTTTATCAGTGGTAAGTGAACTGCTTCATTCTTATCCTGCTTGAATTTTTTGTTAACCTGCTCCAGGACTTTAATTTATTGATCGTCTTTCTTACTTTGTGTAGATTAAGAGTTTGGTTCAACTCCAAAGACTTCGGCAGATATGAAGAAAGTGCACATCTCCTTGGGCATTCCTGCAAAGTACCATGGGTAGCGCTGGCAGCTCAGCCCTTTTCATCAGGAGAAATGTGGCCTGCCACCGAATGAACAGATAAAGAACAAGGCGTTGGCTCGCCTAATCGATGTTATAGAGCCTGCTGCTAATAAGGGTGGAAATAAAAGGTATTCCTTACCTGCTTGTGAACTTTCGGCTGAGAAGAAGCCAACGACTTATTCTGCTACTCGTGGGAGCTCGTCTGCTGCCGAGAAGCTCGTCATTAATCTAACTTCCCCCAAGAGACAAAGAATACCGTTAATCTTGAGACTGTGAAACCTGCTGCTCCGAAGGTAACAAAATCCATTGCTGAGAAACTTGCCCAGCAGAAGGGTTCGGCGACGCCTCCAGTGTCCGGGTTTGTATCGAAGCGTCCGTCGAGAGCTAAGTCTGGTTTTGCTTCTGAGAGGCTCACCGTTATGAAGAGCGGGAAGGTAGATTATGCTGCTAAGATGGTGCCTGAGCTTATTCCTCCTTCTGCCGTGACTGACTCATCTCCTATGAAGGGGAAATCTACTCACACAGGCAGTTGTGAGAGATCCATCGAGTTTGAGGCTAGAGAGTTTCTCGAGGTTTGTGCACTGCTGAAAGCTGAGCTGCTTAAGGACATCGATGCATGCACCAAGTTTGTTAACAGTGTTAGGAAAGTTGTCCTCTACTCAGACTCTTTGGCAAAGCGTCATGCCTACTCGATGAGGTCCTTCCTGATTACTACAATGCATAAGACTTTGATCCTGGCAGCTGAGTCTATGCGCGTTGGCCAAGATGCTGTCAAGTGTGCTAAGGAGGCCAAAGTGGCAATGGTGACTCAGGTTCGCTCAGTAGCTGAAAAGATCAAGAAGCTCAAATCTGAACTCGTCGTTTTGAAAGGGCCTGATGTCTCTGCCCCCACTTCTTTGTAGCTGGAGATCACTCATCAGGAAGTCACCCATTTGAATGCTAGGCTTAGTATGACTCAGGCGATGTTGGAAGCTACAGAGAAGAAAGTTAGTCGTGTTTCTCCGATGGTCGATGACCTTGAACGTGTCAATTCGGAGCTACGATCTGTTTGCTTTGCCAAGGACGAGGAGCTTATCTTCATGCATGCTAAAGCGTCTCGTCTCAAGGAGGTTGCTAGTAAGCTTGAGTCCAAGGAAGTGGATTTGCAAGGTGCGCTGTCTGCTAGCGAGAACTTGAAAAATAAACTAGATGAGTTGCAGGGCGCTTACATTGGGCTTGTTGAATAGAATGTGCAACTGAAGAATGAGAAAGCTGGTCACAAAATGGCGCTTGCTTCTTGTCAAGCCGATTTCTTCAAGCTTGGCTTTGTAAACCATCTTCAGGGCAAGTCGTCGAATTATGAGTTTTCCAAAAAGGACTTTTTCCATTTCTCCAGTTGATCTGCTTGATTTCTCGTTTGAGGCTACATTTGGTGGAGCAGCTAAGGGTCAGGCAGTCCAGGCAGGGGGCGGCTGAGGATGAGCTGATGTAAGCTTTAGCTACTAGGAACAATGCGGTTGCTGAAGGCATGACAATCAAGGAACTAGTGGTTGCGTAAGCTGCTAAGGAGTAGTCTTTTTGCTTAAACTTAGGATTTTTCTTTTTTTTCTTTGTGTTTTTCTTTGCTTGAACTTTGTTGGCCTTCGAGCCGGTTTATCAATTTGCTAGAAATTTAATAAACAGTTTTCCCTATTTTGCTTCATCCTTCTATTTCGCCATATTTCTTGCAAAACTTTATCCTAAGACGTTGGGTTGGGTGAGCTACCTTAATGAAGCAGCCGATCCCACGTCGTCACTTAGGTTTTAGCTTTGTCTTCAAGGCTTCGGGAGCCTTGCCTGCTTGAGGCAACTTGCAAAACTTTGCCATAGGATGGGCGGTCGTGTTGGCTACTTTGATGGAGCAGTTGATTATAGTCACTTTAGGCTTTAATTTTGGTTTTAATGCTTATAGAGCTTTACCTGCAAGAGGAAAAATGCAAGATTTCCAACTTATAGAGCCGATGGCTGAACTCGTTGCCTCCGAAGGAAGCAAGCGAGTTTGCGTAGCTACTATAGTTGTGAATCTCAGCTTTGGATAGCTTCGTGAGCTTTAGCCCTCCCGAGCCATGTTGCAAGATTTTTAACTTATAGAGCCATTGACCGGACTCATGCTTCTTGTAGGAAGCAGAGAAGAACCACATAACTGCTATAGTCATGACATTCGACTTTAGTGGCTTCTTGAGCTTTGGCCCTCCTAGGGTATGTTGCGAGATTTTTAACTTACAGAGTCGTCGACCAGACTCATGCTTCTCATAAGAAACAAAGGAGGTCCGTGTAGCTACTGTAGTCGTACCTCGACTTTTTCCTAGCAAAACTTAAACCTTAGACTGTCGGCCGAAAGCGCTGCTTTAAGTAAGTAAGCGAGTCCGCATAGTCATAGTAGGTGTAAGTATTAGCTTACAAATTGCCTTGGGCCACCAGCCTTTAGGTCGTCGGCTAAGCGTCTCACTTACAAAAGCAAACGACCCACGTAACCACTTTAGGCGTGATCCCTGACCCTTGGAGGCATTTTAGGCATAAGGTGTAGGCAAAATCGCACCTCAGAGGCCATATCCTTCTGAGTGGCAACTTTGATTCCGCAGGTTGCTTAACTAGTATTGCAACACTTTAAAACCAAGTCACTTCATGAAGATTTACATGTCGAGGACATACCATCTTGTCACACGAATTCTTTCATGGACAGGGGTTCTGCACATAGCGTCTCTTCCAGTTAGAGACCCTAGATCTCGCGAAATTGAATCCTTCAGTTGGCTAAATCTATTCCAGGGGAATGACTATAATGGCCAATTCTGGGAGTCGTCCAGCTTAAGTAGTCGTTGTATTCAGGGGAAACTGAACAATCGTACCACCCATCCACGTTTGGATATTCCGGATTAGTTTACCCTCTTGTATTGGAGAGTACACGCCATGTCTGAACCGGCAGAGGGCGTTTTCTACTTGTCACAAGGGTACACTATGTCTGCAAGGCATAGGGCGTCTTCTGCTTATCACATGGGTGATTAGTTTATCATTTCTCGCTGGAGAGCTTACACCATATCTGCAGGGCTACAGGTGTCTTCTGTTTATCACAGGGTTGATTAGTTTATCCTCTCTCGCTGGAAAGCTTACGCCATGCCTGCAGGGTAGCAGGTGTCTTCTGCTTGTCACATGCTGGTCGGTTTGTTTATTCATTTAGCCCAAACTTGTGAATAATTCTTTTAATCTTCATTGAAAATAGAGGCTTTTATTAACTTTGATCGTAAGCAATAATGAGATAACAACTGATAATTCTTGACATAAGAGATCTCGTTCGTTAAGCTGCTTAAGTCTTCGAACTTTTTCATCTTGAACAGGGTCCAAGAAGTGGTGGGAGGTTGTAGGCATTCCACTACTTGTCTATTTATTTGTCGCCAGGTAGTGTGGGCATGGGCTTGAAGCACTGGCAGCTGTCGCACTTTTGTACATAGCCAGCGTTGAGAGTTTTTTTATCCAAAAAGCGACCTCTATAGTGGTTTCCACAGACGCCTTTGTGGATTGAGCTAAGAATCTTCAAGTCATCAGAAAACGATAGGCAGCAGAGATACGGTCTTGAAAATGATCTTTGAATGAGCATGTCGTTCCACATGTAGCAATGTGCTGTCTTTATCTGGAGCTTCCTGGACTCCAGTCTGTCTGCGGGGAGTGTTTCATTAACTATGTAGTCGATGAAGAGATCTTACCAACTCAGGGTTGTGTTGATCTGCACCACCTCGACTGCTGGTTCCTCATCTATGCTTAGCTTTTCCAAGTACTCAACTAGGATGGAGCGCCTGAGCTGATGGTCTAGCGCAGAGCCTAGGCTTATTAGTACGTCTACGTGGGTATTTTCTGCTCATGGAACCTAAGTGAGTGCGTACGCCTGGAACGTCGCTAGCTGCTCTCGTACCTTCTCGAGGTATTAGGCCATCCTTAGATGTTTTGTTGTGTACTCCCCTGAAGTTTGGTTAGTGATCAGCTAGGAATCGAAATAGAATACGAGCTTTTTCACCGCTAGGTCTTTTGCCAATCGGAGACCTGCTAGTAAGGCTTCATACTCTGCTTCATTGTTTAATGCCTTGAAGCTTAAAGTGATCGCCTGCTCAAGCATCGAGCCATCTGGGGTAGTAAAAACTAGGCCTGCCCCCGATCCTTGATGTTTGGATGATCTATCTACTTGCAAACGCCAAAAATCTCCATCAAGTGGGGCTGGTAGGGCAATGGCATGCTCAGCTGCCTTCGGGGCATTTCGGGTTGTGTTGCTGCATCATTCAGGCTTAGGGTGAATTCTGCTATGAAGTCTGCCAATGCCTGGGCTTTTATCGCTGTGCAGGGTTGGTATGCTAAGCCATATTTGCCAAGTTCCAACGCCCACTTCATCACTCGTTTAGAAGCGTTTGGACTGTGTAAAACTGATTGCAATGGGTACTAGGTCATGACGATAACCAGATGCCCTTGAAAGTAAAGTCTAAGCTTCCGAGCTGCAACACTAGCGCCAAAATTAGCTTTTTAATCTTCGGGTATTTGGTTTCCGCATCGATGAAAGCTTTGGATGTATAGAATAAAGGCAATTGAACCCCCAACTCTTCTCGTATAAGGGCAGAGCTTACTACTACTTCTGATACCGCCAGATAAATGTACAAGTTCTCCGCTGCTTCCTACTTGGATAGTGGTAAAAGTGATGTTAAGTACTTCTTTAGGTCCTGAAATGCTTTCTCGCACTCATCGTCTCACTTATCCTTCTACGCCTTTTTGATTTCCTTAAAGAAGGGCTTGCATTGGTCCACAGTTGTGGTGAGTTCATTGAATCCAGTCAAGACATCTGCTTTGCGTTGGATCATTTTTTCCAGGCCCATCTTCTGGATGATTGACAGTTGTAGGATGTTGACTGAGCTACCGTTGTCCACCATGATTCTGTCAACGATTGCATGGGCCAATTGTACAAAAATCACCAGGGCATCGTTCTAGGGAAAATCTACTCCCTCAGCGTCTTACTCAATGAAGCTGACGATTGGCCCAAGTACAACATTTATGGCTTGAATCTAATTGACCGATCTTGCTTGTTAGATCTTCCTTTTCTTGGAGTTGTTGGTGGCCTCCAAATGCTTGGATTTAGAAAAGATTCCATTGATTTAGATTGTCTTGGCTGGAAGTTCGGCATCGGCATCTGCTTCTTGTCTTGGCCGAGCAGTTGGTCTGTCGACATACTGGTCATATTTTCCTTCCTTCACGAGCTGCTCAATGTACCTTTTCCATGTGGTACAGTTATTAGTTGTATGCCCAGAACTTCTGTGGAATGCGCAGTATTTGGTCTGCTCCATCTTAGAGGAATTGCCCCTTATAGGTAGCAGTGGCTTAAACCATGGCTTGTCCTTGAGGTCACGAAGGATCTGGTTGATCGAGACTGAGACGTCTTGGGCGCTGTGCCTCCCTTTGCTAGGGATCAATCCCTGTATCTGTCTTCTGGCTTATTTTTGTTGTTGAGCGGTTTATCGCTCGCCTTATTTTGAGTCAGTTTCGCTTCTTTGCACGGCTGCTCAGGTGGCTTTTGGAAGTGTTTTTCTTTATCCCAGAGGGACTGCTTTTCTGCCACAACAAAAAAGTTTGCCAGGGACAGGTTCTCACCCATAATCATTCATTTGAAAAGTAGGTAATCTGCTGGGAGCCCTTTTCAGAAAGCTAAGCATGCAATGTTGTCATCGCATCCGACAATCTTCGCTTTCTCTGCCTTGAATCTCTTAACATAAGTGCAGAGTGAATCCTCCGGGTCTTTCTTCAAGTTGAAAAAGTGATCAGACTTCTTTTTTATCGAGCGGTAGGACGAATATTCCTTAGTGAAAGCTAAGGAAAGCTCGTTGAAGTTCCATATTGAATGTGGCGACCTGGTGTAGAACCAATCTTGCGCATCGCCTTAAAGCATCGTGGCAAAGATCTTGCACATGAGAGCGTCATTGTTGGCGTATAGCGTTATGGCACTTCAGTAGTGCATTAAGTGTCTTCCGGATCTTCATCTTCCCTGAACGAGGTGAAATGTGGCGGGTTGAACTTCCACAGTGGCTCCGTCTACTTAATCTCGTCTGTAAATGGTGACCTACTCAGTTTGGCCACGTCTCTATGGAGGGCATCATCGGTAGTGTCAATGAGCTGGAATTCGCGCAACTGCTCTGCTACGTGCTTTTGTACTTCCTCCTAGATTTGCGCCTGGTGGGGTAGTGGAGCCTCCAGCTACCCCCGGTGTTGACCGACAGGTCCATGTTACTTTTCGGCTTGTTCTGCTCGTTTGTGTCGTAATTGCGATTCATGCGGTTCTCCCTATGCTGCTCACCGCCGCTCTGGGCAAGGGCTGCCAGTGGAACTTGAGCTGGGCTGCTTACGTGCTCTTCTCTAGGCGTCATGCGGCTACCTACTCCGTTGCCTCGTAGGAGGATCTACCTGTAGGCCTAGCCTCGTGTGGATGCTTCTCCTGGAATATCTTGAGTGCTCGTCGAAGTATAAACCCAACCTCAAATGCGCACTGACTTATGAGCCTAGTCGAGAATGAACGCTTCCCTGAGCATCTAGGTGGGAGAAGATGTTTCCACGAGGGCCCAAACAAGAATGCACATAACCCCACTGTTCTTAGCGTGCTGAGTGGCTATTAGTTGGGATGTCGCGGGAATGAGTCTCGTTCTTCCGCCCTTGTCCTACCTCGGGACACCTTATCTGGTGCGCATTGCATCTTGATGTGCTCGATGAGTTGGTTCACCAAGGTGGTCTGTTGCTCAAGGGCGTTCGTCAAATTAGCAACATGCTCTCCATTTGGATTGGAAAGGTCTAGAAAATGTGCGTCTCCATGTGTGGTGGAAGTATAGTGGACTGCAGGTACAAAACTTGAGCCCAAAGCGAGCATTCCTGCAAAAAAGTAGGCCGCAAGTAACCCTGAATTAATCGCGTGATCTGTGGTCAGAATCTAGATCACCGGATGTGGCCTTGGAATTGATTGGGCCACGGGCCGGGTCATCAAAGCAGGTTGCGTGGCTCGTTGAACCAGTGTCTGCTTGCCTTGGGCCTGCATGACTGTAGGCCCTTCTGGTCGTTGGGCTGCAACATCATGGCCTGCTAGCTGGGTGGTTGGGCTCGGGCACGTTGAGCTACCTGGCTGGCAGCAGCAGTCACGTTCTGGGCTCGAGTTTGGGCCTATTGTGCAGTTAAGCTTACCGTTGCAATAGGCTGGGCCTCCTGCCCTGGGTCTGCTGTGGCAGCTGCCAAGTTTTGGGCCTTCTGCCCATAGGCTTAGAAATAGACATGTGCCTCCTGCCTAGGGTTTGGCTAGGTGCGGCACTACAAGGGCAGTGACAGTGGGAAAGGTGTCGTGGCCAGGTTACCCTGCCGTGGCTGCTGGGTCACGGTGGTGATGGTGGTGGCGCAACTCCGTAGCGGTGGGGCTCCTCCTGCCGTGGCTTTGAGCCTTGAGGACCTCCGCCATGGGGCTATGTCCTCATCTCCACTCTCCGGTCCAAATTTGTGCACATACGGGGTTTCGTTCGTCATAGTTTTTGAATTTCCTACCATTATATCCTTTCCCCAGGGATTGATCAAGAAACTTTTGTAGGAAAAATTAATTGATACGACATGTGAGAAATTCAACGTTACAGAAAATTCAAGAAACAAATGCAAGAGGCTTCTTCGAGTATTTTGAATCAGCTCTTAATGAAAGCACCAATTTGTCGATGCAAATTCCCACCGTTATCAGTCTTGACGAAAATGCACCTGCAAAACAATCAACACCTTTGATCAGAGACCTAAGTCTTACACGCCCACGAGGTGGAGGGGTTAGGTCAACAGATCTCCGATGCCTAAGTTAGTTTCTCTGAGAGAGTAAAGTGTTTTGAGCTTTTTTAGGGTTGCAAAAAGCTCTGAAAAATTGGTAGAATATGGGGTATTTATAGGAATAGGGCCGGCCATAGGAATGGCAACGGTTCGATTTGGGGACGGAAATGCTATATCCATCCCCATAACCGAAAATTAACCATACCCATAACCGCAAAATAACCATCGGGGATTATCCATAACCATATCCACCGGGTAATGGATTTTCCATCGGTTATCGGTTATATCCATCTTCATAATATATATATATATATATATATATATATATATATATATTCATCCAATTGACGCACTATAAATTTTAGTAGATACTAATTTTGCCATTAAATAGTCACATCCAATTACAAAAAATATAACAATATATATTTGAAGTTGTTCATGATAAGCCAATATGATAAATTGGTCCAGTAAAAAAGAAAAAGATGACAAAGACAAATACGAATGGAAGACAAAACATGTAAACTAAATATATAACAACAAACAAGAAGACAATTATTGATTTAATTTTGCATAATTCTATGGGCTCATAACATATGTAATAAATTCAAAAACTGACACTAATTGATAATTTGCATGAATCAAATAACATGAAAAAGAATGAAAGATTACCTATTGAGCTGACAACATGCACCAATTTCTTGACAATGAGACTCTTGAAGAAAGATAAATTTGATAAACTTGGAACATTTGATAATTGATATATAAAATGATTCAATGAATTAATTTGGTTGAGTATAACAATAAGAGTATTGAATTGATGAGGTTGTTGGTATGCCCCATGTATGGTGTTTGGTGCATAATAAAGATAGTGTAGGGTTTGATGCATGCATAATGAATTAGTACTATAGGGATATGAATAATTGAATACGTTGTGGGCATAATTTCAAGACTTCCAAATGCCTAATTGAATAAAATATAATATATATCAAATATATATATATAATATTCGGATCGGATTCGGGTACGGATATGGATTGGGTACCCCTATAACCATATCCAAAACCATAACCAAATAAAGTTCACGGTTTTTCCCCATATCCAAACCATACCTGAATTTTCATATCCAAATCCAATCCATTCGGGTGGTTATCCACGATTATCGGGTTTAACGGTTAGAATTGTCATCCCTAGCCGGCCATAGTGTTTAATGGAGATATATTCTCTAAATATTCCCAAGATATTAAATAGGAAATAATATCTTGAGATAATGATGTAATTATCCCTAATTTATTTAAATTATGATTACTTACTTGATTGGAGTAAATCTTCAATTGGGAATGTATTAAAGATAGGATTTGGGTAATTAATCATTATCTTTAATTTTTTGCCAAGGGCATGTGAGCTGTGGGCAGTCTTATTCAGCTGCTAAGACCTCCAGGAATGTGAGTTGCGCGTAGGAGCATCTGAGAAGCCTGCCTATTTATTGAGGGCAATATTGTCTTTCTCAAATAAAAATCCCCGTGTCGCCTCTAAAATTTTTGGAATTATTTTAGACTCCACAATAAATAATCTCTTTAATCCCAAGTGTCAAAAATCATTATATCGCGTAAAGTATTGCATAATAGCATAACGTTCCAAAGTGAAGTTCACAAGATTATAAATTATTGTGAACACATAAACATTTGCATTATCTTAGTAAACGCAAAGAAAAGCATGATATAAAAAGTACTTCATAAAACCAATTTCAAAAGCACATACGTATAACATAATTTAAAAGCAAAAGCCCACTCACACACAGTATGATCGTAGCCGCCATGCCCTGCACACTCTTTGTAATTTTTGGGATACCACTTCTAACATAAAACAACATCTACTTAGTACACCAATCAAATACTACGAAAAATATTGAAATACGGGGGTTAACCTATAAAGCTAGTGATTGGAAAGAAAATAAAATTCATTATCCACATCCCATACACCTTTTTTTTTTTCTTTTTCGTTTTTGGTTGACACTAGCGATATTGAGAGAATGGGGGAGTCAGACCTAAATACCTTAGTTGTACGGGTAAATTTTCTTACTTGAATTACAAGTCTCTTGCTTTGTAACCTTCGCAAGATCGTTAAGAAAAACTAAAGCACCTTTCTTGATATGAGGAGATTGATATTGATTTACTTGGCCCAACTCGGATTTTTAAGTCTAAACGCTCAAGTAGATCAATGAATAGAGCTATAGTCTTAACTCATCTGGGCTCGACTCATTTATTGAAGGCTTGATATAAGCACAGCCCTTGTGAATTGGGATGAATGAGACTGATCGAGTGTGACTTTTAGCATATGCATTCACATGGTTATATCAGTATACGTAATGATGTGCCCTCATCCTACATAAATGTCCCAGCGAACAAATTTATACAAATTCACTCTTTCAACTTGTCCCTACGAACACAGCTAATTAATGTATGCATGATAAAAACCCTAATCGGGGATTCAAATCCTGCAATATGCCTGTTCACTTGCGCTGTCTTGCAGCCTGCCAGCCTTCACACCCATTACATAAAAATGTTTCTGATCATATATCTTCACTGCAAAGTTAAAAGGCATGGCAGTAATAATTAACTACTAAATAGCAGCTATCTTTTTAAGCCTTGAGCTATTAGAGTTTCAGTTTGGTCACCAATTATGGAAGCACAGTGTCCTGAAAAGTGAGGGCCAACACAATGGCAATATCACGTGGTGCCATGTGAAAGGGCAACAGGAGTGATCAGAGGGTCAAAACTGTGGGGTAATTGACCCTTTTGTCAAAGGGTACCCTTACCAAAAAAACCCATATGAAATTCTCACAAGGTTCACCACACAAAGTCTTCAAAAAGTGGCACCCACCAAACCGATCAAGCCACCATTTTTCTGTAGACAAAGAAGGTTTGCTTTGGTCCGTCTGATTTGTTGCAGTAAATTGAGGAGGAAGGGAAAGACCGGCAGACTAATGGCACGCATCTTGGTGCAGAGAATGTAAAGCCGAATGGTCAAATTAGAATGTGGAATTATTTCTTGTTCTAGAAAAAACACAATAATTTGCATGTGGGGGCACGTAAATCTGTGAAAGGGCAGCACCGCCCTACCAGATCTTGGGTGGAAACCTTTATTGTTTGGTAGTCGGCATGTAGGGTATAGAGGGTGTCCCTAGGATTTGAAACCCTTTGAGAATTTGTGTATTATAGAGGCTGCGGGAGGGGTTTACCGAAAGAAAAAGATCACAAGTATATAATAATCATTGTATGCTTCTCTAGTGATTGCCTTAATGGTATAAGAATGGGATCCCTACGGTTTCATAGTGCATATCTAAGTAAACTCTGATATTTCTCATTATCAATCTTCTTGAACGTTTGAGTTTATAATTATTTTAATTCATTCTTAATTGTTTAAGACTAATGGTAGTGCACGCTTCATGAAAATTTATCACGAAATAATTTCAACACAATGTAGATTAAGAGGCTATAAAACCAATAATATGAACAGAAAAAGAAAAAGGTCTTCATTTACTCGTGCTTGTCTTTTTTAATGGCTAGGACTTCATAGGAATAAATTGAGATGGATCCAGTCTTGTGCAGACTCACCGCTCTATAAGTTCACCCAACATGAGACGAGTTCATTTTAATTGATTAGTCATATTTTGTTCTTAACCATCAAACTAAATAATCAAGATATCGTTACTCATCTCCCAATGCCTTATCACGTTATGTTTTGGTTATATGAGGTTTTTTTTTTCATAAACACTAAAACGTCATTGTATATTGTTCTAGGCCCTACGATATATACTATTACCTTAGCAAAAATGTTACTCTTACCATAATTTTCCTACCACATTTGTATCATCTTTTTAATAGAGGAGATATCCGTGTGTTGATGACCTTACCTCTATTAGAGAGGTAATACAAACATAATATGAAAAATATATTAAGTGTAACAGTACTCTTACTTTAGTCACACCAGCAAAGGTAAAACATATGTCTGAGTCACAAATGAAAAGCAATATCTTAGTCTTGATTTTCTTGCTTAGAAAAGAAGCGTTTTAATAATAATGTAATTAGTGGTGTCTGTCCACTGGCAAGCTATTTTCAGTTGAATCATTGTTTGCCCACATATTGACACAATCATGTTATATTCTGATTAACAGTTTCAATTACTATGGAAAATTCACCAATTAATAAACAAACTACATCATTATGCATGCTGTACTAATCACAAAAATGCTTTAATATATCCATTCCTGGCAAAAGAAAGATTAAAGGCAAAGATGTCAACCCTCTACTATAACTTAATCACGTCGGTTTTTATAGACCTAGGGCCTATTTAGGATCGAGTGGGATTTAGATGATATTTTAATGCTAAATTTTGTGGTGCAAAAGAAACCACAAATCTTAGGATGTTAAATAATATACTGAAATTTTGTTTATCTCAATTTTTTTTTTTTTTTTAAGCCTCCACATCTTGAAGGGCAGGACTAATTCCCAGTGGAATCCAGAAAAGCTGAAATGCTCACCCCTAGCCAAAATCAAATGGCGCAAGGGGGGACTCCCTTTTTATCTTGCAATGTTACTTGATGATCGGAACCGTTTACTTTCTAAATCATCATAGCCAAACAAAAAATTAATCGTTTAATCATTTGATTAACGTTGTCAAAATTTCAGTGCTTAAGTGAGAAACATGGTTTGTTTATGTTAAGAATATCAATCCCGCACCAGAGAAATAAGGACCTTGCATGTGCTTAATGATAAGTAATTGGGCTACTCTCTAGATTAGCAGTTGATTTATGATAGAACTCCAACTTTCTTCAGTCTATTTATTGGATAACCATTAGATAATTAAAGGACGTTGACTTCCGTTAAAGAGCATCTGAAGAAAAAAAACTGTTCCAATCGTTAAGCGAGAAGATTGTTAGAATTCCCCTTCAACTAATATTTAATCTTGCAATTTCTTGGTGATTCTGGCTTTAAACGAAGTGTTTGAAGTCGGCTAATTGCTTTGCAATTGGTTATAATTTAAGAAAAACTAATAAAAATTGCTTGAAAACTTTGAGTTTTAATTAAAATGACAAAAATATGTTGTAAGTGAATAATACCAGGAGTGACTTTTTAGAATAAAAATGTCATTTTCGTTAAAAGTGAACAGTACCAGAAGTTTCATTAAAACTCCCTATAATTTATTTATTTTTCTGAATATTATATGCCTTAGGTCAATTAATTGAATATCATACTTTTATTTATGAAAAAAATAATTAATTCTTGCAATTGGCTATAATTTATTTATTCTTCAAGGCAGCATGCAATATGCATTGTGGGATATAAGTCAAACCCAATTATGGAATGTTTTTGCGGCAATCATGCAGCCCTTAATTACCATTTAAAATTGTAATTTCCACACAATATTATAAGTCAAACGCAATATACAATATATGGAGCAAAATCTACTCCCCAAAACCAAAAGTAAAACGAAGAGGCATCCATCCATATCATACGTCCATATCATAATTCCCTGGTTATTAAAATGTTTAGAAAAAATGGATTTCAATTCACAAAATTAAAAGTTGCCCAATTGGTTACGCTGTCTTCTCAAGGGGAGCCAAAAGGCCTCCAAATGGCCACGGCCGTAACCCTTAAATTGTCAAATATTTATTTTTTTAGTGTTGGCAACAGGGCAATATTAAGGTGTCACAGTCTTATAAGTGATGTTAATGTGCAGGTTTTTCATATTGTTCAATACCGTGACAAGTCCTCTCCTCCAACCTCCAATCTCTAGTTGGCAATAAACTTGATTCAGTACCTACTTTTGAAAGCAATATATGGTGGTCACATAGTACCAACTTGTGCATTGAAAATGCCTCTGCATGCCGTTGGGAATCTCATACTTATTTTCTAAAATCGGATATTTTTTTAATTGGTAAAATAAACTTGAAATGTGGCAAGATACTTGTAGCTTATAGTTGGTTTACAACATTCATCTCTGCATCTAAGATCTCATGTTCGGTTGCCTTCTCCCTTAAAAGTAATATCGTGATAAAAAAAAAATACACTTGAAATTAGATGTTTAAAACCCTATGTCATTCACTACTAAGGTCTATTTGTATCATCTTCAATAAGTACGATGTTTTAAGCTCGAATATCGTAAATGACGAGTTCGATGCATTTTATTTTTCTCTCTTAGTGTAAATTTATTATTGAACTAAAAAAATCCATTTAATCAACCATTCTCATTTGTAAGGATACATAGTCACTTTGGATGGTTTAGGAATTTGGAACCTATCTCAACATTGTTAAAAAATATATTGTACATAGTAATTTACTGATTACTAATTAAGTTTGAGTACGTTCACAAGCTATAAATTGTCTCTGAAATTCATGGTCATTGGATCTCTAGTCATTATATTTGTATTCTCAACTAAAGAAGGGACATTGCATTTACTTATAAGTAGTTGGACTACTCTTTATATTGTTAATTGGTTTTGTTGGAATCTCAACTTTCTCCATGGTATCAAAGCAAGTAGTCCATGCATGAAACTTAGTGGCACACGTGCTCCATGTCACAAGATTTGTATTTTTCGCAGGCTAGGCTTAAAAATTCATCACACATGAGGAGGCGTATTGAGAGTATTAAAAATTCGCCACATGTGCTTATAGGTAATTTGACCACTTCTCATATTATCAATTAGTTTTAGAGTAATGTTATTTATACCATGTTTTTGTACCACATTTTCATATCATCTTAGGTGGCATTTGATGTGGACAACCACATCATTTGAATTAATCATATTTTTAAATTTAGTTCATTATTTAATAAACTAATAATTAAGAAAAACTAATTAATTAAATGATGATTGTGGTATACGAGGAGTCTTTCTCATTCCTTTCCTTGGGTTTTGCAAATTTTTTAAATGATGTGGATGTCCACATTAGATGCCACCTAAAGTAGTATACAAATGTGGTATAAAAATATGATCTGAATAACATTACTCTTAGTTTTATAGTAGCACATCAACTTTCTTCACGTCGTGAATATCGGTCCATGTTATAAACCCATCCATTATAAAACGTGTACTCTAAGTTTCAAATGTACTGAATGAAAATGTATCATGCAGGCTCAATGATACTAATCAACTATACGTACAAAATCAGAATCCTATCTTATTAAAAATTAATTAATTAGGTCGTGAGTCGAAGACTTGGTTCCATAATTTCTACTTTTCTAGATTGTATAAAAACCAAAGCATACAGTACGTAGAAACCAGCCTTGCAAGGCAAGCGTTCCTTTGGGACCCCCCCAAAAAGACTTTGCCTGCAGTTTAATTGCCTTCTGGTTACGTCTTCTTAAGGATCTGGCTTCTCTGCCCTCTTAGTTCTTATATATTCATATTCTCTTTTATTTTGTGCTGTCACGGTTAAACCATGTTAACATTTTATATTGATTTTTTTTATAAAGATAATAAAACAAAAAGTAATAGTGATATGAAATGTTGACGTGGCTTAACCATGATCGTACAAATAGAAAGGAATGGGAGTGCATGGAAACTGGGAGGGCAGAGAAGCCAGGGAGAGCTTTCCAGTTCCATCAGCCTTGGGATGGTGATCCTACGGTCTGCGTTTTGCAACATAAACTGGATGACACGCGACATTTACCATCAAACGATTCGTGGGTAAACCTACTCGTAATGAAGAATCTCATTAATAACCTTCAAATATACTTATGCATTATTACACGTAATCATACTAACAATGACAATACCGATTAAAAAATTATAACAATAATAATGTCTTTTTATTTTTATTTTTATTAAAAAGAGTATTCTACATTCATTTACACTAATAAAAGAAAAGAATATTTGACCCCAAACATCAAGGAGATAAACCATAAAACCATAGATTAAGTATTTGTAGTAAGATTTGTCCAAAAAAAAAAAAGTATTTGTCGTAAGCGCGTAGTTTTAACGTTCGGGGTCTTTGATGTTTGTTTAAAGGTTATTTAATTAAATAAATATCATTTCACATTAAATGAATAAGATTAAGCATTTGTTCTGTCAACGAACCAGGAGAGTTGCCACTCAATACTGCGATCTGATGACATTTCGCTTCATTTGTAAGTGAAAGGTTTTAGATTCAAAAATCATGAATGACGAATTTGATACCAAATTAGGTTGTCCATTGTATAACTTAGCCAAACTTTCCCTCCTCTTAATGTAAAATATATCGTTGTACCAAAAAAAAAAAAAAAAAAAAACTAAGGGAGTTTGGATATCGCCGACGTGGGTATTTTTGAAGAAGATGACACATGTCAAAATCATATTTTGTAACCACATCTTAACTTTATAAGGAATCATCAAGATGACCACATAATGTCGTATTTTCCTAAATTTAGCAAAACATGGCAACATGGTTACATGGGTACGTATGAGCTTTTATAACCATAAGATCTTCTTCACATTAGTGTTTGTGTTCTCTTTCTTACATACAAAGTCGATAGCATACAAATATATATGATTCTAAAGGGATTGTCCTAAGGTGGATGAGAGTATACCTGTATGCTTTCACAATTTTTTTTTGTTGAACAAGCGATATTATTTACATTAAGAGGGTGATGGAGTGGGCTAAGCCTCACAATAAGCTAGCAATAATGTGGTTCAAATGTGATCCTTCATTTGATACATTCAACATGAACATAACATCAAATGACACATTGCTGGAACCAAATTTCTACACCACCATGGACAAGGTTCTAAAAGACGCTAAGTGTTAGTCGAGCGGCGGGTTAGAGCCTAGCGCTTAGGCAGACTAGACGAATTTAAGTAAATTTATTATATATCGTATAAGTAAGTGTCCCCTTATACTTAAAAATACATAATTTCATCGGGATACATAAACTGCAAAATAAAATGACATATAGATTATAAAGTATTAGAACATAATGAAAACATGAGGAACAAGCATATAATGTGTGTTAGTCTAAGTATTTAACAAGTCTCTTACAATTTATGGAAAAAAATAAAATGCAAAATGAAAATGATCTTTTTTTGTCTAAATGAATCGCGACTTAGGTGGATAACTAGGCGGGTTTTGGGGGGTTCTAGGCGCCCTTTATTAATTTTCAAACGCCTAGGGATTAATCAAGGGGTGACCTACCACCTAGCGCTTAGGCGGAGTTAGGTGGGAATTTTTAGAACTATAACTGTGGATGGTAGAGTATGTAAGAACGTCCACATACACAAGAGAACAAACAACAGTGATTAACCTAAGGTATAGGTGTGGTACTAGCCAAAGGTTCTCCAAAAGTTAAGTTAGTTAAAGATTTTAAAACTCAAGCAGTGGGTAAGAGAGCAAAGTATGCGTTATGAAAGTGTTACCATAGATGAACCCTAGATGGATGTATTTATACTAGTTGAGAAAGAGTCCCTTTAGGATATAGAATCCGTATTAAACTAAGAGAATTCTAATTAATATCTAGCATAAGATATTACTTCCTTTTAGGATTGTGATTACTTGCCTTGTGGAATATATTCATGCTCTCAACAGCACAACAACAGGCAGATCATATCACCTATTGATATGACGAAGGGACATACCTCATCCAATGGAGCCAATTCCGACCCGAGATGACATTAGGCATAATAAGGCAGTCCATGACATGGAAGAGTACCAACATATTGTAGGGTTTTGCCTAACCCGCTAGCTTCACCGTTCTGATGGATCAGATTGGGGTGCCCTCAAAAGTGTGCAGAGTCGTCTTGCTTCGATTGACATTATCCATAATTCTCATATTCTCCTAGCTTCTTTAAAGAGAACGTTGTCTCCGGATCCGTTATCCATCAATATCGGCTAACCATAACTTTAGAAATATGGATCTTTATCACCAAATCATCGTCATATGAAAGAGTGCACATCTTTCAAATCTCAATCGGATGATATCAAGATATTAGAGTCGATTGGAAGAGGTTTGTTGATGGAAAGAACCATCCTTGCCTTCTTGCATGTGACCTTCATTTCCTTTCTGGTGGTCCCTTAGTATTCTTTCTCGCATAGATGCAATTGATGTTTAATGTTGGCTTCTTTGATGATCGTTTGTCTTCTTCCTCATCAGTGAGCTTGTATGGATCGGGCTTGCCATTGCATTTCTAATCAGCAGGTTCTTCTTTCTTGGTTTTATCCTTTACATACTCCCAGCAGTATCCTTGGTCGACCAATTCTTCAATGTGCTCTCGAAACATACAGCAATTCTGTGTAGTGTGGCTGATTCTCTTGTGGAATGAGCAGTATTTGTTAGACTACTTCCTAGCTAAGTGTTCCGAAAGGGGCTTCGACCTTTTGAGATATGGTTTATCCTTGATGCTGTGAAAAAAATTATTGATTGAGTTATTTAAAAGCTGTGAACTGCTTTGGTTGGACGAAGTTGACTTGTCCTTGGGTTCTCTTTTGTTAATCTTACGGATTGAAGGGGGCAATGGAGTATCGCGATCATCCATGTTCCTCTCGAGCTTCTTATTCTGATCCGAAGTAGAACTCTTCTTTCAGGCTTTGTCGTCCCGACTTGTAATGTCGTTGACAATTTTGTCCTCCCAACTTGTACTAATATGTGGTTGTAATTTTACTTTCCCTTTTCCTATTTTTAAACCTAAGCATTCTATATATTCTTGAGCTAAAATCACTTTTCTCTTGCTTATAATTAGGCCTTGTTCTAAGAATTTTGTAAAAACTTGATAAAGATGATGATAATGTTCTTCTAAATCTTTAAAAACTAAAATATCATCAATGTATACTATGCAAAATTCTGAAAATGGTTTAGTATTAAAAATGTTGTCCATTTTCCTTTGAAAAATAGAAGGAGCATTCTTTAATCCGAAGGGTAAAACTATCCATTCAAAGTGTCCTTCACTACAGCTGAAAGTTGTCCAATACTTTCTTTATCTAGTTTAATTTGCCAGAATCCTGATTTGCAATCAAATTTACTAAATATCTTTTTCCCTTGAATCCTATTTATTAAAATTTTTGAATTATCTCTAAAGTTATCACGGTTTAGATGTCTACGTTACTCTTGATCTTCAAATGACTCTGAATCATCGAAGTCGAGATACTTGGGCTTTACAAGAGAGGCCTTCACAGTTTTCGGAGGTCCTAAGGCCATCCTCCAATGGAAAAGACTAAAGGTCTAAAAGCCAATAAATAGCCTGATTTACCCAAAATTTATCTCCAACCGATGTTTGGATTATAATTCTATAGAGCCCTTCAGGCCATTATTTGGCCGAAAGGGCACCAGGCTGGCCAAATTTAGCCACCCACTTAGCCGGTTTTGGCGAGCTCCCGATTACAATAATTAATTTAAATTCAAATGCTAGATTTGAAAACATCTAACAGTAGTTGAATTAAATTAACAAATAATTTAAAATATAAATATAAAACTAATAAATCGTTGGAAGGGACTATATTTAGCCCATTCGGTTAGAGATGAGATATGAGTATAGCTTGATACTGTTTATTTAAAAATAATTTTTTGTAGGGCTATAATTCTAAACGGAGCTATGTTTAACTTTTTCGGTTGAAGATGAACTAAATTGCGTTGATTACGGACTCCGTATGCAGTGGTATGAGTCACGACCTAGTCTTCACGTCGTTCCAAACACTGGGTTGTATCGAAGTTGCTAATATATTGTGTGCATGCATGCATGCATGCACGCAGACACAAATTCTCAATACACGGTTACATTGTGGTCTTGATTCAAAGTAGCACCACTTTCTAACATTTACGCATCTCATTCCATTTGCGTTATGACTTTATGCATTACAAGTTACAACGGTAAAAACCATGCTTTTAGAAATAAAATGTGTTAGAGTCTTGGAGAGGATTGGTTTTTTTTTTTTTTTGGTATAACATTTATGAAGAGATTAATTAAATAGTTATTATCAGAAGTAAACGCCATTAATTTTTATTTGTTTCTATGGAAAATGCCTATTTTAGTTAAAATAATGCAATTAGATTTTTATTTTATTTTATTTGATATAAATGTAAGAAAAGTGTTATTGGCACTTCAAAATTCTCATTCTACACTCCTCACAAGTGTATTTTTCTTTCTAAATATAGAAAATTTGAAGGGTAGAATGAGAATTTTAAAGTGTCAATAACAATTCCCAAATGTAATTAGATCTTATATGATGTGCCACACTGACCAAATTGGAAAGAAAACTAAAATCGGCAAAATATATATAAGAATTATGGGAAGCAATTATTTGAAAGTTGACAAAAAAAATTATGAAATTTGAAAGCAATGGATTAATTTGGCAAATTTTAAAAGATCGCAAAACAAGTTAAAAGATAATGCACGACCTTGATGTTTCAACTTTCAAAATAGAAATTTAAAATCATAAAATTAAATAAAATGTGACGGTGTGAGTCACATGGCTAGTGGCTACTACATATTTTGAGATTTTAACCAAAACATGGTCCCAAAACTTGTAAACTCTAATTTGAGGGGCAAGATCTTCTCAAGAAGTTACTGATTCTGTACAAATTAAAAAGATGTGGAATTATTCCTATATCGGTCACGAATGAACAACGTCGACTTACGTATCTAATAAAATCCATCTATATCTATTGTATGAAAAGAAAAATAATAGGACGTGGATGAGAAATGCAAATATTCCAATCCATACTAGTAGCGTGTTTACTAAACTGGAATGGATGTTGAAGAAAGGGAATTGAATTCCTTCCCAAGTGATTCTGCTGTTTACCAAATTTTGGGAATGAAAGCATTAGTGGACTCCACCCAAAATCAGTAATCGGATTCCTGATATAACTGGAATCTAAATACTGACTTGGAGGTGATAATTGAATTCCAAAAGAAAGTCAACAGCTGGAATCAAACTTTTCTACCGAAATTACCCTGCCCCTCCCATCTGCCTCCCATGATTCAACCACCCAAAGCACACCCATCCCCACCCTTAAAGACCGCAGACCACCGCACCACTTCTCAGACTGCCAAGACCTATCACCAACCCACCCCAACAGTTCTACAAACAAATTCCCGATAGCCCCAGATCCAAATTCGAATGGGGAAAGAGAGATGCAGATGATCATAGATGAAAGAAAAACCTTGTGATATACCCACTGCGGATCGAATTTCGATTGCAGACATTTTTACAGAGAGCATAACATAAAGCATTGAGCGGCCGGCAAAGGGTTGAGAAATCCGAGAATGGCGGCAGGCAAGGAGTCCATGGTTTACCGCCAAAAAGAGATCTTCAGGCCGATAGAACTCGACAAGATCAGGAGGGGCAAGAGCTAACTTCTTTTCCTTGTTGAATTAGGTTTTTACTCTTTAAAAAATAAAAAGAGTTTAAGTTGTATTAAAAAGTTATGATTTTTTCTATTATTTAGAATTAGGGTATTTTAGTAATCTTATTAATTTTCATTCCGATTCAGGTGAATTAGTAAACAGTTTATATCATTTCAACTCTGATTCCAGAGCATTATAGTAAACAACTTTGACAGGAATTCAATTCTGACTTCTCCCCATTCCAATTCCTCCTCAATTCAATTTCTCTCAATGTGATTACGGATTAATAAATGCGCCCTAGATGAATTGCATATTCTATAGATGCTATACCAGATTTATATTGGTTTGGTTTAATTAATTTATTAGTTTAATGTCTGGCATATTTAACCATGTTGAACTTGAGACATGCTTGGAGTGCCTTACAGAGAATTCTGTTATGTTACTGTATAGTATCCCTCCCTCTCACCATCACCCTCGACCAGATGTAATTTCGTGAATGTATCTCTCAATTTGTCCCACCATCCTCAATCTTAACTGTCTAAAAAAAGATTTCAGTGTGTCAAAAACATAAGGTAATATACATCATTTTATAAATGAAGGAACACTTGAAAATTTAAACTTTATTCTACTTGTATCCCAATATATAGATACTGCACTCTATTTCGAACTCAGTGAAAAATTTCTCGTCTTTTAGACCGAAGAAAAATGAGCGGGAATTCACATAATTAGAAATTTAAATAAAAAAACAAAAGAAAAAAAATCATATTCCTCAAATTGGGGTGATGGAACGATGTCGCTGTAAACTACCCACCGTATGCATTTGCATTTGGGGGAGGGAAAAGGTGGGAACCATATGTATGTTGCCGGTGATTTAGTATGTGGACCCCGCACCCACCACGGACTCTCCGATTTGGAGGGAAACACGGTAGTCTTCCCGCCAATTATCTTGAATAAAAGCGGCGGGGTTTCGAGTGTCAACCGCCACACCTACACTTCACAACCGACGCTTTGCCTCCACGATTTCGAAATTAACGACGTTCGTACTTCCGTTACGTGCGAAGCATGTCAAATTGTCAATTGTCAATTGTCAAAGGTTTGGTAGTAGTATGCGAAGCAAGCCAACGAGGATCGTTACCGTTAGGTGGGACGGCTGTGGCCAGAGACAGCTGCCAAGCAGCGAACGTGTTTTGTGGTGGAGCTCGCACGTGATTGTCAGACAGAGAGGACTTACCCTTGGGTCCCATGTGTCCCCAATACGATTTTTAAGGATTTAAAACTCACTTCAATACTCGACACGTGTCGAGTAATCCCGCTAATAGTGGGCCAAGACATACTAAGTCTCAACGCGTGCCTCCACGACTACGTCTAAAGTCATGCGCGCCAAACGAGCGACCCTCCCACCCTCTTAAAATAAGCCACGTCATTCCGAAATTTACGAGATTAACCTATTCGGATCCGGTTTAAGGCGTTGCTTAACTGATCAACCATTAACACAGATTCTTCCGTTAATTAACTCAACCTGATGACGCCATCGTACGTTTTGATCCGAATATTCTTAAGATGATATTTTAAAACGGTCAATTTAGTGCCAGGTATTCATCTTTAAATGTAAATGAGAGATTTTAGATTTGATTATTGTCAAATTTATTATAAATGAGAAATTTTAGATTTAATTTTTGAACTATATTATTATTAATCTATTGTGAGCTTAAACCCACCGTTACTTTTTTATTCAAAAAAAAAAAAAATCAAACTTAAAATTACCAAACTGCCATCAAGAGCGACCTGAGGCATTAGAAAAACCGGCCGAAAACAATGACAGTGGAAAAGCCGAAAAGCTGGTACGAGCCGGTGCGCCCACGATATCATAATAATTCCGGTCGGCACATCATAGCTTACTCAGCAATCAACCTTGGACCTACTTTATCCGACGTGGACATAACCCTTCCAGGCGATTTGATTGAGTCGAACCCAGGTGGTTTGAGAAGCACACGTGGCATCCGAGCTGGACGCATAACAATTAGAAGGAGAAGGGATCAGATGCCAGGTGGTGTAATTAGTTGACCGTTTTAAGGCGAGTCACGTGAGTGGGAGGGAGCGAGGGAGAGCGAGTCCGGTCAGCACGGGCAGGGACTTCGGGCAGGCGTTACTCATGCCATGTGACGGGCAGTAACTCGCACCTCCCTTCGCTCTTTGCGTAAAGGTGTGACTTGGAAACTAATAAAATAAGTAAAAAAATAGAAAATATTTTTTTTTGGACATAAAAATGAATACATCAAAAGTGTTGGACTAATTTGTAAATAAATAAATATAATATAGATATATAGAGAGACCCCATGGAAGCAGTTTGTGTAAGCGAGAGAGAGAGAGAGAGAGAGAGGAAATTCATGGCGATTTGGACAAAGGCTTAAAGGAGCGAGAGTGTGAAGGCACCTGGCATTTGAATTTGTTTGATGCGGCTGAGAAGTTTGTGGTTCTTCGCTTACTGTTTCTTCGATACTTTCGTCGCTAAAACGCGCACAAATCTGTAAAACAAGAGTTGCTTCCTCTGCTTTTCTCTGTGTCGACGAAATCAGAGCGATGGAGTGTACTGCTTACCTCGACGAATATGAAAAACTCGTCTTCCGGATGAACACTCCCAGGTACTTCCATCATTTCTTCAAACATTGGGTTTTTCTGGGCTTTTTTGTCCACCGCCGCTGTGATCTGCAACTTTATCGAGAAAATTTTCACCACCCTTTGGGTTTTTAGGTTTGTGGGTTTTTATTTTTTAGTGGTTTTCGTTTTGGTTTTATGGATTTTCTGGCTTTCGAAATTTTCCACCGCCCCTGTGATCTCCAACTTTCTGGAGAAAATTTTCATCGATCCAGATCTCTTCTCGATTTTTCCCTTCCTACCCATTTTTCACTCCACATTTATTTTCTCACCTAAATTTTATTTTTTGAATTTTCTGGGTTTTCTTGCAATTTTCCGTACGTGCTTCCTCTCTGACTTTTCACACTTTGAAATTTGAAAACTTGGAAAAATAAAAAATAGAAAATAAAATGCTTGAAAACTTGCTTCTCTGACTTGACCGTTTTCCTGATTTCGCGTTGCAGGGTCGTGATCGACAATGCCGTCTGCTCCACTGCGACTTTAGTCAAGGTTTGCTTCCACGAAAACCCCTAATTTTCCAATTTCCAATTGCTTCCAAAAACCCCCCAAAAGGAGGTTTGAATTCTTCCACAAAGTTGACTAATGGGGTTTCTGTTTTTTTTTCTTTCTGGGTCTGCAGGTTGACAGTGCTAGAAGGCATGGAATTCTTCTGGATGCTGTGCAGGTCCTCACGGATCTTAATCTCTCCATTAAAAAAGCTTACATTTCTTCTGATGGTCGCTGGTTCATGGATGGTAAGAACATTCAAATTTCCCCCTTTTTTTTTTTGGTATTTATTTCTTGAATTTTGTATCTTAATTTGGGTTTTTGTTTTTACTGCAGTTTTTCATGTTACTGATCAAAACGGAAATAAATTGACGGACGAGAGCGTTATTAACTATATTGAGCAGGTAAATTAATCATTCATTTAATTCTAATTCATTCCAGTTTTTACTAGTGAAATTTATTGTTAATTGAAACTGAAATTGTTTAATTTCTTGTGTTTGGCAGTCACTTGGAACAATTCATTTTGGATCATCCAACTGTATTAAGGGTCTTACGGCCCTTGAGCTTACCGGGACAGATCGAGTAGGCCTTCTTTCCGAGGTGTTTGCAGTGCTAGCTGACCTGCAATGCAATGTGGTTGAGTCCAAGGTGTGGACGCACAACGGCCGTATTGCTTCACTGATATACGTGAAGGACTGTGATTCCGGGTGCCCTATTGAGGACTCGCAGAAAATTGATAGAATTGAAGCGCGGTTAAGGAATGTTCTCAAGGGCGACAATGATATTAGGAGTGCGAAAACCTCTGTTTCCATGGCGGTTACACACACCGAAAGAAGACTGCATCAAATGATGTTTGCTGATCGTGATTATGATCGAAAGCCTGTTTTGCAGCTTCGCACCGATTCTCCTGTCATAACGGTGCAGAATTGGGCGGAAAGGGGTTACTCCATAGTGAATATTCAGTGCAAGGATAGGGCAAAGCTTTTGTTCGATGTTGTTTGCACATTGACAGACATGGACTATGTGGTTTTTCATGCCACTATTAAAACATCGGGGGACAGAGGATACATGGTATGTGCTTAGTTTCCTAATAATGTGGTTTATTGTATATGTTCTGTTATTATTATATTGAAACTTGAGATTGACTTGTGTTTTGTTGTTGAATTATGTTTCAGGAATTTTACATCAGGCACACTGATGGAACCCCGATTAGCTCTGAACCCGAACGACAGCGTGTAATCCAATGCTTACAAGCCGCGGTTCAAAGAAGAGCATCTGAGGTATTGCTCATTTTTCAGTTTCTCTGCAATCAAATTGTATATCATTTCATTTGGTTATTGTTCATGATGTTGCAAATTGTAATTGTTGAATTGGGTTTTATCGTATTGCAGGGTGTGAGGCTAGAACTATGCACCGAGGATAGGCAAGGTCTTCTAGCATACGTTACAAGAACATTCCGCGAGAACGGTCTTAATGTGACAAGGGCCGAGATTTCCACAACGATGGACAAAGCTCTAAACGTATTCTACGTGACAGATGCGGTCGGAAACCCTGCAGATCCGAAAACCATCGAATCAGTGAGGCAGAAAATCGGGTTGAGTAACTTGAAAGTGAAGGAACTGCCATTGATATACCATCCAAAGGAGGAAGGGGAGGAGCAGCAAGGAGTTGGTGGTGTTGGTGGGGCAGTGTTGTTTTCACTTGGGAGCCTAGTGAGAAGGAATCTGTACAATTTGGGGCTCATCAGATCTCATTCTTGAGGAGGAAGTTTCCAATTTGGTTGTTAGAAGTTTTAATGATAATATTCTTTGCTTAGGGTTTGGGCATTGTACATAAAGAGAGAGAGAAGGAAGGTGGAATTTGGTGATAGTAGTTAGATATTGTAGGTGGGTTTGGTTTTTTTTAGTTGGCTGAATTGAAAGGCACAGATGGAGGGGAGGGGTGGGGACAACCATTTTTAAATCCATTTGTTTGAATTTTGGAGAGGGAAAGACAGATGGGAATGTGAAAAGAAAAGTGGTGGTGGGACATGGACGATTAGACCGACCTTGCATTCGTGTTTGCTTTCGTAAATTAGAGATATTTTGTTGCCGGCAAGGGGCAGGGAGAAGAGAACGAGGGAAATGTTAGGTAAAAAGGAATTTAGGGTTTGGGGTTTTATACAGCAAAGCACCACACATGTGTAATAGTTAACTTGATTTTTTTTAATGGAATATTATTTTATTTTTATTCTCTTTTTGGCAAACCTAGTAGAGTGTTTTTCTTTTTTGGTTTCACATTGTGTGTAACGGGGGAAGAATCTAACCTCTCCTTTTTTTATTAATATAATGAAATTAGCTCCATTTTCTTGAATTCTTGTCAAACAAGAAAAGTCAAAAAGATTTTTGAGGGTTAGAAAATGAGGATTAGGTAAATGGTTTTGACAGACTGTTTGAAATTTTGAATACATGTGTGAACCTCTGAGGAAAACCATGTTCTCTGGAAATGTCTCACAGGTGTCAACCTATGACTGGGAGAATATGGATATTTTTAATTATCAATTTTAAGTTTAACCTAATTTTTCATAGCAGATGTGCGTCAGACCGTGCGTCATCTCTCTTGTATTCAAGTTTTAATCTTAGTTCTTGTATATTAGAGTAGTTTAGCATATTATTTTGTAAAGAAAAAAATAATTGATAAAAGAAATAAAAGCATGTCATCAACGCATTTGTGTTTAGTAAGTTAATTAACAAAAACTAGAGTTATAGGTTCGATTCTTATAAATGACAAATTTGATGCCAATTTATTTTGATTGATGATACAAGTTATTTCAAATCTCTCACATTTTATGCACAAAAACCACTATATATATATAATGGATCTGTACAACTAAATGAAGCGATGAATTTTACTGCAAGGAAACTATTTTCATAGTTTTGTAAATAAATATCTTCTAGCCGTATTGTTCCCTTTATTAATACTAGCGTATGGGCACACACAAAATGCAAGAATTTTTTTTTTTTATTTTTGTTTTTGAAATAGAAGGAGAGAGGAAGAGAGTGATAGAGAAAGTGGGAGTAGGAAGTCTTATTTATTTATTTTAATTAGATATATATTAAGATTACATGTAAATAAGGCTTTGAAAAAAAACAGCAAAATTTGGTTGTATGAAATTACATTTCTACCCCATATTTCTTATTCATGTTTTGTTTTAATTAGAGGGTTAAACTAGTAATTTCATAGGATTTTGGTTGACAATGAGTGTTTTATTAATTAGTAGAGATTCTTCAATATGGTTGATCGCAAATTAGACTAGTCTGTCGAGGCAGTGTGTCCTTCCCTTCCATTCAAATTTAAACTATAATAATTGGAGTAATTTATAGTATATATCGTGTCAAAAAAATTCTTCTTCCATTTGGTATTTTATGAATTCATCAAAAGGCTAAAAATATTTGGTCCATATGTAAATAGTTGCATGGCAAATATTTTATGAAGAACCGACACCTAATTGGCCAACTGATAAGATGGACATAAAATCTTCAAATTGTTAATATCTTTAGCCTTCAAGCACAAAAATCTAAGAACGTGATTAGTCTTTTTGTTTGATAATTAAAATTAAATATATTAAATACAAGGAGCTTTGGGTCCAATGGACCAATAGGGATTAAACAAAAAACAAACAAAAAAAAAACTAATTATTATTATTATTATTTATCAACTAGTCGAGACAAATTGGATATGAAAGTAGTCAAAGGAAAGAAAAAGGGAAGAAATTAAAAGGATTAAATAAATAAATAATTAATTACGTGGGTGTTATGTAAGAGAAAGAACGGCTTTGTTGTCTTTAGCCTTTGCTAATGTGGTTTATGTGCCCAAGGCAAACGCCACGACTCCCGGCAATTAGTCGAACAATCTCTAATTAGAAGCTTTGTCTCCATCTTGCCTCTCTTAATGGATGTTCTAATTATCTCCAGCCAAGGATTATAGACCATATTTAACTCTAAAATTTGACAAAATTAATCTCCAATCAAAACGCTAAAGGGAATTAGGCTAAGTTTGGTCATAAGGTAGATAACATGTAATTCCACAGTAGACTAAGTTTGGCTCCAAAAAGTAATAAAATATAACTCTACATAGTAAGAGATGAAAAAAATTTAGTCCTAAAGTAATCTTCAAAATATTAATTCACAAGAGAAGTTTATAGACTTAGCAAGTCTAGTTTCAAAAAAATATAATTAAGATTTTTTTGGATTATGTTTAAAGAATTAGTTTAAAGAATTAATTTAAGACCATTTTCAGTCATGAAAGGCTTAATGTAGTTATTGGCTATGTTTTAGCAATTCCAAAACATAAACTGGTATTTCTCATCAACTGAGTTACATGCTACTTGTAGCGTTAGTCAAATTAGGCAGCATGTAACTCAATTAATGAATACAATTTATCTTTACCTCCGAAGTCATTTTTTGTTCCTTAGTATCATTTGTATCAAAAGAATCATGTTGCCCTACAAGCTTAAATTCATTCTCTATATTATATTCTCATAATTAGACCACCCATTTCATACCAACCATACACTGAAGGTGAAATCATAATAGTGGCAACCAACTTCTCATTGAGTTCTTATCCATTTTCTACCCTCTCCACCTCCAATGGCCAACGTGCAAGGACTCTAGTTCACCAATTGTAAATATTTCAAATTTAATACATAAAAAAATGGAAATTAATGAATAAATAATTTTGGGGTGTAGGCAGTGAGTGGTCCAACCTCCACATACTGAATTGGGTTTGGAAGGTTCTGGTGGTTAACAGTAAGTAAAAAAGAAGAGCTTGCTGCCTTTGACTGCGCCGGTTGAAACGCGTAGCTGAAGAATGCACATTCTGAGCTGGCCTGCCCTGTATGCATGCACTATGCAGTGACAGACTAAAATTACACTTGTTTTTTCTCTTTATTTTTTGTTTAGCTTTTGACTCAGAAAATCTGCAGCCTGAGAAGTCTCTTAAATCACATTCCCCAATGTTAATTTGTTCACTCTTTTTCTTTCTTGGGAGGCTCTGCTTTACACATGTAGACTTGTTTAATTTCTTGGCCTTTTCTCTGTGTGCTGTTCTGGCATCATGTTCATACTATTAGCAAATGACAACTTGACACTTAGATGGTTTTAAAGAAAACAACTTATATGAAATGGAATCAATCACTATGTGAGGTATCGATTCAATTATGTAATGTTATATATTGAGAAACTTACTTTTGCACTATTGAAACGGGATCGCCAAGTGACGGTGAATCTATTTCATCTTATATAAGTCATTCTCAATTTACTAGGTTTTGAAAGTGTCATACATTCTACTTGAATTCATGCTTTTTTTTTATTTTTGACACCTCCCAATTTGATATATATGCGTGCGTAAACTAGTTTTAATTAGTTGATTTTAATAAGTTATTTGTACGTGCCAAATTAAGATTTGCAGGTAAGGATGAAAATTGATAAAACAATTTGAGTTTTCCTTGTTTGACCTAGCTAGGAAGGCAACTAGAGCTACCTAGCTATGTGCCTAGTTATATCGTAAGGGGTGGCATGCAAATATTGGAGAGCCAACTTTGGAAATTTCCTACTTTTTTCAAAAAGCAAGAAAGGCAACCCTCCTCTTGTTTCGCATGCTGCTTGGAGCTATACATTACAAAAAGGCTGTTTATTACTTGGAAAAGGCAATTCTCATGCCTTCCTTTTCAATATATTGTGCATATCATTCTCCTTTTGAATCTACAATCGACAATGCATTTTCCGTCGACAGTCATATTTATCGTTAGGTAGTTATTCTGTAATGTCAATGACAATGCCTCCTTAATTAAGTTCAAAAAACATGCACATGTAATGACTAATGACTAATGACTAATGACTAATGACGAGGGCAACATTTTAAAAATCGTGTCGTTCTGTAATATCATTGTGCTCGTATACCAAAAAAGCATGTGCGATATCAACACATTAAACACTAACATCTTGACAAACAAAAAAGGCTAGATAGAGGATCAAAACGTAACATTTTTAAGTGACTACATTAGTAGGGTATCTCGATTAACAATTGATTATAATAGTTGATATACAAAAATACGCCTCAACTATGTAAAACGATTAGTTGAAAGGGGAATAAATATGATCATGAAGAATGACCCAATTTTTTGTCTTTCAGATTTTAGAACTCCATGTCTTATATGTGTTGTAGACTCTAAAAATTACACCACCTACGTGGCGTGCAAGTTTAGCAACTACTGAGATAACTAAGTTCTTCTTGTGAATGAGGGCATGCCAACTTGTGGCTGAGCTTGGTTGGGTGAATAAAATAGAGGTGATGGTATGGTGTTGTACGCACTGCTGACTTCTGCATTGAGCGACTATGGCCAAGGAAAGAACTCTCTCGGCCTAGGTATCTAGAACCTAAAGACAAACTTATTCAATTCACTACTAAGTTCATGATCTTCTGCACCAGGTTCGACAACCTCGACTCTATTTGTGAAAATATAGGTGCTTCGAATCAGTATCAGACTATATTGGCAAAGATACTCAAACGAGATGAGTGTCTTTATGGTGAATGTTGTTTGACTGTCTTAATGTCAAATTCTAAAGTGCACTTGGGAGTAACCAATCATAGAACACCTCACTTTGCTGGAAAGCTAATGAAGTGACCTCGTTCTACGAAAGAATTGTAAACTCTTCGCCAATTGAGACTTGGATAGATAACCAAACAAAACAGAAACAATATAGTTAATCTAAACTGAAGATGCTTCTCGATCGCTTAATTCTACGGCTCCAGTGGTGTTAATCCAAACTAAACGTGTCCTTGGTTGTCAACACGGTGCTATTAATTCAAACTGAAGGTGTGTTGACGAAAGAGTTAGGATAGTTGGTATATTTTCTCAGGGTGCGAGAGAAGGTTTCGCATAGAGCATTTGAGTTTGTGTGTTGATTCGAAGATGCCCTCTATGCTACAAAACCTCATATTTATAGAGGTGAATTTCATGATGGTCAAATCTATCGAGTTATAAATATGATAATATTCCAATGCTCAGCATATTTTCCGAATATACTCGAAATTATTTTTGGCCAAAACTCTATCACTGCCAAGTCTCATCGTCTTCGACTATGACTCTGAACCTAGATTGATTATGCGATTGATTCTATTTTATCTGAAAACTAATCATGATTCTTTATATTTCTCTCATCCAAAAGTTTAGAGTATATAGGCTGAGTGCATGCAAAATTGGGTCCAAATTGCCCCTAGTTTCCTTGATCAGCTTCGGCTTGCACGCGGAATGGTTAAGGAAATTAATCATGTGTTTAGCTGATCATCGAACACATCACCCTTATTTTTTGGAGTATCATCTTGTGTAGTTGATTGTAATTTATTGATGCTTGGCGAACGTACAATAATATGAACATTTTCGCCCAATTAACCAACTAGTCCACAAGAAGGCCTGCCAATTAAAGTGGGTGGCCATTAAAATTGGACTCCTGTTTTTTTTTTTCTTTTTTTTTCCAGACAACTGCTTGTTACATGGACAAAGGTCCATCCAAACCACCCAACTCTCTGTCTTGGCATTTTCCCCATAACACATTCACTTACCATTTGAAAATTAGTCACCAAAAAATGAATGGACAAAGATCCATCCAAACCACCCAACTCTCTGTCTTGGCATTTTCCCCATAACACATTCACTTACCATTTTAAAATTAGTCACCAAAAAATGACAGAAAATAAGCCAAGAAATTATTAGCATGCATATATAATGAAGGACAAAATTAAAGACATTAGTTTAAAACCATATCACAGTCTGTTCGCTTGTAATTTCATTCGAAATTTTCAAATATCGTATAAACCAGCCAGCTACATATCCAATTCTTTTGGTGGTTTTTACGTATCAAACAGTTTGATCGGAGAATCCAACAAAAGAGATCACTTGGTTTAACAGGAAACCTTGGCTGATTGTTTTAACTCCTTTTGTGTTTGTAGCTGGAATCTATCAAATTCTTGCTTGGCCTTTTCTGGTTGTAGCTAGCTAGGCATATATCAATGACGTTTCCAGCTGATGAGAGCTGCAACTAGAAGAGCATATGCTGATGATGAAAACGTCTAAATAAGATGCTAATTAGGCAATGTTTTGTGACTAAAACCAAAATTTAACAGCAACTTTTGTCGTATAATCTGGATTGATACTAATAATCCATAAGTTGACTTCTGTAGTTGCCATATAGTGTATAATTAAAAAGTAAAATTTAATAGATCATGTCATGTTTAGATAAGATTCTTTAGCAAAAAAAAAAAAAAAAAAAATTATGGCTTGGTAGTACTGATCAAGCCAAATGGTATATGAATTTATAATAATACTTGTGAAATTGCAGCAAGAATCTTTCATGAACCATGCAAGTTTGAAATTGGATATGGCTGACAAATGGCCTTGTATCATAAAAACATAGTTGCCCAATGGCGCACAAAGAAAATTGAAATTCGATTAACGAGTCAGATTCTGATAAGATCGACCCATGGCCATGCATGATTCCTTATGTTATTGGAAATTCCAAAGACGTTGCTGAATGAATATTTTTGTTGATGTCAACTGCTACAAGTCTTGCTAATAACTCATTTTGAGAAAAGATTTCCGTATACACTTTGATTCTTATCTTTTAATTTATTCAATTCAATGACTATATATATTTATATAAGGATGTGCATGAAGAGGAAGTAAGTGCCAAATATTCAGAATATCGATCACAGTGGTTTTAATTCCCTTAATAATCATCGTGCTAATTATATAGGTTACGTGGAGAATCTTGGAAAAGCCAGTATTATTCCAAAATCAGAATTGTTTGTTTACTGTGATGAGCCGCAATCTTTATGATTTGTTATCCTTAGGCCAGATTTTGCTTTGCGTTTCCCTGTTTCATTTTTTTTTTAAAGCAAGTAAAATATTCATTGATTGAGAGGAAAACGTATAAAAGGAGAATAGGATGCATATGTAGGCCTCGATAAAAACCTTGTGGGGAATTTCAACCCGGTCGAAGGGAAAAAGAGCGTCTTGCACATGCAACTTTGGAAGTTAACTTTCCCTTTTTCATTTGTTCACATATATAGCTTTACAGACACAAACAAGAAGGCATCTATTGAACTCAGAAAATTTTAATTATTCTTTTTAGCTAGTATTTACATCGTGTAAAGAAGGATTCCCAGATAATATGTGCCAATAAGCCAACTGTGTAAAGAAAATTCAAGTAAACTTCATGGATAATATTCTTTTGTATAGTTATTTTATCATCTTCTCCACGAAGAACAAGGAATAACATTGTGAACCAAGGGTTTATTTGATTGGATCAGAAGTCCAATTAAAACCCAAATTAGATGTTAATTTCTTGTTCAATACGAATTAATTATGCATTTTTTATTAACTTGAGACTTAGTTAAACAAGGACTGTATAATCCACTTAGCAAGGAAGTTGTTATGGCAAAATCAAAGCGCAGTTTGACCCTTGAGATACCCAGAAAGCAACAAAGATATAGGCCAATGGAACAACATATTTAGGGGGAGAGAAACACAATGTCACAGTTATTGGAAACATTGTTGTTTTCTGATTGATTTTCTTGGTCATCCTCCTCTCTTATTGGAACTCACTAATTGGATGGGCGGCCATATATAATAAGACCCTTGTTCTAACCTTGCACCTGTATGCTAGTATTTCTCTTGTATTACTTCAACAACATCTTTTACAAATCATACCCTGCATTTGCACAAGTGTTCAGTATTTATACCGAACTGCAAGCTAAGGCAGTTACAAGATATTTCCCAAATCTTATCTCTAACCACCCAATTATTATTGGTACTAACAATCAACAATTACTAACAGATAGGATGCTTAGCACTAACATCCAACAATACTAACAGCATAACAGCATCATAACAGCATCCTAACATTACCCCACCCTAAAAAATGAACCTTGTCCTCAAGGTTGGAATGCAGGAAACCTGTTTACAAATTCTGCATAGTTTTCCCATGTCGCCTCCTCCTTAGGATGATGAGTCCACTGCACCAAAACCTCTGTCGTGGATGAACTGCCATGACCTGTTAACCTCCTCCGTAATATTGCCAAAGGATAAGCCTCCAAGAGTCCGTCCTCTGTAGCTACAGGTAATGGGACTGCAGGAATGATAGCAGAACCCAATTGTTTCTTCAAGCAAGAAACATGGAAAACTGGGTGCAGTTTTGATGTGGCAGGTAAGTCAATTTTATAAGCCACTTGACCAATCTTCTGCAGCACCGTAAAGGGACCATAAAACCGTGGCTGAAGCTTATGAAAGGAATGTTTAGCAAGAGATTGGTGTTGATATGGTACCAATCGTAGAAAAACCATATCGCCAACCTCGAAAGATCGGTCACGGCGATGTTTATCAGCATGCTGTTTCATCCGTACCTGAGCCGAGACAAGATTAGTCTTGAGCTGAGACAAAATTCGTCCCCGTTCTTGCAAGCTTCTGTCAACCAAATCAACCTTAGTTGTTCCCGATTCGTAAGTAGGCACAGCAGGAGGTGGTTGACCATATACAACCTCATAAGGTGTCAGCTTTGATGAAGTATGAAAAGTAGTATTGTAGTGCCATTCTGCCCAAGGAAGCCACTGAAGCCACTTTTTTGGTTGATGACTGCAAAAACATCTCAAGTATGTTTCCAAACCCCGATTGGTAACCTCTGTTTGACCGTCGGTTTGGGGATGGTAACCAGAACTGAGACACAATTTGGAACCTTGCAGTGCAAAAAATTCCTTCCAAAAAGAGCTCAAGAAAACAGGGTCGCGGTCACTTACTATTGTGGACGGCATACCATGAAGTTTGAAGATATTATCAACAAACATCTGTGCAACTGAATGTGCAGTATATGGATGAGACAACGGCAGGAAATGAGCATATTTAGAAAGGCGATCGACGACCACAAAAATAATGGTTTTTCCCTTGCAAGGGGGAAGACCCACGATGAAGTCCATTGCTATATCCGTCCATACAGTAGAGGGAATGGGAAGTGGATTAAGTAAGCCAGGGGAAGCGAGAGTCTCAGTCTTGTTTTGCTGACAGACCTGACAAGCTGCCACCCATTGCATCACATCCAATTTCATACCTTGCCAATAGAAGGACCTGGAGATCCGCTTATAAGTCTTAAGGAAACCAGAATGGCCGGCCACTGGAGTGCAATGATGCTCATAGAAAATTTTTTCCCGCCAAGAACTCGATGGACTCAATACAACCCTGCCTTTATACTTCAGAAAGCCATTATCAAAATGGTACTTAGTTGCGGAAGTGGAAGCACCATCAGAAGACAAGGATAAGGTTTTAATCTTGGCAAGAATCCAAGGGTCTTGTTCTCCATGCCGCCTTATATCATCCAACCAACCCATGTACGGATACGAAATGGCAGACAACTCAACATCAGAATTCATTCGAGAAAGGGCATCAGCAGCAATATTATCACATCCTCGTTTGTATTGTATCTCGTAATCGAACCCAAGAAGTTTAGAAATCCACTTTTGTTGAAAAGGGGTGTGAGCTCTATTTTGTAAAAAGAACTTCAAACTGTGATGATCAGTTTTAATAATAAAGTGTCTGCCTTGAATGTATGACTGCCACTTCTTGATTGCATGCACAATTGCCAACATTTCACGTTCATAAGTGGACATTGCTTGAGCTCTAGGACCTAATGCTTTGCTTGTAAAAGCAATTGGTTTACCACCCTGATGTAAAATAGCACCGATTCCAGTATTGGAAGCATCAGTTTCTATTGTAAATTCTTTGGAGAAATCTGGTAAAGCAAGAACTTGGGGAGACACCATAATATCCTTGAGAGCTTTGAAAGCCATAGTAGCCTCATCAGTCCACTGGAAGGCATCCTTTTTCGTAAGAACTGTCAGGGGTCCACAAATCTGCCCATAGTTCGGAATAAACTTGCGATAATATCCCGTAAGACCAAGAAATCCCCGTAAAGCCTTGACAGAGTGAGGAAGAGGCCAATCCTGTATAGATTTCAGTTTAGAGGGGTCTGCAGCCACCCCTTGCCTGGACACCACATGGCCTAAGTATTCAATTTGGGACTTACCAAAATCACACTTGGTTTTCTTTACAAATAACTGATGGTCTTGGAGGACTTTGAAGACCAGGGACAAATGGTGAAGATGGGATTCCCAAGAAGCACTGTACACTAAAATATCGTCGAAGAAAACCAAAACAAACTTCCTCAAATAGGGTCTGAAAATCTCATTCATCAAACTTTGGAAAGAAGCTGGGGCATTTGTAAGCCCAAATGGCATTACTAAAAATTCATAATGACCATCATGGGTGCGAAATGCTGTCTTCTCAATGTCACTAGGATGTACTCTGATCTGATGGTAACCAGCTCGCAAATCCAACTTCGAAAAAAATTGAGCACCAAATAACTCATCCAACAATTCATCAATTAATGGTATTGGATACTTGTCCTTGATTGTTAACAAATTAAGAGCTCGATAATCCATGCACATCCTCCAGCTATTATCTTTCTTTTTAACTAGCAAAACAGGTGAAGAAAATGGACTGTTGCTAGCTCGAATAAAACCCGAGTCTAATAATTCCTGGACACATTTCTCAATCTCAGATTTTTGTAAAGGACCATACCTATAAGGCCTTGCACTTGGAGGCTTGCTGCCTTCCAAAAGAGGGATTCTATGGTCATGAGAACGGGAAGGAGGCAGTGTGGTTGGTGCTTGGAATACAGAAGCAAACTGAGATAATAGACTATCCACTCGGTTGTTTGAAGAACAGTGAGATCCCCAACAATAGCAACCTGAGTCTCGGGCTCAATGAAGAAAAGAACTACACCAAAAGGACCTTGAGACAGCAACTTCTCCACTTGACAGGTTGAAATGGGCAGTGGTGAAGGGGGAGGAGAACTACAAAGGCAATAGTGCTTCCTACCCAATGTAAATTCCATTTTGAGTTTGTCAAAATCCCAAAGAATAGGACCCAAAGTTCTCAACCATTGAGCTCCTAAAACCACATCACAACCACCCAATTGTAGGACATAGAAATCAGAAATATACTCATATTGTTGAATCTGCAACTTAATCTGAGAACAACAACCCTTACTGGAAATGGTTCCCCCATTTGCAATCATTACCTCAAAAGAATTATTAGAGTCAACCTTCCAACCCAATTGTTTGGCAGTAGACAAGCTAATGAAGTTATGTGAGCTACCCGAATCCAACAACACAACAACTGGGCAATTTTTTATGAACCCAGAAACCTTCATAGTTTGAATATGTTGAGGAGCTGATGAACCAAAAACTGCACAAGCTGTGATTTCAATTTGTTGATCATCTTGACCCTCACCCCCTATATCCTCAATCCTATCAGCAGAAAGGTCTAATAGTAGTAACTGCTGAGTAGCACAGACATGACCCCGAACCCATTTCTCTGGACAAGAATAACACAACCCCTTTTTCCTACGAGCTTGAAGTTCTTCAAAGGACAGTTTCCTCACATTACTAGCCCTCGATGTGCTAGAAGAAGAACTATTACCAGAAAACAGAGGCACAGATTTTGAGGTGGTAACATTACTGAAAGAAGACGCAGAATTTCTGGAGAATTGTCGAACCTTGGTATCTGAGAGTTTGATGTCCAATTGGAAAGCCAGAGCAATTGCTTCATGTACATCAGATGGCCGAAGCAATTTGACATCGTGACGCAACTCCGGTATCAGCCCTCCAATGAAACAACTGCGTAGCATGACTGGACCAATCTCCGTAGTCCGATTCGCTAACCGACGAAACTCAGAGACGTACTCCTTAAGAGAACCCAACTGCTTCAAGTGAACTAGGGCTTCGGTAAAGTCCTCGAATTCAGAGGGCCCAAATTCTTTACAAAAGACATGAACAAAATCTCTCCAATTTGGATAATTCTTGATGCAGTTCCGCCATTGAAACCATTGTAAAGCTTCATTGTCCATATGGAAGGAAGCCATTCGTACCTTTTGTTTATCGTCGACAGTGAAGTAATCGAAATAGTGCTCTGCCCGGTAAACCCATGCCAAAGGATCATCGCCGTCCGAGAAGCGAGGAAACTCAAGCTTGATCAATGGCGGCCGTGGTTGAAATGACGAATCTTGACGGGAAAAACGCTGACCCATATGATCAATTGGATCCGAGAAGGTTTCTTCAGAACTACCCATGGGATTTGAAGAATTGCCATGAAGAGGACGATCAGTACCCGCCAAATGAAATTCCAAGGCTGCGAATCGCGACTCCATGGATGCGATTACAGTGGACAAGTTCTGCATTGTCGACCCGATCGTCACGACGGAAGATTGGATTTCTTGAACCGAACCTTCAAGAGCTGCAACTCGTGTATCCATGGTTTTGGCACGCGTTGTTGCTCGCGTCATACAAGAAGGGAAACGTGGAGGATTGTTACTGGCTGATACCAATAATAAGACCCTTGTTCTAACCTTGCACCTGTATGCTAGTATTTCTCTTGTATTACTTCAACAACATCTTTTACAAATCATACCCTGCATTTGCACAAGTGTTCAGTATTTATACCGAACTGCAAGCTAAGGCAGTTACAAGATATTTCCCAAATCTTATCTCTAACCACCCAATTATTATTGGTACTAACAATCAACAATTACTAACAGATAGGATGCTTAGCACTAACATCCAACAATACTAACAGCATAACAGCATCATAACAGCATCCTAACAATATATGTCTGTTGTATAATCCAGTTATAATACATTGGTAGTCCCAGCAACTGGCTTTGTTGTAATTATTAATTAAATTTCTTAATTAAGTTTAATTAGAAGAGAGTCGGCTGAAGTTTTACCAAGGAGTACACGAAGGAGACTTGACGTTGATCTAACTGGAATCTTGATGCTAAAAGAGAAGCATTTCCGTTTGTAGCTAGTTAAGCAGAATCTAATCCATGCCAGCAATTGGCTTTTTCTTCTTGTAATTTCATCAACCGTTAAATATTATGTCTGGTTGACACAAATATAGGAGACAAGATTCTTAGCCATTGTTTGTAGACAACTTTGCATTATTCTAAAAAGAAATTATGTGAGTGGTGGTTTTGCCCTAACAGATATGACCTCCATCTTGAATTACTGCTGTGGTGAAAAAAATAATTCAAAAAATCTTGTATTTAGACATGTAGATTTTTTATCTCCAATTAACAAGAATGCCTTTCATTAAATTGGAGAGTCCCACATTCGTTCTACACGCAGTTCAACCACTGAGAAGACCATTATACTTTCTCGAAGCTCCTTTGCTCATGGCAAAGAGATAAGACAAGTAAATTAAAGGTAGAATTAATAACTAATTCCTATCTTTAAGCTGTCCTCATCAAACCCAATCAAGAATTCTACAAGATAATTCTAAGATATTATTAATTAAATTAATAATATTTTTGAGATTATTTCCTACTCCATCTAACAGATGACACACTTTGGTCAACACATGGCATGCGATCCCTCACCCCAAGGCCGGCCCAAGCTCTTATAAATACACCATTCTACACCAATTTCCGGATAAGCTATTGGTACGCAATTAAATCATAAACTCTCTTTTCATAGAAACTGATTTATGCATCGGAGATGCATTGGCGAACCCCTCCCCCTAAAGTCCCTCCCCCATAAAGACCAAAGGTGTTTAATTGTTTTATAGGTGCAATTTTGTCAAAACTGAAGATGGTAAGTTTTTGCTATACAACCGAGCCCCGAGTTCAAACACTTCCCCCTCTCTTTAATATCTCTTAGAACAGAATATCGTTTTGTCACTGAAAAGAGATATTATCGCTCGGAATTCATTATTGGTTCTGATCATTCAGAGCTATGGCTCCAACTAGCATGTGAAGTTGCTGACCCAATTAAGTCGTAGGTTTGATTAATTAGAGAGGTTGCAGATTGCAGATCTGAGATTGGGCTAAATTTCATGCCCATTTATCACACACCAAAGTGGGTAAACTGGTAGTGATTAGTAAATGAGCGTATGAACTTTTCATTTATATACGGTGGTAGATTCACCTACATTTATCAATGCGGTTTAGGGTCTGTTACTAGGTTTATCGAAATCGAAATAATTTTCGTACGCTCTTTTGTTCCTTTTTGTCCTAACTTTTTATTATCGTTGATTTATTTCATTTAAAGGTCTGAATAGACGAGTAGAACAAGAAAAAAATGTGTGCAAACCAGTTAGTTATCATAATTGAAGGTTTCCATGTGAATTTACTTTGGGCAGGGCTAACAACAATTAACTAGGGCTGTTTAATGATAGTTTCACTACTATGCGAAAGGTTTCAGGTTCGACTTATATAGATAGTGAGGAAGTATAATATTTGCGTTTAATTCGATACTTATATAAGATTAACTCTTTGTATAACTTAGAAAATATCATTGCATAAAAAAATTTTAATAAAAAATCAGGCTTACAACAGAATAACATTCATAACCCAACAAAACCAAGTGTAGTTCAAATGGACTGGAGTGAACATTACCTTATTCTTCTTGATTTGGGCTTATATTGACATAGAAAAGCTAAGACTTCTTCGGCTAAGCAAGAAATAGAGAGGCCCAATATTTTAACAGCCGCTGCCCTCCTTGTTGCCCAAAACCCTAAATATGCAACCACCATAGCCGCCGGCCCCTTGCTACGGCTTGGGGCCGGGGGCAGCCCATTTCTCTTCCCTTCTAGCTCTTTCTTCCTTCTAGTCTTCCCCCGATCTTCTCTCCCGCTATTCCGTTTCTCCCCCCTCCCCTCCACAATTTTGTTTCTCCTCCCCACTCTTCTTTCTCTCTTCCTTTCACAGGTTCTCCTCCCGCCATTTTGTGGCAACCATGGGCATGGCTGTGGTGCCTCCCACCCAAATTCGGTCCCTTGCCTCCTCCCAAGGTCTTCTCCTTGAATGGAGGCTTGATTTGTGCTTTAGGGTTGGATTTGTGGTTGGTGGGTCGAATCCACCTCCATCTGCTTGATTTCATGGTGGTGACACTCTCGTGTGGCCGCACTGCCTTAGGTGTCTAGATTTGTGGCGCCTTTGCTTGCTTGCCTTGTGGAGGCTACAAATCTCACTTGTGTGGTAAAGTTGTAGGTGATCTTCAATTGTGTGTCATTGTCCTCCACAAAGATTAAGGGACCTGTGGATTCTATTCTCAGATTAGTGTAGATTTTGTTTGTGCCGCGTTTGGCGGAATATGTGGTCTTGCCTAAGAGCGTCGGCTTGATGTGGTCTCGCCTTCGAATGTTGATTTTGTGGTCTCATCCTTCAGTGGTGACTTTAGTGGTCTCTCTCTCATGCGATGACTTTGTGTGGCATTGCTCATCAGCAAAGATTGTTGTGTGCACTAGTGTTGGTTTGTTGTGTCTATCGTTCTTGTGACAAATTTGTATTGGTGCATCTTGCTTATGGTAGTGGCGTAGGGTTTTTAATTAATCGATTGTTTGTGAAAATTCACTCCAAATCAATGTATTGGTTATGGAGCAATGTACCCAATTGACACCCTTGTGTTTCTTTGTGATGATCAATGAAATACTGCTATCGTTTCTTGTCAAAAAAAAAAAATTGATACAATTACTCAAAAATTGGGAAAAAAAAAAATCTCATAGTAATGTTATTTAAAGATATAAAATTGAGTACATTTCTAACACATTCCCTAATACAGATGAGATGTAAAATAGAACTAATTTAATGAAAGTATCAATAATGGTCAAATTTTTGTTTTTAAATAAGACTGTTGGAAAATCATGACTTGCTACCAAATGTCTCACTTAAATAAAATAAAAAATTGACGAAAAAAAGAGTGAGATGATGAAATGTTATGGTGTCAATAAGAATCAAAAGTTGCTCTCCAACGGACAAAAAACAAGAAATAGAAGTTAGTGGGTTCGATTGGAATCTTGGGTACTACCTTTAGAGAGAAGTCCTTCTCTGTTTGAAAAGTGGAATTCTAGTTTTTGATGTGCGTTGAACTGCTACTGCAAACCTTATTATGAACTGCTCAGTAGTAACTAGTGGCCAGTCGGAATATCTGTCACCTGATGTCACCTACGATAATATGTATACCACATCTCCACGTGCTTATTGTTCTTCATGCAATCCTGTTCGGATCTTTGGGTACCGTTTGGTACGTGGGACAGGATGGAACGCAGCGGGATGAGGCGTTCCGTCCGTCCCACGTTTGGTGCGCCAATAATCATGGAACGCGCTATCCCACGGAACAAGTTTTTGCTGATTTTTCATTCCACCTCACCCTCCCTAAAACGACTGGTTTCACATCCGTGGAACACAAAATTATAACATTTTAAGACAAAAATGCCCCTATCTTTTTCAATATTGACACCATCAACAAACCCTAAAATTCTATCTTCTCTTCTTTACCGCTACCTTTTCCCTTAGCCTTCCTCCTCATACTTTCCTCATCCTCTCTTGTAGCAGTTGTATCTCTAGGTTAAATCTTGATGTTCTCCTATAGCTGCTGCATCTCCAGGTTCGATATCGATCTTCTCACGTAGTTGCTACATCTCTAGGTTCGATCTTGATCTCTATAGATCTTTAATTTTGCTTTTTTGATTGGGTTTTACTTTTTCGTTTTCTTGATTTTTCCATGGAAATTTCAAATTTCTAGGAAAAAAATGATGATTATGAGAAAATAAGTTAGTTTTCTTGGTTTCTCTGGTTTAACTTGTGCTTGGGAATTGTATTTGATTAGTGGTATATTTGTGTTTTGGTTGTAAATCTACACAGAGTAAATGACCAGAGTAATGGTATGTTTGTGGTTTGGTTCTGCCTTTCCTGAGGTAGCAATGAAAAGGTTTTGAGTTTAGTTTTGATACTGCTTTCTCATCTTAAGTTAAGCCACTTCTATCCAAACAAGTTTGAAATCTGGCTCCTTTTCATCTTTATCCAAACAAGTTTGAAAGCTGGCTCCTACTCTCCCATCTCTACACCCTCCAACAATCTAGTGCCAGTCTTAAGATTAATCACAACCCTTCTCAAGGTTACTCTTTTATTAAGAATTTGTGCAGGGGCTACTTGGTGGTTGGGCGAGCTAGTTACTCACTCCATGGCATGATGGTTGAGCAGGTACAGCCATGCATGCTTTTATTCTGTAAACTGGTGTAACAAATGCTAGCCCTTTTTCAAATAATGTTTATGCTTTATTTGGTTTAGGAGATTTGGGGACTTGGTTTTAAAGATTTTTATTAAATTTTGGTTCGATGAACTTTAAATGTGTAAGTAGTTAGGAATAAAGAAAATAAGTTAGTTTTCTTGGTTTCACTAGTTTAACTTGTGCTTGGGAATTGTATTTGATAAGTGGTTTATCTGTGTTGGAATTGATCCAGCTTTTATTGTACGAGTTTGTTGAAGTTGATTACAGGATGAAGTGTTATAAAAATAAATAAAATACAGATTGTTTTTTCAGTTTCAAAACATTTGCAGATCGCTAGATTCCATAAAAAATATAAACATGATCCTAAATTTGGAATTCTTAGATCAGTTTTTGTGTTTTATTTTGCGTATGGTTTAACACATGAGCTTTTATGTGATGATTTTAACAAGTTGTTTACCTTGTTTGCTTACTAGTTTGCTAGGATTCCAAAGAAACTTGCACCGACCATTCAAATTTAAGTTGATCATGGTAGGAAGAATCGTTCTCTCGAGGATCTTCAAGCTTCAGGCTGTTAGATTCTCCTACAAAGGAAATTGCCCATGCGACCCAGCCCCAAGTAGACCTGGCATTCGTGTCGTGTTTTTCGTGTTCGTGTCGTTTTCGTATCATACCCGATAGCTTAATGGGTCGTGTCGTGTAATACCCGTTAAAGTAAATGGGTAATATGACCCGATCCGAAATCAACCCATTAATATTATCAGGTTATATAACCCGACCCGTTACCCGTTAAGAAAACTATATTTTAAATCAATAAAAATGAAAATGAAAAACATAATTTGACCCAAAAAATGTAAAATATAATACTAAATTTTTATATACATACTAAATTTCAGAGTTGACCACTTCATGAAAGTTATAAAACTTTTCATTACGAGTGATTACATTTTTCACACTTCTACAATAATTATTATTAATTTTATTAATTTTGCACTCAAATAAAAAACATTGTTCATGAGATTTGGAGGGTTTTAAAAATCTAAATGACTATGTAACTGTCATCTAAGCGTTAAGGATGCAATTATGAACGTTTATTATGCTTTCACATCTTTCAGACTTGTACATTAATGATTATGAATTTTGTTTATTTTGAACTCCCTTAAAAATACTATTCATGAGATTTGTATGGTTTTAAAAATTCAAATGATCATATACCCATTCTCAAAGCAAAAAGGAGGCAACTACGAGCGTTTGCATATTTTTTTTTCATATTTTTCTTGCATGTAAATTAATTATTATAATTTTTTAATGTGTTTGGTATTTTTAAATTACTTGATATTTTTATTTTTAATGTGTTTTATGATTTTTAATCTCAATCTTTGCCTATAATATACTATAAAAATACATAAATAAATAAAACTTAAATTTTAAAATTTATATAGAATAATAATTAATAAACAATATATACATATTCATTATATCTATTGTATTTTATAATAAGTTTTTTTAGTAGTTTAAAAAATTAAAATCATCAAAATAACTTTTTTCTTATCGTGTCAAAATAGGTTACCCGCGTGTCACTCTCGTGTAAACCTGTTAATGACCTGTTATTAACGGGTTATTATCGTGTGACCCGATAATGACCCAATTAGTTATCGCGTTGACCCGAAACCCATTATTTTCATGTCGTTTACATGTCGTGTTAACAGGTCGTGTAAGAAATTGCCATGTCTAGCCCCAAGGCCCCTACCTTCCAATTGCACGTGAGAAGCCCACAATTGAGCTTGTGAAGGTTACCAATGAGTTGAAATCATTCAAGGCATATGACAAACTTCGCGTGGAGAGGATGAACACACACCATATTGGTGCCATACTCAAGAAGGCAGTAGAGGCAGAGAAGGAAGATAAGAAATAAAGAGCTTGATGCGCACTTGATGTCGGGTTTCATTTTGGAAGGAATTTTGTTTTAGATTTTCATCTGCTAACTGTGGGATTTGTTTCTTGAACCCATCAATTTTAGAGTTTGTAAACTTAAGTAATCCAAGTTAAAGAGATGCTTCCATTGCTGTTTATTTCTGATACCATATTAGGGCTTTGTTATTTGTGCTTGCATTTGATTTCGAATGATGTGGATTAAAAAGCATATGATTTGGATCCAAGTCCCCTTGAATTGTTTATTCACATCAAGATCAAATGGTTCAACATTCTTAGTAACCTTCAAGCAATTATCCATGATCCTGAGGTCAGCAAGATGAAATTCATGGCATAACATATCTTCAGTCATATGCTAGTGTAAAAAATATATCATAGAAAAGCATATATGTGTTCAAATATGAACAAGTTCAAAAAAAAAAAGCAAAAAAACAATCTCGTCCCGTCCCATGCATAAACATTGTACTAAACAAATAGACGGAACACGTGTAAGTTAGTCATTTAATCTTTTGGTTCCGTTCCGTCCTACGCGTACCAAACATAACACGGAACCTCCGTTCCATTCCGTCCCGTCTTGTTTCGTCCCTTCTGCGTACCAAACGGTACCTTGAAGAAATCATCAGTGTTCTAAACATTTTCATCTAGATTTTATTTAAGTGTTAGGCGGTTGATCATTATTACAATTAATTTTTAGGCGTTTAAAAAATAAGAAAGGCCACTTAGACCCGTCTAGGTGCCCGCCTAGTCCATCTAGACCGTCTTAGGCAGGTGCTTAAGTTGCAACTCTCACTTATTTGGTTTGCATTTTATTTTTTCAATAAAGTATAAGAAACTTGTTAAATACTTGGATGAACACTCATTACATATTTGATCCCCATGTTTTCAATGTGTTCTAGTATTATAATTTATAAATAGACATATATTTATATGTGTTATATAATAAATTTGATTAAAATACAAAAAAAAAAAAAGAATAAGCCTCCACTTAACATTTGACTAGCGCCAAACGTTTTTGAGAATTTTGCTTGCTAAGGCTAGCTTATATTTTACCCTTCGATAAAGGTAGAGAGATTTTTTTTCTTAATGGGATCAACCGATTGACATCCAATAAGTTAGGACTTTGGGAGCTTGTACAGTGCGGAATTGTTGTCCGATTATATCAAAGGAACTTTAACGAAAAGCTCCTGATACTGTTCACTTTAATGAAAAACCACATTTTTACACTAAAAAGTCAATCTTGGTACTATTCACTTTACCCCTTTATTTTGTCTTTATAGTTAAAACTCAAAGTTTTCAAGTCATTTTCATTAATTTTCCTTTATATCAAATGGATGTAACATTAAATAGGGTATGATACAAGCCGGTCGAAAATGATTCGCTACAATACACTGGGTCGAATATCAATCTCATATTAACAATATTATATTGATATATTGATACCGAACAACATTCACTAAATATGGACAGTTTTGCCAACGAGATGACACCAAAGTAGATGGTGGCAGTTTGGTTCAACCATGCCAACATTACCAAATGTACCAAATTTGGCATGAAATAGTTCGGTTATAGTCGTGTTTTATGCTATCTGACTAATTTGCGATGAGTGAATCTGAACTCCTATCCTTAGAAAAAATTTTCAATGCGTCAAGAATATGGTCCGGTACACAAAATGTTATAACATAATTGATTATAAATTTTATCTTCAAGTTTCTAACCAATTGTATTATTACACTTAGTGTGTTGAGTCATATTCCCAACACATTGAAAAATCAATGCTATCCTTAAATGCTATTACACCTCCTCCTTTAGCATTTGAAAATGGTCTTGTACTGGCCAAAAAACGTTTAAACATATTGGCGGGGAAATGAAATGGTCTATCTAGTAAAAAAGGGCAAGCAAGCCTAGGGGACGCAAAAGTAAAAGTAAAAGAAGGGGTGAGAGGAACAAGCAAAAGTAAAATTGGGGAAGAAGAAATTATGATATGCGTGTTGATCAGAACTAAAAGGAACTTTATTCTGTTATAAAATATGAGAAGGATAAGTGAGACGGTACAATTGGAAAGAATAGGATTCTATTCGGATTTTTTTTGTGAAGATCTTAGAGATCAGTTGATTATATTCGTTCATTAGTCATAATGAGACAAGAAGTCATTTTGAATTTTTTATTTAAAATTAAACATAAATGAGTAGCAAACAAAAACTAACCGTACGATGTACGATAAACGGTTAAAATGAGTTGTTCCCTAGAATTCTCACAAAGAGAATCCAGAAAGGATCCTCATCCCAATTGGTGAATACTAATCTTATGCAATTATGCTCAGCTGGAATTATTTATGAGGTGGATGGCGGTGAGAGCAGCTGCAAACCATAAGTTAGGTGGGAGGCCGTAGTGTGCAGTAATGCCTGTAAACAAACTTAATGTGGAAATTATTTTAATCGACCAAATAATTGGACTACATACTTGCAACAAATCATAACATAATGATATTGATTTAACTAGTATTTAACGTGTATTACTTACTTGCAGAGTTTGCCATATTGCACCAACAAGAAGTAATCGAAAACCCTAACAATATTAGGGTTTGCAGCAGTGGGATTTCTGCACAAAAGTATGTGAGTTATGGCTGTGTTCTTCTCTTCTCTAGGAATCGTGCGTGTTCTACAATTGATAGGAATTATAGGTGATGAACTGGTGTCCGAGAAAAGAGACCATGCAGCAGTTTAATAACACAAAAGCACAACTGCTCCACCCATTGTAGTAGCAGTTGTTCCACGTTCTTGAGACTTGAGAGTTTGTAACCAACTCTTCCTCTATTATTTGAGTGTTAGGGTTTCGTCCTTTGTGCTTTATCATGATTAAAATATCTTATATGTCTAATATTACATAAGTCCAACTGGTTGTCACAACATATCCAAAACTATGGTTTTATTATAATTAACTTACCACTTACCTTAATTACAAAATCTTACAATGTCAAGATCAACAAAATTATTTTTGTTGCGACGTATAAGAGCATGAGTAGGGTTGTTCAGTTCCCAATTCATGACAAAAGGTAGAAAATAATTGATTGACGTACTCGTATCACTTTGAAGAGCTATAATGGTAGTACACAAGACTTTGAACTAAGGCTTCCCAGAAAGATACTACGAATATTATTATTTTTTAATTATAAGTAAGAGATGTTAAATATCGTTGAATTAAAATAAATAAAGTAAAAATAAGAGAGAGAATTAAAGATTGTAAACAGGAAGCGCGATAAAAGTAAATGCACAATGGTCAACTAAAGTCGCTAATCCTTCCAAAAATAATTGAACTATGGTCAAATGGTCAATGGTTATTTAGTCGTCTTTCCACACCATAACGTTTGTTTTTCAGTTTCTCTTTTACCTGTTTTTTTTTTGGGTCAATCAGTTTTGTTTTTTATTTACTTTTTTTCATCGCATTCTCAGTCTAAAATGGATGCGTTTCAGTCTTTTGAACATTATACACATGACAAATTTTGTAACAAAAAAAAAATGAAAAACTAATGTAAAAGGTTTGAAAACTTTGAATTTTAACGAAAATGATAAAATAAAAGGTAAAGTGAAAAGTACTAGGCTTGACTTTTTAATGTAAAAATATGATTTTTCGTTAAGGGAAACAGTACCAAGAGCTTTTCGTTTAACTTCCCAAAAAAAAAAAAATATAAACGAATTTGAGTGCTCAAGAGAAATAATAATAATATTATATTTTTTTTTAACAAATGATATTACCTACACTAAAGGCATGAGAGAGTGGACTAAACATCACAATAGGTTAGCAATAATGTGGTTCAAATTCTTCTTCGGTTTTGGTTAGAATCAAACCTAAAACATATCACTTACAAATGAAGAGGAATATAACTAAACCACAGCACTAAGTGGTAATAATAATTAATATTATTAATCAATGCATTTAAACTATCTATATGTCTTAATGCTTAGTTACTATTAGAATGTTTAGACAAGTAATTAGATGCAATTTTATTGGAATATCACTATAGAATTGATTAAGGGTTCTTGTGATTCATAAATTGTAATTTCACTTAAGACGAATATCACACTCTTTAAGAGTTGCATGATTTTTCAAAAGGTTTTCACAAAACTTAATGAGTCTTGCATGTTTATATTTGATTTGAATATCACAAACGATTGCATGTTACATAAACGTTCTTGCTTGAATATCATGAGGAGAACATGCATTACGAAAGCCTAATATTCAAAGCATGTATATTAATTAATAAGTAATTGGTGGAACTGCATAAGATTGTCAATGGTGACGGCTAAATCCTAGTGCCTTTTACATTTTATTTTTTTCAAATCTATTTTATTTACGTCTTGCTGTCATTTTTCATTAAAATACTTTTTAATTATTTTATTTTCTGTTTTCTTGATTTAAATCCACAATTTCCAATCTTTTCCAAATCTTGTGTTAAATAGTTACCTAAAAATTGGTTTTAAATACAAATTATTCATGTCAATCTTTGTGGAAAACGATCTTACTTAAGCTTTTTATGCTATAATTATCTTATTCACTTGCAAATATTTTTATGCAATTTAATCATATTTTTGCAGATGGTAAAAACTATATGTATTCTTTAACATTTCTCATTTGCCTCCTTCTTGACTTATTTTTTATATTCTACATTTCTTAACTTTAAACAAATGAAAAACGAAAAACCTTTTAGACGGACCAATATTATGCAAATCATGTGAGATTTATTGGTATTGCAAGTGTTGGGATATGTAAAAGTGACCTTTTAAGTGGCCAATAGCAGGGTCTATCTCGTGTCAAACTTGAACAAGTTTTTCAATAAGTCCCAAGGTGTTTTTGTAGGGCGTCAAATTTGATATGGTTGTTAAAACTTGCTCCAATGCAATAAAGCGTTGAGATTCCACTATTGATCTAAAAATAACCATTTATCTAATTACGATAAGACACTAAGAGCAATTTCAACGGGAGTTGAAGCCCGATGGACCGGTGACTTTGATGAACCAATAGTCTCAGCTATCTTCTCCAGCTCATGTGGGTGATTGGGCAGGAGGGAGCCCGAGTGAGAGGCTCGACTTGAATTGGTGCCCCAAGAGCTCAAGGGCCAGATGATGCCATACTAATGTCAACTACAATTTAATTAATTTTGCGTCAGGCACGCGTGGGGGCGCGTCCCGAACAACTTTTCAGACGCTGGGGCCCGCGGCACAGATGATAGAAAAGTTACCGTTGGTGGCCACGTGGCACATTCTTGTCCATTGGATTTCAACGGTTACTTTCTCTAGACCATTGGATTTCCAACAGTAAAAAAAATTTGAAACCTTCTGCAATATCAACTGTTAGATTTGAGATCAACGGTCCACGTTATTCACCTTAAAAAATTTTTTAAAAAAATTCACATTAAAAATTCTGAAATGTTACCGTTGTACCACGTGGCACAATCTGGAGGGTTGGATTTCAATTTTTTTTAATCCAACGGCATAAATTAATTATGTTAATAAAAAATGTTAAAAATTCAAAAAAAAAAAAAATTAAAAAACAAATTTTACTTTTCTATAAATACCTTCTCATTATCTTCTACCTTACACCATAATTTCATATTTTATCATATACTTTCAACCACATTCCAATATTTTCTCATTTTCGCCCACTTGGAGATTGAACATTTCTTCCCCTTACTTAAACAATTATTTCTCTTGCTCATCAATTTCCCACAACATCCTTGAAGATGACATTGTAAGAAGAAAGTAGAAACTATGAATAATGATAGAGATTTTGATTTTGGTGTGTGATTTCTTAGGATGGATGGTGGGTTATATGGAGGAAAAAGAAAGGATTAGGTTGTAGATAATGCCACGTGGCATACCATCATTCGTTAAAAATATGATCGAAATCTATCCTCAAAGATTGTGACACGTGGCATGACTTGATTGGTTAAAAATCTTATCGGAAATCTATCCTTAACGATTATAAAAAGGTAACGACACATGACACGACAACATTGGATAAAAATCTTATGGAAATCTATCACCAAAAATTGTCTTTTCAGATAATGAAGCATGGTGCAACGAGAACGATTAAAAATCTTATCAAAAATTTCAAATAAAATTCTTTTGTATTATTTTATTCTATTGCCTATTATCATGGCTGTTCAATTTAGAGGTTGAGATGCAAAAGACAATTACTATTCACCAGGTGGATTCAATAGTAAGTTGCCCTAGGGGGACCTTTGCAATGCTAGATACGAGATAAGGCTCTAACATGTGCAAGAAACCACCAACATCTTGTCCATTTATTTAAGGACACACCACACCCTTCAACTATTTCTCTTTTGGTTTTTTACATTTTTTTTAAGTATTAGTGGGTTAAATTGTTAATTGTAAGGGATGAGAGAGATGGCGGAGATCAAATCCGCACTAGAGTGCATAAATATGACTTGTCACAATTGCAGTAAACTGTCATTTACTTGGTTCTTTACATCTTAAACAAAATAGAAATTTTACTTGTCAATTTAGTCCCATTAACATAGTCAATTTCTAATGAGCATGCGTCTATTTCAACCCATCACTCCTTTTCTTTAGTAGGATATTCATAATTTTTGTAGCCCATAAAATGTACTGTTTTGAGATAAAATGAAATTTCACTAGCAACGATCAAGAGCTCATATATGACAAACATGTTAAACGTGGTCCCTTAGAGAAGATCTTACTTAGGAAAACCGCATGACAAATCTTTGGAGACAAAACAAGAGGTCATACATGCCAAAAGAAATACCACAATTTCACAAATATAAACTCATTAGAAACACAATATAATTTCTTAATCATCGAGCATCCACATCCAACCAACATGAAATATAACACTTACAACGATTGAACCTTGCAAGTTAGAGAACTACCGTAAAAGCACCATGAGGAAAAAATCATGTACACTTTGATACTTTTTCAATCATGAGCAAAGAAACCTTGGTATGAGTTACCTCCAATAAAATTCAAGCTTTCTCCTCATGCTCACTAGCCAAATGCACAAACCATTAGAACACACACACACACACACACACACACACACAAGCCTTTCATTGAAACTCGGTCACAACCACAAAGACTTTTTTCGATGGAGCGAAAAAGTGAACACAACAAGTAGATGAAGATGGTTAGAAGATAGTAGAAGCAAAGAGGGGTAGAGAAAGAGACCCAGGCATTGCCGCCAACCCTTAACTGGCGACGAAGAGTTTTTTCTCACTATTTTTCTTTTCTTTGTACGCTTCAAACTAACTGGATAGACTAAAGTATACCTAGTCCCTCTCTTTAAGTTATGGCATAACAACTTTGTCATGATATCCTTCGCCCATCAAAAGCTACCTTTCTCCATAATTTCTCGACCAGCGACGTCTCCTCGACTCAATGTGTCTTCATAACTCATATTTGGTGGCATGCTATGGTGTTGCATGCAAATAAGTGTGTTTCGCACGATTTGGTAATTATGAGAACACTTTTCAGGTAAGTGGCTTGTCCACCCCCATTTCCTATTTGAATTTTCGAGTTGTCAAGTTCTTGTTTGTTCCTTTTTTATTTTATTGTGGCATATTGGAAGTTGTGATGGTGTGGCTGTGGTGCCTGTTTTATTTTCTTATGTCTCGTTTGGTAGCTCGAATTGTATTAACTATTTCAGTTGGATAGGATAAATAGTCATCAGATAATACAGACTAAATTAGTCAGGCGTTTGGTGAATGTCGGACTAATGACCATGTTATTTATACTGTGTTTGGTATTTTTTTTTATGTTTGGTACTTGTTAATAATATTTTTAAATTGATAATTCAAAAAAAAAAATTACAAATGTGTTTTTAAAAATAAAATTTCACAATCCAAAAAAAAAAAAAAAAAAAAAAAAAAAAAAAAAAACGAAAAGCAAAAAAAAAACCATCAATTCTTTTGTCACCATCATCGTCTTCCTTTTCTTTCATCCACCAACCAATCAAATTTGCATAAGCAAATCTCCAAATTATTGATTGGAGCTTGCTCACCCAGCAAGCAAATATTCCATGTCCATGCTTTACAAGGGAGTCGGTGTAGCCAAAAACGCAGGTGAAATAAAAAAACCCAGTTTTGAGTTTTTAATCCATTGAAACCAAAACCCAGATGAAATCTTTTTCAGTTTTGAGTTTAATCATCGAACATCATCAAAATCAAATAACAATGAAACCAAAAACTCAGATAATGTCTCTCCACAACGGGAACGGCGTGACTTGGATTCGATCTGTCACCTCTGGTTTTCCGTTCAAAATCTGCTTGATGCTAATCGAAGGTGGGGATGGAGAAAGTGGGAGAGAAGGAATACCCTAGTTGAGAAGGAGTTCCTGATGTGTAGAAGCAGATGGCAAGATGGTTGGAGTAGTTATTTTTGCTTTAGCGTGAAGTTCATGAACCTGACTAAATAATACCAAGGTATTGGACGGGATAAGTAAGCGGGCGTAAGGGGTATAAAAATGGTGGGGCCGGATTAATAATCCAGTGCTTATTTAATCCAAAACTCACCAAACACTTGTTTCGTATTATATAGTACAATCCGATGTCTTATACGGTTTGCCAAACAAGACCATAGGGTTTTCAATTTCATTTTGTATTCGACTATGTATTTAGGCCTTAGTTTTTGAGTTTCTGTTGTTTTGCACCCCCCACATCTTGTAAATTTTTATGTTCAATGAACCGTTACTTTGACTAAAAAATGACAGTTGGAGACACTATAATTTTTTGGGTTTTTATTACAAGTAGTTCTTGAAATTGACCCATACCATCAAGATGGTCTCTGAAAATGAAAATCAATCAATGCAGTCCTTGAATATGGGTGTTGCAAATCAATGTGGTCATTCCGTTATAATTCCGTCAAAATTTATGTTAGTATGTTGATTTGGCATATATGTGGACCCCCAAGTCTATTAAATATTGCCACATGGATAAATTATTAAAAACTTTATAAAAATTAATTTAAAATCATTTAAAACTAATTTCAAAATGATTAAATAAGAAAATTAAAATTTGTTGAACAAAAACAATTAAAGTTGCCCACTTAAAAGCTGCATCTACTTTCACGGAAGACTCAATTTGTGCCAGGAGACAGAGCCCATGGCCATGGGTAGGCTAGAGGCAAAGGCGATCATCTAGAATGACTGAGCCAAGGATGTTGTCCAAGCTTGTCTCAAACATTCTTCGTTCTTAGGTTGTCTCGCTGTCTCAAGATTGGGATCAGGGGTTGCGAAGGGGGACTGGTGATTGTGCCTAGCTTGGTGTTGATCAGAGGTTGGGATGAGTTAGTGGCTGGGTTGAAGGGAAGGGGGTTGAGGTGGGTTGGTGTGGTCAGGGCGAGGAGGGAAAGAGTCGACGTTTCGACGGTGAGGGGGAAGGATTGACAACAACGATGTTAGGGTGGGGTGCGGGTGGGGAAGATGGTGGCTTAGGGTAGCAAATTAAGAAACCCAGGTCTGTGGTGTGAGTAGAGAAGGGTAGTCGTGGTCGCCGAGTTTGAAGAAGAATATGGGGATTGTAGCCGATGAGGATTGAGAATTAAAGCTGCATCTAGTTGTTTAATTTAATTAGATGAAGATTAAGGATTAAAGCTGCGTCTAATTTTTTTTTATCAATAGTTTTAATTTTTAATTTAATCATTTTGAATTTAGTTTTAATGAATTTAAAATAGTTTTTATAAAGCTATTAATAATTTATCCATGTGGCAATATTTAATAGACTTGCGGTTTTGGAACGGTTTGGGTTTGAAACCGAACCACAACGAGAAGCTCCAAGGCAATCTCAAGTTTCTAGTTCACAAGGTTCAATGGTTTTTCATCCATCGATTTCACTTGCACAAGATCCAAAGTCTTCCCAAGTATCGTCTTCTCAAGCCCGTTCACAATCTCCAACTGAAATGGTTAAAATAGTCCTGTCCAGAAATATAGCCTTGCAAAAGATTATTTTTAAATGAAAAATGTCAGGTCATATTCATAAACCATCTCTAACCAAATGGGTTAAATATAGCCCTCTCAATAATTTATCAGTTTTAAATTTATACTTTAAAGGCTTTTTAGCCAAAATGGTTCATGAGATTTGCATAACTCCTCACTTTGGTCATTGAAATTTGAAATTGATATAATTGGTCCTTGAGTTTGTCTACAATCAATCATTTTGGTCATTCTATGAACAATCTCCATAAAATAAGGATAAAATGATAAAAATACCCTCAATTTTTGTCAAATCATTTTGGCCTATTGTTTATTATATTGAGGGTAATTTTGTCATTTTGATCCTTATTTATCATAATTTTTCACCAAATGACCAAAATGATTGATGGTGGACAGTCTCAATGACCACTTTTATTGATTTCAAATTTCAGGGCCCAAAGTGAGAAGTTAGTCAAATCTCAGGGACCATTTTAGCTAAAAAACCTACTTTAAATTTATTGGTTAATTTAATTAAACTATGTTGGATGATTTTCAATCTTGCTGTTGAAATCAATTATTGCAATTGAGGAGCTGGGCCCAAAAATGGGCTAAGAGGAGGAGCTACATTTGGCTAGCCTGATGCTCATTTGGCCAAATAATGACTTGGTGGGCTCCATAGAATTATAGCATGGCCATCAGTTAAAGATAAGTTTTTAGACAAATCAAGCCATTTTTTGGCTTTTGGCCTCTTGTTCTCTCCATTGGAATTGAAGGGGCTATGTTTAGCCCCCGTCCAAATTATAGCCTTGCAAAAAAATTATTTTTTAATGAACAGTGCTAGACCATATCTATATACAATTTCTAACCGAATGGGAATATTTTTTAGCCCTCTCAATAATTTATTATTTTAAGTTTTTTCTTTAATTTTATTGGTTAATTGAATTAAACTACCATATTAAAATAAAGTTTCATGACACATTTTGAGGGCCACTTATCGCTAAATGTTGTTTTAAGTTTCATGTTATTAAATATTTTAATTTTACTTGCATGTTAACAACTTAGACATTAAAATGAGGTAAGATAACATGGAATGGTAAAAAAGATGTGAGAAATGGTGTAGAAATGACTTAAGTATTTATAGGAAAAAAATTATGATTTTAAATTTCGTCTTAAAAATATAATAACAAATAAAAAAGCTACATGACGTTAGCTAGCAGAATAATTGGGCCCAACTTTCAAGGCTGGCTATATTTGTCCAGCCTTTTGGCCATTCGGCTATATTTTGGCCCAGTGGGTCCCAAATTTTTTTAGCCCAACCCTCCTTTGGAGATTAGTTTTTTTTTTTTTTTTGTCAAAACGAGCTATGTTTTGGCCTATAACCCTTTGGCCGGCTCGATTGGAGATGGATTTGGATCCCATCTAGATTCAAATTTTGGGGGTTCCTAAGGATCCTCATATCCTAACGATTCATCGTATATCGTACGGTCAGAAATCATTTGAATTTTTTATTTAAAATTAAACACAAATAGTACCTAACGAAAACTAACTGCACGATGTACGATGAATGTCTAAGATGTGAGAATTATTAGGATCTTCGTAAAGAGGATCTAAAAAGGATTCTCATCCGTTGGAGATGACCTAAGTGTCCAAAAGGAAAGGGAAAGGGAAAAAGTTCAATGATGCAAAGTAGTGACTTGAAAGTTGAAACACCAACTTTTTTGCTGAATTGCAAGAACAATTTATTTTATTGGGTTGTACTACTAATTCCATAAGGCAATTTGACATTGAACTTTGTTTGAACTTTAATTTGAAAATTTTAAAATGCCAATGATAATTCCCTTACACAAATGTTTTTCTCTTTCTATCTCAAACCCTTTCATTATTCATCATGGACCATGGTTAATGAAAATGTGGAGGCAGAAAAAATATGTGGAATGCTTGAATACATTTGAATAAGATTTCATCCTATCCCTTTATGATTTTTGCTTATTTATTTTTTTATTATTTATATTTTTATAGGATATTTGAATATAGGTCCAATTTCACTGCTTTAATATGGACATATGCCATTGAGCACAACGGTTTAGTGATATATTCCTCTTTGTTTATAAGTGAGAGGTCTTAGATTTAATTCTCGGCAAAGATGAATTTGAATCACATTATGGCTAGCCTATTGTGAAACTAAATCCACACCCCTTCTTTTTTAATGTAAATAATATTGTTTGTTAAAAAAAAAAATGAATATAGTCCACTATAGTATGCTACCCCCTCCTCTAATGACAATAACGTAGCCACCTTTTTCAAGATAAATTACACCACTGCCTTTATTTCAAAGGAAAATGAAGGGAGACAAATCCTTAAAAAATGGGCACCCACTTAACTGTCCTTCCCATCAACTTAATCATAGGGTTCAAAATTTAAAAGTACTTTAAATTGGAATAAAGCTATTACTTAAGCATGTAGAAGCTTAAACAATCTTCAGAGTCTGAATGAGCCGCAAAGGTTATGTTTGTCCTTGGCAAAGTATGAGACTTTGCCAGCTACGTTATTTTGTTGGGATTTTGTGGATTATGGTTATGTGCCAATTTGGGTTTGTTCAACTGTCAAGGTGGGCGACGAGTTGATGTAACTTATGTGCTTGGGGTTCTTACGTCCCCGGAGTTGAGGTTTTTCTTCGTTAACGACCTGGAGTTGAGGTTATTTATAGTGGCGGAGCTAGAAATAGAAGTTAGGAGGGGTCTTTAAGCCGTATGAAAGAAATTGAATAAAACATAATATAACTAGGGAGAAAAAGGTTCATTTTTGGTAGTGGAATGAAAAAATTTAATCAAAAGAGAGTAATGGAGTCACAAAAAAAAAAAAAAAAAATGAGATAATTATATCATAAGCACCAAATTTCTTTATAAGTTCTTACATTGAAGTTGAACAAAAAATAATAATCATGACTCATAATTGCAGCTATGAAAATTGGTTTTCAAGATAAATTCTTTCTCGATCTGTTCCATAAATGCATGGTTTCACTGTAAAACAAATCATGCAAAATGGTGAACTAACTAAGGAAGGCTAGTTTGTATACAACTTTGGCTTCATAACAATGCTACTATAAAACACACTTTTTGATCAATTAGAGAAATATAATAAAGCTAGTTGAGAAGAAAAACACGTAAGTTGAAGAACGCAGAGTATCTAACCAAACGCACACAAATAGAAGGTACAAAGTAAAGAAACTTCAGGATAGGCCTGGTGGGCCTTTCCTAGCCACTTGAGGTTATTTATCGGTTAATCTACTCGGAGTTAATGTTGTTTATCCGGTTATTTATCTAGAGTTAAAGGTTGTTTCCGTCATCTCATGTACCTCTATTTCTTGGTGTCACGAATGAACTTTTTTCGTTATAGTTCCACTGATTATGTATTGTCGTTAAGAGGTGTGTGTTAGGTTTGAGTAAGTGCAAGTGTATTGTTTTATACGAAAACTAATGAAAAATTATTTGAAATATTTGAGTTTTAACAAAAATGACAAAATAAAGGATAAAATATAGTATCATGATTGATATTTTAGTGTAAAAATATAATTTTTCATTAAAATAAACAGTAAACAGTACCGGGAGTTTTTTGTTAAATTTCCCTTGTTTTATTCCGGTGCAAGTGGCGCTTGATTACCTTAGAGACTGTGGTTATATACCTGCTTTTGAGGTACTAAGAAGTTCACTTCTCTGCAATAATGTGGAACGGAAGGTTCTAGGAAGAAGACGAACTATACATAGCAGTATTTGCTAGGAGGGTTATGAGATGATAATATTGAATATTGTTAGGGATTAGCTTAATGACAATCTAAACCAATCTTATAATAAAGGGATTAGCTTAATGACAGATTGAAATAATGAATTACAATAAGTTTTCAAAATAAGTAATTTTGGATAATATTATTATATATTTTATTCATCCCGATAAATTTGGTATGAAAAAAACAAATTTGAAGTTGAACCAATGTTTAAAATATCGGTATCAGCGAAAAAACCATATGTAAATTCGTGAAAATATCGACGGATATATCTAATATCAATAAAATTTAGAGATTGCCAAACATTGGTCCATATCTTTTTTTGATTTTTCGTATTGAAAAACTTTTAAACGATGAGTGGAACCAATCATTAGATTTATTTCCATAACACATATAAAGCCAACTGTTATTAGCACTAAAAAAAAAAATAAAAAATTCATATTTTGCACTCCTTACGGCTGTATTTTTTCTTTCTAAATATTAAAAATTTAGAATACAAAATGAAAATTTTGGAATGCCAAGAGTAACTTTATTTTTTTTGTTCAAAATATAAGCTTGCATAAAACCAGAGAAAACAACAAAGCAAAACACAAGACATGGGAAATGAGAAACAGAAAGCAAAAAAGGTAAAGGAACCCATCGAACTAAAGTAGGTTTTATTTATTTATTTATTTTTTAATAAACGACATTATTATACTAAAGAAAAGAGGGTAGGTTAAGCTTCATCAATAGATTAGCAATAATGTGATTCAAATTTACTTTTGATGAGAATTGAATTTAAAACTTCTCAATTACAAATTAAAAAAAAATACCATTATACCATAGTTTTTTAGATTTCTCAACTTACGAATGTGAGTTTAAATAACGCAGCTGCAGTTGTTGAAGTTGTATCAATACCACAGATTTTTGTTGCCATAAACCAAAAAGTTGATGCCTGCCTAAGCCCACACCAGTACCAACCCCCCCTCCTCCTTTTTCTTTTTCTAGACAATTTCTTTCTTCATGCCTTGGCAACCTAATTTTACTTTTCCATTCACCTAAAATAATAAAATTAATAACAGCAATAATTACTACATTTCACTTTTGCCCATATTTCAAGCAAAAGATATGCTTAAGAAAAGAAATAATAAAAATAAAATAATATTATCCACACATATTTTTTAATTTATTTTATCTCACACTCGAGAATTAAAGTGTGAATAACACCATCAGAAAATTCCTACCATTAGACAATTCGTACCCTTACCCTTTTTTTAATATATTATTTCTTACCGGATTCCAACCAAAACAAGAGATTTATATTTTAACATAAAAATGCTAATATAAATAACATGCTCAAAATGTCCATTTAATTTAATATTTTTTTGCCCATTATTTGTTTTTCATTTCATTTTTTTTAATCGCACTTCGGACAGTCTTAGGAAAGTTAGGCACCCAATAAACTGTAAAACAAAATACAAAGCTTTTCTTACTATTATCTCAACAATTTTCCATTCAAATCACAAAACCAGAAAATCTAAGAGCCCAAAAGATCAAATCCAAATTTTTTTTCCCTATGACCTCTGTTTTTCCGGCTAACTTTGCTTTTAAATAAAATAGATTTGAGTAAAACTAAACCTTCACAAGCATTTGCAGCTAATTGTTTTTTTTTTTTTCCCTGTAATTTTAATTTTTTCTGTGTTAAAAGCTCAGGAAGGAAGCTTCACAGTCTGTTGTTTTTATTTTAATTTTTTTCTCCATCTGGGTTTTCTGTTCCGCGTATAATTTCTGGTTGTGTTTTCAAATTTCGAATGAGTGGGCAATTTTAAATTAGTAAAGTAAAAATGGGTTTTTGTTAAAAAGCTCAAAAGATACAATTTTGGGGGGTTTAAGTGTTAACTATGGAGGGTAGGGAAGGTGGTGTGAATAGTAGTGGGGTTACAGTTGTGGGATCAGATGCTCCATCAGACTACCATGTCGCTCCAAGGTCAGAAAACCCGACTCACAACGCTGGATCAACACCTCAGGCGCCGGTTGCGCCGCCACAGGCGGCGTCTCTGCCGGCGGCAGGGTTTATGCCGATGAAGAAGAAGAGAGGGAGGCCAAGGAAGTACGGACCGGACGGGAGTGTCACCATGGCTCTGTCACCGAAGCCCATATCGTCCTCTGCGCCGCCGCCGGTGATCGATTTCTCGGCGGAGAAGCGTGGGAAAGTGAAGCCACCCAGCTCAATGAGCAAGACCAAGTACGAGGTGGAGAATTTAGGTAATGAAAGAACAAATTTTTGGACTTACCCTTTTGAGTTTGAGTGATTTTATGCTTGTTTTTGAGCTAAAGTCGAAATTTTTAAGGTTGGTTTTGTGTGGTTTCTGTGTTGGGATTGGGTGAGATATACTCTAATTAGAGGGTATAGATTTGGGGTTTATGGGATGCTTGTTGGGTAGATGTGGGACCTCTGATTGGATGCCCTTCTTACTTGAAGGATCTTGGTGTGTGTGTGGGTAGTGGTTCTGAAAGATGAGTGTTTTGTGGGTTGGTGGTATGGGAATGAAGGAATCTTCTTGTTCTGGCTGTCCTTTGGAGGGCACCTCTCTCTCACCTTTTTGAGGAAGAAAATGATGTCAGGTGCCAATTTATGTACATGCTAAAGTCTGCAAGTGATGGTGAACAGACTTGGACCTGAAACCTGTCTTCAACTTGACAGATCTAAATCGTAAACTATAACAACCTCATCCTTTTATTTATGTCTTGTCCATGTTGAAGATCTGATTCTGGTTTTATGTTGTTTCATAGGTTTCTCAGAATGTAATAATCCTAGTCAGTTACCAATGTTCTTTGGTGTTTGAGTACATCTATATTGTGGTCAGTCAGCTTTCATAGTATTCTTCGAATGATTCTCTACAACATGAATGGTGGAACATCTGTTGTCATAGATACTTGCCTGTGTTGGATTCGAGTTTGTCATCTGCTGGCTGCTTGAATGTCTGCATGAAAATTTTGAAATCCCATCTACCAATCATCCTGCAGAAATGTGTCGTTTGGAATTTGAGTAATTTTTGGCTGTTAATTTTGACGAGATAATTATTTAGTTTTTTTGTTTGCATGAAGATTTTTTATTTTATTTTTTAGATTAATTTGGGACAGACATTTAACATTTTGGGACTACTTCCAGTCTTTCAGTGATTTAATTTCATCAATGCATCATAACTCTATCCTTATTTTTTCTTTATCCTTTTGGATAATGTACTAATTGTTCGGCTATATGAACAGTTATTCTAGATTATACAAAAGATAGATTGAAGTGAACGTCGGAAATGTTGATTTAGCATAATGGTGTACTTAACTTAGTTTTATAAATAATTAGCTTAGCATTACTGGAATAACCAGGAATAATTCGAATCCTTCTGACCAAGAGTTTTCAATTACCTAACTGTAAGCATTACTAATATTCTATTTACATTGTTGATCAGGTATGTGTAGTAGTTATCTGACACAAGTAAAGATGGTAAATTATAGATTATAAGGGAATCAAGTGATAGTTAATTACAGGAGTGCATATGATTTCTCTCTGATGTGAATGGCAATGCTTGGCAATGCTTGGAAATGATGACAACTTCTGGATGTTAACAAATTTATGCAACCACGGCTCTGGAAGCTTGGAAAATCATACTGGAATAAGCTACTCCTCCCTTGTAAATGGTTGCTGTGAGCTTTAATCATAGTATAACACCAACAAACCGCAGATGGAAGTTTTTGGATGATGATTACTGCATTAATGTGATAGTGCTATTTTTTGTAGTTGTCTTGGTCTTACATAAAACAAGCGTGTCAGCATAATAAGAAAGTTTTCCTGATATGTTTTGTGGTTGTTGGTGTCGGTTTTCACTGAGATATGCAGTTGCCTGAAGTCATCAACACTTGTTTTTTCATGGTAAAAACTGAAGATGAATGTGTACCTTTTGTTATGTTTTGTTTGTTTATTTATTTATAAAGCCCATGAATTTATTATGGCTCTTGAAATGATCTACATTACTCTGCCTTTGATTTATGGAACAAGTAAAATGTGAAGTGCATGAGTAAAAAAATCTTTGACAAAGTTGAGAGCTCCTTGTGAGGTGGCTAATCCTGTTAGTGTTCTATTTTTGCAGGTGAATGGGTTGCATGCTCGGTTGGTGCTAATTTTACACCCCATATTATCACTGTTAATTCGGGAGAGGTAATTAACTCTAATAATTATGTTTGTCATATCCTACATTGCTAAAACCTTCATGATGTCAATGGTTGGTCTAAATGAAAATATTACATAAGTTAGATCGCTGGAGATGGCCAATTGTGAGTACAAGATTGGTAGATATTATTTACTTCAATCAGTAATTGGCGGCCTGTTTTACACTTTCAGATCATTTAGTAACTTCGGTAGGAGTTTTGGTTTTTAACTTCAATGAGTACTTTAAGAACTTAAGTTGACTTTCCCCTAACAACTGTGGTTGTCTTAGGATGTCATGATGAAGATTATATCATTTTCTCAACAAGGTCCTCGAGCAATATGCGTGCTCTCTGCCAATGGTGTTATTTCAAGTGTGACTCTTCGTCAGCCTGATTCTTCCGGCGGTACATTGACATACGAGGTGATGCATTTTAACCTTTTTATGATAATATCACTGTTTCGTTTGGATCAGTAATGTGTGGCATTTTAGAAGTATTCTGGAATGGATAATTCTATTAACAATGATTTGTTTAGTATCTGAATTTTTTCCCCATAACTTTCTGCTATGTCGTAAGCATAAATGTAATTAGCTTTTGGAGTTGATTTTTTTCTGTTACTGATTGTATTAAGTGGCATACTCATTCTCTGATTCCGCCTTACTCATAATGAGTATTGTTTGAGACTTCAAAAGTTGGTGGCTTTTTTGTTATTGGTAATGCTTCCTCACAGAGCATGCAAAGGAAATAACCACTAAAGACTATATCCAGTTTTTATGTCTCCTTTTAAGACGGGAGCTTTTTGTTGTTAGCCCATCTGTTTTCATTTATTTTTCATGTCATACTGTGAACAATGAGGCATATTTTCTTAGTCCGTGTGTAGTTAAAGCCCTATCTTGAGGTAACTGTTATTTTTTTTTTTCTTTTCTTTTTTACCTTGTTGGCCAAGTGATTTTCTACACTTCTGATAATATTGATTGAAGAAAATTTTAGCATCTGTGTTGCTGACAAAAGTTATACTAAATGAAGATGAATGCTTATGTCTTTATTCAGAAGTTTGGTATCGGAAAAGTTAGTTTGGAAGAATTGTGCCTTTCCACCATTGTTGTCAAACTCATTACTCTCTCAATCACATATATTTCAACTTTTTCCTCTTATGCAGCCTTGATTTCTGATAATTTGATTTAGTGATTGTTTTTCATTGAACTTTCCCAAACCACAGGCTGGGTTCGTTTTTACTTATCTTTTGTATTATTAAATGTTCTTTTGCTAACCACGGGTGGGTTCTCTTGTCTTTGCATTCTTGTTCTTGCAGGGCCGTTTCGAGATATTGTCTTTATCGGGTTCATTTATGCCCAATGAAACAGGAGGGACAAGAAGCAGATCAGGCGGGATGAGCGTTTCTTTAGCAAGTCCAGATGGGCGTGTTGTAGGTGGTGGAGTTGGTGGTCTGTTAGTAGCTGCAAGTCCAGTGCAGGTATGGCTTATTTTATTTCCAAATGTCTACCTGCGTCCTTGCTCATTTTCACAAGAAACAAAAAAGGCAGGATGGTTACGGGCTGCTTTTTAACGACAACGAAGCATGATCTGAGATTTCTTCCTTGCTTTAAATCAGGTTGTAGTAGGCAGTTTTCTATCAGGAAACCAGCATGAACAGAAGCCTAAGAAACAGAAACATGATTATATAGCTAATGCAACACCAACTATGGCTGTTCCTATTTCAAGTGCCGACCCAAAACCGAACTTCTCATCCTCGACTTCCTTCCGTGGAGATAATTGGTCGTCATTGGCATCCGATCCAAAAAACAAGACTGACATTAATGTATCTTTGCCGGGAGGCGTAATGTGAAGAGTAAGTGCTTCTAGTTGCAATATGAGGTTTCTCACTGACCACATTGGCAATTAAGCTCCCCTATTCCCAACTGTTGTTTGTTGTCTGTAAACTTGTTGACTACTAGTATCGTTGCAGTGTTCAACCCCATTTGAGGTGTTCTTTAATTTAGCCGCGTAGGTAGGCTTCTAGTGCTGCTTCGGCAGCCTGTTGTGACATCTAGAGTAGTTTGATCATGTAATACTAGCGACCGAATCTGCCTTTTCTTGGATTGATGTAATGTGATTTGAAGTTGTTTGAGACGTTTTCACTCATCTTTCTCGATGGTTTGATTCTGTTGGTTCAACTCCGTAAACTTCAGCTTTTGTTCCTTTGATTTAGTTAGATGAAGGCTGAAGGCAGGAATTAGGTAGTCTGTGGGGATGTACAATCTTGGAAAATGATGAAATTTCCGGGGGTTTCCGGTTTGCTTTGGATTTGTTGTTTTGAGTACTTTTGCAGGGGGAGTGGATACATTCCTGATGAAAGTTGAACGTAGATGGACCTTATCTCCGACTTTCTCAGTCTTTCTTATTACCGGTTGTATACAGTATATTTGTATCTCTTATTAAGCCGAAAGAGAGAAATAAACAGAGGGGGAAGAAGATTTTGATTTTCCCTATTAACTTTTGATGTTTACACTATAAGCTACATTTAGTAGTTCTCATGCGTGCGGGCGACTGGTTTGGAGGGGACATGAAGTCAAACTCTAACAAGTAGACAATTATCAGAAACAAACATCAATTAAGACAACTCCAAGGAGAAACAAAAATTGGAAGTCTTGAAGATTATGACTAAAAGCTGCAACTACACGGCAAATCACCACCATAGTTTGCCAAGCAATCGGCCACCTGATTTCCTTCGCGATTAATGTGAGAAATCCAAACATGCATGGAGAGAGAATGGTATAACAATTTGCCCAATCAACTAACAAACGCCAAGGCACATGAGAAGATCCATTAAAAAAAAATGTACTGCCAAATAAAAATCACACTCAATCTAAAGAGAATGTCAACCCATCGCCAAAGCTATATGAAGAGCATGAATAATAGCTTCAAGATCGCCTCCAAGGTAGTAGCAATTCCAAAAGATATTACAATGCATTCAAGACAATGACCCAAAGTGGTCATGGAAATTACCACCAAAACCAGCCATGCTCGGAGAACCATGAGTCGCATCGTCAGTGTTAACTTGAACTTGAAAAGCACAAGGAGAAATCCAAAGAAACTCATGAATTCTAAAACTTGCGAGCGAATGCCACTAGCACTAATCAACTGTAAACATTTTCCCTTCCAAACGGATTAAATTTCGAGCTTGCCAAAGTGAGTAAAAACCTGTCCCAATCATACCCCACCATAATAACTGAAGTTGAGTACCGAAACCACGCTACAAAGGACGTTGACTGTGATGTCGGAGAAAAAAACACTGATTTTGGAGTTTTTGTTTACCAGATTTCATGTCTCTTTCACTTGTAATCACAACCGGCAACTCCAACTCAACTCAAGTCAGCTGTCGTCAACATCAACAACTCATTAGTCGGATTTATAAAGAGAAAATGAGTGCACGGGTAGATCTAAATTATGGAAAACTTCGAAATATAAAAAATTGTCTTTGCCCGACTGGATTTTTTTCCACCCGAACAGTTTCAGGGCCTGGTGGCGTGGCGTGGGGTTGCGATAGGAAGCAGCGGTGTGAACAATTGCAAGAAAGGTAGGGAAAAAAAAAAGGCCTTTGTTGCTTATATTGTTGTAGAAATATATTTTTGCTTGATAATGAAACCATAATGCAACGTTTGATGAAATGAAAACTAGTCGCAGATAATTATAGCTTGTAAGTTGCTACATTGTTTTATTTTTATCAAAGTTTTAAAGACATTAGGCGCTAATTGTGCGGCGAGCTGGGAGGACACCTAAACGGATCTAGACGCAGTTTCTTAATTTTCAAACGTCTAGAAACTAATCGGGACTATAACCAGCCTTTTAGTGCCTAGGCGAGGCCTAAGTGGCGCTAGGCGGAGATTTTAAAAACAGTGATTTTTATGTAATGATTGCTAATAATGTTGTCAATCTAAATAAACCTTAAAGGGTAAATTACATTTTACCCCCTTAGGTTTAGCATTTAGGTGCAATTGCAATATCTTACATCATCTTTAAAACATTTCACTTTCATACATTAAATATGATTTTCATTTCATTTTAATACAACCGTTAGTAGTCAATCTGTTAAATTGACTGTTAAATAATGACGTGGATGCCATGTGTTCGCCATGTGTACACCAAAAAAAAAATTTCATGTAATAAATACCAATTTAAATATAAAGCTAATACAAAACTAAACTAAAAAAACACAAGCGGGTCCACATCTTCTTTTAAATGTCTTCTGAGTCTATACTCCCCATCTTCTCCAGCTACTTGCACCAACGAAAAAAATTATGCAGAATCTTCATATCGGCCCTAAATTGCACTACTTAATCGAGCAAAAACCAAATAGCAATCCAAATAGATTTGTGGAGGCGCTGGTCTGGGGAATTTAGGATTTGAACAAATCTCACTCCCAAATTTACCTCCGCATCTAGGAGTTGCAGGCAGCGGGCGACGGGCGGGGGAAACGTCGTTGAGGTTTCTATAGTAGCATGAGGAGGGAGGCAGAGGGACGCCGTCTTCGGCCCTGCAATATGGACCTAGGTTTGGGGGAATTTCAGATTTGGACAAATCCAACCCCCAAAATCACCAAATCCAACCCCCAATTTTTTCGAATCCAACCCAACCCCTAAATTCAATCCACGTTGGAGTTGTTGATGGCATGGGAGTTCTAGGTGTTTGTGGGGGTGAGATAAGTGGCAGCGAATTTGTCGAGGAACTTGTTGAACATGACGACTCCTACGCCAATGCTGCAAGTGACGAGGCTGTGGGTCTTGAGGGAACCAAAAGAAGATGAGGAGACACGGAGGAGGTGGGAGATGTCTTTTAAGAGAGCAATGAAGGAGTCGGCGTCTTGGGGCTTCTTCGATGGCGTGCTGCGAGGAGAGGAGTATAAACCTTTGTATGTGGAACTTAAGTATAATCAACCTAATATTTGAACTATGTGTAAGTATGAGAGATTAGAGTGATTACACTAATATAAACTCACGTAAACATGCAACACTTACTTGTTGAGTTCGCCATAAAGATTAGAAAGCAAGAAACAATGTAATCACAATGGAACTAGGGTTTGCAGTAGCAGGTTTTACTACAAGAACTTGTGGTGCATGAAGGGTTATGTTCTTCTCTTCTCTGGGACTAAAAAATGTTCTACAAGTGATGGAGATTGTATCAAAATGAACTGGCATCCGAGAAGAGAGACCATGCAGCAGTTTTAATTGTGTAAGGCCATAATTGCTCCATCCATTGTGGTTGCAGTTATCCCACGTTAAGCAGAGTTTTTAGCAAACTCATTCTCTTAAGTTTAAGTGGTAGTTACTTCCCTTTTTAAGTGTTTTATCATGATTAAAACACAAATTACAAGTCCATAAATAATATAAGTCCATTAAATCTTCATAACACATACAATAACATGGTTTTGTTACAACTTACACCATTCGAAAAACCTTACAAGGAGGTGTTGCAGACGGGATGAGAGAATGAGATGTTGCAGACGGAGGAGCGGAGAAGCCTGGGATTGGATTTTATGCCACGTTGCATGCGTTTGTCAGCCACGTCAGTACAAATGTGGATCCCATATTTGCCACGTCATCAGTTAACAGTTTAATTAACAGATTTTCTAATAGATGTATGAAATTGAAATAAAATGATAAGTAAATGTACGAAATTGAAATGTTTTAAAGATGTATGGGGTTGCAATCAACCCAAAACCTGAGGGCGTAAAATGTAATTTACCCAACTTAAAAGCTTTTATCCACCCATGCACAAAATTTCATGAAACAAAAGAAGACCTAGGAGGATCCTCGCTGGATCATGGAGATCCTCTAATCACATCTGTTCATCGTACATCGTGCGGTCAGAAATTATTGTAATTTTTATTATTTAAAATTGAATATAAGCAGTATCTGATCGTATGATGTACGATGAACGGATGTGATTGGAGGATTCTCGGGATCCTCACAAAGAGGATCCGGTGACGATCCTCACAAATGGGATCCGGTGACGATCCTCACTCAAAGAAGACGAGGTCAAAAACATATTTCTTAAGAGTAGCTCCACTGGAGTTGATAGCCCAATGGACTGGCTATCAAACAGTGCCAAAACGCCTGAGCAAGAAGGTCCAGCCCAAGCTGGCGATTGAGCCTGAGGGGGCCCGAGCAAGAGGCCCGTGGGGAGTTGCTGGCCCGAGAGCCCGGAGTGGGTATGATGCAAGGCTGACCTCATGGCTAACGTCATGGCGACGTCAGCCACATTTTCTTTCTTTTTTGCATCAAGCAGGTGCACTTCAAAAGCGCGTGGACGTGCGTCGTCCGACACGGTTTTAGACGTGGGGCTCGTGGCGCTTTTCTGAAATGTTACCGTTGGGGAGGCCACGTGGCTTCCCCACGTCCATTGGATTTCAACGGCAACATTTTATGGACTGTTGGATTTCCAACGGTAAAAAAAAAAAAAAAACATTATTTAATTTCAACCGCTGGATCTGAGATCAAGGGTGCATGTTATTCGGCTTTATAAATTAAAAAAAAAATGAAAAAACAGTTTAAAATTTTGAAATCTTACCGTTGTGCCACGTGACACAATTTGGAGTGTTGGAATTCAAATTTTTTTTAATCCAACGACAGAGATTAATTATGTGAATAAAAAAATTATAAATCTTATCCGAAATTACAAATAATATTATTTTGTATTATTTTATAAATAAATAAAAATACTAATATTTTATTGCCTAATGTTAGGACTATTTAGTGTAGGGGTAAAGATTCAAAAGACAATTATTGTTCATTAAAGACAGTTACTGTTCACTGGATGAATTAAATAGTGAATAGCTCTAAGGGACCTTTGCAATGATGAAATTGCTCTAATGAGTCATCTCTTGCTTTGTAATATTTTATCATCCTGTCCACTTCAAATCATTCCCGAATACTGGTTTGATTCCTCATCCGGTCAAGTTTCATCCAATAAAAAATAAAAATCTTAATTGAGGTCAATGTCTATTTTTTCGTTTGTTTTGGTCAACAGCCTAGAAAGTTAAACGTGTTTTGGAAACCTGAATTGCCACAAAGATTCCCAGAAGTTGAGTTGTGTTTTAAATTTAAACGTACAAGTTATCAGAAACATGCATGCCCTCAACCAAGTCTTGTTTGGAATTACTTTGTAAGAAGCACTTATTTTTTAAAAGCTTTCATTAAAAATACTACAATATCCAAGTGCTTAAAAGCAATTGGAAATAAAAAATTTGGCATGATATTTCTATATAAAGCACTTCTTTGACTCAAAAACATTTGGCATGATATTCCTAAACAAACCCTATTGTTCTGCACAAGTTGGCTTCTTAAATACAAGTCTGATTTACATCTAGATTACACAATTTATTAAAACGTGTTAAACTAATGATCATGTTGACTTTAGTTCCCCAAATACACTCCAATTTCGTATACTTAATTAATTTTGTGTTTGCCCAAATTACACCAATTTTGAAAAATGGGTGAATTTGGACATGGCTTTTCTTCTTAGTAGGTTCAAAAGTTAGCTTGGAAGCCCATGAGAAAGGCCGCCTGTTTCTCCGAGCAAGATAACACAGAAAAAACAGTGCTTAATTTATGCTTGAAGTTTTCATTACTTAACAAAAACTATTAGCTAATTTTTAATGTCAAATTTGGAGTATACAAATAATATACTCCATCAAACTTTCCGGGAAAATCTGCAGACACCTCTATAAATTACATATATTCTCAGAGGAAACTTGAGAATTAAACTATCAACATCCCATCTGCTTGTAAAGACCCGGACATGATGTTTGTTGGAGTACCAAGACCTATTTTTCTATTGCTGTTCTTAGCTTCTGCTCTTGTTCTGAGCTATTTTCTACAATCAATCTCACGACGCGATCTTCAATTCTCGTCCAATCCTCTGTTTGTGTTTTCGTTGTTTAACATCATTATCGGTGCCATCATTGTCGGAAATCGCAGGCCATCTTCCGGGAAAGCTGACGATGCCATATCTTTTGTATATCATTCGTATGAACTAGAAGAAGATGGAGCTGATGACTCTGAGGATGCAAAGAGTGATAAATACTCGAGTTTGGAGGGTTGTGACCACTGTAGGGACCATGTTGATGACAACGATGATGGTGAAAGTGAAGATGATGATTTTGATTTTGAAGGCTACGAAGAAGATGACGACGACAATGGCAGCGATGACGAGATTGGTTGGGGAGACATGGATGAATATGACTGTAATTTGGAGAAACGAATCGAAGACTTCATTGATAAGGTTAACAAGGGATGGAGGGAAGAGAGGTTAAGGGATGGTCTCTCCTATCCTTTACAGCTAACCTACCTGTGAAGTATTTACAAAGCTCAAGAAAATAATAATTTATTTTTACTATAATTTTCCTTCGTCTCTCTTGTTCTCTGCCATAGAACGCATAACTTTAATTGATACCTGCAATACTGAAATGTACAGATGCTGAAATGCGTGATAACTGTCGCCTCGCCTGTGTGAGAAAAATTGATATAGCATCCTTTTGAACAAATAGTTATTTCCAAAAGTCTTAATGTGTAGTGTTCCTTCAAAGATCAAGGGGAAGCAAATTTTATGCAACAGTTACGACTGTGCAGTAGTTCTATACTACATGCAAGTGAACTTCAGAAATATTTTGAATATTATAGCTGCAATCAACCAATTTGCCAACCAGAGCAATAGTTGTACTAACCAAGACCTGATCCGGTGTCTTTGAGAGGTGCGTCAGCCTTGATACGAGGTGGCCTAACAACACAATCAATGAGCCCATATTCAAGAGCTTCCTGTGCATTAAAGCGCTTCATCCGACTTAAGTCTTTGTTAATCTGAATATACACAGTTCAGAATGATCATTCACTGGAACACATAAGCAATGATGCTTCATGCACGGGGCCATAAATCTACTTAACCCAAAAGTGATTATAGGATTACTAGTCAAACCAGCTAACCTTTTCAACTGACTGCCCTGTTTTCTTAGCCAACTCATTAAACAGGTAATCCCTGATTCTGAGAAGTTCATTTGCTTCATTTTGTATGTCATCGGCCTGCCGCAAGATTTTGTAAAGACTCGTGAACACAAGGACCAAAAATCTAAGAACTTTAAAGGCATCTATAGAAGCCATTTTAAGCATTGACAGGAAGCAGCGATACCTGGCCACGAGCAGCCCCGGCAGGAGACTGTAGTGCAATTCTTGATAGTGGCATTGCAAATCGGTTCCCCTAAAAAAAGCAAAAATTACAAAAAAGGTGGAATTTCAGAGTTCAGTCATCTAATAAATAGATGACAGCAGTAACATTTTTAAGCAGTACTAGAAGATAATCCATCAAATTATCAATGCATGGCGGTGCTAAACAGCATGAGTTAAACGATGTGGTCAGATAGCAGTATAAGAGACAGAGAAGTCCTCTGGTCAAACTCCTAACTACATATCTAATTCCTCCACACATTATACCGCATAATCATAGCTGTGCACTTCTAAGGCTAAGAAGAGGAAAAATGAAAATTTATGTCGACCCTCTTCATGATGAGCATTAGTATGTAGTACCAAGGACTTCATCAACCTGGACTAAAAAAAGAAAGAAGTATTACCTTCTCTCCAGCGGCAAGAAGAAAGGCTGCCAAGTTATAGGCATAGCCCACACAATGGGTGCCGACAGGACTTTTTAGGCTCTGCATCGTATCATATATAGCCATGCTCGGAGTAAGCTGAAAATAGCGCAAGTTTTAGATATGGAGCATGGAAAAACAATAATAGAAAGAAGTAAAAGACTAATAATGAAGATAGCTCACATCTCCACCAGGACCGTTGATATACATATAAAGCCTTTTGGAAGAATCAATAGTGTCGAGGTACAACATTGTTGCCAAAATTTGATTGCTAAACTCTTCATCTATATTCTGCCCAATGAAGATAACCCGTTCTCGATACTACATTCCAATAAAAAAGAAGCTTTCTTAGAGAAGCAATAAAAATGAGATTTCAGTAAACTCAAGAAGTTGAAATCCAAACAGAATTCTCAACTTCGGATGGCATTTAACGTATTCTTTTTATCTAGCTAACAAGATAAGTTCACGGAAGATTTGGAATTATCAATAGAAACAAAGTAGAAGTTCACGGTACCATTTGAAATATTTGGGTGGGAACAAACAAACTGAAAAGCTTCATCATCTAAATACAAACATGGTAAAATAATCTACTTGAGTGGGATACAAGCCTCTTAATTGGTGATACACGAAACAAAGGGTCATTCCTAGATGTGTTCCGTTCCTAAGTTAATGACCTGTCCTATAACATTCTATGTCAACTGTCTGCTCTTTTCATATGGAATTAACTGTAACAACTTACTAGAGCATTCCACAAATCAACCCATTGCCAAGTTCCCTCACCAGGAGTTCTATAGGGCACCTTTGGCGTCCCTATAGGCATCATTCCAATTTGTGCCCGAGATGGTCTATGGTGTCGTGTCCTGAAAAGTGCAAACATTGAGATACATCATCCGTGCTTTTCACAGATTGATTTAGAAATTCAAGCAACTCTCAGATTTAATAAAATAAAATAAAAGAAGTTATTATTCTTTTTATTTCAAGAGAACCGAACAATTGAGGTTCCTTAGGGAATTCATGATAACACTTATAAAGGGATATTTTGGGGCACACTAATCTATTGAAAAACGATATTCTAAACTACTCTAATTACGGGAAGGGGGGATTCGAACTTGGGTGCACCTGGCATACACGGATTTGGCCAAGTCGCATAATCCACATCAGCAAACCCTACTATAATGCTCTACAAAAATTCAAGTGGCCACCACCCATATATCGAATTTACACTAATTTTCGGCACAGAACCAGAAAACAGCAGAAGAATTAAGCAAATGAACACAGCCCATCTTTTAGTTACCTGGACTGAAGGCTCTTATTAACTTTGCTGTAGAACTCAACCGTCAAGTTAGGGTTTTTAGCTCCAAAAGTACCTTAATTTTGTCAAAAAAAAAAAAAAATGATTACATAGCAGAAAAAGAAGACCGAAATTAGCTCCCGAGAAGGATGGAGGCAACGAATACCCAAAGACTGCAGCTTTAATCCTGAATAATGTTTTGTTGAGCAACTGCGGAAGGATAAATGGATAATTACAATTAGAAACACTAATCTTTTTAATTTTTTGGATTAGAAAACGGATTAAAAGAGAGATGAAAAAAAAACCCATGAGAAAGATTACCTGGGAGGAGGAAGAGAGAGACTAGCTTGGCGATGGAGGCCTGGAGAAGAAGTGGTTGGGTGAAAAGAGACTGCCATTTTCACCAACTGAGAGAGAGTTTTGGGAGGTTGGGATAGGAGGAAGAAGAAGGGAATAGACTGAGGCGGGAGGGATCCGCTAGAGCCGGCACTAGTTTGTTTCCAAACCGTCGTTTGTTTGACGGGTCGGGTGATTGGTTTTGTCATCATCATATAAGATCCGACCCTGACTCAAGTTTGAAACGTCACAACAAAAAGCTCGACCAACGGTTGTACTCAATTAGTCCGCAGAATCTTCGTCAAATTCTATTTGTGGAATTTGCGATCCTTCAATCATATATATTTATCGTACATTGGTCAGAAATTATTATAAATTTTATATTGAAAATTGAATATAACAGTATCTGATAAAAATTGACCACACAATATACAATAAACCGATACAATTTGAGGATCCCCGGAATCCTTACAAAGAGGATCGAGTGAGGATCCTCTTTCCTCAATTAGAAGTTTAAATGACTTTAAAAGAGTTTACAAATGTATTTAATCAAGATTTAAAATAAAATAATAAAAATTTGAAGAAATTCGATTGTATTCATTTGAAAATTTAAAGTTTTTTATAAATTTTTTGGGTATTGAATTAAGATTTTTAAAGTTAAAGTATGCAGCCAAAAGTTATCTAAATAATCTTTGAGTTGACACATAAATAGGGATGGCAACGGATCGGTTTGGGAACGGAAATGCTATATCCATCCTAGGCCTGACAATTCCTGACACGACCCGATAACCCGACACGACACGACACGAAATTAACAGGTGTTCGGGTCGGCACGATAACGAATCGGGTCGTTATCGGGTAACCCGATAAGCACCTGTTAAGATAACGGGTTGATTCGAGTATACACGTGGGTAAAACGATACACAATAAGCAGAATATTATTTTTATAATTTTATAACCCTAAAAAAAATGTTGTAATAATTATATACATTAATTTAACAATTTTGTACCCCTAAAAACTATAATAAATATATATATATATATTAAATTAACTATAAAGTCTATAATAATTATATATACTATAATAATTATACCCCCAAAATATTAACTATCTATAATAATTATATAATTATATATATATATATATAATTTTGAATTAAATTTTATAAAAACTATAATAATTATTAATTAATATGCATGATGCATCCATTGATTTGATTCCATTCCATTCCTACCGCCCTTTTTGAAGAAAAATAGAGGGAAAATGAAAATGATAAGAAAAGTTGAAATTGAAACAAAAAAGTGAGGGAATTAGGGAAAGATGTTGGAGGGAAAAGTGAAAATTATAAGAAAAGTTGAAAAGGAAACAAAAAAGAGAGGGAAAAATGAAAATTAATAGAAGTGGTGAGAAATTTATTATTTTTTTTTTATTAACTTTTTATCACACATATGACATATCTCACTATTTTTATAATGATATACTACTCCGTGTACCAGTCAATTATACGTACAAAATAAATAGATTTAAATCTACTTAATAAATAAATATATATATATATATATGTATATATATATATATACACCATTGGAACTTGATGGGATATGAATTCTTCGAAACTAATTTGAACGATCCCAACAGTCAAACTTGTTTGTATATGCTTTGAGATCACATCAGCAAAAAATCGCAAAAAACAAATATTCAGAGATCAAGTAACGTGACAAAACTTTTCGACGCTTATAAACGAAAAATCACAATTTAACGGTTATTTTAACTTCGATTTTGATGATTTTTTATAGCTACACTCCTTGACCCTATATGAATACAATGAATGAATTTGATCTTCAATTTAAAATATTTACACAAGTGGATACTACAAAATCTTATGTTATATTTGATGAAAGTATAAATAAACTCTAAGTGTTAGTTAATCTATTGTTTTTATGGGATAAGAATTCTCTTAAACTAATTTCAACGATCCCAACCATCAAACTTGTTTGTATATGCTTTGAGATCATATCAGCAAAAAATCACAAAAAACAAACATTCAGAGATCAAATAACGGGACAAACCTTTTCGACGGTTATAAACGAAAAATCACGATCTAACGGTTATTTTAACTCCGATTTTGATGATTTTTTACAGGTACACTCCTTGACCCTATATGAATACAATGAATGAATTCGATCTTCAATTTAAAATATTTACACAAGTGGATACCACAAATCTTATGTTATACTTAATGAAAGTATAAATAAACTCTTAAGTGTTAGTCAATCTATCGTTTTGTTGGGATACGAATTCTCCAAAACTAATTTCAACGATCCAAACCGTCAAACTTGTTTTTATATGCTTGGAGATCACATTAACAAAAAATCACAAAAAACAAACATTCAGATATCAAGTAACGGGACAAAGCTTTTCGACGGTTATAAACAAAAAATTACGATTTAACGGTTATTTTAACTCCGATTTTGATGATTTTTTACAGGTACATTCCTTGACCCTATATGAATACAATGAATGAATTCGATCTTTAATTTAAAATATTTACACAAGTGGATACCACAAAATCTTATGTTATACTTAATGAAAGTATAAATAAACTCTAAGTGTTAGTCAATCTATCATTTTGATGGGATACGAATTCTCCAAAACTAATTTCAAAGATCCAAACCGTCAAACTTGTTTGTATATGCTTGGAGATCACATCAGCAAAAAATCACAAAAAACAAACATTCAGAGGTCAAGTAACGGGACAAAGCTTTTCGACGGTTATAAACGAAAAATCACGATCTAACGGTTATTTTAACTCTGATTTTGATGATTTTTTACAGGTACATTCCTTGACCCTATATGAATACAATGAATGAATTCGATCTTCAATTTAAAATATTTACACAAGTGGATACCACAAAATCTTATGTTATACTTAATGAAAGTATAAATAAACTCTAAGTGTTAGTCAATCTATCGTTTTGATGGGATACGAATTCTCCAAAACTAATTTCAATGATCCAAACCGTCAAACTTGTTTGTATATGCTTGGAGATCACATCAGCAAAAAATCACAAAAAACAAACATTCAGAGATCAAGTAACTGGACAAAGCTTTTCGACGGTTATAAACAAAAAATCACGATTTAATGGTTATTTTAACTCTGATTTTGATGATTTTTTACAGGTACACTCCTTGACCCTAGATTCATTGTCCGACATTGGTCAGCACTAAAAAGTTCTCTCACTTTATAAGACTTTGTCCTTATTAGAAAGTGATTGCAGTGATGGACCATGGAGAGCAAATTTTGGCTCAACCTTGGGTCTGGCCTTTGAGGTATGATAATTAATTAGTAATTAATATATATTTAATATATAATTAATTATCAAAAGATGAGCCTTGGGCCTAAGGGCTCTTGGGCTCAGGCTCTAATAATTAAATTCAATAATTATTTTAATTTATTAAATTAATTTCAAATTTAATGAATCTTTTTATTTTTCAACAGACTCATCTTTTTAGATGAAGTCTGAGAACGTATGAAAAATATGTTTGTTGCGACCATGCATATGACCATAATAAATATATATCTGCATATCATTCAACCCACTGAAAGTCATCAATCTATACAGACAAAACATCTGAGAGTACCATAAAGATATTTTCCAAAAGTTGACTCGATCTTCAGTTTATCTGTTTAATATTAATTTCATTTTACTTATACTCTGCGTAATTATCTATTTGCATTTATTAATTATTAGCATATATAAATTTATCATTGATTGTTGATATTTATCCAACAACCTTGGTGAGTCAATACCTTGAGCACATCGAGACGCAGCGCACTCCTGATGAGGTGTCTCGAAGCAGGACGAGGGCAGATGATGACGTTTCTTCCAATGACATCCCGACAAGTAGCCATTCAACTAGCCACAAACCTAGTGTTATGGCAGTGTACACTACCACATCGACCCTCGAGGCAACATTTATTTTTGCCTTAGTGCTCAGAGAAGCGTTCACTCCTGATTTGGCATGCTGGCAAATGTACATTCACGATTGGGTCAGCGCATTGAGACCACAGACGAAGCACTCTGGAGGGATATGACCAGCATGAGCATGTCACTCTTTCATAGACAAGATCGAGCGGACGGACCCATCTAGCAAGTTCAACATGTCTCATTTCACCTTCTTCAAGGGAGACAATGATCCGAAAAAACACCTTAAGCACTACCACAGTGCCATGATCCTCTACAATGACATGCTTATGTGCAAGATTTTTGCTACAGTTGTGAAATCCTGTCCCCAAATTTCACTAGTTAAAATTACGCATGTCATATTCTTGTTTTGATGCATTTATAATTACAGAGTACAGATTTTTTTTCGATAAGTAAAAGGACGAAAACAACCTTAATGAACTAAACGAACTTTTCAAGGATGTATTTAATTCCTATATGTTTTGTCACTTTTATTTACATATTTGGATAGAGCTTCACCTCACGAGTGCGTAGGCGAAAACCGTTCGTGAAACAGAGTTTTAATGAAGGAGAAATTAGCAGTTAAATACAAGGGTAAAATAGTAATTAACCACTAATGTGGAAGGCTCCAGATATGCTGGAGTAGCAATCTGAGTGCCACGTGTATGGATGAGATGGAAGAAGAGAAGAGAAATAAGGGAAATAAGGGGAGAAACTGGCGAATCAGAAGGGAGAGAAAATAGGGAAATGAAGGGAAGGAAAGACCAGCCAACTTATACCCCCTTCGACCCGAGTGACCCAACCCGGTCCTGCCAGAAATTCTGACGCCTTTCACAGCGTTTCTTCAACGAATCATGGGGAACCATCACCACCAAATAACTTGGCATCGTCCCATCTTTTATTCCCACCCAAACTTGACAGCTTTTGGTCGCGATTTCACAATGAACGAACGTCGTCTTCTCTGGCACTCACGACGGCGATCTTGTCATTCTAGCTTTTCCCAATGCTCGCTACCACCTCCATTTGTCTATCCTCGAATTCAGGAGCAAGACCCACCCACGGTTCGAGGCATCGGAGTCCAGGTGACGTCGATTTGACAATCACTCATTCTAGGGTTTTCCAGTGAACCGTGTCAGATTTCAGGTATTTCCCGGCCAAATTGGACTTCGGCTCAGGTATAAAAGTTATTCCCCTTGTTATGTTGTACAATTCTGTAAAATTTGATAATTTTTAGAGTCAGTCAGAAAATTAGGTTTCTGTTCAACTGAAACGCATGGCTAGTGGGCCAACTTTATCTTTCTAGGCTAAATTCCATATTCTGAATTCAATTTTGACAGTTGTTTGATGTGACTTCGTTGTTTAAGCCTAGTTTCGTAGATTTTCGCCCCTTGACCTTTATAGTAAACGATGAACCAACCGTTAGATCATCACCATATTTTAGTATAGATTTGTACGTATTATTTGAGGACCTTAAAAACTTACGGATTGGAAATCCGATGGGTGGATCTTCTTGATTGATTTACTAGGGTTGGTTTTGCTCAAGGTGTTCTTAATCGTTCTTATATACTAAAATTAGAATTACTAGAGACTAAGTAGGGCTTGGTGGGCCTATATTGGTTAGTGAGCTATCCCAAGTAATATATACATCGATTTATGTGTATGGGATGCCTTGTTGCAATATATATGTGTATTTATCTTCTTGATAATATGAATGATATGTAAGATAACTATTATGACAATGTGAGCCTGTAATCCATTTAGAAGTTTAGTGGCCATGATAAGTTGATAGTGCAAATGCCTACGTGGTAACTTATAGGGGTTGGGGTAGAGGTAGGTTATGTGTTGAACTTACTACACCATATATGTAGCAGTGGTACATAGATGGTCCTGCTTTGTATATCTGCGATGGGGGACCATACATATTTCAGGGGTGATCATGCTTAGTATATTTGCGATGGGTGATCACCTCCTGCACGATTAGACTATGCTTATGGCTCTACTTGGTTTATCTGTAATGGAGGACCATACACATTCTATGAGTGATCATGCTTGGTATATCTGCGATGGGTGATCACTGCCTACGTTATTAGACTATGCTTATTGTTCTGCTTACTTTATTTGTAATGGGGGACCATACGCATTCTAGGAGTGATCATGCTTGGTATATCCGCGATGGGTGATCACTACCTAGAGTTAGAATGAGGTCCTGCTTGGTATATTTACGATGAGGGACCATACGTATTTCAGGGTGATCATGCTTGGTATATCTGCGATGGGTGATCATTGCCTGCACGCTTAGATTATGCCTATGGTTCTGCTTGATATATCCATAATGGGGGACCATACATACACTAGGGGTGATGGGTGATCATTGCCTGCACGCTTAGATTATGCCTATGGTTCTACTTGATATATCCATAATGGGGGACCATACATAAACTAGGGGTGATGAAGATTAGTTGTACTTGGAACATTTCGATAAGTGCCATATTTTAGTTGGATTCCGTTGAGTAGTCTAGAATCCTTGCTCTTGCTCATTTCCTCAAAGTTAGCCAGGAACCCTAGATTTGAGTAAATGGGGATTAACCACAATAGACCTTGTGAATATAAATTAGATTTACCATGTTATTACTAATAATCCAAGTAGGGAATTATGTAGAGTTCTTTAATTAAATTCATGAAATGATATGTTATTTCATTGATTGATTAATGTAGTTAGATGTTACTATCATGCATTTTTTATTCATGGAATTGATTAATTGACGTGATTGTGGAATGATGTTGGATATGATTGTTATTATAATGATTAGATTAGTTAATCAATATGGCTTGATAATAATGTTGTGCTTCGTTGGTTCTTTGACATGCTACATGCTGTGGACTGAGGTATCATGTTGAACACATAATGATTTATATCATGGAATGAAAATCTTGAATGTCATGTGGGTTTGTTATTTAGCTTTGAACCTAGTAATTTCATGCTTGTCAAGTTCTATAATTGAGGAATGCTATGCTTTTCTGCTTGAACGTACTATGATAAACGTCGGAGTGTAGTGAATGATGAACTACGAATGGCTTGATCCCTTCTTAGGGTACGTAGGCAGTCTAACGCAAAGGTTAGATGCAGCCATGAAATAGAGGAAATGACTACGTGGTTAAATCATTGATTATTTTTGGTCTTGTCTCGGAGACGAGACATGATAAATAAACAGGGATATGTTGACATCACGTGTCGATTTTAGACGTATGTTGGGATCGGGGCGTGACAACAGTTCTACAAGGTGAGGTGCAAGACTAGTACACCTTGTCGCCACGGTCAATCCCGTTCAACGAACTTCCTTAGTTTTCACTGAGGAATATTTGTCCTATTGAATCAAGAAGAAGTAAACTACCTATCTAACATCAAGACTGACCTGAAAAAGATGATCCACAATAGCTAAAGCAACATTTTTGGAAGGATTTCTAGCCGAATGTCCTCTGTTTGAAGAACTGATCATGTGTGAGGGCTTAACCCCGACAAACTCTTATGCTTTGGCCCAAAAACACGCACTCTGGATGAAGTCAGGTGAGCCAATAATGCACCTAAGTTAACCTCGGAATGACTCAGAGGTCATTTAGAAGAAGATGGACGAAAAGAAGTCTAACAACAAAAACAAGCCAAGAAACAAGCGTAGGAACTGTTTCCCGACGAAAGAAGACTTAATGCCCATCATGTTGACCAAGTTCTCAGTTCCGATCTACCAAATCTTCTACAACTTCAAAGATGTACCATGGTTCAAACTGCCACAACCCTCGAAGGTAGCGTGGGCACTAGACGGCTGGCTATCGCCATAATTAATCTGTAGGTATTTGAAAATTAAGAAAGGGCACTTAGACCTGTTTAGGAGCACCTGCCTAGGTCACGACTCTTATTTAGACAGAAAATAGATACATTTTATTTTGCATTTTATTTTTTCAATAAATTGTAAAGGACTTGTTGAATACTTGGATGGACACTTATATGCTTATTCCCCATATTTTCAATATGTTCTAATATTTTATAATTTATGTCATTTTATTTTACAATTTATATATCTTAATACAATTATATTTTTTTTAAAGTTTAAGTGGACACTTATTTATATATTATATAATAAACTTAATTAAAATTATAAAAAAGAAAAAACCCGCTAAACCCTCACCTAGATGTCTAGATGTTAAGCTCATGCCTGCCACCTAACTAGCGCTTATCTCTTTTATAAACTAGCGCCTGTACCTTTTATAACATTGATGATGATACATAATAAATGCTTTGGATTATAAAATTTGTACAGTAAAATAATATCACATTGTCATGTAAGAAAGACTCGTTATAAGTTATTATTAGATTAGAACGACATTGATGAGCCCATCCCATACATCCCATGCATGTCCTTTTCCTAGCAGAAAAAGTTCTTGAACCAAAGTACACACAAAAATAAAATATTGAACGTCTAAAATCCAGTATTGTAAAAATCGGCGTAGGCGTAACCGGGATTTAACCAAAATCGGAAGAAAAATCGGGAAAAGAATTAGGCGGTCGTTGGTCGGCCTAGGCAGGTATCTGGGCGGCCTGGGCGGGTGGCTGGGCGGTACTTGAAACTCTCTGGCTCTGTCGCAACTCACTGTCTTTGTGCGGTAACATCGTCGGCGTCCAAACACATGGAGGACTAATTGAATAAATCGAAGAGCCTTTTAGCAGATCGGAGAACTTGATCCAAAAATAGGAGATTGGAAGAAGAGATTTGACATTTATAAGGAGGAGGTCGAGTTGGTGTTGCTTCGTCTTCTAGCCGCTAACTGTGAAGAGTCCGAAGTCTGAAGTCTTTTCCTTTCTTCCTATTAATTGGTTTTCTAACTTTTCTTTACTTTAGTTTAAATCTATTTTCTAAATATTAATATAATATTCATACCCAAGAGTAATTGTAGTGGTGGAATCGAGAGTCTGGTGTTAAATATGTTTATCCATTTTCAAGGGTTTAAGTATTAGTTATTGTCTTATGTTAATTTGCATTTTACTTCTTGTAATTTGCTCTTTTTTTTAGTTGTTGTCCATTTAAGTTATGTTATTTAGTATTTTAATTAATAAAGAGATGATGTATTAGTCAACTAAATAAGAATATACATGTCCAATGAAACCGATGAAATAAGTTGACGAGGCCACAATATAACAAGTTCAATGCACATCTTGAAGGTTGGGAGGATTACCTAAATCCACATAGTGATACAAGATATACAAAATATGATACATCTTTAGAAAGTTGTTATATCATTTAACATGTGTATAGTGATGCCATATTGAACTTGTTATATCATTTAACACGTTGTTTTTACATTTGTATACATGATATACAAGTTCAATGCAGTGTCAATATGCATTTATTTACAAGATATACAAGAAGTTTACCTAAATCTGCCTAGACCACCTAGGCGCCTGCCTAGATCCCCCTTAGCCGCCTAGACACTAGGTGTCAGCCCGCCACCCGACAAGCTCCTAGCGTTTTTTAGAACCTTGTTAAAATCAATTACTTGGGCAATTGACTTTCCCTCTCTCTTCCGTTTACAAATTCTCCTTGTAATTACATTAAACTAAAATTAAACATCACTTGAATAAAAGAAACCAATTACTCTCCAAATTCAACATTTTCCCACTATTTAAAATCAAGGTTCAGTATTCTACTAGTTTCCTCTCCCTTTCACAGATAATATGAAAAATGAAAAAGGTACAAAAATAACTCATTAAAATTACAAAAAAAAAAAAAAAAAAAGGTGTTTATTTTTGCCAATGACACTTATATTCTTTATTAAGTCTCATACCTACTGGACTTTAATTTTGTGTCCTGGTTTACATTATTCTGTGAAGTCAATTCCTTCAACAAAACCATTAAATTGTTGAAGTGTCATGAACATTATGGTAAATTTCTTCCTTAAAAATCAAAATACAATAAAAAATAAGAAAAACTAATGAAAAGAGCTTGAAAACTTTGAGTTTTAATGATTAGAACAAAATAAAGGATAAAGTGAATAATATCATGATTGACTTTTTAGTGTAAAAATATGGTTTTTCGTTCAATTGAACAGTACCGTAAGTTTTTCGTTAAAACTCTCTAAAAAATAACCATAAAAAATGAAAAAGAATTCAACCCCCACATCTTTCCTCCCCCCAGAGTCCAGACCCTTCCCTCTCTCTCTCTCTCTCTCTCTCTCTCTCTCTCTCTCTCTCCTTCTTCAATCACTGTTTCATCTTCTTGAACCTCATGTAGTACGCTTTGGGTTAGCTAGGAAGAAATATGTGGTAACGATGGAGCAAATTTTCTAGACAAGTCTAGACGTGACATGAGAAATTTTCTTGAAATTTTCGTCCGTTCTCTGTCTCCTTCACCAATGTCAAATGCTTAATTTAATTTTTCTCCAAAAACTGCTTAATATGTGTAGCAACCATAAGGAAACGCTTGTTTTCTTTCTTGAAAAGATTTCCATCAGATGATTACATGAGATAAAGAATCTTGTATAAGCTTGGCATTCACTGCAAACCACCAAAAGAATGGCCATCGAAACACACTTCACTACATTTAATATAGAATGAAGTTTCGATTTAGTCCCTAAACTATTACCTCGGTGAAAATTAAGTTCCTGGATTATTTTTTCGGTAGAATTAAGTCCTAAATTCATTAAAAATTGCTAATTTCATCCCTACTATTATATTCAAAACTATTTTATCCAATTTTTCTTCAACTTAAATCACTTGACATACTTTAGAGTGTAATACCGTTCTTTTCTCGCCTATAAGCCCTTAACATTTATGTAGGTTGCAAATCTAATGTCTAATTTACCCTCCAAAGTTAATTCCATACATTATTTCTTTATGTGAATTACCAAACTTCCCTCAAATGTGTATCACATGCAACTAATATGACTTAAATTCACATAAAATTGAATATAGTAGCTTTGAATATAATATTAGAGATGTAATTGACATATTTTTATAATTCAACGATTGTTTTTTCTAAAAAAATAATAATTTAAAGACCTAATTTTCACTCAGGTGCCATAATTTCCATTCCATGTGTTCCGACTCCAGTGTAATATAATTTCTCTTACGGGAAGCTGTAGCACGTATCAGATAAGAGCTTCGTCTGACAAAGAGCTGGAGGAAAGTTTTTGATACACCTCTGATGACAAACAACATGATTTAAAAAGGGGGGCTCCAAATTGGAACGCCGGAGAAGAAATAAGGAGAGGGATTTCAGCATCACGGTAAATCATCGTTGAAAAACTAATTCCTTTTATTAATCCACATGGCATCCACTAATTGGCTTTGTGAGCCTCACATGGTTGCCACATTAGCACACTAGCGGATTTATTAACGGAGTTGGACGGCAAGGACAACATCGATAACTTGATCAAGAGATGAATGACGAAATTGATGAATTTGGAACATAACATAAAAGACCAAACTGATGAGTTGAAAACACACAAGGGACTATTCGAGACAGCAACCCATGAATACAGATTGCTTGAACCTGCCAATCTACGAAAACACAACCTAAATACCTCAAACTACAGCTGTAACAGAAGTGTTGTAAGAAATGACACAACTATACCAAATTAATTTACCATCCCACAATCATACAACCTCGATCATTGTCCCCCAAACTACACCATTTGTAATTTAGTGGCGATAAATCACGAAAAAGGAGCAGTAAATAGTGGGAACCGCGAAGACAGGGTAGTAGTTTCGATACTAAATCTTTCCCGTAAGCACTTAGTTAAGGCCGCCATTGTCCCCCAATGACTCATGGTCTTCCAATGCAGTTAGAATCATCCTACAACAAATGTAAGAGCAAGAGAATGTAACTAGGCAGTAATGAACATAAAGAAAAAGAATAATTTAAGGAAGAAGTGCAACTGTCTGAGCAACCGTACCAGAATATTGAGAGAAACAGGAGGAAAACAAGATAGAAGAGTTTGAAAAGCCGTATCTTCTTTTCTTTGGGGAGCATATTGAATATCTCGGTAACATCTACCAGATGATTCTTTCTCATATACCTAATCAAAAGAGAGGATGATTAGAACATAAAACAAAACAAACAGCACATTCAGTAGCTCACAAAACCAAGTCACGATCACTGCACTAAAAGCATAAATGTGTCCGTAAATCACGGGTATAGCATTATATGATCCATGAAGCTGGGGTTTGAGTCTCATCATCGAGCAACATACCATTTCCATGTACATAAAAAATCAGCAATGGTGTCTGAAGCCCTGGAGAAGCGTTCTACGATTTTTCTGGATAGAATGTTACACACCATTTAAATGAAATTTTGCGCTTTCCACCCCACTGTCACATATTTACATGTAAGGGTGTGCTTATGTCTACAATTCTGAACAAAACTATATGACTTTAATTTTGTGGCAGAGATGGTAATATAAAGAATTTAAAACTTATGATATAGCTCTCTCTCCTTAACACCCCCAGTCAACCCTAGCTTCTGACAGTTTCTCTTGTCAATCATCTCAAAGATCATTTCCCTTTTTGTTTGATTTTCCATCGACTCGTATTTTTGTATATTTCTCAGTTTTGGTAATCCTAGCTCGAACGTTTTTCCTTATTGTTGCTTAGATTCTAACTTAGCATCAGAAATATATAGAATGCACGAGAACTTACAGTTTCACATTATAATAGAGGTACGGACCACAAAACAGTGACATGCACCAATGCCCTGTTATAAGAAGAAAAGTGCACAAAACTCCTTGTGTGATATACTCTGGCAAAATCACTCTGTTTATCCGAGTTGAAGAGTCATAAGGGTTGATATAATCGAACTCAAGATCCGCCAGACACATCAGCTGCACCAATTTTGTAAGTGTTAAATTTCATGTTTCATATTGCTAAGCAATACAAGAGTAGCAATATTATTATGCCACATAGATGCTACAGTGTGTATAAAAATTAATCATATATCCAGGATACTTTCCAACACACTTCACACCAGATAAAATATAGTTATATCTATGTCCCAACATAATCTTAGCACCAGCCATTTCGATTCAAACAGCTGCCCTTACTGCCATTAGCATTACCATCGCCAGATTAATTGGTGAAGAAGCTTCACAACAAGCTACCCTAAAAATAATGCAAGGTGGGTTACCGATCCAAGTCCAGTAACTTGTAAAACCAAAGGACAAAAAACGGCAGCACGAGAAAATCCCTAACTAGTAACTACCAACGTAAAAGGTAAAAACCACGAAACTTTATGTTCCATGCATTACATAAGGAGTATGGAATTCAACCAAAGATGTCTTCATGTTTTCTTGACCAAAATTAGAAACTATGCTGAAATTTTTCAGTTTGATAAATTTTCTATTGTCTGGCAGACAGCAGGAAATTCTTCCAACGAAACTCCTCTTTGTTGATACTGTGGTTAAACCATTCCAATCTTTGTCCTAAGTAAACATCCATGAATCTTGGAAAACTTAATCCCAACACCGCAAGAAACAAAACGAAACTAAGGGGCAGGCGAACCCCATTCCAAAAGAATAATAACGTAAACGATCTAAAAAGAACCCTAAGCATCCTACATAAGAAAAAAAAAATGCATTTGAATGATAACTAGTTAAGAGCGCTACGAAGTAAGCCATAACAATCCACGATTAAGCTCGAATTAAGCAGAAACCGACGTGCTACATCTCAAAAACACACACAACACACAATTTAGCCAAAAGGGAAAATGTATTTCAATCATATCTAGCAAGTACCTAATCTCTTCATTCTCGTATAGCCAAAATATAAAAAATTGACAGAAACACACACACATTCACATAAATACGGAGACCCTTTAAACTAAAAGTGACATTTGGGTGATCAAGGAATAAAATTTCTTCCTTTTCAGGGATAAATGTGAAATAAAAATAAAAATAAAAATAAAAATAAAAAAATTGAAATTGAAATTGAAATTGAAGGGAGGTTTGGGGAGGGATTGACCTGGTAAACAACAAGGGCGAGCAGGGCAATGAGGAAGAAGAAGGAGATGAGCCAAACGTAGAGATCTCCCATGCTCTCAGTCTCCTCTTCCTCTCTCAAAACTGACTCTGCAACTTCTGTGTGTGTGTGTGTGGGTGTTCGAAACTATGTGCGCACGATAGCAGCCCCACAGTCTGAGATGTGCTAACAGAGGCACATGGTGCGCAGTTCGCGCGGCTGGGTGGTTCTGTGGGTTTGGCTGCGGGTACACGGAAAGGATCGGAGCGGACTCCTCTTTTTTGTTTCTCGGTGTTTTGGACAGTCGGAGGAGGAGACTGAGGATTCGGTACAGCCAACGCGGTGCGCCGAAGACGAATTAGAATTTTATTAATTCTTCCTTTACAATAAAAACAAAAATAAGAGCGACAGTCTCCATTTGTCACACGTTTCTATCAAATAAAAAAGAATTAAACAAATAAACATGGTGCTGCAGCTATAGAGATATCATTGAGTATTCTCTTTAGTAGTTAAAATTCTATTAGAGTTGTAATCTAAAAAGGGTAAGAATTTAATCTATCCTACTATTATAACTAAAGGCACAATAGGGTGATACAACGCACACCTCACAATTAAATCTTTCTCTACTCTCTCTTATTGCCGCCGACCTCCCTTCTTTATTCCTTTAAAATAGTTCAGCCAAATAGGCATACAATGCGTTATCAACACGCTCTTACCAGAAACTAAGGAGCTGAAAGATCGTAGGAAGAGGCTATCTTCTACAAAATTCAAAGGCTTTTATTTGTTTTTTGCCAATCAGGTATGCTTAAAATAAAGGAAGATATTTGAAACGTCTACGAACCATGAAAACATTCCCCATAATGCATAAAACCCTTATGTTTATATTTTCCTTCCGATATATATATATATATATTGTATATGTTTCATATATTTGTCAATACATATGTTTCATGCATTACACAATTATATTGCTATGTGGAATTTGTGAGTCAAAGCATATAAATAAATTAGAAGCAATTTAGAGTTTTTCAAACCCTAGAAAAGTCGAAAAAAATTATATATATATATATATATATATATATATATTTGGGAATTATGCTGCAAAGCCGTCGCACCACCTTGGCACTTCCGTCGAACCACTGTTGCTGGCCTGAAGCCCAGCCGCGTGGAGCATATCATGGAACAGTATCGTTTTGACACCTTGGACCACACAGTAGCAGCCCTTTGGGCTTTGCTGTGCTGACCTAGACATGCCAGGCCTTTGGTTTGGTAGGCTTACACGGGCCTAAAGCCCCCCAACCCAAACCGAGAAACCTGTAGCCTTCTTGGCCCTTAGCCTGTGAATCCCTGGCCTAACTCCAGTAGCCTTTGCTGCTGGGTTTTTTCTTGTCCCATGATTTGGTCTGCCCGCAGCAGTCCATAGCTAGTTGGGCTTCGTTCCAGCCCTCGACCCACTCTCTTGCAGCCTTTGCTGCTGGGCTTGACCTGCCCTGACCTAAAAACCTAAAACCCAGCTTCGGCTGGTTTCCCCGCATCAACCCGCAAGTCAACCTTGGGTTGGGCTTGACCCGTGCATGGCTTTTAGGCCCAAAATCAGCAGCTTTCTGTTGTTGGGCTCCCTAGACCACACAGCCCAAAGGCCTGCAACCCTCCAATAACCCAATTAGCCTGCAGCCGAATTGCAGGGCCCACTCTCGTGTTATTTTTTTCGACCCAATGCCAATTTTGGCATCCTCGCATTATAAATCATGCCCAAAATATTTTTTTTTGGGGTACTTTGCTTTACGCTAATTAATTCTAATTTGATTTATCACTTGGTTTATCACAAACCAAAGCTAATATGACCCGTTTGTCATTATTTTGCTTCCACGATCGACTTGTTTGGTCCCGATATATTAAATTAATCAAAAGTGACCTGTGGTCCATTAATCTGATCATTAATCCAAAATTATTGACCTGAAGATCACTTTTGAACATTAACGATTCAATAATTTATTTTTATACTTTGAACCGTTGACATCCTTTCGTAGTCCCGAAGCTCTCACACTTGAGTTCCTGAAGCAACTCAAATCCACTACACTTAAATTAGCATATTGCATTACGTGTTCTTATAGGAACTTCTCCTTTATGAACTAATCATTCATAAAACTCAATTGAACCTGTAGTTTCATATTTAGTGTCTTTGAAACCCGAAGTTTTCATTCAAAACTTACCACATGAAACTTGTAGCTTTCATGATTAAATTAAGCCAATACATGTCTATAGAACCCGAATGTTCTACGATGTATGTCTATGGATTACCATATGACTAACCACGTTTTGTTGTACCCTTCGTTTTAGGGACCTGTTGAACTTGAAAAAGCTCGATTTCACCGCTCTGGAAGTATCTGGAAGAAACTATCTGAAGTGGGTTCAAGATGTGAAGCTCCATTTTACTGCAAAGGGTATTAGAGCTACCATTGAGGCACCTACCGACGACAAACCCGTCAATGAAATTCAGAAAGTTACTGTAATGATTTTCATTCGAAGACACATCCATGATGCTCTACAGACCAAGTACCTTGCTGAGGAGGACCCATGCACCTTCTGACTTGCTCTAGCCGACTGTTTCGATCACCAGAAAGACATTTACTTGCCTGAAGCAAGGCATGACTGGTAGCATCTACGCTTCCAAGACTTTAAGTCCATGAATGAATACAACTCTGAAGTTTGTAGAATCTGATTACTGCTTAAGTTCTGTAAAGTGGACTTAAACCAAATCAGATCTTTTGGAGAAGACCTATTTGACCTTCTATGCCATCAATATTATCCTGCAGCAACAATGTAGGGCGTAGAAGTTCACCAAATTTTTGGATTTGATGTCTGTTTTACTTATCGCTGAAAAGTAAAACCAACTTTTGATGAAAAATCATTAAGCTTGATCCATTAGCTCGAACGCCTCTAGCAGCCATAAACGATGCAAAAATAGTTGTGGCTGTGGAAATAGGTGGCAAGCCCCACCACGGGCCCAAGGTCAACAGAATTAAGGCCCACCCAAGGGAGGAAATTTGACCCATAAGCGTCAACCCCTTGCCCCTAAGGCCCAAACTTCAAGAATAAGGGAAAAGCTACCGTTCAATTGGTTTCCACTGAAATGGACATGTGATACCCCCGTGGATCAAAGGTTCATTAGTCACGCGTATGCCGAGCTAGCCCGGAGGCTATTGCAAAATATCATTTCCATTGTGAGTCTAACTTTGCCTATGTGGAACATCCTGAAGATACTACCACATCCATGAATATATCAGATTTTCAGAAGACATCAACTCCTATGGACGACTAAGTATTTGGAATAATTTGTTTGGTTTTGATTTTTTTTGAATTATTGATAATTATTTTATGGATATTATTTCTCGAATTGATTAATTGAATGAATGGAATTATATTTATGCATGTGACCAATTGAATCAATTTATTTCTAGGTATGTCTAGTAAGGAAGTTAGTTGTCTGGCTGATAATGCTACCACACACACCATATTACATGAGTGACACTATTTTACTAACTTTGTACCTAAGAACACAGCTCTGACAACTCTCTGGGTCATCCAACCTGATTGAAGGATACGAAAAGACTCGTATCATGTTGTCTAATGGTACTATCTTAACCATTAAAGATGCCCTCTATTCTCCACGTTCCAAAAGAACGTTGCTGAGTTTTAGAGATATTTAAGATAATTAATATCATATTGAAACCTCTGAAGATAATGGATTTGAATTTCGTTATCACTTCTTACGAGTATAGCCAGAAGCATATTCATGAGAAGTTGGAACGTCTCCTGAGTGGGTTGTACATAACAACCATTTACGGCATAGAAGCCCACCATATGGTCGGCCCTATGGCTGAGTTCCAGAGCATTTTGCTCCTTTAACATAACCGTATGAGACATCCCGAGTGTGATATGATGTGCCATATCCTCAAATCATCATATGGGCATCATTTACCTCCTTACATTGGATTCCCGCCATGCAAAGCGTGTTCTTTGGGGAAGTTGAATACTCACCCTTCAATTACAAAGATTATTCACAACCCTCCTAAGTTTCTTTAGAGGATTCAAGAGGATATTTGTGGACCTATCCAACCAACATGCGGACCATTTTGCTACTTTATGGTGTTGGTTGATGCATTGACACGATGATCACATGTTCTTATTGTCCACACTCAATGCTGCATTTGTGAAACTCCTAGTACAAATTATTAAGCTAAGGCCTCACCACCATGATTATCCGATCAAGTTGATTTGATTGGATAATGTTGCAGAGTTTACGTCACAAACTTTTGACGATTATTGCATGTCAATTGGGATTGCAGTGGAACATCATGTACCCCATGTTCACACCCAAAACGGCCTGGTAGAAGCTTTCATAAAACGCCTTTAATTGATAACTCGAACTTTTGGTTACGCGAACCAAATTGCCGGTATCTGCCTGGGGCTATGCAATATTGCACGCAGCTATGTTGGTCTGCCCGAGGCCCACCGCTACCCAACCCCATTCACCGTTACAGTTGGTTACTGGATACGAGCCTGACGCCTCACATTTACGTGTGTTTGGGTGCGCGGTCTATGTGTCAATAACGCCGCAACTATGTACCAAAATGAGTCCTCAAAGAAAAATGGGAATCTATGTCGGTTATGATACGCCATCAATTATTTGCTATTTAGAGCCCTTGACAGGAGATCTCTTTACTAAACGTTTTGCGAGTTGTCACTTTGATGAGGCAATCTTCCCATCATTAGGGTGAGATAAACATGCTAACGTTTTTGGAGAACACCGTGAATTGTTGTGGTATTCTTCCACTATGTCTCATTTAGATCCCTGCACTGCCCAGTCTGAAACTGAAGTGTGATGAATTATAGATCTTCAGAGCATTGCTTAAAGCATACCAGATGCTTTTACTAATTTAGCTAAGGTGACAAAATCACATATATTCGCTGTAAACGTACCTACAAGGATAGATGTACCCCGCGTACATCGTAATTCCATCTAGGAAGGCCGGACCGTCCCTGAAGGTGGGGAGGCCACACCTTCCACACGGTCCGATACATTAATGGCTAGCTAATCATCTACTTCAACCCTGAAGTGTGGCAAACCCCTTAGTTCAAAGGATTCACAACATCGGAAGAGGAAAACAGCACCAACTAGTGACCCTAGTTTGAATCTGACCATCGCTCACGCATCTGTTCCAACGTATGAGGTTATTCTAAATTACGGTGATGTCTTAGACGATACAACCCGAGCTTTCTGAGAATCGTGAGAATTCAGTCCACTATGCAGTATTGGATAAGGTTTAGAATCGAAATGAGATGATCATCGACGATGTATTTGCGTACACAGTGGCTACTAACATCATGTTTAGCGATGACATTGAACCATGTTTCGTTAATGAATACCGATATAGAACAGATTCGTTAAACTGGAAACAAGCAATTTAGGTTGAACACGATTCGCTTGCGAAATGTAAGGTGTTTGGACCTATAGCTCCTACTCCACCACATATGAAGCATGTGGGCTATAAGTGGGTTTTTGTGAGAAAACGTAATGAGAAGAATGAAATAGTGCGAAACAAAGTATGCCTCGTAGCGCAAGTCTTCTCTCAGTGCCCTGGGATTAATTACGAGGAGACGTATTCCTTCGTAATGGACGTTATAACGTTTTCCTACCTAATCAGTTGGTAGTTTCCGAAAAACTGAATATGTAGCTTATGGACGTGGTAATCATGTATCTTTATGGGGATCTAGATAAGAAAATATACATGAAAGTTCCAGAAGGACTTCCATTAACTGGTTCAAATAGTTCTAGACCACGAAACACTCTTTATTAAATTGAGGTGATCACTCTACGAATTGAAACAATCCGGGCATATGTGGTATAACCGTCAAAGTGAATGTTTGACAAGTCAGGGTTATGTGAATAGCGAATTATGCCTATGTGTGTTCATAAAGAAGTCATTCCAGATTTACAGTCGTTGCAGTTTATGTCGACGACATAAACCTCATCGGAACTCCCGCAAAGCTTGAGGAAATTACTGCTCACTTGAAATCGGAATTTGAGATGAAAGATCTTAGGAAAACTCAATCTTGTCTCAGCCTGTAGATCGAGCATTGTTTGGATGGAATCTTTGAACATCAATTGAACTACACCTAAAATATGTTGCGATGTTTTAATGAGGATAAAGCTAATCCTTCGAGTACTCTTATGGTTGTTCGAACTCTAGATGCTAAACAAGATCCCTTCCATCCCAAGAAGGATGAGGAAGAGATTTTGGAGCCTGAAGTTCTATACCTAAGTGCAATTGGGGCTTTATTGTAGTTAGCTCAATGCACAAGACTCGACATCTCCTTCGTTGTTAATCTTTTGGCTAGATACAACAATGTACCCACACACAGACACTATGTGGTGTTAAAGACATTTTTCGCTACCTTAAGGGTACAATTTATTTGGGCTTGTTCTACACCCACGAATCCTCGAGAAGAGCTGCTGCCCCCTCGATTCTCGGGTTGATTCCCGCTTGTTGGTTACGTAAATGTTGGATATCTGTCTGACCCACATAGGGCATGTTCTTAAACGGTCTATATCTTTACTGTTGGAGGCACCACCATGTCATGGAGGTCTACCAAGAAAATGCTAGTTATGACTTCTTCGAACCATGCTGACATCCTCGCCCTCCATGAAGCATCGCATGAGTGCTTTTGGTTGAGAGCAGTCATGAAACATATTCGAAGCACTAGTGGTCTTACTTCCGTCGTTGACCTTCCTACGACGATCTTTGAAGACAATGCAGCATGTATCGAGCAGTTAAAGAAATGATACATTAAGGGAAACAACACCAAGCACATAGCGCTGAAGTTCTTTTATTCTCAGTAGCAACAACAACATCAGAACATTGAAGTCAAGCAAATCTGTTCCCAGGACAACCTGGTTGATCTCTTTACCAAGTCATTGCCCAAGTCTACTTTGCAGAAACTCGTCCAAGGAATTGGTATGCTTAAATTATCTTAATTGAATTGCTTTTAGTTATCGTATTTGGAGGTTATGTCTAACTCAGGGGGAGTATCTAGAAGCATACTCACTTGATCTTAATGTACTATTTTTCCTTCGATTAGGAGCATTTTTCCCACTAGGTTTTTGCTACCTAACGAGATTTTGATGAGGCATCCATCTTGGGATGAACATACCTCGTTGAGTTCATTACTTTCTACCTATTTGACGTTTGTTTTAGACATTATGCATACTTCTTACTTTTCTCCTTAGTCTATGGGTTTTCACTTGCCTCGGGTTTTACCATAGTGAGGTTTTGTGATTTTTATTACCAACGCATACTTTCTTTAAATTTGAGACTCGTATTTGCTCGTTATGTTGCAGACTTCATCAATTGTTCTACCTTATCTGCTGCAGATCTGATGCGATGATTTGTTGAGTATTTACACACTCAAGGGGGAGTGTTGCAGTCATATTTAGAATAGGAATGTGATTGTGTAAATCCTAGTGTATTTAGGGATATCTTTAATTCCCTTTAGTAGTTAATATCCTATTATAGTTGTAATCCTTAAGGGGTAAGGATTTAACATATCCTACTACTTTAAATAAAAGTACAATGGGGTGATATCATACAACATACATCTCATAATTAAATCTCTCTCTACTCTCTCTTAGTGCTGCCGGCCTCCCCTCTTTTTTCCCTTAGAATAGTTCAGTCAAATAGGCCTACAACATTTGAGATATTGTAATAACAAGGAGTTCCTCTTTTTTTTTTCTTATTTTTTTCTTCTTGTTTTGTGTGAATAATTGATATGATTTACACTAAGACCATCTACAACCCTTGGGCTAAAACATAAAATTTTTAGATAAGAAAATTTAGGTTTTAACCCAGAAATAGTTTTTTTCCTCCAACCCTTATGGGTTAAAATCTTAGCCCCATATCATTAAATAATGAATTTAGGCTAATTTTTACTATGAAAGAATATGAAACACATAAAAGATTTTTTTTTTAATTTACTTTAGCCGTTGGATTTAAATTTGGACCGTTAGATATATTTTTTTTTTAGTGTTGGATTTCACCATATTAGATCTTAACCATTGGAGTCAATGAATTTATAAATCTAAAACTAAAAAATATATACATATATGGTGGACCAGCCCCACTACCCAGGGGGAATCCTAGGCTAAATTTGGCCCATAAATGAGTTTTGAGTTTTAACTCATATTTGCCCCAAGAGTTGGAGCAAGTTGCGGTAAGTTTAGAACCTAAAATTTAAGTTTTACTCTAAGGGTTGGAGTAGGTCTAAGAGGAGGGAGTGAGCTTAACCTCACAATGGACTAGCAATAATGTGGTTCAAATTCACTTTTGGTAAGAATCGAACCTAAGATCTCTCACTTACAAGTGAAGAGGAATACCACTAGATTGTAGTATTAAGTGACAACAATGAGCTTTTTTTAGTTTACATATGTGCGTACACATAGTTTGTGAAATAATTTTTTTTTTTAAATTGAAGGAGAGGAAGAGAGTGAGAGATAACGTGTGAGTGGGGAGAGAGGATTAATTTTTTTTTTTAGAAAAAAAAATTAGAGATGTTAAAATTGCATAGTTTGTGAAATATTTTATTTTTGTTTTTAAAATTGAAGGAGAGAGAAAGACAGTGAGAGAGAATGTGGTAGTGGGGAGAGAGGATTAATTTTTTTTTTTAAATAAAAATTAGAATTAGAGATGTTAAAATCACTTGTAAGTGATGCTTAAACAAAAAAAAAAAAAAAAGAAAGAAAAATTTTGTTTTGTGAAATTATGTTACTTCCCTTAAATTTTTAGTTGTGATAGACGACTAAATAGTTTTTTTTACCATTTTTGAATTGATAAAGAGGGTTCTATTAATTTGTAGTTTAGATACCAACCCTAACAAGATTTTTAGACAAAATGTAATATTTTAGTTTAGGTATTGTTGTGGGACTTTTAAGTTGAGGTGGACTTGGGCTTTGAGAACGTCCTCTTGTCTCCTTTGGTTCGGTTTCGTACCAAATCCCAGAATATCTCGAAAGATTTAGCTCGTCTTAGGAAATATCCCAGTCAGATTGATGACTTAAAGATTAGCATGATCAAACAAATAATAACTTGATCAAGAGAACATGGTGTGAAAGCTAGAAGTTCATCAATTTTGCATGAAAGAGAGAGAGCTTGGGTGATTGTATGGTGTTTTCTATTAGATAATTTGGGTTTCCTTGGATAGTAGCAAGGCTTACGATGGCTGGGATACTCAGAAAAAGGACATGGAAAATACTAAGATTGCAAGGTGATGTTTCTGGGTTTATCTGGTTCTCTGTGTGAAACTGGGGAAAATTGGGGGATCCTTCTTTAAGGTTATCAACCTATATTTGTAGTTGAATGATTCATTCTAAGGGAATCTTTATTTTGGACTTGTTTCTCCCTCCCCTTTCTCCCTAGTTCTTCGTCTACCCTTATTTTGATGGGTTTTCACCTAAACTTAGGGTTGGAATCTCGTTTAGTCCTAATTGAACTAGTTAGTTTGCTAGGGAAAGAGGTAAATTAGGCTAATTCTCTCTCAATACTTGCCTACGTGCAATGGCGAACCCACGTGAGGGCGAGGAGTGGCGGCCATTACTCCCTTAGCTGGAAAACAAAGGCAGGAATGAGACTTGAACCTAGACCTGGCATTCGTGTCGTGTTTCTCGTGTTCGTGTCGTTTTCGTGTCATACCCGATAGCTTAACGGGTCGTGTCGTGTAATACCCGTTAAAGTAAACGGGTAATATGACCCGACCCGAAATCAACCCGTTAATATTTTCAGGTAATATGACCCGACCCGTTACCCGTTAAGAAAAATATATTTTAAATCAATAAAAATGAAAATGAAAAACATAATTTGACCCAAAAAAATGTAAAACATAATACTAAATCAGTATATGCATACTAAATTTAGGAGTTGACCTCTTAATGAAAGTTGTAAAGCTTTTTATTATGAGTGATTACATTTTTCACACTTCTACAATAATTATTATTAATTTTATTAATTTTTCACTAAAATAAATAACATTGTTCATGAGATTTGGAGGGTTTTAAAAATCTAAACGACCATGTAACCTTGCCAATGGAACTCAAAGCTTACATGTTATTCCTTTTACAAAATCCTCAATTTTCATAGATCATCATGACATAAGATTTTGTGGTATATATCCACTTCTGTAAATATTTTAAATTGACGATCAAATTAGTTCATTGTATTCATATAGGATCAAGGAGTGTAGCTGTAAAAAATCATCAAAATCAGAGTTAAAATAACCGTTAAATCGTGATTTTTCGTTTATAACCGTCGAAACATTTTGTCTCGTTACTTGATCTCTGAATGTTTGTTTTTTGCAATTTCTGGCGTATGTGATCTCGAAGCATATATAAACACGTTTGATGGTTGGATCATTGAAATTAGTTTCATATGATGCGTATCCCATCAAAACGATACATTAACTAACACTTAGAGTTTATTTATATTTTCATTAAGTATAACATAAGATTTTGTGGTATCCACTAATGTAAATATTTTAAATTGAAGATCGAATTCATTCATTGTATTCATATAGGGTCAAGGAGTGTAGCTATAAAAAATCATCAAAATCGGAGTTAAAATAACCGTTAAATCGTAATTTTTCATTTATAACCGTTGAAAAGTTTTGTCTCATTACTTGATCTCTAAATGTTTGTTTTTTGCAATTTTTGGCATATGCGATCTCGAAGCATATATAAATAAGTTTGACGGTTGGATCGTTGAAATTAGTTTTGTAGGATACGTATCCCATCAAAACGATAAATTCACTAACATTTAAGAGTTTATTTATACTTTCATCAAGTATAACATAAGATTTTGTGGTATCCACTAGTGTAAATATTTCAAATTGAAGATCGAATTCATTCATTGTATTCATATAGGGTCAAGAAGTGTAGCTGTAAAAAATCATCAAAATCGAAGTTAAAATAACCGTTAAATCGTGATTTTTCGTTTATAACCGTTGAAAAGTTTTGTCTCTTTACTTGATCTCTGAATGTTTGTTTTTTGCAATTTTTGGCGTATGCGATCTCGAAGCATATATAAACAAGTTTGACGGTTGGATCGTTGAAATTAGTTTCGTAGGATGCGTATCCCATCAAAACAATAGATTCACTAACACTTAAGAGTTTATTTATATTTTCATCAAGTATAACATAAGATTTTATGGTATCCACTAGTGTAAATATTTTAAATTGAAGATCGAATTCATTCATTGTATTTATATAGGGTCAAGGAATGTAGCTATAAAAAATCATCAAAATCGGAGTTAAAATAACCGTTAAATCGTGATTTTTCATTTATAACCGTCGAAAAGTTTTGTCTCATTACTTGATCTCTGAATGTTTGTTTTTTTCAATTTTTGGTGTATGCGATCTTGAAGCATATATAAACAAGTTTGACGGTTGGATCGTTGACATTAGTTTCGTAGGAAGCGTATCCCATCAAAACGATAGATTCACTAACACTTGAGAGTTTATTTATATTTTCATCAAGTATAACATAAGATTTTGTGGTATCCACTAGTGTAAATATTTTAAATTGAAGATCGAATTCATTCATTGTATTCATATAGGGTCAAGGAGTGTAGCTGTAAAAAATCATCAAAATTAGAGTTAAAATAACCGTTAAATCATGATTTTTCGTTTATAACCGTTGAAAAGTTTTGTCTTGTTACTTGGTCTCTAAATATTTGTTTTTTGCAATTTTTGGCGTATGCGATCTCGAAGCATATATAAACAAGTTTGACGGTTAGATCGTTGAAATTAGTTTCGTAGGATGCGTATCCCATCAAAACGATAGATTCACTAACACTTAAGAGTTTATTTATACTTTCATTAAGTATAACATAAGATTTTGTGGTGTCCACTAGTATAAATATTTTAAATTGAAGATCGAGTTCATTCATTGTATTCATACAGGGTCAAGGAGTGTAGCTGTAAAAAAATCATCAAAATCGGAGTTAAAATAACCGTTAAATCGTGATTTTTCGTTTATAACCGTCAAATTTTTTTTGTCACGTTACTTGATCTCTGAATGTTTGTTTTTTGCAATTTTTGGTGTATGCGATATCGAAGCATATATAAACAAGTTTGACGGTTGGATCGTTGAAATTAGTTTTGTAAGATGCGTATCCCATCAAAATGATAAATTCACTAACACTTGAGAGTTTATTTATACTTTTATCAAGTATAACATAAGATTTTGTGGTATCCACCAATGTAAATATTTTAAATTGAAGATCGAATTCATTCATTATATTCATAGAGGGTCAAAGAGTATAGCTGTAAAAAATCATCAAAATCAGAGTTAAAACAACTGTTAAATCGTGATTTTTCGTTTATAACCGTTGAAAAGTTTTGTCTCGTTTCTTGATCTCTGAATATTTATTTTTGGCAAATTTTGGCGTATGCGATCTCGAAGCATATATAAACAAGTTTGACGGTTGGATCATTGAAATTTGTTTCATAGGATGCGTATCCCATCAAAACGATACATTAACTAACACTTAGAGTTTCTTTGGGTTAAATATTAGGCGGGAAATGGATGGATATAGGCTGCAAAATTTCCCAAACATTAGGCGGGAAATGGATGAAACTCTTGAAATATTAGGTGGGAAATTAATTATTATAATTTTTTTATGTGTTTGGTATTTTTATATTACTTGATATTTTTATTTTTAATGTGTTTTATGATTTTTAATCTCAATCTTTGCCTATAATATACTATAAAAATAAATAAATAAATAAAACTTAAAATTTAAAGTTTATATAGAATAATAATTAATAAACAATATATACATATTCATTATATCTATTGCATTTTATAGTAAGTTTTTTTTAGTAGTTTAAAAAATTAAAATCATCAAAATAGCATTTTTCTTATCGTGTCGAAACAGGTTACCCGCGTGTCACTCTCGTGTAAACCTGTTAAGGACCCGTTATTAACGGGTTATTATCGTGTGACCCGATAATGACCCGATTAGTTATCGTGTTGATCCGAAACCCGTTATTTTCGTGTCATTTACGTATCGTGTTAACGGGTCGTGTAAGAAATTGCCAGGTCTACTTGAACCCCTCTGTTTCGATCGGAAATTGGGAACCACAGTGGTTCTGAAATCTGATCCCTGCACGCAGGTTTTTTTTTTAATTTTTAAATCCAAGCCCAAAAAACATTGTTTTGGGCCTAATAAAAAAAATTTAATTTTTTTTGGTAAATGGCATCGTTTTGCAGCAGATCTAATAAAATAAAAAATATTAAACGAGGGACCACTAGTCCCCATCCTCATCCCAATCCCACCTCGTTTCAATTATACCCCACCCTTTTCCCAGATAACAAATCCCATCCCCCACCTTTACCCCTTTTTCCCACACATCAAAAATCCCCCAGACTTCAATTTTGGAAATTGTCCCAAATCCCAGGATTGAGCACAAGAAAGCACGACAGCCACCCCATTCTGTTGGCCACCAAGCTCCAGACGCAACTCGCTACGCGACACCAGCAGTTCTTATGAAGGTAAATTTTTTATTTTGTTTAAGGGAACTATTATTAGCACTCCAAAAATCTCATTCTACAGTCCTTACAAATGTATTTTTCTTTCTAATTATAGAAAGTTTGGAGTGCCAAATGAAATTTTTGGAGTGCTAATAACAATTCCCTTTTTTAATTTATATTTAATTCAGATCCTGATTGATATAGGATTATAGGGTAATACATTTTATGGTTATCAATTACAGATTATTCATATGAATACTATGATTATTGAATTTTTTTTTTTTGAAGTACATAAAAGAGGATTCATACATTATATATATATATATATATATATATATATATAGGAACTTGAATCACACATGGTCTAGCAAGAAAAAAAAAAATAGCTGAACATGGTGAAGACTTTGACATCATATTTATATTAACATAATAAACTCCAATTCAACCAACTAAAACCCTAATTCAAATGCAGCTCAGCAAATGCTAAAAAATTGATTGTAGTAACCATTATAAACCCTAATCAACTTACTCAATTACTTAAAAGACCCTGATGACTAGTTGTTGTTTAGAATAAAAATTGAATTCTTGATTATTCATATGATTGTTGGTATTGATTAATTAAATTCGTGGTTTGATTAGATATTACTTATATTACTCTATAGTCTACTCTAGGATTAAGAGTCTAAGATATTTGCTTTTATTGATAATGAGCCTATTATGTGACGTTTTCATGACATAAAACATCGCCGACAACAATTGTAATTTATTTGTATTGATTAATTATGAAAGACATTACTATATAAAAAGAATTGGTTGTTGCCATTTTTCTTTCACCTTGCACTCATTTAAATTCGCCCCTCCCCCAAGAATTCCTGGCTTCGCCCCTGCCTACGTGGACTTCAAAGCTTATGGGCTAAGAGCTTTTTGGCCCCCAAGTAGCCCAAAGTCTTCCGTAACCTTGATTCCACATAGGTGCGATGAATTTTTGTAATCATCCACACCACAATTCACTTGACAAGCCTCAAGCATGTGACTTGAGCTTATTTTAGCGTGGCAAATAGGCATGGCGTGATTTGTGAATATTTGGTGTAATTACCCTAGCATGGCATGTTTGTAAATATATTTCTTCCTCAATCTCGCAACTTTGCATGTATTTGGGCCCAAATATAGGTTTGCATGACAGTTGGGCTTTGAGACTTGTTTGAGCTTGCTTATAACATTTTTGGGCCTCAATAGGTATTGATGAAAAAGTCAATCAAAACAAGTTACAAATACTATTATAACACAAAGTTTACAAGCTTTCCACTCAATTCCACCATTTTTTTTTACTAGTTGACTTTCTCTAGTGATTCACCGATCCATTTTTGCAGTGACTGGTCAATCAATTTTTTTTTTGTAAAAGGTCACTGTCGAATAGTGACTTACAAAAAATACATGTAAAATGATGAATTTTTTTATTATTTCTTTAATTTTGTTGTGTATACATGTGAAGAACACAATAAGCACACACAATAAATACAATTGAAGATGAAAAAGTTGAACCTATTCCAATTTTTGTAAGTCACTGTTGAACTATTTCTTGAACATATGACAACTTCTGGTGTTGGCGTAGGTGACATGCGAGTCATGTGTAAGGGGGAAAATTTAAATGGTCATGTGTTTATAAATATCTTTACTCACAAATTGTTGCTTAATCTAACTAGAATGGGTTAAACCTGATAATTTTGCTTAAAATTGGTATTCTTTCTTAAAATGTATGTCCAACTTGATATCTAATCCTATTATGCACATTATTAGCACATATGTGATTTGTGTAAATCTCAAGTAGAGATAAATTAGGAATAATTAAGGATCTAGGATATGGGATCATGATTTTCCAAAGTCGGAATAAGGTTGATCCGAATACAGTTACCTCAGAAGTCCGGTCATGGACCCGCCATCTCCTAGTGAAGCTGTATCAAACGGAGTAGCGGTGCCATGGCGTGCGCCACAAGTAATTACACACCTAAGAGGATGTAATGTCTACTAACTAAATATCATCTAGGATTCTCCCGGCTTAGAATGAAGATTCTATCCTAGAAAGGTAGGGTTCATCTACGATAATGCAATCTATACACTTCAATTCTCTTGCCCACTGCATGAGTCTAAGATCATTCACTAACTTGATCGTCGGAGAGCCTTTGGCCGGCACACCCCCGATTCTAGGCTTGCTCACGGTTGTTTACTGTTTTGCAGGTTATTCGAGTTTATGCTTAACCATCGTTCACGGAGGTGCGTGAATTTGTTTCAACAATTGGTAATTTTATTGAGAGCTAATTTATATTCCACCCGACCAAATCACTATACCGTGAGCAACAACCCTAAGCAAACAGTTCTAGTTCTTCGTCTTGTTGCCGCTGCAGATAAGAACGATCAACGACGAATATGTTGGACAACGCAACCAGGAGATAAGACTTTAATCTTCCCTGCCTATATTTTAATTGTTGTCTGATTGCATGATTAAAGTTATTTTTTTAAATCAGATGGATTGTTCTACTGAACAAACCGATTAACTTTTCACATAGTCACATGTTATATGCTTTACGAGACTAACAGGACCATGGTGGTCAATGGAAAATTGTCTTCTCCTCGTCATTGTTTTGGCTATAGGAAAAACATAATTTCATAGCCAACGTCGTTTAAACAACAGAATTGTTGCAGATTGAACAAGAGGCAGAAGGGGCATATCAGTCCAGAACCCACTGTAACAGCCAATACAACGCTGCCATACCAGAGAAGAATGCTTATGTAAGAGCTCCCCGACATCGTTCCAACATCCTTATTGCCATAGCCAAACCCTTGACCAAGCAGACTTGGCGAGCCTGTGAAGCTAGAACGAAGGAATCAGCAGCCTGCGACACACTCATGACCAAACCGCTCTGTATTTGGATTAACACAGTCCAAATATTAGCAAGAATTCAGACCCATGCTGCCACAAGAGAATTTAATATTCATGATCAGGCTACATTGTAGCCTAGCAAAGAAAGAAAAAGTCCATTAGCTCTTCCCTCTTTTGCTTTTGCCGCAACCCCCTTCTCAATATGGTATGTGATTTTTTTTTTTTTGGTTTTTTTTTTGGGGGGTGACTTCCTCCATCCAAACAAGGAACATGAATTTCCTTATAAATCCCACGGCAAGGGCAAGAAAAAGCCTAATTAAACCCCCACTACAATCATAATCTTAATGGACTTTAAGTCCTTATTTTTTAAGGAAAACTAATGAAAAAGATTTAAAACTTTGAGTTTTAATAATAAAGACAAAATAAAGGATAAAGTGAATAGTACCAAGATTGACTTTTTAGTGTAAAAATGTGGTTTTTCGTTAAAATGAATAGTACTGTGGGCTTTTCGTTAAAACTCCCTATTTTTTATTGGATAAACGATATTATCTGCACTAAGGGATGTGGGAGTAGGTTAAGTCTTATAATGAGCTAGCAATGATATGGTTCAAATCCACATTTAAGTCCTTATTAAACAAAGAAAAAGTAAATGAAAATAAAAAACAAATAATTATGTCTCTCATAAAATTCATTGAATAACATTCTCATGTCTATTTGATCTCCAAATCCTTTGTAGTTTCATCTTTTCATTGTAATACATATGCATTGAAGCAGTTAATTAGCTTCTTCCTCCTTTGGGATTATTGTAGACACCCAAAATCGTCATTTTCTTCTGCATTTTCAAGTTGTTTCGCTATCAAATACCTAAAGATCAAAACAATATAAATTAAGATTTAACCCATTTGAATATACTAAATCCAAAGGAAATATATGATAAAAATATATGAAAATAAGACCACATCATGACCACATTCAATTAACTCCTAATTAGGTATGTTTTTGTGGGGAACTTAGCTGTCTACTTCCATATGCTAATTTTATACCTGATCACCCCCTTAACAACCTTTTCAAGCCTATCCAACCTGATTGTGAATCATGGCACTACCCATATCATGTTGTTCAATAATACTAATTTTACCATTAGGGAATGCTTATACTCACTTCATTCCAGAAAAGCGCTTTTGAGCTTTAAGGATATTCGAGAGAACTATTACCGTATTGAAATCACTATAGAAAATGGAGTAGAATTCCTTTTGCATAACTTCCTATGAATATAGCCAGAAGTGTATTCTAGAGGAAATGGAATGCCTCCTAAATGAATTGTATATCACAACCATTCGCGTCGTAAAGGCCCACTATTTTTGTTGTGATACAAACATTTAGGACATCCAGGTTAATTATTGATGCATCGTATATGACATCCCTTTACCAGCAGTAAGAACCTTGTACCTGGAAGCGTACCTTGCTAAGAAATGCTCACCGATCTTTATAGGGCAAGCTAATTACTAGCCCAACTACTAAGATCATTTCTAGGCACACTAATTACTCACCTATGTACTATAACGATCCTTACAGATCCTCCATCTTTCTCAAAGGAATATTTACGAACTAATCCAACCAAAATGTGGGTAATTTTGGTTGACATATCAACACGTTGATCACATGTTCATCGACACCAATAATGCTTTGTTAGACCATTGGCACCAATTATTAGGTTGCGGGCTCACCACCCCAATTATTTATAAAGTTTAGAAGACTAGATAATCCCAAAAATTTTACATCGACAAATTCAATGATTACTACATCTCCCTTAGGTACATAAGTTGAACATTTTGATTCCCTATGTTCACACTTAAACATTCTCCCAGATGGCGTTCATTAAACACCTTTAAATGCTTGTACGAACCTTGGTAGTGAGGGCACCAAACTTCGGTTTTTCAGCGTATAGATATGTATTATTGCATTCATTTATGAGGCCCATTGCCACTCAATCCTATTTTGGCATTACATTTGGTAATTTGGTACAAACTTAAAGTTTTGTACTTATGTGTTTATTTATACTTTATATGCCAACTGCGCTGCTCCAATGTACCAATATAGGTCCTCACAAAAAGAATATGAACCATTGTCGATTATGATTCTCTTATGCCCTTGTAAGCGATCTCTTTACTGCTTTATTAGCGGATTGCCACTTCAATGAGACAGTCTTCCCGCTGTCGAGGGGAGAAAAGAACGTTAACGTTCCTGAGGAACAATGAGATTTATCGTGGATGCCGCCATTATGTCTCATCTGGGTCCCGTAATCTAAATCATCATAGTGTTACCCAATGTTTTCTCTGATCTAACAAATTGACAAGATCATATACTACAAACATGCTCACAAGGATAGACATTTCTAACAGATGCCATTGCCTTAGAAGGAAGGGGACGCTATTAACGTGTATGGACATCCCCCGAATGTTGGTTGCCACACCTAGTGGCCGATCCTAGTACATTGGTGACTAGACAATAAATCTGTCTTCTCTCTTAAGCGCGACAAATCACTCAGCTCGAAGGATTCACCTCCTTAGAAATTGAGCATCATGACACAAATGAATCCCATCCTCAATCGTTGTCTCAATCATTTTTATCTCATGAGATTAATTCGAATTATTACTGAGACCTGATGTTCTTGGTCTAATATACTAGTTTGGATGAGATATAGAACTGGAATGAGATTATTAACGATGATATTTCACTTATATAGTAGCTACAGACATAAATGAAAAACAACAATACAAACAACATTTCATTGGTTAATGACAACATATAACAAATTGGTTAACTGGAAAAAAACAAATCCATGTTGAATGGGATGAATGAAATAGTTCAATATAACGCCGCCTTATGATGCAAGGCTTCTCTCATACGCCCTGGATCGATTATGGCTTATATATGTAGTTGTAACGTACACCTCTAGGATGATGATACACAATTTACATAGAAGTTTACAAAGTATTTATATGTATTGATACAAATAGTTTTAGACCACATAACACCCTCTCAATTTAGATGAGGCATTCAGATTACGAATGTGGAACATGCAGACAGGTGTGTTATACCAATCTAAGTGAATATTTGATATGTTAGGGATATATGTCCCCAGCATGTACAAATCTGAAATTGCAGAGTTGCAATTTGTCGATGACATCTGGCCTCGCACTTGAAGTTGAACTTTGATATGAAAGATCTTGGAACAACTCGACACTATCTTGACATGAAGTTTCAAGCATATTTTTTACGGTATACTAGCCTATTAGTCGAACCACACCCAGAAAGTGTTGCTTTTGAGTAAACCCATGATCGTTTGTACACTAGATGCAAATGAGACCTTCGAGGAGGTTATAGAGCTGATAATTCTATAGATAAGTGCAATTGGCGTATATTGTTTTGGTTCAAAGCACTAAATCAAACATCTCAAGTGCTGATAATCTTTTAGCATAAAACAATACTTCGCCTACACGCCACCACCAAATTGGTGTTAAAGACGTTTTTTCGTTACTACGGAATTTGGCTTATTCTATTCCTATGCATCTTATAATGGATCACACCCACTTGGTCCTCGATAAGATGCCTACCTTGTGGGATACGCTGACACAGACTATCTATCTAATATGCACAAGGCACGTTTCCAAAAGGATTATGTATTTATCGTTAGGAACATTGCAATATCTTAGAGGTCAAACAAATAGATCTTAGTTATGACGTCTTTGATCTCATCATTATACATTGCGGCATATGTGTACATGGAAGCATATTTGAAGCACCTGCAATTTTCATCCATCGTTCAGTCTAAAAAATAATCCATGGAGACTATGCCGATGTATCGACCAGACCATCACATGATACATGCAAGAATTCAACGCCAAATATATTACATCTGCATCAACATGAGTATCTGAAGATTGAAGTCAAGAAAATCATATCCCAACACAACCTTGCCAAAGTCACTACTGAAGTGTATCGTTCAAAAGCTTGTTTGAGGAATTAGTATGCATAACTATTTTATTTGCAATGCTTGTAGTTCTCATTTGGAAGTTTTTTCAAACTTAGGGCAAGTATCCAGAAGTATCTCATTTGGCTTTAATGTACTCTTGTTCCCTACGATTAGAAGCATTTTTCCTGCTGAGTTTATGTTACCTAACTAGGTTTGAACGAGACATCCATCCTAGGCTAGTCATACCCTTGTGAGTGTTCTGCATGCATCTTGAAGACGTTTAGTTTTGACTTAATGCAACTTATCACCTTTCTCCTTTAGACTGTAGGTTTTTATTCCACCTTAGGTTTTACTATAGCGAGATTTTGTGAGTTTGACTACCTATGCATTATTCCTTTTGTTTTGACACTCGCATTCACACATTATACCTATGGGACAACTTCATCAACTATTTCCATAATTGCCTGAAGATCGGATGTGTCTACTGCTTGAGTATTTACACACTGAACGAAGAGTGTTGTGAATACTATTAGCACATGTGGGATTGTGTAAATCCTAAGGAGTGATAAATTAGGAATCCTTCGGGATCTAAAAGATATTTCCTATTATACTTGTATTACTTGAAAAACAGTTGTTGTCTTATCCTTATTACTATAAATAAAGATACAAGGCATGAGGAATAACATATAGAATTACTCAAGCCCTTCTCCATCTCTTCTCTATGCCCCACCATCCCTTTCTTTCTAAATATTGGCCACAACAAATCCTATTTAATCTTAAAAAGAATACAATTAGGTGTTGTTTAACACGTGAGACTGTCAAAATCACTTTGTAGCAAGACGTTAATTTCTCTTTCTACTATCTGAATTGAGAAAAGTGTTAATTACTCTTTCTACTATCTGAATTGAGAAAAATGTTAATTTCATAACGTGACAAAAGTTCTTTGGTCTATTCAACCATGAATATAGAGAGGTCAAATAAATTGTAAATTTCATGATAACTCTGAACAATTAAGCCACTTACCATCTCCAACCCTTGGGTTAAAACCTAAAATTTTTAGCCCAGAAAATTTAGGTTTTAGCTCATAAATAGTTTTTCTGCTTCAACCCTTATGACCTAAATTCTTTAGCCTGAGATTATTAACGAATAAATTTAGGCTAATTTTTTCTTTTAAAGTAATTTAAAAAAAAATTATGTACACTATCATAATTTAATTTTATGAACATTTTAACCTTAAAATATTTAAATTCTGATAAATATTGAAAAATCACTAAATTTGGATGAATTTTGAATTAAATAATATTTTTTAATTATTTCAGCCGTTAGATTTAAATTTGGGCCATTAGATACTTTTTTTTTACCGTTAGATTTGATTATATTCGATCTTAGCCGTTGGATTCAATAAATCCTGGGAGACATGATCATGTGGGTGGGATCCCGCTGGTGGTGCCGACACCATTTTCTGGGCTAAATCTTGGGGGGAATTTGGCTTTTGTTTTGCGTTTAGCTTTTAGCCCACACATTTATCATGGGTTGGGTTTTTTTTTGGGGGGGGGGGGGGGGTGAGAATAAAGCCTAAAAAATAGCATTTAGCCCATGGTTGGGTTTGGTCTTAAGGTTCTCTTAGAGGAATTTAGGGTAAATTTGGCAAGTTCTGGTTGTTTTTTTTTTTTTTTTTTTTTTAAATTTTTTTACACATGCTAGAGCGAATGTTTGTGTTTTCAAAATTCTTGAATTTAAAAAAAAAAATTTATTTTTAAAATTTGAGAATTTAAAAAATTGGATGGAAAGACCAAAAGAGCTTTTGTCATGCTAGCAAAATTAATACCCCTTTCAACGTAGTTGACAGTATCGGGTACTGCGGAACACGAATAATGAGTACATGAAAGTAAAGTGTGGGAGAATAAAGTGAAATTTTGCGTAAAATAGTGTGGACATAACTGAATATAAACCTAATCAAAATTAGGCATCCATTTACCACCAAAATATGAGCCTAAAGAAAGACAACCCCATGAGCCAAAGGACGGACAAAGCCATCGAGCTACCCAAATTGGTGCACTTCAACCCAAAAGAAGCCAAAGTACAACAACAGCTCCTGGAAAAAGTAATATATTGCAAGAGAAGTGATTTTCGCACTGGCCTATCTCACACTCTTTTAACAAAAGAGAAAACTTGTTATTACAAACAAGCATATTTTTTTGATGAAATGTTTACAGCAAGAAATCCATGAGCTTTATCCATGAAAACTGATAACTGATTGCCCTCTTTGCTTCCTCAGAGCAATTACACAGACCGACGGGGGGCTTTGACTTTGAGCAGCACAAAAAGAAATTCCTAGACCCCAACTTTATCAACTTCTCATCTCCTTTCAAACCTGCACCGTCGTTAAAAGTAAAGAAGTTGATAGGCAACAAGTTAATAAAAACAAGAAGCAGAGACTTGTATGCAAAATCACAAATATATATTGTTTATATTGCTTAGTGCTTACTCTCCAAGCTGAATTGCGAGTAGTGGAGCTCAAAACGGTGCGGATCGGTCTCCTTTACCAACGGCCTTCTCTTCTCCCTCACGTAAATCTCTACAGCTGCCTTGATCAAATCCCGCACTGTGTTTTCCGGCGACATCACCACCTGCACAGGCCCTAAGCTCCTCTCGATCGTCACATTCAGAAGCAACTTCGTCATCCTTCGGTAGGTCTCCGGCGCCGGCCAAAGCTTCACTGGGACAGAGATGAGACCTCCTCGACGCCGGACGAGTTTGCCGCTGTGCCTCTCGGGCGGAAACGTATGAAGCGCCGTCTTGGAGATCATAGTTTATGAAGAATGAAGAATGCAGTTAAGGTGTTATTGAAATGCTTGTGTGAGGGTGGCGGAGTGAATATCAGAGTGTTTGGCCAGAAGTGGAGAGCTTCAGAGAAGCAGAGAGAGACTTACATCCAAGGTTTTTGACATGGAAAGGTTAAAATAGGGTAAGCAAGAAGCTTCCTAGAAGCAACGTACCTTCAATACATCCCTAGAGTTTGAGATTATTACAACGTTTAAAAAGTAGGAAATAAGTAAAGGGAAATTTTAGATTCAGTCCTTAGTCACTAAACTAAAACTTTAATGGTATTCAAATTTTAATCAAAGTTCCCTAACTTTTTGCACCTCATTATATTACTATTAATATATATTTTTAAATATATTTGACATTAATTGTTTGACATTTTATGAGAGGAAGGATCCATGGCACAATAAAAAAAAAACAAGTTTTGGCAGAAGTTTTAGGCCTGGTTTGGTACTGAGGTGATTTTGAAAAAAACTAATATCAAAAAAAGTTGGGAGCTGTTTTTGTTTTTGGTAAACATTCAGCTTCAGTTTTTTTTTCACAGTTTTGGGTGAAAAAAAGCCAAAAACAAGAAGCTGCAAAACCTAGCTTTGAAAAACCGGTTTTTTTTCACATCTGTTTTACATAAAGTTTACTAAACACTATAATACTGCTTTTTTTTTTTCAAAAGCACTTTTACAAAAAAAAGTTTACCAAACACTCTGCTGCTTTATTTCACAGCTGCTTATTCTCACAGTACAGCAGAAGCAGCTTTTTTTCAAACCACAGCAATACCAAAACAGCCCTTAGACCATTAGAACTTTACATTTTTTTGGGGGGGGGGGGCGGGATCTTTACACTTATAATGGTTGAGATGTAATCTAATTAGTTAAATTTTATAATTTAAATAATTATGCATTAAAAAGAAAATCCTTATTTAAGATTTTTTTGTCTCTCTCACTCTCTCTTTAATCTCCTATTTTCTATTAATTGTCCTTCCTTCTACCTCCGCTCTATTTGTTTCATTAATTCTCCACATTATATAGGTTCTAGATTTTCCACCATTTTTCCTCCAGTTGAGACCAAATGAAACTTAATACTTTAGTTTGTATGAATGAATGATCTGTGGTTATTGTTTTTTCGTCTTTTTCCTTTCCTGCTAGCTTTTTCAATAGAGAATCAGTGGGGGAGATGAGTATAGTAAAGCCAAAAATTATTTGCAATGCCCAGAAAATGTAATAACTTTCTTATTATTTACAAGGGAACTGCGAAAAAAATATAGTAGTATTTTTCAAGAGGATTGCGAAGTTCTCATCTTGCCAATTTAAAATCTAAGTGGTTGAGATTGTATTATGTTGATCAATCAATGATATGCATATATAATTTGATTGAGTAATTCTGAACGGAATGGAACAAATCAATGATTTTAAGAAAATCCTAATGAGAAAAAAAAATCTCATTGTAGTGTAAATAAAAATTGAAATAGATGTTATGAGCGATTAACATTAGGGTTTTACAAGATGTGGAAAAAAAAATCTGATTGTAGAGTAAATAGAAATTGAATTAAAATTCTCATTGTACTTATGTGACCGTTAAGATAAGGGGAAAAAGGGAAGGAGAAACAAATAATGAGAAGCACATCTCTAAGCAAAAATAATGAGATAGCAGTGAAGACAAATGGAGAATAAAAAATAAGGAAAACTAATGAAAAGGGTTTGAAAAGTTTTAGTTTTAATAAAAAAAAAAAAAAAAACCATGTTATAAGTTTTGTTTAATGATTAATACAAGACCCATATTAAAATAGTCCAACTAAAAATGGCCCAACTATAATAAATTATGATTTGTCGATTTTACCCCTAACTTTTTTAGGTTGAGTTCCAGATTTTCGTCGTTAATGGAGTTCATCGTTGTTTTGCAGACTTCTCCTTTTTCTAAGAAACAAAAATATAGATCATCATGCTATTTAATTTATATTTTGTATTATTTCGTTGAAATGTGATCGTCGTTATTATTCATAGCGTATTCAAGGTACTGTTTTTCCAAATTTTCTTCCTTAGTGGAGTTTATTGGTTGTTTCTGCAGAAAATAAATTTGAGATCTGCATGCTATTCAATAATAACGACAGGTCACTGTTTCTGGACAATAAAAATAACTATTTCTGGATTTTTAGTAACATTGTTTCTGGAATCTAAATCATTGTTTCTAGATCCAAATGAAATAGACACACTGTTTCTTTAATGTAAGTTAGAAAAGAAATAGTGAAATTCACTGTACTTGGATTCAAAGAAAAATAAGCACCCTATTTCTTAAATATAATCAACTGATGCATGAAAAAAAAGAAACAGTCAAAGGTTAAAACATAGACTGTTTCTGGAATCTAAGTCACTGTTTCTGGAATTTAAGTAGTTGTTTCTGGATTTTGGTTATTTTCTTTCCAGATATAGTGTTTGTTTGTGCACAAACAAAACAAACACTGTATCTGATTTTTTTTCCAGAAACAGTATTATATTTTGGGTTCTCCAGAAACAGTTTTATGTTTTGGTTCTTTTTTTTTTTCCAGATACTTTTTCGCCGGTTTCTGCCATTAAACTTCGTTGAACTTCTTTCGGTGGCTTTGTTCCAATGAATGCTTCATTTTTCAACTTTGATTTGAACTTTGATTTGGTTGTTTTTGAAATGGGGGAATTCGATTTGATAGGAAGACAAAGAGTTATTATGGAGGTTTCGTGCTGGGTTGAGGTTGATGAAAAGTCAAGACAATAGCAAATCATTTAGGGGTATTTATGGAAGTGTAGATTTGTAGCGGGTTGGGCTTGTAAGTTTGACCCGTGGACAATAGTTTTGGATGGTTTTTTTATTAAACTTTGAGCCCTTTTGATTAAATAATATTTTGGGATGGTTTTTGGTTAAATATTTGTTGGCCCAAGCCTTTTTCGTTAAAGCTCCCTATTTTTTACACAAGATTTGGCACAAATTTCAGACAATTATATTAGCCAACTTTTAATGGTTGAGATGTAATCTTATTAGTCCACTTTATTTTATAAATCAAATAATTATGTATTGAAAAGAAAATCCTTAATTAAGATTTTATCTTCTCTCCTCTGTTTTTCATTAACTTTGACATCTCTTAATTTCCCATTCAACTCTTTGTTGTTTCTTCTCCTATTCTCTTCGTATTGATCATCCTACATAAAAAAGGGAGCTTTGATAAAAAGGGCTTGGGCCAATAAATATTTAACCAAAAAACATCCCAAAATATTATTTAACCAAAATGGCTCAAAGTTTAATAAAAAAATCATCCAAAACTATTGTCCACGGGTCAAACTTACAAGCCCAACCCGCTACAAATCTACACTTCCGTAAATACCCCTAAATGATTTGCTATTGTCCTGACTCTTCATCAACCTCAACCCAGCAAGAAACCGCCATAATAACTCCTTGTCTTCCTATCAAATTGAATTCCCCCATTTCAAAAAACAACCAAATCAAACTTCAAAAATGAAGCATTCATCATAACAAAGCCGCCGAAATAAGTTCAAAGAAGTTTAATGGCAGAAACCGGCAAAAAAATGTCTGGAAAAAAAAAAGTACCAAAACATAAAACTGTTTCTAGAGAACCCAAAACATAACCTTGTTTCTGGAAAAAAAAATAAAATCAGATACAGTGTTTGTTTTTTCTGTGCACAAACAAACATTGTATATGGAAAAAAAAGAACCAAAATCTAGAAACAGCGACTTAGATTCCAGAAACAGTGACTCAGATTTCAGAAACAGTCTATGTTTTAACCATTGACTGTTTCTTTTCTTTCATGCATCAATTGATTATATTTAAGAAACAGGGTGCTTATTTTGCTTTGAATCCAAATACAGTGAATTTCACTATTTCTTTTCTAGCTTACATTTAAGAAACTGTGTGTCTATTTCATTTGGATCCAGAAACAGTGATTTAGATTCCAGAAACAGTAACTTAGATTCCAGAAATAGTGTTACTAAAAATCCAGAAATAGTTTTTACAGTTCAGAACAGTGATCCATCGTTATTATTGAATAACATGCAGATCTCAAATTTATTTTCTGGAGAAACAAACGATGAACTCCATTGACGAAGAAAAATTGAAAAACAGTACCTCGAATACACTATGAATAATAACGACGATCACATTTCAACGAAATAATACAAAATATAAATTAAATAGCATGAGGATCTATATTTTTGTTTCAAAGAAAAAGAAGAAGGTCTGCAAAATAATGATGAACTTCATTAACGACAAAAATCTGGACCTCAACCTAAAAAAGTTAGGGGTAAAATCGACAAATCATAATTTATTATAGTTCGGCCATTTTTAGTTGGACTACTTTAATATGGGCCTTGTACTAATCATTAAACAAAACTTATAACATGGTTTTTTATTAAAACTAAAAATTTTCAAACCTTTTTCATTAGTTTTCCTTAAAAAAATATGGTGTCACGGATCCGCCCCCTTTTATGAGATTTATAATCCCACGTTGTACACATATATATATATATATATATATATATATATATATATATGGGGGCAGATATGTGGCAGCATATTTTTTACACAAGATTTGACACACACTTTAGACCATTAGATTAGCCTACTTTTAATGGTTGAGATGTCCTGGCAATTAATTTTTTGAGTATTTAAACAAATGTACATTAGAAATTTTAAAATCTAAATTTGTTTAATTATGAATTTAATTCTCTTTGTGATAGCCCGTTCCGGAATTTTCGAACCATAAGGGTGAAATGACGATTTTGCCCCTAGTGTGATTTTTCGTTGTGTGGTTGTTTTTGGATTGTTGTTGGCAGGTTGTGGACCACACACACACTCTCCCACACCCCCTCACTTTTTCCCTGCCCTGCACCCTTGTCCCGAGTTCCCTCTCTCCCCCATTTCCTATTCCATTTGTACGGACACACCCAGAAACCCTCCAAATCTTCACAGATCGAGGAAATAAAGTATATATTCTTGCTCGTGAGGTCCATAAAAATTCAACCATACCCATTTCAGGTAAGGATACCTTCGTTTTCACGTCGAACTCGGGATACCCCGATTTTGTCACTGTTCATCCACACGTTAATTCTTGTGTTTTTGGGAATTTCAAGCTTGTAGGAAGCTTGGTGAGGTCCTTAGGAGGCTCGGGGTGGTTCGTTTGAAGGTTTTGGACGTCGGGATCGTGAGTTATAAGGTTGGCCGAAGTTGGTGGTGTTTTCCCGGCGAGATTCCGTGGATTTTAGCACTTGAAAGTGGTATGGATTTGTTCCTCTCGTTGTAAGCTTTATTTTGGTACCAATTTTGTGAAATTTGGTTGAAAAACGAAGAAGTTACAAAGTTTTGAAATTTTCACGATTTTCCGGCGCCGAAGCCTTGCTGGAGAAGACGACGGAATATTCCGTCAGTTTGGACGGAATATTCCTGACGGCGTTAACTGACGCCGTCAGTGTGCCAGGCACGTGCCTGCGCGTGGTCGGCGCGTGCGACGGTGGAAAATTTTTCTAAAAATATGGGGATGTTCCTGAGGTTGAGTAGATCACGTTGGTGTATTCATACACCCCATTTGAGTATTGTATGAGAAGTTATTTCATAAGGTTGGTTATGTGTTTTAAAATTAACGTTTTTATAGTTGTTTCGCATATAGGTGAGACCTATCCCGAGGACGAGTGCGGTCACTCGAGGCAAGGGGGTTACGACCTTTCTACATACCAGTGAGTGGGCTTTTGGTTTTCCGTATATACCTATATACTTATGTTTTTCCCAGAAATTGATTTGAAACATTATACGTTTATATGCCATGCCTATTGTTTGTCATTTATTTACGCATTACGAGTCGCATATGTTCATATATGTTTTGTGTTGCGGACGCACAGGTAAGTGCCAGGTGAGTTATGATTTATGTTTACGTTCAGTAGTGATTTGAGATGCATAGAGAGCTCATAACCTGCACCCTCGGTGTTAGTGCTCCCGCCCAGAGTTGGGCACAGTCATTCACGTGATGTTCACCTCCTGCACCACACGCTCATCTTGGATCCAAGTTAGGTGCACAGTCCTGTTGTACAGACCACTTTAGGTGGTTCCGACTCGTAGGTGACCCGCGATTATTCGCCCAGCCTTCACGTAATCGTAGCACTTGAGCGTACTTATATTACACCTAGTCCTGTCGTACAGACCACTTTAGGTGGTTCCGACTCGTGTGCAGGCATAGTTAGAGAGATGGAGATTTGAGCTCTAGATTCAGCCGTACAGGTCACATTAGGTGACTCCGGCTGACAGATTACATGGCATTGATTTGACATTCCTGAGCACTTGCATTCTATTTAGAGAAATTTGACATGGCATATCTCGGAGCATGATTTATATATATGTATATTATATTTTCTGGGAAGTATACAGGTTTTACGGCGAGGGGTTAGAATCAAGTTTTTGAAATGGTTTTTGAAAAGCTTTGTTTTTGCCCACTCACACTTTCTGTTTTGCGCCCCTTCAGGTTCTAGTTGGCTAGCACTTTTGGTGGTTTCCCTGAGGATTTCCCCGGCATATCTGACAGATTATTACCAGTGTAGGACCACCTTCGGGTGTGCTTTTGTAGTGTTATTTTCTCCCGGACTGCATTAGGTCTTCGTGCTCTGAACTTTGTTTTCACACTTACAGTTGCACATGTATGCTCTTGCTTTGTGTAAAGCTGGATTTTATTTATTCGTATTTTTTTATTATTATTTTATTAGCTTCCGCACTGTGCACATGGTTACGTCACTTCCACGTGACGGCCAGCATGCCCTGATCTCGATCGGGGTGTGTCACTCTCTTCAATCTGAAACCATTTGCCTATTTAATTATCAAGATCATATTTCATTGTTTCTTGTATAACAAAGTATTCGTTCATTTCTTTGAACCCAATTAGATGTCTCAAATATTTCCGATTTAACTAATATTTTGTAAGGATGATCTATGAGATACAACTTAAAAAAAAGACGGGATCATTAAAGTTTGATATGATGTGGACCCCACAACTACTCCGCATTTTTATTTAAAAAATGGGGATCCCTTCCCTTAAAGCCTCTCTCTCTCTCTCTCTCTATATATATATATATATATATATATATATGTATGTATATGACATATAAGTCACAAACTTAAAATCCCTCATTATATTACGGTTAGAAATAGCTACAATAAAAAAATTTCAAACATTTTGATTGAATAAATGTATAGAAACAATGTACCAATATGAAATAATACATGACAAAAGAATGTATCCATAGTGTTAAAAAATTGGTACATTTTACTTATAAAATTTTACGGAAAAAAAGGGTACATTATTACATATAACAATATGTATATTTGTAAAGAAGAATGGGTACATTATAAATAAATTATGCGTACAAATATAAGACCAAAAAAAATATGAGTATAAATGAAATTTTAAAAAATATGGTCACAAAAAGAATTTAATATATGTGTAAAAACTAAAACTAAAAAGAAAATTAGTACAATTTTGAAAAATTGGTTGCAAATTCAAATTGGGTACAAACTAAAAATAGAATTAAATGATATAAAGTTTAGCCATAAATATATAATATACCTAATGTAAGGTTTTTAACACAAAATGAATATTTTAGAAATAAAATTTAATGATGCTGATACGTAAATATTATAATTGAAATAATGACATTCATTAAAATCTAAGGACTTTCATAAAATAAAATAAAAATTACAAAGAAGTAAGGTTTTGATCAACGGAATGGAAAAAATAGGGATGAAAACCTAATTTCTCCATAAGTAAAACTATTTCTACTATCTCAACTAGCTATTGCATGCACAGAGAATGATCCAAATTGGCTTTATATTTCGATTATTCTCAATTGTGTTGGCTTGAGGAACCTTCGAACCTTATCCGTGATGTCCTATTTGATGACTGTGTAATCGTTCTTAACAATTTAATAAAATGCTATCGTTTTTCAATCCCATTGAAGGTAACACGCACTTTTGCAAATGTGTTGCGTGTATCTTTTATATGGAACCAGATGCCACTCGCATTGGGGGTAGGCTAATTAAGCTTTTTAAGGTACGGGGATATGAAGGTGGAAACGAGCAGCAACACACCCCAGCCACCTCTTAGTTTCGTGTCTGGTATAAGGTAGGGGTGGGTTCAAAAAACCGAAAACCGAAAAAAACCGAAAACCGAACCGGACCGAGACCGAAAAAAACCGAACCGAAAAAAAAACCGAACCGAAATTGTCAAACAGAACCGAACCGAATCTGACCGGTTCGGTTTCGGTTTTTGAGGCTCGGAAACCGAACCGAACCGATATATATATATATATAATTTTTTTGAATATTTATAAATAGTTTAGTCATACAATCATAACAAAACAGAACCTGTTGCCAAGTTGGTTTCAGTGAAACTTTACAAGCATGGAGGCATGGGTTCGAACCCTCATGCCTCCAGGATTTGTGAGATTTTTTTTAATTTTTTAATCTTTTTAACAAAACAACCCTAACCCTCCTCCTCCTTATTTTTCATTCCGCCTAGCCTATTAATATGAATGTGAACTTTTATATTTCCTTTTTTTTTTTTAATAATTTTGGAGGGAGAAAGAAAAAAAAAAAAAAAAAAAAAAAAAACCGAAAAAAACCGAAACCGAACCGAAAAAAACCGAACCGAAAAAAAAACCGAACCGAAAAAAACCGAAAAAAATTTGAACCGAACCGAACCGAAATTTCGGTTCGGTTTCGGTTTTGAGAAAAAACCGAACCGAAAAAAACCGAACCCAGCCCTAGTATAAGGTGTACGATGAGGAGGAACGCCTAAAACTTATGCACCCATTTATTTGGGTTTGTCGTCTCATCCATTGGGATTCTTGGGAATGCATATTCAATTTACTGTGGTTTTCAATGATGAAATTACACACTGTGCATACGGGTGCAAGTTGGATTGGAAATTTCGATTCCGACCGAATAAAACCGTTGTTACCATTCCAAATCTGAACATTTCCAAATAGATTGGATGAGAATTAGAATGATACACGTATAGAGATTCCAACTATTATGTATTTATTGTTTGTAGGTAAAAACATGGCATATTTTTGCTACCACAAATTGGTGCTATCATTGATAGCCTAATTTGAATAGTCAAAGAAGACTCTCGCATTTTTTCTTTGGAATTTCTGTTACGTTGAATTTCCTAGAAAAGTTACTTGATCACTTTTTCCTAGAAAAATTGATCAATTTTCTTTGGAATTTTCCGGATGCTCTTGGTCATTCAATTTTTCCTAGAAAAGCTACTTGATCAATCCCCAGGGAAATGATACAATGGTTGGAAATTTCAAAACCAAGATGAAGGGAACAACCTACGTCAAAGGATATGGATTGGAGGAGGAAAACCAAGATGTGACCCTGCACCGACGATCTTCAAGGCTCAATGTGACAACAGAATGAGCCCTACCGCCAGAAAGCACCACTACCACCGTGGCCACTGCCCAGCAGCCAACGGAAAAGACCTAGGTGCACAACAACGTAGCAGCTACCCTCGGGCAGGAGTCCCAAGAGCAGGCAACACATGTTGAGGATGCCCAAGCCTCTTAGGCTTAGACTAACGCAGCAAAAGGTACAGACCATGCAACCTAGTCGGCCTAGGCCCAAACGGCACGACATGCCTTTCTCGCCCAAGCTAAACGCACTCTAGCCCATGGCTAGGCAGGCCAAGCTAACCAGGCTTCGTGCTTACACGCTCGACTCGCTCCGCCAACCCAATTCCCACTTTAGACCAGTCTTAAGTTGGTTTAGCTGACCCAACTCCACGTCATCGAACCAACTTCGACTCAGGCCAAACTATTTTTTGGATGTCGATTGAACTAAGGGTATATTCACCCTATTTTTCTATAGGTTTGCCCAATTTGCGCCCGAATTTTGCACCTACAACTCATTACACTTCCACCACTTACGAAGATGCCCATCATCCTAGCTCTTCTACTCTAAATGGTGATTAACACTTGTCCTGGCAAGTCTCAGATTTAACAAGCACCCTTGTACAACAAACAACCTTGGTGAATAAACTGCTAGAGCACATCAGGATGTAGAACGTCCCCGACGAGGTGTCCCAAAGTTGGATAAGGGAAGATGATCGTGACTTTTTCCAGTGACGTCCTAGAAAGCAGCCACTAATCCAGCCACGAACCAAGCATTATGGCAGTGTACATACATGGTTGCGTCTACACTCCGACAAGCATTTCGAAAATTTCAGGTGAAACGTCCATTCGTGGCTAGGCTCACAAGGAGATCCTCATAACATGCACTGGAGTAGGTAGCATGATGGACCAAATAAGCACCAGCGCAGTCTGGCTTGATTTCAACTAGTAGCTCACACCAAGCACTACTATGAATAGCTTTTTCACCAACTAGAGATAAACCACGTATACCGGTGCTGCAACACATACGAAATGATAACTGGAAAAGCAACATAGACTAGCAGATTGAACACTAGGGGCAGCTGAAGGCTCCACTGCCCCAGTAGAGGCAGATCCAAAAGGAAGTAGAGTAACTTCTAGCAAAGCAATTGCGCAGATTCTAACACATACTTCAGAGGAGCAAAGCCAACATAGGCAGGTCACCATTCACATACGAGATTGAGCAGACGGAGCCACCACGCAAGTTCAACCTGCCACATTTTACCCTCTTCAATTGAAAGATCTGGAGAGTAACCTAAAGCACTATTCCAGTACAATGATTTTTTACGAGAACAATGACACACTCATGTGCAAGATCTTTGCCACGGTTTTACAAGGTGAGGCACAAGACTGGTTCCACACTTGCTGTTGCGGTTCATCCGAATTTTCAACAAACTTTCCACGCAGCTCTGAGCCTTATCTTGCCTCATCTTGCCTCAACAAACTTTCCACGCACAAGACTAGTCTTCACTAAAGCTTCCCTCCTTTATTTCTCAAAGCCCAAGTACAGATATCTTGGCTCAAGCCAGCGCAAGTTGTGGCTTTTTGCCACGCAGCTCTAAGCCTTGTCTTGCCTCATCTTCAACTCGTGCTGAGCTAACTTATGGCCCTAGCCAGCTACCCCATTGTGTTGCCACCACAGCAGCCCACACTGCCATCCACGACAGCTACCCCGCGGTAGCACCCACCAGAAAAAAAAAGTAAAGGAACAAAATTAAACATTTCTTACCTTGGTGTGGCATGGAGGAAAAGACAACGACGACGATCAACTCTTCGCAAAGGCAAGCAAACAAGAAAACTATTCTCTCTTTCTTGTTGGCATAGGGGTACAGTTTCCTCTAGCATATTCTTTCTTTTAGTTGGGATAAAAATTGCTCTTTAAATTTGTTTAAACCCCTACTTAAGGTAGGCTAAAATAAGTTCTAGAGGTAATTGGTTTCTTTTTCCTAGAAGACTTAAACTTCAAGTCAAAGTGGAGAATCTACATCAAATCAGGAAACAACTCTGCTCACCTACTCAACTTGGGATTTCTACACCTACTACACTTTTATGCATGCAACTCAGCATGTGTGGGGGCATTGGTGGACCAAAAAATAGTCCCATAAATCCAAAACATGACATGTAGACTTTTTCCAAAGAAGACGAGATTGCCCTCCCTAAATGGGCAAGGCACACAATGTTCTCACGCGCAGTTCAACATATCTGGTGGCTTGAGTAGCTGCCAACGACATCACCAAGCTCCCCTGCTCATGGCATGGAAAAGTTAAAGGCATTAAAGGTAGGATTAATCACCAAATCCTATCTTTAATACATTCTTAATTGAAGATCAACTCAAACAAGTAAAGAAGCCTTATCACAATCAATCAAGGATACTTATTTGATAATCTCAAGATATTATCTCCTAATTCACATTAGGGGTGGGTTCAAAAAAACCGAAAAAAAAGAGACCGAACACCAAAATGAAACTGAAAAATCGAAAACTGAAATAAAACCAAACCGAAAAAGAAAAAACTAAACCTCCAAAACCGAACCGAACCAAATTCCTTTACACTTTATGAATGTACGCCCATGATGTTTCTTTTGTGAAACTTTGTTGCTAAGAACTAAGTCTAGGGCTTTTTCAAGGATCATACTTGGTTCAATTAGGGAGGATATTTCATTGGTTATAGAGGAAAGTTTTGTAAGGCTTTGGAACTTGGAAGAGCTTCTCTATTTGTTTGTTTTTTGAATGGATAGTGTGATCATTTTTCTTTGTAATTGAGGTTGTTGATAGAATAGGATTGGTTTATGTGATCTTGTATATGCACAACTAGCTTCCCACTTTCCCACTTTCCCCATTTTCTTATTCTTAGATTACCAATACAAGCCTCTTTTATAAATTCTATATTAAAAAAAGTTCAAGTTTTATAAAATAAAATATAAAAAAAACCGAAACCGAACCGAACAAAACCAAATCGACAAACCGAACCGAATGAAACCGAACCCACCCCTAATTCATATCTTGGGATAATTCTTTCCTCATCCATCCAACGGATGTTACAAACTTGGCCAATGGAAAGCCGCCATGTGTAGAGAAAAACCCTAACCCCATGGCAGTCCTCTCCCTATAAATACCTCATCTCCACCATTTACTAGTAAGCTTTTGTTATGCACTTAAGCCCTAAACACTCTCTCTTTTCAGAGTTATAGCCTTAAGCATTGGAGATCCGTTGGCTAAACTCTCTCTCCTTCCCCCTCCCCAACTACCTCGTGGGAGCATAGGCTTTGGCTTTGATCAAAGATGTTTATTGTTTTGTAGATACAAATTCATCAAAACTGAAAATGACGGATTTTTTTCTACCAAATTATGAGAGCAAACGAAAATCAACTGTAATAGGAAACAAACGTTTGGTGTTGTTGTTGAAGAGAGAGGATACTTTGCGAAACTGGTGCTGGCTTATCGTGATGGCCCTGCAGTGTAGAGGTATATATTTCACTTAGTAGTTAGTACCAAAAATTAAAACTAATCATGCCAAATCAATGCGTACAGAAATCAAATGAAAATTACAAACTAATTGTTGGAGCCCAACAATGTGCCCCAACACTAACCATGCCAATATAAATATACATACCATTATATATACGTCGGGAAGGTGCTACTTTTGTTAATGGACGATTCTAAAGCAATAATGCACCCAAATCAAATAAACATTACAAACTAATCATGCTATTATATGTGTCACTTAGTAGTTAGTACTACAATGTGTGATATTCTCCTTCCTTATAAATGAAAGCTTGTTTCAAGTTCAAATATCATGAGTGACAATTTAGATACCTACTTATTCATACCACCCTTAGTGTAAAAATAAAAAATGCCATGTAAATCTGGTTTACAATTTAGATACCTACTTATTCATACCACCCATTTCTGTAGATTTGAACCCCGTATTACAGAATTCGTTTTGTTAGTCATAGTAATCACATCGAATATTAGAATTTAGTATGATTTTGACTTGTGAGTCCTATTTATTTATTTTTCTCATGATTCAAACATTTTTGCGTCAGGTTCATCGTTTAAGCCCAAACGTTTATATGGTTGATTTTTTGATCTGGTTTTGCATGGAAGTCTCAGTTTAGCCTAAAAACCTGAAGCCATAAGCTCCACTGTTAAAGCAAGTCGACCCCTCCACAAATGAGCTGAGCAACAACATATTTTTCCTCCTAGCCCCCCAAAAACCCACTCCACCCCATCCAATTAGCTAGTCCAAAGTGGAGGCTAGCTTCATGCCCAGCACAAAATGGACTGACCTAATAGCCGACCTACATAACGCCAGGCTAACGTCAGCCATGTGAATTAAATTTTTTCGTGGCCGGCGAGTGGGAAACACTGTCGCGTGGGCGCTCGTTCAAGACAAAAAAAAAAATATGTCAGATAACGTTATCGTTGGCCATGTGTCCACTTTTGGGCTATTGGATTTTCAATCTTTTTGAAATCCAACGGTCTAAATTAATTAACTTAATAAAAATTTATAAAAATTGCTCAAAAATACCAAAAAAAAAATTAAAAATTAAAACGATTTTTTTATATAAATGCCTAACCGTCTTCCAAAAAAATTGTATTTTCGGATAATAACATGTGGCATGACAAGATTGGTTAAAAATCCTACCCCAAATTAAAAACAAAATTATTTTTTTTATTATTTTATAAAAAAAAATTAATAATATTTTAATACGAATTGATTAGGTTATTCAGTTTAGCGGTGGAAATGTGCTTGGGCAATTACTATTCATTTAGATGTATTGAATTGACTCTTGGCTAGGGAGTTTTTAAGGGTGGAGTTGCTCTTAGAGTATCTCCACCAGTTGGTGGAAGATAAGGGCAAAGGCAACAATTGCCCTCCAACCCAAAAAAAATCTCACCAACAGTCCAAGAAACCATAGGTAAGTGGTGGCCCAACCATTGCCAGCACAAGTGCCCTACCTTCTCAAGCTCGGCCTACTACCAGAGGGCAAACTAACCTCATGCTCACATTTAAAAAAAAAAAAATTTGCTAGGCCCATCTAAAACATGCACCTAGAAAAGAGAATGGCCACTAGAAATTGCAACGGTGGGCCCCAATGCAGCAGAAAGCAGATACCCTCTTATGACTAGCTAGTGTGGCACTTTATGGGTCGTTGGATTTCCAATAATCAGATGATTTGGACCTTTGGATTTTCAACGATAAAAGAAATTTGAGAATGTTATCGTTCGACACGTGACACAATCTAATGCGTCCATTTCAGATCAATTTGAAATCAACAGCCACGATTAATCCAATAGTAAAAAAATTAAATTAAATAAAAAAAATAGAAAGAAAAAAAATTAGTAAAATTAGAGATCATATGTCTCGACGCCTTGATGATGAGTGTCCTAATTCAAAACGTTTTTGGAGAAGTGAAATAAATCGCATCATGAGAAACAGGTTTCCCATAGAAGATACGGAAGTTCCATACTTTCCAAGGGAAGACGGATCAAGCCACACACTAATTTTATTCCCTAGGTTGAATGCTATTAAGAATAAGATTGTTTCAGTTTTGTAGTTGATTATATCTTTAAGGGAGTTTTTCATTTTTTTTTTAAATTAATTATCTTTGTTGTAATGCTATGCTTTTGCCTTGTATTTGAAATAATTTATTAGAAGTAAACAACCGTTTTATTTTCAAAGCATATATATATATATATATATATATAATATTTGTGAATAGTATTTTCTCTTGCTCGTGCCCTTTTTAAATGGGTGGAGTTGCACAAAGGCAAGTACTATTCCAAGTGAATAGAAAAGGCAACTTACATCCCCTTGCCCTTGCCTTCCACTAACCAGGGGAGATGCTCACTTGGGCCTAGTGACGGAGTTAGAAATTTGCAACAGTGGAGTCATAAAACAGAAGCTTCCAAAATTTATCATACTTTTACTTATAAGCCAAAAATTCATTCCAAATCCATCAATTAATACAAAAACCTTAAAAATCCCAATAAGCCCAAGATGAGAAAAATAGTGACATGATTGATTCGGTGATATAACCAAGTACGATGAAGGGTGTCTGACCGAACTTGAACACCTAAGAAGCCTTAATTTAGGAGATATGAAGTCTAGGTGGAGAAGGCACTTGCATGTTTGATAAGTCTTCAACTTGTTTGAGAATTTGCATGCTAAACTATTTTTTAAATGAAACAGAACACAAATGGTTTTGGTTTACATCAATTTAAAGAATAAATTGATTCAAGGTCTCCTTATTTCATTTGTTTAGCTGATATACGGGTAAAATGAACTTTCAAAGGGGGGATTTTATATGTCATTGGGGTTAGCAGCAACCAATGTCCCATATTAGCTCTACCACTACTTGGGCCAAATATTTCTTTACTTTTAATCAGCCTACACCTTTTATCCATAAACGCAAGTAGCTGGGGTTTCATTTTATGCTTAGTACAAATCTTAGACTACCTGAGCCAATTGGGCGTCCAATTGTTATCAGAGTTATTCAATCAGATTAGCAAAAATACACAAGTCTCCACCTTGAGCCCTGAAGCTGTCGCAGTTGCCATCGATGTTGGTCAAGAACATCTTCATACTCATGTTGACGAGGTATGTGAATCAAGTGATTCCTTAGAAGCCCAGCAAACCACTCTCCAGCAACTTCAGAAATTCCAATAAGCTAGAATCCTAACTTCGTGTCAAAATTTGAGAAGATCTTTTCATTGGCCATCTTTTGAGCTGATCCTTTCAGGGAATAGGATATCTTATACCCTTGAGACAATCATTTAGTTTCTTGTAATCAACGACTAGTCTCTTCTTTCCCTAGACCTTTTTTGAATGTTTGTTGACGTAGAGCGCTTGACTTACCCAATGAGACTTAGAAGGTTTGATCAATCCTTATTATATCAAGGAATTGTTCTCTTCTTTGTAGAGTTCTTCATCATTGGGCATCCTTAGTATTTGGGCTAGATTGTCCCTCGTATAACTCCCCTTGTCTTGCCTGTCAGACACAGTTTGGTGCTTGGTTTTTTGCAATATACGTTTGCCATTAGTTTGAATGGGGCTTTTTAGCCAAAATGGTCCCTGAGAATTGCATAACACGTCACTTTGGTCCCTAAGATTGAAAATCAATAGAAATGGTCACTGAGATTGTCCATCATCCATTATTTTGGTCATTCCGTTAAAAACTCCGTTAAGTGTCTTGGAGCTCTTGGCTAAAAGTTTGGGCAATTTTCAAAGCTTCATAACTCAATTGTTTCTTGTTCAAATTCGACCCATAATATATCAAAATGAAGATAGGAAAGTGTAGAACACGATTATACCTATTTGGAAGCCCAATAGTTGCCGGAGATGGCCGGAAAATAGCCTGAAGATGACTGGTCCGCAGGAAAACTGGAAAACTCACTAGAAACTGGGTAAAATTTAAACGTTCATAACTTCTTCAATACTCAACGAAATCGAGCGATTCAAAAACAAAAATCATACTTCTCAACGAGACAAAGAGAATGGTACCCTTTTTTTTATGGCTAAAGTTCCGTGGTTTGGCCGAAAAACGGCTCGAAAATGGCAATCTGCATCTTGAGTTAACCACTTTTGAGCCATTTTTCGGCCAAACCACAGCAAATTAGCAATCTAGAAAGGTACCATTCTCTTCGCCTCATTGAGAAGTATGATTTTTTTTTTGTATCACTTGATTTCGTTGAGTATTGAAGAAGTTATGAATGTTTAAAGTTTACCCAGTTTTAGGCGAGTTTTTCAGTTTTCCCACGGATCAGTGACTTTTCAGGCTATTTTTCGGCCATCTCTAACAACCATTGGGCTTTCAAATTGGTATAATCTTATTCTACACTTTCCTATCTTCATTTTGATATATTATGGGTCGAATTTGGTTAAGAAACAATTGAGTTATGAAGCTTTGAAAATTGCCTAAACTTCCAGCCAAGAGCTTTAGGACACTTAACGGAATTTTTAACGGAATGACCAAAATAATGGATGATGGACAATCTCAGGAACCATTTCTATTGATTTTCAATCTCAGGGGCCAAATTGATGTGTTATGCAAATCTCAATGCCCAGTTTGGCTAAAAAGCCATTTGAATGGTGCCTTTGTGGGGCATTTGTTAGGCCTTAAGGCGCACAATCTGTAACGCCCCGCCCCGAAACATTTGTTTTGGAATATAATTTTCATGATAGGCCAAATTAAACTCTTGCTTATTTAACTACCATTAGTCACAATTCTTTATTTAAATTTATTAATCACTCACAAAATCTATAACCAAAATTTAATTACCAAAACATAAGATTTAATTTTATAATTTATCACCAAATTTCTTTTCTTAATTCAAATTCCCAACAAATGATAAATCTCAATTATTTAAGGCTGCATCTAACCTAGTTAGACTACCTACGTACTCTTGAGTGGGATCAAGCCTTTCGTAGTTCACCATTCAACCTCTTATCCATTCCCGAAAATACTCTAATAATGGGAATATTTAACATTAGCTTTCAAAATTGAATCACACCAAATAGGTACAAATTACGAATTTAAAATATCAAAATCTACATGAAAAGACAGCATCGGCCCACTGGCCACTCGCCGCCGCGGATGGCGGTTTCCGGCGAATGGACCAACTCTAAAAATTACCAAATTTTACAGGCAAGTAGAGTTCAAACAACTCTGAAGTCCAATTCGGCCGGGAAACACCTCAAATCGCCATCAAACCGTCGGAAACCCTTGAATTGGGTGTTCTTGATTCGACTCCAGAAACCTCCGATGCCCCAACCAATGCACAAGCTTTATTCCTGGCCTCAAGTAGAGTCCAAAGGTTATGGTAATTGAAAGATTTAGCTTCAGGATTTGATGAATCGCCACCACGAACCCGATACACAAACCGTCAGTTTTTCACAATTACAAGCCCAAATTTCATCAAATTTGGGGTGGAATGGGTAGATGGGGGGTTGTGGAAGAGGTTGTAGGTGGTGGATGGGTGAATTCCGATTGAAAAATAGCAGAAATTTGTCGAAATCAAACCGGGTCACCGCCGGGTACACGGGTCGATGGGATGGGAACCAGTTTCTTCCTCCTTTTCTTTTCTCTTCTTTCCCCTCATTTCCCTCTTTCTGATTGGTCCCGTCCTCTTCTTCCCCCTTGATTCGCCCACCCCCTCTCATTTTCTCTCCTTTCTTTCCCATCACAGCCACACACGTGGCACATCCATTGCTCCAAAAAATCTGGAGCCTTCTAGATGAGGCCAAAATTACAAAAATGTCCCTAACTTTAAACATTAATAACTTATTTGTTATAACTCCGTTTCACGAACAATTTTCGCATACGCACTCGCAAGGTCGTCCTCTATTTAAATATACCAAGAAATACGATAAAATGTATGAGGATAAAATACGTCCTCATATAATTACATTAACCAACTAGGGGCATTTTCTTCATTTCCCACTTATTGATAAATTTTGCAATGTAAATTATAATAAATCCCTGAAACAAAATTCTAAAATTTCTCTAATCAAATTTTCATAACCATAAATCTATTTATTCTAAATTTCCTCCACATATTCATACATTTTAAATTTTCAGGGTATTACATTCGGTCCCCATTAAAATAATTCTTGTCACAGAGATTTCTACCATCGAATAACGAAAAACAATTTTAAAGCTAATCCCACCATTCCATTTATAGTGAATAAAATCATAACCTTAGTCTACGATTTTATTCAAGCTTCAAAAATAAATCGTTCAACGATGCAATCATCCATACTTAGATTTATTTCTCATTTTTCATTTTTTTTTCTTTTTAAACATCAAGCCATAATTCTCATTCATGAATAAGTACTAGAATATTAAGCCACATCTACCATTGGCTAAATAAATACTAGCATAAGAACCACAATCATGGGTAAAACTACTTACCATCATTGGCTATACATAGCTGTTACTTTGATTCCTTCTCAAAATTTCTAGCCACAATTACTGGCAATACTAGATATCAGAAAATTTTTGCCATATTCATTTTGGCAAAACAATTATCATATATTCCCATCGTAGCCATCATTGGCCAAATAAATATCATAATTTCAAGCCATAATCATCAGTGACTAAGTAAATATTTCAATTTCAAGCCAAACCAACAGGATTGGCAACCCAAATGTCAAAAATTCCAGCGAAAATCATTGGAACTTCTAATCACAATCACTGTATAAAAAATGAGGAATTTAGAACCAACCCACAATTTCCGTTTAAAACTTGAGTATGTTTGAGAGTTGAGAGAGTATTTTACATGCATCCCTTGCTGTTTTTTAACTCTTTAGGGATATGATTAATTGTGACCTCATCTCTCCAATAGGCTAACAATTGAGTGACAGCCATGTAATATCCTACCATTATGATATGCCTACACTTGTATGCCCCATTCAATTGATTAATCACTAACTCTAAATCTCCAAAGACATCTAGTTCTCCTAGCTTCAATTTATCATGATTTTTAAGCCAGTAATCAGTGCCTTATATTATGCCTTATTGTTGGTATCATTATCATAATCCAAGAAGAAGGAATAACAATGGGGGACACCTTGAGAGTCAATAATAACCATCCCATCACCTGGAGCCCATTGTGTGCATGATCCATCAAAATATAGCTTCCATGAGGTGATCCATAAGCTGGATATTCTTTTTATCTCTTGCCAGACCCAATCTTCCTTGCCCGAGTTACCTCCACTTGGTGGAAACTGATAGGATTAAATGCACACCACAAAGTAGCACACAAATGTCCTATTGATTTTCCTTATTAACACTAAGACTTGTCAATTGTAGCATATGAAAATAAGGGTCTTTCCCGCAGAAGATTGTTTTATCTAACTACTTAAAATGTCACAAAAACTGGGCTGCTGTCACTAGTGACCAGCCACCGAAAGAGTTTGAGTCATCACAAGGCATCGTAAGTACTGATGTTGTCTTACTTATCCTAGGAATTGGTTCACATGTTAATCGCAATTAACAAGTACTACTCTAGAACATATGTAGGTCCATATTCGACAAGGGCAGGCACACACATATTCATAGTATTAGAATCCTAGATATGCTTACTAAGTATGCATCCGTAGAAAACACATAAAGAATTCATCAATGAGACAAGTAGTGAATCAATTTTCATCCGTTCATAAAAGTAACTCAAACGAAATGTCATAACAAACTTGCAATCACATTTGGGGCTTCAAACAGCCCCTAACTACTAAAAATTTAGTTACACAATCCTTAAGCTAAAACAAAAGATAGACATGAGTTTGAGAAAATAGAACCGAAAGAAATCGACTAAGGCTCTCTCTTTCCTTCCTTCCCCAACACTACTTTTAAACCAATTCTTGCTGCATCATTTTCTTCTCCTTAACTCACCCACTAATAGCCATTTAGTGATGACAATAAGTGAGAGGAAATGGTGAAACAATTGTAACTCCTTGGGTAGCCTTTATGCCAATAACTCCCTCTTAATCCTCATCTTTAATTCCATTTCCTCTGATATTTGAATAGGTGTCAGCTGGCTTGTTCTTGATTGCATCAGTTTTGGCTGGTAGATTTATTGGATTTATTGCTTTCAATGTTTTCTTGTCAGTTACAAACTGCTCAGCCTCTTGGAAACCTTTCAGTGTTAAAACGGCCATAACTTCTTGTAGAAAAATGATATTAACAATCCGTGAAATGTTCCAGAGAATAGACATCTGTAGCTTTCCAACCATATAAGGCTCATTCTCTAATTCATTCTGAGTGGTCCACAACTTGCTTCCAAAATCAGCTGACGTGCACAGGCAGTTTTGACGAATTTGTTACTTAAAATCTCACTTGTGCTATTTTTCTTTTTTTTTGCTTGACAAATCCTACAAAACACAAAAACAAAGTAAATAGCTCAAAAATATAAGGAACTAACTAAGAAAAGACAAGTGAATTTGATATAAAATATATATAAATATGAGCTTGTCAGAAACCAAATACTTGCAACTTCCAAAGTACCAGGAATATTGATCAACTCCTTTTCAGGTTCTTGGTGTTATGTCAAAAAGTCTGTAATTACTGGCAGTGAAATACAAGGTCAAACATAACTTCTCAACTGGAGTATATCTTATTTCCACCTCAGTAAAGATTCTACTGAGATAGTATATAACTTTTTCTTTTCCTCCTTCATTACTTTGAACTAGCAAACTCCCAATAGATTTCTCTGATGTTGAGATATAAAGTTTCAAAGGTTTATCCCTCTGGGAAGGCGTAAGCACTTGAGGAGAGGACAAATAAGTCTTTACTTTGTTAAAAGCTTCTTGATGTTAAGGGCCCCACTCAAATTTGTCTTCATTCTTCAATCTTAACAAATAAGTCAAAGGTTAGATCTTGCCCGCAAGATTAGCAATGTATCTTCTTAAAAAGTTAATCTTTCCTAGCAACCTCTGCAATTACACTTTGTTAGTGTGTGCAAGTGACTCTATTATGGCTTTAGCTTTATTCTTGTCAACTTCCACACCTCTTTGATGGACCAAGAACCCCAAAAAGTTGCCTGATCTAACTCCAAAGGCACATTTCTTGGGATTCATCCTCAACTTGTGAATTCTCATTCATAGCAACGCTTGTCTGAGATCTTCCAAGTGTTGCTCTTCCGTCTTGGACTTCACCACTGTATCCTCAATGCAAACTTCCATGATATGCCCGATAAGGTCATGAAAGATAACATTCATAGCTTTTTGGTAGGTAGTCCCAGCATTTTTCAGCCTGAAAGGCATGACAACATATTCACATGCTCATATATGACCTGGGCATCTAAATGCAGTCTTATGTATATCTTCCTTAGCCATTTTTGTCTAATTATATCCAACATTCCCATCCATGAAAGATAATACTTTATGTTTTGCAATTGGATCAATGGAGAGGTCAGCCATAGGCATAGGGTATTCATTTTTAGGGGTTGCCTCATTAATATTTCTATAATCCATGCAACATCAAATGAGATTAGTTTAAACTTTTAACTAATAAAGCCCACCTTCATATTTTGTAGGCCTGATAAAGCCCGCCTTTACTAGCCTTTTAATCTCTTCTTTAACTTTCTCTTCTATCTCTTTTGATATCCTTCTTGGATCTTGTTTCACTGACTTGTATCCTTCCTTTATGGGCATTTTGTGTTCTACCAACTCAGAGCCTAACCCTGACATCTATGTGCAATGCCATGCAAAAGATCAACTATTTTCGCCCGATTTGCAGGCTCTAGTAGGCTACTAAGTTGTATTGGCCTTGGATCCTCCTTAGTCCTCAAATTAATGGTTTCCAAAGGGTATTGAACTTCAGGTGTTGGCTTATTGGGATTTGTAGACAAAAATTCCATCAACTTTAGGGCCTCGGGCATATCATCAGGATAATCCAAGTCATATATACATTATGCCATATGTACAACAGCTCTTATATCTTCTTCTCCAAAAATTCCTCTTTCTTGGTTATCTTTGGTGGCTAAAGTTCTTTCTTCCCACTCTGCCATTTCTTTGGCTGAACATTGCTTGATTTCTCTTATTTCTCTCCCATACTCTAGTAGTCCCTTAATTAAGGACTTGACTGCTACTACTTGGTCATTCTTATTCTGGTCAGTCATCATTGATAGTGGTGGGCCGGGATAATGTAAGGTCTATCCCATTCCTCCTTAGTAAGAAGCAATCTTTGTTCCAAGAGCTTTTAGGCCATCACCCTGGTAGGGCGCCCATTCTGATCAACTCCTAAACATTGTAGAATCCCAATACTAAGATTGTAGAAATTAGCCTCAACAACATTGGTTGTGGGGAGAAATGACTATGATTCGGCCTCCAATATCTCCTAAAATCCTTGCTCTACAGTAGTTGGTTCATGATAGATAGCAATTTGTTGGTGAAAAATAAATGGTATAGACAAGCTCTGGTGTATCCAATCTCTTCCCAACAAAACCCCATAAGTAGAGTTGTTGTCTACTACAAAGAACATCGTCAAGATCTTCTTGGATCCCATATCTACTTCCAAAGGCAATATACCATGTGTTTTAGTAATGGCCCCAGAAAAACTAGACACTATGAGGTCTGTTGGGATAAGGTCTTCCTCACATTTGCAAAGTCTCTTCAACTGCCCAAGTGATAGCACATTGATTGCTGCCCTCCATCTACCAACACTCTTTTAAAAATAAAAAACAAAAATCATCTCCAAATGAGTTGTCACATATATAGGTTTTAAATGGTTTTCTAATGCCAAACTTGGCTTTTTGAACACCATTTCATCAGTATAAACCCTATCTGGCACTTTTTGCATAAGATTGGGCAAGATTATCAATCTTGATTCTTCTCTGCTAGTTTCTTCAATGTTTACAAGAGTCATCATTGCTTCTTGTGACAAATAATCTTCTTGCATCACAATTGGTTGATATGGCTCAGCAAAAACATGGAGGACAACACATAAGTCATGTTAACATGAAAGTTGCTAAGTCCAGGTGCCCTTCCCTTTTTCTCTCCAATCTAGCACATAAACTAATCCGTCCAAGCTTATGCATCTTTATTTAACATCAACTCTGGTGCTTCTTCTTCTTCTTCTTCTTCTTCTGTTGGACTTATGTTAAAATCAAGTAGTTGTTCTGGGGTTCCAAAAGGTGTGCCCCCTTGTGATGGTGGGAGTACCCTTCTTTCAGGAGATATGGTTCTAAAATGAATAAGCACTGGGTTCCAACTTATTGTAGGTACCATAACCATGCTTTCTTGGTTTCTTCTTAACACCTTGTACTTCCCAGGGTAATGAGTTTGAGGAATATGTCGCCCCCTCCTTCAGTCATGCTGTTAACCTTTTCTATCTTTTTCCTGCTTTTCAAGCTTAGCTGTCTCTCACTTCCTTGAACAAACTTCTCAAACTTGATGTTCTCAAATGCTTCTGATATGGCAGTGGTTTTCAGTGAATTCATATGAGTTTTATGTTGCCTCTAAACCCTTCTTATCATAGATGCCCCTACTTCTCTCACAAGTCTTCCATCTCTTCCTACCACATATCGTTTTTGGCCTAGTCATGGTCTTCTCTATTCTCCCTGGTCTGGTGCTACCATGACTGGTGGAATAGGGCACTTGGACATCTTTTCAACGTGGTAACCTCCCATATTTACCTTCTACTTCCTTTGAAGATTCAAAATCCCTAAACACCTTAGACAAATTCTTGGGTTCTGAATCTCCTCCCAACCTATGAAACACATTCTTAGAGGTCTCTGTTTTTAACTCTGAGGCTTGGAAATTAGCCATGTGGGCATCTTGTTCTTCCCTCTCTTTTCTTTTAACTAACTGTTGGTCAATAATGGCATATGGTGCTGGTACCTTTAACTCACATTCACATTAGCATTTACTACATAAAACAACTCCTTGATCACAGCAGCTTGAGGACTTTCGAGCAACCTCTTGCTACCTTTTGTAGGCTTATTTGCGCCTCTCATTTCTCCTCCTATATTCAAAGTGGCATTTCCCTTCCCCCTTTCAACCCAATTGAGGTTTATCATATTAATTGGGGCTTCAGGGAAAGGGTCTATGTCAATCATCATGTTAGCCTGGGGCTTATCAACAACTTCCCCTTGACTATCAAGTTTTGAATCCAGTCTCTAAACTACACACAATTGGTGATGGAATGATTGAAAGTACAATGGATCTTGCAATACTTCTTCCCCCTTAGTTCTTCAGGCTTGGGCATCTTCTTGGTGTTGTTGGGCAAGATCACTCGAGCCCTCACCAGCTCCTCATAGATGTCAGCAGCCTTGGTTAAGTCGAAAGGGTATGATTAATACTTTGGGGGCTTAATAAGAACAAATCCTCCATCATTTATCACAATCTTTTGATCCTTGATTGGTTGAACCAAACCCTTCACTGTCAAAAGTTTGAAAGGAGTAGTCATCTTTACAACGCATAGCTATATTCCTTCACCAAGACTATCATCACTTTCCCCTGTCTCTAAGCCTTCAAACTTTAACTGATGTCTTGGTGCTTTATTTCCATAGAAATAGGGTTCTTTAGAGGAGTTCTTCACTTGTCGTTCTTCAGTCAATAGCCTTTCATATTTGGTAGTTGCAATCACTAACTCCTAAAGCTCATTAAATTGTACATCATAGAACTTCTTCCTTAGATATAGCATTAAAGCTTTCTAGGCAATGGGTATTAGTAGAGCATGGTTAATGGAGAACTGGCACCTCAACCTGGTCTTTCTAACCTCATCATAAAATCCTCTATAAACTTCTACTAAGTCATTAATAGTCATCTCAGGCTCCATTCTATAGAACTGCTCATGAAATGCCATTTTCATCTGCCCCTAATTGACAATAAAATTAGGGGGCAACAAATAGTATCATTGGGAAGCCAATCCCACTAGAGAGTTCCCAAACAATCTTAACTTGTAGTTGGGATTACCCTCAAAAGCCACACAGTAATTCGAGAATTTAAAAATATGGTCTCTAGAGGGCACATTACAATCTTCCCCACTAAAGGTTGGAAAGGTGGGAATCTTGAAATTAAGGGGAAAATGGTTCTGCTCAACCATATATGCAAGTACGGCTTCTAGTATGTGACCCTAAACATCAAGCGGGCTTGAGGTTGGGCATTTTGCATCACCATTCTCCTTAACTTTGCCAGTTCATTCCTGAGTTTCTAATTAGCCATGTTGTTATTCGGGGAAAAATAATTCGTCAATTTCATACCGTGGTCTATGCCCGAGAAAACATCTCTTGTTGCATCGTTCTTCCTCCAACTAGCTTATCTTCCCCTTTATTAACCAATGATGGTGGTCGATAAGGTGAAGGTTTTCTTCCATCTTCGGGCAAGCTTTTGGTACTAGTGCCCTCAGGTTGGATGGGCAAAGTTTTGTTCCATCTTGCCCATCTGGCTTCCTGACCTCTAATGGTGGTGGCAAGAGGTTTGGCAAACCTGACTCTTGTGGCTCCTCTCTAATGTCCTCTTGGTGACTAGTTCTCGTCTGCTCATTCTTCTTTCGGGTAGTTGGTTCTTTCTCCAGATCTTAAACTGGACCTCCTTCATTAACAGCTTCCTCCTCTGGTGGGGAGTATTCTAACTCCAATTTTCTCTGCAATGTCCTTGTCAAAGAGCATAGCCTGCTAACTTCCCCCATGGTTTCTAGGGAGATTTTTTCCATACTTCTCATCACTTGCATCATGGTCGCTTGCAAGTCTTCATTAGTTACTTTTCCTTCAGACTTTTTAGAAAAAGTTGGGCTCTCTATGATCCTGGGACTGAGTGGGGAGGGAAAATCTCCTGGGTGATATGTGATGTCTGCTTCTGTCGGGCAAAGAGGTTGCCTGAATTCTACCTTTCACTTGAATGTTCAATCCTTCCTTTGTCTTGGCATACAATATTACAAGATATTGTCCCACCGAGCGTGCCAAAATTATGTTCGAGCTGGATTGTCCTTTGCATAACTTCCCTTGTCTTACTTGTCGAGCAAAGTTTAGTGCTTAGTTTTCTACAATATATGTTTGTCATTAGTTTGAATGGTGCATTTGTGCGACCTTTGTTAGGCCTTGAGGCTTATAATCAAAACTAATATAAGTCTAAGCGTGCCACTGTTTTCTTTGTTTAACTTGGTTGTTCAATTAAATGTTTACTTGCGCCACAAGTCACTTAGACTCCTTAGTTGATAAAGATTGTTCATAGATGGGTTAAGTCTGTACTAAGTTCTTTTCTTGCCTTTAGATCAAGGACTTTTATTTATAATATCATATGTTTGTTTAGGAAGGATTTCAAGGTTACTCAAATTAGTTCCTTAGTTATCAATTTGAGCTAACAACGAGGAAACAAGATTAATCATAAATAAGACTTGAATAGAAGTAGTTGAAAATGGCATAGGATCTTGTTAAAGATGAATAAACAACATATCTACTTTATATAAAAACAAATAAAGGAGACTCGGGCAAGATTACAACCTTGTCAGGCAAGGTTCGTCTTCTTGCAACCACTTCTCCTTGTATTTTACAGAGACAAAAGTCTTGGAAAATGAGATACAAACAAGGTTTACTAAAGGGATTCGATACTACAACAAGGGGAAAGGTAGCAGAGCTTCTAAAAATTGACAAAAGAGAACTTTCTATGGTGGACTTGCAACTGAAAAGGGATGAACAAACTTAAAGCTATCTGGTTTTGCTATTAAGTTCAGAGTTGAGTATGTTTGAGAGTTGAGAGAGTTGTTTACTCGCATCCCTTGCTGATTTTATAAACTTCTTAGCCCGAGTGTCCAAGTTTTCTTTTTTGGTGATGGCTTCCAGAGCATGGTGAGTCATCATCTGCTTTGTTAATTACCTACCCATGCCATGGAAAAGTGCTTTTTGCTGAGGGTGAGCTGCCCTCTGTCACATGTCACTTCTCACATAGGCGTGTTGCCTATTAGTTGTCAGAAATGATTTTTAAATTCATCATGGGCTGCCACCTTTCCCAGCCCAATTCCTTTCTGATTTTTGCACGTCTGGGCCTTCAATTGCATTGAGCCCAATATTAAATATCCACCAAACACCTAGATGTGACAAGCAAACAAAAGAAATCGTATAATAGTATTTGATGTGTTATAAAGTAAAGAATTTTATCTAAAATAGTTTCAATACAAAGTAAAGTATTGTTGATGATGTTGTGAGGTAGATTCCTCCTTATATTGTGTACGTAAAGGACAAAAGAGGAAAATTCCTCCTTATATTGCCTTCTTTGGGATGGGTATCATCATCGAGGAAGACTACACAACTTAGAAAGTAAAGCTGTACAGACATAACTCTCCGGTGCAGATGCTCGGATCTTTTTCACCACCCCTGTGGATTGTTCCTAATACATCATAGAGTACCGACATTTACGTGAAAATCCAACTGTTTTCTTTTTCGTTGTAGTTCTTAGATACAATTAAAATAATAGCAAACGTAACTCGTAATTTGGTGAGAGAAGAAAATGAACAATTGGTATTTCTTCAATTTATATGCATTTGAACTGGTAAGGTCATCCGTACAGCATTGAATAAAAATTCATATTCCGAAAGGCAGAAGAACGAAAATAATACATCTTCAGTGGGATTCCACATCTCGAGGCACTTTTCTAGAGTAACATGAGATAATATTTTGTGTTACCCTAGCAATGGTTAATTCTTTGTACATTGATCTCACCAGATACAGATTATGACTCTCCAAAGCTTATGCGTCCTCCTGGCGATTTTGCCAAGTTTACGAGCAATGAAATTCGGTAGTAAAAATACAGGGCGCGGAGCAGCTGGAGGAGTGTTTTCTCTCACAGGAACGACTTCGGTGATTAAAGAAGTTGATCCTCCATTGCTGCTGCTGCTTTTTCTAAGATAGAAGCTTCGGCTACCGACATCTCCAATTACTTCCGATTTATCCAAACCTATTCAATCAAAATGGTCATGATCAACAAAATCTGCAATTCTTGTTAGAAAAGCACAAAATCAAACAGAGAGTCAGCAAACAACTTCTTGTTATTGCCTTGGTCTAGCATATGGTGAAAATTTTGAATCATTCAACACGGAGAAGATTTCACTAGATCCGAAGCATAATTGAAAGCATATAAATTAAAAACCGAAGCCCAGTAAAGGACGTTATTGTCCGATTGCCCATGTGCCACATTTCTTGTAAGTTTGGCTTTCATATAATATAGGAACCAACAAGAAAACAATGTTAGCAGAACAACTTGCCAATGAATAGGGAGGAAATTATTTGGCTTTTAGTATACTCTGTTGACGGTGACTTTCACAATAGTTCTAGCGAGTTTGATTCCTATAACACTATTGTTTCGGTAATATGAGCGAGTTTGATTCCTATAACACTATTGTTTCGGTAATATGAGTTCGATAGATTTGAGTTTAGTCTATTAATTGTAGGACCCTTCAATTGTTTCTTTTTTTCCCAATGAGGAACGCTAGGTATCAACCAACGGGAAATCATATTAACGTTGTCATAAGTTCATTGTTTAACTAAAGAACACGATTCGTCTCTTATTGGATAACAAGTTAGATGACTAAATGGATTCAGATTTAGGCAAATTCTTTTGTAAAGATAATCGTTAAAGGGTGACTTAAAAATAAAAGGTTTGGATTGTCAAGTAATATTGCAAAATTTACAAAATAAAGGAGAAGGTAAAAAGTGAAGGTACAATGGGGAAAGGTAAAGAAAAATCACTTACTTTGAAGGCTGAAGTAAGACTGATGCAACTCAAAGGACAATGCCTGGTGATCAAGCTTCGGAGTTCGACCTTCTTTGCTATATTTGTCTACAACAAGCTTAATTGTTTCTTCCACTGTAGATCCTAATTTAACCATGGTGCGCACCGGTCCGGGGCTTCCTTCAACTGACACATTCAAGACCACCTTTGCATCTTTCTTGTATCCCTAGATTGCATTTGCAAACCACATATCAGCTCCTTAAGCCATTGTACTGGAATTTAGACCAACCCAGCAGCAACCCAGAAAGGCATGCGGTCAAGTGAAATAAAACAAACCAGTCATGCCTAAATTCATTAAATTAACAGGATTGAATTTTTTTTTATTTTTTTTATTTTAACAAACGATATTATAGGTCAAAGACGAATTTGAACCACTTTATTGCAAACGATGCTTAGCCACTCTCCCAAAGTAATATCATTTGTTCAAAAAAAAACAAACAAACAAGGAAGGTTGAAAACTTTTATTGTCACTTCGTTTATGGTTTTCAATTTAGCCAATATTTTTCATAGGAAAATGAAAATTTAATTTTTAACCCTAACTAAATATAAACCATTAATTCAAAAAATAAAAAAACGTGCCACCAAACAATCCCACCTACAATTCAACTCCAATTCTTAACAGACAAACCAAAAATTCCCTTCCCAAAAAAACACAGCGAATGAAAAATTAAAAAGTTGCAAAAAGTTATAAGCAAAAAAGGAAACTTTTAAACGTTGACCGTACCTCGTTCTTCTGGGGAGAGAAGGGCAGGGGCTGCACCATCATCAGAGAAGGAGAGGAAGCAAAGATGTCCATACAAGTGTGAGGCCTGAACAAAACATCCTCCGGCTCCGACCGCATGGCTGGAACACGAAGAGCCTCCTTCTCCTCCTCCTCGTAGAAATCGCTGCCAATTGACCCCACCAATAGGGGAACGGAAGAGCATCGCTTGAGAATCTCAATAGGCTTGGAATGGTGCTGGTGGTGCTGCTTGGGCGATCGCCGAGATTGATGGGTCCTCCGGTGCGTCGAAGGAGATAGGTTCGGCGGTCTGGTTTTCTGGCCTCTGCTCACCTGAGATCGTCGCCGGAGATCCCTTTCTGACATAAAAGTAAATAATCGTAGCAGAAGATATGAATGGTAGGGTTGAGATTTGTGAAGAAATTATATATATATATATATATGTTTGTTTGCTTAATGGGTTTTGGAAGCTTTGAGAGGAGAGAACTGAGAAACGGAAGAGAGGAGGAGGAGGAAGTTGAAGAGGGAGGTAAAGTAGTTGGTGGGGGGATTTTGCGTGAGAGGGAAGAGAAAGATTTCCTTTACTTTCTGGTTCGTGCTGCATAGTGCGTGTCCATTAACTGCTGCTAAGGTTTTACCGAAACGCATTAAATTTATAAATAAAATTTTAAAAATTAAAAAATATAAAAATTGATAATTAATTTATTATTTAAACATTAATAAATTTATTCATTTTTATTAATAATATATTATTTAATTTAAAATTTTCATCTTTCTAACATTACCTTTTACCCCTTAATTTTTTGGAAAAAAAAAAACTAAAAACAAGAGCTCAAGCAAACTTATTCAACAATAAATTTACATCAAAACATCTCAAGTCGCCCTTTCCTTTTTTTTTTTTTTTTTTTTTGGTGTTATTATTTATTTACTTCTAATTTTTATTTTATTGAAGTTTACGTCAGTACTTTTGATTGGTGGGTTCGTGTCTTGGGCCAGATGTCCACAATGTCGAGTGGCTTAGGTGGTGGTGGTGCTTCTTTCATGCGACTTGCCTCAACTGAGAGAGAAAGATGGTGCTTTGTGTCTTTATGCTTTATATCTTGTCCAAGATGAAATTGTTTCACTTTATAGGATGTGATAGTAACGGTATAATCGTGTGGTGTTATGTAAAATGTTTTGGGTAAATCTCAATTTACTACCCTCAAATTTTGTGGTTTTTAACATTTTGTATATGAAGTTTTTTTCGTCCCAGAATCATACCTAAAGTGTTAATTTTGGGACTATCTCATAATCCATTAGTTTGGCTGTTAAGTCTCCCATTAACTGATGATGTGGCGCACATGTGGACAATAACTGGACGCCACATGTCATTAAAAATATACTAAAATATTAAAATAATTAATTAAATAAAAGTATTAAAAAAATAAAAATAAAAACCAGAACCCCTTTCATCTTCCGCACCCGACACCCTTCCATCCCCTCCATGACACACCCTGACTGGAGTTGAGACGTGCTGGTGGTCACGTGAGGGTGACGTAGCCAAGTGTGCAATAGAAGTGACAACGATATGAAAATATGAGTAAATAAAAACCAAAATTAACTAATTTACACTAGAGATAAATATAAGTAAGTACGAAGGCGTTCAAGCCAAGATACAAGTATCTAAAAGTGTAGGTAACATATGTGTAGTCCAACAGACTAAGTATTAATTATACAAGACAGGAAGAAGATTCCTACATTTATTTGGAAGACTGTCAGAATTGCCTGTAAGTCCTCGTGAACCACAGAGATATTCAACTAGCTAGAACATAGAGGGGCGCAAAACAAAAAATGTGAGTGGGCAAAAACAAAGCTTTCAAAAACATATTTATCTTTCTGAACATACTAACCCCTCATTGTAAAACCCGTATAATTTCCCAAAACATAACAATACATACGTATATAAAAGATCATGTTCAAGAGCAGTGAAAACCAAGGTATGCCATGTCAAAGTGTCTCAGCAATAAAAGGGGGTAAGCCAGGTGATATCAATCAATGTAAAATAGTATGCCAGCCAGAGTCACCTAATGTGACCTATACGGCTGAACATATAGCTCATCAAGTATGCCTGCACACAAGTCGGAACCATCTATTGTGGTCTGTACAATAGGGCTGGGTGTATATATGTACGCTCAAGTGCTACGATCATGTGAAGACTGTGCGAATAATCGCAGGTCACCTACGAGTCAGAACCACTTATTGTGGTATGTACGATAGGGCTATGCACCCAACTTGGATCCAATGTGAGCGTGCGGTGCGGGAGGTGAACATCACGTGAATGACTGTGCCCTGGCCACGGGCGGGAGCACTAACACCGACGTGCAGGATAATGAGCTCAAAATGCCACTACGTATAACCACACACAATGCAACTAATACCATCATGATGTACTCACCTGAAGCTTACTTGAGCCTCCGCAGCATCATTCAATACCATGCATAACTATACTAGGGCAATACTAAAATGTAATGCACTTATGACATGGCATTTAAAACATAAGTTCATTTAAAACAGGTTTTAGGAATCGTAAGCATATATACATATATAGAAAACAAAATCCCACTCACTGGTAAGTAGCAGGATCGTAACCCCCAAGTCTCGCTTGACCACGCTCATCCTCAGGGTACGTCTCACATATACGTGAAATAACTAATTTAACGTTAATTTTAAAGAACATACACAAACCCTATGAATAACATCTCATACATTGTTCAAATAGGGTGTTTGAATATATCAACGTAACCTACTCAACACCACGAACACCCCCATATTTTTAGAAAAATTTTCCGACGTTCCACGAGCTCTCACCAGCCGGCCAAGGCACAGCCACACACGCCGACCACGCACTGGCACGCTGACGGAATCCCTAACGGCGTTAGGGAATATGCTATTAAATAATATAATATTCTATTAAAGTTACTTAACGCCATCAATATATTCCGTCATTGTTAACAGAATATTTTCTTCCTTCTCCAGTGGGCTTCGCCGAAGCCACCGCCGGCAGCCGTTTGTTTCACCGATTTCTGGAAAATCTTAAAACTTTAATATCTTCATCATTTTTCAACCAAATTCCACAAATTTTATATGGATTTGAATCTCTCAACTGGAAGAACACAATCTTACCTATTTGAGGTCCTAAAGCCAATGGAAAGTGGTCGGAATAAGGCTTGGAACAACCGGCCAAACCTGCAACTCCGTGTTCTCACCTATTCCAACATTTAAACTGCTCCAAAACTAATCTAGGGTCCCTATTAAGTTGATTAGGACCCACCTTGAGCCTTTAAACCTTAGAAAAAGACCATGATCATGACGGAGCAAGATACACCTTGCCGGAGCTCGCGAGTTCACGACTTCCCGACGTCTATTCCTCGACCTAAGGGTATGGACGAACTTGTGGAGTCACGAGAAAAGTGATGGTGGTGTCTAGATACTTGATCCATAAGGTTTTATAGTGTTTGTGAGCTGGAAGTCTCGGATCATACGGACGGGGAGAATGGGTCGAGAAGATGAGGGAAAGAAGGTATGGGTGTACGTGTGTGTGTGTGTATCTGTGTGGGCTATGGGGTTGGGCAGAATAAAATAGTCACAAGCCCTAATTGGGCTATATAATTTAGGGCATAAACAAATGAGTCCAAATAGAAATAAAACCAACCCGATTTCACTTATTCGTTCGTAACATTTTCGTTACAAACCCGATTCGACCATAATTCACGTTGACGCGCTCGTGACGTCGAATATGATTTAATTACGTCAGCAAGAAAATTAATTTAAAACTTCATATGTATATCCACATCACTAAACCACAAGGGCATTATCGTCACTTTACACACTCGGTGAGAAAATATATATAATAATTCAGGACGGGTCATCACACTCCACCCCTCCATCCCCTCCACCCTCTTCGTCTTCTCCACCTGAGCACCCCTTTCTCCCATCCCCCATCACCCACCCCTTGCCCACCTGAGCCACCCTTTCTCCAATCCACTCCACCCAAATCAAATGTCAGAAAACCTTAAAATTTACATAACCCTTCTCCCATCCCCAATCACCCACCCATTGTCTTCTACCCAGATAAATTTAAGAGAAAAAAAAAGTAAATTTAAGAAATTAAATTACAAAATGTAGAAAAAAAAATTGCAAATTTAACAGACAAAAATTAAGATAAGGAAATGACCTTTTTGGGGTCTTAAGGAACACCATAGCCGTTGTAATACATCTGACCCACCAACACACAACACCTGCATGGAGCTATCACCCGCCTTTGCCTCCTTGAGCGTGTCCTGAAACCACCGCCGCACGCAGTTCGACACCACTCGGGCCAGAGGAACCCGGTTCTGCCCCTAGGAGCTCTCCATCCTCAGCTTCACCCGCTCCGGGTTGACCGGTTTCGGCTACGAGGACGAGACACTTGCTTTGTGCACCTAGGCCGCGGGAGCTTGTCTGCAGCGATGATTAGAGTCAAATCTTGGAACCGGATTGATGAAGGGAGTGTTTTTCCCATCAATGAAATCAATCAAAGTAAGTAATTTTCTTTTGGGTTTAATGGGTTTGATTTCTTATTGCGATTTCATAGGTGGGGTGCTTCTGGAGATCTGAAACTTCTAACACAGAGGGGATGGAGGGTTGGAGCCGTGGAGGGGGTGGAGGGGGTGGAGGTGGTGGAGGGGATGGAGGGGGTGTCGGGTAAGGAAGACGAAGGGGGTTCCGGGTTTTGTTTTGGTTTTTTTTTTTTTTTTTTAAATATTTTTATTTAAGAGAATTTTAACGAAAATCTCTTGGTAACTATATTTTTATACTAAAAAGTCAATTTTGGTACAATTTATTTTACCCTTTATTTTGTCCTTATCGTTAAAACTCAAAGTTTTCAAGCTATTTTCATTAGTTTTCTTTTTATTTAATTAATTTTTTTAATTTTAAAAAAAAATTTAATGATGCATGACGTCCCAGTCATTATCCACATGAGCGCCACGTCATCAGTTAACGAGAGACTTAACAGCCATACTAATGGATGTATAAGACTATCCCAAAATTAACACTTTAGTTATGACTCTAGGATGAAAAAACTTCATATACTAAATGTTGAAAACCACGAAACTTAAGGATAGTAAACTGAGATTTACCCAAATTTTTTCCTTCTAAATTTGAGTTTAGGATAGGGTGTTGATTCGTTGAAGCCAAGGGGGGAATGGTGTATTAAAGAAACTAGACCATGGAGTGCTTTGGTGGCATGAGAATGTTATGTTGTTACGTATCAGTTATGTTATATTGTTTAACTGTCAATATACTATGATATAAATGTTAATAATCTTTGCATTAACTTTTGCAATTGAATATTTTTCACTTATTCGCATGATATGTGTCCTATTTTACAGACACAAAAAAAAGGACTTTTAATGCATTTCAAATTACATTTTCCATTTTTCATCGTTAATTCCAGGCCATAAACATTAAAGGTCTTATTTTGTGTAAAATGTGACACGTGTTACTTGAAGAAGAGAAAAGTCCAAATACAAATGTTAGTGCAAAATTTCTAGTATTAATAAAAGAGTAATGCTACACTTATCTTATATTTGTACCATTATTTGGTAAGTCCTACTTTTATTAGAAAGATAGTGCAAATGATGGTACAAATATGTGGATGAGGATCCTCTCCATATCCTCTTTGTGAGGATCTTAGGGATCAATTTATCTTAGTCATTTATTGTACATCGTGCAACCAACTTTCGTTAGGTAATGTTTACGTTTAATTTTTAATAAAAAATTAAAAATGATTTCTGACTACAAGATAACTGATAACGGATAGGATAAATTGAACTGTAGGATAGTCACAAAAATAATCCGGAAAGATCATGTTCTCAAATATATGGTAAAAGTTGCATTTTTGTTAATAAAATACTTTGAGGCTCTGTTTGTTAGGCAGTCTTGACAAGGATTGGCTTAACTTAATTGAATAATTTTTTTGAGTTGGGCATAGAAAAATGATTACGAATTCAAATAAAATATTCAATGAAAAGACGAAAGCATATGAAATAAAATAAGAAGTTCATTACCCAATGAAATTGCTTCCACGCCAATTTACTTAGTTTCAATTATTTTGGGGCGGTTCGCATATGGACATCTAGATGACGAGTGCTAGCAATATGTAATAATATATATATATATATATATATATATATATATTTACATTTGGGCCGTAGATATATATCGACGGAAAATGACACTTTCCGGATCCTTTCCACCAAATCCACCTAATCAATCAATTCGGACCCTCAAAATTTGATCCAACGGCTGCAAACAAGAGACCCCCTTAAAAGTTATAATAATTTTAGCCGTTAGATCAAATTTCAAGAGTCTGGATTAGGTGATTAGATAAATTTGATGGAAGGGATCCGGAGATGATCCATTTCCGATATTGACAAACTAAATCACCTTCCACTCATAAAAGCACAAAGAAATGACCTCTAATTTGTAGTATACTCTCATTATATTATATTTTAGCGTTAATCTCAATTTACTATTTTGGTTTTTTTTTTTTTCAACATTTCATACTCCTTTGATGATGTGACGCTCACGTAGACAATGATTGGGCACCACATGTCAATATGGCACACATGAATATTAAAAAATTAAATAAAATTAAAAATGGTGATGCAGTGCAACGGTGGTGTGGTGACTATGGTTGTCTGTTGCCAGAGACGTGAAGAAAAGGGAAGATATGGGTTTGAGATAGTGACAAAGGGGGAGAGAGAGAGAGAGAGAGAGTCACGTCATCAGTTAATGGAGGTTCTGATGGAAAGCTTAACGGATGTATGAAAATGTCACAGAATTATGACTTTAGGTACCCGACTGAGATAACAAAAATTAGTGTATGAAATATTAAAAGCCAAAAAATTTCAAAGTAATAAATTGAGATACACCCTATATTTTATGTTTTAAGAAATATATTTTAAGAAAATTGTGGTCACATCGTTCAATCTTAATTCATAATAGATAGTTATTTAAATTTTGTTGTTCTACTTTCTTCTTCATGCTTGGATGAAAATTAAACAATAAGTGACCACAGTTTAGGAGAACAAAACTGCTATGTGCTGATAAAAACATTGAAAAGAACAAGAGAAATGCTAAGAAGACTCTTTCAAAAGTAAGATTATGCATGAATTCTTTGTCATCATGTTTTTGATACAAAGTTTTATAATATTGACGCAAAAATTAATATTAAACTGTGAGGTGATAAAGAATTCATAAATAATCTCACTTTAAAAGCATCTCCTTAACATTCGTCAAAGAACAAGAAAGCAAACATTAAGTTCCATATTCCGTCGAGCCAATGAGGCCACGAAGACGGTGACTTCTCCAAGATTTAAAGTAGAAGAGATGCAGAAAATCAAAGGACACATCACGCTATGGCCAACAAGTTGTTGTCGACGTATCTACTTTGTTTATTCTAGAGAGTCAAGTGAAATTGTAAACTAAATTAACTTTTGGGGTCCTTAAGGCTTATAAATAAATATATATACACACATATATATTACTTCTTTCAGGTATAGGCACTTTTCAAGATACACAATATTCCACTTTGCAATCACAATACATTTTACGTTCAGTCACAAGTCACAATTTAAATATATAAATTTATGGTCTAAACACGTGACAACACGCAAATTAGATGATGTATGTACTAAAGTTAGGCGAGGTTTTTGAATGGATGAATGGTAAATTATGTGAAGAAGTTTATTATTTTTTGAAAAGAATGATGTAACGACGTTAAACTTGAGTAGCTTGTATTTTAGTTCTTTGTTTGACTTTTGAATTGATATATAAACTAAAACGTCCTAGTTAATCTAAAGTCTTGTGAGATTTGGTACGTCATCTCGAAATTCCTTTTAGCATTTTAAGCACTCGAGTGGGTTTGGAATGGTATATTTTCTAGACTTACAACATGGGCTATAAAAGTCAATGACTCACTCTTAATTATTTTATTTTTTTTCTAGATTAATTTAGATAGTAAAGGAATGCCTCACTCTTAATTATTATTATTATTATTATTTTTTCAAATGATAGATTGAATGTGAATCGATACGTGATTTATATTTCTTGGCTTACTCTTTTTATTATTTAGTCTCATCTTAGCTAATTACGCAAACATGCTAACTGTTTCAACCACAACAATTGCTAGAGAAATGTCTTAAGTTTCACACTTGTGGATCACATTTAAAAAACCATATAAAACTAACCATAGTACTCGATGTTAATAGAGTCGTGATTGGTTTAAAAATATTACGGATTTTAGTTATGCAGCCTTACATCCGACCCACGATTAGTTTGCTGTGCACAATTTATTTCTACAACTTTTCGCATACCATACGAACAAAACTGATTAACAACTTCTTCAGTTATATAATCAAAATAAACAAATATATTAGGTTCCATCTGATAACCATTTCATCTAAAAAAAAAAAAAGATAAAAATGTGATTTTTCGTTAAAAGTGAACAGTACCGAAAGTGTTTTGTTAAAACTTCCTAATTTCTAACCCGAATCCTACCCAACTATTTTGGACGAGGATCCTCCCCAGATGCTCTTCGTGAGAGTCCCAGGATCGCTTCATCGTACATCGTGTAGTTAGTTTTCGGCAAGTACTGTTTGTGTTCAATTTTAAATTAAAAAAATTCACAATAATTTATAGCTACATGATGTACGACGAACAAACACAATAACAAAGTTATCTCCGGAATCCTTACAAAGGGAATCCGGATAGGATCCTATTCCAACTATTTCGGCCAAAAAAATATAAAAAATACCTTCCCAGATCATGGATGTGCATGTTACATGTTACACTCGTGATTTTGTAGTTGCATATTTACTCACATGGAATCCATCCAGCTACAGCCTGGAATCTTGGCGAACCCCTTCTTCTCCATGACCTTTCTCAATCTCCTCTCATCGTCCCATCTCGCAGCAGAAGCATAAATGTTGGCAAGAAGAACGTAATAACCGCTTTTATCAGGCTCCAACTTAAAGCAATTCCGAGCAGCAGTCTCCCCAAGCTCAACATTGTTGTGTAATGAGCAAGCAAGAAGCAAAGCTCCCCAAACCCCGGCTTGAGGCTGCATTGGCATGCTTCTTATTAGCTCAACTGCTTTGTCCAACTGTCCTGCTCTGCCTAAAAGGTCGACCATGATTCCATAATGATCGCCCGATGGCTCAAGTCCATGTTCTTTCATGGAATTAAAGCATCGGTAGCCTTCTTCAACTAGACCGGCGTGGTTATAGGCAGTTAGCAGTCCAGTGTATGTTACCACATTGGGGCAAATGTCGGCATTTACCATATCTTCAAACAACTTGGTTGCTTCAACTGCCTTACCATTTATGCCGCATCCCAAGATCATTGCAGAATATGCAACTACATCTCTCTTTGTCAAGCCATGAAACAACTTATATGCCCTATCAATGTCTCCGCATTTTGTGTACAAATCAACTAAAGCAGTAGCCAAATGATCATCTAATTCAATTCCGTGCTCACTCATATAGAACTCAGCCCACAACCCAAATTTCATATCTCCCAGTTGAGAACTAGCAGATATAACACTAGCCAAAGTCGTCTCATTTGGTTGAATATTCACTTCCAGTTTAAGCATCTGGTTGAACAGTTCAATGGCCTCCTTTGGTTGGCTATTTTGTGCATAGCAAGCTATCATGGCATTGAACAAGAGCACATCTCTTTCACTCATCTGATCAAAGAGTTGACGAGCGGACTCAACATTGCCGCATTTTGAGTACCCGCTAATGATCGTGATCCAAGAAACATTATTTCTTAACGGCATGGCATCAAAAATGCCTCTAGCCGATTCCACTCTTTCACATTCCACATAACCACTAATCATTGCATTCCAAGAAGCCAAACTCCTCTGTGGAATTTGTTGAAACAAGAAATATGCCTTGTCCATATTTCCCATCCTCGCATACCCCGAAACCATGGAATTCCAAGACACAACATCCTTATTTGGAATCTCATCAAACAGCACCTGAGCCTCCTCCATATCCCCAGATTTCAAATACCCGGACAAAACAGAATTCCAAGAAACCACATTCTTCTCAGGCATTCCATCAAACACCTTCCGTGCAGTTTTCATGTCGCCGAGTTTCGAATGGAAATCAACGAGCGCAGTTTGTACATAAACACACCCACAAAACCCAAATTTATAAACCTGGGCATGGATCGATATCCCACCCAATTCATTCAAAATCCTTGCACATGCCCTAAGAGCAGAGGACACAGCAAAACTAGATGGGCAAAGTCCGAGCCTTTTTATCTTAAGGTAAAGAGAGAGAGCCGTTTCGTACTGGGAATGCAGAGAGAAGTAACGAATGGCGCAGCTCCATGAAAATGCATCTGGGTTTTTGAGATTGTGAAGGATTAGGTGCACGTAGCGGGCGGTAGCTGCAGAGAAGGTGAAATCTGAGTGGAGGACTTGGCGGAGCAAGAGGGTTTGGAGGTGGTGGAGGCCATTGGATATAATGGGTGCGTGAACTTGTTTGAGTTGCTTCAGGGTTAGAGATTTGTCCAGTAGAAATCTAAGATTTTGACCATTTGGATTCATCTTCTTGTTCCCTTCATGATTTACCACAATGAAGTGAGAACTTCTAGGATCGAGTTTTCAAAGCCTCCAAGTTTTTGGGAAGTTTTTACGTCCAGATAGCGGCAGAGAAGGGAATGGATGCGCTTGGGCTGGGCGCCGAGTTAAACTTGGGTGTCCTTGGGTTGGGCCTCTGTTCGTTTTTTGGGTTTTTGGTCAAAAAAGGCGTTCTTTTGTTCTGTCTTTTTATCTGAGCAAACTTGAGTGCCTTCAGTAGTATTAGGCATCTTAGGGAAGTTATGGATCGGGAAGGGAATAAAAAGACATTAGATAAACAATTGCATTTGTAGTGGACGATCAAGCACCGTTGGAAAAGTTTCTCATGCAAGTCCAAATTTGACCAAGTGTCCCTCATGATTCACGCACCATGTAAATTTAAAGAAGGAGAAGGGCCATTTACAAATACTAGGTCAAAAAAATTCCCCACAATGATTCGCAGTTTGTTCACAATGATGATAGAACCTCGACAAAGATTATTAGATGGTTGACGATGGAATGACTGACTGACCGAGTGACACTTGGCATAATATCCAAGTATATTCCTTTCGAGAGGATTTAGATCCCATCGAGAATCCTAGAGATCTTTATATTCTATCTGTTTATCGTTCATCGTGCGATCAAAAATAATTTTGAATTTTTTTATTTAAAATTAAACACAAACAATACCAAACAAAAACGGATCATATAATATACAATAAACGAATAAGATACCAGGATCCTCATAAAGAAAATCTAGAGAGGAGCCTCAAAGCATGAAGATTAACTGATATATCTCATCTGCAATCTGCTAATTAAGCAAGCTCGCATGCAATGCTAATCATTTTTGGCGCAAATCGATGTCATATATTTTGAGTAGGAGACGACAAACACAAATAAAAAGTGGTCGACTTTCTTTAATATGTTGAAGTCCACGCACCAAATCATTTGCAGGCATCACCATCGATCATCATTCGTGAAACTGAATCGGACTTATCCAATGGTGGCTGGTGGGGGCCGATCATCATTCATCATTCATCATTCGTCATTCCTCACCACAATGTGGAGCTTTGGCCCATCATTACATGATTCTATGTTTGATGTGTATATCACTTTTACTGAACAGATGGGAGTTACACAACTAGGAGAGTGATTGTCTGTTAGTATCAATCTAAATTATTTTGTCATCCAAAAAAATATATCAAAATACTGTACTTAATACATTGTCGATGTTTCAAAAAATATATATCAAGAAAGAGACATTTGAACATAAACTGTTTTTCTTTTCGAATGCCGCAACACAACATGTTATTTTATGAAAAATTAATTGCTACAGTTGGATACTGAAAACACAAGAATGATTTTGAATAATGAACAGCCATGCATGCGACGAGAAAATTTCACTCTCCAGAGCTAATGACAAATGGTATTTTATTACATATGCTTCAAGTAAATGTGTACTAATGATGATTCATGACGTATGAGCAAGTTGTGTAAGCCCTAATTATTTAATCTAGACATGCTCGTGCTTCATCTTCTTTCTTAACCATTTCTTTTCTGCACATATATACATTATCAAGCAGACTCTCAATTCAACACACCGAATGAAATTATGACTGGAATAAAAGGAAAAGTTGGGTAAAAGAAAGTAAGATCATGCTTTTTCGAATAATTTTTAACTTCGTCATCGTCCGACTTCTTCTTTTCATGAAATAGTAATTCTTGCTCCTTTTCTTCTTTCAACAATGTCAGGTTTTTGCTTTATTAACCTGAATAGTTGATCATCTATCTGATTAGATGGAATAGAGTCTCCCCTTTATATATTTATCCTACGTGAATATAAGCAGCGGGGTTCAAAATCCTTGATTCACGATTTATGGTTTATGCAATCATTGAAGATTTGTATAGCGTGGTCAACCAAAGACTGTTATCATTAGTCTGTTAAAGAAAGCTCTATTGAAAAGAATACTAATTCCACACTGCCCGACTTACGCATGTTAGGGTAATTAATGACATCACGAACGATCACTATTACATTAGTTTCTGCTACAGAAATGTTTAAGAGAAGCCCTCGTTTCTCACTAAAAAGATGAATAAGAGATTACACCTCTTAAAAATTGTTTAAATTGTCATAAGAAACCCTAGTTTCGAAAGAACAACAAAACAGGAAACTACCAAAGTTCTAAAAATAGCAAGAGCTTGTAGTTCTCATTCTCCACTTCTTTTCGGGCTCATTTGGTATGTAGGATTGAATGGATAACTCCCTAATTCAAGGTTGAGGTGGGAAATGAAAAAATTGCAACCAAGAGGCTAGAAGATGAATTACATAAGAAGAAAACTTAATACATTTCAATGATCTCCAAAATGGTAGGATTAGAAGGGATGAGTTTTGTTCATGTCTAATCCTCTTCTAATCTCTCCAAATGAAAATTTATTCTCTTCTAATCCAGTTCAACATGTCAAACCAGCCCATCAAGTTTACTGCATCAATATATAAGGATGCATGTATCATGAGTCGTTCTTTGAGTTATATATATTATTCTTTTTCTCAAACTGAATCATACGCACATTTAGAAAAGCCTTATATTTGTTCATGACATCATTGTCTAGTTCTATTTTTCTGTTGTGGTATTGAATAACATGTTACATGATTACCGTTAAATGAATCAATTAAACTATTTAGCGTCCATTCTGACGTATATACATGTTCAAAGGGTATTGATAGCAAGTAGAGAAATTATAATACAATGAGAATTGCCTACTCCAAAATAAGAAAATCAAACAAATATCATGACATGGATGCATATCGTTTTAAAATCCTGGGTTGTGTTGTGCCTATATATATATATATATATATATATATATATATATTAGGGAACTGTACGTAGAAATATAATATAAATTGGAAGTTTGTTTGTTTCCATAAGAACAAGATCTTGCTTCGTTGTTTATCACGACCTCCCCTTGTTTACTGACATGGGAAACTGCCAAAAGGAGACGAGGTCGTATGGTTTGCAGTGTCACATACATACTGAATATTTAGATGCAGAGAATGTATGTGTGGATATTATCAGCGTTAGACTCTGAAATTGACACGACTCTTTAGCCGTAATTAATTTTAACGTCGCTTGTCTATGTAGATTAGGAGAAATATCTTCAAAATCTACCTAAGTTACGGCACCTTCGTCAAAGAGGATCTTCGATGTAAACATACAATATTGTGTCATCTTTTATTAGAACTACATCATGATTTGATTCTTCTTCTCAAGATATGTAGGCAGTCCCATTTGTATTCAATCACACCCTCATCAAACCTTCATTCTTTTATAAAATAAGCATTTAAGTTTGATTATCACACGACTTTTGTATATTCGTTCGCACTTTTTTTCTTTTTTGCGGTGCAGGAAATCCTCAATATCCCAAATAACACATAGCTTTGAAACTCTGCATAAATGCGAGTCTAAAATTTCAAAGTGATAGTGTCACGCCCCAATCTCGAGATACGTCCAAAGTCGACACATGACGTCACCACATACCTGTACATCTTTTTCATGCCTCGGCTCCAAGACATGACCAAAACGCAAATCAATGAGCCAATAGTTTGGTAACTTTTCTTTTATCACATGGATGCATCTAACATTCGTGTTAGATTGCCTATGTACCCAAAGACGGGATCAAGCCATTCGTGGTTCACCCTTTTGTTAAACTCCAACATTTCTCATGGTACTTCCTAGTAGAAAATCATGTAGCTCTAGAATTTCTCAAAGGAACTCAACAAGCATGACTCACTAGATTCAAACCTACATAAGAAAACCATATAACAACTAGTATAGTCATTTCGTCAATCACATATGTCACAATGTTTTCTAACACACTTCCATAATCAATAACACATAACATTTCAATGAACCAACGATGCACAATATTAACCTTTAACCACATTAATCAATCAATCCGATAAAAATAAAATCCATTCATAAACTATACTTTACAAAATTTATAAAGAAACTAGTTGGAAATCCTAAAGTAATCACACCAACATCTACCGTCTTGTCTAAATCGGTTCTCAAAGATTCTCAAATCTTTCGTTCACAAATATGCCGAAGCCTACACTCTTACGTTTCTGCATTCTAGATCGGCCTAAAAGAACTGTTAAGATTTCTAGGGATCTAGTTCCCGACCAACTCAATGGAATTGAATAGAAAGAGAGATTTTGGACTATTCAATGGAATCCAACTCTAGAATGCTTACGGTCTCCCAATGAGGATTAACCAAGCAGGATCATAGGCGCACATCCAATATTGTGGTCCCCCATCATGAATAAAACAAGCAGAGTCACGCCTACAATGTGTATGGTCCCTCAATGCGAATTGACCAAGTAAGACCCTATGCATGTATCAAATGGTGGGGTCTCTCAATGCAGATTAACCAAGCAGGAACACCCCATAAGCACATATAACCAAGTAGCCAGTGACCCTCTAATGCGGATTAACAAAGTAGAGTCACCCTTAGAATGCATATGGTCCCTAATGCGGATTAACCAAGTAGGACCATAGGTATGCACCCAATAGTGTGGTCCCATAATGTGGATTGACCAAGTAGGACCACCTATGGGAAACAAGGTAACCAAATAGGCAGCAACCCCCCAATGCGGATTAACCAAGAAGAGTCACCCCTATAATGCGTATGGTCCTCTAATGTAGATTAACCAAGCAGAACCATAAGCATGCGTTAAATGGTGTGGTCCCTCACACTACTACAAAAGGGGGCTATAGTGTCGGAGGGTGGTGTCGCTTTAATCTAATATAGTAGCGGATTAGGCAGTTGCGACACTAACTGAACATGACGTCGGATTTACTGTCGCTTATAAGCGTTATTAAATGTTTATGTCGCTTTTAAACCGACGTAAACATATATTTTAATAATTTTTAAATACTAGTGTCGCTTTTAAACCGACGTAAACATTATTTTAATAATTTTTAAATACTAGTGTCGCTTTTAAGCGACATAAAGTGTGTATATATATATATTAAATTATATATATATTAAATTAAATTTTATATCCCTAAAAAACTATAATAATTATATATATATATTAAATTAAATTTTAAAAAATTGGTGATCATTGGATTGGCTTAAATATACATACGATTCAATTTCTTAAGTGTTATACATACAAAATAAATAAATTTAAATCTACTTAATATATATATATATACACACACACCATTGAACTTGATTGGATACGAATTCTATGAAACTAATTTCGACAGTTATAAACGAAAAATCACGATTTAACGGTTATTTTAACTCCGATTTTGATGATTTTTTACAGCTACACTCCTGACCCTATATGAATACAATGAATGGATTCGATCTTCAAATTAAAATATTTACACAAGTGGATACCACAAAATCTTATGTTATACTTAATGAAAGTATAAATAAACTCTAAGTGTTAGTCAATCTATTGTTTTGATGGGATACAAATTCTCCGAAACTAATTTCAACGATCCCAACCGTCAAACTTGTTTGCATATGCTTCGAGATCACATCAGCAAAAAATTACAAAAAACAAACATTCAGAGATCAAGTAACGGGACAAAGCTTTTCGACGGTTATAAACGAAAAATCACGATTTAACGGTTATTTTAACTCCGATTTTGATGATTTTTTTACAGCTACACTCCTTGACCCTATATGAATACAATGAAAGAATTCGATCTTCAAATTAAAATATTTACAAAAGTAGATACCACAAAATCTTATGTTATACTTAATGAAAGTATAAATAAACTCTAAGTATTAGTCAATCTATTGTTTTGATGGGATACGAATTCTCTGAAACTAATTTCAACGATCCCAACCGTCAAACTTGTTTGCATATGCTTCAAGATCACATCAGCAAAAAATCACAAAAAACAAACATTCAGAGATCAAGTAACGGGACAAAGCTTTTCGACGGTTATAAACGAAAAATCACGATTTAACGGTTATTTTAACTCCGATTTTGATGATTTTTTACAGCTACATTCCTTGACCCTATATGAATAGAATGAATGAATTTGATCTTCAATTTAAAATATTTACACAAGTGGATACCACAAAATCTTATGTTATACTTAATGAAAGTATAAATAAACTCTAAGTGTTAGTCAATCTATTGTTTTGATGGGATACGAATTCTCCGAAACTAATTTCAACGATCCCAACCGTCAAACTTGTTTGCATATGCTTCGAGATCACATCAGCAAAAAATCACAAAAAACAAACATTCAGAGATCAAGTAACGGGACAAAGCTTTTCGACGGTTATAAACGAAAAATCACGATTTAACGGTTATTTTAACTCCGATTTTGATGATTTTTTACAGCTACACTCATTGACCCTTTATGAATAGAATGAATGAATTTGATCTTCAAATTAAAATATTTACACAAGTGGATACCACAAAATCTTATGTTATACTTAATGAAAGTATAAATAAACTCTAAGTGTTAGTCAATCTATTGTTTTGATGGGATATGAATTCTCCGAAACTAATTTCAACGATCTCAACCGTCAAACTAATTTCACTATCAATTGATGGACAGAGTGTGGAGTGTGTGTGCTGTATAGCGCACAAATATGGCCCTCAACTTTTATTATTTTTTTGCTCTTGTGTAATACAAATTCTCAGAAGTATCCTTCCAATTAATTGAAGAGATCTTATTTTGGGACCAGGAGGTATTATACGGAATATATGTTTTCTTTTTTAGAAGAAAAAACCAGGTGGTTTGACTTGTGCAAAAATGGTGCTTTGCACACCCAAAAACCTACCCTTATATGAGTGTCGCTTATAACCGACACAAAATTATTTTTTTAAATATTTTGAAATCCAATGTCGCTTTAAATTAGTTTTTTTAAATATTTTGAAACCCAGTGTCGCTTTTAAGCGACATATTGATTTAAATTAGTTTTTCGTTTTATAACCATCGAAAAGTTCCATAGAATTTGTATCCCATCAAGTTCAATGGTGTGTGTATATATATATATATATATATTTATTAAGTAGATTTAAATTTATTTATTTTGTATGTATAACACTTAAAGAAATTGAATGGTATGTATATTGAAACTGATCCAACGGTCACCAATTTTTAAAATTTAATTTAATATATATATATATATATATATAATTATTATAGTTTTTAGGGGTATAAAATTGTTACATTAATATATATAATTATTATAGTATTTTTTAGGGTTATAAAATTAATATATATAAAATTATAGTATTTGAAATATTAGGCGGGAAATTTCCCGCTTGTTTGAATGGATGGAGAGACTTAGTGTCGGTTTTAACCGACGCTAGTGTCATTAAAGCGACGCTATGTGAATTTCAAAAAGTGTGTCAGAAGTTGGCGTCGGTTAAAAGCGACGCTAGTTTCATTAAAGCGACGCTAGTTTCATTAAAGCGACGCAAGTTTCATTAAAGCGACGCTATGTGAATTTCAAAAAGTGTCAGAAGTTTGTGTCGGTTTAAAGCGACGCTAGTTTCATTAAAGCGACGCTATGTGAATTTCAAAAAAAGTGTCAGACGTTTGCGTCGGTTTTAACGGACGCAAACTAAGTACCCATATTTAAACCCCTCTCTTTCCCATTTCAACCGTGCTTTCATTTCTCCCCCAATTTCAGACTTTCTTCTTCTCCTTCCCCATTTCATCTGTGCGTCCCCTTCTTCCTCCTTTTCATTTTTTCCTCAACTCCTTCCCCGTTTGCTTTGGATCACCAGTTTGAAGATCAACATTCTGAAGAACTCCAATTCGAGGAGGAAGAGCTTGAAGGTGGTTCATTTTTAAATTATTATGATTATTAATTTTAGTTTCTATTTTGTATTCTAAATAGTTTTATGCTTAAATTGAAAATTTATTTTTGTTTCTTGGTTTTTAATTGTTTTTTTTGTATTTATGCATGTTGGATCTGAAGAGCAAGGACACTGGAAATCGCAGATCCATAATTTTTTAAAGGTATAAAACCTGAGTTTAATCTATAGAGATTAGAGCCTTAATGTTGAAGTAGTAAAGTATTGGAGCACTGATCTGATGGCAAGCATGGCAGCATGGAGTTGCTAGTATTATATATGGCACTATGGAGCTACAAAATATGTGGTCTTCGACAAAGGCAAGCACAGGAAAGCATGGAGGATGAATTTTTGTAAATTATATGGAATGTTAGATGTAAAACATTTGTATATTATGGCACTATTTTTCTTTTGAATTATTTTTATTATTGTTTGTTTTGGCCTAAAATTGAAATTTATTATTTCGATTATATAATTTTTTTGAGTTATAATTATTTGAGAACGAATACAGAAACAAATTTCGACTTTTTTTTAAATTATTATTATCAAAGGTGGTGTCGCTTTAAATCGTCACTAGTTTGCATATTTTATTTATTTAATTGTTCTCTAACGTCGCTTTAAACCGTCACTAGTTTGCATATTTTATTTAGTTAATTGTTGACTAGCGTCGCTTTAAACCGACGTTAACATCAGCGTCGCTTTAAACCGACGCTGCGTAGTGGCGGATTAAGCGAACAAAGCGACGCTGAAGCCCTTTAGTGACGGTAGCAATGGCGTCGCTATTCCAATCCGACATTGCAGTGTTTTATGTCGGATTTTTGCCAAATTTCCGACAGAAATCGGGGTTTCTTGTCGGTTTTTGGTCCGCCGGTGATAGCCTATATTGTAGTAGTGTCATACGGATTAACCAAAGTAGAACCACCCATGTACCACATTGCAACATGATTTTGTTATATCATACACATTATACATTTGATATCATGCATCATACATTAATCCAACACGAACCACAGTTGTAAGCACATACACCATCGATTACACATGACTAACCAAAGGTCATGTCATACAGACATATAAATTCTACTAAATACTTCTAATTCAATGCTCATCTTTTCATATTATCAATTGCGACATATCATTTATACCATATAGAAGTTCAATAATCACGTAAATTTCAGTAAGGTGCTACTCACACACAAACCGAATCACACATCCCTCATTGACCAAGATAGGCCCACCCCAAATATCTAGTAATATTAATTTTAGTATTTAAGAACAATTCATAACATTTTGACCAAAAGTCAACCCTTGGTCAACGTAAACGTTGTCCACGGTACGATCAATAACCCTTGTAATCCAATCCGAATGATCCATATGTCAAATTTTCGATTAACAAATTATTATGGTCTTCAAATAATACACACATCAACAAACTATAATTTCGTGGCGATCCAACGGTTGGATTGTAGTATCAATAACTTTAGTAATCCAATCCGAAAAATCCGTACGTTAAATATCCGATTTGTAAATTCCTATGATCCTTAAATAATACACACATCAACATACTATAATTTTGTGATGATGGCGGTCGGATCTTCATTTACTACAACGATTATGTGGTAGCCATTTACAAAACTAAGGCCAAACAATGAAATCACATCAAATAGATGTCAAAATTGAATTCAGGGCATTGAAATTAGTCAAGAAAGGCACAGTCGTATCTCTGGCCGCAGAGGTTTCTGGAGAACGGAAACCGGAATTTTTTACTATTTCTAAATTTCACCAAATTTTACAATAATGTATGCCGATTAAGGTCGTAGGTGCTCAAAATTTTCGAAGCTCGCCATGCCTTCGTCGTAGGCTCGATGATTGTGAAATTGGTCGAGTTTTACACCTGGGAGGAAAGGCTACAAGGCCCAAGTTTATGCGCCAGCATGCTCGTTGCCGAAAACGAGTACATAACCTGTGGTTTTAGGTTGTCCTAAACTTTCAAGCTATACTTAATCCTCTACGGTGGTAATTGGTTAAAATGGATATGAGGGACTAATTGGGCTTGACAAAAAAAATTCGTCGTCGTCAGCCTTACTGTCATTGGGGTCGGAATTGAAAATTACAATCGGGTCAGGTAAGCTGGACCCGTTTCTCGATCTGAGTTTGCAAAAATGAATGGTTTTTGTGAAGTCTAGAATTATTGTTTGGCTTTCCTTGTCAAATCTTGTCAATTGTACGTTACATGCTCTAGATAGATTTAGGGTTCAATATCACTTTTGGGGTCTTGCTGCTGGAAATACTATCTCAAGAGCTTAACTTCTCACATCAAAGATTTGTTCATACATGTGCATTTCATGCTAATATTTCTAGTTCATTATGTCTAGTGGTTCTGTCTCGTCAAAATCTCCCGCTGCTTTCAAGTTTGTTGGGCACATACTTTAAGACAGCCCGCATAGGTTAACTAACACTTTTTTCCCGAAAGTGATTTTTAACCCTAGATCTTTCCTTATTGTTTGTGGACTTGACACGTGTATATTTTGGTTCCTGTTCTTGTCTGAATCCTCAAGCCCTCTTTAAAAGCTAAATCTCAAGTTCATTTGTTTTTAGGCTGAAAATTTTTTAGAGCTTTGTTTTTCATCTCCATCTCAGATCTCCTATGAGCATCAAACATATTTTATGGGTAATGTTCTTCCTTGAATATTTATAAATCTATCTTTGAAATTGCCTACTTAAATCTTCATATATGCTCTTTTGTTTTGGCTAGGAAGTTTGCTTTTAAAAAAAAATAAAAATTAATGTTTTTAGCTTTGAGCTACCTCTTGTGTTCTTCATTGAAACCCTAGCCACAAAACCATGGTCATGCACCAAAAACCCAATCATTGCATATTAGGGCAACATTGTATTCATGGTGTCGTTTTAATTTGGTGGTTAAGTTCTTGAAGTTTCAAAGCTTTAAATTGATCTCATTTTCGGATTCACGTCAGTTTCTTCCCTTAACTGTTTGACTAAAGAAACAACTAGTCATTGAATCCAGATTGACACTATCATCATTTTCATATCATGTGCATTTGTTGGTGTTGGTCTCAGTGCCACAAGGTGAAGAGTTCAAGAGGAGTTGCCATCTTGTAAAGACTGGAGACGACTCCATTTCAGTGCAACAAGGTGAAGAGTTCAGGAGAAGCTGCCACTTCTTGAAGACCGAAGGAATTCTTCTCGTGTAAGGCAAGGTTGCACAAAGGTAAAACTGCTCCGTAGACTAGGTCTAGGAATTGAGCTTTGCTTGGTACTTTGTAAGAATCTTGTTTACACTAGTAGATTGGACTTAGTGGAGAGTCTCCGATTTTTAACCCAGAGGTGGGTTTTCTGGCCAAAAAATTATTGCGTTCTTTGTCTCTTAAACTTAACCTCATATGTTATTTACTTGCATATGTTTCATGCATCCTATGAATTGTTATCTGATATGTGTTAGAGACTAAGTTTACATTGCATATATATATATATGAGTAATGAACTGAATTGTTGTTGACTATGATAACTTGTAGGGAACTAAGTTTGATTTGTAGATTTACTTTTGATTAACTGACAAATATGTAATTAGTTGACAGGTGAGCTTGACTAGTCAATCCAGCATACTTTAATTCATAATTTCTTTGTCATTGTTGTTTACATAATGAACTGCTATGTAAATGTGTTCAATTTTAAACTTATTACTGTGAAACTAATCTAGGCAGACTTTGATTAGTTGAACGTATTGGTCAGTTAAGATTTGTTCTTGCGACTGCACTTTATATCACTGACTAACTTGTAACTAGTTGACTAGCTCATTTGATTAGTCTACTATGCAAAGTTAAATTTTTATTTGCAGGATATTCTGCCTAGTACTTAATTTCAGTTTTCGTTTTTGCAACCTACTCCTCCAAAAATTTAGGGGCCACCTTGCTATTTATTGTAAGTCTTGGTGAAAAGACCAAATTGCCTTATAACTTAAATCACTTCTAACTTCTTTATTTCAACTTTGAATTAAGCGTAGTTTGCGCCTACACGCTCGTGAAATTGATTTATATCCAAAATTACTAAGAATGACACTGAAAGGTCTACGTATTTTAAATGACTAATTACAAAAATTCAAACTTTGTAAATGAGTAAATAAAACTCTAAAATTGAGGAAAATAAAATAATTCGTGACAATATGAAATACGTAAAACTAAATAGTGAAATTCGAGGACGGGATTTCACAGATAGTGATAGAGGAGTCTCTTAGGCCATCTCCTACCGAAGGGTATAAATGGCCAAAAATAGCCTGAAAACCGTCTCCAACCGAGGGCTAGGCCAGAGGGATGTGGAATCTGAGAGGGCCCCACGGAATCGGAGAGGGCTGGCTGCATGTAGCTAGGTAGCCAACCCGGGGCTGGCCAGAAAAATCATCTTTCCTGTCAGTTATAACCGACATGAATATGTTTATATTATTTAATATAAATGTATTCATGTCGGTTAATGCTCAAGAAAAAAAATCAAATGCAATTCGTCGTTTTTAAATATAAGTTGTAGTTTTTAAATTGAAGTTGTTGGATTTGAATTTAAGTTGTTGTAGTTTTTAAATTTAAATAATAAATTATGTTTGGCCCTTTGGCCCTCGGTTGGAGATAGTTTTTTGTGACAGGACTAAAACGAGTCATATGGCCCCTTGGCCCTCGGTTAGAGACGGAGGCAAATATGGCCATGTACTGTTCATTAAAATATTAATATCTTGGAGGGCTAGAGGGCTAAAACGAGCCCTCTGGCCCTTGGTTGGAGATGGCCTTATAACCCATTATGTAGTGTTTCTGGTTAGCAGTTTAGGAGGCTCGATACATATTCAACGCGGTTACGATGGGCGGACTACGGACACAAAAACATGGCCCCTTGATTCGGAAGTTCCAATACATCATCCGGCTTCTCGAAAGATTATGCAACCTAAGGGTTGTGGGTTATAACATTCAAACCTGGGCTCTACGCCATTCAAGGGAATAATCAAAAGGGTGATTCGGAAATCATCCAAGTAGTGGCTCTGAACTCCGACCCTAAGTATGATTACTTCTATCCTAGACTAAAGTACTAAGCTAAGTACATTTTGTGGTGATCGCATGCCTAAGAAGGCCCAAATGAGGCATTTAGACTAGGAAATGCTCAAGAGGAATTTTATTCCAGTGGAACTCTAATACATGGAAATACCTTAGCCAAGTCAGCTAACTTTAGTCCAGTCGAAAACGCTCAAGTTCAACGCATATACGGTCTGAAAAAATGATTCCAAAGTGTTTTCGACCCACAAGCAAGCAACCAAGGCCCTTGCAAACTTTCGTTTAAGATTCACTAAGGATGAACACGTAATTTTCACTAAGAAGAAAACCCATTCTTGGTAACAAGTTGCGAGTATTAAAATCCTCACAGAATGAGGCAAGTGAACAAACAAATGGGCATAAAGTCATGCTTAAAGAAATTTTTTTTGCCACACTTAGATTAATCTTCTGCAAGTGTTATCAACTATACTTACTTAGTGAATGAAGCAACTCAAACATGTCAAAATTGACATTAAGTTTCAGGGATCATTCCGGACAAGACTCGTCCCTTTTTCATTCTTAATTTGATCATGCATCAAAGCAAGTTTCGGAGCAAAAGATTTTCCATGGGTCATAGACTGATGCTAGAGTAAGGTAGCACTCCGATTATCGCACTAAAAACCTTTATAAACACTAAGTTTGGGAGATAACATTTTTCCCATTCAATGTTATCGAGGGTGGCTTAGATCTCTTCTCGGGCCTACAAGCTTATTCATATTTGGCTTCGTTATTTATTACCCTAAAGTTAATTTACTCCAGAAAGATTAGCGAATTAAATTATATTTTACATTAAGGAAGCAAAGGATGAAAAGTCCTAAATACTTTACTCCAACAAGATTAACAATTTGTGTAAATAACACTGAATTGAATATGTGAACATATGTTTATTACATAGAATAACCAAAGTCCCATGAATATGGCAAATGAGTACAATTTTGAGGGAAACACGCTCTCATTCCTAACACAAAATTTCTCTAAGAAGAGCAGACTCTTCCTTTCCCAACGGAGATGTTAGTCATTCTAGCTTGCCTATCTCACTTTATGAGGATGTCGAGAGGGCTTCAATGAAGAAGAACCTGCTCAAGAATCGCAACACTTTGTTGTAGATGAACGTGCATGTGAAGCCTGGGAGGAGGATGTTGCTTTTAGTTATAGAGCATAGTATGAAAGCTAAGAAACCAAATAAAGGAAAGGAATTCACTTTTGAAAGGTAGTTTACCCTTATTCCATTTAGTAATTCTTGATAACAACAAATAAGGGTATTGCAAGTTTCTTGGCTGTACTCTGATCATCAGAGGCTTAAAGTGAAGAATGGGTTGAAGAGGTGAAGCTCAAGAACTGAGGCAAGCTATGTTGATAAGAAATATGGAAAAGAAGAGTTAGAGGAAGGGGAAAATAATATGTGCTATTTATAGAAGAACTCAAGAATAATCATACCATTGAATTCGGAATGCCTTGCCTCAAGATTTGTGTGTAAGAAGGTCAGCCACTCGGTAATACAAAGAGCCATCTCTTATTGTGTGCAAGTAACATAGCACCCCTCATCATTATTGTCTTGATTTTACAACTTCCAGCCATATGTTGAATCTGGAACGTCTCAATTACTTTGCAACAGTAACAAAATCGGATTGCCATGTGTCAAAAGAATCTCAAACGGTATGTATTTTCGATTTACTTTGAAAGGCATGGTCTTTGGATAACTATCGCAATTGTGGGACCATGATTTTCCAAGAGTGGAGTAAAATGGATATATGAATGCCTCAGAAGTCTGGTCATAGACTAAATAGCTTTAAACTGATTGGATTGCACAGAAAGATTAGCAATGCCACAATCATCCTGTTCCGAATAAGGGGGCGAAGTCCGTCAACTTCGCTAAGGTTGAGCATTCTTGTTCTGCAAGATATGGAAACTTGATCTGGTATGGAATAAGCAAGGTTTTCTATATTCTTGGGATTCCTACAATCTATGGATTTGGTGTGTGCCGCAAGCAATCATACTCCTAAGAGAATGCAATATCTACTCTTAGATATTCTCTAGGATTTCCCGGTTTAATACTGATTCTATATTCTAAAAGGGCTCCATCTTCGTATAAATACACATCACATAGTATATTCTCTTGCCTACTGTTTGTGTCTCATAACTGCTTAGTAACTTGACCATCAAAGAGTTTTTGGCCAGCCACCGATGCCAAGGTGACTTTACGGTTGTTTACTGTTTTACAAGTAGTCGAGTTTGTGCATCTCTTCCTCGCACGGTGGTGTGTAAATTTTGTTCCAATGTCACTCTTTTACATTGTCATTTTAGTTATGAACGAAAGACAAAAGTCTCAAATTTTCACCGCTATTTTAAAATTAGTAAATATAACATGTATCACATTTACGGATCATATTTAAATTAGAAAATACTACCAGCTAGTTTGGATAATTATCACATCTGTCAATGCTGTCGTGTTGTGTGCTGCGCTTTTCTCTCCGGTCGTTTAAAAGTTCGCGCATATTTTAACCAATATAACCCCCTCCACCACATTCCACAGCACCCAAGCGTGCCTAGTCCCTCCATCTCTGTCTCTCTCTCTGTCTCTCTCTCTCTCCCCTCAACCCTCAGCTCATCACCGCCGCCATTGATTTCGATTATACTCTGCCGACCACCGCCGTCATCACCCAATGCTGCCCTACCAGACCATCGAGGAGGCGTCGGCGGCTTTGGGCCGAAACCTCACCTTCGCCGAGACACTGTGGTTCAACTACTCTGCGTCCAAGTCCGATTATGTCCTCTACTGCCACAACATTCTCTTCCTCTTCGCCATCTTCTCCCTCGTCCCTCTCCCTCTGGTTTTCATGGAGGTTCTCAGATGGGGCGGCCTCGACCGCTACAAGATCCAGCCCAAAGTCCGTTTGCCCTTCTCTGACATGTTGAAATGCTACAAGGACGTTATGTGGATGTTCTTTTTCATCGTCGGCCCTCTCCAGCTCGTCTCTTACCCTTCAGTCCAGGTTCGAATTTTATCAATCAATTTCAATCTGCGATTTTGTCGAGTTTGGGTTCGCGGGGTTTGGGAAAAATGTTAAATTTGTGGAATTCGTTTGCTGGGTTTTGAGAATTTGTGGAATCGGGTGTTGGGCTTTATAAAAAATTGGATTTTCGGATATGGGTTTGCTGGATTCTGTAAAATATTGAATTTGTGGAATTGGGGTTTGCGTGGTTGTGAAGAATGTCGAATTGGGTTTTAAAATATTGGGTTAGTTCCTTATATATTAAGTCTTTTTTTACAGGTTTTGTGTTAGGGAATTTATGGGGTTTTACATTCTGCGTAAAACGCAAGGAATGTGAATTTTTGAGAAAATTTGATGAGATCATTGTACCTCTGAAAAATTGTTCTCTCCTCAGCTACCTGTTATGGTTTCTGTTTTTGTACATTTATGAATATGACTAGGTTCTGTTTACAAGCAGATGATCGGGATTCGAACAGGATTGCCATTGCCGTCTGGATGGGAGATGCTTTCCCAGTTGTTAGTTTATTTCTTGGTAGAAGATTATACCAACTACTGGATCCACAGATTTTTGCATAACAAATGGGGGTACGAGAAAATCCATCGAGTTCACCATGAGTACACTGCTCCAATTGGATTTGCAGCGCCATATGCGCATTGGGCTGAGGTTTTGATCCTCGGCATCCCATCTTTTCTTGGTCCGGCCATGGTTCCTGGCCACATGGTCACATTCTGGTCGTGGATAGTATTGCGGCAGATTGAGGCCATAGAAACACACAGCGGGTACGCATGCTACTTTTTTTTTTCGCGATTCCTTTTCTTCTTTTGCTATTGTGACTTGATGATGATAGCTTTTGAATTCCTTTCATTTCTTTTTCTAATAGAATTCTATGCTAGGTACTTTACATCTAAAGGATCTTAAATAGTGCCTTAACTTTTTAATGATGGGGTCCAAGATCAGTACAATAATGGCTTTTACTCCTAAACTTTTATTATGTAATTTAATACATTTTATATATTCAGTGGACCTTCTATATGGATTGATTTGGCAAAATTAATCATTTGGTTTACGAATAAACATTTTGGGGCAGAAAAGCAAAAACTTTGAATGTTGGTCAATGACTCGGTAATGGCTAGTTCAGCACCATGACAGTTGTAAGACTTCCTTCTTGTGATTGATTCTCCTGCCAACTCTGGAATCTATAAATGGAGATTCCATGAGTTAACCACCTGAACTTTGGTGATATTCCGGTTCTATTGTCATGTCTAAATGCATCACCAAGCTTTTGTACAAAGTACAAACTCTGCGAGTATTTGGTTATGTTTTAGAGGAAGTATATGTGTACTTTGAACTTCCTTCATACCACTTTAGAGAGACACGGGAAAGGGCTGATACAAAGAAAAAGGCCTTCGACGGACTGCGTTAGTTGTTTCTGATCATAGCTGCATGTTGTGGGTTCCTGTAATGTTGAAATTATTCCAGTATTAGGAGGTAATTACAGATCTAAAACAAAAAAATTGAAAAGTAATATTTTGAAAGGACTAAACTTAATGACAAAGGACACATGAAGATTTACCCCTGGGTAATGTGGGTTAAGGCTAGAGAATTGCATTAGTGAGGTTTCTGCCATCTTATAGGTGCGGTGCTTGTCGATAAAGAGCTAGTTCAGTCACATAGGTACCACACTGTTATTTTTGTGGGTTAGTTGAGGAGGAAGCCTCTGTTTATGTGCTCGTTAAGACTGCTACAATATATGAATCCAGGTAGCCTCTTGGATGGCATGTCCATCCTAAACTTAAATGCGATGACTTCTTCCAAACTGTTCGTTTTTATGTTTGTTTGAGGAAGCACAAGAATTACAGTTTTTCCTAACTTCTACTCTTTGTATCCTTGATGTGTGTATCCTCTGAACTGAGAATTTGACTACTATATGCGGAGCAAGTTTTAATCTAGGATTTTTCATACAGTTATGACTTCCCCTGGACTCCCACAAAGCATATCCCATTTTATGGCGGTGCTGAGTATCATGATTACCATCATTACGTTGGAGGACAAAGCCAGAGTAATTTTGCTTCAGTGTTCACCTATTGTGATTACATTTATGGAACAGACAAGGTAAAATACTATCTTGACACGGTGTACGCTTGTCTAATGCTGTTAACTGCTAATTGATTTGGCAATCATTAACACTTGATCGATTTCAACAGGGATATCAGTACCAGAAGAAGATCCTTAAGAAGGTAAGCCTACAGAACTTTTTCTCATTAGATTGTCATTACTATGGAATCTAGGTGGTTGCGGTCTTAGTTGTTGAACAAATGGGAATCAAGATTTTGATTGATATAGCTCAACATGTATATATTTTTCACTAAATAGTACCGGTGAGTTTTGTACTCGGGTGGATTTAGTAAGTGGATTTGGTTTCGCTTCTAGATACCCCAACAATGCACTATATATCACCACCAGATGTGAAATTGGATTAGTGTGCCACGTCTTGTATTTTGTGCCTGCATTTGCTTCTTCCTTCCTTCTAATTCCTCTTGGTGATCTACTACAGTTGAACGAGGAACCTGCTGGTGTCCAAAATGGAGGCTCCATAGATTTTAAAACTGATTAGCTTCGAGACTGCGTAACCTTGTCTGCAGAAAGGCCCTTTCGGTATCATTCTCACTGGTGATAACTCTCCGAAACCTCTGATATCAAGTTTACATCACCATGCTAGGGTGCTAAAACAGAACCTGTAGTGACTCGGGTGCGGAATAACTTTGGGATTTTCAGAGTGGTGATTTCGGGTAGCTCGAGGGGCGGAATTGAAAATGACTAGATTGTAAGGTGCACAGTTGGGATGTGTGTTTTTTGCATTTTGTTCAGTTCTAATCGTTTTATGAACTTGTACGTGGTTTGTGGTTTTGAAATTAATTGTCATTGGTTAACTGTTAGTGACATCCAATCGAAAACACTGCTGAAAGGGTTTGTCATGGCAAGGGATTTTCATAGTGCTTCGGAGTATGGGATACTTCGGTTTTTTAAATCTTCGTTCAAAAATACAAAAATCTGAATCCAACTTCAGAGCCAGATCTAACTACTAACTTGGTTGTGGTCCTATTTGATCCAAGTTTCTTGCAACTGTACATGGAGTTTGTTATGTCAATCATAACCACGGACGTCCTAAATTTCTCTAACCAAAATCCTGTTCAATTTGGTGTGTTTAATAGACCGCGTCTTTAGGATCTAGTAACATTCTCGCGTGTAAATTTGGGCCTAATCAAATTGATTGCTCTAGGCGTAACAGTTTAGGTATTTATCTTTTTGCACCTGAGTTCGAAACTTAACTTTTATAATTTAAATAATACTCAAATATCACTTGATAGAATAATAATGGTTTGTTTAGAAGTGTTTTTAAAATGATTAAAATTATTTTGTTGTGAAAGTATTTTTGAAACTAGTTCTTAGGAAAAATGCAAGTGAATCCTTCAAAAAAAAAAAAAAAAAAACTTGAAATGGTTCCTGAAGGCACTTCAAGTTCTTTTGGAACATAAAAACATTTTCTATATAAACGCTTTTAGTCAATTTAAAAACACTTCCAAACGAGCTACTTAGTACTTGTAAGTGAGAGATCTTAGGTTCAATTCTGACCACATGCGAATTTAAACCAGCTCATTGTGAGGCTTAGCCTACTCCCTCTTCCTTAGTGTAGATAATATCGTTTGCTTAAAAAAACAAAAAAAAAAAAAAAAAAAAAAAAAACTTCCAAACGAGTCTTAAATTAATAACAATAATCTCATTGTGTTTGGTGGCCATATCACATATGAAATAAATGAATGTGATATGTAATGATGTGACATCGTAAAATAGGCAATGGTGGATATAGGTCAGCAACAGCCCGTCTAGCTCAGCTGGTAGAGCGCAAGGCTCTTAACCTTGTGGTCGTGGGTTTGAGCCCCACGGTGGGCGATTTGCCTTTTTGTAACTAGTTTCTTGAAAATCAAAATCATCTGTGTTTAGGTTTTTATGTTTTTTTATTCTTCTATTTGAAAGTGGAGTAATATCTCTATAGTGAAAGTAATATAATGTTCTTCACCTTTTCAACCTTTCTTTTCTACATTCTCATACCATCTTCTCGTCCTCTACTTCGTTAAATCATAGGAATCGCTTTTATTCCAAGCTTCTTTTTAAAGGTCATTTCCATTCAAAGAACTAAGCACATCCAATATTCTTTTTGTCATTTATTGCTATCAAATAAATAAAAATGCATTCATTAAACACTAAAACATCACATTGTTAATCAAAGAGTTAATTCATTTTCAATCTGGCTGATTTTTCGCTAGAATAATCTTAAAGTTTGAAGGGCTTTGATTATCATAAAACATTGCAGAAAGGGAAAATAACTATATATAAAAAAAAAATGTACGAAAGAAGGTTGCCAATATTTCTCAAAGTAAAAAAATGATTTTCACACACTCCTTTTAGTTTCTTACGCATTCCTGTTCCACATTGACGGTTGATTTTGTTTGATTTATTCTATATGATGGCTACAAATAAAGATGAATGTGTAAAAAGCTAAAAATGTTATGAGAAAATCACTTACTAATCAAAATTGCATTTCCATCCCAACTAACCACAGTGATCCACATCAAACAAGTCTAACTGGCTCATTGCATTTTCATGATAGATTGAACAAGGCCCATAATTAACAACCAAATTAGCCTATTACGTGAGTATCTTCTATAAAAAAAGACATCTTAATTTAGTGGTTAAGAAGACCATCCAATCGGCTGCCATTCCAGTGATAGAGATGAATGTTATCCTTAGATTAAGGTGTAAATTTGAACCTATTGGTTCCTTGATTTAATATTTAATCTAACAAATCTATCGTGTAAAAGAAAAAAAAGAAAAAGAAATAGATCATCTAATTCAATTAAGCCTAAGACCATCTCCAAAAGAAATGTTATATCTTTAGTGGAATATCGTGTGATCAAATTTGAAGGTAGGAGCAAGCTCCCACCGATATATCAATCCTATGTGAATTGACATATGAGTTTTCATATGTCAAATTTGATATATGAGAAAAAATGATGTCGAATAATTTTTAATTATTTTATTGTGTGTGTTCCATTAATGCATCAATTATAGATCTTGAAAATTTATTTTAATTGACTTCTATTTAAAATGGGTCTTATAAATATCATTTATTAAAAAAAAAAAACATATCGGTTGAAAAAAAGAAAAATCTAAATTGTCTCATCAGCTATCAAATTAACATTTGATATTTATTTTTTGACAAATCCATTGAAGATGTTCTAAGTGATCCTCCCAATTTTTTCACCTAGATATTTGTGCATATCGGCTCCACCAAACTGCAATCATGGGCTTGATTTCGCCAGCTGTCTCTAATTGCAATACAAGTTTTCAGCTTTCAACGTTTACAATGCATCATTCTTCAACTTTTATAAAGGGGTGGAAAGTATAAAGGGGTGGAAAGTGTAAAAGAGTAATGTTATATATGCCAATTTTTTTAAATTAAATTTATAAGTCATATAATGTGTAACTAATGGAAAATAAATAAGTTAATTTATAGTTAAGTAATAATTTAATTATCAATAACTACGCTATATGATTTATAAAATTTGATCTAAATACTTAGTCTCTTTGGCGTTATCGAGGGACGATAATTCTAACCGTTAAAACCGATAACCGTGGATAACCGACCGAATAGATTGGATTTGAGTATGAAAATTCGGGTATATTTTGGATATGAGAAAAAACTGTGAATAATATTTGGTTATAGTTATAGGGATCCCCAATCTATATCCGTCTCCAAATCTGAACTGAATTATATATAATATAATAGTATTTATATATAATTATATATAATATAATTGTTATATTTATTTATTTATTATTCACTGAATCCATTACCTTGAGAATACAAAAGTTGCATTGTGTGAGTTGCATTTTATGGGCAAGTTAAAAAGTTTTGATATGAATCAAAATCTATGAGAATCTAGACCAATAGTACTAATGGAAGATATCAAAGATTAGCCAACATTATTAATGTTTAGCTTTAATTTTTATGTTCCACAAGATCCATTCATTAAATCATTTTATACATCAAATATTTAATGACAAAATTAATATTTACTAAATTATTATGCGTCAATTGAACAAATATGTTTTTTGTATCGACGAAGATGGGTATAACCGTTAACCAATGGAAAATCCGTTACCCTGTGGGTATGGTAATGGATAATCCCCGATGGTTAATTGACGGTTATGGATATGGTTACTTTTCATGGTTATGGAGATGAATATAGCATTTTCATCCCTAAACCGAACCGTTGCCATCCCTAGCATTACCCAACTGCAAATGAGCTTTCTCATAATTTCTTACCTACATTTTGTGGCTTTCTTTCCTTTATGGAAGAATGATCATGGGATCCAACTACCCAATTGCCAAAAACCCATTTGCTCAACTTCACCCATCTTTTGCTCTCATTTTCGTCATGGTTCATACGTCCAAGTTAATAAGATGAATTTTGGTTCAAATGGATGACTTTGCATTGACCTTCTAACGTGTAAATATGTGCAAATCTTTGACTGTAAGACAAAAAACCATTATCGATAGAGACTATTAATGATATATACTCAGAAATTTTATTATACATTCTAAATTTTTTTTATAGTTAGAAAGAAAAATACATTTGTAAAAAGTGCAAGATTGTTGTAGGCATAATTTACTGAACAATTATGGAGGTCAGAAAAAGAGAGGGTGCTGCATAAAGAGAGAATGAGAGATATGTGTAATTGTGGGTGTGTGTTATTCCACCCATTTGTGCCTTTATTTATAGTAGTAGGGAAGGTTGATTCCTTATCCTTTAGGATTACAACATTTAATAGGTAATCTACTCCTAATAGGAATATAAGATATATTTCATATCTACTAGGATTTACATAATCACGTTCTTATTCCAATAGGACTACAACACTTCCCCTTGAGTGTGTAAATATCAAGTCTTCAGTGTTGAAGTAAGTACAGTTGATGAAGTCGTTAGCACAATGAGCGAATGCGAGTCTCAAATCAACAGAAGAATGCATAAAAAGGTAAAACTCACAAAACCTTTGCTATCGTAAAACCCAAGGTGGGAGAAAAACCCATAGACTAAGAAGAAAAGTGAGAAGTTGCATTAAGTCAAAACTATACATCTTTTGGACGCAAGTAGAAGAGCTCTCAAGGGTATGATCAGCCCAGGATGGGTGCCTCGTTAATACGTAGTTAGGTAGTAATAACCCAGTGGGCAAAATGCTCCTAATCGTAGGGAAAAACAGTACATTAAGATCAAGTGAGTATACTTCTGGATACTCCCCCTGAGTTTGACATAACTTCCAAATGAGAATTACAAGCATTGCATATGATAGCTAGGCATACCAATTCCTCAGACAAGCTTCTGGAAGGTTGACTTCGGCATGACGTCGTGTAGAGGTTGGCAAGGTTGTCCTGGATCGGCTTGCATGACTTCAATCTCCTGATGCTTTGCTGATGTAGATGTGGACGCAATATGTCTTGGTGTTGACTTCATTGATGTATCACAGCTTGGTCGGGTAGATACATGCAGCATAGTCTTCATGGATCGTCGTCGGGACTCAACAATGGATGAAAACACAACAAGTACTTTGAATATGCTCAACAAGAACTCTTAAACATGTCTCACTTATGGCGTAGTGAAGTAAGGTGAGTCTTGGAACGATTCAAAGATTTCGCAACTAAGGTCATATCGTGGACCTCCAAGATATTGTAATATCCCTAACGGTAAAGTCATAACCATTTGGGGATTTTGCCTTATGCAGGTTTGATAAGTAACCTGCGTTAGCATAACAACAAGGCAAGCATCATTTCGAGGATCAGGGGGTTGGATCTGTTCGAGATTCGTTGGGATTTGCCCTCATAGTACCTTCAGGGTATGTCTTTAATACCACTTTAGTAGTTGCGTGTAAGCGCAGTGCTGCATCTTTACCAAGATCAACAGCGAAGGAGATGTCTTGCCTAAATACAATGAGCTAAGTACAACGAAGCGCAAAGTTGAACTTTAGATATGGAATTTCGAATTCTATAACCTCTTCAAGGGTTTCATTTGCATATAACGTATGAACGATCAAAGGTATGCTCAAAAGTAACACATTCGGGATGTAGTTTGACTGGTTGACTAAGGTACCGTCAGAACAACACTTGAACTTTAGGTCAAGGCATAAACGAGTTTGCCTAAGATCCTTCATCTCAAATTCCATCTTCAAGTGTGAGGCAGTTTTCTCAAGCTCTTCTGGAGTCTTAGTGAGATTCATGTTAACGACATAAACTGTAATTCTAGCAATTCGGAATAAGACTTCATAGTTTAACACGCAAGGACATAATTCATATCCCTGACTGATCAAATAGTCACTTAGACAGGTATACCACATCCGTTGGATTGTAAGTGAACACCTCAAAACAAGTTACCAGCGTGTTTCGTGGTTTTGGAACTATTTGAACCAATCCATGTAATTCTTCGGGAACTTACATGTAAATCTCCATATCTATATCCCCATGGAGAAAACACTAACCACATTTCATAATGCTGTTATCAATCACAAGACGTTTTGAGAGAAACCTTATGTCGTAAGGCGTGCATCATATTGCACTATTTCATTCATCTCATAACGCTTCCTTTCCCACTTGTAACACAATAGGGTTACCTTGGGCAATGTAGGAACAGCAGGTCCAATACACACTTTGGTAAGAAATTTGACCTGGATTGTAATTTCAGTTGTCCAATCAGTTCTACGTTGCTACTTAATCAACATAACACAGTTCGATATCGTCGCTTTTCATTTATGTCGGTAGTTACCATATAAGTGAAAATATCATCGATGATAATCTCATTTCAATTCCATTTAGCTCATCCAAACTAGCATATTGGACCAATAACTTCAAGTCTCGGGAGTAATTCGGATTAATCTCATAAGATGAAAATGATTTGAGATAGCGATCGAGTTTAGATTCATTATTGTGTCATGTCTTCCTTTTCTAGGGAAGTGAATCCTACAAACTGAATAATCTATCGTGCTCCAGGCCAAGACAGATTGATTAGCTATCCGCCAGTGTACCGGACCGTCCAACAGGGGCGTCTAAACCGTCCAACAGAGACGGCACATCCTCTAGGGATGTTGACTCGACGTCCGTTAAGTACGTCTATCCTTGCAGGCATGTTTTGCAGCTGGTATATGATCTCGTCACTTTAGCTAGATCAGAGAAATGCGTTTGGAGCAACATTCTAAAAACTAGAATTCATTGCACTTGCTTATCACACTTGTGCGGTATGGGGATTGAAATGAGACATAGTGGGCAACGTCCAAGCAAATTCGCATTGTTCTCCATGAACATTGACATTCTTATCTCCCCCTAACAGCAGGAAGACTGTCTCATTCAAGTGCCAACCCACAAATGAGAGGTAAAGAGATCGCGTGCAAGGGCTCTAAGAGAGCTAGTGTGAAAGAGAATCATGATCGACAAAAGATACACATCATTCTTTGAGGATCTGTTGGTACGTTACAGTAGGATAACTTGGCACATGGAATGCACACCCAAATGTGTAAATACGAAAATCATCAGGTTCGTACCCAGTAACCAACTGTAACATCATATAGGTTGGGTGGCAATGAGCCTCATGGTGGACCAACATAACTGTGTACAAGGATTGCATAGCCCTAAGAAGAAACCGAAAACTTGGTACTTTTACCAAAATTCAGGTGATCATTTAAATTTGCGCTTTATGATCGCTAGACGAGGCTATTTGGGGTGAACATGAGAATTCAATGTTCAATTATAAACCCAAAATACATGCAATACTTTATCGAAAACCGTCGATATAAACTCTCCAGCATTATCCAGTCTCCTGGACCTTAAGGGATAAGTAAGGTGGTGAACCCTTAATCGGCCAGGAGGTTTAGCAGTAATGTGTGTGGACAAACATGTGACCAGTTTGTCGATTCATCAACCAAAACCATAAGTATTTATATGGTCCGCATTTTGGTTGGATTAGTCCACATATATTCCCTTGAATCCACTGTGAAAAGATAGTTGTGTCGTATCTTTGCGAGGAATGATTTAGAAAATCAATTTCCTTAATGAGCATGCTTGGCAAAATGTGCTTGTAGGCACAATATCCTTACTTCAGATAAGGAGATGCGTTGTAGCATCATTGTTCGACATAAGTGTCCTAAAAGGTCGTGTCAAAGCAAGTAAACAGCTCAATCATCAAGCTCCAAGTCGGCCACATGTGGTGTATTCCCTGTTGGAAGACAACCCATTGGCCCCAAATCAAAGCTTCAAGCTCATTTTTGGAGATGGTGCAAAGATATTTCACTCTAGTGGTTTCATTTATGATCATTGTCATCTCGAATATCCTTAAATGGTGATGCAGTTCCATTCATACAACGAGAAACGTGCCAATGCTCTTAATCAGGTTGGATAGACCTGAAGTTGTTGTTAGAGATGTGATTTAGGTGTAAAGTTAGTGTGCGTAGTACGCATTCATCCAAACAACTAACTTTCCCACATTCCTACCTAATCACGTGTTTAATTGAATTGGTCACATGTATTAAGAAACATGATTCAATTAACTCATATTCGAGGACAATATCAACAAGATTATCCATAAGTAAAACATACACCAAACTTGAATCCAAGAACATGGAAAATGTTCACAAACTAAACCAAAGTTACTAGGGTGGATTCGGCCAACAAGGCCATCCATGTCAAAATTCTACTATTCCAACGATGTTTGGTGGAGCAAAATTAGTCTCATATATTGACTACTAGAATGGTACTCCTTAATAACATTGGTAGGGGTACGAACAGGTGCATAACCAATGATCTATTTCATCAAGACGGAAGTAGATTCTGCAAGGTTAAGGTTTGGGAATACTATCCCTTATTCTTGAAGTTTTAGGTCTTAGGTGCCAAAGATCACGCTTTGGGCATGATGTCACACCTTGGCAAGCCCTGATTCTACCATATGTTGTAAAAACAAACTCCAAATTGGATTGTGAGAGAGTATGCCATTCGGTGTATCCCTGCCAAAGTAATGCATCACCATTCGGTTAGGCTTTGACGGAACTGGGTCTAGCCATTCGGTAGACTCCAGCCAAACTGGGTTCATACCTTTCTCTCACATTTGTGGTAGTAATCAGATCCGAGAATTTGGTAAACTTCCTCTTTTTACACTGCTGCTTCAGGGGCAAGTTAGAAACATGAAGGACGAGAAAAGTATTCTCTAGTCAAAATTCGATCGGATTTATAAACTTCAGAATTGTACTCATTCATAGATGTAATCATGGTGTGCTTCAGACAATGTCTTTCATGATTAATCGGTCCATAACAGTGAGCCAAAGAGCCATGGAATCCTTGTTCATGAGGTATTTCCATTTGTAATGCTTCGGGCACAAATCTTCAATGAAGATCATGGCGGAGGCTTATTCAGCTCTTCCTTGCCATTGTTGGCTACAATGGTTTCTCATCTTCTTGATAGTCAAGTGGAGATTCACGTATTGTACCCACTTAAAGTGGTTTCTAATAGAAACATCTAAATCAGGGAAATCGAACTTGTTACGGTACGACAATCCACTGAATGGAGGGAACAAGATTGTGATTGGTGTTATGGGAAGGAATCATCCATAAGCATCAAATTAGAACATTTGAGTTCTAAGACATGGTTTTCATGAAAAACGTCTGGTTTTCATGGGTGTATTATTTTATGAAAACTTCGGGTTTCAAAGGCACTAAATTTGAAACTACAAGTTCAATTTAGTTATGAACTGCCGGTTCATAAAATGAGGTACCTGTAAGAACATAGAATACAATATACAACTAAGTGTAGTGGATTTGAGGTTCTTTGGGAACTCAAGTGTGAGAGCTTCGTTACTACGAAAGTATGTCAACGGTTCAAAGCATAAAAATAAATTATTGAATCGTTAATGTCCAAAAGTGATCTTCAGGTCAATAATTTTGGATTCATTATCAGATTAATGGACTGCTGGTTACTTTTAATTAATTCAATAGATTGAGACCATTCGGGGTCGATCGTAGAAGAAAAAAATAATAATAACGTTCGGGTTAAAATTATTTTTAAATGCTAAAAATTAGCATAGGGTCGAAAAATATAGCCCTACTTTGAGCGTACCTGTGGGCACCCCATGGTTAGGTGTAGCTAAAAGCAAAAACGAGGCCAATTTGGCTTAGGCAGGCCACACGAGGTAGCCCAATCAGCGTGTGCAAGCTACAGGCTTGCAGTGGGAAGGTGGGCTTTGTTGTAGGTGGGTTGGGACACGGGACAAGCCTAGCAGCATAAACGCTGCTGGTTTGGGCCAGGGGCACCAGGGCAGGGCCCAGCATGCTGCTGCAGGTGAGCTGGGGCTTCATGCCCAACTGAAAAACCTTTCCAGGCCACATGCCTATTCAGTCTCGCACGCAGCAAGCCCAAATGGCTGCTGCCTTTGTCCGGATGTCAAAACGCCATAAAAAAATCCCAATAAACTTGTTTTCTTTTCGACATTCCTAGGATTTGAAAAAAAAACCCTAATTGCTTCTATTTATTTTAATTCTTTGACTCACATATTCCACATAGCAAAAATTGCCTAATGCATGAAACAATATATATATATATATATATATATATTGACAAATATATGAAACATATACAATATATATATATATATATATATATATATCGGAAGGAAAATATAAACATAGGGGGGGTTCATGCATTATAGGGAATGTTTTCATGCTTTAGGGTCGTTTCAAATATTTTCCTTTATTTTAAGCGTACCTAATTGGCACAACAAAAAGCCTTTGAATTTGTAGAAGGTCCTTCTCGGAAAGCCAGAATTGCATTTCCAATGCGTTGTATCACGTTCAACATAGAAAAATTAAATTGAATCAATAGTATGTAGATCAATTCAATGAAACAATAAATTAATCATAAGAAGAATGATTAAAACGTAATACTCCCCTGATTGAAGATCAAACTGTCTTGTTAGCGCAGTGTCAAGAACGTGCTGATTGTAGACATAATTTACTGAACAATTATGGAGGCCAGAAAGAGAGAGAGGCTGCGACATGGAGAGAGAAGGAGAAAGACGTATTGTGGGTGTGTGTTATTCCACCCCTTTGTGCCTTTATTTATAGTAGTAGGGAAGGTTAACTCCTTACCCTTTAGGATTACAACATTTAATAGGTAATCTACTCCTAATAGGAATATAAGATATATTCTCATATCTACTAGAATTTACACAATCACATTCCTATTCCAATAAGACTGCATCAAAGATGAAATTATTAGAGTACCAATAACAATTCTTTATTGATATGTAGTTACATTATACTATCCTTTTAAAAACAGTTCAAGATTGACTTTTAAAATTAACTTGACCTTAGCCTATTTATGGTCGTACGCAATGGTGAATCTAAGATTTTAACAATAGGTGGTCTTAATCAAGGTATGTAGGTACTAGTCGGGTGGTGGGTTGGGGTTTAACGCCTATGGGCCTAGACGGGGCCTAAACGGACTAGGTGGATTTAAGTAAATTGACTATATATCATGTAAATAAGTGCTTAAACACTTAAAAAACTATACTTGTATTGAGAATTTGAGTTTATTATTTTAATTAGGTTTGTTATATAACATACAAATATATCAGAATATTTGTTTTAGTGTTTTAGTAAACTTGATGGAATGAGATGAAAGTTCAAGTGATTACAAATTCGTAGTACTTTATGATATTTTTTAGAGGTCGTATACATTTTTCTTTTATTAATTAAAATGCTAATGTGGCACAACCTGATTGGACAATAATTAAGTTGGTCACATGGGAAAAAGAAGAAAATATTTCTTCTTCGTTGAAACTAAGGTCCAAGAACAACAGAGCCATGGTGGTCTTCTCTACTTTCTTCTTCGTCTAAAATTACATCTTTCTTCTTTGTTTTGAGCTTCTATTGCACAACATCTGCATAACCATAATAATCTTCTCTCTTTCACCACTTGTTTAGACCGTTAGGTGATCCTCATATGTCCTCACAATCAGGGACGGAGGGACGAAGGGAATAGGATAGGCCTATCCAGACATTTTTTTTTGCAAGCCTTCCCCTATAAACATCTTTCATTATTCTTCTTTACAACCCTTCCCTTATTAGTCAATAATACAAAACACATTATAAACTATCTCCTATTTAAGATTCCAACTCCCATATTTGATTCCATCCAAACACTAATTTAATATTTATTTGTTGGACATAAAATAAATCACCTTTAACATTTTGATTAAAAAAAAATCTCAGCATTAAACCCGTTCACTTTTAATTAAAACAAAAATCTTCGTTGATCTTTCTTTTACAGTGCAACCTAGTAGCAAGAGTCCAAGATTAAAAAGCTATTATTCTTCTCATTTCTTGAAATTTCATATCCATTTTTATATAAAATTCAAATTAATTCAACAAAAAACAATACTATCTTAGTTTCTATAATTTTTAGGTTGTTTCTCGTCTATCTTTCATCTTACTTAAGTGTTAAGAGTTTAGACCTTTTGATTAGTTCTTCTTATTAAATTTAATAGTATGGGCAATGAGGTTATCATGCAATGATTTTAAAATAAGAACATTCGTGAGCGACAATTATGATTATTGAAAAAATAAAATATTATTGATGCATGTGTTATTATGATGTTTTGATTAGTAGTTTTGTAACTGTTATTCATCATATATTTGCATTTGTGAAAGGCCCCCTCACATGAAATCCTGACTTTGCTACTGCTCACAATTACTTCTTCGGACTCATGGGTGGTCTCGAGACCATCTGGGTTCATGCAATGATCCAACACCGGTCGTATGTACTATAAAGCCCAACAATGAAAAGTAATAGACGTTTGGAAATTTTGAAATTGGAGTTGAGTTTCACACATCATTTTTAGTTTCTCATACACTCTTCTTTATTTATGGTAAAAGATATAATTAAACAGGGATGTGCAATAAAGTAAAAAAAAAAATGTATAGTTATCATTTTTCTTTTAAAATATAATAGAGACACCTTGTAATAAAAATAATATATGCAATATAATAAATAGACACAGAAGTAATAATAAGTTAGTAGTATTGGAGTGGCTATTGCCCATAACAATAAGTCAATAGTTCAAAATTTTATGTGTACAAATTTGACAATATATTTCAGAACTTTAATAAATCAATTATATAATATAAAACATTAACCAGTATGATGTGGTTTAGTGGTTGGGGATGAATTTCAGTTATGTATTCAACATGGTACATCTTGGGTTGAAATGCTTCTATGAGCCTTTGCGGGCCTCGAAAATGTGTACTGCCGTGGCAAAACCACCATATGGTACCCTTTTTAAAGAAATAAAGAAAATATATAATATAAAACATTGGGTCTACAACTAAATGAGGCATTTGAATCTTTTTGTTTTTTTAACAAACGATATTATCATCTACACTAAAACATTAACCAGCATGATGTGGTTTAGTGGTTGATGATGAATTTTAGTTCTGTATTCAACATGGTACATCTTGGGTTCGATTTCTGGCGCTGGGTTAATTAATCATATAATGGTCGCCAAAAGGAGGGAGGCTGAAATGCTTCTATGAGTCTTTGCTGACCTCGAAAAAGTAGAATGTCATGACAAAACCACAATTTGGTATCCTTTTTAAAGAAATGAAGAAAATATATAATATTAAACATTGGGTCTACAAATAAATGAGGCATTTGAATCTTTTTTTTTTTTTTTTTAACAAATGATATTATCTACATTAAATAAGAGAGAATGAGCTTAGCTTCAAAATGGATTAGCAATAATGTGATTCAAATTCGTTTTTGGCAAGAATCGAATCTAAGACATCTTACTTACAAGTGAAGAGAAATACCAATAGACTGTAATACTAATTGTTCATTTGAATCCTTTAAAATTCTAAAACTTAATATGGACGCATGGAAAAAGAAGGATATGTAAAAATGGTGGACATGGCCTATGTTTGACCCAATCAATTATGAAACTCTAAAATAGTCATTACGTATTTATTTATTAAAGTGTACGAGTGTTAGATTGCATTAATTAAAATTTCAAAATGACCAATGAATGAGGTCGGACACTACAACACTTCCAAAATCATGCATCTTGTTTCAACAGATGGTGCGAGCCAAATCATGTGTAGGTTCTCAAAAAGCACGTACAAGTTACGTATAAACATCAAATCGACTAATTCAAACCAAATTAAGCAACTTTATTTAATTAAAAATTAAAAGATAAGGAGCGTCGAAAGAAAAAAATGACGTACGAAAATACTTACTTTTCTTAATTAGGGACGAAACTGATTCATGATCGCTGGAAGACAAGTGGTGATTTTGCTTCCTCTAAATTATAATGATTTACTAGTGAAAGTTGTTTGTGTACCTAAAGTTGAATAAATCAAATTTTGCATGATAGCGTGAACTTTTGAGCAAATTGGTTAGTTTACCATTTGGTTTTTGGTAGATGGACCCACCATGTTTTGCAATAGGCAACAGCAGCTAGTAAAAGGAAAACCCTGGATTTGAGATTGAATTATTGAACTCTTTGCAAATAGTTACATTATAAATGGAAATCGAACTAATCATTTGTGAGATTCGAACTCGACAAATTTTATTTATAAGTGGAGAGAAATCGTGTCGGGTGAATTGAATTCAATAATACATATGTTGGCATCCCAGTGCCTTCCTTCTCCTTTCACTGTCTATCCGAAAAAGAATTCAGTACTTCTTGATCGTGAATATCTGAATAGGACAAACCGCTATTTTTTCTTCGAAACAAAACAATTAGAATTAGTAGGTCAACTGAAATGTGTATTATCCATATAGGAGATCTTTGAATTGTTACAAGCGATATTTATATTCTATACTATAATAAGGGATGACAAAAAGTTTGCACCCGAAAACATTGTAGATTAAAGAAGAAAATTCTATCCACAAAATTAAATAGTATTATTTGATGCCGTTGCAAATCCAAAGCCAAAAGAGAAAGCCTGAATTAGCAAAATGGACAAAGACCTTCTCATTGGTAAATAAAAAATAAAAATCATCGTCATTGATTCAATGAATTATATGGAGCTTTGACAATGAAAGCATATGGAGGATTCAATATTATTTTTTCCTAAATTACTAAAACTTTGCTGTATTCTTGGAATAATTTTTGCCACATATGGTGTGCCAGAACAAGAGGACATGCAAATTATCTTTCTTTAATACTAAAAAGATAGATACTAAAAACACCTAAAACCAAGCCTTAATTAAGCGTTAACTTTTTTTTTTTTACAAACAATAACGTTAGTGAGTTAAATTGTTAAATCAAATGTTAAGAGAGAGAAATTAGTAAGAATCAAACTCGTACTAAGATGCGTCGACGTTTGTTACTTTCCACAATTGCGGTAAGACTCCATATACTAATTAAGGCTTAATCAACTTGGAATTTGTTTGTTAATTATAAGACAACACCAACTAAGTTGGAGCAAGGTATGGATTCAGTAATGCTTACATCAGAATATGGATGACAGTTGGGCATGTGGCTATTGACTCATACGAATTGACTATTACGTCAACTTTATCGACAACTTCCTCAGTTGTTGTGATTAATACTTAATTAGCTTATAGCCAATTTGGTTTTGAATGGAAATTAATTATCAGTAATCCCAAAGAGATTTAAAAAACTAGTGGGCTAAGGGTTGTATGATGTCCCTTAATATTACAGTCTAGTAGTAATCTTTTTTTACTGTAAGTGAAAAATTTATTACAATTGGTGATTTTGATATCGATTTCTTACAGCTGACTTATAATTGGTGTTGAGTACAAATTTTAAAAAAAACATCATATTAGAATTTGAACTTGAGATTTTCTTTTGTTATAAGATGTATTGATATATTAAAAGCTGGTTGGTGATCAAGTTTATTCTTAAATTGCACCATGAGGTTAACTGTATCAATTTATGCCTTGTGAATTTTTACGTGTGATCATTTGCTAAATTGATGACATATCAGGGGTTGGACCCACTTTTAAGTTGTGTAGAAACCACACTTGCATTGCTCTTATTCAAAATTATATATGAAACTTTCATCTCGTAGAACTCCTCAATGATAAAAGAAAGAAAATGCTTTCTTTTCTAATTTCTATCCTCGCGTATCTGAGATCAATTTGTGTGATTGGCTGTTGTTTTAAGAAGATTGATTGAAGAAAGAATGACCAATTTAGTGAATGCCCATGATGATTAATTTTGGTCCAAGTGGTACAAGTGTAGCTACCACGCTCATCAGGTTAATAATTAAGCGATTGTTAAGACAATTAAACAACCAAAATGTATAAATTGGGCTATGAATGGGAGTGATTACTTTGAAAATCACGAGAGATGTTTCAGTGTAACCGGTACACGAGGTGGTACATTACTTGTTACTATATAAATGGTGGGATATGCGCGCTAAAAAATTAATAACTTAAAAAAAAAATTTCCCACCACGTCTATTAAAACACGTGGTGTACCACTCGTATCCCCGTCACAACTAAAAATTTCTTGAAAATCCCTCCAAATTTGAAGTTAAAATCTGAATAACACTAAAACATATGATCCAAAGATGCAGTGTAGATGACCCTATGGCAGGTTGGGCGGGTTGTTAGTGAGAAAACATTCACCACCCAATGCCATACCAAAAGGGTAGTAAATGAAGGAAAAGTTGGGCTATGAATGAGAGAGATTTATCAGTGTGCTCTGGAAGGTACGATATATGATATTATACAAATGAACGAAAGTTTATGTTTTTCAAGTACCCTTCTACTTGGATAATGACATATGGGTACGAGATGGTGTCTTAGAAAGACTGAAAAAAGCATTAACAAGATAATAAAAGAAGAGAGTGTAGCAGATGCATGGAATAAATGAAAAACAAAATAATAATAATAATAATAATATATTTTGTTTCAGAGGATTGAATAATGAAAAAATAGAGATTGGTAAAAATTGAGGCCTCCTTGGACAGAAGGGCACAGCAGAAGAGGCTTTTGGTGAGCTTTTTCAAGGCAAAATTCTATTTCCTTGTCCTGGTCAACGCTCCCCCACAGAAACTGGTTGGAATTCATTGAATTCCTAGGTTGCCCCTTTATGTCCCCATCCCCATCCTGAATAAAAACCACATGAACAACAAGTCTAGCTGGTGGGGAGATATAATGGTCCCCAGAAAAGATTTACGATGGTAAATTTACGATAACAGGTGAAAGATTTGGATTAGTCATAGAACGGGCCAGCCATGATAATTTTTTATTAAATTAGTCATTAATTTTCAATCCAACTTGTCAGTCACGTTGGCCAAACCTAAAACCTTCAGTAAAAATTCAAATTAAAAGAAAGGAAGAATGAAAAAAATGTTGTGTAAATTGTGGAAAGAAAAGAAAAAGAGAGAAACAGACAAAAGAAGCCCTTCCCCCACCAAAGACCCACAAACAAGACCCAACAACTCATAAAAAAGTGTGTGACTAGAAATTTTTTTATTTTTTATTTTATTTGTTATTATGTTTTTATAAAAGCAAAAACCACTTAAAAACCCTGACGGCACGTGCGTGTCACGCTCCAATTTGGAGTGGGTGATGATTTTTTTTTAATTTTGTTTGATGCAAAGTGGGTGATGACCGATGTCAGCAACTGTTTCTGCTCGTGTGAGACTGTGAGTGTGGTATTATTAAAGTTACCTCACCGTGACGAGAAAGTTTTAGTTGTGATGGGAACACGTATGGTATACTACGTGTTTTTATGTAAGTGATAAAAAATTTTAATTTTTAAGTTATTAACTTTTTAATACACGTATCCTACTATTTATATAAAAATAAATAATACACTACCTCGTCTGACGGTCACACTGAAAAATCTTCCTACGGTGACCGCACGGTCGTGGTTTTCAATTCCATCAACAAACTACGGCCGTGTTTCACCACGCGTACCATAGTGGCGCGTGCACACCAGGAATCACCAAGATTAACATCTCTCTCACGGTCGTGGTTTTGTCTTCTTTTCTCTTTGGCCCTTAGAGTCAGAGACTGAACCACTCAAAGTGCCCAAAAGAAAATAACAAGTGAAGTGAAGTGAAGTGAAACACATCAGACTACCCAGATCGCCGGGTCGGGTAATGGATACCCGCCCAAGCCAGCGGCTTTCTCCTTCTCCGCCTAAAGGCCACCACCAACGGAACACTGCCGTTTTCGTTTCAGCGACCATGGTCACAAGAGGCTACCCAGTTGCATAATTTTGCAGTTCGACCCCTCAAAGTTTTTAGCTTTAGGAACGCGCCCCCAACTCCGTCCTGCTTTTTCCTCACTCGGGTCCTCGGTAATGGCGACTACCAACACCACCACGCAGGCCGTGGGAGTTGAGGGGGTGGACGCGTCAGCATCGGCGGACGAGGCGGCGGCTAAAGCCGTGCACAAGAGGTACGAAGGGCTTGTGATGGTACGGACGAAGGCGATAAAGGGGAAAGGGGCTTGGTACTGGGCTCACTTGGAGCCTATATTGGTCCACAACACCGACACTGGTCTGCCCAAAGCGGTGAAGCTCCGGTGCTCCTTTTGCGACGCCTTGTTCTCCGCCTCGAACCCGTCGCGCACCGCCTCCGAGCACTTAAAGCGCGGGACTTGCCCCAATTTCAACTCCGTCGCGAAACCCATTTCGTCCCTCTCGCCGTCCTCCACCATCAACTTGCCCCCATCGCCTGCCCCCGTCCACCATACCAGCCGCAAGCGGAGCTCGTCTTCCGTTTCCGTTTCGGCTTCAACGTCGTACCATGTTCCGCCGCTCGCGATAGTGGACCCGACCCGGTTCTGCGGCGAGCTCACTTACTCTCCGGTGACCGCGACGGCGCATACGGCGATGACCCACCAGCCGCATTTGGTGTTGTCGGGTGGGAAAGAGGACTTGGGAGCTCTGGCGATGCTGGAGGACAGCGTGAAGAAGCTCAAGAGCCCCAAAACTTCACCCGGTCCGACGCTGAGTAAGACGCAGGTGGACGTTGCGCTTGATTTTCTGGCCGATTGGGTGTTTGAGTCTTGTGGGTCGGTGTCGTTTTCGAGCGTCGAGCACCCAAAGTTCAGAGCTTTTCTCAACCAGGTGGGTCTGCGGGCGATTTCCCGGCGGGAGTTCACCGGGTCGAGACTCGACTCCAAGTTTGAGGAAGCGAAGGCCGAGGCCGAGGCCCGAATTCACGACGCCATGTTCTTTCAGATTGCTTCTGATGGGTGGAAGAGCAAGACTTTTGGCGCGTTCGGGGAAGATGGTCTTGTAAATTTGACTGTGAATCTTCCCAATGGGACTAGTGTGTACAGGAAGGCGGTGTTTGTCGGCGGCTCTGTACCTTCGAAGTATGCCGAGGATGTTTTGTGGGAGACAGTGACAAGCATTTGTGGGAATGTTGTGCAGCAGTGTGTAGGAATAGTAGCAGACAAGTTTAAGTCCAAGGCACTGAGGAATTTAGAGAATCAGAATCACTGGATGGTTAATCTTTCTTGTCAGTTTCAGGGTTTCAATAGTTTGATTAAGGATTTCAGTAAGGAACTTCCCTTGTTTAAGGATGTCGCCGAGAATTGTTTTAAGATTGCGAATTTCGTGAATAACAAGTCTCAGGTTAGGAGTAGCTTTCATAAGTATCAGTCCCAGGAGTATGGTCATGCCGGGCTGTTAAGAGTGCCGTTGCGTGAGTTCGAAATGGTTAACTTTGGAGCAGTGCATATATTGTTTGAGGATATTCTGAGCTCAGCCGGGGCACTTCAGTTGGTCCTGCTAGACGAATCTTATAAAGTTGCATCCATGGAGGATCCAATGGCTAGAGAAGTCGCCGAAATGATTGGGAATGTGAGGTTTTGGAATGAATTGCAGGCGGTGCATTCGTTGGTTAAGTTGATCAAGGACATGGCTCAAGAGATTGAGACGGAGAGGCCGCTGGTTGGTAAATGCCTCCCACTTTGGGATGAACTAAGAACAAAAGTGAAGGATTGGTGTGCCAGTTTCCACATTCCAGAAGAACCGGTGGAGAAGGTGATTGAAAGGCGGTTCAGGAAGAATTATCATCCTGCTTGGGCGGCTGCGTTTATACTTGATCCGCTCTATTTAATTAGGGACACTAGTGGGAAGTATCTTCCACCATTCAAGTTGTTGACGCCAGAGCAGGAGAAGGATGTGGACAAGCTTATAACCCGGCTTGTGTCGAGGGAGGAAGCCCATATAGCACTAATGGAACTCATGAAATGGAGAACAGAGGGGCTTGATCAGGTATATGCGCGCGCTGTACAAATGAAGGAGAGGGACCCCAATACAGGGAAGATGAGAATTGCCAACCCACAGAGTAGTAGGCTTGTATGGGAAACACACCTCACTGAGTTTAAGTCACTAGGGAAAGTTGCAGTTAGGCTCATCTTCCTTCATGCAACGTCGTGTGGGTTCAAATGTAATTGGTCTCTATTGAGATGGGTGTCTGCCCATGGCCACTCAAGGGTGGGAATTGACAAGGCACAGAAGTTGATATTCATTGCAGCTCATTCCAAGCTCGAAAGGCGGGATTATTCCTGCGAAGAAGACAAGGATGCGGAGCTACTTGCCTTAGCAAACGGTGAGGATGATGTGTTGAATGAAGTTCTTGTTGATGCATCCTCAGTGTAACATTATTTTTTTCCCCAAGTAGAAATTGAAATTTGTAGGATTTATTGAATTCTTTCCACTATTTTTTTCGTGTTGTACCTGTTTACTTACGCTCTAGAAAGATTTTTAGGGCAGTAAGGTCAGGCGAATAGGGACACTGTAGGGATTGAATCTGTATTTCTAGGACTGCACAGCCATGATTTGAGCCACTGTCCAGTTTTACTCTAGCATGATTTTGAAGTTTTTCGGGTTTGCTGAAACGAAACTCTTCTTGTTTGTGAAGATGGAGGATGCTGCGCGAACAGGAAGAATGTTATAAAATTTTTGTACCTCGAGTATTTTGAGATAAATAATATGTTTATAAAGGGGAAGGTTTTATTATTTCTCCTTTGATTTATCAAATTTGCAGTGTCCTCCATTTGCTTTCAAAATAAAGTCAGAACTTTAAAATAAACAAATAAATTGGTGAACTAGAATCTTTGAACATATTGATGCTTGCTATCATCTTTGTTAATTTGCTTAAGTCATTTCTGCGATTTCTCTTCTTTCTGAATAGGGTATAGTTCAATTGCTATAATAGCTTCTCCATGTTGCCTTGTACACACACAAAGTGAATCGACTTTCTGTCCGGAAAAGTTGTACAATTTCTCTACAAATTCATCTGAGTCCAACTGTACAGTCCTTTTTCTTTGATCTGTAACTGAAGAATCTTGAGAAGGGTTTCACCAGAAAGCTTAGAACTCATCTTTTGCTTTGGCAGTCTAGCTCTTGCGGTCCTTATTCGTCTCTGTGCAGGTCTCACTCGACATCCTCGTACCAAGACGACAAAATGAGTGATTGATCTTGTTTCTTACAAGTGTCTCTATTTATCAGAAATCTCTGCACCAGAAGTTACAAAATGCAGTCTTTTGATTTCTGGTGTTGAATTTTACTGTTGTTTGTTAGTTTCCTCAAGCACTTGAGTTCCATTGTTGCTTGAGTTTATAAACAGGGAAGTTGTCTGTTTGGAATTATCAAATCTGCCAAAAGGCAAAAGTTTTGTCATGTGTTTTGACAACTTTTGTTTAGATGTGATATCACTAACTGCACTTATTTCAAACTGCATAATTAGCTTTGCATAATTATATGCTAACTCTCTCTCTCTCTCTCTCTCTCTCTCTCTCTCTCTCTCTCCCCCCCCCCCCTCGCAGAAGCATTCGACAAAGATATTGTTGGACTGGAGAGGCCACCCTAAGGCGGTTGGTGGTTAGCATAACCATTTGGACCATAGCAAAAGAGGAGTTTGCCTAAAAGGATCCAAGAAAGGATTTTTCACCTGAAATTTTCGGCAATGACGTGTCGTTCGCATAGAGGGGGAAGCCCAGGGAGCTTTTGCAAAATTGCAGTGATGGGTTTTTTTGTGAATGGCAAGCCAGAGTTTCAAAATGTGTGGAGTGGGGGTCAACACCCCACAGATAGAAAGCCTTACAAAGACCAACCTGAAGCATAAAAAGCTTTACAGCTGGAGAAGCACTTCTAACTGTATAGATAATCACTTTTCCTTTTGGTTCTGGTTTTTGTGTCTGAAACAGTGGAGCCCCCACATCACAAAGAGGAGTGAGAAGTGGAAGTCGTTTTCCAAGCCATGGAGATTGGATCAGGGAGGTTTTTTGTCATTAAATCAAATCACACACAGAGAGAGAGAGAGAGAGAGAGCTTTGTGTTTTTTAAGGGTAACTTATCTTTTAAACATTCCAAAGCTTGTTGAATGAGAGTTGATCACGCAGAATAGTTGTGGGGTGGATGCTGCCCATGGTTGCAAGAAAGGTGTTGAAAAAGAAGCGAATGCAAAAGAAGACTGTCGGCATGAAGCAACACACAAGATGCTTGAGAACGATGCCACAACCAAGTTAACCAAGTTTACCACATTTTTGTGGTCCTTGTTTTAAGTCTTCTAGGAGTTGAAAACTACATTTTTAACATGTTTTCCACTGAATCCGGATCTGCTGGATCCTCTTTGTAATCATCCAAAGATCTGTGAATCATATCCGTTCATTATATATCGTGATATTAGAAATTATTTAAAAATAAATATAAACAGTATTTCATAAAAATTAACAGCATGATGTACGATAAACGGATACGATTTACAATTCTTTAGAATCCTTACCAAAGGGATCCGGAGAGCATCATGTTGGTTTTCTACTATCACCCTCAAAAAATAAACCCTACCTTACGTAAGGTTGTCTTGGAATTGGTGTATTTATTGGCGTAGTCTACGTGCTTTACAACCACATGGTTTAAAAATAATTATTTATTGCTTATGATTTAACGAGGAAAGAAAAATGGCTAATTATATTTTACGTCCACGAGGTTCTAGTTTTTTCATATTGTGCCATGAAGTATTGGAATTCTATTACTTTATGTTTTTTGGATGTTTGATTGTCTGGTTATTTGTTAAATTAATGATAAACTAGCCTCATGAGATTACCATCACATAGTTTGGTACAAATCCCAAACTCTTTTTTTTTTTATCAAAAAAGTCCTTCCTTGTTCCGCCTTTACGGGGCTGTTTTCATTATTTGTTCTTTGTAAAAAATCTTGAATTATGCTTTCTTAACTTCCGAATTGAAATTTGTAAAAAAGTCGATGGATGCAGCGTGGTTACCATAGCTCATGCATTTATTTGAATATCTAGAACATATAGGGACCAAGGTGGTTTCGAGACCCACCGGATGCTAGAAAAAATGTCGATGAAGGTCCTTTGGAGACCCCTTTTAATGTATGGTATGAGACATTTTTGTTCCTACCAAGTGTTGGATGAAATGACTGTTGAACAGATTTCAGCAGCATTCATCAAAATAGGTCAACATCCCTCAGTAGGATGCATCGACATCATCTAGCAGGGGTTCTCAACAAAACTTTGCAAAGGCACTCGAAAGAACTTGACATGGCCTCTCGACAACACTTAGCACGTGCATAATGTAGCTCGATAGATGATGACAGTCACACAAAGTGCTCAATAAAATGCCCCATTAAAAAGCTAAAAAGATCTTGGGCGTTAAACGCATTGTTTTTGTCTCAAAAACTTGAATCTTTATATTGGGACCCTTGAGGTTAGAATCTTGGATTTGCCACTGCTCGTGTAAATGTGGTTCAGAGCATCCATAGAATGGATCCCACATATGCCACATCAACAATTTAACATGGAATCATACAATCAAATGGATAGAAGGCATAAACTTAAATGATTTCAAACCCTAAAGTGCATGAATGAATTTTGAAACTCTGTCAACCATTTTGAAAATCACCTAAAATGCAAAAAGTGTAAATTTAGTTAATAACTGTTTTTATGTGCCTATTACTAAAATAAGTTTACAGTTGGAATTGTGGGAGGATATTCTTAATGGGGGATTTCAATAATATAGTAGACATAACTGAGAAGAAAGGAGGTTGCCAAGCTACAACTTCAATAGAGGAAACCTTTTATCTATAAATGCTTCTGGCGTCCCTTTTACTTGGTGCAACAACCAAGTTGATAACAACATAATTTATGAGAGACTTGATAGGACTATAGCTAATACATATTGGTTAAATGAGAACCCAAACTATAACCTGCATAATTACCCAATTTATGGGTATGACCATGGACCTATTCTCTTAACCTACAACTTGAAAAATTGTTATAAGAATAATTATCCCTTTAGATTTGAAGCTATGTGGCTTCTTCATCCTGATTTTAAGGATTTTGTTAAGAATGCCTGGCAATGCAATGGAGTGTTTGGTCCTATTGACACTTTTAGGGCATGTGCTGGGACTTTCAAATATATGGTTAAAGGTTGGAATAAAACAACTTTTGGTAATTTAAAGGAGCGTAAGAAAAAAATCCTTAGGGACCTTGCTAAGGTACAAGAAACCATCATGAAAAACCAAAATGTTGATTCAGAGATTGATTTAGAAATAAAGCTTAGTGAGGAACTTAATTCAATTCTAAGACAAGAAGAAGTCATGTGGGCACATAAAGTTAAAGTTAATTGGCTGCAATTAGGTGATAAGAAAACAAGATATTTCCAAATCGTGGCAAGTGTTCGAAAAAAGAGAAATGAAATTATAATGATTAAGGATAGTTGTGGGTTTTGGTGGAATGAGGGTGAAGGTCTAGAACAGGTTTTTGTGCAGGACTTTAAACTGCGGTTTTCTTGTGATAGTCTCCCTGCTCTCGTGGATATTTCTTCTATTGCAGATATTATTAATCCTTGTATTGACAACCATCACAATGAACTTTTACTCAAGCATGTTGAAGATATAGAAATATGGGATGCAGTTAAAAGAATTGGTGCACTGAAAGCACCAGGTCTGGATGGAATTGGTGCTAGTTTTTATCATGAATGCTGGGATACAATTAAAGATTCGGTGAGTGCTATGGTTAAGGACTTCTTTGAAAAGAGTACTAGCTTGAGACTTATTAATCATACCAACATTGCCCTCATCCCAAAAGTGGAAAATCCTGAGGTGGTAAGTAATTATAGACCAATTAGTCTATGCAATGTGAGCTATAAAATAATCACGAAAATCATCATTAAAAGGTTAAAGCCACTTCTAAACCATTGCATATCTGGAAACCAAGGGGCCTTTACTCTGGGACATTCTATTTATGATAATATTTTGATTGCGCATGAAATGTTTTCTAGTTTTAAAGGTAAAAAGGAAGGACTGGAGCAATGGGAATAAAGTTGGATTTAGAAAAAGCGTATGATTATCTTAATTCGAAGTATATCAGGTATGTGCTTCTTAGATTTGGTTTTACGGAAAGATGGGTGAGCTTAATTATGGAATGCATTACTTCAACTTCCTTCTCGATTTTGATTAATGGTTCTACTCATGGTTACTTTTACCCTAAGAAGGGAATTAGGCAAAGGGATCATTTATCACCTTATATTTTCATTCTTTGCATGGAACCATTGATTAGACACTTAACAAAATGGTCACTACCCCTATATCATATGTTGGAATTATGTCCTCTCCTGGTGGATTTAGAATATCAAATCTAGTTTTTGCAGACGATTGTTTGTTATTTGCTAAGGCAAACACAAAAGGTGCTAGGAATGTACTTCATGCTCTTAATATGTTTGCCAAAGCTTCAGGTCAAAAAGTAAATTTCCACAAATACTCACTTTATTTTTTTAGAAAATACTAATGCTCAAACTAGAAATGCTATTGTGAATGTTTTACATATTCAACATAAAACTACCATCGGCATATATCTGGGCATTCTTAATATTGTGTTTTGGAAAGATCTTGTGAATAATTAATCAAAAGAGTTAAGCAAAAGCTTGCCGGGTGGAAGGCTAATACTCTCTCTAAGGCAGGAAGACTAACCCTCATTAAGTCTAACTTATCTGGTATACTGAACTATATCATGTCTTACTTTAAATGTCATACTCGAGTAACTAGTAACTTAAACAATGAGTATATGGACTTCTTTTCGGGGAGAGATAGGAAGTTAAAACCTATGGCTTGGAAAAAAGTGTGTACTTCTAAGGATCAAGGGGGTTGGGCGTAAGAAGAGTGGATCATTTCAATAATGCATGTTTGGCTAAGTTAGGATGAAAAGTTTTAAAGGATGAAAACAATTGGTAGGTGCAAATTGTTAAAAGAAAGTACTTAAAGAAGGATGATTTTTTTTAGTTGCAAAGTCAAGCAGAACCACTCCTTAGCCTAGAAAGGGATTTTGAATAGTAGACATGTTATTCACAGGGGAATTAGATAGGTTGTGGGTAATAGTGAGGATATCCTTTTTTGGACCCATCATTGGGTTTTTCCTTATCCATTGTTCTAGCTAATTCCTAAAAATCAATGACAAAATATAAATTGGGACACTAAAGTAAGTGAGTTTATTCATAATAAAAGTTGGGATAGAGTTCGTCTCTCCCAAGTGTTGAACCTAGATGTTGTGAGGAAAATTTGTATGGTGCCCATTTCCCTTCAAAATAAAAGTGACAATTTCATATGGGAACACTCCTCTACTGATGAGTTCTCAATCAAGTCAGCGACTTGGATTCAGAGTAATAATAATCAAGAAGTTAAAAGGCAGAAGCTCCTTATGAAGATATGGAAGTTAATGATACCTCCAAAGGTAAAAAATTTTGCATGGCTTTTTACTCATGAAAAACTTCATACTAGGATGAGGCTGGGTAAATTTATTCAAAATATTGACAAATTATGCCCTATGTGTGGCAATGAGGATGAGACTCAAAATCTCATTTTTCTTAATTGCAAGCATGCTAAAGAAATGTGGAACCTCTCTCCAGTAAGTCCTTGGAAGAATAATTTGACTTAGTTTAATATTATGTTAGATTGAATGGAAATAATTGACAATGTTGAATGCAATGATTTGAGTGATCTTAGTAAAGGTATTTTGAATTGTTGGCAAATGTGGAATGATAGAAATAATAAAGTTTTTGGAAGTATGTTTCCTAATCCGGCTAGGAGTATCTCCATTGCCGCAAGTGTAGGCTTATCTTTTTTAAGGTTAATTGTAAGAAGATCTCTAGGGGTGATCCTTGCCACCAACATCCCATTTGTTGGCGTCCTCCTCCCCATGGCTATGTGAAATTAAATTTTGATGGGTCGGTTAGTTTAGATCGTTCTGCAGCTGCTTTTGTTCTTAGAAATGAGGAGGGCAACCTGCTGGTGTTGGTGCATTGAACCTTGATGGTGCCACCATTTTGGTTGCGAAGGCCGTTGCTTTAAAGGAAGGGCTTTTTTTCACTAGGCGCAAAGGTGTGAAGAAGCTAATGATGGAAAGGGATTCTAAGCTTGTCATTTAGGTGGTGCAAGATGTTTGCATGCCCCCTTGACATCTTAAACCTATCATAGAGGACATCAAATGGTTGGCTTCTAAATTTCAGCATATCAACTGGAAGCATATTTATAGGGAGGCTAATTTCGTGGCGGACACATTAGCTCATGTGGGCCTCATTGTTGCCAACCCACATTTTTGGGATTTTTGTCTTCCGATTTCGGCTATAGAGGCTTTTAATTTTGATTGCATGGGAAACGGTTGTATTAGAGATTTTAAGCTTTAATAAATTTCTTCTTCATAAAAAAAAAAAAAAAACAATTTTTAAACATATTGCTGCATATAAGAACTCAATTTATAAATGAAATTAATGGTTGTTTCCCCAAAATACTAATTAATGTGATAGGACACTACAGTAATTTTGTTTTTATACAAGAGGATCATAGAAGAGGAGGAAAACAAACTCGAGACATGAGGTGTAAGAGCAAAACTAAACCAATTTTGTTAAATACTCTTTTGCGGTAATGTTTTACTTGTTAGTCGTGGTGACTAGAGAGACTAAATTTATAAATAAAATTTACAAACTAAATAATGTGTCACCAATAAAAATGAGCACGTTCATTAACGCTTAAGTAATAACCCAATCATCAACTTTCAAGTCATTTAGTTTACAAAATTTTGTCTACAAATTTAGTTCTCCTAGCATTACTTATTTACAAAAGAGTAATACTAGGTAGACTAAATTTGCAAACTAAATAATGTGTTATCAATAAAAAATAAACATATTAATCAACACTTAAGCAATAATCTAATTATCAACTTACATAGCATTATGAAAAGCTATGTCACCTACTCTTTTAGTCTTCCTAGCATTATCCTTTAAAAATAACTAGCTCACCTACTCTTTTTATTTCACGTTTACCAATTATGGAAAGCTATAACAATTTTTTATTTTCTTTGTTTTTCTTCTTCAGCTTGTTTTCATGCATGGTAAACACGTACGCTGCAGAATTTTGAGGAAACTGCCCAGCTAGCTAGCTAACATCATTTGCTTACTTTCATTACAGAAAACCCTAAAGCAGTTTTGAACTCTTTCTAATTCTCTCTCTCTCTCTCTCTCTCTCTGTCTCTCTCTCTGAAATCATCTACTCACAGCCCCACCTATCAATGAATCAAGTGGGGTTTTCACTTCTGGTTGAGTGAAGTGAGAAATAAAAAAAGGTAGACTGAATTATGGTATTATCTATATATTACCACCTTGGGTCTCCTCTCTAATTACTCATTTAGTGGGAGAGACAGAAATTCTTGTCGGCAAATTAGAGCTTATACTAACACTGACTGCTTACCAACTATGTTCTCTCTCTCTCTCTCTCTCTCTCTCTCTTATGTTTAAGCTTTTCACCAATCACACCAGTATGTTAGTGTTATGCCTCTCACTCCACTCATGAATTCTTCTGGTGTAAAAGGGAAAAGGGAAATATAATTTAATGATTGGTGTAGGAAGACAATCTCTTTACAAGAATTTTTCTCTGTTCCAAATGCTCCACTCTCTCTCTCTCTCTATCTATATATATATATATATATATATCAATTTTTTGTTTTCCTATATTTACGCCTACAACTTTTTATTTCAGTTGCAACTTTCAACTTGTTTTGTGCTTCGTATCATTAACTGTGAAGATTTTGGAAGATTTCTAGCTGATGCCGTAATTATGAAGGGTGAGCATAACACCCGGGAGAATGATTACCGCAGTGGACTTGATGAGATTTATATAATAGGCTAAAAGGTTTTTTTAGTCAAAATGGTCCATGAAATTTGTATAACTCATCATTTTGGTTCATGAGATTTGAAATCATTAAAAGTGGTCTCTGAGTTTGTCCACCATCAATCATTTTGATCATTCTATGAAAATTATATATAAATAATGACTAAAATAAAAAAATACCCTTAATTTAATAAATAATGAACCAAATAATTTGACAAAATTTGAGCGTATTTTTGTAATTTGAACCTTATTTAATGGAGCTTTTTCATGGAAGGATCAAAATGATTGATGGTGGACAAACTTGGGGACTACTTCTATTGATTTCAAATCTCAGGGATCAAAGGAAGGAGTTATGCAAATCTCAGGGACAATTTTGGCCAAAAAGCCTATATAATATGACGTGTTATAATATGTGCAGACGAGAAAATTGATAGATCTGATTTTTATTTTTTTATTTTTTAATATCGTTTCTACGAAATGATGAGTTGATATTAATTTATATTTTTACACTAATCTTAGTTATGTTGCGGCTTATTTAGTCTGACAATGGAAGGAGGTTCCCTCAATGTAGTGCCTTTATAGTATAATAAGGGAGGGAAGAATCCTTCTCCTCCAAGGAATATAATCCTAATAGAGAAGAATCACTAGTATCAATTCTAATCAAGGATTTACACAATCATAATCTTAATGATAAGCTTTCCCATGGAGCAGGTTTGATATCTGATTTCTTGAGTAAAACCTAAACTTCGGGTTAATGGATGTCCATGTGAAGATTTGAGGATATAGGGCATCGTTGTTTGTCCAGGGTGTCCTAAACGATAATGCCAAAGTGTAATTTCATGCACAGTCCTTGAGGTAGGGACATAGTGGCTCTCTATAGGGTGTATGGTTGTAGAATACAGACCACTCGGGATACGCTCCATCTACTCTAGAATACACTTCTGGCCTTATTTATAGGAAGTGATGCACATAAATTCAACTCCATTTTCTACATGGGTTTCAACATGGTAATTATTGTCTCGAATCTCTTTAATGCTCAACAAAGTGCTTTCGGAATGTGGAGAATAAAGTGCATCTTGAATCGTCAAAATAGTGCCATTGGACAACATTATACAAGTCTTATTGTATCATTCGATCAGGTTGGATGGATCTGAAAGGATTGTCAGAGGTACATTCTTAGGTACAAAGTTAGTGAAATAGATGCATTCATGCAAAACGTGTGTGGTTGCACTATCTAGCAGACAAGTAACTTTACCACTAGTTATACCTAGAAAGTAAAATTAATTTGAATCGGTCACATGCATAAAAATTCTAAAAACATATATCCATTCAAAATAATTTAAGCATTCAAGTATGGTGATTTATAAACTTAATATCCAAAATTAAAATAAATCACCAATAAATAATCCAAACATAAAGGAAAATTGTTCAAACTTAAACCAAAAAACAAAGAGGGGTTCGGCCCCAAGGATTAAAATTCAACTAAAAAAATGGTTCATGTCTAAGATTCTAATTTTCCATAGGGGTTACAGCCTCTTAAAAATCAGAAACCTCCATCTTGGTATTCTCTGGTTCATCCACTTGCATACAATTTGATTCAAACTTCTTACGACGATAATGATATTCAGGTACAACCTTCGGGGGAGCACGGCAAACATGGGACCAATGGTCCTTTGAACCACAACGATATCACATATTTGCATCCATGGTGTCAAGTGCTTTACCCTTATTCTTGAAGTTCAAGGCCTTGGGAACGAGATCAGAATGCTTCTGGGCTCGGTTTCCTCCCTTAGATGGGCCTTAGCTATGTTAACCTTGGCGGGGTGCTTTTGGCCACCCCTACCATGCCTAGAATGGCGTTTTGGGCGTTGATTCTCGCTATGGTGTGCTTCAGGCACAACGATTGCCCTAGTAGGTCGAGCTTGATGATTCTTCATTAATAGCTAATTTTGCTTTTCAACAAGAAGTAAAACAGAGATCAAATATGAAAAATTAGTGAACTTTTGAGCCCTATATTGTTGGTGTAGGACAATATTGGTCACATAAAAGGTCGAATAGGTCTTCTCTAGGAAATCCTCGTTGGTTAAGTCCTCGTTACAGAACTTGAGAAGTGATCATATTTGACAAATTTCATAATTATATTCATTCATAGATTTGAAGTCTTAGAAGTGTAGATGCTGCCAGTCGTGTCTTGCTTTAGGTAAGAAGATGTCCTTTTGGTGATTGAAATGATCGACCAAAGCAACCCAAAGTGCTTGTGGATCTTCCTCAATAAGGTACTCAGTTTGTAGTGCATCATGAATATTTCTTCAGATGAAGATCATGGCAGTGGCTTTCTTAGCTTCACCGACATGTTATCAGTCTTAACTTCAATAGCTGGACCCAAATTCTTTGCGGTGAGGTGGAGCTTCACATCTTGGACCCACTTGACGTAGTTTCTTTTGGAGACCTCTAAAGCGGTAAAGTCGAGTTTGTTCAAATTCGACATGTCCCTATCACAAAATAAATGGATGAGAATGTGGTTAGTGTAATGGAGAAATTCAATCCGTTCACATAGGAGTAGAACGTTCAGGTTCTAATAGACATTTATTTGTTTAAATTTACATGAAAAAGATTCAGGTTTTCATGGGTGATTTTTTAAGAAAAACTTCGAGTTTTCAAATAATGCATGTCTCGAAAAACTTTGAGGTCCGAAAGAATTATGAACTTTAGCTTCATAGGTTCCTGCAAGAAAACACAAATATATACATAGAAAGATGCAAAAAAAAAAAAAAAAAAAAAGGGTCTTCGAGGCTTATGATTATAATTCAATTAATTATTTGGACTTTGGGGCAAAATTAAAGGTTGGGCGAAAAATTATAAATCCAAAGGGCCTAAAAAAATAAGCGATTAAAACTCGGGGCCGAAAAATCTGGACCATAGCCCACATGTGGGCTGAGTAATTTTGTCTCGTGAGCCCCAGGCCCAAAACTGGGCAAGTCAGGAGGTGGGCTGAGGCATAGAAGCCAGCAAGCCTACTGGCCTTTGTAGGAAGCAAGCCCAAACTGGGGCAGACGGTAGTAGGCTTATAAGGGGTTGATCTTGTGCTTCGCAGTGCATGTACACCGAGTCATTAGCTACTGGCTGGGATCAGGTGCGGTATGGTACAAGTAACACCGAGAGCCTAACCGAGGTTGGGTTGTGCTGTAGTGTGAGAAAAGGGAACACCTAAAACCTAACTGAGCTAGTGTTATGGGTGGAGAAGAGAGATGTTGTGGGTTGCAGAACGCAAGCCTAAAACCAATAATTGGTTTTAGTTGTGGGCCGAGAAGAACCAAACCCTAACTAGCTTCGGTTTAAATAAAAAACACCTCAGTCGTATGCTGGGTGCGATCGTTAGGAAAGGAGATCGGTGTCGCTGCGTCAAGCAGTCGTGTTTTGGGTCAAAAATCTCAAGGGTGAGTTCGTGGTTCTTCGGTGACCACGATGGTGAACAGAGAAGGTTAATCTTAACGTTCAAGAACCAAAACCCTACAAAATTCAAATCAGACTTCGAACGAATCTCGTTCCAAACTCTGTTGGAGATCTCTTATGGTCTTCGGTTACTGTGACCAAAGGCTCGGGTCGTTGACTGTAAGGTGTGGACCTTCTGAATCCGTGGCTGGTTTCTCGTTGCTCAGTTTGGGGAGCTCGCACGCTGGGTTCCCAACGAAACCTTAATATAATTTTTTTTTTTCGATTTCTAGATTATAACCATGAATATTTAACAAATAAATTAATGCATGAATAGATATTTGACATAATTCATGGCAATATCAATTCGCATAATTCAACAATTATGAATATAATGCATATACAATTTATGTAGAATCTAAAATTTGTAAAACTTAAAGTTAGGTCATGCATTATGGTGAATGTTCATGCTATCCGAGCTGCAAAAATATCGAGATAAAAAATCGTTGTTTTGGAAGAACCTGATTGCGAGATGATATTGATGAAATGGTTTGATGCAAAAAATTCCACGTCAGATTCCTTAGTGCAGTAAGAGCATGCTGATAACGTGTTGTGGCTTATTTAATCTAACAAGGGAAAGAGAGATGAGAGACATTTATTTGTAGGGTGTGTGTTATTCCCTCCACGCAATGCCTAGAAGGAAAAATCCTTCTCCTCACAATTCTAATAGGGAAGAATAACTAATATCAAATCTAATTTAAGATTTACTTAATCACACTCTGATGTAATATCTATAACAAGTTATAATTTATTGGTTATTTTGAGAGAATTTTTATACTTTACTTTATATTTCAATTGTAGGACACGTGAATCTACTTTGTGCAAAAAACCATGAAACGAAGGAATTTTAGAGTAATTTCAATTGAAGTGGATTCGTGAGCCTTTCAAAATAATTATGTCAAAATTTCAAAATTTAATTACAAGTCGTTTGTTCGTGGAAATTAAAAGAAGGTTGACTACGCAAAGCTGCCACTTACGTTTTGCGACGTCTTGGACTTGTACTCAGTAAAAATGGTAATTTTTGAGGAAAGTTTCTTATGCAAAATTTAGTGGATGTTTTTATCTTTCCAGCGCCACCTCGTATGCTTGATTTGGTACAGATTTTACTGGGAAATATGGGGAATCTTTGGCTTACCAAATTCTCCAAGTTAGAATAGGATTGTGTTTCTTAGTTTATTATTTTAAGTGGATTTCCGTATTTGTTGGGAGACCTATTTTAGGTAGGATTCAGATTTCTTGGTGTATTTATATGTTGATTTTGGAGCCTTAAAGGGCAAGAACGTTTTTGACGTTGGAGATATCAGCTTATGAGCTTGTGACGACTTTTTACAAGGATGTTTTCTATCTTTTATTCTTAATAATATTTTGCTTTTCATTTATGAATATGCATAATTAATTCTCTTTTACTAGGGATAGGTTACGACCCTTAACATGAATATGTAGTTTCTTATCAATTTACTTATGATGTTATGCATGCTTTAAATTATTAATCACCACGTTATATATATCTTGATGCTTGATCACCTTAGGATGTTTAAATAAGTAATTTGATGCAATTTTTGTTGAAATATCATCCTGAAACTGAGTAGGGCTTCTTGTGATTGATAATTTTAAGTTCACCTAAGGCGAATATCAAGCTCAAAAGGGTTGCTTGATTTTTCAAAAGATTTTCACAAAACTTAATGAGTCTTGCATGTTCATATTTGATATGAATATCATTTGCATGTTTGATATGAATATCATGAGTAGGATATGCATTATCTAACCTTCAAAGTTTGCATGTGTTAACTCATAAGTAATGGGTAGAACTATATAGGATTGTTAATAGTGATGACTAAACCCTAGTGTGTTTTATATTTGATTTTCAAAAGGTTTGTTTTACTTGCTGTTGATTTTAATTATTGCTAATTTAATTATTTTTATTATTTGTTTATTTATTATAATTCACAATTTCAAGCTTTTCTAAATCTTGTGTTGAATAGTTATTAAGGATTAGTTTTAAATGTAAGTTGTTCATATTAATTCTTGTGGAGAACAACCTTACTTGAGCTATCTATACTATAATTATCTTGTTCTCGTAGGTATCGTTTGGTATGCAGACGGGACGGGACAGGACGGAACGGAACGGAGCGGGAGCAAAGATGCCCTCGGATGGAAACAAGGAGGAAGAAGAAGGAGACGAAGAGGTTATAATTTTGTGTTCCACGGATGTGGAACGAGTCGTTCCAGGGGGTGAGGTGGAATGAAAATTCACCCAAAACTCGTCTCATGAAACAGCTCGTTCCACCCATTTTAGGCGCACCAAATGTGGGATGGAACGCTTTGTCCCACTCTGTTCCGTCCGGTCCCACATACCAAACGGTACCTCACAATCTTAAGTGTTTTTTTTATCCTATTTTTGCATGTTGTAAAAATTCTATCATGAAACCTCGATGATATGATGGAGATTTATTCACGGCTTAAAAAAAGACAATTGTGGGGTACATAAAACCTGATTTCGACTACAATCATCAATTATAAGAGCGTCGTGAATAAAATCAAAGAGCATCTCAAAACCATTTCAACAAACCCACACAAAGATAAAGCAAAATTAAACGAGCTAACATATGTATTGCCACACCATTTGCCTCACTGACTTGTGTATATAAAAGATTATTACCTGGATAATTAACTTCGCAGAATAACCCGAACACCATCAATGGTACGCCCTACAAAAGAACTATCTCCACCCGGACGCCTTATTACTAAATAGATATGCAATAACATGAATGTTTGAGTACTTTATATCACGGTTATGTAACTGTCACACTTAAAAATTATTATTCTATGTATGTCCATCTAACTAGTTAATTAACCTTAATTTGTTTGTACTTCTGCAGTCCAATCCATGCAGTGGCCGATTTAGGATTTGAACCGTGGGGGTTCCAATGTTAAAGGTCCAAGTTTTTAAGATACAAATATAGTATGAAGCACGCAAACAAATTTCAGTTATTCACAGAGATATTTCATCAAAACTTGGTGGGCTTGTTGCCGTCAGCTAAACCATGTTGTGCATATGTCAACAAATATCGACATTTGCTGAAAAAATTTGATGAGTGCTAAATCATTTGTCGAGTGTTGTCGATGCAACCTGTCAAAGTCTCCTGAGATATGTCTAGCAGACGTTACATAAAACACTTGGTGAGCACAAAAAAGATCCGTGCCAAACATTTAAAGGGATTCCAAAAGACATGCACATGCTTGTTTCTCGACTTCCGGATGATCCTAAGATCACCTTGATCACAATGTACGGCCTTGCATGGAGCCATGCCAGCACTGGCCGCTAGGGTTAATTTGCAAGGTTGTGGTTCTTGTCGACTAATTAATCCTGTGCTGTTCTTACCAAAAACAATTGTATTGCTGCACCAAATCATAAACCATAACTACATCAAAAGAATTCAATCCCAACTACATATAATTATTCTAACTTTATTGATTATTTTTTGTCTGCTTAATTGGTTAACTACCCACCCTGATTCCGTAACGAGTAGATACTTTCGCAGGTGGCATCGAATTATCAAAGATTGTAAGCTTAACAGAAACAGCTTAACAAAAACAATTAATTGATTCTGTATGTTCAAGTTTTATACTCTTAACCAAATTATAATTATATAGAAAGGGTCCAGGTTAAGGTACTTTAAAAACTTGAAAATTGTACTTAGAGCTAAGTACATTTTACACTTTGAAAAGGTTTAGAGTGAAATTCAAAATGAACCATCACGTTTCAATTTTTTCATATTGCACCTCCACGTTTTGATATTCGATCAATTTTCACCTTTTGTTAAGGATGTAGAAATGCGGGACTCACCCCAAAGTATAATCCGAAGAAAATTGATGTTCTATTATAAAACTAATTAATGGGTAATATGGAAAATAGCCCAACTACTTACAAACCCATGTAAAGTCCTCCCCATCAATGTCAGAATAATTCTCAACATGTCTTCTCATGTGTGAGGAATTCCCAATCCTAACACGTGAACAACACAAATGGTGTGAAGTGAAGCGTATGTGACTGTTGGGTTTCACACGTGGGACAACATGCTTTGAAATTATAAAGAAAGTTGAGGTTTCATCATAAAACCAATTAACAATATAGAAAGTAGCCTAACTTAGTTATAAGCCCATACTCTCATCAATATACGATTAATTCTTAACATCATTAGTGTGTCTTCTGTGGCACGATTAGTGAGTTCGGAGACGGTATAATCAATCTAACAAAAGATATAATTAGATAACTGCTAAAAATTTGACGTGCAATGTGAAAAGAAAAAAAAAAAAAAAAGAAAAGAAACTCACGGTCAATTTTAAAACTAACCTCAAATCTCGATGGTATAGAATATAATTTGCCCTCGTGCTTATTGGAGCAATGAGCACCATGGTACTATGGTTAGCAGTATGCATGCCATGCCAGCCAGTATGGTTCACGAACCACCAACTTTTACCACAGATCAGGTCAGCTCCTCGATCAGGACGCTTCAGTTTTGCACAAACAACCCACATGATACGCTATGATCTAATTTGTTCACTGTTAGTTCACATGGTAATTAGTATTTTTATGATGCTCACATGTTAAATAACTAGTTCCTAGAAGGTCCGAGAGCTGCAGGAGAAAATTTGATGACCCTAATTATATATAGTTATATACACTTTTTCTAGCACGTGGTCCTTGTAATATGCTCTGCTATTTTGTTTTCTTGGCCAGACTGCTGGATGGGTATTCAACTGGAATGATTGTGATTCATGGATCGATTTGAATTGTTCCCCTCTCACTCGCCCTACAAATGACGCTGGTAGCTAGCTAGATTCTCGAGCACTATGAAAACTTAGTTGGAAGTTAGGAACTGGTAAAGGCACTGGTTATTACGTGATGAGAAATACGAATACGTTAGTGCATGTTTATGCAAATTATCATTGATCTACACATTTCACAGTTGTTCTCAAGTTTAACAAATGTTACCTAATATATTTGTTTCCCTCCTATTTTCTAATGATATAATACAAGTTATATTAAATAATTCAGTTTTGTCTATCACCTTATCTACGCTATATAATTAGTCACTTTAAATGTAATAGAATCAAACATGAATATTGACTGCCTTATCCTCCCCTGCCATGGCATGCAGAATAGATGAACTTGCTCTAACATAAGTATTTCACCCACGCGTATGGGAATTTTCTATGAGTAAGCTTTGTTAATTCCAAACGTTGAACTCTAATGTATTCGACTTAATTAGTTCATTAGTTGCACATAATATTTTTTGTTCTCCCACTGCAACACGTCATTTGTATTTTCATTAGAGAAAATTAAACTAAGTCGCTTCGTCCTCACGGTACATAAGGGTTTCAAGTCTAAGGTTTTGTGGACGGCGGCTGCTACGATTAGGTGTGTGGCGGCGGTTCGTTCTCGGTTTAGTGACAGGATGGAGCAGTTTCTTCGGCTCTTCAACTCGGGATTGCAATTGTTGGAGTCCGAGAATCTAGAGGTGGTGATCAGTGATACGGCGACGGAGAGGCTTATGGTTTCGAAATTTTTCTTGGTTGGTAAGGTTCTCACCCACAAATATTTGAGGCCGAACATTGTTATGGGGGTTATTAAGGATCTCTGGCGTCCTAAGGCGAGTGTGGAGGCCACAACAATTGGGGATAATTGCATTCTCTTTAGTTTCAATTCTGAGGAGGAAGTACACCTTGTTCTAAAGGGCAGTCTGTGGTTCTTTGGGAAATCTTTGTTGTTACTGGCCAAAGTGAATAAGCTACTGGTTCCTGTTGATATCCCATTACGGGAGCAATGCTTTTGGGTCCGTATTCATGGGCTCCCTCCAGCGTTATATGTCGAGAGAGATGGGGGATGTTATTGGAGCAGCCTTGGGTATGCGTGAAGGTTGATTGTGACAATGTTTTTTGTTTTGGCGAATACATGCGCATCAGGGTTGCCATTGATGTGTTCAAACCTCTCCGTTAAGGTGTGCAGTTAAGGTTGCCTTCATCGGAGGGTGGGGATCTTATTGGAGTTTTGGTGCACTATGAACGCCTCCCGATGTACTGTTTCCTTTGTGGGATGCTTGATCATAACTTATAATTAAATAAGGAAAAAAAAAAAAAAGTGGAGAAAACAAACCTTGTTTCGGCAATGGAAAGTAACTTTAGTTTGCAATGTTCATTAAACATGGACAATTTCATGCTATGGTTCATAATAAAAATTTTTATGGACCAAGCATCACTAGCAATAGTTGAAATCTAATTGCAGTCATCATAGGAAACTTCTATTTGTTTCGGAGTACATATACTCTTCAAAGCAAGACTAAGAGTGTGAACAACACAGGGTGTCCAAAAGATATGGGGATAGTGGGCCTCAATAAGTAACCCAGCAGCTTTACAAACAGGGGCATTATCAGTGATCGCTTGAACAACATTTTCATGACCAATTTCTTTAATAGCTTCTGTAAGAAAGTTGGCAATACAATGCTTGTCTTTGTATTCACCTTCACAATTAATTGCTCTCAAGAACATTGGCCCACTTTCACAAGTTGCCATAATATTAATAAGTGGTCTCCTTTGAGCATCTGTCCACCCATCACTGCAAACACTTACACCTTTAGTGCTCCATGTGCGCTTGATTGGTTGGAGGCACCGCTCAATGTGACTTTTCTCTTGTTGCAGAAGAGTAGTTCTCAGTGCGTTGTAACCTGGTGTAACATACCCTGGAAGTGTAGAAGCACGAACATACGAGTTCTGATAGTGCGGATTTCTTGCAAGGTTAAATGATAAGCCACCTGTATAAAACATCCTTGCAACTTCGGCATCACATTGATCTCGAGCCTCCTTGTTAAAAGCTTTACTGAGAGGCCCACTTGTTCCCTTTCTCTTCTTTGGACCAAGATTTGCTTCAGGTAGATCATAACATAATGAACCAGTATTGGGCAACGAAACATGTTTAGGAGCAGAACTCTTTAACTTGTATTGACACTCTCGAACTAACTTATTCATTTCCGCAAGAGTTTCATCAGTAACCTTGTTGCAAGGCGCGATCCCATTTCCAGGCATTTTTAACAAATGAAACTTGACCCTAGAGTAGGATCCTTTATAAGTTTTTTGACAATAATTGCACTCAAATTTAGTATTTCCTCCTCCTCTATTTCCCACTTTTTCGAGCTTTTTGACATACTTCCACAGCGGAGCATTATAATTTTCAACAATCTCATCCAGATTAGCATTATCATTCACATGATTATCAGGGTGATTCATTTTCCTAAATTAACAAACATATAAACAATAAAAGTCAATTCATCGTATAATCGTATAGACAAAGACTAATACATGAAAAATTTATATTAACTTAAGAAATAAAAAATGCATCATGAAAGCATATACATAAAATATTATAATCTAAATATCTAAAACACTGTATTCCCAATTTACATAACAGATTAAGCTAAATATCATGAAAGCACAATAATATCTAGAACAATGTATTAATATCTAAATATCATGAAAGGCTATTCCAATAGAAAAATGTTGGCGTAAGGCTGGAATCCAATAATAATATTATAATATTATATACAAAAAGCAAAAGGCCCTTTTCCAATCTACACTCATTGAATCAGTCAAAGCAAAAGCCTTTTAGCTTCGAAATTAAAAACAGGAAAGCAAGCTTTCCTTTCAGCTGTAGAGATGGGTTCTGCTTCTGGGAATCAGATTGAGCTTCAAAATTAACATAGTGAAAACGAAGTTGAAAGCTCTTACCAGCAGTTGCAGACGAAGACTATAGAGACGACGAAGAAGTTGGACGGAGACGACGAAGCAGTTGGACGGAGACGACGGAGCAGTTGTAGACGACAAGTCTAATTTCTGAATTCTGAGGTTCGAGTGAAGAAAAATAGGTAAATCATTATTTTATACCCAAAATCGTTTTGGGTTTGAGCCAAACAATCGTTTCAGTTTAGCTAATTGGAATCAATCACGATTCTGTGCGGATTTCTTGATTTATTTTTTATTTTTTTTCTTCTGATTATCCTCTGATTTAGTTGGATTATCCTCTGATTTAGTTGGAAACGTATCCGAAAAGTGTGATACGCGTATCTCGACAGTATGATACTCGTATCTCATCAATAAACAACGTATCTCTTCATTCCGATACGTATCGGGCTCGTATCCACATGTATCCTATGCGTATCCGTATCCCTGCGTGTCAGATACGGGATACGCTAGCTGTTACCCGTGTCCATGCATCATTGATCATAAGTGTAGTCAATGCCATCTTTTTAAAGGTGGAGTGGTGGATGATACCTGTGTACCGTATGGAAAATGGCTATAGGCAGGTTATCCCACGTTGGGATCGGCGCATGGTAAACCTGGGGGATCGAGTGATAATAGAGAATGGAGGATAGAGGCGCCGAGGTTTTCCCTGGGGTTGGGTCACGATGCTAGCACTGAAGTGGTTGAGGAGACTGGTGATCATTCAGAACAGGCAGTGGTTAGTGGGGAGGCGAGTATGGGGTTGGGTAATGACATAGCAGGGGGTGGTGAAGGGTTGGGTCAGGACAGTGGGGGTGGGATACAACCTATGGAGTCGAGCACACCATTGTTACTGGGAAGTTTAGTCCCCATCAACAGCAACCTACATTTTAGCTTGGAAAGGATGGAGCCAGTGGGGGGATTAAGGAGGTCGAAGAGGGTGAGTGGTAGAGTGCGACATAATAGGCAGGGGAATAGCGGAGCTAACCTGGGTATGCTTGTTGGTTCAAAGTTAGATGGTTCCTTGTAATGGGCTTGAAACGTAGGAGAGAGGTAGACTCCACTACTAGAATTATGGAGTCGGTACCTGTGAAGAAAGTTTGTTTTAGTCCATCGGTGGGTGGTGTCGGCGAGCACACTTTTTGTTCGCAATGAATGCTTTGTGTTGGAATTGCCGATGATTGGGGGATTCTCGTGCAGCTCAAGCCCTGTTGGGGCTCACCCAACATCATCGTCCCCTAGTTGTTTTCTTACGTAAGACAAAATGTAGTGAGAATGTGATTTTACAGAAGCAACTAAGTTTGAGTTTTGACAAATCCTTTGCAGTATTGAGTAACGGGGGGTCCCGGGGGGGAGGGGGGTGTTGGCAATACTACGGATAGACGAGGTCGAGATTGTGATTTTATCTTCTTTGGTGAACCATATAGATGTGGAATGTCGGTTAGAAGGGTGGGAGCATAAGTGGAGGTTAACGGGTTTCTATGGAAATCCGATGATGGCGAATAGGCATTTATCATGGTCTCTACTTGCTAATTTAGGTCAATGTAGCTCTTTGCCATGGATTTGTATGAGCGATTTCAATGAAATTCTTAGTGCTGAGGAGCAGTTAGGTGGCAATCTATGTCGGGAAAGTCAAATGGATGGGTTTAAGGAGGTGATTTATGCTTGTCAGTTGATTGACTTGGGGTTTGTAGGGAGCTCGTATACATAGAAGGATAATAGGGAGGATGAGGATATATGTAGACTTGACCGGGTTTTCGCATCTCAACCGTGGCTTAACTTGTTCTCGATGACAAGTGTTTGCGTCCTTACCCTTCAAAGTCAGACCATCTCCCTATTTTAGTGGATATTCGGAGTTCAGTTGAGTCATCCAGGAGGAGGAAGTGTAAAAGGTTTCGCTTTGAGGAGATGTGGCTCCGGGACGATAGTTGTGAAGAGATTATTAGTTCGGCATAGAGTAAACCGGTGGTGGGACTTCCTCTCTTCCAAGTGTGTGAAAAGATATGTTTTACCCATTGTGCTTTGCTTGCCTGGTAAAAGGAGGTCTTTGGCTCCACGAAGGCTGAGATTGCGAAGGTTCGGGATAAGTTAGGAGTGTTGTTTGAACACCCACATTCGGCCGAAGTTTATGAAGCGAAAGGTGAATTGATGGGTTTGACTCACTTCTAGGAAGGGACGAGACATATTGGAGACAACGGTCGTGTGTCCAATGGTTATAGGAGGGGGACAAGAATACAAAGTTTTTTCATTTACGGGTGTCAAACCATAAACGGAAGAATAATATCAAAGGGTTGAGGGATGTGAATAGGGTATGGCAGGATTTGAGGGTTAGCATTGAAGGCACGGTAATGGGGTATTTTCTGAATATTTTCCGTTCTGGGGGCATCCTGGACTGTGCAATGCAGGAGGTTATGAGGGCATGTTCATGATGTGTTACTACGGAAATGAATAAGGAACTTTTGAGGCCTTACTTGGAAGAGGATATCCGATTTGCACTCTTCTAAATGCACCTGTCAAAAGCCCGGGATCGGACGGTATGTCACCTCTATTTTTTCAGAAGTTCTAGCATGATGTGGTGAATGTTGTTCGCTCTTTTCTCACATCTGGAAGATTACTATGGGAAGTGTGTTTCACTCATGTAGTCTTAATTCCTAATATGAATCAGTCGCATGGGATGTCACAGTTGCGACCGATAAATTTATGTAATGTCATATATAAGATCAGGGCAAAGGTGATTGCGAATCGTTTGAAGAAATTTTTTAATGTAATAATTTCTCCGCATTAGAGTGCTTTCGTCCTAGGGCGTTTGATTTCTGATAACACTTCGATGGAGTCTGAAATAGGCCATTATCTTCATAATAAACGGTGGGGATGGGAGGGTTCTTTTGCTCTCAAACTGGATCTTAGTAAGGCTTATGATAGGGTGGAGTAGGACCTTTTAGAAGCTATGATGTTGAAGTTGGGGTTTGATAGCCGATGGGTGTCGGTGGTGATGATGTTTGTGAAATCTGTGTCGTACTTCTATTTGGTCAATGAGGAAGCATGTGGGTATGTGCTGCCTTCTCGTGGTCTCTATTAAGGGGATCCATTATCTCCCTATTTATTCCTTCTTTGCATTGAGGGTATGTCGGTACTTATTGCGCACAAAGAGCAAGGAGCAGAGGAGAGTTCTTAACGCGATTCAGATTTGTGAGGTTGTGCTAATTATCCATCACTTATTGTTTACTGATGACAGTTTCTTGTTTGGTAAAGCCAGTTTGGAGGAATGCGCTGAGGCCCAACAAATTTTGGATGTTTTTCCCCAAACGTCAGGGCTGGAAATAAACATGGGGAAGAGTAGTATCACGTTTAGTGCTAACATGCATGGCCAAGAGCAACAAAGGCTTGTCGGGGGCAGTGATCTGGACTCGAGGAAGATTCATTGGAAATCATGGGATAAGTTATGCATTGCTAAACCGAAAGGTGGTATGGGGTTCCAAAATCTTTATGCTTTTAATTTGGCGGTATTGGCAAAACAAGGTTGGCGAATTGTCCAACATCTAGAGTCCTTAATGGCAAGGTTATTTAAGGCCAAGGATTTCCCCAATACGTCATTTTAGGATGTCCTGATGCCCTCGTCTTCTTCCTATTATTGTCTAGCATACTTAAAGCTAGAGTGGTGTTGGAGAATGGCTCGAGATGGGAGATTGGGGATGGAGCTTCAGTAAGGGTTTGGAGGGATAGGTGGCCTCCACGACTCTCGACCTTCCGTCCCCCAACAATGCCGCCTGTATCTGAGGAGGATATGAGGGTTTATAAGCTCATTAATGTGGAAAGGAAAGCATGGTGTGACGCTAAATTGGTTGAGTTTTGTGAGGAAGAAGACAGGGAGCATATTCGTGCCCATTAGTTATCGACTTCCACCTAATAAACTAATCTAGCATTATAATGACTGGGGTATTTTCACTATTAAGAGTGCTTATTGGGTTACATGGGATTCTATTAAGCCATCGTCACTAAGTGCGTCTTCTTTAGCTTCTGGAGGTAATTTGTTTACTCTTTTATGGAAGGCTATATGGAAGGCCAAGGTCCCACGAAAAGTGCGGAATATGGTGTGGAGGACTTGTCAGAATATTCTCCTCACAAAAGGGAATTTATATAAGAAAGGGGTACCATCAGATTTGACGTGCACTTTCTATAATGGAGCACTGGAGACGGTGATGCATGTTGTCATAACCCGTCCTGAAATTTATGAAACGAAAGGGCATTTTGGTAATTTCACTTTGTTGGGCTAGATATTTTGAAATGGTTTGCTTTTGGGTCTTATTTGGTGTGCCCAAAAGGGTCCCACCCTTTGGTTTTGTCCCCTAGCCTAAATCCCTCATCTCTCTCTTCCCTCATAGCCCTTTCTCTTTCCCTCACTTCTCACTCTATCTCTTTCTCTCTAACTCTCTCCCCTCTCCCCTAGCTCTTACCTCTCTAAAAACCCTTCCTCATCCTCTCTGAGTTCACTCACACTCACAACCACCTCAACACCTGGACAGAGAGGCTTCGAAAACCCCGTACCAAACACCAAGGAACTCCACACTATCGTTATCACTATTCATCCTTTTTCGCGATGTGTTTCATGGTTTTTCGATGTTAGTAAGCCTCTAGAAACCCTTGGGATATGTTTTAAGGTTAGATCGAAACTTGTTTAAAGTGATACATACTTGTTAAACGTAGAAAATAGCTGGAAGTAGCTTTTCCCAGTTTTTTGGCAAGCATCACCATTTTTGAAGCATTTTTCAGCCAAACCATGATGAGTTAGCCGTCGTGCAAGATACCATTCTCTTCATCTCGTTGAGTACTAAAAATTTTGTTTTTGAATCACTCGATTTGGTTGAGTATCGAATAAGTTATGAGCATTTGAAAACTTGCCCAGAAACCGGCCAACCTGTGGCCTGAAAACTAGTCGACCTGACCCAAACCCCTAACCCGGATACAAACCTACCCCAGAAACTAGCCCAAACCTTTGGGCAAGGCTACCAAGCCAAAACCCAATTACCCAGCCCAGTTGCCTAAGCCCAAACCCAAACTCAAACTAAACCGACCCAACCCAAACTAAACCGGTCCTAAACCCAAAACCCAGTTGATATGTGGGCCGCGCGTGGGCATGCGCATGGGCGTATGTCTTGGTCAGCACGTGGAGTACACATGGTTCGAGGTACTGTGCTCCGATGTTGTCCACGATGATGACCTCAGCAGTGCCATCGACTTTTCCGGCGACCTAAATCAACACGTGCGGCGGCCCGTGGCCGTCCGGGCCGCCGCCCCGTGGCGGCGCGTGGGGGTACTTAAGGTCCCCTATTATGTTTTTCGACGTCTTGAATCCGTTTATGACATCCGTTTCCCGAAATTCAACCATTTTAGTATAGTTTTATTAATTGGTACCTCTATGTGCTTAGGTGCAATTATGTATGGCATTTCTGTCCTTTCTAGTTTGCACGGCTCTTCGATGGAAAATTATCTATGAGTGGACCCCTTCTAAATTGCATATATTACTATTAGAAATGCATACATCAAAAACATGATTTGTTAGTTAATTTTATGAAATGTTTATGAGTAAATTGGATTTACACTTTATCATATATTATGCTTTATCATATTTACATTCTTTTAAGTGTATATGATTTATGATTATATACTTTAAATAGGATTTATGATATGACATTTTAGCTACTGAACTCCGATTGAGATAGATATATATTAGAAATATTATGGTTATGTTTTATGTGCTTATTTAGTGGTTATTCATATGATACTGCCTATGGGTGAATGATCTTGCCTACGGGTGAATGATATCTATATGTATGGCTTCGATCGGGTGTTGTAGGGGCTTATGGGTGATTGATACTTATATATGGCTTCAGTCGGGTGCTGTAGAGGCCTATGGGCGATTGATACTTATATATGGCTTTGGTTGAGTGTTGTAGGGGCCTACGGGCGAATGAAGGCCTTCGGGCAAATAAAGTGTTCTATATGCCTTCGGGTGAGTGAAGAGTTCTATATTCCTTCGGACTATACTGATACCATTATTAAGCATACTATATATGATATATGTTTTATGAAGTTTTTTGGCATGCTAGGGTTTTCAGAAAACCTATTACATATTATACCATTGAGTTTTCATAAACTTTGGGGGTTAGTACGTTGATGAATAACTGTTTCAATATTACTTATATATCAACTTGATCCACTCATGTTTTGTTTTGCACTTTCTCAGGAGTTAGAATTGGGGCGCACAATCTTGGCGTCAAATCACTCCCGCATCGGCATTTTCGAGTCATTTCGGTGTAGAACCCATCTCCTTGTTTATTCAATTTTATATTATTCCTTTTTAGTTTCTCAGATTAGTTGTATGCTTTGAACACGTTCCACAATTGCATATTCATTATAATTAAATTTACAAGTTTTATTGATGTTAGTTCTCATGCATTCTAATATGGCTTCATCATCTTTGGGTGTCGGCCAACACATGCCTACCTTGGTATTTGGAGAATATCAGGGTTAGGCGTGTCAATTTGGTATCAGAGTGTGGTTTGCTCAGAGCATACTTAGGATCTTGTGTTACTGTAGTAGTGTGTCGGTCATGACATCATTTGGATGTCACGACTTTTGGAATTGGTGACATTCAGCATAGTTGTGCAAACCTGTCTCTGTTTGAATTGTCACCTTCTGGTTGAAATACAAGAATTCATGTCGGGATTATGCCTCATAGGTGACAAAATGGATTGTTGGATGACTTTCAATATCGGAACGATACTCTGCAACATGTGTTCCCTAGGAATTGCGCGCAAAGTTGGTTTTACCTTGAAGTGACCTAGATTTAGAAATCTCAGTAAGAGGAAGTCTGGTTAAGACCAACTGAAGATCCAAGATGGCGATGCCACTCTGCAACATGCGTTCCCTAGGAATGGCGGGTAGAGTCATATCTACATAGGAGTGTGGTGAAATGGAAAATCTAAGTGGTTTGAGTTTGGAGTTCTAAAAACGGCGATGTTACTCTACGACATGCGCTCTTTAGGAATGGCGGGCAGAGTTATATCTTTATGGAAATTATCGAAACATGCGAAGTGCGTGTTGGAGAAGATGAGTAAGCAATAGTCGTCGCGAAGTTTAGCAATGTTAGTTAGTGGGATCAAATCAATGTCCTCAGACTCGCTCCCCTTGAGGAACTATTAGCGATTGTTCTATCGATAACCTTCCTGCTTACTCCAACCATGAGGTTAAGTTCACTAAACATTGACTGTCAGCTGTACATCAAATTCTTCGAGCGTTGTATTTATTTTAGAGTATATACTTTTCTTGGGAGTTTCTTTGGTAGTAGACGTTATTCTCATCAATTTGCAAAAGGGTTTATGATCATTGAAAATTGAAAATCCTCACAAGATGTTGTGAAATACGAAATGTCTTTGGTCTTATCAAATCCTATAAGCAGTTCTTAATTATTCTTTTGAGCTTAGACCTATTTCTTTTTTGGCTACGAAACCAGTCAACTTTATTATGATGCTGACGGTGAACGAAGCTTCTGACAACCGGGTATTGTCTCATCTGAATGTAGTTCTTACACTTTTCAAATTCTGCAGTGGTATATTATTATTAAATGTTTAGCTGCACGTTGATGCAGCATGATCAACTATCATGTGTGCCTCTTGACGATTGGTACCGCATGATGTGAACGATCCTATCTTTGACCTAGAGTTGATAACGATCTTCCTTGCTGTAAAATCTGGTGACGTTTTCTCTACAGCGAGAAATGTTGCATCCTTTTTTTACTAAAGAGGTTGTAGCATGTTTCACACAAAAATGGTTGAGTTATAAGTGGATGGAACTCATCGATGAGTTGATTGCACCTTTAATTACCATCATGGTTAGGCAATTATCATAGCTGATGCTTTTAGTTAGAAATCCCATGGACGGCTTATCTTCATTCGAGCTATCTATATCCTACTATCGTTTTCTCTTCAAAGAATTAGCTTTACTTTGGCGTCCGACCCACGGTAAGTATTGTCAGCTCACATTTCAGTGTATGCCATGCATGCTTGCAGTACTAAATGGTACCACTGTGTTCATCCCTTTTATTACTAGTTTTGTATGTGTGGTATATCGCTAAATAAGTGAGGGAAAATCTAATTTACTGATAGGTGAAAGCGGTGAGATGGAAGCCATTTGGCTTTTCTCAATCTTCTTCTATTCTTGTTTGGGAGGTAGGAAGAAATTTCCATGGTTAACCTTTTTGGGTTGTCGGGGACCCATTGGGGATGTGAACAGAGGTGGGTGAGTGTCACCATAGATTTCCTTTACAAAACCACCTTGTATTCGTAGAGACTCTGATGACATTTTATTATTGGTTGGTCAACTGACTCAGTGTTTTATCTACCAGTCCGCGAGGACTATTCTTTTGATCATTTGGCAGAATTCTTCCTTCAAGACTTTGTTTGACTGACATCTTGACTAATATCGGTTTCAACCGAAATCTTTGTTTCACCTCCTAGTACTAAAAAACATTCTAGTCAACTTTGAGTTTGTGCTTACCTTACGACACTTCATATCATTTCCTTCGAATCATTCCTAAAGCAGATAGACTATTCTGGAAGACCACTCAGATCTGAAAGTTTCCGCCAGAGTCATTAGTCATTCAATCACCCTTTAGCATCCTATCAAGCGAGTCATTACCATTGGTGATTGAATATCCCTGAGATTATCGTTCCTTGAGTTTATTGTTGTAATAAGTTGTTGTGAAGGTTGGAATGGGGAAAAAGTTTGAGTTCTCGTCTATCAGATTACTTTAGACTACCACCCGAGTTGAGTCTGCACTCAACCATCTCGATTTGCCACCACAAAAATCAAGCTAGGTACTTACACGTATTTTTGCATCAAAGCTACGCTTTCACTCCAATTATCATGTACTTTAGATTTGTTGGACTTGCTTTGACCTTTAAATTCGTTAGTGTTCACTTAGCCTTCTCGGAATAGCTGTTCGCTAAATCCGAGAGAAATTTTCAATGAATAAGCTTGCATAGGTGTTGTGAATCACATTGTTTTGGTTCTCGATGTATCGTCACTTTTGTACCTCATCGTGATGTGCATTCCATTTCTAAGTTGATGGAAACTAGGCACCCATGCGGGGTCTAAGCAGATGCCTAGGCAGCCTAGGTAGATTTGTAATTTTCATTTATTTAATTAAATTTATTATAACAAAAACTAGTAATACTTAATAAGATGAGCTGTTTTCTTAACCCCAGTTTAAAAGTTAAAAAGATAATAAACATATAAAATGGCCCAGCCCAACACACCCTACCCTTTTTTTTTCCTTCTCCTTTCTCTCTTATGAAGCATCGTAAGCCTCTCTCTTTTATTATAAGAATGCCTCGTTTCCATCAACTAATTAAAATAATCAAATCATCCAGATACCTTTCCCTTTATTTCTTTTTGGTAAACACCTCTCTCTCTTTTATTTAAAGCAGCCTCGTTTCTGATTGCTCATTTCAACCCCTCGTTTCTATCGCCTTCACTTTTTCTTCGACAAAGAGATGCTGCTTGCTTTCCTCTCTGTTATAGATCAAGAGGCCTTTCTCCCATCATCGGACCTCTTCCCCGCTTTCACAAACTACTCCAAAGCCTCAACTTTTGTCCCAAAACTCAAACGATCAAACAACATCGGTGTGGCCCGCTAGTCAAGTAGCAATTTGTGAAGAATCTGAGGTAGATTCTTGAATGATCAATGGGATTTGTATGTATCGCCAAAATTTCTGGTGCCCTCTCTCTATTCTCGTCAGATCAAATTAAGATGGAGAACTGCTGAGGTTCTTATGAGACCGCCTAAACCGCCTAGATAATGCCTAGGCAGCCAACTTACTCCCACCCGATTTGATGAACGCTTTGGCATAAATCCCAGAGGCGCTCCACCGCTTAGTGCCTAGGTGCCACCTAGGCCGATTTTTAGAACATTGTTGATTTCTCATAAAGATGTTAATGAATCTTTTGTTTACTAGTTTTACAAAAAGATTAGTGGGAGCTAATCATAATCCTAAATTTGAACGTATATATGATATATTAATTTTGGAAATGAAAGGAATTCTTCTTTAATAAAGTTATGACTTTAAACATTCTATAATGATAGAACGTATATGGGAGACATAGTCTATATAAATGGGATGGAAATCTATAGTGATAGATTTTAAGATATAATTGGATTATCTTAATCCCTATTAATAAACAAAAGATGCTAGGAAGTTACTCAAATGATAAACTTTGAATGGAAGGACAATTCTAGTGAGACTAAGAAGTTGCTATTCTTAAAGGGAATATCCCTTTGGCTCCCAAAGAAACAATGCATAAATAGAATCCTGTATGCATGCGCGTAAAGGTGATTTACGTATTTCATATTATATGACAAACATTGATATGTGTTGTACCAAGATTGGTAAAAGAGGATATCAGTGCAAGCCTATGATCAAAACCATGGCAACTGTCAAGTGAGTCCTTATGTATTTGAGAAATACTAAAGGATAGGTTCTTCAAAATTGAGGAAGAATTAGAGTAACGAATGAATGCGCAAACATATTAGATTATGAATCTAATATTGCATCCATCATTGGATATCTCTTCATTATGACTGAAGAGATAATTGGATATCTTTTCATTATGACTGAAGAGATAATTGGACATCTCTTTATTATGACTAAAGAGATATTTGGGTGGAAACACTAAAAGTAATAACTTTAATGTGTTCTATCACACATGCAAAATATATTGCCATATAGAAGTTTCCAACAATGTTATTTGGATGGGAAAGTTCATTTATGAACTCTCCATTTGGTTCCAACTCGAAAGGTCACTAGTGTACCCATATTACGACGCTAATGGGGCGATAACTCAAGCCAAGGAACCAAAGTCTCATCAAGATCCAAACACAAATGAGATACTGAACCGCATGATTGAGAATCATGTATAATGGTAACGTCGTTAATCTCAAGGTTGCTTATGTGGATAACATATAAATATCCATTGTCTATGCCTACAACTCTTCTATTTTTTAAATGAATTCAAAAAAGGTATCATCATTGATGACACAGTTAATTGGCTACAGTGCAAATGGGAGATTGTTGGAAATGTGCCATAAATCCAATCATATGATGATACTTTACGGATATTTCACATGTTAAACTAAACTAGTTTAATATAAGGGCAAAGATTATCATTTAAAGCCGTCTCATATAAAGGTTATATGCTTAAACAATAAGTTCGAGGAATATGTAATTAGGACAATGTGATCTAATGAAGTTAGATTTATGAGACTATTCTCTTTCATACACCTATCATAAACATTCATGATCATAAGATTTCCAATTGGGCATTGACGATCCATTAAGATCAGTACATGCTATGTCTTCTCGCTGAGAGAGTGACTGGTCTCAAGTCATTAGGGTGATTAACACCAAGACAAGTATCTAAGTGCTCATTAGAGAATAAGTCCACTAAACACGATCAACGAGGAGTTCTCATACTAATGTCATATGAAAATTCATGGTTGAGATAATGCAAACTAGTCATTTGACCTGAGACACCATAGTTATCTTCTGGTTAGGTCCTTAATCTTTTATTATGTTAAAGGCATTATGTTAAGAGTGTCCACAACATCGTTAGGGTTAAGATACCTAATTGTAGAGGTATGTGAGTGTGCAACAAGGGATCTCTAACCTTCAAACTGTTGAAGGAGAATGCTCTATGATATGATTAAGAGTTTATGGCCATCGCATATGAATACAATTTATGAAGTATGTTCCAAATCACATTCAAGGTAATCATATAAGATAGGATCACATTAAATAGTAGACATGAATAAACTATTATCCAAACAATGTGATCAAGATTATTGGTTTAGAAAATGACCATATTGCATTATAATCCCAAATTGAATAAGTTCTCCACCTTTTCTGTTTAGGTTGGGTAGCCATGACATACTGCTAGGTGTCACTCATTCTTTGTGGAAGCCTTGAAGATTAGCAATCATTAATCATCGTTAAAAGGAGAGTTGAAAGTAAGTTTCAATTCATAATCGATTAGTAAGAGTTCTAATCACGCACTACCTCGCTAATTAAAACCTAATGGATCGTACACCGTGTTGGGTAGATTGAAGAAACAACATAGATGAGTAAGAACAATTAAATAGTTTAATTGTTTATCGCTAGGATTAATTAATATGTTAATTAATCAAACGAGTAAGTTCATTTTAGACCTCGGGTTAGTTTTGGGCCTCAAAGCCCAATGGGCTTTGAATGTCAAGTCCAATAAGTTAAGTTGTATGACAACTTGAAAACACAAAGGGCATGAAAGCCCAATGAATCCCCTTGGCCGGCCATAGAGAGTGTGAGGGAGAGTTGGTTTGAATTTCAACTATGCCACTCAATGTAAGTGGCTATAGAAAGGAAATTATAACCCATTCCTTCGTTAGGGTTTTCAAGAGAGGAAAGAGAAACACAAAAGGTTCTCTCTCTTATATAGGAGGCCGGCCCTTAGGGAGGATTTCACTAGCATCAAATCCTCCCCAATTCACTCATCTCTTCCTTATTGCTCTCCTTGGTATGGTGATATTAGAGGTTCCCTTTCTTAGGAACTTGAAGAATCTATTCATCCATCTTTTTCAAGAAATCCATGGAGCCAAGAAGGAAGGAATGCCCTCTCTCTTGGATGATTAACTTTTGCTTATTCAAATAGGATTCAACAAAGGTATAAGAAATCTCAACTCATTTCTCTTTGATTTGAGTTGAGTCTTGCTTTATAACTACTAGGCTTTAAATTTTAATGGGCAAAGTTTTGTTTTTGTACATATAAGCAAGATTCCGCCTTTACTTGTTAATTGCATTTGTAGATGTTACTCAAATGAACTTAGTAAAATCAAATTTATCTTTCACTTAGAACGACCGTTCCTAACCGAATTGCACAAAACAATCAACCAGATGATGCTTATGATGAAATTTTCTAATCTTAAAGGTGTAGACATTAATAAGCTCTTTGGAAACGATAAACATACACACCATACAAGTCACGGTCTAGCTCATATGCATATGCAATCTCTAAATCGTTGTGCTTTTATGTAAGGCAAGATGATCACTCAATACAAACAAACACAATTATATCTATGGAATAATGGTAGCTAAGCATCAAACCATAAATAATCAGATAAATTATGTTTAGAGATTCAAGAACACAAATATGAAAATTGCATCAAGTTCGCATTGAAATTGAGAAACTAAATCAAGTGTTTCATCCTAACCTTAGGATGAGAGGTTTAGCTAGACATGAAAATAAAATACAAAGGAAAATTGTTCAACAACATAAGCAAAATACTAAGTAATACAAGCATAGGCAAGAGATGATGACTTATAGGACACGGCAAAAAGTGATGTTGTGAAGATGAAGATATGCTTGCTTTATTTGGACTCCAAAACCCTTAAGTAAACCCAATTAAAATAAGTAAATATCTTTTGAGCCCACATTAATTAGCACATGTGTAATATTTTTCAATAGCATCGACTCTAACTCAAAAGCATTGTCGTCGTACAAATCAATCATGTCTTATACCATAGTATCAGCACAAACCCGCATAAAATCTCTGATTGAGCAGCAGTAACTAAAAATTCAATAATGTTTTGTAAAGACCTCGAAATCACAAACTGTAAAATTCTACGAAAACTAGACACTTAGAGCTTTCCATCCATATATGCTCACCACTTGGTTTGTTCTGAGTTGTTCTCAACAAATTATTCTAGTTGATGTATCTACACATCCATATTCCAACACTTGACCAGACTTGCAATCAATTTCTTCAAAAATTCTTCCTTTTATCTCCTTTTGTGCCAATTGGCCTACAAAATACAAAAATAACATAAATGACTCAAAAACAAAAGAAACCAAGCAACAAAGATTAGGAAAAACTTGTAAAAATAATGACCAATTAAGCACTTATCAAATTCCCCCAAACTTAGATTTTGCTAGTCCTCAAGCAAAACAACATAAAGAAAGAGTCACATACTCAAGTGAATTAAGTATTTTGTCAAAAAGAATTAACCAAACTTTGCACAACATTCTCAACTGGAGAAACCCATTTAGAATCAGAGATGGGGTATATTACACCAACATGGAGGAGTTTCAACACTTTAGCTCTCACAATCTCTTTCAAGTATAGGTTTAATCTTGTGTGAAGCTCACGGATAGGTCTTGAAACCTCTTCCAATAAGATTCGATACATACACTTTAAATGGCTGATCCCTTTCAGAACTCTCAAAAGTTTCTCTTTTTCCTCTTTAGATAAATAAGAAGCAATGATAGTTGGAAGCATTTCTTTCTCACCAAGATAGACATACTTTAAATAACATGGCAAAAGTTTAAGCTCAAGCTTAGGAGGAACTGAGGTTGATGGTTCTAGCTTAGAAGGAAAGCCTACAAGGGGCTCAAAATGTGGCTCCTAATGCTTGAAATACTTAGGAACTGCTTCCATGTACTGATGTGCTTCAAGGACTTCACTTGGAAGTTCCAAATCCTTGTTTGGGCTATTCATACATGCCTCAAATGGTCTTTATAGCTGCTGATCAGAAACTCAAAATTAACTAAATGATCAAATATATCAACCTGGAAAAACTCATAATAATCAAAAGGACTTTTAGTAGCTTCAAAGATTTTAAATTCCACAGTTATATCATGAACAATCATACTGAGTAAGCCATTCTTTACATCAATCATTGTACCTGATGTACCCATAAAAGGATGCCCCATGATCAAAGGAAGGTCAAGGCTTAGTGCATGGGCATCCTCTATACCAAGAATGATGAAATCTACAGGAAGCACAAATTGATCAACCTAAACTAACACATCTTCAATGATTCCCCGTGGATACTTAATTGATCTGACTACAAGATGTAGAGTCATTGAAATAGGCTTTAATTCATTGATACCAAGCTGCTCAAATACATAATAAGGCATGAGATTCATTGAGGCACCAAGATCAAGTAATGCTTTTTCAAAGTTTTGTTTCCCAATGGTGCATGCAATAGTAAAGCTTCCAGGATCTCTCAACTTTGGAGGCAATTTTCCCTGAATCGCTACATTAACATTTTCAAAAAGCATCATCTTTTCATGTTCCTCAAAGTTCCTCTTGTTGGTACAAAGGTTTTTCAAGAATTTGGCATAACTCAGAATCTGTTTAATCTAATCAAGCAAAGGAATATTAAACTCTACCTTTTTGAATTGCTTAAGGATGTTAAGCATATGTTTAGAATTCTTACTAGCCTTTAAACAGCCTAGATATGGAATGTGAGGTACATATGCCTTCACAGATAAGCTAGAGAAGTTACTAGAGTTCACGACTAGGCTAGGAAAACCACGGAAAGTTACTGCCAATGTTTGTCCAGTTTCCTTAGGTGCTGCAATTATGCCTTCTTCAATTGATTTTGACTTGTTTTCATCTTCAATAGCTTTACTTCCATCAACATGGACTGCCTTATTAACTATATCACCAATAACTCAACCACTGCAAAGTCTAATAATGAACTTGGTCGGCTCTTGAGTATCATTCGGATTCAACACAACCTGAATTGGAAATTGACCCTTTTCCCTTTCATTAAAAGCACTAGCAAGTTGCCTCACCTGAGTTTCTAACTTCTTAATAGAAGTTTGAGTATTTTGTATAAAGCTCTGAGTTTGTTGTTAGAAAAAGAGTTGACTTTGCATAAGAGCAGATAATTGGTCTCCGAATGACATTTTCTTAGGCTGAGAAAACCCTATAGGAACCTGAGATGCACTAACTTGCTGAGTAGAATTTGAACCAAAATCTTGAGGTCGTACATTACCACCATGTGTAAGATTCAATATATTTTACGAGTTCCCATAATTGAAGTTAGGATGAAGCCTTCATGATGGATTGTACTTGTTTGAATATGGATTATTCTTAGAAGAATAGCCTCATTGTCCAACATAATTTGCATGCTTCTGATCTGTAAAAGAAGTTAAAGGACATGAATCAGTATTCTGATCAGGATATGAACATATAGCACATATTTCAGGTGTATGGACTTGTTGAGTGAGGAGTCAAGTTCTTGACTAGCGTTGCAATACTTAGATTCATAGATGTGATCTCTACTTGCAAGCCATCATTTGAATTGATCTCATAAATTCCTCTTCTATCATCGGTCTTGTTCCTCGTGGAGAATTGTTGTGAGTTCTCACTAAGAGATTCGAACAACTGGAATGCTTCTTCTCAAATTTTCTCCATCAAAACTCCACCAACAGCTGAATCTACAATACCTTTGTTAGTATTATTTAAGTCTTCGTAAAAAGATTCTACCAATTCACCCCTTGTGAGATTATGCTTGGGACATTTGAAAATGAGGCTCTTAAAGTCTTTCTAAGCTTCAAGGAACAAATCACCATCTTTTTATTGGAAGTATTGGATTTCCCTTTTTAGTTTTCTGATCTTTTGAGCCGGGAAAAATTCCTTCGAGAACTTCGTAACAAGTTGCTCCCATGAATGTGTAGAACCTGCATCCAAAGAGTTCATCCACAACTTAGCATTAGATTTTGGTGAAAAAGGAAATAAAATCAACCTGATTTGTTTAGAGGTAAGCCCTTAAATGCTTTGCGTCTTGCAAATATCAAAGAAGTCCTCTATATGAAGATGTGGATTTTCATTTGTGTCCTTGCTAAAGTGAGGCAATGTATTCAATAAATGAGGTGACAAGTTCATGTTCCCATTGATATTTGGTTGAAAAGCAATGCATGATGGTTGATTCAAGTGTTGAGGTTCATATGAATCCTTCATAGGCCTTTTGACAGATGCAACTTCTCAATCACCTATCTTTAATTCTTTTACAAGAGTTTGATGACTCATCTGCCTCTTTAGATTATGTAGAGTGCACTCAAGTTATTGATCAACTGGAAGAAGTGCTAGTTTGAGCGATCATCTCCCTTGCATATACCTTAGGAAAACTTGAGAAATTTATATGTCTACAAAACAATAAAAACAACCTAACAATACAGCCAAATATTCAGAATAAAAAGAAAATATAAAGCTAAAACACTAAACTAAATAGAATTAGAAATACTAAAGAGAAGGAAAAACAAATCCCAAACAGTTTTGACCACAGCACACTGTTTTGACTATATCTGCCTGCTTAAAACTCGAAATGTCAACGTGTTTTTTTGGGTTGGAAACTAGACTTCCAGAGTTTTCTAGAGATATGTAAACAGTTTAGAATTGGTGTTTTAAAATAGATTTAGATGCTACGTGAATATAAAAACTGTTAGTAAAGACAAAAATTGACACTTATAAGTTGACTTGTAATTAAAATACTTAAACACAACCACCGTCCCTAGAAACGGCGCCAATAACTTGGTGTGAATAATTAGACTGTTAAAAAATATCAAATCTAAACACAAATTTAAACCTCAATAGTATATGAATCAAATAAGATAGTATAATGACAAGCAAGGGTCGATCCCACAGAAACGAGATAAATTTAAGCAAAAATAATAACTATCAACTCAAAAGTACAAACAATGACTCTTTTTATTTTATTTTCGTATTATGACTCAACTAAACACTAAAGCATTAAACTAAAAATCACAATTTGGTTGATTGATAAGCAAATAAGAAAACCAACGAAACAAGATAGTAAAAGAAAGAAATAAAACACGACAATGAATGAATGATTGTAATGAATTAGGATTTTAATCTATAGATGGTGAGCCTAAGGTTTCGGAATTCTCACTCAATCATACACTTCTCAACTCAATGCTCCATTCATACAGTTCTAAATTTAATTCTTCAAGTTTACCTACAGAAAGGTCTTGGTCCAACTCAATTTGCAATTGTTTCCCTTAAATATGGTTTCTCCCAATGGTCATGGTAAGAGTCAAGTATTTTTGTATGCAACTAGCCTATGGTCAAGGTCTAATTTAACATCCAACAATCCGTTAAGCTCTTTGGAAACGATAAACATACACACCACACAAGTCTAGGTCTAGCTCATATGCATATGCAATCTCTAAGTTGTTGTGCTTTTATGTAAGGCAAGATGATCACTCAACACAAACAAACACAATTATATCTATGAAATAATGGTAGCTAAGCATCAAACCATTAATAATCAATGATAAATTACGTTTAGAGATTCAAGAACACAAATATGAAAATTGCATCAAGTTCGCATTGAAATTGAGAAACTAAATCAAGTGTTTCATCCTAACCTTAGGATGAGAGGTTTAGCCAGACATAAAAATAAAATACAAAGGAAAATTGTTCAACAACATAAGCAAAACATTATACAAGCATAGCCAGGAGATGATGACTTATAGGACACGACAAAAAGTGATGTTGTGAAGATGAAGAAACTCTTGTAAAATCTATGATTGAGTAGCAATAACAAAAAATTATTGAACTTTTCTTCAGATCTTGAAATCATGAACCTTAAAATTTTACGAAAACTAGACACTCAGAGCTTTCCATCCATATATGGCTCACCACCTAGTTTGTTCTGAGCTGTTCTCCACAAATTATTCTAGTTGACGTATCTACATAGCTATATTCCAGCACTTGACCAAACTTGCATTCAATTTTTTCAAGAATTCTTCTTTTATCTCCTTTTGTACCAATTGACTTACAAAATACAAAAATAACATAAGTGACACAAAAACAAAAGAAACCAAGCAACAAAGATTAAGAGAAAAACTTGTAAAAATAATGACCGATTAAGCACTTATCAATGTGTTATGCTAAAAAATATTGGTTGCTTAGTCGACTAGCTGCATCCTAGTCGGCTATGGTGATTGTTGTGTGGAAAGCTTGGTAGTGCACTTCTGTAATTGTTGTGAGGAAGGCTCAGTGACGACAAACTCCCCTTCAACGACAAATTCCTCATCAATGGTATGTTCCTTGGGCCTCTTCTCATCGTTCTTGACATCTAAGTTGTACCCAAGATAGATTATCTTGACCTTCTTGTAGAAGTTTATCACCCTTCAAGACGAAGCTTGGCGGAAAAGTCAGTATCATCGGAAGTTTGCAGAAAATAATCCATGTCAAGATTGCTACTGAAGATGGTATTGTTCAAGGCCTTTTAAAGGTGCTCATTCTCTTATCTCAGGGCTCGAGTGAAGTCATTTACCGTACCTAGCTCAAGGATGGTTTGGAGCTTGCTTGAGGCAGCCTCACTCAGTTCATTCTCCAAAGCTCGACCTTTTGTTGCAACCGAGCATTTTCCTTCTTAGAGAACTTGACTGCCTTGGTGTATGACCTGAGTTCAAGCTTATTTGCTTTTCAAAGGCCCCTTCAGTTGTTACATGGCCTGCTCGTGACGAGCGTTCTACTTCTTCTCGTTGAAAAACTGCTTGAGGCCCCTGTAATAGGGAAACAGAGCATGCAAAAGAAATGACAGTGAATATGTCCGCAAATAAGAAATCAATCATCTGTGAAGAAAAAAACAACACAAAACGTATGAAAAGTACTTACTCCCGCTTGAAGGTTGAATGCTAAAGCCACCTGCTTATTAGTGGTCCCGTCTTTGGCAAAGATTAAGGTTAACCCGCCTTGACTTTCCAATACCCCTTACAGACAAACATGAGACCTTTATCTCTTTAAAACATGTCTTCTTGGGTTACACGAGATTAAGGCTGACATGCCTTAACTATCGTACTAGGGGAACTTAGTGGCAGCACACCTACCAAATGGTCCTAACCGCAAGAAGAATGAGCACTCGGTCCAACCCTACTAGAGCCTCGATCACTAGGCAGCTTTCTGATAACTCATATATTTCATACATTTATACCATCCATTCCTAGTCCCTTTGTGATACTTTTGAGTTAAACTAGTTGCATTTTACCCTCTTTTGTGTTAGTGTGCAGCTAATCATATTTTAGAGCTCAATTGTGGACAAATAAGGCAAAATGGTGCTAAAAGTAGAGAATTGAATATGGATGCTGATGTAGACAAAGAATTAAAAGTGGAAACTGAATATGGTGATGAATATGGCTCTTTATAAGACCAATAACAGCAAAAAAAAAAAACAAAGGAATTAAATGCCCAAATACAGAGATGTATTGGCAATCTATAACAGCCTCTTTAACCTTATAAAACCGAGAGTTTCAACCATTTTTAATAAAACCTTCCCCTTGAGGACGCCCATAACTCTCTCTCTTCTCTTTCTTTGGCCTTTCTTCCACAAACAAAATCCTTTCTCCATTCACCATCGGCAGTCACCAAAGAAACCACGCAGCCGCGCTACTCTTGGAGAAGTTCAGCATTAGAATTGCTTTAAAGGGGTTTCTTCTATGAACTTTAATTTTACTCATGTTGTTCTTGATTTTTATATATTTTGTAATCATGTTGTGTAATTAAGTTCATAGCTGGGGAATTCGATGTAGCCTTGCAAACCTACTCTATGTTATCAAGTTAAAGTACTCAAATTACCAATGTGTGTTCTTATTTCATTCACTGATTTTATAGTATAATTTGTTTGTTAATCTTAATGTTTAATCACCATTATGACTGCTTATGAATTATCCGATCAAGGTTATAGTACACATCATGCTTAATCTTGGTAGACATGTGAATGAATGAAGAAACTGCTATGCATACATCCTGCCATGTGATTTCTTTGGTTCTTTGAAGTTTTCTTGTTCTTAATGGATTCTTATTTGGTAATCTAAGTTGAACATCACAACTAGGTTACAGATTAGGAGTACTTGATCACAACCACACATCAAATGAATGATCATAAATAAGTAAAACAAACCCTAGTTGCAGATTGGAGAGTTGAATGCGTTTTGACTTAATTTCATGGAATTGGCTTGTAATGGTGAAATTGGTATCCCTAGTTCCGTACCCATCGTTTCTGAATCATTCTATTATTCATACTTACATTCTCTTGCATTTTACGTTACTTTAGCTTCCCAAACAAAAATCTAAATTTAGTTTTCATTTTCATTATTAGTGAGGGTTCACATAAAGCTAGTAATTTGTAGAGTTCTAATCAGTCCCTGTGGTTCGACACCCTTACTTGTGCCATTATACTATCCTTATATTTGCACTTGAAATGAGCACAACACTTTCGAGCGCCTCCAGAAGCATTTTTCTTCCTCATCACTCGGCGAGCCATTCGCTCATCCTTAGCATCTATATCAGCCATTTCCCCTTCTATAAAACCAAGAGGGTAATCGTATAAGCAATTAAAGATGATCAACATGAAAATGAAACATATGTAAAAGAGCTAGTTCAAGTATACCTCTCATAAGGTCAACAACTCTTCCCCTATACTTAGAAAGGATGACATTGGTCGAAAGTTCTTTTGAGCATAAACTGATTACCGCCAACTGGAGCTCCTATTCCTCCAAAAATGAAATCTTCTTCACCCAATCGACTGTAATGACAAATAGTTTTTGAGATAGTTACGACTCATCCATGAAAGAAAAAGTACAAAGTTAAGAACGATTGTCGCAACCTTTCTCTTTAAAACACCTAGGGACCCTAGTGTTGATGGCATCAACCTCAAACAAGCTCTCCCAATTACCCTCTACAAAGAACTAATTCTCTTGTAGGGCTTCTAATTGGAAGGATTTTTGGTGAACAATAAACACGACCCGAGTATATGGTAGAACCCAACTTAACTAGAGCTGTTTCTCAACTTATAACAGTGCTTGATCAGGTTGAGGTGTGCTCCATCAAGTGGTGCTCTATCCAAAACACATACATGCTAAGGAAAAAGTAAATTATGTTGGGATTAAGTTGGTGGAGAGCCATACCAACTTGGGTGAAGACCCGATGAAGTAAAAGGTGTAAGAATAACCTTATACTCGACTTAAAGAGCTCGACAAAAAAGCATGACCACGTGCACGACGATCAGCTTTGCATATCTTCTAGAACTAGCGCTCAGAGAACGATATCACTAGGGATGCAATATCGCCTCTTCAATTCATCTAGTCTTGGCTAGGTTATAGCCTTGACAGTATGGCCAACACTATGATTCTAGTGTCATAGTAGTAAGGGTCGAACAGAGGCATGATGGGTCCCCAGATTCCATTTTAGAACTCACAAAGATGGGGTTTCGCTTGTCGCCCAAGTCCAGCATGTCAACCTAAGGAATCGACGACCCCAGGTAGTCAAAAGTGTAAAGCGGTTCCTTATCCCCAATCCCCACTCGGACCTTCTCAATCCGCATCATGCTTTAAGTTATCATCTCGGTAGCTAGAGGTAGATTCTTCTTCTTGAGTCACTGATGAAGACGAATTCTCTAGATCTATTATTGGTGGTTGGGTGTTGGGACAATGAATTATATCCCCACCCAAATTGACTGACAGCCCGTCACCAAGCGCCTCAGCCATGTCGGCCAAATCCTTGTAGTAAATGTTGTTACTACCGACTGACTGCTCATAATTTTGTGCTTCTCGACCATCATTCTTGGAGTCTTAAGCACTCGACATATTGGATGCTCGGCATCTACAAATATTTTTTGGGTCTCCGAAACACAAAGCGAATGAATTGTACAAAATTAGGACCTATTTACTAAGGTTGGTTAAGTGCTCGCTTAATTGGTTTTTTAGCATGCTTGGTCTACCAAATCAACAAGGAAATTTGTGGGACCGTGATTTTCCAAGGCCAAAGTAAGGTGAATTAGAATACAAATATTTCAGAAGTCCGGTTATGAACTCAACAGTCTCAGTTGCGGAGCTAAATAAATAGAGCAGCAACGCCAGCAACTGTTCCAAAACTGGTGGGCTAAGTCCAACGACTTCGCTAAGATTGACCATTCTTGTTTCACAAGATACCAAAACCTAATCCAATAAGGAATCAATATGTTTCCTATAATATTGGAGTCCTTACAACCTAAGAATTGGCGTGCGTTGTAAGTAATCATCTTTGGTAACGCAATTCCCACATACTTATTCTCTTGCCCACTACTTAAGTCTTATATTACTTACTTACCCATCGGAGAACCTTTGACCAGCACACCCATTCCGGTCTTTGGCTGACTCACGATTGTTTGTTCTTTTACAAATTACTTGGATTTGTGGATCTCCACCTCCTACGACGGTGCACAAATTTGGTTCCAACAGGACTACTCCACAAAATCATATTCCTATCTCCAGTGTCTATGGTAACATAAGTATCATAACCCTAGAAGGACATCCTATCGTGTCAACTATATAAGAATGTCCATATATAGCTCTGGTTGGAAATGGTCTACACGCATTAGTGTGGAGGATCTCTAAGAGCTCACTACGCTTTCGACTTCTTAGTTAAATTGGTCGTTTTACCTTTATAACAGTCTACGCAATTCTTAAGTTCATTAAGTTCAAGTTTTGGCAAAACACCATCCTTCATTAATCTTAGCATTCTTTCTTTCGAAATGTGCTCAAGTCTTCTATGCCAAAGCATGAAAAAAGTTTCATTATTGAGCAACCTTTTTGATGCAAAATGTTCAACATTAAGACATTCAAGAAAGTAAGTGCATTGAATTTGCCAAAGATCACCATTGAGATATGCATAGCCAAGAAGATTATCAAACTGATTTTTAAATAAAAATTGAATTTGATTGTCATAGCAACATAAGAAAAATCATCTTTCACAAACTGAGTGGCTAAAAATAAATTACTTCTCATGGAAGGTACATAAAGAATATTGTTTAAAACTAAAACATAACTAGTAAACAATCTCAACATAACACAACCAATGGATTCAACCACCATTCCATTTCCAATTTAAACATTGTAGATTTCCTTACTTATTTCCTTCAAACTTTGAAATCCTTGGAAAGAATTTGTAATATGGACAGAACATCCAGTGTCAAACCACCAAGAATTTTGAGAAACAAAACCCATATTAAACTCGACATTGACAAAAACATTGGTGATTTTGTTACTTTTCTTAATAAGCCATGCTTTAAAACCTGGACAATTCTTTCTTGAATGCTCAGTAAATTGACAATGATGACATTTCTTGAAGTTGAACTTATTTGTTTTAAGACCAATATTGGAGGTTCCTTCATTTTTTACAAAAGCATTGCAAGGTTTAACAATTTTCTTTGTAGGAAAAGAAAAACTTGATTTCTGTGTAGTTGGCTTGGAGTTTTTGTAGTTGGAACTGTTGTAGCTTGCAGTCATTTTTCCTTTCCCTTTCCCAAACGTCCACAAGATTAACAACATCATGTGTAGCCTTCTTTATCATTTGTTCATCTTGGTAGCAAATGAAAATCAATTCATTTATACCTCATGTCACCTTTTGAATGTTGTAACTCACTTTGATCTGCTCATAATCATTCGACAGTGAGAACAATGTCATATGAACTAAGATTGATCATTGATTTGTATGTCCATGGCATTAAGCTTGTTGGAAAGATTAACAAGCTTAAGCAGCTGCTCCCTTACCTTCCAACCCCATCATACTTGGCATTGATGAATTCTGATAGATACACTCCAGTTTCAGCCTTGGCAAACTGGTCGAACTCTTGTTCGACCTTTGCCATTTACGCTTTAGCCAAATCGTAAATAGAAATCCCTCCCTTTATGTGATCTTCCAGGGCATTTTGGATTAGTAAGAATGGACATTTGATTAGCTCTTTCCCACTTTGCAAAATATCCTTTTGTAGTGGTGTGCTTTGATAGGAGCATATTTATGCGACTTAAATGGCTTGTTCTCGTACATTTACGTTATGTTTCTTTAGTTATTTTAGTTCTTTATGCTTCTTTTGTGTGTTTTCAGGTTCTAAGGGCAAAGTATTCAAAAGGATGCCTTTTGGAGCCTTTTGGAGCAAATTAGAGATTGGAATGGATATCATATGCTTGGAGCCAAAAGGATGGACGAAATTGAAGACTTGAAGTAGGAAAGTTAAATCCTAAAAAGACCTCATGTTTGAGCATCATTGAAAACTCCTACGCATTTTAGAACACAAAAACAACATTCCTAGCAACCTTAGGACATTGTCGTGTGTTTCCTTGTGTCTCCCTTCCTTGCCATGCAAGGAAGGGCTTTGTTCCCTATTTTAAATACTTAAACACTACCACTTATCATTCACCACATATCATTCACCACTTATCATATCATACATTCATTTATCACTTATCACTCATAATCATCTACACATTTCAACCATTTAAACACACCTACTTCACCTACAACATCCACCTACTTCACCTACAAATGACATAGCCATATTTTCCCTCCACTACTCCTATAAATACCCTTGCATTCATTCATTCCCCAATAAAAATCTCTCTATTTCTCACACCACAACACAAACACACACCATCTTCACATCCTGAAATTCCAAGCCTTGCCGTGAGTTTCTTTCCATTTTCTATCTTTCCTCATCCATTTCCATAATTCCCCAATCCATTCAACACACCAACAACATCCCTTAGACCTTGTGCCATAATAACGAAGAAGAGAAGAGTGCCTAAACGTTCATACAATTCAAGTTTGAGTTGTTGGAATCTTTAGGTGTTTCTTTGATTTCAATGTTTAAATTCAATTTTCTTTGTTTTGTAGTGGAAGAGAAGAGTGCCTAAACGTTCATACAATTCAAGTTTGAGTTGTTGGAATGTTTAGGTGTTTCTTTGATTTCAAAGTTATGAGGAACTAAACCCCCCTTTAGCTAGGGGGTGATTCGAAACTATGTTTATATTTGCAATATGAATTGATTAACTTTCGTTGGAATTTCATAAGTTGTGGATTCAATTTGTTTAACCGTTTGATTGATAACTTATTTATGAATGTTTATTAAGAATGCGCGCTTAATTTTCATGCATAAATATGACGCTAGAATATAAGTGAATTTCACCTAATCGTTATGAACTTATTTTCACAAGTAGCGGAGGTTGCTTATAAACAATCGTGTTAAATGAATTCTTGGCATAAGTTTCATGCGTATTCCATAGTAACGAATGCCTCGTCGATGTTTATGATTTCCGTTGAACTTAATGATCTTTGTTGAATGTCTCTATCATGCGTATTCCATAGTTAGGGACTTTGATTAAGAATAATTTGGTTGTAATGCGTATTCCATTCAATCCAACGAATCTAGGGAAATCTGAAAGTTAATTTAAGCGGACCTAATTAACTTGGAGCATTGAGTTTCACAACTTATCGAAAGACCAACTGAGAATCAATATTGTATGCAAGTGTAACATGTGTGGAGAAGAACCCCTTGGCTATTCCATCATCCATATTTTCATCACATTCATATTTACATTTTGCCTTTAATTATATTCTGTCCATTTAATTTAATATCGTCCAAACACATTTCCCCCATATTTCGTTGAGTCTTAATCATTCGTATTTGTTTTATTTTTGTATCTTTAAGCTTTTGGAGTCATAGACAATTTCAAATTCGTCTAAATCAAGTTCTAGTTTCTATTTGAGTCAGTTTGATTGTTTTAGGCAGTTTGAGTTTTTTCAAAGCCATTCTGAGTCATAGTAGTCTTGTTAAGAGTATTTACATTTAGTTTTTGTGTTTTCAAGTCAATTCAAATTAGATTAGCACCCCTAGTTAATCCCCGGCAACGGCGCCAAAATTTGATGCGTGATTTATACGCACACAAACTAAACCCTATTTGTGACAATTGTAGTAATGATGTAAGTAGGGATCGTTTATTCTGATCATGCAGCTTTGAGGTACTTGATCACGAAAAAGGAAGCAAAGCCGAGGCTTATCCGTTGGATTCTTCTTCTTCAAGAATTTGATATTGAAATCCGGGAAAAGAAAGGAAGCGAGAATGTAGTGGCTGACCATTTAAGCCGAATGATCCACGAGGAGCATGAACATGCCGTACCTATCCCTGAAACTTTTCCCGATGAGCAGCTGCTATCCATTGAGGTAAGTGAACCATGGTATGCAGATTTAGTGAATTACTTGGTGGCTAAACAAATTCCAAATGAACTAAACAAGCACCAACGTGATAAGCTTAAAAATGATGCACGTTTCTATGTTTGGGATGACCCTTATTTGTGGAAGTATTGCTCAGATCAAATTGTACGTAGATGTGTGCATGATTCTGAATTTCACTCAATTCTAAGCTTTTGTCACACATATGCATGTGGTGGTCATTTTGGCACACAACGCACTGCCCTCAAGGTTCTAGAGTGTGGTTTTTATTGGCCGACTATATTTAGGGATGCTAGAACCTTTTGTATGTCTTGTGATCGTTGCCAACGAATGGGTAACATAGGTACCAAGGACCAAATGCCGCAAACCCCTGTCTTTAATGTTGAAATTTTTGATGTTTGGGGCATTGATTTCATGGGCCCTTTCCCTCCATCTTATGGTTTCACTTATATCTTGCTAGCCGTTGATTATGTTTCTAAATGGGTGGAAGCAAAAGCCACCCGTACTAACGATTCTAAGGTGGTTGCAGATTTCGTGAAATCTAACATTTTTGCTAGGTTTGGAATGCCGAGAGTAATCATAAGTGATGGAGGGTCTCACTTTTGCAATCGGACCATTGAGGCGTTGCTAAGAAAGTACCATGTCAACCATAAGGTCTCCACACCTTACCATCCTCAAACAAATGGCCAAGCCGAGGTGTCTAACCGAGAAATCAAACAAATTTTGGAGAAGACCGTTGGACCAACAAGGAGGGATTGGAGCTTACGTTTAGATGATGCACTGTGGGCATATCGTACGGCATACAAAACACCCATTGGGATGTCACCTTTTCGGCTCGTCTATGGTAAGCCATGTCATTTGCCCGTAGAGTTAGAGCACAAGGCACATTGGGCCGTGAAGACTTTCAACATGGACATAGATGCAGCGGGAGTTCATAGGAAGCTCCAATTGAATGAACTTGAGGAGATTCGGAATGAAGCCTATGAGAATGCCCGGATGTACAAAGCCAAGACCAAAGCATTCCATGATAAAATGATTCGAACCAAGACCTTCACAGTTGGGCAGAAAGTGTTACTTTTCAACTCTCGCCTACGTTTGTTTCCTGGTAAGTTGCGTTCTAAATGGATTGGCCCGTTTGTTGTTACTCATGTTTTCCCTCATGGTGCAGTGCAAATCAAAAGTTCAAGGACGCAGCAAGAATTCAAAGTGAATGGGCATCGATTGAAGCCCTATTACGAGATGTTTGAGGAGCATGTCGTGGAGGAGGTACCCCTCCATGCCGTGGAACCTAGTCAAGCTTAAACGGAGGTACCGTCCGGCTGCAAGACGTAAAAGCAAGCGCTACTTGGGAGGCAACCCATGCATTCAACAAAGGAAGACTTAGAAAGCACTCCAAATCCAGATTCCTAAAAAAACTCTTCTCTTTGTTGCTATTTCGTTTCTGCCTTGTTAGGTTGTTTAGTTGTTATTGTTTGTTTGTTTATTAATTATGTGAGTCTATGATTGTAACATTGAGAAAATGTTTGATTTATTGATAGGCACTGCTAAACAAAGAAAGATGGTGCTTCACAAAGGTTGTTTGCTTGAGGCCCCACTACGTGGCTTTACTCTTGAAGCGGATGGCGTAGGAACAGAAGGCATCGGAGCAGAAGGCATAGGAGCAGAAGGCATAGGAGCAGAAGGTATCGGAGCGGGAGGCATCGGAGCTAGAGCATTCCAGGCCTCAATACTTGGCCAAGCGCTGGATGAGCCAGGAAAAAGATGCCTCTGGAGATAAGCAGAAAACCTTTGACGGTCGCTTTGAATCCGACCCTCAGATTCTTGCAGCTCATCAAGCTTCCTCTTCATGCCCGACGAATAGTTATTTGCAAGCACATGCAAACTTCTATTCTCGTACTTAAGCTGCTGGATCTCCTGCTTGAGACTTTCCACCTCTGCCATCAATGATTCCACCTGACGGGAGCGGGCAAGCAGGCGTTGGCCCATGTTGGACACAGAACTCGCACATTGAACACTAAGTGCGAGGGACTCTTGAACGGCCAACTCATCGGACCGTCCTGACAGCAGCCTACTATCTTTTGGAGTGAGGAGGTTCCTAGCTACTATTGTAGCTGTTGTGGCGTCCTGCATCACGGAGTCTTCACCTGTGAGAGAACCGTTAGAAGAAAAGAAAGAAGGGCGCCATACGTTACCTTGACGCGGCGCGCCCGTATCACTGCTAAGGCTCAATTCCAAGCTAAGGTTCGATGAGTTTGCCATTTTTCAAAAGTGTTCAAAGAGAAGGGATGGAGTTAAATTTCAAAGGGCCGGAGTCGATTTTCAAGAATGGGAAATCTTCAGAGTGTGTTTGTTGTGGTGATCGATAGCTCAATAAGAAAGCCAAGGCGACGCGTCCACCAATTCAAAAAGCCGGAATTTCTGGCGTAATTTAGGCGACGCTTTCTCGGCTTTTCAGAAGGCGCGTTCAACTTTGTCAAAAGATTTCTTCTTTTCAGACAACACGTGGAGGCCATCATCACAACTACGCATCTTTAGCCGACAAGCGCAAAGTTCGGCGACGCTTTCTCTGCTTTTCAGAAGACGCGTGCAGCTTTGTCAAAAGGAGCCGCATATGCACTACCACGTGTCGCTCAGAAATCGAAGGGGCGCCTGCTCAGAAATCGAAGAGGCGTATTCAAAAATCGAAGAGGCGCCACTATTTCAAAAAACCAGAGTTGCGGGATCAAAACGTTTGTCGACAAAGGTAAAAAGTACCACCACTTGCTATTATCTCTATATATGTCGACCTTCGTCTTTTATGGCAGGGCAAACCTGAAGAAAATGCCCAACTCTCCCTCACCTCTGAGGGTGCACTCCCAGCAAAGCCTTTCAAAATACTAAATTCTTTCTTCTTCCCCAAAGATGATACCAGATGTCTGGAGTACAGATGACCCAGGAGGAAACAGCACAACAAATACATGTGCTGATTCATTCACCGCTTCTTCAAAAGCAAAGGTATCTCATATCATCAAGGTCAAAAGCAAAAGTATCTCATATCATGCTCTTTCCCTGTCTTTTTCTTTGTCCTTGTTCTTACTCGCATGGCAAAGTAAAACAAGCAATCAGCCGGCACTTGGAGTCAGTCTTCCGTTCTGGAGCCAACTGCCTGGAATCTATTCCTGATTGCTTACCTAACGTTGCTCTCGAGTAGTCATCTTCAACGGTTGATACACTTCCGGAGAAGGGACCACTTCTGCAAAGGGGAGCGAGTAAGGCAAGTGAAAATGATACATTGAAGCATGTGGAGACAAACATAGGCTGAGTTATCCTCCAACCCTTTTCAATACGAATTGGAAAGATTGAACAAAGAAACAGATAAAAGGGATAAGCTCAGACCTTCGGGGGAGACCAAAAGAACCATCCTGCTGCCCAGTTCAAGAAGTAGCACAAAGGAAAATCAACGATGGGCAGAAACCAGTTCAAGAGTAAGCCTGTGGAATCACAAAGATCAAAAGCCTCAATGCAATTACCAAGGAGAAGATGGAATTTACACTCTATAACCAGATTTGCGTCTCTAAACTCTTCTCTTTGTTAATTACATTCTGCCATGTTTAGTATGTTTAAGTGCTTTTTGTGTATTTACTTATGCTTTGTGTGAATCTATGCTTAAAACATTGAGGACAATGTTTGATTTAAGTGTGGGGGGGTAACTAAGTATGTTGATGCAAATTCGTTGAATTTTATCACCCATAACTTCAAGTGTTGTTCCTTGCTGTTTTAAATGTTTTTAAGGTGTTTTTAAACTGTTTTAGCGTGTTTTGTTTTATAACTCCGAAAATCACATAAAAATTTGAAAAACATTTTTTTTGAAAAGCCTAAAAAGAGTGTTTTGAGTTTTTTTTGTGTCTTAGGGAACCTTCCAACGTTATGATGAGGATTTGGTTTGTAATTGCATGACTGTTAAAAAGAGTTATAAACATGGATGAAAGTTTGATTTACTCTTGGTATATGTTTAGTTATGGTTATAATGTATGACTTCACATGCAATCATAAAAGAAAAATTCGTTTTTGTAACATGCTTGAAGGAAGGAACTCATAATAACGCTACATCCCTGTGAGACTCGAGCCATTACCTTCTTTGGAGAGTTATATTCTGTGATTCTTTGTTTTCTAAAGTTGTTGCATGATCTCATTATTCCTTGCTTGGTTGCTACTTAGAATGCAATTGTATCATGATAGAACTAAATGCTAGAACTTATTTCCGTTTCATTCAAAGCATGACATTGAATTGCATAACATATATCAAGATGAAGTTGTGTAGTTGCCACCATAGCCAAATAGCCTTACTTCCCATATTTCGTATATGTTGTAAGTTTTAACCCCGTTGAGCCTTGTTTAGCCCATGTTCTTTGTTAACCCATATCATCCTCACCTAGCCTAGATCAGGACCATCCGTACCCTTGTTCTTGAAGCATAGTAAGCATGACGGATAATGAATTCCTTTTGATTAATATGTTGCAGAAAATAAGTGTGGGGGAAGGGATTTTTTTTTTTTTTTTTTTTTTTTTTTTTTTTTTTTTTGTGTATGTATGTGCCTAAGTCTTAAAGGAGGCACGGGAAAAAAAAATATGTGAGAAAAAGAAGAAGAAAAGAAAGAAAAAGAGTGAAAATAAGTAAGAATGGACTCACAAGTGTGATTGTTGAAGAAAGGGCCCAAAAAAGTTGAATATGGCCCTAAGTTTTGTGTGACTTCCCCTTGGGTGTTCAAAGTTGACTTCTGCATTCTAAAGGGAATTCTAAGTGCCTAATTCAATACTTTGCTCACTATTGCTTAAAGAACGTTTGTTTTCCCTTTCCTTTCATTGTTAGCCAACTCCCCAAGCCCCGTTACAACCTTTGACTTTTATCTTGATCGTTATGTGTTCAATAATGTGGAGTTTGGAATTGATTTGAGCTTATGGTGTCACTGGTTCTCGCATCTAAGTAAGAGCATTCCATTCTTGAGATCATATCTAAACATGCTTATTAACTCCAGAAAATCCTTTCTTTGTTATAACATATGTGAGATACTAGTCTTTTATGTTTACATCAATCTCTCACATATAACTAGTGTAAGGTGTGTAGTCAGAAAATCTGTGTGAAAAAACGAGTGCATATCTTGTAAGGATTTGAGCAAATTCTCTAAGGCATGTTACTACATTCAAAACATGGTTTTAAATGCTTATTTGTGAAATAATATGTGGTAACTATGAGTAAGAATGTACTTAAGTGTAAAGATGGCTCAAATCTGTGAGAATAATGATTTTTAATTTGTCATGTGCATTGGAAGTCCCTGATACGATTGTTGGAAGGTGTAGGTTGTGTTTTGTTCTTTTTGTTTTGTTTTTCTGTTTTGCTCGAGGACTAGCAAAAGCTAAGTGTGGGGGTATTTGATAGGAGCATATTTATGCGACTTAAATGGCTTGTTCTCGTACATTTACGTTATGTTTCTTTAGTTATTTTAGTTCTTTATGCTTCTTTTGTGTGTTTTCAGGTTCTAAGGGCAAAGTATTCAAAAGGATGCCTTTTGGAGCCTTTTGGAGCAAATTAGAGATTGGAATGGATATCATATGCTTGGAGCCAAAAGGATGGACGAAATTGAAGACTTGAAGTAGGAAAGTTAAATCCTAAAAAGACCTCATGTTTGAGCATCATTGAAAACTCCTACGCATTTTAGAACACAAAAACAACATTCCTAGCAACCTTAGGACATTGTCGTGTGTTTCCTTGTGTCTCCCTTCCTTGCCATGCAAGGAAGGGCTTTGTTCCCTATTTTAAATACTTAAACACTACCACTTATCATTCACCACATATCATTCACCACTTATCATATCATACATTCATTTATCACTTATCACTCATAATCATCTACACATTTCAACCATTTAAACACACCTACTTCACCTACAACATCCACCTACTTCACCTACAAATGACATAGCCATATGTTCCCTCCACTACTCCTATAAATACCCTTGCATTCATTCATTCCCCAATAAAAATCTCTCTATTTCTCACACCACAACACAAACACACACCATCTTCACATCCTGAAATTCCAAGCCTTGCCGTGAGTTTCTTTCCATTTTCTATCTTTCCTCATCCATTTCCATAATTCCCCAATCCATTCAACACACCAACAACATCCCTTAGACCTTGTGCCATAATAACGAAGAAGAGAAGAGTGCCTAAACGTTCATACAATTCAAGTTTGAGTTGTTGGAATCTTTAGGTGTTTCTTTGATTTCAATGTTTAAATTCAATTTTCTTTGTTTTGTAGTGGAAGAGAAGAGTGCCTAAACGTTCATACAATTCAAGTTTGAGTTGTTGGAATCTTTAGGTGTTTCTTTGATTTCAATGTTTAAATTCAATTTTCTTTGTTTTGTAGTGGAAGAGAAGAGTGCCTAAACGTTCATACAATTCAAGTTTGAGTTGTTGGAATGTTTAGGTGTTTCTTTGATTTCAAAGTTATGAGGAACTAAACCCCCCTTTAGCTAGGGGGTGATTCGAAACTATGTTTATATTTGCAATATGAATTGATTAACTTTCGTTGGAATTTCATAAGTTGTGGATTCAATTTGTTTAACCGTTTGATTGATAACTTATTTATGAATGTTTATTAAGAATGCGCGCTTAATTTTCATGCATAAATATGACGCTAGAATATAAGTGAATTTCACCTAATCGTTATGAACTTATTTTCACAAGTAGCGGAGGTTGCTTATAAACAATCGTGTTAAATGAATTCTTGGCATAAGTTTCATGCGTATTCCATAGTAACGAATGCCTCGTCGATGTTTATGATTTCCGTTGAACTTAATGATCTTTGTTGAATGTCTCTATCATGCGTATTCCATAGTTAGGGACTTTGATTAAGAATAATTTGGTTGTAATGCGTATTCCATTCAATCCAACGAATCTAGGGAAATCTGAAAGTTAATTTAAGCGGACCTAATTAACTTGGAGCATTGAGTTTCACAACTTATCGAAAGACCAACTGAGAATCAATATTATATGCAAGTGTAACATGTGTGGAGAAGAACCCCTTGGCTATTCCATCATCCATATTTTCATCACATTCATATTTACATTTTGCCTTTAATTATATTCTGTCCATTTAATTTAATATCGTCCAAACACATTTCCCCCATATTTCGTTGAGTCTTAATCATTCGTATTTGTTTTATTTTTGTATCTTTAAGCTTTTGGAGTCATAGACAATTTCAAATTCGTCTAAATCAAGTTCTAGTTTCTATTTGAGTCAGTTTGATTGTTTTAGGCAGTTTGAGTTTTTTCAAAGCCATTCTGAGTCATAGTAGTCTTGTTAAGAGTATTTACATTTAGTTTTTGTGTTTTCAAGTCAATTCAAATTAGATTAGCACCCCTAGTTAATCCCCGGTTAGAACGATCCCTACTTACATCATTACTACAATTGTCACAAATAGGGTTTAGTTTGTGTGCGTATAAATCACGCATCATGCTTTCTTCAATGAGTGCAGTTGATTGAGGCAACTTGAAAGCAATGTCAAACTCCAACATCCCTAAATGCATTTCAATCTTCTACTTCCAAGCTTTGAAAAATTTTTTCCATTCAATTTCTCTATGTTGATAAGACTCAACGCTTTGAAAGTTGCATTATTGATTCAAAATGGTTAGAAATTCATTAGTTAGTGACATTATGCCATTCAAAAACTATAGAACCAGTTATACCTTTAGGTTAGTTTTCAAATCTTGTATAGCTAAGTGCAAACTTATGTAACACTGTAAATAGTACACCTTTAGGCAAGAAGATTCACATGCACTACATGTTTTTATAACTCACAATACAATGATTTAAAATGGACCCGATAGATTGATTCTTTGGAAACTGATCATCTTTATTGAAATCATATGAGCCAAAGAACAAATAAAACACTTTGGTGATTCATTTAAACATCTTATGATTGCATGGAATCAACAAGAAATCAGTAAAGAAATGACCCAACGGTAATTGGACAGATTGTTCGAGCTCTAATTTTGGTCCATTATACCTTTCCGAAAAGAGAATGACGATGCGATTCAAACACACGGTAAAACGATGGATTTTGGCCATCCGAGACTGTTTAGGCTTGTAAAACCTCAATTTAAGTTATGAAGTTCGAAATTTGACTTTGCATTTTGCAGTTACCAATTCTACTATATGCCTATTCATTCATGCATGTTATTGAAGCAAACTACTGAAGAGAACAAGGGCATATTTACAACCTAAGACTCCCAGAACATAAGCATATTAAAACATATAAATCCCAGTACATACGTAGATTTTAAATAAAAATATGAACAAAGCTGGATGCAGCAGAAATGCATATAGAACTCCAATAAATTTCAGACGAGTTTAATGCTTAATTTGGTGGCTATAATACCACATATAGAACATTTATTAACATCATCTAGAGATCATAATCAATCAAGCAATTAAACTACATATGAATGAATTAATGTATATTGCTTTCGCAATTCTCTTGTAAGGTTCGTATAGCTCTAGCTCGGGTGTTGGCACCAACTCTTTCCATCAGTGTGCCCCCGTTGGCACTGTTGTCTGCGGGTTGCTTCTTTCTGCGGGCTTCTATAGTTTGGTCCTTCGATTGGTGGTTGAAATTTCAAAGGGTGATCTTTGGAGGATGATTGAGTCTTGTGCTCTTCCACCGCTGGGGTTGTGCTCTGCTTGATTTCAGGCAGCTGTTGGGGTCGTGGTTTGCGGTGTCTTGGCTGCAGCGTAGGATGCAGGCTTGTATGAAGTGTTTTTGTTTTTCTGTCTTAGGCTCTTTTTGTGTTACATTTGGGTGAATTTTGTGTGTGCTTATCTTGTATTCTTGTATTAAAAATACAAAATGCAAAAATAATCAGGTCTGCCGAAAGTTGTACGTAAAACGTCACGTGCTCTCTCAGTCCCCGACTCCTCCCTCGTGTTCCGTCCGTCTCCGCGACTCGTCCCTCTCACTCCTCCATCGCTACTCTCCAGTCTCTACATTTCTCATCTTTCCAGGTTACTTCTTTTGTTCTTCCTCTGCTTTTGATTTCGATAGATAAATTGGGGATTGATTTATTGATTGATTAATTAATTAGGGATTTGCTGAAAATTTTGCATTATTTCCAGAGTTTGAGATTGATTGATGCAAAGAAGGTGAGAATTGATGCGTAATTCGAGAGCAGCACTTGGTCTCCTTCTCAGGTCAGTCTCCAACAATAACCCTTGTTGTTTTCCTTCTTCCCGCAAGACAAACGGTCGCTGCCGCACTTTGCTTCTTCTACTCCAACCCCACTCTTCTTCTTCAATTTCCGACGGCGGAGCCCGATTCCTCATTTCAAAGCGCGCCTTTTGCGGGTACGCCGCCGAGCAGTTCTCCGACGATGAGTACGCGTGCGAATTCGAAGGCCAAAAGGTTACTTTCTTCTGAATTTCAATTTTTTCTTTTCTTCTTGTTATTTTCATTATCCTCTGTTTGGCTGCCGAGAAAATGTGTGGAAATTCTGGGATTGCAATTGTGTGCTTAGTTTAGCTACATTTAGAAATGAAGAACATGTGGCTGACACTTGAGTGTAGGCATCGTCTTCAGTGGCGAACATTGACGAGTGGAAATGGAAAATGAGCTTGCTATTACGCAGCGAAAAGGACCATGAGATTGTATCCAGAGATAAGAGAGATAGGAGAGACTATGAGCAGATATCTAACCTTGCCAAAAGGATGGGACTTTATTGGTAAGACTAACAAAGGGACCATCTTTGCCTTTGTTATTCGCTAATCTATCACTGATACATCAAATTGCTTATTCAACTCTTCTTACTCTTAGTGAAATATATGGGAAAGCGGTGGTGGCCAGCAAGGTCCCTCTTCCAAACTACAGGCCTGATTTGGATGATAAGCGGCCACAAAGAGAGGTAATGTCATCTTCTTGTCTCGCCAATTCTTTTCCAACCATGAAAGATTTGTATACATGTTGAGAGTGGTTTTATGGGGGAGAGTTTGATGATGTCATCATTCATCTGGGCAGGTGGTTATCCCTCTTGGCTTGCAAAGGAGGGTAGAGGGTTTGCTGCAAGAGCACCTCGATCGACTCCAGTTAAACTCTGGGAAGTTCACTGGAAATAGAGGGGACTCTGAGCAAATTGGTCAGGTCGAAAATGCAAACCTGGATGAGAATGCAGATTCTTTTCTAGATGGGTCTGTAATGGAGAAGGTTCTTCAAAGAAGGAGTTTGCGAATGCGTAATATGCAAAGAGCTTGGCAGGTAGGATACATTTGGCTTTCATCTTTACCATGTGTTTCTAATGCACACTTGTTGGGGGCAACATATCCTAATAAATTACCTGCAATACCATGCTAAGGGTTTTGGTCTCTTTTCCAATGTTTCTTTTTTTATTTAAAGGAATCACCCGAAGGCAAGAAGATGCTAGACTTCCGCAAATCACTACCGGCTTTCAAGGAGAATGAAAGGTTGCTGCAAGCAATTGCACAGAATCAGGTTTAGTTATAGGACATATCGCTTCATTTCTTCTATCCATGTGTTGTTGTGTTCTTGCTTCTTTATTTCTTGAACTCGTTGAAGCTCAAAAGAAACAAAAATTTATAAACAAAGTGTTTTTTCTGCTAAACTCCACTCTCATCTGAGTTCAACCTGTAATTAAACTATAATTTTATTTTTGGAATTCTTTCCTAGCATGAAAACACAATAAATGATACATAATACTTTGAATAAGGTTTTATCTGTCTTTCATGGCCTTGGAAAGGGCTCTCTCTAGAAACCACAAACATGTATTCTGTGTTGGGGACGTAGCCATGACCAAGGTTCTAAAACCACACAAGCAGCTGGGATTGCTCCAATCCCATTTAAATTCATTCTACAAACTCAATTGGAGGACGACTCATGGACGTGACCCCAATGCTCAAATCTAGTTACAACTTTTGGGAGGTAGCCATGAACGACGACTCAGATGTTCAAATTGCCAAGCGCAAAAATATGAATTGGAATAAATTGAATTGGAACAATAAGCTCGGAATTGGCAGGCTGTGCATGTGTTTGTATTAGGAAGAAAGTTGATGGCAATGAAAGAAAGAGAGTTGATGGGTACTTGATGGAAGTGAAAGAGAGAGATGGTGATGTGGGTAAAGTGTGGGTGTTCTTTAGAGTGAGTGAGAGTTTAATTTAAAGATGCGGTGTACGTAAAAATGTGTGTGAACGAAGATATGCATGCTGTTTAGATAGAAAAACTCTAAACAAAATAACACTTAACATTTCTTCTTTATGTTGTTTGCAAAGAGTGGTAACTGTTTTCAGGGCCTAAAAACTTACATAGTAGATAACGTGTCTATCGACCCGTTAGGTTTCCAGACTCTGTATTTAGTGCACGGCATAGATATTATGTTTCCAATTGATATCATTTTCTAAATGAATCTGCTTCTGTTTCTACTTGATGTAAGTGGGACAGATAAAAAAAAGGATACACCTTTTTTGTTTTTTTTTTTTTTGGGGGGGGGGGAGAGATGGGGAGCATGTAGGAGTTTGTGCTTTTACTGGGTACAGTAGATTATACTCTGAATCTTGTGATCAGTAATACTTTGGCTGTAAAAAGTAGTTGCTTCTTTGATATCTTCCTAACAACTGATGAAATTACTTCTTCTGTACTGTGTTTTACATTTTACCTCCAGCAGAATTCTAAATAAGCTGTTTTGATGATAGGTAATAGTGATATCTGGGGAGACTGGATGTGGTAAGACCACTCAACTTCCTCAATATATCCTAAATTCAGAAATAGAATCTGGCCGTGGAGCATTCTGTAGCATCATTTGCACACAGCCTCGAAGAATATCTGCTATGGCTGTTGCAGAAAGAGTGTCCGCGGAGAGGGGAGAGCCTCTTGGTGAAACAGTGAGTCTTGTCTCCCTCAAGCCATAGATATAGATCTTAGATGTGCACGCACATACCTTGTGAATTAATTTACTTTGAAGAAAGAAAAAGATGTAGATTTTAGATTGAAAGCTTCATTATTCTGCGGCTATACCACAACAGATTTTTTTGCTAGGTTGGCTATAAAGTTCGATTGGAGGGAATGAAGGGAAAAAATACCCATCTGCTTTTTTGTACAAGTGGTATTTTACTTCGCCGTCTGTTGAGTGATCGTAACTTGAATGGTATAACCCATGTTTTTGTTGATGAAATTCATGAGCGAGGCATGAATGAAGGTACACTTCCATAAATATCCATTTTAATGTCTTATAGTGCAGAAAAAGCAGCCTAGCTGAATTCCCCCCACTCCTTTCTCTTTCTCTTCTATAATTGTATTTTGCAGATTTCTTATTGATTGTGCTGAAGGATCTGCTTCCACGCCGTCGGGATTTGAGATTGGTTTTAATGAGTGCTACTCTGAATGCTGAGCTGTTTTCAAGTTATTTTGGAGGAGCTCCTACAATTCATATTCCGGTTAGCTAAATACTGAGTTTGTTCAGGGTACATATTGATTTGTAGTATCTTAATTGCAGTGTTTATGTAGATAGTGTTAGCTGTATAGAGAGAGCTGTTGTTCATGTCTGTACTGGTGATTGTAAACATGAGTATACTTAGTAACCGGAAATGTGTGATAAACTGCATCAGAAAAATCTCATGAATTTTCCAGGTTCTGCTGCAAGTGAACAAAAATAGAGATTACTAAATGTGGACTGTTGCTGATGCAACATTAATGTATTAACAAATGCATATTTATTTCAGTGCATTTTTATCTACCACAGGCTGCCCTTGTAATTCTATTCCTCGTACTCTAGTCAGGCATTGTCAAGACCTCTAGTGTTAGTCTTTCTCCCATATGAATTTTAATGCATTTTTATGTTATGCAGGGCTTTACATATCCAGTAAGAGCACACTTTTTAGAAGATGTACTGGAAATGACTGGGTATAAGTTGACTTCCTTCAACCAAATTGATGATTATGGCCAAGACAAACTGTGGAAAACACAGAAGCAGTTAGTGCCTCGAAAAAGGAAAAACCAGATTACTGCTCTGGTTGAGGTATTATGTTAGTTTGAAATGGATTTCATGAAATTGAAACAAAGTTTTCGTAGAGTGATTCCCATTGGGATTATTAGAAGTTCTTGTAAAATCTCGTCTTCATTGCCCAAAAATGACAGATTTGCATCATTTATATAAAGGTCTAACAATGGCCACACACTACCCAACGACATTACAAGGAGCAGGGTGGGGATAAACCTATATGTTTTTTCTTTCTTTTCATTTGTCAATCTCTCCATGGGAAGAATGGGACTGTATGTTAGGGATAATGCATTCTTGATATTCATTGTTGGCCCATTCCCTGACAGCTTAAGTTTTTGGATTTTATGGTTATCTAACAAAATTTTTCGCACCTAGTTCGAAAGGAAGTAGGAATACTGCCAATCGTAGCATAGAGTTCAGAAAACATTTCACTCCCTTGTCCCTTCCATCGTAGTATTTTTCAAACTTGTGGTTCCTAGAGAAGACATCACGTATCTAATCTTTTAGCATGCCAATCACTTCTCAAATTTTAGGCTTAGGATGCGGCAAATGTTTGGCTTCATTATGTCCTTTTTGTCTAGATGGAGAGGGACAAAATATTTGAAAAAGGGGAGAGAGTGGGTTTTCTAAGGGAGAAGAGCAGTTTTTTGGCATTAATACAGGGCATTTTGTGTAAGCATTTCAGGGACATTCTCTTTAGTTTATTTCATTGTTATTAGGGGAACTATGACTTGAGTTGAGCTTATTGTTTTCTTTAAATATTTGGGTCTCTGTAGTTCTCTTCTGCCTACACACACACACACACACAAACACACACGTTTTTTAATTATGAATCTGATTCTCTCTCTTAATCCTATTAACTTTACATTTTTTTCTTCTTTTTCTTTTCTCTTCGTCTTCACCAACAACCTGTTCTGTTCTCTATTTTCCTTATTGAAAGTTGACCCCAGCTTTAAGTTCACACTTCATTCAATGCTGACGAAAAAGAAAAACTTCCATCTCTCTTCTCTATCGCCTCACCATCTTGGTTTCTTATGTTTTATGTGAGATAATTTTTTGCTTCTGCTAAACAATGTCAAATATGAATTCTTACGCAAATCATTGCAGAACTCTCTGAATCCCAGGGATAAGTAACAACGAAGGTTAAAAATAGCATTGGTTGATGGTACAATTTTGTTTCTTGATAATCGTGTTGAAAAAGAGGAACCCTATTAGTTTCAAAATTACCTAGATTAAAACTAAAGAAGAGCAATGAATCTATTGGATTAGGAAGATAATCAATTTTTTTAAATAAAATCAAATTTAGGTTCTTTCTCAATGTGGAAAAGGAAAAGAAACGGAACAACTCAAAAATCCAATATGAAGGAGTGCTTGCATGGGGGAGAGCACGCTCTTCCTTGGCCTGCAATGGTGAACAAAAACTGGAGATGGAGAGCCATTAAGAGTTTTCTTACCTGATTAACCTTAGAAATTCCCACCATACGAGGCTTGATTGATTACTGTGCATTTAATTGTTATTTGTATATAAGTTAAAAAGTAATATTAATTTCGTATGGAAATTATTAATAATAATTAATTAGCTTTCAGAGTAAATCTTAACCATTGATTGTGGGCCAATCTAATGGTTTAAAACTTGTGTCTAAACTTGTGTCTAAAAGTACAGTGTAGTGCCATGGATCCTTATATATGTGTGTGTGTGTGTATATATATATTTATTTATTTTAAATATTATATGTTTCGTATCAGATAAAACACGTATTCTCATATGAATGCTAAGAACGTGGGTTTTTGTGGAGGTGTAGGGAGTCCATCAGAGGACTGCATATTATTGAAAGTAGTCATTAATAATGAAATAGTGCTATTTATCTTCATAATCTATTTTAACATGGTTCCTGATTATGCTTGCTAGAAAAAACGGCACACACTGCTCATTCATTAAGGATAATTTTCTAAAACTTAATTGTTCATAAACTTTCATTATCTACTAAATCTTCTATTTTAAGCTGTTCTATAAATTGGCTAACATAAAATGAAAACAAACTGAAGTGCTTCCATTATTTCTATCCATTGTTTGGCTTTGCAATATAATGAGTTATTAATGAGGAAACAAAGAGCTGCATGTGTAATTTGAAGTTATGTATGAAGCTGGTGCGGACTTACCTATCATGCTACCTTTACACAGGATGCTCTTAATAAATCAAGCTTTGAGAGTTACAGTGCCAGGGCACGTGATTCACTATCATGTTGGACACCTGATTGCATTGGATTTAATTTAATTGAGGCAGTTTTATGTCATATATGTCGGAAGGAAAGACAAGGTGCTGTTTTAGTATTCATGACTGGGTGGGAGGATATAAGCTCTGTGAGGGATCAACTTAAAGCACATCCACTTTTAGGTGATCCTAACAGGGTTTTGCTTCTAACATGCCATGGGTCAATGGGAACATCTGAACAGGTTAGTTTATTTCTATATCTGCTCTTCCGCATTGGGAGTTGCATCAGCATAACTCATGAAGCATTTGATATTGTGTTTGAAGGCCATTATTGTCCCTAAGTAAGGCAACTATATTCTATATATCGTCTAACAGGATTGCTTCACTTGAAAATTCTTAGTCTTTACTTGGTGTAAAGGACCACGCAAATCTGGAGTCTTGGGCATATGAACAGCTTTTGATATTCTTCAAAATATTTGGTCTTTTTGAATTTTGTGTTATGATTTCTTTTTTCTCCTTGTTATTAAATTTGCCGCTGGATGGAATCAATCAAAATGGAAGTATCTTCTCACATGGTTGCATATTAATTGCGGATGTTATGGGTTGTTAAGTGTACATGTATGCTCATGAGTTAGTGTAGAAGGCTATAGCTTTTAGTCACTCTGAAGAATTCCCCATTCAAAATTTAGTCACGATAAGGTACACAGTACTGGTTACTTGTAGTAGGCACTAACAAAGAGGTTTGCCATGATGATTGTTGGGCGGGAAGCTGCTTGTTTGTTTGTTTTAGGATAAGAAGGTTATAAAATCATTGTAACACATATCCTAAATATTATGGTAATGTACGCACTAGCAATTTATTCTCACTTCAGGCCTTATTTGGTGACGCCTGCTTGATGTAACCCAATATTGTTAATGTGGGGATTTGGCTGAATTTAGCCACACATGAGGCAGTCTATTGAGGATTTAAATATCTCATGTAGGATGTTCTCAGTACATAAGATCATGGTTATCACCGCCTATAATCAAGTGGTTTTGTGTTGGAAACTCCAACCTTATGATAATGTTAAAATTTGAGATCTTAAGTTCGAATTCTTGAAATTGAAAACCCCCCTTATGAATTAAATTCCATGTGTTGGTCTCTAGTGGCGAAGAACGAGGCCCATATGCAGAATGTTAGAACGTAAAATAATGATTGACCCACATTCTAGTGGCTTTTACAATAGTGGTAAACCAACAAACTTGAATAATTTGTCTAGTAGGCTATTGTTTCGCTTGCCAGCTATTCAGTTAGTATAAGGTCTTTTTAATTTATATAGTCAGTTATAAACATGGCCTCGTAACTTTCGGATATTGCCTAAAATATGTCATCTCTAGTATGTACCTTAGCTTGTTTGAAATTTTATTCCATTATTTATATTAACTAACCTCCCCACTTAGTGGGATAAGGCTTTGTTGTCTTGTTATTGTATTTATTTTAACTAACCTTATATATTTACTGCTTATCACCTCCTCCCCAGAAACTCATATTTGGAAGACCACCTCCTAACATTCGTAAAATAGTCCTTGCAACAAATATGGCAGAAGCAAGTATTACAATCAATGATGTAGTTTTTGTGGTGGATTGTGGAAAAGCAAAAGAGACCTCGTATGATGCTTTGAATAATACACCTTGTCTGCTACCTTCTTGGATATCGCAAGCATCTGCTCGGCAAGTAAGTCTTTTTGGACCTTATTCACTTCACTAAGCAGCTTCTCGATGTATTTGGAACTAGATTTTGTTGCTTCATAATTCAATGAGGTTTTCCCACTTTATTCCTCTATTTGGTGCTGCTGGCTCATTAAAGTCAGAGCTGCTAACATAAAAGTTTAAAATTGAATTTGGTCATTGCCTGTGCACATGTATGAAGTGTGTATGAAGTCAATTGACATGCTTATTCATTTAGGAGGAGGTGGTGTTTGCTTGCAAGTATTGCACTTATATCTTTGTTTCAGGATGCCATGGGCATCTTGTTTTGCTTTCTCTTTCATCTTTGTTTGTAAATAATTTTCTTGTTGATATCTGTGCATCTAATACACAAAGGGATTCTTGTGCCTTGTTGGATTATACTTGGTTGCAGAGAAGGGGTAGGGCTGGCCGGGTGCTGCCAGGTGAATGTTACCACCTTTACCCCAAATGTGTTTATCACGCTTTTGCTGAATATCAACTTCCTGAACTGCTCAGAACTCCTTTGAACTCTCTTTGCTTGCAAATTAAAAGTTTGCAGGTTGCTAGTATAGGGGAATTCTTGTCAGCTGCCTTGCAGCCACCGGAACCCCTAGCTGTAAGTGTTGCTGCTCAATGAATATTCTATACTGTTTGATATCTGTCCTATATATTTGCTATGTCCTATAATTCTGTATTCGTCAGTTGGAACTTGGATCTCGATAAGCAACTCAGAATTTTACCTTTCCCAAATTTAATCAATTTTTATTTCTCTTTCACACCTTCCTCACATTACGTAGTTTCGATCGAGTTAAACAAAAGGAGTTTTGTATTTTTAAAGATCATATTGGCCTGCTCATTTTCATTTTGTTACTGCCTTACTGGTGTCTGAATTTAGTAGCTTTCTTTTTTTATTTCATAAATTACTTTTGTTAATTACACAATTTGACAATGACAATATATGACAGGTCCAAAATGCCATTGGTTTTCTTACTTCAATTGGGGCATTAGATGAGAATGAAAGTTTGACAAGTCTCGGTTAGTTTGTTTCCTGAATGAAACTTGCACTACGTAAGTTGTAACTGAATTCCCTTATTTACTGAGACTTCTTTGCTTTCTTCTTTCTTTTTTGTTCTTTGATCAGGAAAATATTTGTCAATACTTCCAGTGGATCCCAAACTGGGGAAAATGCTGATTATGGGTGCTGTGTTTCATTGCTTTGATCCTGTTCTTACAATAGTGTCTGGTCTAAGTGTCAGGGATCCTTTCCTTTTGCCTCAAGACAAAAAAGATGTAAGTACAAAATTCAGTAAGTAGTCTGTTAGTGCATCAAAATTGATTCTCAGCTCTGCAGATATGTTATGTACCTCTGATACTGTCAACCTTTTTTTATGTACCTCTCATTCAATCAGTCTTGTATCATGCACTTCTGGTGTAATCAATCTTATATTATGTGCTTCTGATGCAACCAAATGGACTTGTTAGCTGCAAGTTAAAAAAATGAATTGTGTGGGGATTCTTACATTCATCCGAAAGCACATCCTAGCAGCACGAGGAAAAATATGTCCCTATGTTTGTTTCTCACACCACACTAACATTAGTCTAAAGCCAATAGAACTTGGGTAAGGGTGAAGCAAATATTCACACTTGTGCTGCATAAAATCTGTATTTGTTCTGGTTCTGTGACCCATAGAACATTGTTTGAAGTAAAATTCTTGCGACCAAAGCATATAGGACCATATTCAAAAAGCTCAATAACCATGTTCTATATACTTAAGTCTGAAAATCTACCATCTACTAATGTTATTCATGTACTTTAGATTGTTACTCAATTTAAAAACTGGGGTCTAAGAAAGCAAAAACCCAAAACACATTTAGGACCAAAATTGAGTTACCAAACTTCCACAAAAATTTGATATCTATTCTGTTGAAATCCACACTTCCTCATATGGACCGATATAAATTTAACTTAGTTACAGTAGTTTAGTACATACCCATATGACGAGAGCGGTGTTCAAACCAGATACGGTGACCTAAAATTGTAGTTCTATAAAATACTTCCATACAAAGTAGTGTGATGCATGTTAAATTTTAACCAAAATTCATAAATAAATGCACACATAGATGCTTAAAAAGAGATGGTTGAATTAACTGGTAAAGGAATGTAATATTCTAATTCAGTCCATATTGAATACAAATGAAAATGTAATTCTTATTTTGGCCAATCCGCTCTGTAACACTGTAAAAAAATGGGCAAATAAGGTCTAGTTTACGGAGCTATTTATCGCAAATAATGAACTCCCATTTGAATATGCTAGTTTGCTGGTCTGGTGCTCTCCCTTTCACATTGTACCTAAATGACTCCATACTGTGTGCTCTATCTTTCTCTCTCTCACTTTGTTTCATACAGTTAGCAGGGACAGCAAAATCTAGATTCTCTGCAAAAGATTACAGTGATCATATGGCTCTTGTTCGTGCATATGAAGGATGGAAAGATGCTGAAAGAGAAGGATCAGCATATGAATATTGCTGGAGAAATTTCCTTTCTGCTCAAACACTTCAGGCTATCCATTCTCTTCGGAAGCAGTTTAACTACATTTTAAGAGATGCTGGATTGGTGGATGCGGATGCAAGCATTAACAACAAGCTAAGTCACAACCAGTCCTTGGTTCGTGCAATCATATGTTCTGGACTTTTCCCTGGAATAGCATCTGTGGTGGTATGTTATCTGTAGTTGAAAATATTCTTTTGCTGGCTAATCTTTAAATCTCAGTTTTTCTTTTACATTTGTATCTTTTAACATATCTACAGCACCGAGAGACGTCCATGTCATTCAAAACGATGGATGATGGCCAGGTTCTACTATTTGCTGTAAGTTCCAATGCCTAATCAAAATTAAGATCTTGATAGTTTGCTAAATATATTGGAACTGTTGGGTAAGGCCCAAATTTTTCACTTTGTTGAATTAAATCTAGGCTAGTTGATGAAAATCCTATTGTATATAATTAATTCTTTTATGAGAAAAACAATTTTTTATCGATAATTAATATTTCAGACATTCCTTTAGAAAGGCTTGAATCTTTCCTGGAATGAATTTTTTTTTCCATTCACAAATTTTGATGCCTGCAACAAGGTATGGCTTCGAAGTGTACAATTCAGCCACATGTAAGAATATAGGTCATACTCGGGTATGTCAAGCATACACCGCAATATACGATAATCTAGTCTTCTCCAGTGCCCAATTGGTTGTGAGTCTGAGGATTAACTCTTAACAATATATAAAAGAATTTGCACAGTTGGTATGTGAGTACTAGGGTTCTAGCTTAAACATGGTCATAGGTATACTGGATACTTTGTACGTACCAACATGTAATACAGGAATTGTGCACTTTTTACTTTTATTTGGAAATTTGATAACAGAATTTATAGAATTTCACCTAAACCATAAACCCTTTTTACTTTTATCTGAAAAGTTATAAGAGTTTCCCCGTAATTAATCAGTTTGTGTTACTTTCAGAATTCTGTGAATGCGCGTTACCAAACAATTCCTTACCCCTGGTTGGTCTTTGGTGAAAAAGTAAGGGTCAATACTGTATTCATACGTGATTCCACTGGCGTATCTGATTCGATCCTGATCCTTTTTGGTGGTGCGTTGAACCATGGGGTCCAGGTGATTATTCAATTGTACAACGCTGAGTTGATACAAATATATGAATTGACTTTTGTGATCTTGTATTCTGTACTCTCCTCATTTTATTTTTCCCTCTATTTTTATTCCATCCTTAGGCTGGGCATTTGAGAATGTTGGATGGTTATATCGACTTCTTCATGGATCCTAGTTTGGTGGACTGCTATTTGAAGCTTAAGGAAGAACTTAATGAGCTTATTCAAAAGAAGGTGATCTATTGGGCATTTTTTTTTTTTTCAGAAGCCGATTATGTTTGTTTAATATTCTACTTTCTTCTTGCGGTCTTTAGTACTGGGGTCGAAATCCTGGTTTATTAGGAAGGAAGGGGGAACTTTTGACGTGGTTACCAGTCTTGTACACTGTATTGTAACGTTACGTTTGTCTACCTTGCAATGATGCAGCTTGAAGATCCTAGCCTTGATATCCACAAGGAAGGGAAGTACCTGATGCTTGCTGTTCAAGAGCTGGTTTCCGGAGATCAATGTGAAGGGAGATTTGTATTTGGTCGTGACAGCAGAAAGCCGAAGGAATCTGGTGATAACAGTAGATTCACTAAAGACGGAACCAATCCTAAGAGTTTGCTTCAAACTCTGTTGATGAGAGCAGGACATTCTCCTCCAAAATACAAAACAAAGCACCTTAAGACGAACGAGTTCAGAGCACTGGTGGAGTTCAAGGGCATGCAATTTGTCGGGAAACCTAAGAAAAATAAGCAGCTTGCAGAAAGGGATGCTGCTATAGAAGCACTGGCCTGGTTGACTCACACCTCAGAAAACCATCGTGATGAAGAAGACAACTCCCCCCCTGACATCACTGACAACATGCTCAAACTTCTCGGGAAACGTAGAAGATCAAAACGGCAGTCTGGTTGATTGTGATTGCTGATGTAGAAGATTTATCTGCTTCCGTCTGGTGGTTCAAGATGACTGATGAGTACCGATCTAGAAGATGAAATGCAGGATGTAGAAGATTTATCTGCTTCCGTCTCCTTAGGATCATCAGTAAAATCAAAGCCCGGTAAAGTCATGAATTTCGAGAGGTCTAGGAGATCATCACTACCATATGACTGACTATTGGGTGCAGTTTTGGGTGAAAGAATAACAGTATCTCGTTGAGATTGTGTCGCATAACTTAGACATTGGGCGCATACATAAACCATGTAGGTATATAGTGTTGACAGAGTGGGATAGTACATACAAACACAAATCTTTTCGTGGCGTTTGCGGAGGTGGTGTAGTCTCGTAGACGGTTGAAGCCGTCATGATTGTATCTTGGCAGCCGGTGACGCACTGTTAAGTTGTGCAAAGGGGTGCCACAGACGGATCTCGGTTGCTGATTCATTGGCCTCGAGTAATGCATAAGGTTTTGTTCTTGTAAACTCGTTACATGAATAATTGTAATTTGCACTAATTTCATGAAACGTATTCTCTCTATTCCAGTCCAATCATGTATATGAAAAACGAGTGGGGCCGTAGATTGATTTTTCAAATGTCGATTACGTTATGCAATGCAAGAATGTGTTTTAATTTTTTCTAATGGGTAATTCCTCCTTTACTTTGTCATGCAATATGTTGCTCCAATGAATATATATAGATATATATATATATATATATATATATTATTCATTTATTTATTTATAACGGAATTTTAGTTTCTACTCGGCTCATAACATGAAGAAAATCAAATGGAATTACATGACAATTCGGCCAAGAATCTAGAAAACGTACATATTCTTTCTTTCTATTTTTAACGAAGAAAACATAGATATTCAAGTTCGTAAATTTAGACTTGGCTACGTTACATGCATTTACTTTAACAAACCGAGCTACAATCTTGACAACAAACAGGGTTAAAACAAAGTCTTGAGCCTCCAAGTTCAAGGGTTAAAACATCGTCCAAGAACACAATTAATAAGAAACGTGCTGTCAGTCTTAACTTGAAAATGGAATAAACCTATCCGCCTAGCATGAAGAAAACCAAATTCGAGGAATCTCTAAGCTTGTTACTCTCTTTCTTTTTTTTTCATCAAAGGATAAATTTTATTAATTTTTAATAGCAATGTTTACATCTTCAACAATAATATTAAAAAGGAAATCAAGACCAATAGCGTCCCGTAAATAAAAGCCACCATGCAAAGCAACAAATGAAGCAACCGAGTGAGCAGCAAGATTACCACTCCGCTAAACAAACAAGAACTTCACCGCTAAGTTCACATCAACATTACCCTCTTTTTTTCTTTTCTTTTTTTTTTTTTTTTTTTGAGGATATCGATATTTTACATTACAGGGAGGGTGAGTTCGGCTAAACCATACAATGGGCAGCCTAATTTGGTATTGAATTAGTCATCCATGAGATTCGAACCTAAAACCTCTCACTTTCAAGTAAAAATGAATACTACCAAATCGTAGTACTGAATGGTTTACCCTCCTTTTTAATCATTCTAATTAGAGTTTGGGCATCCGACTCAATCTCCACCCTTACGAGGCCACTATCTCTAAAAAGAGCCCGTTACTTGTTTTTTGGTCAATACTGTTACTTGTTATTTAATATACAATCAGAAGGAGAAAATGAATGAGGATGCTTGCCGGATCCTCTTTGTAAGGATCCCAGAGATCCTCAAACTACATCTATTTATCATATATCGTACAGTAAAAAATCATTGTAAATCTTTAACTTAAAATTGAATATAAACAGTACTTAATAAAAACTGACCGCACACAATAGATAAACGAATATGATTGGTTCCTCACCAAGAGTATCCGGCAAGGATCCTCTCTCAGAAAAAATATCATATCTGACCGTTAAACAACAGGTACAATAAGCCGAAGCCCAAGCTGAAGATTGTCTTTGGGCCAACAAATGATTGGTTATTATTTGGCCACGTATCCGCTTTCAAAACCACTCCTCTAACAGTTTGGTTTCCCTCCTTTTTTTCCCTCTCTCTCATGTCGGTGACCGTCACATTCTCCTCCTTCGCCTTCTTAACCTGAGCCGATCCGTATACATCCCGCCCACGTTAACAAGCAACCTCTTCTTCCCTTCCTCTTCACCGTCCACTCATCCATGGCCGCCAACTCCGCCACCGCCACAGTTCAACCGTGTCGGATTCGGATTCTGAAGGAAGGCTCCAAGCTGGCCGATCAAATTTCCGGTCCCGTGGTTTACTGGATGTTCAGAGACCAAAGGGTTAGAGACAATTGGGCGTTGATCCACGCCATTGAGCATGCCCGCAAGGCCAGTGTCCCCATGGCCGTCGCGTTCAATCTGTTCGATCAGTTTCTTGGCGCCAAAGCCCGCCAATTAGGGTTTATGCTGAGGGGCTTGCAGCAATTGCAGAGTGATCTTGAAGAAACGCATCAAATTCCATTTTTCCTCTTCCGGGTACGTTAAAAGATTACATTTTCCAAATACCCACTTGATCTTTTCTGCGTTTGTAATCTGTTTTGTGTTTGGTTTCCGAGAAAATTTTGTAAATCAATGTTACCCAGAAAATATTGTCCTCTTTATAGCTTTCTAGAATCTCATGACGATCCATAACTTAAGTTTGGAAATTTTCGGTGTCCCTCAAATTTTGCAACTTGTTTGTATGTTATGTTGGAAAAATTGAAGTTATTTATGTTTGAAGCACATTTGACGTACAGGGAAAAGCTGAGGAGACAATTCCCAATTTTGTGGGTGAATGTGGGGCTTCACTTTTAGTAACAGACTTTTCGCCGTTGCGGGAAGTCCAGAAATGTAAACAGGAAATTTGCAAGGCAGTTAGTGATTTTGTGACGATACATGAAGTTGATGCCCACAATGTAGTGCCAATTTGGGCAGCATCAGAGAAGTTGGAGTATAGTGCTAGGACTATAAGGAGTAAGATAAATGTAAAGCTTCCTCAGTACCTTGTTGAGTTTCCTAAGCTGCAGCCACCGCTTACAAAATGGGTGGGTGTAAATCGGTTGATTGACTGGGATGGCCTTATTGACGAAGTTTTGAGGTTAGATGTCATTTTAATTTTGTTGGCATTAGTTGAGATTGTTGGGGATTCTGTTGTTGATTTTTTTTTTCCTTCGTTTATGACTAGGAAAGGAGCAGAAGTTCCTGAAATTGATTGGTGTGAATCGGGAGAAAGGGCGGCAATGGAAGTTTTGATGGGCAGCAAAAATGGGTTCTTGACAAAAAGGTTGAAGGGTTATTCGTCGGATCGAAATAACCCTTTGAAACCAGGAGGACTTTCTGGTCTTTCTCCTTATTTGCATTTTGGGCAATTATCTGCACAGAGGTGTGCCTTAGAGGCACGCAGCAGACGGAAACTCTGCCCCGAGGTTAGTGATGCGAAATTATGGTTATGGTGTAACTATTTTGACTTAAGCTGAAGGACTTCTTTTGTTATGCCTTGTACGTGGTATATTTGTTTAATCAACTGTGTCTACATGCTATTTAAAGGCAGTCGATGCATTTTTAGAGGAGTTGATTGTGCGCAGAGAACTTGCCGATAACTTCTGCTTCTACCAGCCTCATTATGATTCATTACAAGGGGCATGGGAATGGGCTCGCAAGACGTTGGCAGACCATGCTTCTGATATGAGAGAGCATATTTACACGTCAGTAATTCGGTTTTCCTTCGTTGGTCAGTACGGGTTTGTGAAGTTATGGTTATGAATGTCTAAACAAAGTGTTGAAATTGCAGGAAGGAACAATTGGAGAATGCACAAACAGCTGATCCTGTAAGTCGATTTTGTAGGCTCTTTTATTTTTCTCTTAGGTGGGATGTTGGGATTATCTGAACTTTCATATGTTTTCCTTCCTCTTCGCTTCAACCTTTATATAACTAAGATCTGTGCTTTATGAAATTATGTATTTGTGTGTGTCAGCTCAGTTGTATAACTTTGGCTCGTCTGCCGTATCAATCTCTACTAACCTCCTAGTTCTTGTGGTCCTGAATTTCAGCTTTGGAATGCCTCCCAATTGGAGATGGTTTATTATGGGAAGATGCATGGGTTTATGCGGTGAGTCCCCTTTTGGTGGACCATATTCTGTTCATGGTTTAATGGTTTCCTGTTCTGCCTGGGGTTCTTAAACCTTTCTGATATTTGGAAACTCCGCGAATTAGCATTGAATTCATATGGTTAAATCTTTTAAACAAATTTGGATTATCTCGTCCCATTTATAAACTGAGGAATCTCGTCCTTTTTAAGTAGTGCTGCTATTTGCCGAGTATGGTGTCACTTTATGCTTGCTTTGTTTGCTTGTATTACAATGGCAACACGATAACTAGGGTTTTACGTGCTAATAGGTTTCTTATTCATTTTATCGTTTCAATTACCAATGAGGTATTGTTGGTTAGGGTTTCTGTAACAAGAGCAACATTTGTTAGTTTTATATTATGAATTTCCTTTTTAGGTGAAATTTAATTTTGTTATCCACCAAATAAGTTTATAATCATCTGCAGGATGTATTGGGCAAAAAAGATCCTTGAGTGGACAAGAGGACCTGAAGAAGCCCTTGAAATATCCATATACCTAAATAACAAGGTATTATACTAGTAAATTTTGATTTTGGTTGCGGTTGCGGTGGTGGTTACAAAATTTTCACTTCGGTTCTTTGGCTGACAGTATGAAATAGATGGAAGGGATCCAAATGGATACGTCGGTTGCATGTGGTCAATCTGTGGTGTTCACGACCAGGTTTGTTTCAAAATTTTCTCTCGTTCCTTCTTGTGAGATGAATATTTTGTTGGCACAGATCACCTCCACTTTCTGTATAACTTTATTTCATCTCGAATTTTCCATCATTCAACACCACCGTGCTAATAGAGTCGTCATAGAAATCTGGATGTAATACAAATATTGAAATATTAGGTTAGATGTGATCCTACATTCCAAGAGTATATAAACCACATTGAAACTAGAATGGCTTGCATTTCTGGTGAGGTTCTCTTATCACATCCTTTGATATGGCATTTCAGGGTTGGAAGGAACGACCAATTTTTGGGAAAATACGGTACATGAACTATGCAGGCTGCAAAAGGAAATTCGATGTCGATGGGTACATTTCCTATGTCAAGAGGATGCTTGTTGAAACCAAGAAGAGAAAAGCAGACTGCCTGCTCAGTAGAAAGGCCAAAGAACATTGCACTTAGTGCTTCGATCTCTTGAAGTGCATGTGTAGAAATAATAGTTTCGAAAGACAGTTGAGTTGCAGACCCGTCCGTCGACCCGCAACCTTGTTGGTGCAGGTTTTGTGTCGCTTGGAATGCACGACTGGACTCCTTTTCCTTTCCTCTTTTTGGCAAATGTATTTATTCAATCTAAAAAAAATAAAAAAAAAGTTTTATTTGTATTTTGTAGTGAGTTTTCCTATGAAAAACATGACATAGGTAACATCGCAATGCCTTAACCTTGATATAGACAAATTCTTAAAACGTTTAAATGGATAGTGTTATTCATACACCCATTTGTACTTATCACACATCTTTTAATTTTTGACCGTCGAGTCAAATGAATTGAAGAATGTCAATGGTCAAAAATCAACAAGAATGTGAGAGGTAAAAAAAAAAAAAATGTGTGAATAACACTATTTTTTCAATTAAAGAGGATGACTTCATGGCCTGACTCTGTTTAAGTCTAAATTCACTTTCAAATAATCAAAAGTGTTTTTAAAGAAAGCATTTAGTGCTTTGCGAACTGTGATGTACCTACATTGTGCTTATGTGTACTATCACGTGTTTATTTCAATTCTGACAAATTGTACACGAAAGAAACTCTTGAAATATTTAAGCTGGTTTTAATTCTTTTTTTTTTTATCGAAGAAACTTTCATTAATTAAAGAAACTATTACATGAAGTTCAAAGTCCAAAGGCAGTCCAAATACAAGCATATTTCAAAAGGAAATATAACATAGGGGTCCAAAAAGAGCAACTTCACAACAACAAAAACTCTAGCTATGGAAGACTGCTGCCTCCATCACAACAATTGCGCCACCATCGTCGATCTGCCACCACCACCAAGAGCATGAAACCACGAACAAGCTGGATGAACGGAGAATGGAGATGAATGAGCCACCCGCGCAAAAAGTAATCTCATAATCTACCAAATATTTACGGTGGACTTGTATGCAAGCCCATTAAATCTCTTGACTCACATCACATCAAATGATATTCAGTGAATTTGATGTTTACTTTTCTAATTACTTATGTGTCAATAAATATAGAAAAAAAAATGTAGAAGCGAACTAACTCTCATTCCTGTGAACGCAGAAAACTCAAGAATCAAAATAATTTCAATTTCCGTTTTCTTGTAGGTAAACATGCCCCAAATAAATTTTTTTTTTTTTTTAAAGAAATTACTTAACTCATATTCCTTGCAATTGTTGCCCTTAACCACCCTCAATCTCATCTGTCACCTCGGACTAGCTGATCGTTCGAATGAGAAATTCTATGAAGGACCGCTCTAGACGGCGGCCTTTTGGCTCCACCACAACCACCCAAACTCCCTATTGTGCAACCTCGCACCTACAGCCTCATGTTCGGCTGCTTGTATGACTTGGCCCAACTTCTCTACCATGTCCTTGCACGAGGCCAAGAAAGCGTGGCGAGGGTGGCGGTCAACAAGGTTGCAGTCAGGGGCAGACTGACTTAAGGGCAAGGGGGGTTAACTGGCCCTCCGAACTCCAATGTATCTCCATGGATGACTTGAGTGTTGCTTCTTTGAAGGTTAGAGTTGCCCTTTATATATACCCTTCAACTGCTTGATAAAATGTGTTAGAGAGGTGCCCTTACAGTCTAGTCCTAATATTATTTACCACTGACTTATTTATTGGTTGTGATTACAATTGTAGGCAAAAAAAAAGAACCAAGTAAAAAAATATCCAAAAATGCAGAGTAAATGAAATGTTGATCTCAGAGAATAACAAAAGCATCATCATTCTTGGACAACATATTAATGGGACGCAATGATATCAAACATTGTTAGTGTGTTGAAGATAAGTGTGTTTCTTTGTTAAGCATTCATATGGGAGCAACCTTGGAACATGTTAGTTACCCACACAAATGAGGCATTGACAAGTCTGCAGTATGCCTTCCAAATGACTTCAGGCCTACCAAAGACTCGATGAAATGGCGATTTGCATGCTATTTCTGTTTAAAAAAATTTGTGCAATGCGCACGCATAAGGGACGATGTAAACACTTACATTTTCCATCTTTCCCCCAACCGCTCATGCCATCCACACAACTTTGATGTTCAGAATCATTGAGATTTGCAAGCAAGTTTTTCGAGCAAGACATTAACATGTCACTTATCCACTGCCTCATGGATGAGATTTTGGTACCCCAGGAACTTTCATGAAAAGGGTTTAGGTTAAGTTTATTTTAATAAAAAATCATGCTGTAACTTTATTTAATTAAAAAGACCAAAATTTTAATGAAAACCCCTTAAATTTTAATAAAAACGACAAAAAAACTCAAATTTTAATGAAAAAGACATAATTTTAATATTAAAAAGAATTTTTTTAAAAAAAATTGATGCGCGGATCCACATGTTGTCACACAAACTGTTTTTGAAACTTACTGCACTGTTTATGAAAAATTACAACACTGTTTATGAAACTTACTACATTATTTATGAAATTTAACGGTACTACACTGTTCATGAAATTTAACGGTGTTACACTGTTTATGAAACTTAACGGTACTACACTGTTTATGAAACTTTACGGTACTACATTCTTCTCTCTCCTCTTCTTGAATTTTCTTGGCACATTCTCACCTTCCAAACACATTTTCTTCTTTTAATTTTCTTCGATACTCATCAAATTTTCTCTGTATCTCTTCAATTTCTTAACTTTCTACACCAATTACTTAATTTTCTTAACTTTCCACGTGGCATATGACTCATCGTAAATGGACAAGTCATCAATGACATGTGACACAAATCAAGCAAAGGAAGTGTAAAACTTCCCCAAAATTCGGCTAAAGGAGGAAATCCCTCCTTAAAATGAGCAAGGTGCCCAAAATCTATCAAAACCGGAAATAAAGCTAAAGTATCTTCATAAAACAAGCAAGTATTGAAGATTACTCACAAATAGGCAACAAGGCCTATAAATTTCGGCCAAGATAGGGGAAAGTGGCTAAAATTAAGACACAAAACATGCTAAATTCTCCCATGGACGAATCAAGACACAAATCAAGGCCAAACCCATCCAAAGGCAAGCTTTGGAAGTCTATAAATACAAGGTCCCAAGACAAGCATAAGGTGGACAATTTCTACATTGAAGGGCCGAAATTCTCACAAAAGAAGAACCTCTGCACAAATCTTTGAAGACTAATACGTTGCCAAAGCTCTCTTCAAATAACGCACAACCAAAGCCGAAACTTTCTTTCAAGCACTCATGTCGATTCCTTCAAGACTTTGTTCTCAAAACTTGTAACAACATTTGTTTCAAGATCAAGTCTCCAAGACCCTTGAATCAACAAAATTCTACATCAACACTCCCTTTGCCGCAGCCCTAGTGAAGACTATCCACGCATTGTTTCGAGCTCAAAACTTGAAGCAATCGTTCAATCGTTCGTCCGAGATCTAGTCATCGCGACCTTTAGATCAACAACCTATGCATCTACATCAAATTTGAAGACTGAATCAGAGGAAAATTGTAAACAAAGATTGTAACCTACAAATTCAAATCAATACAAATCTACTTTATACATGTGTTCTCATTTCATTTGTTACCAGAATTTTCGTGTATACACCCTTATCATTAAATAAAGTTAGTGGATGGTTTTTTTATTAAAATGTAAAGATTTGAAACCCTTTTCATTAGTTTTTCTTACAATATATAGGCTCAAATGCCTTATTCCATAAGGCAACTAATTATTAAAAAAAAAATACAATTAATTAGAAATCCTAATCCTACCAAATATAGGACTCCAAGAATCCTCACGTCAACACTCCCCTTTAAGTTGGTGCATAGATATCGTGCATGTCCAACTTGATAAGTAAGTCCTGAAAGACTACTAGATACTCCATGAGTAAGAACATCAGTTAGTTGCTTCTCTGAATTCACAAATGGTATATAGACATAATCTTCTTTTCGAGATTCTCCTTGACAAAGTGTCTATCAACCTCCACATTTTTTTTGTTTTATCATGTTGTACCAAATTATCAGCTATTCCCCTTGCATACTTATTGTCACATTATAATTTCATAGCTTCTTTTGGTTTGAAACCTAGACATCCCAACAGTTTACATAACCAAAAAAGCTTACATATTCCTTGTGTCATACCTCTATATGTTGCTTCTACAAAGGACCTTAACACCATTTTTGTTTCTTGTTGTGCCACATAACCAAGTTACCTCCAACAAATGTAAAATACCTAGGTGAAGGGCATCTGTCATTAATATTTCCAACACAGTTTGCATCCATAAAACCTTCAACTCTTAGGTGTCCAAGTCTCCCTTATAATATCCTTTTACCTAATGCAAACTTCTAGTATGCCAAACTAGGCATTACGGCAGTCATATGATCCTCACTAGGTGAGTACATAAACTAATTCATAACACTTATAACATATAATTCATAACACTTATAGCATATACAATATCAGGACGAATGCGAGCTAGATAGATTAGTCTCCTCACAAGTCTTTGATGCCTACCATTATTTACAGCAACCTGATCATAATAAATACCCAAGTGATGCTTTTCTACAATAAGAGTATCCACAAGTTTACACCCTAACATGCCAGTTTCTTTCAGCAAGTCTAACACATATTTTTGTTGAAACAAGAATATACCTTTAGTAGAGTAGGCAACCTCAACTCTGAGAAAGTACTTAAACTCACACAAATCTTTCATCCCAAATTCAGATGCAGGATTTTACTATAACCTCTGAATCTCTCTAAATTATCTACAGTAATAATCATATCATCCACAGAAATAATTAAAGCCGTTATTTTACCACATTTACACTTCACGAATAAAGCGTGATCTGAATAACTCTGGCAATACCCATATTTCTTCATTACTTGAGTAAACCTATCAAACCATGCATGGCATGATTGCTTAAATCCATAGAAAGTTTTGCACAATCTACACACCCCAGCATTACCACTCGCACCGTAACCTGATGGGAGCACCACACTTCCTCTTCCAAGTTCCCATTAAGAAATGCATTTTTCACATCAAAATGTTTAAGAGGCCAATCCATATTCGTAGCTAAAGAAATCAAAGCACGTACCGTATTCATTTTCGCTGCCAGAGAAGATGTCTCTTAGTAATCTCTACTATACGTTTAAGTATACCCTTTGGCCACCAACCTTGTTTTGTATCTATCAATAAATCTGTTATCCTTGTATTTAATTGTAGAGTAAATTACACAAAACTACCTCAACTATTAGGCCAACCACAATTTCATACTCCATCTTTAAAACATTTCAATGTCATACCTTATCTTACGAATTTGTTGCAATGTCATACCTCCGTTAAATGCTGACGTGGCTTTAGGCAGGGCCCACTCCCTAGCCCAACTAGATTAAAGAATTAATTAAATATTAAAAAATTAAAAAATAAAATCATTTAAATATTTTTATTAAAACAAAGGTGGGACCCATCCCCTACAAACCCATCACCCTCACCCTTATTCCCAGTTCACCCTAGACATCGACCTCACCCCATCTCTAGTCACCCCAACCTCTCCTCCGCCATCTCTTCGACTCCCCTTCCCTCTGTTCCTCTCCCCCTCTTCCTTGCCAAACTATCCACAACGATCATTTGAACATGAAAAATATAATTTTACATAAACTTCCAGCTCTCTCTCTCTATCGCCCTCCTCTTTCCCACCTTCATTATTGTTGCTAGATTACTTGCAGGTTAGAGAAACGGAGGTGAGAGTTTGAACCTATCAACTTCATCCCTCCTTCCCTTTTCTCCCTCTCCAATCTTGCCATGCTGAACCCCTCTTTCAACCTAGTTTATGGCAAAATGCCACCAAATCTCTGCCTCTCACGAGCTCGAACCCGATCCAATCCTCCTTGTCTGCCCCAATTTCCGACTTGAGATCCAAATGGAGCCAAAGTCTGGAAAATTTATGCGTAGTGAGCGGAGATGTTATACCATGGGCAATGGTGGGTGGCGGAGGTGTTGGACCAACTTGAGAGAGAATTTTTAGGTCTTTAATTTGGGGCTTTTCGTGGTACGTCGTGAGCTTTATAGGTCGGATCTTCCCGTCGAAGAACAACTCATCGGCACAGCTCATCTTCATGTTCAAGAACAATTCAGTGATATTGAACCACGACGATTTTCAGGTTCTGAGTGTACTGGGTGTGTTGAAGAATATTTTTGGTTGTTGATATGGGACTCGATGGCAAGGAGAGTGTAAGGAAGGGGATGATAACAACAAAGCAAGGGGAAGAAGAAGAAGTGGTGGATGAGGTTTACACAATGAGATCAACTTTAGAATTTTCAACTAAAAAGTGATTAATTTGGTAATATTTGTGTAAAATGGTTGTGATTGTGGCATATAGGGCTTTGGATGAAGTCTAGGTGAGGGAGGAGAAGGCAAGGTTGATGTCCTCGGGTGGGCTGGGGAAGAAGGGTGAGGGTGATGGGTTTGTAGGTGATGTGATATATAATAGCACACAAATTAAACCCTCTTTTTGACAATTGTAGTATGGATAAGTAGGGATCGTTCTAAGCCGGGGATTAGGAGGGATTGTTAATCTACTCAAATTAGACTCAATTACACTAAACTAAACTCAAAAACAGAAAACTAGACTCTAATAACTCAAAACAAACGTGAATGACTCAAAACAGCACAAAACAAGCAAATTGACTCAAAACAGAACCTAAGAATGATTTTGGACGAATTCTAACTCAACTTTGACTCAAAACACTAAAAGAAACAAAATTAAACAAGTTCTAACCAAGTAAACACGAAATATTAAAGGGGGGATTGGGTTTGACGAATTTAAAACTTAAACAAACAGATTGCATAAACAAAGTAACTTGACACGAATTTGGGTGAATTAATGGGTGATAGGCTAGCTAGAGGGTTCATCTCCACACATGACACATATGCATGCGAATCGATTTCCAATTATTATTCCAATAAACCATGAATGACAATGCCCCAAGTTAACCGTGAACTGCACAAATTAACCATCAAATTTTCCTAATTTCATTGAATTGGACTCAGCGACGCAATCAAATTATTCTTATCAAGTTCCCTATATGAACAACATGATAGAGATACATATCAAAGATCATTAAGTTCTATGAAAATCATAAGCATTGATGAGGCATTCGTAACTATGAAAAGCATGATACTCCTGCCAAGAATTTACTTAACACGATCGTGACTAGCGACCTCCACTACTTGCAAATATAAGTTCATAACGATTAGGTGAAAATCCCTTATATTTTAGCATCAAATTCATGCATGCAAACTAAGTGTGCACCCTCAATCAACATACAAGAATAAGTTATCAATTAAGCAGTTAAGCAAATTACATTCATGTTTTATGAAACAATAATTGAATGAAATCAATTCATATCACATATATGTTCATGGCTTTGAATTCTCCTCTAGCTAAAACGAGTTTAGTTCCTCATGTTCTCACTTAAACAAAGATAACTTAAATTAAACATTGAAAACGAAAGATAGAATACACCTAAGAACATTCCAACAATCCAAAACTTGAATGGCAGGCATAGCTCCAAGGGTCTTCTCTCCTTTTTTCTTGAAAAGTTGCGGCACAAGGTGTGTGTGTGTGTATGATGGGATGTATGGTGCGGAATTGTGTGTGTAATGGATGGATGATTGAATGGTTGTATGGTTATGTCCCTTATGTGCTGCAGAAAACTAATAATAAGGAAAGAAGGCACGACATTAATTAAATAATTTTAGGAAAGATTTGCTCTCCAAATCCTCAAGGAAAAAGGGTAATTAAATGTCAAAATCCAAGAGGAAAAGGGAAGGAAATATGCGGCAGGACCTAGAGAGAAAGGGAAAGTGATTTGTGGCAAGGGAAAGGGTGTTCTAGAAGGGAAAAGGTGCGGCTCCCTTTAGGAATGGGATTAGGACTTCTAGAAACATATACTTAGGTGTCCTAAATTAATTAGGGACCCCCCTAACAGCTGGAACTTAGGTAGAGAAGGATTAGGATTAACTAAGACAAAATAAGGTAGTTTGGCTCTAATTTCCTTCTTTCTTGCTAGGCTCCATATCTTCTTTGTCTTAAATTAATTCTTCCATCTCTTTAGCATATTCTTAGCCTTTCTTGAACTTCAAATCCGTCCATCCACCTTACTCCATGCATGTGCTATCCATTCCAAGCCCAAAACTACTCCAAAATGCACTTTCTTGCCACTTTAGCCAATCGGACCTACAAACACACGAAAATAGCTTAAATCACTATAATAAATAGAAACTAACTAAGTAAATGCGAGGAATTAAGCTAACAAAGTCGCATAAATATGCTCTTATCAGTAGGGGTGGGTCCCACTATTTTAACAAAAATATTTAAATGATTTATTTTTTAATATTTAATTAATTTTTAATCCAATTGGGCCAGGGAGTGGGCCCTGCCTCAAGCCACGTCAGCATTTAACGTAGGACTTGACAGAAACCTAATGGAGGTATGACATGACAACAAATTCGTAAGGTAAGGTATGATATTGAAATGTTTTAAAGATAGGGTATGAAACTATAGTTGACCCAATAGTTGAGGTAATTTTGTGTAATTTACTCTTAATTGTAAATGCCCACCACAGCCAACAGTTTCTTCCCTTGAGGTAATGGTACTATCTCCCAGGTTTTATTTTTTTGTAACACGAACATTTCTTCATCTATAGATTGTATCCACTTAGGGCATCGTAAAGCTTCTTCCACCTAAGTTGGAATATTGATGGCCTCCATACGATTTACCAGTGCTTTCTGTTCAGGTAGAATGCACTCACAAGATACATTATTGGCAATTGGATACCTCACATTTCCTTCTGGAGAGAACCTATCAGGTGGAACACCTCGATTCTGTCTCAAAGGTAACTTATATGTACTCACAACAATATTAGGATTAGTTGAGTTATCATTTAAAATACTTACCTCTAGGATATTTAGTATTGACGGAACAGGCACTAAAATATCAAAAAGTGAGGGGCTACTAAAAAAGCTAGGCTATTCAATATAGTCCTATTGGACTGGGCTAGGTTGTTTGGTACAATCCTGCTGAAATGTGCTAGTACTTTCAGTAGAAACTTGCCGAGCTGGGTTAGTACTCTCAGTACAATTATGTCGAACTAGAATGGTATTTTCGGTAGTCCTGTCGAACTGGGCCGTGCTGTTTGTTGAGTTGTTGGACTATTACATCCTCCCTTTCTCCCCAAAAGTACAATCTAACCAACGTAGATCATTCAAATCATCAATCCATTAGTAGTATTAATAGGGAAGGCCCTCACACATCAATGTGTAATAGCGCAAATAGAAATACCCTTTTATTCATACTTGAAGAAAATAAGCACAAGGACTCTAAATTAAAATACATACTTCACAATTTTAATACGGAGTCTTTCATACCACTAAATAAACTAGGCAACATATGCTTCAAATAGCCAAAAGATACATGCCGCAAACGACCATGCATTAACCATAAATTTTGTAGATTACTATCACACAACGCACGAATCAAATTAGCTCTTTTAGGAACCACGTAATCCACATAATATAGCCCTTCTCATAGTGTCACACCTAATGATCTCCTTGTCTGAATAGCATGAAGCAAGTAAAATAAAAGATAAATCAATACAACATAATTCAATTGTTTTGTGGCTTTTGTTATAGACAATAAGTAATGGGACAATGATGGAACTAATAAACAATGGTGTAAGAAAAGAGATGGTGTAAGACATATTGTTCCCGCTCCAACAACAGGAGTTGTAATACCATTGGCAGTTGCCACACACTTTTTATAAGGATGTGTCATAGATAGTAAAAGTTTTTTATCATAGGTCATATAATACGTTGCACCAGAATCCAAAATCCAATCTATATTTTCCATTGTAATAACACACAAAACAGTAGGGTATGGCAATAGCAAAGGTTACAATGCTGGGCAAGAGGTTCAACCGCATCACAAATGATTTTTAGGGAACTACGCTCTTGATGCCAAATAGAAATGTATATGGCTGAATGTTTGAATCAATACTATTAAATCCTCTATGGTTTACAATGTATAGCACACATGCCTTATTCCATAAGTAAACTAATTACAAACGATTACAATCAATTACAAATACTAGTCCTACCAAATATAAGACTCTTAGAATATTTACAATAAAGACTCACGTCAACAAGTTATAGCCATTGGCAAGCACCTGATTGTCGCAGATGCTTTGCTTGCCCACGAGATCATAGGTTATGTGTACCATTAGAACTTTGGCTGAGTGGCTAAACTTCAACGGAAGACAATGACGGAGAAACCTACTTAAAGCAAGGCAAGTTGAGAAATTGCTTGCCTGTGTGCGATGTCAGCCCACGGTACCTAAGCAGGGCGTCTATCGAGATATAGGTTGCTTTGGGACTTCTAGTGTCTGAATTGAGTGAGGAGTTGTGGAAAGAAAAGGTGGTCAAGTTCAACAGAAAAGTTGATACAAGTAATTGACTTTGAGGGGTGTTTGATTTGGTGCTCCCGATGCGATGAACGCGAACTTGAAGCCAGAGCAGATGATAGACAAGGTAGTTATGTTGATCATGTGGCCCAAGGCAATTGGGAGGCTGATTATAAGGCAATACATAGCAAGTATAAGGAGAAAGGTTACGAGGATGCGGTGCCGCATAGGGTTTATATCACAAATAGTCCCTGAAATTGACCCACACTATCACGGTGGTCCCTCAAATTGAAAATCAATCAATATAGTCCCTGAAAATAGGTGTCACAAATCAATGTGGTCATTCTGTCACAATCATGTCAAAAATTCTGTTATGTATTGGTGTGGCACATAAATGGGTCGCACATAAGTGGGTCCCACAAGTCATTTTTGTATCAGAAATGGTCCTAAAATTGACCCACGCTATCAAGATGGTCCATGAAATTGAAATCGATCAATGTAGTCCTAAAATAAATGTTTCAAATCAATGAGGTCTTTCCATCGTAATTCTATAAAATAAAATAAAATTGTTATGTTTTGTTGTAACACATAAATAGACCCACAAGTCTAACTAAATAACAAAAGAATTGGAAATAGGTATAATAAATTTAATAATTAATTAAAAAAGTTGTCAACCTAGAAACTCGGTCCCGCAAACACCTATGATCCCAACCCATACTCATCTACCTCCCTCTATGGTAGCCTTTGTCGTCTTGTCTATGAAAAAGAAAATTCTTAATACACCCATCTTTACACCATTCGCACCCTCCATCGAATTGGACCAAGATCGAGACCATCTTTGGTGATGGCTTGGATTGGTGGCGACTTTTGTGACTCCACCGTGAACATTTGGGTGAGACAACATCACAACCTTATCTTGGAGAGGTTGTTGGGCACTCCCCCGGTGATCTTGGTGACATGGAGAACGGCAAGCTCTGCCTTGAGATAATCTCATTGTGCAAAAAGGTGTTTTGACAACTTTTTTAATTAATTATTAAACCCACATCAGCACATAATACGATTTTTTATAGAATGACCACATTGATTTGTGACACCTATTTTCAGGGACTAGTTGATTGATTTTCAATTTTAGGGACCATGTTGAACATGTGGGTTAACTTCAGGGATCATTTGTGATAAAAACTGTTACATCTTGTGTGCCCTATTTATGTGTCACATCAACATATAACAGAAATTTTGAAACAATTGTAACAGAAGGATCACATTGATTTGAACTGTCAGATTACAAAGACTATATTGATCGATTTTCAATTTCAGGAACTATCTTTGATAGTTTGGGTCAATTCCAAGAATCATTTGTGATATAAACTCTGCCCCGTATGGTGTGTTTTGAACTGTCAGATTACAATCCGGCAAAGCCGGTGATGCCTCTAACACGGCCAGGGGTGTCAATATCGAGTGGCTCTCCGACAGTTTGGCTAAGTTGTTGGACAAGGAAGGAGAAATCGGCCCAAACCATGTCCTGGAACAAGCCAGTAGCCGTCTCTGGCAAAGAGTATCAAACGCTTGGCCGTGGTAGATTGATTGATATACGAGCGCACTGATGTTACATTATTTGATGTTTTTCGCTTGTTGTGTTTTGTTTATGTTGTGTTTTAATGAATTAGACAGTTTACTATTGTCTGGTTTCAATTCATCTGTCCTAGAAGTAGTGCTTGTAACTTGGATTCATCTCAGCATGTAAATTATCATACATATTCACAAAACCAACATGGAGCCGGCGGCAGAAACCCGAAATAGCTCCTTCAAGAATATCTAGAGCGCCCCTACGGGTATCAAATGGTAGCGTTTTTCACATTGAATGTTGAGAAAGGGTCAAATGAAAAGAATATGGATACAATCAGCACGCATATATGAATACAGCTTGAACTGGTAATGGTCTGAATGTCATTCCCAGCCTTTCCTGTGGATTCTACTTTCATATCTGCAGATCATCCAAAGAGAGCTCATGTGCCGTCATCCTCTTTAGTTTCTGCAACATTTTCGAAGAAAAAAAAAGTTCGTTAGGGGAGAAAGAAGGAGAGTTCGTCACAGATTCAAGCGTGTTACAGATTAAAACTAAAATGGATTACCGCAATAAAAGGAGCAGGATCCTCGAGACATGAGGAGCCTAGAACAACTTCCCTCTTCAGTTTAGATGTGAGCTTGTGGCAAACCCTAAGCTGAAATGAAACAACTTATAAGCTCACTAAGCTTGAAAAGGAGAGAACCGCAAACTGCATTTAGGGACAAGTGGAACATGTTCATACCTCCGACCTAGTAGCCCCACCTACTATAAATACAAATATGCGCTGGCCCATCTTTTTGAAATCACTCGATGCATGCCGTAATACTGGATCACTATGGATGCAGAAGGAGAGAATAGTTAAAATAAATCATTCAAGCGGCACTCAGAGTAGCTACTTATGGAAGATTTCCATAATGCAACAGTCCAAAAGGTAGCTCTAATTATAAGGGACGCTTTAATTATGAGGAACTCTTGGCCATGAAGTAGAATGACAAGATACCTTGAATACCCATCATCAGAATTTCGAGGCCGGGCCCATGTTGGTGTCCGTCTTGATCTCATTGAATGAGCAACTGGAGGATGATTTATTGCCGTGACATGTGACCTCCCGTGAAAAGTTGGACTTGGGTCATTCAAACATGGATAATCTTCCTTTGACAGTTCACCTTTACTAAGGTTTTCTACAAGTTCCTGAACAAAGAGATGATTGGTAATTTGATTACTCGTACAATCATTGAAACTAAGTTTCATGATATGTTATGAAGACTATAAGACGGAGCCATTAATTGCTCTTTCTATAGCAGTCGCTAGGTAGCATGCTGTGCATATTCAATGGGATGAGTATTTACATACAACATATCTATATGCAAGTTTCACCAGAAAATGTCACGTGAATGCCCCACTAAAATACCAAGAGTACATTACAAAGAAAAGAGACGGAATGCAGCAGCCCAGATTACAAACACTCCAATTTGCTAGAAGCTACACCCTCAAGAAGATAACAGCTTCTACTTAGAATAATTCAATAATTTCGAACCACACAATAATTCAATAATTAGATGCCTTCTCATTACGGTTAGCAATTAAATATATACCATTACTACCAGTACTAATATTTTTTGTGATAGAAATCAAAAAGCTTCAAGAACATGGCCATCAATTTAACTGAGAGGCAACTCAGTTACATTTTATTTTGGCCGTCTCAAAAACAGGAATCGAGATATTTGACAGGCAAATTGGAAGAGTTAACATATACCAACATAGCTCTATATGGCTGTTCTAATCACGACATTTATCAATACCCAGACCATTCACCCATATAGACTAAGTAGGCTACAAAATAACCAAAAAGGGAGGGGTACCTCTATTATTGGGTAAAAGCGTGCAAGCTGCCATGTTTCTCCTTCACTTGGACGTTCTTTCCTAGCTCCACGTTTCTTCTGAAAATTGAATAGCCCCTTGTTAGATACTGATTGAACGATTGAAAGAACTCTCAAAGATTCTGTAAACATTCACCTTATGAATGTCAAACTTCAGAGAAAAAGCCCCGGTGCTTTTTTGGTTATCTGGTGCTCCCCCAAGCAGTCTCATATTATTCACAGCATTCATATCATTGGGTGATAATTTTGCTAACTGAAAACAAAAAAAGCACCACAGTAAACACTTGAATGAGATTAGACACACTAATTGACCACAGGTGGTACCAACCTTCATCAAATTGAGACCCTTCTCGCCTTCAAATTTCTCAGGATAAATGGCTGCAAGAATCATCAACAATCGCAACTTATTTTCACCAGTTGTATCCTGCATAAAAATGGTATGTATGGTTTACAGAACATAATGACAATTTTTCTTGCACACTAATATATACTTATATAGTTTCTTACCTCTTTTGTCATCAAAAAATTGATCACATCTTTCATGCCCGCATCTCCAAAAACAAGATCCTGCTCCAGCTGCCCAACTTCTCGAAGCCCAAGCTCCCGGATAATTCTGTTAACTTTTCCTGCAATCTGGAGAAATAAAATAATATTTGCCTACACTCATGATTTCCATGTCCAAAGCCGACAGCTCAAATTTTCTTTCAGTTATTCAATATGTTATCACTTCTGGTATGAATCTTACTCCATCCATTAAATTTTTAATTGTATTTGCTGTGAAAACAAGAAATTCAGTTACTTTATTGCTTCTCTTGGTTTGCTTAAAAATGAAGCCTCATCCAAAGACAAATCCTTTACAATGGGACAGTGGAAACATTAAGGTGGAAAAAGAGCAAAAAGAGGAAAATAAATATGAGATTTGGACGACATTTATTCAAGAGGCAAAAGGGTGGCCACATGAATATGTCTCCATGTATAAAAGTCGTTGATTTAACAGGTTTTTTCTGTTTAAGAATTTTCGTAACTAATTGAATTACAAATGAACTACAGCAATGGTCACACTGTTTATGAGTTGCCTTCATAAATTCCTTTAACCAGAATTTTGAATTTTGACTTGTTGGAATTTAGCGCATCAAACAGATACTTCAAATGAACTAACCTCTACGTGAAGGGAGAGCTTGTCGATTTGTTCACTATATTGTGGCAATGCTTGAACCATCTTTTGTAAATCCCTTGTAGATAGTTCACGAGCATCTCTATATAACACATGAACATTTAGGTGAGAAATAGAACACAACACGAACTGGCATACCAAATAGACTTGCATAAGCTTCAAAAATTTAAACAAAAAAATGATGTTGATTAAGTTAATATCTATAGAAAAAAAACACAAGCACGAAAATAATAAATGTTTCCTAAAAGAGCAAGTCTCATATTCTTTTTCTTGGATACAGAAAGTAACATTATGAATAATTTTAGAGGATGTAAGTAATCCAAGATTTTTTAGCAGGGCCCAAATAACATTTTTATTACCCTTCATACAATAACCCCACCGCATGCAGCTCATTCAATCTTACAATAGTAACTTTATATGACGCATATATTGTTAGGAATTGGCTCGTCAAGGTTAAAGTCCTATTTTGTTTAGGATTGTATTAGGAAAACTGAGGTGCACAGATTCTTATTCTATAAGGACTCGGAAAGAATTAAGTTAGAATTTAGATTAGGAATTCTAGATGCCTAATTGGAATAGGAAATAAAGTGTACTTTCCTATCCCATATAGAATATGAAAGCTAATCAGAAAGTAGGCATGTAAACCACACCCTATACTTATAAATAGGGTGCGGCAAGGATGAAAAGCAGTGGATAAAACAGAAAGCCGAGAGAAAAGAGGGGTTAGTTCTAGGGTTGCAAAAGCACTGTATACTCCATTATTAATCAAAGAAGCCATGGTTTCTCTACCTAGAAATCACAACTGGACTTAGGCAAAAGTTCTGCCGAACCAGCTTGTGTGTTTCAAGTTATTCTCTATTTGCTAAGTTTAGTCTACTGCCAGATACATCAAAGAACAAGATCCAGAGGGAAGTTCAGAATTATAACGTATATGGGCTTCACTGCATATAGTTTACGCATATTATGAGCTTTCTACTTAAAAAATCAAAATGCTCAGCACCAGAGTTTAGCTGTATTAACCATGAGTCTGTTACAAAAAAAATGTCAGGTTGGCAGACCCTACGAGGAGAGATTCCTTGCATCAATGAAATACATATGATATGAGGCACACATATCTTCATCACGTAAAAATGATTTGCACAAATCAAGGATGTATGGACATCAAATTTCTTGAGCTGGTCCTTGTTTCATGAGAACTTAGTACTTGACTATTCCAGAAGAAAACACAAACTACTTTTAACCAGAAGCACTCCTACCCAGTTAAGAAATCCATTATGAACAAAAGAACAGGCAAATTTTGCGAGCCACTACACAGTTAGGCACTGTTTGTTTGACCAGAACGATAGAATGATTGAATCGGAAGAGAAGTTACACAGTTAGCCCTACTCCCGTATTTCTATCAGCCCATTGAACAGGGTGCATAAATTCCTCATGTTTCCTTTCAAACTAGTCAAAGTTTGTGTATTAATGGAAAAGCAAAACAAATTCCATTCATGATCTAAATTCCAGCAAAACAACAGGGTTAAACAGCTATTCATTACTCAAAAGAAAGTTAGAAAACAAGTACATAATTAGAATTTATTAAAAATACAAAAACAAATAAATACACGCGAACCTTGAACCATGGATCTGTGCAGCCTTATTCCTTGATACGAAGTTGGTCATTTTATCATGCAGTCGTTCGCTAGCCTGACAAAGGTCATTGTGATGGAAAAAATTAATTAATTTATGCCTGTGTAACCCTGAAAAATACAAATAGACACAGGACATACATCTGCTATATGTGTGTGGCGAAGCTCAAGCCAGACAGGATCATGATCTTCTAAAAGAACCACTTTTTCCTCGGGTGGACCACCAGTTTTGCTTGGAACCTTTAAGTATTGCCTTTATAAAGCATCCAAAAGAGACAAAAAATACAGAATTTGAAAGCACATCTATGTAAATGGACATTTCAACTTACCTCGTGCACATACTTATTTCCATCCATATTTAGCAAGTCATGACACATGGCGTCATATGTCCATTCATGTATGATAGGTGCAATCTGAAAATTCAGATGAGAATATTCATTATAATAATAAAGCCAATACCACTACGCATAACCAACACATGCACCTAAAAACCTGATCTACAGATCTGTCAAGGATAAGCAACTCGCATGTTTCTGTCTCAGGGAAGTTCTTAATTGTAGTTTTATATTTCATGAGACAATCCCAGATCCCAGCCGCAAGCTTTGTAGGAATTAAATCACGAAAAGTGGTCATTGTGGTGGCATCAAGTGACTTTGCAGCTCGATAACGCACAAAAGGAAATTCCTAGAAATAAAAAACAAATAGATGTTTCAGAAAACCTGTACTAAAACTTCAATCAAAATTTAACATCATCATAACATGTACCCTTAACGAAGCAAAAACTGTGGCAACACGAGCAGCCATCACATTCAAACATGCAACACCTTTGCGTGAATCCTCATCATCCCCATAAAGTTCTTCTAAAGCCCTCTCGTTGTTGGTAACAAAAGCCTGTGCTAAGAAATTACAAAAGAGAAAAGCCATGAACATTTTTTTTTCCAACAAATTGCTGTAAATTTTTACGAAGGTTGAAGCTTAATATCACATGAACCCCGAATTTAAATATAAAATAAAATAAATTTTTTTTTGAAAAGGATATAATATAAAATGATGACTACAAATAAACCAAAACTTTGACTGCAATAGCACCACATACCTGACTGTCTATTGCACAATATTCCAAATTCATCTGCAAATTTGCCAAATCAGCATCTACTTACTTTTAACCAACAACAAAGAAGACAACTGACTGATACATAAAGTTCTGCAAACTTATCAATCTAGGATATGTTTGAAAAAGAGCTATAACCTCAATCAATTTAGCTATCCGAGTTAACACAGTTCCATCCTTCTTGATGTGACTAACTAATTCTCTTGAAATAGGTGAACTGAAGAAAACAAATGCCCTGTAAAGACCAAAAAAGAACCATTAGAACCTTCAAACCTAAATATGATAAAAATCACACAATCAACTAGAACAAGGCGCCACTTAGTACTTCGGTCTAGTGGTATTCGTCTTCACTTGTAAGTGAGAGATCTAAGGTTCAATTCTCGCCAAAGGCGAATTTGAATCACATTATTGCTAGCCCATTGTGAGGCTTAAGCCCACCGCCTCCCCCTTAGTGTAGATAATATCGTTTGTTCAAAAACAAAAAATAAAAAAGAACTAGAACAAGGCGAGTGATATTTATGCACATACTTCCTGTACAATGGTGACCTTCCCGACATGTCTGACAAGAACATGATAACACTGCAATTAACGCCAAAGAGAGAAAGTTAGAGAGGCTGCCATCTATATGGCTGACGTACCAACAGGGAATACACAAACAGGGAAAACAGATGGAGTAAGAACAGAGGATAGCTGGATAACCCTAAAGTTAATAATATAGTTAACAATTCAATCAAACTTTGAGTCTCAAACTTGTAACTTGTCAAGTTTTGTTCGGGTCACCATTCCCAAACCCTTAAGTTGTAAAATATGTTACAATAATTGTTCTACATTCTAACATCCCTTCATGTGTGGGCCTCTCTCCAGCCTTCAAGAGCCCAAAACATATATAAATTGGTAGAGTTGTAGGATCTCACTCTAATGTCATGGTACATTTGTTAGTTACCAATGTTCCCAAAAGCTAAGTGTTTGGATGTTCTCTGGAAATAGTTTCATATTCTAACAAGATTCATTAAGAAACCATACTGGTAATATGCTACAAAAATAAAAACATTATAGTTCTCTCTCCCTCTCTCTCCAACAAAAATTTAAAAAGAATTACTTCTCTTTGGTAGGCTGCATGAAGTATATAGCATCCCTGGAGGGCATTGGCTGCCTTCGCTTAACTATGTCTTCAATCACTGCAAGAAAATATGAATTGTAGTAACAAATGAAAAACAAAGCCCATCTACCAATACAACATGTTAAATGACTGGCTTCAGAAAATAAGCGGGAGACAAAAAACAGGGCAACCAGTTATCAGCTTAAAACGGCAACAACATATTATTCACAATTCTATAAACACATGACATATAAAGTTTAAATACATGTTCATTGACCACACACCAAGAACAAAATTGCATCAATTTCATGTCGTCGACACTACACAACAGATATAACTTAGTAACTTGTCAAATAAAAAATAATCATATACCATGCAATGACCAGTCAGCAGCTTCCAATTAGGGCTTCTACAGTAGCACTGACAATTTTATAGTGTGGAATATTGTACCAGACATTTAGTAAATGCTACCAGATTGGGAGGTGCAATGCCTTTTGATATATAGCCAAAGAAATGCAGCACCTTGTTATATGGTTAGGTAAATGTGACTAACAAATAACTACTAACAATTATCGAATACCATGACGATGCAGCATCCTCTTATGCAGCTGGCAACAAAATAGATTGGCCAGAAAGCAGATACCAAGACAATGGCCAAAAATAAAAAGTATAATTTCTCAGGAAGAGTCCTTTTGATTCTTACCTGAAACACCTTCATCTGTCGTATCAGACATTTTGCACGCGTGAGATATTATGTTAAGAGTAAGTTTGTCCACGATAAGTACCTACAGGGATAGCAATCAAATAAAAATTGCAAGTACACAAGGAAGAATATCATCACATTGAAAATTATCATGAGTTTATAAGAGAGACAATGGGTTCACCAAATAAAAAGAGAGATAATATTCCTTTACCCTAGAGATACACCTGTTATATTTCCCAACTATTAGAGAGTACATTCAGTACTTGATCAAATCATTCACTTACAAGCTCTATTCCACAGTACATAATGATAAAAATAGTGTACTTTATCAATTATAGACGAGAAAAATCCCAACAAGTACTAGACACTTGATAAGCACAAACAACACGTGTTTCCTGTTGAGGTTCAAAAACTTTCCAAGTTCATTATTATGTCTATGATTACGAGTGTTACAAAACGAATACTTTCATAATAGATGTAGCCCATTCCTAGATCCTATAATCCCTGGAACACATGTAAGCACTTCTTATTATCCGAACATAAACTTATAATCACAAAAAATTATGTATATCAAATTTGTACCACAAGTGACATCATAATACCAGTTGCATTTACCTTCCAGGTTGCTGTTGAGTCCCCCGTTTTGCAAGACCGAAGCATTTCAATTAACAATCCTAAACACAAAATTTCGAAAAATCAGTCACAAAATGGCAATGCAACAACAAATCACCATCAATTATAAACAACAGTAACAGAGTGATCTTGGTCCATATCTAGAACAAGATGGTCAACCCCGCCCAAAAAATAAACATTTGAACTGCTACATCGTTACAAAAACCAGCCTAGCTGCTGCACATTGCACCGCAGAGGATCAGTGCTCCTCCCACATTGCACGCATAATTTGGTTTTTCCCGGCCTACCGAAATCCCAATAACGTAGCTACCTCATTCTCACCGTACAGTTCATCCATCTGAGTATTTGCGATTACTAATTGTAGTCACAGATGTTGAGAATCAATCCTACATTAGAAGGGAGGAGGGACCTTGTATGGGCTTATAAATAAGTTGGGTTACTCCCTATATTGCTAATTGGTTTTACGGTAGAAGCTCAACTTTCTCCATATTACTAATTGGTTTTACGGTGGAAGCTCAACTTTCATCATGGTATTAGAGCAAGTTGTCCCGCGTGTGAAGCTCAACGGCCACACGCGCTCCATGTCATCCCGTTTGTTTTGTCTTAAAATTCACCTCATGCAAGGGAGGCGTGTTGAGAATAAATCCTACGAGGTAGGACCTTGCATAGGCTTATAGGTAAGTTGGGCTACTCCCGTATTGGCAATTGATTTTATGACGTAACCTCACAGATTATTACTAACTCCAAAAAATCATTGAAGTTGTAGCTTCTACTGCCAATTACTTAATCACTAAAATTGTTCAGTAACCAATAAGTTTCTGAACCAATTACACTACGAATTCATCAGCTTAGAGCTTGATTAAGATGCTAGTATTAATTAAACTAATAATCAGAGAAATTGAAGTGGAATTGAAACGAAAGCGAGTGAGGATAGAGGGAGGGAACTCACGGTCGCGGGTGATTTGCTTGAAATTCTTGTAGTCGCCGCCGTAGGACGACGAGGAGTCGGTGTCAGAGAACGACATGGTCCGCGCTTTTTCTCCTTCCCTTCCTTTCCAGGCCGATCGATTCGCTGGCAGAAAGAGTCGGAGACGGGAAGGAGAGAGATATATCGCGTAGTGGCGGAGGTGGGAGGAGAGAGAAAGGGGAAATGTTTTTCTTTGGTTTCTTCAAGTGGAAGTTAGACGGGGAAGGGAATGGGAGTTTGATTTTTAGGGGCGGCGATGACGTGTTGGCTGAATGGAGGAGAGAGGGAGAGAGAGAGAGAGAGAGAGAGGAACATAAGCAGGAGAGAGAATGAGAAACGAAAAGACTTGATCTCTTCTTCACAGTTTTTTTTTCTTTCTAGACTGATTTGTTTTTTCAGAGGAAAACGGAAAATTCTATGTTTCTGTTTTACCCGGAACTTGTAGGATTTTTATTTTTTTAACAAACGATATTTATTTATAATAAAAGGTGGAGAATTGATTAAGACTTACAATCAATTAGCAATAATGTAATTTAAAATCATCTTTAGTAAAAATAAAACCTAAGACATTTAGATATAAATGAAGATAAATACAACTAAATCATAGTACTATGTGAGAATAATCTCAGTGCAAGTTTTCAAATAATTATTTCAGTTTTCTTTGAGCTGTTTTTTTTATATTTCAATTTTACTCAACTGGTGATTTTTTTAATATAATTGAATGAATAAATGGATGAAGTTGGTATTCTGAATGAATAAATGTAAGGTTGGGCATTTAAAAAAAATAAAAATAAAAATAAAACAGACTGAATTGTCCGAACGGCACCCACAGTTTGGTTTGGTTTATTTTTTTGATTTTTAATTTTAAGTGGTTAAACCGAACTGACTCGCATATATTTTATTTTATTTTTTTAATCATAATTAATACGTACAGTAATATAAATGGTTAGTTATTTACGAGTTACCTGATTTTCACTACATGAAAACAAAACCTAATTAGTTTAAGAGTCCCTTTGTGCTTTCCTTTTAACAAACATTCATATTGGTGCTACGTTCTGTAGCTTTTGACAGAGAAAGTTGTTATGTAATTTTGTCTTTACACAAACCGAGAATCGAACCAAACCAAACCAATCCGTCACTGTCGGTTAACCGACCTGATCGATTTCAACCCCAACTTGGTCGGTTTCGGTCTGTCATTTTGGCCTAACCGACTAAATTGATTTGGTTTCAATTTTGGCTCAAAACCAACCCAAACCACCGACACCCACCCCTAAATGAATGAATGAATTTGTTATTCTGAACCCTGCAAATATGGACCAGTCTGCAGTTCTTACAAAATACTTGTCATTTGTCGCCTGTTGCTTTCTTCTTGAACCAGTTCTTTCCAATTATTGAACAAATGAAAGACTGGGGAGGGGCAATAAATTGAAACTTTTACGTGTCCGGAATACAATTAGGTACAATAAGTGTCATAATACAAGTAAATAGACACTTTGAGAAGAAATAAAAAAAAGAAAAAACTTCTCTCCATTTGTGTTTTAACACTTGATGTACGGGTCGTACACTGAAAATTTCTTTAATAAATAAAAATAACTTGAAATGTGAGCCCATGATTGGAGGAGAAACTTCCATAGAGTCCTCATCTCAATCGAGCAGACACGCCTGGTGTTGACTTTTTAGGAGAGGAAATGGACCTCTCTATATTTGTAGCATTTACCTTCCCCACTAAGTAACAAAATTTGATATTAATAGTGCAAAGCACCAAGCAATGTCTTCAGTTGAGAGATCAGGTGCAAATGTTCAAATCAAGGGATGGCTTTTGCAATACGGAAAGGGCAAAAGTGTCTTGTCACAATAGCGATTAACTTGATAATTTGACAGGTTTTAAAAGGATCAAGTTTTTTTTACTATTATGATCCGATAGTATTCTTCTTCACTTATAAGTGAGAGGTCTTAGGTTCGAATCTCGCAAATGGCGAATTCGATACCAAATTAGGTTGCTCATTGTGTCGCTTACCATACTCCCCCCACTCTTAATATAAAATATGCCGTCATACTAAAAAAAGAGTATGCGGATAACTGCCACAAAACCAACGACAAACCACAAAAATCAACAAGCTGTTTCTATCACGAGCGTCCATTCCATAAAAAAGAATCACTAACGTCCATGCTTTCACCATGCAAGAGTTTGGGGATGTATTCAATTAGGATTTTGAGGGACTTCTATAGATTTATGAATCCATAAATTTTTATGAAGTTTAATTAATTTGTAGAGATTACATGTAAAATTTTAATTCAATTCCCTCGAAACCATAGGGGGTGAGATGAGATTTGTGATTGCTTAAACTACACTATGAAATCTCTCAAATTTCGTCGAATTCCTTATCCTTTTAAAAATCTTTAAAATCAATTCTAAAATTGAATACATTTGAAATGTTATAAACTTCTTTAAATCCTTACTCAAGTTTCTAAGGATTATAATAAACTATCATAACGAATTGAATACACTCTAAATTTTAAAGGACCGCTTCAAATCCTAATTGAATATTCGTAAATTTATTAAAAGAATTATCCTTTAAAATTCAAATTAAATACAACCCCCGATTCTCATTTCTCCTACGGATGAGAGAGGATCATCGTCGAATCATCTTTGTAAGGATCTAAAGGATCCTTTAATTACATTTGTTCATCGTACATCGTGCATCCAGCTTTCATCAGGTACTGTTTATATTCAATTTTAAATAAAAAAAATTACAATAATTTATGATCGCATGTTGTACGATAAACAAATGTGATTTGAGGATAACTGGAATCCTCACGAAGTGGATCCGGCGAGGATCCTCATTCCCGGATAATCTGACGTGAGCTCCACGTCCATCCACCAATTTAAAACATTTCAAATCACCATAAAAGAAACTAGCAAAACAAAACAAAACAAAACATCAAAAAAAAAAAAAAAAAAAAAAAAGATCGAAAATTTCGAACATGTTAAAATTGAATCGCACCAAACTCTACTCTCTCTCTCTCTCTTTCCAATTCAAACATTTTAACTTCACTGGAAATGTCCTTGTATGTTATAACAGGACAACATTGTGGCAGTGAACGAAAACAAAAGTGGTTGATCCGTAATAAGGAGGATACCAATGATGTTTTATTTCAAGTCGAGATTTTTGCATACGACCATTTTCAATATGATATTGCTTAAGGCCTTGATGTGAAATAACAATAATAGTCTTCAAATTTTCTTATTTTTTGGGTTGCAAAGTAATCCGAATTATTATGCCCCCTGAGCATAATTATTTCTCAACTTTTAACTCAAACAACTCAACCGAAAAGAATTTTTCCACATCAGCTTTAACGACCCTCACATTCAACGGTGTAGAACACCATTCATCCAACAACCTCGATTTTACGGACCGATGGTGTAATATTGGGTACAAACCGCGCAACATTCGAACTTTCTTGTCAGCAATTGTCGTTTATAAAGTTATACACACATAAATGGTTCCTGTAAATATACACATGAATTGTTCCTATTTAATGTATGCACTTCTGGCATTTACCAATTGGCGTTGTATTCACAATTTCACATAAAACCAATCGGCCGAACTGAGAAATGAAACGATGAGGTAAATCCGAAGAATTCCAAAATTGTTATATACATCTACAGCCTGTAAAGAGCAGGTGTTGTATGGCCTCAGAGGGACAACTGCACGGTGGGGCAAAAACACCATATGAAATCATGTGCCCTTCTACTCGATTCTTGCTTGTTGGTGATCAACCTTCCCTTAATAATCATTAGCTGGTAAAATCTTAGTGGCATCATGTCACAACTCTAGAAAACTATTCTTTTTCTCTTTTAATATCACCAACCACGGATGCCGACGGCAAAGATAGTGATTAGATTGAAGTCGCAACAAGGTAACCGTATCGGAAGGAGCGGCTGAATTGCCTCTTTTCACAGTTGGGTATTTGGTTTCGCATTGCTTCACGCTCAAAACATAAGCCGGCTACGTTTGAATTAAACATGGAGATGGAAGCATGATCTCTTTTCTTACGTCCCCATGTTCCTTCCATGTGGTTGGGGTGTAATAAAGGAAAGAAAGGATTGGAGTTTCTCTCGCTTTTGAGATAATGAGCTTCGTTGTAGATAGGAGAATTCTAACGCAGATGCATAAAAAAAGCACATATACTCTAATCAATATGCGATGAAGATAACTTGCAAGAAAACAAAGATAGACAAATCATAAAAAGTTAAAGAAAGGTTTTAAGCCCAAGAAATGAAAATTTTCTCTTCCCCCAAAACCCCAATTAAATAGGAAAAGAAGAAAGAAAAAGCAAACATCAAACATCTCTCTCAACTCTAAAATCCAAAACTGAAGTTGCAGGCATGCTTCAACACTCTGTGGCTTTGATGATAAAGCGTGAGCGAAATTATGCACCAATGAACAAAACAAACACCATTTCAATCTAGCCGTTTAAATACCGGTGCGAGCTGTAAGCATTATGAGAACGCTAAAAAATCTTTGGTTTCACGTATACGTATATATTGAGTAGTGGCTTTCAGCTTCAACCAGAGGGTACTGTGCTTGCAATGCACGGAAAAGGCGAGCTTGTATTATTATTTCATGAGACAAATTGATACATGAACACACCTCAACTGATTTGCAGAAGATCCAAAAATAATTCACAGGATAAAGCATCCAGTCTTTAATATCCTAAGTACCAACAGGGCTGTAACAAACAATGAATAAAACAAAATCAGCAAACTTAATCATTATTTTATCTTGTGACACTTGTAAGTTTTTGAAACAAGCTTTTAGTAAACACATGCGAAGGTGAGACCCAAACTCTATTAAAATAAGAAAAACTAATGAAAATGATTTGAAAATTTTGAGTTTTAATAAAAAAGACAAAAAGATATTGTAAATGAATAGTATCAGAAGTGGTTTTTTAGAGTAAAATTGTTCTTTTTCGTTAAGATGAACAGTACGGGAAATGTTTCGTTAAAACTTTCTTAAAAAAATAGTACAAATAATGGTACAAGTGGTAAGTGTCGCATTACTCGTATTTCCAAAATGTAATTCAAACCTAGCAAGTGAACATTTGGTCTAATTAAACCAAAATTGTGAATAATTAAAGAAAACATAACAAACAAAATGGCCACTTTATACCTTCATTTGACCCCAAAGGGTCAAAATTAACATATCCCATGCAAACACCAAATTACACAACACAACAAGTACAAAAGCATTAACACATAATTAGATCATAAAACAGCAGCAGATCACGTATAACAATAAACTAATTAAATTTGATTAACCTCTAATTAAGTTGGGGACTGAGTCAAACCCTTGCTGGTGTTGTACCTGCATATCACCTTGCACTTGACTACACTCCCATACACATAGAACCCCGGCGCCACCATGATCCTCACCACCGCCGGAACCAACTTCCTGGCCCTATCCCCGCCCATGTCCTCCATGTAAACCGGATCGAACCCGGCCCCTTTATCGACCCGAAACACAGGCAACCCCGGGTGAACCGAATTCGCCAAAAGATGAACCAACCACACACTCTTTGAAGCCCCGAAAAATGCCTGCAGCAGCTGTTCGGGCCACGCCCGATTCCAACCCAACATAGCCACAATCTCACTCATTTTCCGATCACAAAACCCACTAAACTCCTCACTAAAATGCTTAGTCCCCTTAATCAAAACCTCGTCCCACGTTAATCCCCTGAGGACGTTAAACGACGTGTAGTTCGCCTCGGACCGCTCGACCGGGTTCAGAACTTGGACAACCGAGTGTTTCTGAAACCCGGGGGATTCGAACTCGTCGAAGAACGCCCGGTTCAGCAGAGCCTCCAAGTAAAACAGCAAGCTTTTCGGGTTTTTCGAAATCGAGAGCTTCACGTCGTACGGTTGGAGAAGCCCGGAGATTTTCTCGTTCACCTTTCCGAAACCCATGTGGCGGAGCTGCATCGTGAGCGACCGGCTCAGCCCCCTGATCGAATTCCGAGCCTCCGAGACGGAAACCAGGAAATTCTCGACAACCATCTTCTCGAAGACGTCGTTTGACCCTGACCCGCCGAAGCTCCGCCGCCGGTTGATATGGGTTTTGGTCAACTGGTACGGAGATGAATTGCTGCTGCTGCATTCGTCGAGCCCAGATTTCAAACCATGGCAGTAGATTTCGAGCTTGTTGAGCTTTTTCTCCAGCTCGGCCATGGAGTATTTGAGCCTCGAGGCTTCCAATTGCGCTTCTTCTCTCTTCCTCGTAGCGTGAACCAGTTTGTGCGAAAGCTCCGCCACCGCTATCTTCCACTGCTCCTCCCTCGCCGCCGCAGGGTAGTCCATCGCCGTCGTCGGCGTTTTCGGACTCTTCCGAGTAAACGACGACAAAATCGACCTGAGAATGCCGTTGGGGCTCGCCGTCGACGACGACAGGGACGTCCTGTTTTCGAGCGGAACGACAGAGATCTTTTCGCGAGCATGCGGTCGGCACTTGTTGCAGGACACCGACCCGTCGGCTGCTTCCTCGGTTTTAGCCGACTCCGCAGACTCCGACCGTTTTCTGCTGTGGCGTCTGCCGTTTTTGTGATCGGAAGGCGTCGGCTTTGGAGTGGTAGCAGTACTGGCCGCTCCTCTGTCCGTTGACTCCGTACAGAGATCATCTTCCTGTTCCTCTTTATCACACTCTTGAATCTGCAAAAACCAACGGACAAACAAAAACAAACAAAACATTAAAAACTAATTAATGGGTTGTTTTAGTTTGACATGAAAGATCAAAACTTTATTGTTTTCCCGAGAAACAAACAGATGATAGAATAGAGGGAGGACTTACGGGGGTGAAATGGGAGGGTTTAGGAGGAGGGGGAGGTGGGGACTTGGAGGAGGACGGCGGCGGCGGCGGCGGAGGAGGAGGAGGAGCCATGGAGTTCGTTTTGCAACTTTGTTTTGGTATGGGATTTTGGGGTCACGAACACATCTATATACGTGGGATTTTTCTTTATCCTGAATCCTGAGTGTTTTTGTTTTGTTTCATTTTGTTTATGATTAAATTTTCGTCGGGCAGCGATGGTGGGGCGGAGGTAAAGCTTGGTTCCCACGCGCGGTCAAACAACAAGGATAGTTCCAACCATTTATTTTCCCTCTCTTTTAATTAGCGGCACAATCGCTCTCGGATGTGACACTAATTTAAAATTTTAGGCTGATTAAATAAATAAATAACAAGTGCTTAACATTTTGAAGCGATTTCCAATGATTAAATGCAATATCATCGTAGGAGTCACAATGTTACGTGTTATTTAGTTGTATAAGTTGTTAACACTTAAAATTGGAAGGCTACAAACTTAATTAAATTATGCTAAATCGGTTTACAAGATTGGCTAGTATTAAATGCACTTGAAAATGTGAGTGGTTCATTCCTCAAAATTGGGCTACATCTACTGTGTTGCTATCAATATATTGATTTCAAGGCTAAGTAGCGCTCGACAAGTACATTCATTCGATTCTCTCCAATTCGCCAACCCCCATAATGAAAACATATAACAAGTGCTTAACATTTTGAAGCGATTTTCCAATGATTAAATGCAATATCATCGTAGGAGTTCGATCACAATGTTACATGTTATTTAGTTGTATAAGTTGTTAACAATTAAAATTGTAAGGCTACAAACTTAATTAAATTATGCTAAATGGGTTTACAAGATTGGCTATTAAATGCACTTAAAAATGTAAGTGGTTCATTCCTCAAAATTAGGCTACATCCACTGTGCTGCTATCAATATATTGATTTCAAGGCTAAATAGCGCTCGACAAATACATTCATTCGATTCTCTCCAATTCGCCGACCCCCATAATGGACGTCTCTTAGCTATTGTCTGCACGTTGTTGAATGGTCTAAGTAGCACTTGAGTGGTTATGTTCATGAAGACTTATGCCATAAAGCTGTCAGAGCGCCCACGTATTATGCGCGGTCAGTAGTAGTCCTTCTTTCATCTCAGTTGGCATGAGCACTCGATCACCCCTTTACGAACTCCTTGGGCCTTAGGCTTTTCTGGCCTTTCCTTGAGCTTATGTCCTTGAGCAGGGCTAAATGGGTCCAGCGCTACATAAGTTTTATACAAAATTTAAGGGTAAATTACACAAAACTACCTTAACTATTAAACCAGTCATAGTTTCATACCTCATCTTTAAAAAATGTCAATGTCATACCTCATCTATGAATTTATTACAATTTCATATCTTCCGTCAGTTGTCTGTCAATTCCTTCGTTAAATGCTAACGTGGTTTGAGGGGGGACCCACTTTCTATTAAAAATTTGATTTAATATTAAAAAAATTAATTAAATACTAACAAATAAAAATAATAAAAAAAACCAAAAAAAAACAAAACCCACACCCAGATCCCCTCCCCCCCTAAAACTTCTGATCACCTTCCTACCTTCTCTCCATCGTGTCCCACCCAACCCTCTCCTCCGATCCTACACCCAAATCTTCAAGTTGGTCTGCACCCATGGATTTCTTCAAGTCGGTCTTCTCAAATGACCCCCTTCCTTCCGACAATCTGCACCTGGACACCCAAAATGACGACGTAGACCCGAACCCGAACTAGGAACTGAAGCGCAGTCTGCATCCGAATTACAGCATCATGGCTTGGAACTTCAGAGGTTTGATTTGCGACGAAGTCTGAGTCTATCATCCAAAACTACCGTCGTGATCTCAAGGAGTTCAGGTCCAGGTTAAACAAGGAGACGGCAATGATCTAGGAGGTGGCTTCGCGCGCCGTCAAGGATCTTCCTGGTTCACTCAAGGTCGGCGCATCGGTGGCTCAGGATAAGAGATTAAGTAGCAGTGGGGTGGTGAAGATGGAGGAAGAGAGGTAGCAGTGGGGTGGTGAATATGGAGGAAGAGAGGCAGCGGTGGAGTGGTGAAGGAAGGTTTTTTTGGGGGGGACGGGTCGATGGGGAAGATCTAGGTGTGGGTTTTGTTTTTTTTGGTTTTTTGGTTTTTTTTTTTTAATTTAAAATGTTTAATATTTAATTAAAATTTTTAAATATTAAATTAATTTTTTAATAGAAAGTGGGTCCCACCTCAAGCCACGTCAGCATTTAACGGAAGAATTGACAGACAACTGACGGAAGATATGAAATTGTAATAAATTTGTAGATAAGGTATGATATTGACATTTTTTAAAAATGGGGTATGAAACTGTGACTGATCTAATAGTTGAAGCAATTTTGTTTAATTTACTCAAAATTTAACTGTTGTAAAGATTTATAAGTTCCTTTTACGTAAAATCTAACCGTTGATTTGCAGGACTACTCAATAATAATTATTTTGAAAGGAGATAAAGTAATTAAGAAGCTGGTGATGGTTCCTGAAAAATCCCGCAGCCGAAAGCCTGAAAACCGTGTACTAATTAGTACTCACTTTCACATTGCACATACTCTCTGAAGAATTCTTGATACATTAATTTTTGTTGGTCCACCTGATGTGATGAGTTTTCGAGTGTAAACGAATGAGTAGTAACAAATGCTAATTAGTGTGTCTTTGGAATTTTGAATCATTCAAGGCAATTAGAAACCTAGCTAGGTTAGGTAGATATCAATTCATCCGTTCGCATATCATACGCATTTCCAAAACAAGGAAAACATTGATTAGAATTTAGAGAGTTTCCAACTTTCAATTATGAATATGTCATGGCAAATCATTCACATGAACTAGCAAGTTTTTATTGATGTATTATGTTTGATTAGCACATCATTTTTATCCTCTGACGTGCTCATGTTTATTCATGTTCGTTGTTTTCGTATGATTTATTGAATTTAATAGCAAAAAGTAGTGTATAAAAAGTTAAAATGAATGTCTAAATTTGATATATGTTTTGTTGTCAAGTATTCAATAAATTATGATATAATCAAAGTTTCATTTCACTATGTAGATTCTTGTTCGAATGACTAGCATCTAGTTAATTGACGAGAATAAAAAATGGATAACAAACAAGATCATGTTAAATCAAAAAAAGGAACTTTGATGATTGACCATTTGAAACAAGAAGTTTCGTGACAAATTTTTCTTTTTTTTTTTTTTTTTTTTTGACACGAAACGTCACTGTGGTATCGTTTGGTATGCAGACGGGACGGGACGGAACACAATGGGACGGGATGGGACGGGACAGGACGGAACGGAACGGAGCGGGAGCAAAGATGCCCTCGGATGGAAACAAGGAGGAAGAAGAAGGAGACGGAGAGGTTATAATTTTGTGTTCCACAGATGTGGAACGAGTCGTTCCAGGGGGTTGAGGTGGAACGAAAATTCACCCAAAACTCGTCCCGTGGAACAGCTCGTTCCACCCGTTTTAAGAGCACCAAACGTGGGACGGAACGCCTTGTCCCACTCTGTTCCGTCCCGTCCCACGTACCAAACGGTACCTGTAATAACGTATGGTAAATCCTTGTTTGTCAAACATGCTCATGCATGCATGCTAACTGTAGATACTTATACTACGGCATGTATAGTATCCTTCCTCGTTGATGTTTAATTGTTTATAGTTGGGTTCTTATTAATTACATGCATTTGCATTCCCACGAAATTGAGAGTTACTCTGTGTCGGGTCGAGATAAGGAGAAGATAGACAGGCGTGAGGCATGGGGAATTGGGAATTGGAGGGCATCAAGTGATTGATCCAGTACTCAATCAATCAAAGTTATTTATGACCATGTATTTTGTAAGTTGGTCGCATTTAGTGCTATCTTAAATTCCCTCCTCTTCTCCCAGCTACCCGCATTTATTGGGCCTTTGTTCTGGTTTCTCTTTCGTCATCTCTAACCGAAGAATTTTATTGTAGTTTTGTATTGTAAAAAATTATTTTTAAATAAACAAATATTAGACCATTCTTATATATTATTTCTCAATGGGCTAAATATAACATTTTTAATAATTTATTAGTTTTTAGTTTATATTTTAAATTTATTGGTTAGTTCAATTAAACTACTTTTAGATGTTTTCAAATCTAGCTTTGAATTTGAATAAATTATTGCAACTAAAGAGTTAGGTTCAAAGAAACGTGCTAAGATGAGGGCTATGTTTGGCCAATCTGATATCCTTTTAGACAAATAATAATCTAATATGCTCCATAAAATTGAAGCACAGTCATTTATTAGAGATGAATTTTTAAACAAATGGGATCATTTTTTTTGCTTTTGTATCTTTATCCCTTATCATTTGAGGGCGTTAAAACCTTACCGCCAATGTGTAGTAGTCATATATAGATGAAAGAAAGAATGGCAGAGAGAGAGAGAGAGAGAGAGAGAGAGAGAGAGGTGGTGTGTGCATGTGAAGTTAATAAATGAGACAGCGTAGGGGCTGAGGAGTCATTGCCAAGTGGAGGAGATGGGAGTGGTCCATGCAGTCGTGCTCCATTTCTGCCTTAAAACTTTGCCGCTGACTCGTGTCATCCGTTCCCTATCAAGCATCACGCGCAGCTAACCCCCTACTCTCTCCCTCATAAACTCAATTATGTTTACTTATCGGGAATTGGATTAAATCCAAATTTTAGTGTTCAGAGTTTAGAAATCAAAAAATTTATGATATACTAATTGAATTATACTGTTCTCATTAACTTATTATTCTGACCTACTTTACACAATCTAAAGACTTTAATTTATTTTTCACACAAATGAAACACCAAATTTTTTTATCACTAAACTCTAGATACTAATGTCTGAAGTAAATCCAATTCCTACTTATCATGAATGATAATACAAGAGATGTTTATCGTTTAGACATGATTATGTACCATAAGCGGTAAATTGCCTTCATAAAGAGAGTATTTTCTTTTCCTTACTATGTGTCGAGCTATATTATGTAAAATGATCGTTTATTTCAAATTGAACTTTCCGATCAAAATATATAAAAATGTACTTGGTTGACATGTTCCTTTAAAATTGGACTAGATTAATTTGTACAATTAGTTTTGAACTGTTTAGGTTGAGGAATGCAACTACATACATTCTCCTTTATACCTTCTCTTTTTACCTTTTTTTTTTCACTTCTTATCTCGCAAGGTACTCTCTTAAATAGGAAAAGAAATTTCCTCATTTTAAGTCACTTTGAAGATAATTCATGAAAAAAAAAATTAAAAAAATCAACCATGATGAATAAAAATAACTTAGTTACCTAATTGTTAATAAATGTTTTGATACCTAATTGTTACTAAATGTTTTGACACAAAATTATCTAATTATTATAAATTAAACACACAGGGACATGTATGTTGTTTAATACTGAAATGATCACACTATTAATCAAATCTCTAAAACTAATTTATTTGGTGTTCATTTTTAGGAAAGATGATTACTAGAAGTATGCGAAACAAAAACGAATGGTTTCTTGAATAAAGGCAGGATATATTTTCATTAAGAGCCATAAAAATGCTGGACAATATAAGTGAAGGAAGCTTCCTCCTCAATGAGATCACAAACAATAGTAGCAAGTTCATATACCCAAGTACAATCACCTCTGGAATGGAAACCAAAACGAGCAAGTCAATGTGCGATAGAATTGGCTTGGCGGTGGCTGTGGTGACACATCCCGATCCGGATTGTCCACTAGGACTTCGAATCAAGTTGTGTTGGCCGACACCTGGAAGGTGACGAAGCCATAAAGTATAGTGATGTGGAATAAGTGAACAAATTTAAACCTAAAAGTGCCTAAATACGAGAGCATAAGTAAATGAACACATTTCACACGTGACGTCAGAGCATAAGTAAAGTACAGCAGAGTGGATTGAAAATCATACCATCGAAGGTAATCTCCAATACCAAGATTTGCCACGAATCCTCATCGATACGAAAACTCTGCTACTAGAACTTGGAGGGATAAAAAAAAACAAGAGTGAATGTGCCTGAAAATAACACTTTAATAAAGACCTTCTAAACATTATAATCCCTCGCTGTAATACCTATATAGTTTCCAGGAAATCATACTACGTATAAGTATGAAATCAAATGTAAATCAACAGTAAATCCAAGAATATTCCAAATCACTACATATCAGCAGCAATATATAAAAAAAATCAGGTGCTCATCAATCTATGATAACACACGAGTCGGAGTTGCCTAACTCAACCTGTACGACTCATAAATCAATCTATGATAACACATAAGTCGGAGTTGTCGAATGCAACATGTACGACTCATAGGCAACCTGTACGACAGTGTCGGAGTTGCCTAGTATTGCAACATGTACGACAATGTCGGAGTTGCCTAGTATTGCGACCTGTACGACAGTGTCAGAGTTGCCTATTATTGCAACATGTACGACAGTGTCGAAGTAGTCTATTATTGCAACCTGTACGACAGTGTCAGAGTTGTCTATTATTGCAACCTGTACAACAGTGTCGGAGTTGCCTGTTATTGCAACCTGTACGACAGTGTTGGAGTTGCATAAAACATAAATATAGTCAAGCCATAACTCAATCATTTCAAACAACACCATAAACTCACCTGAACTTACCTACGCGTCCCACATTCACCTTAGCACTTCCAAGCATTCACAACAATTATATGCAGGTAATATACATATGGATATGTCATGATGCAATCTAAAACTCAACCATATCATAGTATTTTAAAATATATATTAACATGGCATAAAATGCATAAATCAATTTAAAAGCATTTGTGGAACTATCAATCATATATATACTATAAAAAGGAAAAGACCCACTCACCTGAGGTCCGTGCCACGACTCCTTAGCATGAATATCAAGACGTCACAAACGATCATCACCTAGAACAAATATTCAATCACGTCTCAGAACTCTTATCAATAAAACATGTCACTTACATAAAACACATCCCAAGGAAGTTCTAGAATGATTTGAGACCCATTGACCAAAAGTCAACCGTCGATCAAAGGTCAATGGTAAGGTCCATAACCCTACGTAACTCAATCAGAAAGATCCGTACATCGGATTTCCGATCCGTAACTTCCAAAGATCCACATTATGCTTCTAGAACAACATCCTAAAGTTGCGGAACGATCCAACGGTCGGATCTCCGCCACTTGCTAAAATTAAGTGGCGGCGGATGTTTTATTTTACGAACTTACAAATCTGATTCGGAAAGATCCATACGTCGGATTCCCGATCCATAAGTTCCTATGGTCCTCAAATATTACATACTATAAGGTACTAAGGTTTGGTGACGATCCAACGGTCGGTTCGTCAATCAATGCAAAGACCCCGTGACGGCCAACTAGGTGGTCAACTACGAAACTACATTAAAACATTGTAATTTCACTAAATGGATGTCAAATATAGAATTGGAGAATCCAAATTAGCCAAAGATGTTTCGGCCCACGCACCGCCGCACGCGATGGTTGGCCGCCACTGTTCGTCGGAAAAATTCCACTATTTCTAAAAATTCTCAAATTTCACAGAAATAAAGATCTCAAAGAGAGAAACAACTTTCATACCGGCCACGAAGTTTAAAAGTGGACGGAAGATGGTCAATTTTGCCCACAAAACCGACGGGTGCCTAAAGCTTCCTGGCGTCGATTCGTCGACTACGGTGGTCCAAGGGGGTCAAGGTTGGTCGGGATTTTCTCCTGGGATGATGGGCTACAAAGCCCAAGTGGTGGCATCAGCCATCGTTTTGTCGATTCACCGAAAAAATGAAAAGAGTGGCCGAAGCACTGTTGGATTTTCGTCAACTTTCGTGGCCTCAAACCGCCACATACCGTAGTTAATCAAGGTGGTTCTTGGGTGGGTTTTGTAGAGGGGAATGAGAGCTTCAAGATAGTGGTGGTGGCGTCGAAAAACTCCACCAGAGTTGGCTGGAATCGGCCTTGGAAAATGGGAAGTCGAACTGGGTTGTGTGGTGTGCACGGGTTGAAAGAGAAAGGGATGGGGTTCTTCTCTCCTTCCTGATTCGCCGATCCCTTTCTTTAATTTCTGATTGGTCTTCCTTCTAACATATCTAATTGGTCACTTAAACAAAATAGTTGATTGGTCCCCTTATTCTTGCTTAAAATCTGATTGGTTTTTTTCCCACAAAGTGGGAGTTCAATTTATTTATAGCTAAACTTTAAATAACCAATTTCAAACATCTGTAACTATACCGCTATAATCCAGACTCGCAAACGGCTTTCACCTATGCGTTCGTGACAATGATTACTACACAAATACTCCAAAAAAATGACTCATACATCTCTCCAAGCAATGGCCAACAGAAGTCAAAATCCTTGCCTCTAGGGCATTTTCGTCAATTCACGCTCTTAAAATTTATAAAACGTTCAATTAGGGATGAGTTGTCACAATCTACCCACCTTAAAAAATTTCATCCCTGAAATTTAAAATCACTTGCTATGCATTAAAATACTTAAGATAGAAAGAAGATGATAAAGAAGAAATCAAGTTGGAGGCCTGCATAAAAGAGAATGCCATTGTGTCACAATCGGAGTGCAGTGATTCCGCTTTCATGCCTCCAAACTCAAATTTTCCTTCTCCTTCAGTATAATACTATAATACAATACTTTTATAAAGTAGAAAGTCAAAATAGGTATATAATAAAATACGCCAAACTACGTGTATATTAGTGTAAGATTTAAAATAATTGCACTAAAATCCAAACTAAACATAAAAAAATTCACCGACGCACTCGTTGCGTTACATACTCCGAAGATAAGCATGTAAAATCTTTGGGTCGAGCCCAAATAATGAATAATTAATTAAATAAGTAAATACAAATGCTAACATTAAATGACTTACTTGTCTACTTGCTTAACGAACCCAACGAGTAAGTTATTGATATTACAGTCTGCAGCCCTCGATACCCATTGTTGTCTCGATAAGGAATTAACAAATTTCCGAGGGTGCAATATTTTGCTCACGCCACTACCCTCACGGGTAACATCAACAATAATCATAATTTCTATATCGTAACCTCGATCATTCAAATACCTGTTTGCAATACTCATTTGTTAAACATGTTCCATGTGTAAAATCTCTATACGAACGCTCAAACAATACCATAGCCAAACCAGAAATGTAACCGCAGTTACACATAACTCTAACCAAGGTAAGTGCCTACCATGACTGGCTAAATTGTAAAATATTCAAAAGCAATATATCCTTCAATATCCGGATAGTTCATTCAGACTAACCATTAGTCTGAGGATTAAATGTGATACGTGACAAAGCTTAATGCATACGACCTTCAAGAAGGCTTCTCAAGACTTAGAAATGAAACATGTGTCACGGTGAGATATAGTAGCGACATACACACCATATAACCCAACAATGCAGTTCATAACACCATAGTGAGCAAGTTCATATTGAATTTTCCCTCGTGTTTCGCAAAACTACAGCAATAAAAACAATCAAGAATTTGAAAGTCAAACAAGTCCAACAAATCTAGAATACAAGGAAATTGAATTTAATGTATGACATCTCACTACAACGGTAACTTCTGAAACATTCAATCACCAACGGTTAAGATTCATTTAGTAGAGTATTTGTTGAGTGATTGAGAATTTAATGTTCACAACTAACTGTCAACGTCCTAGCAACTCCTCTAAACGATTTGCTTGTTTCAAAAAAATAATACCGAGTGTAGTAGGGTAGACATGGACCCCAAAATTGACTAGAATACCTTTCAACACAAAGAGATGAATATGGAATCCCCATTAGAATAGACGCTAGTCTAAACGCCCGAGAAATCTGATAATCTCATGAATGAGAACTTTTACCAAGTGGTAAAAAATGTAGTCCCTCTGGACCAATGAAAAGAAAATGGGTTATCTTGTCAAATTGATTTATAGACATCGAAACATTATCATCATCTCCACATGTACAAGATATACCGAAAGTGTATGATGATATTTCCCAACTACCTTCATATACAAAAAGTGATTATGACTATTCAAACCATTTCTTGATATCTCGCAAGTAACATCAAAACAATACCTGTGAACTCCAACTGAGGCGGGATAGGACAGGCCGAAAGTGTTCAAGTATACATATGTCTTTTGCTGCATTAAATAGTAATTACATTTGCACAATCGGGATAATACACGATAGTGCAATCGTAGGAGTTGATTTAGTTCTTCCATCATCACTATCAGAAATTTTGGCTTAACTCAAATGAAGATGTTTGAGAAATCTAAGGTTGGTAAAGGTTCTAGACACGTTCTCACCGAGAAGTGTCATCCGATATTTTAAATGAATATAATAACACTTGACTCCAATCATGAATATGATGGTTCATTTCGAACGGTTTTAACCGTTGGAAAGTATAAGCGATTCTCCATCATGCTGACTCAACACAGCTGAAACATCCAGAGAACACGTCATCATGGGTTTCCAAATGATCAATATCATAGAAAGGTGTAAAGAAAAGGTAAGGTGAGACAACAGTTCATTTGTCTAAGACTTTATTCATAACTAACATCCCAAACCAAACTAATTTTCCTTGGTCGACAAGACCAAAGTTTGTCTCGAATTTCACAACACTTTGTGAGAATTTCAACTTTCTTTCGCTACTACCTTTTTGGAGAAAAGAAAAGAATGTCATTTACGAAATCACATCTCCCAGGAGAAGTACCAAATTACACAAAGGAAATATTTGAGAAATTTGATGTGAAGTGGACTGTTGATAATTGGAGAATTTAATCTCATTACTAGAATAGGTGAGATAGTCGTCTACAAGAATATTATGAATTCGTCAACTACACAAGGAAACTCGATTTACAAAGGTTGATCGATTAGACCATCAATTCAAAGTAAAGGATAACGGTTTTTAATCGTCATCCGAAGAAGTTGTTAAAATCTAGGTACGATCTTGAAGCTCAGTCTTTCATCGTCGCAGATAAGTTTGAGATTTCCAAGATAAGTGTTTAATAACTAAGTTCTTTCAATGAAGTAGGACTTGTTTGAAAAGTCATAAGGAAAACTGATATAGGAGTTGTTCAATAAGAAACATGGAGAATAAATGTGGTGTTAACGAGGTGGATCAATAATGTATTCTACTTCTTACATTTGGTAGCATCCCAAGTAAAATTTTGAGAAATGACACCAAAGGTATACATCCTCAAAACGTACTATACTACTAACCAACTTTCCGACATGAACTAAAAAGGTCCTTGCAACTTTCTCGACCCACGCGCCACCGCATGCGGTGGTTTGCCGCCACAGTTCGTCGGAAAAATCCCAATATTTCTAAAAATTCTCAAATTTCACAGAAATGAAGATCTCAAAGAAAGGAACAACTTTCATACCGGCCACAAAGCCAAAAGTGGACGGAAGATGGTCAATTTTGCCCACAAAGCCGGCGGGTGCCTAAAGCTTCCCGGCGTCGATTCGTCGTCTACGGTAGTCCAACGGGGTCAAGGTTGGTTGAGATTTTCTTCTGGGATGATGGGCTACAAAGCCCAAGTGGTGGCATCAACCATCGCTTTGCCGATTTGTTGAAAAATTGAAAAGAGTGGCCGAAGCACTGGTGGATTTTTGTCAACTTTCGAGGCCTCAAACCGCCACATACCGTGGTTAATCAAGGTGGTTCTTCAGTGGGTTTTGTAGAGGGGAATGAGAGCTTCAAGATGGTGGTGGTGGTGGCGTCGAAAAACTCCACCGGAATGGGCCATAATCGGCCTTGGAAAATGGGAGGTCGAACTGGGTTGTGTGGTGTGGACAGATTGAAAAGGAAGGGGATGAGGTTTTCTCTCTCCTTCATGATTGGCTGATCCCTCTCTCTAATCTTTGATTGGTCATCCTTCTAACATATCTAATTGGTCACTTAAATAAAATAGCTGATTGGTCCCCTTATTCTTGCTTAAAATCTGATTGGTTTCTTTCCCACAAAGTGGGAGTTCAATTTATTTATAGCTAAACTTTAAATAACCAATTTCAAACGTCTGTAACTATACCGTTATAATCTGAACTCGCAAACGGCTTTTGCCTATACGTTCATGGCAATGATTACTATGCAAATACTCCAAAAGAATGACTCGTACATCTCGCTAAACAATGGCCAACGGAAGTCAAAATCCTTGCCTTTAGGGCATTTTTGTCCATTCACACTTTTAAAATTTATAAAACGTAAAATTAGGGATGGGTTGTCACATGTGGGTAGCAGTAGCTTTAGCGACCAATGACAGCAGGAACTTCACATCTACAATAATAGGTCCTAGGGCTGGGCAAACGGGTTCTGGGCCCGCGGGTAGGGGCGGGTATAGGCGGTTCGGGGCGGGTACGGGGCGGGTCCTGTTTTTAAATAGGGGAAACAGGGCGGGGCGGGCCTAGGTAATAGCATTCTAGGGTCGGGCCGGTTCCAGATTTATAGAAAAACGGGGCCCCGAACCGGCCCGTTTGTAATTGAAATAGACGGCCCAGATTGAAAATAAACATACCTTCCAATCATGACCTAGGGTCGATCTTCTTCTTGATTGTTCTCCTCGACATCTCATCCTAGACCCAGGCACCCGCACCACCCATCTTCCCGATTCTTGTTCTCTCTTTCCCGACGACATCACCGCCGTCGCGATCACCAACACTCCATCGTCGTTGCCAGTTCAGGTGAATTCTTTAACCTCTTTTTTTATTTTTTTTATAGGTTCTTTAACCTCTAATGTATGTAATCTGTGCTCAATATATTGGGATGTTCATGTTTGTTCTTGCTGATTTGGTGGATTTTCTGATTTTTTTAGCTTGTTTTCACATCCAAATGTTGAGTAGAAGTCCTTGTATTTCACATATATTCTGAAGAATGTAAAGTATTTCCAAGCATATTGATTTGCAATCCGGAGACATCCATTCTATTTCTGTTCATTTTTTTAATTTTTTATTTATTTTCATTGCCATATTTGTTAAAGGTTTCAAATTAGGATCTGAGAAGCATACAACAGAGGTAAATCGCAAAGAAATCTGGTGCACTGAGGATGACTTCTAGGATTGAAGGACTATCTCTGCTAAAGACAACAAAGGTAATCTTATCCAATCAAATTTATATCTAGGTTTTAAAAGTTGAAGGTGTAATGTGACAATGGATATCATAATCCAGCCCTTGACATCAGGGCAAAATCTAGGTTTTAAAAGTTGAAGGTCTATGTTATCCCCCTTTGATTGTAACTGTCCCTTGAATATATACTCTAGCCCCTGACATCAGGGCAAACTCTTCCGACTGTTAAGTCATTGAGATTCCTAACTTAAGTCTTAACCGGAAGGAAACACAGATGCATCTTAAAAATCTTGAAGCTTCTCAATGCTCATAAGCTAACGGATAAGAGCGATGTGTAATTGTGTATGGCCTCAGTGTGGTGTTTTTGGGGCTCTTAACAGGGATGCAGCCAATTACAGATTGTGTTTTGGATAACTATATATGTGAACCATCTTCTATGCTTTGCATGTGAGAATATAACTTCTTTGTCAAGTTAACATCCCTTATTGTTAGCGCTATTTAATCCATGTAACCGACTAGCTGCACTGGTTTTTGTGTTATTTACAAGTTTTCCTGCACTTCAGGTAAACATTACATTCCAATGTAATGTTTTGGCAACAGACAAAATGTAATATATTTCATGTAATTACTGATTATGTAATATGCTTCCATTCCCTCATATCTAATGATCTCTTATGTCTTGGTTTGTGTTCAAGCTTTGAGGTAGCCTAGCATCCAATGATCTGTGCAGTTTTGTGCAGTTTGCAATTTGTGCAGTTTTGTGCATATTGCAATCTGTGCAAAATTCAATTTGTGCAGTTTGCAATCCGTACAATTCTTTTTTCTTTTTTTTTTCAAACAACCAAAAAAAAAAGAAAAAAAGAAAAAGGACCCATGGACCCGGCTCGAACCGGCCTGTTTCAACCGGGCCGAGTAATGTCCAGTTCTTATATTAGAAAATGTAATCCTCGGCCCGGCCCACCCCGTTCCCTTTGAACCTAGGTCCGGTCCGGTCCCTTCAAAATTGGGCCCGGCCCGGCCCGTGCCCAGCCCTAATAGGTCCCATTGGAGAGACGTTCAAAGATGCATCCCTCACCGCTGAAATGATCTGAAGTGAAACACTTTCTAGAATAATACTATGTAAACCCTTTTCAATCACCAATATAAGCCTTTCTTTAGCAGCCAACGCCTCGATTTGGATGGACAAAAAACACAATCAAAGATTCATGTGGCCGCGACATACATTTACCATCTGAATCATGATAGCAATCCCAACTCCACCTAATCTTAGATCTTTGTTCCAAGCCCTATCCATATTTACCTTGAGTTTACTAGACGGAGGGCACGACCACCTTGGGATAACAGATTGAACATTGGTTCGAGTTGGGGTGGCAATCACCTTTATGAAATATTGCCACCAATCTGTGGCCCGTCGCATGATCACATTGGGAATAGGGTGCTACTCAGAACCCCATAATTTGCTATTTCTAGCAGTCCAAATTGCCCAAACAACAATCGAAATGCAACCAAAATTTGATTATTTCATGCTCTTCGACATGTGTAGCGCCCAGTCCTTAATATGACAATTTTGCGAATAAGCAGGATGAAGACCCAAAGGAGAGGCTAGCAAAGTGGCACTTAAGAATGAGGTTTTGAGTTAATTCAGGAGCCGCACCATAAAAAAATGCACAAAGGATCAATGGAAGTCGCTTGTGAACAAGATTTACCACCATAGGAATTATGATTGAAAAATCCTCTATGCCGCCATTTTAAATTTCGGTGGAATTCAGGAATACCAAATCTTATCCCAAAGCTTAATGAAAGGACCACTCAGAGATGAAGAGGATAAGGTAAGAAAAGGAGGAAAAATCCACAAGCAGGTGATGTTATGTTTCCTCTCAACACATCCATTTTGCTCTGGGGTGTGAGGGCAACTGAACTGATGCAAAATACCATGTTGGAGAAGAAATGAACTAAACTGAGAACTTGTAAACTCACCCCTGAATCAGATCATAGAGTCATGATTTTGTTTTCAATCAAATTCTCAACATATGATTTAAAATGCACAAATATGGAGACGACCTCAGATTTGAACTTTAAAGGAAATAGCCAACTATATTTGGTAAACTCATTAACAAACAAAACATAGAATTTATATCCACTAATAGAGGAGATAGGAGCAGGGCCCCAAACATCACAGTGAACAAGTTCTAAACTGTGAGTAGTAATTCTAGTGCTTACAGAAAATGGCAACTTATTATTTTTACCAATTGCACAATCTTGACAAAAGAAAGATACAAATTGTTTTCCAGTGTAAGCAAGCATATTTCTACTTAAAATCTTCCGGAAGATTGCAGAAAAGGAATGTCCAAGCCTCTTATGCCAAAGTTGTATGGAAGCTGGAGTACTAATATTAGCATAGGATGATGGAGAATCTGGAGCACAAGCAGAAGCAGGTGAAGTACCTTGCACATGATAAAAGCCAGAGTTAACTAGCCCTTGAAAAAGCATCCTCCCTGTAGAACGGTCTTTGATTATAGAACCATCAGAATCAAGGCTTAATTGATAGTAATTATCCTTTAAAAATTGATATGCAGAGAGGAGATTAAACTTCATATGAGGAACATGGAGAACATTGTTCAACTTAAATGTTGCAAGTTGGAGTTTTAAGAACAGAAGTACTGGTGTGGTGAATGGGCATACCTTGACCATCACCGATATAAACCTTATTTTCACCATGATAAGGCATAGGAGAATGAATAGCAGAGATATCATTCGTGATATGCGAGGTAGCTCCAGAGTCCAAAATCCAGGTAGGAAAGGTAGATTTAGTAATGGTGTGAGCACACATTGTTGCTAATTTAGTTGGTGGAATTTTGCCCAGCAAACGCATGATTCATGCATTCAAAACAGTCAATTGCTTCATGATCCTGAGAGTGACAAATTTGACAGGGAACTCAGCCACCAGAGTATTGTCGATTTAAGCCTCCTGAAGAACAACTTGGATTATAGGAGTTGCCTTGGAAATTACCAGTCCCACGATAATTGTTGAAACTGCGATTTTTGCCACGATTATTGCCACGATTGTGACCACAATTGCTGCCTCAACAATTCTTAGAAGAATTATAGTTGGAGTATGGAGCAACAAATGCTTGAGGAAAGGCATTAAATTAAGGCATTGGAAGAATCGAAGCCAGAGAGTGTTGAGACTGAGGAACATATGCATGAAAAGGTTCTGTAACAGAAGAAACAACAGATTTCTTCTTCCGACTCATAAAGAGTTCTTTGTTGATCAATAAACATGAAGTTCATTAAGAGTTGCGGAGGAAATTCACAGTATTATAGAGTCAATGAAGAACTCGTACTCATCAGAGAGGCCATTGAGCGTAACAGTAATAAGATCATGATCAGAAACTGGCGTGCTGATAGCCATTAAAGCATCCAAAATACTTTTGATTTGTTGAATGTATTCAGAGATTGAAAGATCACATTTCTTAACTGAGTCAAGGCGAGTGTGAAGTTGGTGAATGTGCGCAACAGAGACTCCACCGAAGCGTTATTCAAGATTGATCCACAATTCGTGAGATGAAGATACACCAATGGTGAAAGCTATGATTTCTTCAGATAAAGTGGAATTTAACCAAATGAGGATGCTTTGATCCTTCTCATACCAAGCTTCAAAGGCATGATTCGGAGCATCGGTGATGTGGCCAGAATTGTCAAGAAGAAATGACGGTGGACACACTTCAGTGTCGTCAAGAATTCTAGTGAGTTTGTAACGGTGAAAAATTGGAGCAAAGAACACCTTCGATATAAGATAATTGTCTCGTTTAAGCTTCGTGGGAACCATACAACTAATGTTTTGGATTGTGATCGAAGAAATAGATGAAATTGGGGAATTAGGGTTAGGGTTCATCAAAGATGAATTTGGGGCAAGAATGTCAGGATTCGCAAGAGAAGAAGCTGAAGATACCATCAGATAGACAGAGAGAAACAGAGATTAAAGATAAAAAAAAAATGGAGAATCGATCAAGAATTGAAGAAAATTGCCAATGAAAGCACGAAGAGAATCAATCGAGAGACGAAGATCGATGAGAATCGCGAAAAGGTGGAGAGGATCACGAAGAGGCGGTTAAGCAAAGGCAGTTGATACCATATGAGATTTATGAAAGATTCTGTTTCATTGAATTAATGAGTCATTACAATTGTGTATATATATACACCTGCTAATCATAATTAGCATCTAATTAAGTATAACTAATTATACTAAGACAACAATTGGTTACACTAAGCAAACAGAAAATTGTTATGATGTTCTGGATTGTGTGTCAATACTTTATATATTCCGTACTTTCAAGACACATCTCGGAATTTAACAAACGAAGAATGAGAGAAATAAAGTGGGGAAACTCTATTTCTCAAGAATAAGAATTAATTCTATTTTCTACTCCTTAATGATAATGGTTTCATGGTTTTAAATAGAACCCACATACTTCTTATTAAAGAGATGTAATTTTTCATCTTTAAGTATACATCATTTGGCAGCCACTTAGTATTACGGTCAAGTGGTATTCCTTTTCACTTGTAAGTGAGAAAGGTCTTAGGTTCGATTCTCGTCAAAAACAAATTTGAATCACATTATTGCTAGCATATTATATGGCTAAGCCCATCTCTCTTTAGTGTAGATAATATCGTTATTAAAAAATATTAAGTAAAGTCATTTAGTACTACGGTCTAGTGGTATTCCTTTTCACTTGCAAGTGAGAGGTTTTAAGTTCGATTCTCGCTAAAGACGAATTTGAACCACAATATTGCTAGCTCATTGTGAAGTTAAGCCCATCCCCTCCACTTAATATGAATAATATTGTTTGTTAAAAAAACAATGTACATCCTTTTTTTTTTTTGGGAAACTAACAATATACATCCTTTGACTAACAGTAAATATACAACGGTCCCTTTCCATTTGGAAAAAGATACATACACTGTTGAATCCAACCAACGGTTACAACCATTTTTCATTCAAATATTAGTTACATATTATAATAATTAATATTATAATATATAATTTTTCAACAACTATAACTTCCATCACGGGGTGTGTAATACTAATATATATCTTTGTCAATGTAAACAACTCTGACGAGGTCCCGGTTGGTTGAATTTGGATCATGGTGGAGGACGTAAACACCATAAAGTCCCGAGCTTTATGCTCGGATTTTGATCAATTGAATTGCTCGAGTTTGATTCCTACAACATTACTGCAATATAAGTTTAATAGATATGATTGACTATTTTATAGAAATCAAACTCACTAATATGTGGAATTTGCACCAACAAAGCATTGAATTATTTATCCTCAATGCACTCCATTACAATTCAATTCTAATTCATAATGTCTAGTCATGGATTGGTTTGGTTTAATTACAAAAAACTAAACTGGACCAATTCAAATATAATTATACTTTCACTTTCATATGTCAACTCAGGTTTAAATCCAATTGAGCCCACCCTTAATAAGTTTGTAACAAAGTGAAATTCAATTAATTTTGGAAAGTGTTATTGGCACTCCAAAAATCTCATTCTAAACTCCTCACTAGTGTATTTTTCTTTCATATTATAGAAAGTTTGGAGTGTAAAATGAGATTTTTGGAGTGCTAATAACAATTCCCTTAATTTTTTTGTTATCTAAAGAACTAGTGGGTTTGCTAATTAGAGCATCTCGCAGTTGGTGCAAGGCAAAGGCAAGGCCCAAAACTTGCCCTCCAACCTAGAATCCATCTATGGTCCAAAATTGCAAGGACAAGTGGTGGGCCAAGCAAAGCCCGCCCAAATGCTCGAGCATCTAAACTCCTACCTTACCCAAACAGGCATGTTGACGTTATGCTGACGCCAACCATTTTTTTTTAATTTTTAATATCAGGTGTGTTTAACACATGTGTGAAAAACGGTAAGTGGTACAAGCTCTACACGGGTGGGCTTCGCTGCATTAGATAAACAGCGGAGCCGAACGTCTCCATGATGTGGCTTGCTGAGAACCTTTGGATTTTCAATGATTAGATGATTTGAAATTGGAAAATACCAAAACAAATATGTCTTTTTTAGGTAGTTTTATTAACACCCCACAATTTTATGAAGACACCTGCATTTTTTTTTTCCAATTGATCTTCCTCTTTTACCTTTATTGGTTGGGAAAAAAAAAAAAGAAATGGCACCAACCAATCCCTTTGCCGATAGTCAACCACCATAGCACCACCCTTGAAATGATCTCAATATTTACAGTTGGTATGTCAAATTAACTAATGCCATCCATTTATTGTGTTGAACTCTGTTTGTTGACTTGGGTTTTGGAATGTAAACAAGTTAATTGATTTGGAAGAATATTGTGGATTGGAGGCGTTTGATTGTTGATGTTCGGTGATAGAAAATTTTATTGCTTGAAGTTTGACAAAGACTTTAAATTGGTTGCTTGGGTTTTGCTTAAAGTTTTGGCTTTTGTATGAAATTGGGAACTTTGTAAAAAATTGAAGACGGGAGAGAGGCTAGAGAAGAGGTGACCAGAGTGGATTGACGACTCCGACGACGGAGGTAATAAGAGGTTGTTGTCCAGTTGGGGTGTTTGTCGCTCTTTCTTTCGTTGTTAGGACCGAGGTGGGGAGGGTACAGAAAAATCAGGGGTAAAATTGGAAATTTGTAGGAATTTTTAAGAATTTTTTGAATGTGGGTGGTTTCGTAAATTTGTGGGGTGTAAATAAAACTACTCTTCCTTTTTTCAGACAAAAAATAAAAGGTTTATTACAAATGGTCCTTAAAATTGACCCTCATTATTAAGATGGTCCTTGCTGAAATTGACTTGCGATATCAAAATGGTCCTTGAAATTGACCCGCGACATCAAAATGGTCTCTGAAATTGAAAATTGATCAATGTAGTCCCGCAAGTAAGTGTCTCAAATCAATGTAGTCATTCCGTTACAATTTTGTCAAAAATTATGTAATGTGCTGATGTAACACATAAATGGATCACACAAGTCTAATTAAATTAAAAAAAATTACATATAGGCTTAATAATTTAATAGTTAATAAAAAAATTGTCAACAAAAAAACCCAGTCCTGCAATCACCTCTGATCCTAGTCCATATTTCTCTACCTCCTTCGCTCTTTATTCTCTGAAAAAAAATTCAATACACACTTCGACACCTTTCACCGAATTGAACCTGGATTCGAGATCACTTTTGGTGACGGCTTTGCCCATTGTTAACGACTTCTGGGACATCACCGTTAACTAGGTGATCAACATCCTCACAACGTTAATCTTGGAAAGCTTGTTTGACGCTTTCCTGGTGGTCCGGTGATGCAAAGAACGACGATGTCTGCCTTGAGATAATAAGGTTATAACCGAGGTGTGTCTATTGTTGGTTGAAAACTATTCCCACACCCCCTCATAGGCCTTGGTTATGCCTTGTGCCTTCGAGAATTTATGGAAGGGATTTCTCTTCGGAGTAGGCCTTACTATAAGAAAAAAAAAATTTCATTGTGCAAAAAGGCATTTAGACAACTTTTTTAATTAATTATTAAACCCACATCAGCACATAACACATTGTTTTACAGAATTGTGACGAAATAGTCATATTGATTTGCGACACCTATTTTCAAGGACTACATTAATTGATTTTCAATTTCAAATATCATATTGATGGTTTTGGTCAATTTTAGGGACCATCTTAATGGTGTGGGTCAATTTCGGGGACCATTTGTGATAAAAACCTGTAAATCTTATGGGGCCTATTTATGTGCCACATCAATATTTAACAGAATTGTGACTGAATGACCATATTGATCTGCGACACCTATTTTTAGAAACTACATTATTTGATTTTTAATTTTAAGAACCATCTTGATAGCGAGGCTCAATTTTAATGACTATTTGTAATAAAAATCCAAAATAAAATAATAAGTTTCTCAAAAAAAAGAAAGAAAAAAGAATTGGGAAAGAAAGAAAAAAACAAAAACAAATGTCTCCAAATCACAACGTGTTGAATTAGTCTCCCGACCATTTGAATCCCATCCTCAAATTTCAATCAAAATTCGTCAACTTTCCGTCGGATCCCAAATGGGGAAATGGAATTCCGATTCCCCAAAATCTTGATTTCAAATTCTTAGGGATTCCTGATTTTTCATGGTTTGATTCATCTGTGGAAAAAGGTCGATCAGGAGAAGCAGCAATGGCGTGGAACGCGTTCAAGTTATGTACGGCTCTGCGCGCCCTCGGCTACGTGATGGTGCTGGTGGTTGTCGCCATAGTCGGGCTCACCTACTACGCCGTCGTTTTGGTCAATTATTTACCTAGCATCCTTAGCGGAGGTGTCAATTTCGTCATTGCCTTCCCTCTCTTGATCTTGTTCCATTTTCTGGTAATTCCCGTTTCCCCCTAAATTTTTATCTATTTTAATCAATTTTCATTCTTAATTTAATTTAATTTACCTAGAAATTATGAATATGCATAACTTCATATATGAATGCGTGATATGTAAGAATTGGTGAGAGTTTTGTATATTAAGCTAGAAGGTTTTGCTTTATGTTTGGATTATTTGATAAAAAAAACAGGACGACCCCAAGCCAACAGAGCTCCTCGCTTTGCAAGGGTTGGGAGGACGTCTATCGTAAGCAGTCTTATCCTTGCTTTGCAAAAAAGTTGTTCCAACGAAGAACGACCTTTCTGTTGCGCCAACCTTTCTATTGGACTATTTGATAAGGGGAAAAAATGGAGCAATGAAAACATAGTAAAATGCTTTGAAATTTGCTATTTATGTGTTGGAATCAAAGAGAGCAATTGGGTAGTAAAGCTAGTGACTTGAGTTTTCTACTTTACAAGCTGGGAAAGTGACATATTTTGTGTTTGACGCTTCTCAGAGATTTTCTTAACTACTTCAGATTAAGGGAAACGTTATTGGTAGAGGATTGAAGATTGCCTTCGTGCATATAGTGTTCTCATCCATATGAGTGTAGTAAATTTCTTTGGCCGCAACAATTTAAATGTGACACATTTTAATGGGAAGTTGGAAAAAGGAATTTTAATTCGAGGTTTTGAAGATTTAGTTCCTTTTTTGGTTTTTTGAATTTTTCCGATTTTGAACGCTTAAGTTGAGAATGGTGATAAATTCAACTTTGCAAATTGGAAAGTATTAAGTTTGGGAAAGTTAATTTGGTTATGTAGTTGGTGATGCTGTTGTGGAGCTACTTTAATGTTGTTTTGACGGATCCTGGGCGCGTTCCACCAAATTGGAGGCCTGCAATCGATGAGGAGACAGGTGATGAAGCCCCATTGGTGGGATCAGACCAATCCACCATGGTCAGTGATCCAGCAAATCAAAAAATACGGTTTTGTCGGAAGTGCAACCACTATAAACCACCTCGTTGCCATCATTGTTCTGTTTGTGAGTACTTTTATTCCAGTTGCCTCTTTTGAAAATGTATATCTGGTGTTGGACAAAGAATGAAAGGTTCATTCTTTCCATTTATGTGTTTGTTTTAGGTGGGAGGTGTATATTGAAAATGGACCATCATTGTGTTTGGGTGGTCAACTGTGTTGGTGCACTGAATTACAAGTACTTCCTTCTCTTCTTGGTATGTTACTGCACTATGTTTGTTTAAATCTCTTGAGAGGCACAATTTACTTACTGACAAGATAAGCAGTAACTACTTGAATTAAATGAGAAATTATTTGATGTATGACTTTGTATTTGTATCTTTATTACTTTATTGCAGTTTTACACATTTCTTGAGACAACTCTTGTCACCTTATCATTATTCAAGTATTTTATGGCATTTTTTACTGAAGAGGAGATACCGGGAACATTGGGCACTGTTGCAGCTAGTTTTATCACATTTGGTAAGTTTTTAGATGATCAATTTTCTGAATTATTTTCCAATTTGACATCATCCGTATTTTCTCATATTTGCGATTGCCATTTTCAGTTTTGAACTTCGCATTTGCTTTGAGTGTTTTTGGCTTCATGATCATGCACCTATCATTGGTGGCGTCCAATACCACCACTATTGAGGTGATGGCTTTTATTATACTGAATGTGATTCTATGGCTTATTCTAGTATTTCTTATATGAGATTCTTGATTTCATCAGGCGTACGAGAAGAAAGCCACTACTAAATGGCAGTATGACCTTGGTCGGAAGAAAAACTTTGAACAGGTTTGATTGTTTGTTCTGTCTTTTTTGTTTTTTTTGTTTTGTTTTTGTTTTTTTTTTTTTTGGTGGTTGCTGTGTGTGTGTTTAATTTATATTCTAACCAATACTATGAATTCTTAAATTGATTCTTTTGCTAGATTCTTTGCCTTTGCCTTTGCCTTACCAATACCATAAATTCTCTGTCTTTTATGTATGACCCTTCTAATTAATGTCAAACCATTAATCTTTGATCAGCTGTAACGTCTTATGTGCCTGAGAGTGAGATACACCACCTTATAACATATATTACCTTATTACTGACATGCAATTCCATACGTTCCTTCTGTAATCAGTTGCAGCACGCACTCACTTGCATATTTTATTAAAAGCAACAGCATTTGCGGGAAAACTAACCAAACTTGTACAGCATTTTGGTAATGCAATATCTGAATCCGGTTTACGTCCATGAGGATGGCCTCCCCCACCCCCTTTTTGTAGGTGTTATTCTATGATCCTCAACAAAACGAAATTACCAGCTTGAAATTAGATCAATTTTGCAAATCCAACCCCCACAATTGACTTCAAAACCCCCATAAATGATCAGAACTGAAAGTTATACTTTGCCTGTAGAGGATAAACAGTGCTGATTTTTCCCCCAAGTTTGTGAAGAATATGTTAGAAAGTTGTACCAAAACCTAACTGAACTAGTTGTCTGATTTGCAGAAGTATACGCTGTTGTATGTAATGTTGAATTTACCATTATTTTGTTAGGTGTTTGGGACGGATAAGTGGTACTGGTTCATCCCTGCATATTCGGAGGAGGATTTAAGACGGATACCAGCTCTCCAGGGTATTGATTATCCAACAAGGCCCGAGTTGAATGCACTTCAGCCATTATAAGTACTCATGGTAGCGAAGGGACAATGTTGCAGTTCTCTCCTCTTATGCACACGTATAAGGGAAGCTGAAATTTGTGTTTCTTTCGTACAAGGCTCTTTGCTCGTCAACACTGCATTGACCTGCATGCACAGGCAGCAGCTCAGATAATACTTTTGCTTGGCAGACATCATGGCTGGAAGTGAATTGAGGACTGGCTCAATTGGCGAATTTACGCGCATAGATTCTTTGGTCGATACAATTTATATAGTGATGTAATGTGTGATTTCCACGAGGAACGTGAGCATTTTTTCATACAACTTGTTCCGTTCCTAATGTTGTGTGCAGGCTTGTTGAATTGATCCTGTGAATATCTCCACCTTGTACCAATTTCTCCTTAATCTCTTGGATTACAGAAAAGTGCAGCATCTAGATTGTCGTTTGAGTTGTGGATGAGATTTCGGATTTTACTGTTTCTTTGTGTCTAATTGAAAAATGGCTCTGCTTTGGGGGGACTGGATGAGAGAGAGAGAGAGAGAGAGAGAGAGAGAGAGAGAGGAGGAATGACTGAGTTAAACTTGCTTGCGCCACATAAGTTATTCTAACATTTATTTGACAGAATAGAAATAAGCATGATACTTCTTGAGAAAGAAACAAAAAACAAAAAAAAGAAAAAAAAAGAGTTTTATAGGGCAAAGTAAGAGCAAGTTCAAATTTCGGACGGACTGACGTAGATAAGCCTATTATCAATAAAATGGGCACTTATTATGCTTCATATTATCAATTTACCCATACATGCTCCCTGTCCAATGGTTAGTTTGTATGCACATATGACACTGTTAAATCTATCAAATACCCAGGGAAACTATGCCGCCTCAAAGCACTTTTTAGCAAGGTATCTTCAAAGGTAGGAGAAATTTTTAATTTTTAAGTTATGCAACTGGTGGAAATTTTTATGCAACTGGAAATTTTTAAGTTAGTAACGGAAGCACGGATGATACATTACGTGTTTTTATGCAACTGGTGGAAATTTTTAATTTTTAAGTTATTAACCTTTTAACACACATAACTCACCATTTATATAAGGACAATGTGGTGTACCATCTCGTGTGATGGTCACACTGAAAAATCTATGCGGATGGGAACTCATACCCACACATACCTCTTTTGTTATATAATTTTTTTTATTTTTTATGATTATTGGACTGAACAAATCAAATGAAAACAACATATTTATCAAATTCACACAAAAATGTGTAAAAGAGAAAAAAAATGTGTGGTTATCATTTTGCCAAAAGTAAACCTACTTACACAAATTTATAGAATTCACACTTTTAGTTGAAAGAAAGTCATTGATTTTTTTTTTTTTTTGGCCTAATTGGATTATTAGTCCCCGTAGTGATAGGGTAATTGGAAGATAGCTTTTGCGGTAAAAAAGAAAAACTAGGATATAAGCTCCTATGATGAAGTCTGTTAGGATTTATGCACAAAATTAAAAATTCCGTCAACTTTCTGTTAATTGTTAGCATGTGAGCCACACATATTAGGCTAAAATGGAATTCTTCGCTAATTGTTAGCACGTGGGGCTAGCTCGCATACTAATAATTAACAGAAAATTGACAGAATTTTTAATTTTGGGCATAAATATTCCTAACAGACTTTACCACAAGAGCTTAAAGTCTAATTTTTTAAGGATTTTTGCTATCTTTTAACTACTTTATCACCACGGAAACTATTAATTCAACTAAGCTTTTTTTTTTTTAATAAAAAACACGATATTTTAATAAATAAGCTATAAGCGTGCAGGACGTCTGCATATTAAGCAATAAACTCGTACGAAAAAAACTTCAGAACATTTAATCAAGACCCAAAGTGAAGCTTATACAACCAAATCTTGATATCATGAGTGGTTTGGAGTGAATTATTCTGTATAATCAATGGATATAATAAAAAGGAAAAAGTCACTTAGGTATTCTTCCCCACTTATTAGGTTTTACGTTCGATTATCGTCAAAAGTAAAATTATTATTAGCCTATTATGAGGCTAAACCTACCACTTAGCTTTTGGTGCATCGTTTGTTAAAAAAAAAACATAAAAAAAAAGGAAAAAGGAAATGTGAAAAAGAAAACAATGGGCCTGGGCCGCCTGGCCCAAAAGAACAAAAGAGAGAACTTTTTGGGCAGATCACGTAACATTGGCGGCAACACTTGTACGGTGACGTTTGGTGACAATACTAGAACCTTCCAGCACATCGATTGAATTCTCTGCGTCTCTCTTCCGCCATTGGAGTCGGTTGAGCTAGCGCATCAAAACCCAATCAACACAGAGGCACCTGGAAACCCCTTTCATCGAAGCATTTGCTACTGAGCCGATTAGGGTTTTCTGCGGTTCCGATTCAATTTCCTCCGATTTCTACTTCCTTTCCGACGAGGTACTCATTTCTTAACATTTTTTTTTATTGCAGAAAAGCAATTCACATGGAAAAAATAAAAAATAAAAATAATCATCCTCTATGATTTAATTGCGATCATTGCTTAGTTTGATGATCAGTGAATTAATACGTGATTTGGTGTAAATTGCGATCATTTTCCTGTTGAATTCTGACACGATTTAGGGCTTTACTTTTCGATTTGTATAGCAAAGAAGTTTCTAGATTTAGGGTTCATGTTGCTCGTAGGGAAATGCTTATAGCTTGCTTTACAAAATTATCTTGATTAATCAAATGAATTTCAAATTTTGGTGACACTGGATTGTGGAAAACACTTCATCCACTGCATGTGTTAAAGTTAGGGGTTGCCCAATTTTTTTTTTTCTTCAGGGATTATAGTAGCTAGAAAATGCAGAGAGGCAGAGGTGGACCAGGTGGGAGGGGTTCTTTCTCCGACTTCAATGACCCGTTTTCCGGTTTTGGGGGCTTTGGGGGATTAGGGGGTCAGAGGAGTTTGATTTCTGACTTTTTTGGAGGAAGGGATCCGTTTGATGACCCGTTCTTCACTCGCCCATTTGGAGGTATGTCCCCGTTTGGAGGTATGTCTCCATTTGGAGGTATGTCTCCTTTTGGAGGTATGCCCCCATTTGGAGGGATGTTGGAGTCGAGTGTTTTTGGTCCCAGTGGTGCCAATTTTCCGGATATGCAGCCAAATCGGTTTATTGAGCATCAGGCTCCAGAGCCCAAGAGATCACGGGGCCCTATCATTGAGGAGATAAACTCTGATAATGAAGACGAAGATGCTAACAATGAGAAAAAGGAAAATCCTCGAAAGCGCAGTGGACTGAGCAATGAACCTTACGTTGAGGATCCTGATGATGAAGTTGAAGGTAGATTGTTTTATTTAGTTTATTGCTATTGGACCTTGGTAATTGTTGAATGTCTTTTTTGAGTCCAAAATATTTAGGGCTACTTTTTCCCCTTTGGTGCAGAGAGGAGCAGCAAGCAATTGCAGCATAGGGACAGCTACAGCCAGTCTAATTCTATGCAAGCGCAGCCTCAAGCTCACAGCTACACGTTTCAGAGCTCCACCGTCACTTGTGGTGGTGCTAATGGCACATATTATACATCCTCCAAGACAAGGAGGATGGGGAGTGATGGGGTAAGTAGTTGTGAAAGATTCATGGCGTTCCTTTTTTAGCCTCGTAGTTCTTTTGCTCATTTCCGCTTTTTGTGTGGGTAGCTGGCTTTTGAAGAAAGCAAGGAAGCTGATAGTACTTCTAGGCAAGCAACTCACAGGGTATCAAGAGGGCTCCACAATAAGGTGTTGTATGATGACATGTGGATACTTATGCTGATGTCTCTTTTGCCTTTTCAATTCGAATCTTTGGTCATCAATTTCATGACGTCCAGTAGGACACTTACAGTGAGGATTCTTCTTTTAGGGCCATTCAGTTACGAGGAAGCTCAAAACAGATGGTAAGGTGGATACAATGCAGACCTTGCACAATCTTAATGAAGGTATGTGGACCTTATACACGATGCCATGTTTGTGCAACAAGGTTCTTATGAAATTGTTTAAGTATAGAGAGACTAACTTGGAGTATCTGATTGGTTCAATAATAGATGAGCTTTCCGGGTTTGAAGATGCATGGAAAGGAACTGCTAAGAAACATTTTCCTGGATTGGCTGATAAATTTGGTGGTTATGAAAATATAGGTGAGTTTATATTGTTTACTAATCTGAAATCATGCATTCAGCAATGGTCAAATATCATTTTTGCGTTTTGATGTTGGCCATATGTTCTGGGTACAAAACTGGGGAACATATTCGGCGTATGAATACTTGCTAATTTCTACTGCTTTACTTGATTAAGCTGTTTGTTTACTGAGTATACCACTAAGTGGGTGAGAAAGAATTCCTGGATGAATTCCTGTAAAGTTCTTACCGCTTTCTAGTGCCTGTTTGTATATTATTTTCTGTCCCTTTTCAAGAGGTTTTGAGAGTTGCTTGCTTTGTCTCGGTAGTTTGCGTTAGCAACCTGGAATATATTCAGGGATAACGAGTTGTAATTGTGCAAGTGCTACAGGTGCATACTAGTCCATGACCCTATTTGCATATGTTGCTCGTCTGTTCCCTTTTTATGAGGGGAGCTATTGTATGATTTAGTTGAATGGAGGCCAAGGTTAAAAATGAAAAATTATGAACTCTTATTATTGTCACGAACCAACTGGGCCCCGATGTTTTTTTTCATTTTAACCCTTTATGGTTTTTTGTTTGTTTCTAGGAGCCGGCAGCAGCGGAAATGGGCAGGCCGGTCGGGAAGGTTGGGCGCTTCCATCCAATGAGCGTGTACAGAACCCCGGCAATATGATTCAAGATGCTAGAGACAAGGCAGGAGGATCTTCTCACTCAAACCAGTCTGGTAGTAGGATGAGAGCAGATGTTAAGGACAAGAGTGGCTATTCCCGTGGGAGAGGAAGAGCGTAGATTCGAGCTAGCACAATGAGAGCCTAATATGCCATCGGTCCCATTGGTCTCGTGCTTTACTGCATAATAGCGTAGTGTTTTGTTGCATGTTGTGGTCATGGCCGAAGAACATCGGGTGTTGGTAGCGTGCATTTGTATACGGTTGAGTTTTAATTGATGCTATGTGAGATGGATATGGTTATGTAGTCTTAATCGAATCTTCTCTGATACCCTTGAATCTTTGATTAAGGGGGTTCCTTAGTTCATTGATAATGGAGAATAAACATTCACGGAGTTCCTGCTTTTGGAAAATTAATTTTATTCTTCGTTTCGATGTGTATTTTGATGGATGGCAAATTAATTAATTGGATGATATTTAGGTGCTCGCTAGTTTGTATGAAATTTGACGTGTGTATCAATCAAAATGGTCCTTCTGAATCGGTTAATTTGGTACCTAAAAATGAGTCCGTCTAATAAATTTGGCCCTTCCGTTGTCTTTCCGTTAAATTTTCTGGTAGCGTGTTACGTGGCGCATGACAGGGTGCTACATATCCAATTTTCGCCAAAGAATTTAAAAACGAAAACTAACAAAAGCAAGAATACAAATAAGGAACAATTACATAAAATGAAATAATGGTGAGCATAGTAGGGCGACGAACACGGATTTCCAATAGCGAGCAGGGAAAAGCCTTTTTTGGGAGTCCAAGTGTGCCGCCCCTTATGCCATCCTCAACTGAAAGGTGGTTAAAGGGTTATGTTTAGCCTTATAGTTCTACAAGAAATTATTTTTGAATGAACAGTGCTAGACCATATTTTATATCATCTTCAACCAAGGGGTACAAAGGCTCATAGGCTAAAACAAAGCCCGTTTGACTAAAAACCTATCTCCAACCAAAGGGGGCTATTTTTTAGCCCCTTCCATAATTTATTATTTTAATTGAATTAATATGGTTAATTAAATTAAAATATCATATTAAAATAAAGTTTTCAGACATATTTTGAGTGCTACTTGTCGCTAAATGAATAAGCCTCCGGATTTCTTATCTTTATATAATGAAAATGATGTGAAATATTGGTGAATAATTGAAATAAAATGAGGTAAGATAATATGAAATAGTGAAAAGGAGGTGAGAAATGGTGTAGGAATGACTTAGGTATTTATAGGCAAAAAAAATTAGAATTTTTTTTAATAAAAAAATTTGTCTAAAAATAAAATAAAATTCAAATCCAACAGTAATCTGACGTTATAACGTCAACTAGTATGGGTTTGGGCTGGTGCAAACGGGCTGGTTGGCTGGCTCCTTTTGGCCAGCCCGCTGGCCTGGTGTATGAAATATGGCCTGGTAGGGTCCACAAGCCCTTTGACCTAACTCTCAATTGGAGACGGTTTTCGTGTCAAAGCGAGTTATATTTTGGTCTATGGCCCTTTGGCCGGGCAGTTGGAGATGGCCTTACTGCCCAATTCATACATCCAAATTATAAGATTTCTTTATCTCAGAAAGGGACACAATTTATCCATGTGACATGTGATGTCATAGTTGTTTTCCAATTGCTTTTGCATTTACAATTTCACTCCTCTATAATTAAAAAATGAGCCTTTATCTCCTTATTTGTACCGTTTCTTTCTTTCTCCTCCTTTTATCTCTCTCTCTCTCTCTTCCATCTCCTTCCCATTTGTCTCTCTCATTCTCTCTCTCTCCTCCTCCTTCGTTCTTCCCTCTCCTATTTCTTCTTCATACTTCTCTCTCTCTCTCCTCCATTTTTTCTTCATATTGTTTTCTAGATTTACGCGTGTTTTTTTTTTCTCTAAGAACGATTGAGATTTTTTATTTTTAATTTTAGTATTTTTGAAGGGATTTAGTTTTGAGGTTTTTATTGATTTGGATGCACGGATTCTGAAATGATCTTGCAAAAGTGCAGGAATTTTGAAACTAATATTGTATAAATGAAGGAATTTTGAAATTGACCTTACAGAAGTTCTAAGAAATTTGAAACTGATCTTGCATGACACATCCCAACCGGAGTCGAGGCATGCTGGCCGACACCCAAAGGTGATGTAACCAAAAAGGAAAGTGAAGCATAAAAGTATGGATAAATTTAAACCAAAGCTAACATTTATTTAATCTAAAGTAGAGAGTGGGCAATAGTGGGAAGAACCCATAAAACATAAGTGTTCATATTATAGATGACAGTACGACATAAATAGAGCAGTCGAATCTAGTTAAGGTACTTATTACACCACCAGAAATAAACTCCTACATTTATTTATGGAAATGTCAGAACTGCCAGAGATCCCTCGTACGCCACAGGGAATTCAGCTAAGTCCTGGAGGGGCGAAAAACATAAGGGTGAGTGGGCAAAAACAAAGGTTTAGAAAAAAACACATTTGTTTTCTGAACATACTAACCCCTCGCCGTAAAACATGTACAATTTTCGAAAAATCATACTACATATAAGTATGAAATCAAATGTAAATCAACAATAATTCCATAAATACGCCAATCATAATAACTCAACTGTAGCATAAGAAAAATCATGTGCTTATCAATCTATGCTAACACATGAGTTCATGCAAAGGGAATTTGACATGAACATGACTGGGTGTAATCATGTAAAGACTGGCGCTAGGCGCATCACATACGAGTCCTAGTTACCTATTGCAACCTAGGACAAGACTGGCACCTACAATGGATCCAAGGTGAGTGTGCGGTGCGATGTGAACATACACGTGAAGCCTGGCCTTGGCTTAGGCGAGTACAACACCAGTGCAAGCATGCATGATGAGCAAGTATAATGTATGTGAACATGCCATGATAATATATAAATCTCAACGTCATAATAGCATTTTTAAAATTAAATAAATCATGGCATATCAACATAATATAAATCCAAAAGTATTTGTGAAAACTAGAAAGCTTTATAATACACACACACACACAAATGCCCACTCACTAATACGTAGTCGGATCGTAGCCTCTTAGCCTTGTTTGTCCACGTACCTCCTCAGGGTAATTCTCTCCTATATGAGAAACAACTATACTAATTAATTAATTAGGACATACACTAAAAGGCTAGGAAAATTCCCCATAGTTTGCTCAAATGGAGGATTTAAATATACGAAAATATTCTACACGACGTCACGGACCCGTACACAACAACCACTCATCGCCACGAGGCCGGATGCGCCACTAGCTCATGGCCACACGTTCACCCATGCGCAGGCCACGCGCCTGCATGCGCTGGCAGATTCCCAAGGAATATTCTGTCAGATTTGACGGAATATTCCGTTAAGTCTAACAGCGTTACCTAACGGTGTCAGAATATTTTGTTAACTTTAACGAAATATTCTCCTTCTTCTCTGATTGTCCTCCACCATCTAGTTCATCGGGTTTCTAGAAAATTTTTTAAACTTCATATCTTTTTCATTTCTCAACCATTTTTTATGTACTTTATAAGGAAATGAAGATTTTGAAGAGTATAACAAGTCTATACCCTTTGGAAGTCCAAAAAGTGGACAAAAATTGACTGAAATTAACTCAAAGCTCTCAGACCTATTTTCAACACCTTGAAACCTCATGTTTCGACGTTGCCTTAGCTTCAAACTTGAACTAGAGACCTTGAGGAGTTGTGTGGATGCTTCCTAGTCTTCCAAAATCTTGTAACACGAACGGGAAGATCATCGAGGAACCTACACCCGAGTCGAAGCTCCAAGTTGCTTCGAGTTGGAAGCTTAAAACTCGTCCAGTCTAATATTGGTTCATACGGATGGACTCTTTGTGATGAGAGGAATACGATGGTGGTAGTTTGAAGTTCGATCTGTGAAGTTTGATGATGATGTATGGTTGTTGCATAGAGGAGAGAGCTACGGTATGAAAATAGAGAAGAAGAAGAGAGAGAGAGAATGAGTCTGATTGGATAGAAAGAAAAGAGATGTCTAATTGGGTGAAAAAGTGTGGGAAATGAAATAATTGGTGGTGAGGTATGGGTCACGGGACGAGTTTTAAAATGTAAAGAAGCTTGTACAATTTGAAAGCACACAAAATCTAATGCACCTTATAAAAAATAGTATTTCTACCACTAAATTATTAGCACACACATTTACAATTCTATCGGTTGTTAACGCACTTTAACTAAACGTAACTTCTTTGTTACAAATCCGATTCGGGTCTAACTTGCGCTCACGCATTCGTAACAACGAGTAATATTTAATTACGATAATAGGAAAAATAAATTAAAAGCTGAATAACTACGTGCACGTCAGGTTTCACTTTGCCAATAAAGGCATAAACGTTATTTTACAAATTCGTGAAGGAAATTACATGGAAAATTAGGGACGGGTCGTCACATTCCAAAAGTGCATGAATTTTGAAACTAATCTTGCAGATATGCAAAAAATAATTTTTACGGATCCAAAATCAATTTGAAGTTTTTATAGATGATATCAGCTTATAGTTTTAGTTTTGTTAAGTAACAAGTCTATTGAGGACATGGCTGAAATTTTAAAAGTTTGGTTTGCTTGTTTTTGGGCTAGGTTTGTTGGGGTTTGAGCTTTTGCCTCTCATTAAAATAATTCAAAATTAGTGGAGTTTTATGAAATGTATTTTGTAATTTTTTTTCTCTCCATAGGTAAAGCTCCCTAAAAATAAATAAAAAACAAAAAACAAACCAAGAAAAACATATCTTCTCCAAGGAATTACGGTGCTACACATGCACTCTCTCAATCTCTCTCCATAAGCTCATACGTCCACCTGAGTACCGAGTCTAGGTTTTCATCTTCGTCGTATGTCGAAAGACATCGTGAACCGCCACGCCATGCCAACAGCAACACCCAATGACTAAGCCAGTCAAAAGCACCAACAAGCCACGCCCCAGCGCACAATATCTCTATATTTCTCCCTCACTGCTCTCTCTCTCTGATCTGGCGATGGCCCAGTCGGTGCTTTCACTTCCTAGACGGCCGAAGCTCAAATGCTCAAGTTCAATCCATCGTCGATAAAGCTGAGCCCAATCTCCAAGCTGATGAATTTGAGATACCAAGCTTGTTACCTATCTGTTGTTTGGTCACAGGGAACATCTAAATGCCTTATGTGATACTCCAGTGTTTACCAAATGTTGGGAAATCAAAAAGTTGGTTGGACTTACACGAATTTTGAAATACAACTCCAAATTTTGGAGAAATTGAATTCCCTATATTTGGGTGGCACTAGGGGAATCAGAATAAATCTTTCCTTCCCACTCTCACTTATTTCTAAAATTTCAAGATTGCACCTCGCTTTGGCACAACACCACCAACCGTTATGCAGTTTAATATTAAATTTAATAACGATTAAAATTAAATTTCATGTGTTTAATATTTGGTGAACAGAGGCATTTAACATTTTTTTTTCCTATTAATTAGTATATAAAATTTAACCAAAAAATTAGTGTATAAAATAATTATCTCCATTAAGGGCATTTTAGTAATTATATTGATTTCTATTCTGATTCAGATGAATTAGTAAACAATTTATATGGAATCTATTCCAATCCTGTTCCAATTCCAAAAGGTTTTAATAAACAACTTCAAGATAAATTCAATTATGACACTTTTCCATTTCAACTTCTCATTAATTAATTCCTTGCATTTTGATTACGAATTAGTAAATGAACCACTATTTGATTGTAATTGCTCATTGGCTTGATCCTCCTAGGTGGGAGATGAAGACGACGATTTTGTTTTATTTATTTAAAATCTTTTATTTCTTTTTTCTATTTAAGTTTTATTAGTTTTAGTTTTTAACTCTTTTAAATTTTTTTTATAGTTATTCTATGTGGGACCGTATTATTGGATATGAGGGACCCTCTAGTGTAACATCCCATCCCAAATTTCATTTTAACGTACATGGGAAATTACGATTTTACCCCTAATCTATTCGTTTACGAGTATATTTGTGTTGTGTGGGTGGTGGGACCACACACAATCATACATTTTCTTTTCTTCCCGGGATTCCCTCCCTCATTCCCTCACTCTGTCCCTTCTCTCTTCTCTCAGTCTCTCTCTCTCTCTCTTCCTCCCCGAGTTCACCTTCTTCTTCTTCTTCCTCTACACACGGACACACATACAAACCTAATCAAATCTTCACCAAACAAGAAACCAAGACCACCATCGTGTTCGTGGAGCTGAGAGGAGTTCAGAGGTGCCATTTTCAGGTAAGGATATCGTTGTTTTCACGTCGTTTCAACGAGGTCCGATTTGAACACTGTTCATGCAAACCTAAACTAGCTTGTTTTTGGAATTTCTAAGCTTGTAGATGTGTTTGTGAGGTCCCAAGGAGCCTCGGAGTGGTTCGTTGGGTGAATTTGGACGTTGGGAAGGCTAGGTTCGAAGTTGGCCGAACTTGGATCGTTGTTGCAGGTGAGATTCTTTAATTTTTAGGCCTTAAAACTAGTCTAACGTTGTTCTACTAGTTCTAAGCTTCATTTTGGTATAAAGAACGTGAAATTTGGTTGAAAAACGAGTGAGAAAACAAAGTTGGAAAATTTCCCAGTTTTCCGGCCACCGGCGCCGGCGAAGGCTCGCCGGAGAAGACAGGGGAATATTCCGTTAAGTCTAACGGAATATTCCTAACGGCAGTGGACGGAATCTGGTTAGATTTGACGGAATATTCCGTCAGTTAACGGAATATTCCTGACGGCGTCAGTTGACGCCGTCAGTGTGCAGTGCACGTGGGCCGCGCGTAGGGCCGTACCTGTGACGGCGCGTGGGGGCGCGTGCGTGGTCCAAAAATTTTTCTAAAAATATGTGTGTGATCCTGGGGTTGTGTAGATCACATTGGTATATTCAATTGTCCAATTTGAGCAATGTATGAGAAGTTATTACGAGAAGTTGCTTAGGTGCTTTTAAATTAACGTTTTCGTAACTTTGTCGCGTATAGGTGATTCGTTTTCCGAAGACGAGCGTACACACTCGAGGCAAGGGGGCTACGACCCTTCTAATTATCAGTGAGTGGGCTTTTGTTTTCCGTATATACCTATATACCTCTAAATTCCCAGAAATAGAATAGAAAAGGTTATATGTTTTATGCCATGCATCATTTGAATATTGTTTATGCATCATCACGTGCATTGGTAATTAGCATACATATATATTACGCCCAGCTTGTCGTACAGACCACGTTAGGTGGTTCCGACTCGTGTGCAGATTCAGTGATTGAGTTGAGCGTGGAGCTCTAGGTGCAGCGGTACATGTCACGTTAGGTGACTCCCGGCTGCCAGATTATATATTGTGATGTGAATTACGCTTGAGCATTCATATTTGATTATGAGATTCTGAATGGCATATTATGGAGCATGAATGGCATATTGTGGAGCATGATTGGCATACCTATACATACGTATATATGTTCATTTTCTGGGAAGTATACAGGTTTTACGGCGAGGGGTTAGAATGTGTTTTGCTAAAGAGTTTTCAAAGAACTTTGTTTTTGCCCACTCACGCTTTTGTTTTTGCGCCCCTCCAGGTTCTAGTGGTCTAGCAAGTGCGGTGGTTTATCCCAGAGGGCGTCCCGGCATTTCTGACAGACATTCACCATTGTAGGGTCACCTTCGGGTGTAAATATGTCGTATCTTTTCCTTTTGGACTGTTGTAGACTTGCTCTGAATTGTGTCTCACATACACTAGTACTTTGTATGATGTTAGGTTTTTAATTATTAGTACTTTTATATTACCTTCTTATTAGCTTCCGCACGCGCACATGGCTACGTCACCTTCGTGTGACGGCCAGCATGCCCTGATCTCGGTCGGGGTGTGTCATCTAGCGTGTTACATCTGTACATTACAAATTTTATTTATTTATTTTTGTCAAAAGTACACAACAAAAAATTTAATGAAAAGACAAATAAGCGACCATGTCAAGACTCATTTTTAAGAATCAAATTAATTAATTGAAAATTTCAATGAACATTTTGGTTCATATGTCTGTTCAACTTTAGAAACCAATTGTGATAAAAACCATTATTTACTTTTTACTATTTTATGTAATTTTACTTTTTTTTTTTATTAGTCGACAAAATCACGCCTATCAATTTTTATCACTTATTTTAGATCAATTTTGATTTTTTTTTTTGTGGTTTCATGGGCTTTTTAGCCCAAATATTTTTTCTGCATCCCATAAAGATGCCAAATTTCAAATATAATATTCAAATTCGACAACTTATGTGGCATTTTAACATTTTCAAGATTTTGCTCTTCAATGATATGTAAAATTAAAGTATTATTTTATTAATAAACTATTATAATAAATATTTTAAAACAGAAAGATAATAATAAAATTAATAAAATGTATCTAATAATCAAATAAAAAAAGATTTGAAGCTGTGGTTGATTTTGGCAAGATAGGTGAGGGCTGCCCATACATGTCATGTCATGCTGCATCAAATTTGGTTTTTCAATTGGAAAACATTGTTGCTATCTTTTTTTTATTTTTCGTATTTGCTTGAGCATTTTGACATATTCTTTAAAGATACCATAATAATAAAGATACGATTTCGACCATAAGTGCATAGTTGTGTGAACCAGCCACTAAATTAATTGAGGAGAAGCTCCTCCTCAATCACGAGGAGCCAAATCTTTCTCTGATAAAGAAAAAGGGAAACAAAAAAGGGTGACCAGAAAAAAAGAAGAGAATAAAACTGATAATTTAAAATTTAAACGGTTTTAGGGCTTTTCTCAAGCTGGGAAAATGGCGGTTCTGAGAACCACAACGAACATGATCCTCAGGCACGTCTTCCGACCATCCTTGTCATTTCCTTCATCAATCCCTACGATTGTACTCCGCTCCTCCAATGGAGGAACCGGAATCGGAATCGGAATCGGCCGTGTCCGTTGCGCCGCGTCGGACTCCGGCGGCAGCGGGAACAAGGTGTCGGCTCGGCTCTCGCAGGTCAACCAGCTCCTGCAAGCGGCCGAGGAGCGAGCTCTCTCCGCTGACAAAAATCCCCCTCCTAAAATCACGCTAGGTCACTGCCGCTACTCCAATTATGTTTCTATTGATTACTGAATATTTCTGTCTGTTTCGGTGGATTTTCTACTTCTGGTTATCGAAAAACTTGTCTAATTGCTTAATTTGCAGCTTAATATTATGATTATTATTTCGTAATTAATTTATTGCTTCGTGTAATTAGACAGAAAATGATAGAAATTAGTGTAAATTGATGGTTTTTTCATTCTCTATTTTGTGTTTAAAGTGGTACAAATTATTTATTAATCGGACTAACGTCGAGGATTCTATCCATTCGACTTGCTATGAGAAATCTAATACTTCCAATTGATTTAATCATTCAATTATGTACTACTTACCATTCTATGAATTTGCATACGTTGCCCAGCGAACATGAATTATAGCAACCAAGACTTACTTAACTAGAACAACTCTTGTTATCATTTGCCAACAGCCGGGGGCGGTTGATTGAATGTTTTACCGCAATGTTTTAGTGTTTACGTTAAACATTCTTCTATTTGATCATTTGTTTTTTTTCTTTCTTTTATGCATGTGTGAAGACCATGTAACTGTTAGTTTTGCCAGAAGTGGAGGGCCTGGAGGGCAGAATGTTAACAAAGGTCTGTGAACGTCTTTGTTTTTGTCCATGGATTGGAGTTTTGTTTTGTTTTCTTTCGGTATTATCCAAGTGTTACTTTTGTTCTGCTATCAATTGCACAGTGAACACCAAGGTGGACATGCGCTTCAATGTAGAAAAGGCGTATTGGCTAAGTGAATGGGTCAGGGAGAGGATTTTGCAAATGGTATGTGGCTGTGAATCCTAATTTCCACGACTTGTGTTCTTACTGTTAAGAAAAATAAGAACGTCTTTGTTAGACGGAGGGCAGTATTGATCATTATTATTCCAGTCACTGAAGTAAGATATGCTCAGAAGTCAGAACGCATAAGAGTGGTGGATTTTACTTATATGCATGTAATACATAGGAGTAGGAGGGGTTTTAGATGAGGGAATCCTTGCATGAGAATTTTGAAATGGAAATGAGAAAGAGCTCATATGGTAGTCCCTGCATAATGCCTACCGATATCTCATTGATTTTACTGGACAGTTGTGTAACTTTAGAATATTTTGGTGTCCTCAAACTCTTTTGACGTTGGCATGTTTACTCATATTGCACCCAACGATGCCTCAAAACGACAAACACTACATGAGCATGTTGAATGTGCGTGCTCTAGAATAGTAACCCCAGCCTTAATAATTTTAATAAACCCATACTGTATGCATTATTGTCGAGCCTGATAGCGTAGGCTTGTAACTAAGAAGGGCATTAAAGCGATTGATGGATGATGGAGCCTTGGTCAAGCGAGGCATGGTGTTGGAAATTCTGTTCACCACTCTTGTGAAGTCACTTTAAGCACGCCCTAAGCCCCTCGGGTTAGTAGGGCCGCCCCACCCTTACGAGTGGGGTAGCAAACAAACAAACACAAAAATACTGTATGCGTTATATGTTGGTTGGTAGTCTCCTTTTTGTTGTGATTAGTTGACCAAACTTTCTTTCTATTGTCTATCTACAATTGTTCATTTTTCTGGTTATTAACAGGAGAAGAATCGGATCAACAAAGATGGGGAGCTTGTGATTTCTTCAACTAAGACTCGGACGCAAAAGTAAACTTCTTTTCTCTTCTCTCCTCTACGTTATCAGTTCTGCTTATGTTTTTCCAACGAATTTGGTTTGGTGCAACCATTTGTCTTCAGGGGTAATATTGAAGATGCTCTGGAGAAATTTCAGGTACTAAAAATCAATGCGTATTATTTATGTTTTGTGGGATGATGCGTTATGGCCAGTGCTTTGATGCAAATACATAAGATGATTCACTCAATTATGGGAAGTAAAATTGCCTAGATTTTGGCCATTTCCCAAACAGTTGTAATAAATTAGTGAAACAGGCAATTATTGATGCTGCTTCTTATGTCCCACCTCCTCCCTCGGAAGAGCAAAAGAAGAAGATAGCTAAAATGTGAGAGCTCGTTATCATATGTGTTTGCATATTTTTTACCCTTAGTTTTGCTGCTGGCCTCTTCGCAATACCCCTTGTACTCTGTAATTTCTTTGTGTTCTGAATTGTTTTGGCTCTGATATTGTTGTTGCCCCTCCATTTTGTAGGGCTGCCATTGGGGAACAAAAACGGCTTAAGAGCAAGAAGGTTCTTTCGGACAAAAAAGCATTTAGAAGAAGCCGAGACAGTTGGGACTGAGTGTTATTATAGTTGAGAATTCTGTACGTGTTGGAAGTTGGCACGCTCTCTCCTCACTCGCAATCCGGTTGTTTGTCATTCATAAGCTGTGACTACTATGTCTTTCCTGCACTGCGTCTAAGCAATATTGATCCATGCAGAGGCCGGTGCATCATGTTCGTATCGAAACAATTCAAGAGCAGACACCTCGGATCCAAGGGCAGACTCACTAAATGTTAGGGAATACGTTGTCCATGAGTAATGTTGAAAATACCAGTTGCTGGGTATAATTAGTTCTACATGGCGTTTCAAATCTCTACTCTGTATATGAAATTCAACGTAGAAGGTCGGGTTTTCGCCTCTACCATAAACTGCTCGTTGCTTAGATTAAAGACGTGTTTCCGCAAACCCTCAGTTGCTTAAGGTTTGCAGCGCGTTATTTCCGCAAAGGCTCGGATATTTTCAAGCTGCCATATGAGAGCTGCCGGCAAATGCTTTGAGAGGGGAAAACAAAATAAATTGAACTGAATGTCGGAAATTAATATATTCCGGAACACTATAGAATTTTCGTATAAGATGATTGGGTCCAAGAGACAAACTTTGTACACAATTGGGTTCACAGACACAAAACTACGTACATTTACAGATTAAAAAAAAAAATTATGGAAAAAAGTTACAAAAAAATTATTATTTCCTGAGGAAAATTACTTTCTGATAACATGTTCTTCCCCGGATCGTTGATCAAAATGTTTAACCCATTTATTTTCTCCTTTTCCCGACTCCAAATTCCCTCCACTGCTGGACACGTGCGCCATATCCAGACCTTTCCCGACCGGCAAAAAAACCGACCGGACCACGCGCCGCGACCCACAATCCACCACGCTCCGCCACCGGAAGCTCGAAGTATTTCTCGAACTAGCGTTTTTGCACACAAGCACCGCCCCCCGATGGCTGAGCCGCGCCTGCCTTAAAACCCTTGCGAAGTCCTTCCGCTTCGAATCCACTACCAAAAAATCCACCCCCACGAGCCCAGCCATCACCTCCTCCGGCTCCCCCACAAGCACCTCCACCTCCATCCCTGCCTCCTTCGTCGCCGCGGCGTATTCTTCCCTCGACTGCTCGTCTGGCACCACGCACACGTGCCTCCCGCGCGTGTGGCGGCTGGCGATTTCAAGCCCAATGCTGGTGGCGATCACCCCTCCCGAAGACCACGTCTCGACGATGAACTCCGCGTTCCAGCCGGCCGCCATGGCCGAAACAAGCTCCGCCACGCCGGATTCTTGAAAAACCTCGCACTGCGAACAAAACGCCCAGCACGAAATTAATTAATTCGCCAAAATGAATGATTAATAAGGCATCAAAAATTGATTAAAGCAAGAAACTTTTGATTCTTCGAACAAAACCCACATCGCAAAATCAATAAAACCGATCGAATTAATCATTAAAATAACAAAAGACCATGAAATTCAATCAAAAAAGGAACTTTTGGGTTTTGAGGAATGAAAGAATTGCTTACGGATCGGACGGTGTCGATGTAGGCCTTCGTTGCAGTATCAGGGGACCAAATCAGCTTCATTTTCTCTGTCAATTCCTCTTCTAATTCTTCTTCTTTGCTTTTAATTCTTGCACAAATGGATCAAATGAATTTTTTTTTTCCTTCTAAATTTCTAAATTTTGGAAGAGGTGGGTGCTTTTCTTTGATGGAAAGCTAATAAAATTCTGGGTTCGAGAAACAGTGTGTCCAAGTTCGGGGTTTATACGCGAGAGAAGGACAGAGGTCCCACAAAGGATTCTCGAGGACCGTTGACATTGCGCCGCTGCCGCGCATGACCAACGTGTTCGGTTGCTATTAGTTTCAAGATCCGTCTAGCTTTTTTTTTTATTTATTTATTTTGTGCACACCAACCTGGTCTTCGGTGTGTTTTCTATTTAGGTAAAATGTACGGGTTGGAGAGTTTGTATTTGTGTTCCAATTTTGTCACATAACCCCATTTTTCTACCTCAATTCCTCCTAATATTGTGCATTTGAGTAAATATTACACTTCGTCAAAATCAAATCAATTCCCAAAGTTTGGACTTCGAATAAAAGTGTCGATTAGTAGTTGTTCATATCCGTGTCTGATCTTATCTATGTTTATTTTTAGCATGTAAGATATTGTACCTTATCCGCGTTTATTTTTAGCTAGACATCATTAACAATGTTGTAGTGTAACTAAATTCGTTGGTTTTGTCTTATCCGAAATAAGAAATAGATGAAAACCTAATGCTACAATGTATCTAGCAATCGTTGAATTTGTGAGTGAAAATGATGGGTGTGATTGATTTTATATGGATTGAAAACAGAAGAATTCTATGCTTGTACGGCATTGAAATGGTGTTCTTGTGTCAAATTTCAAATACCATGAGAGTATAATATTTATGATTAGATGTTGAACCATGAATTTACTTTTATTTTTAATTTCAAGGAGTTGCTAAACCTCAAATTTTAAAACATTTGACCCCAAAATAAAAAGGAGAATATACAACAAGTTGCCTCAGCCGTAATGATAAATACTCAGCGTCACTTATCAAGACAAATTAGAAAATTTAAAAACAAAACAAGGTACACAGATTATCGTTAATCAGGGTTAGTGGTTTTATTAAGTCTATGCATGGCAGCCAAAGTCAAATATGAGAGAAAGAGAGAGAGAGGGGGGACGGCGTCCCTAAACTGGAGGGTAAGTGGGAAGCACAAAAAGCCAATGTCAACGTCCTCCACCTGCCTTTGACGTCAAATCTCTATCGCTTCACGCTGATTGGGCGGTGGTTGCCACGTCATACACCTGTGGACCAGTTTTAGGGCTCATCTTTCTAAGCAATCTGCAATGCACGTAAAAAGTGAAGTTTAATGTTAATTTTTGTGTGATATCCACACATCCTATTTTACTTTTCACATATATTTTTAATTTTTAATCGTCGGATCGGATAAATTGAAAAAGATCAACGAACAAAAATTATTAAGAGGTGTATGAAAAATAAAATGAGATATGTGGATAGCATATCTCTAATTTTTGACTCCATAATTGACTTCAGAATTTTAACTTTTAACTATTAAATTAGAGATTCCTCACGCTAATACAAATCAACAACTAAAAGCTAATTACACATCTATTGGGCGACCCTAACATTTTTCTTTGACATGTAATATATATATATTATATCAAAGAAAAGTACAAATGCATTTTTTACATGAACTGTTATGAACTTTACAGTACAAATACTTGTATAAGAAGATAATATTGGACTTGCTACTTATTACTACAGTTTATGGGTACAATTTCTTTTTATTTGTAAATGTGAAATTTTAAGTTTGAATTATGTGGACGGAATACATGTTGGTGGTTGGTCCAACCATTGGTATATCAGTGCAAAAATATATGTTTTAACTGTGCAATGGAACCGTACTTAAATTTATATATTGATGCGAAAAGTCTCCAAAGATTGTTTGAAGTTTCACAAAGGACAATCGTGGTTACGGATAGGCTGAATTTTCCAACTAGCCTCCTCTAAGCCTGGAAGAAGTGAATAACCGTGATTCGCCACCAGTTGTCCCCCTTTTTCAACAAAAAAAAAAAAGTAATTAATTTTACCTATTCAACTCATTTGTTTTCAAACATGGTGTCTGGGTTCTCTTTCCGTGCATATTTCTCTGGCAAGAATATTTCTGTGATATCAAATCGTTTGAACCAACATAAAGGTGAAGTCGGAGAATTGGATTCAAGGCCACACTTCTAGATGTTGTTTGAACCAAAAAGGGGACTCTTGAAAGTTTGAAACTACTTTTGTGGGCGTATATAGAAGCATTCTCTGCAAACCTAATTTATTTGTCATTATGCAAGTGACTCTTTATCACAATGGTTGAAAAGTGTTGAGCCCTTATATAATGGCGTGAGTTCAAATTTCGTCGGTGGTTAATCTAACAAAATCTATTGTTTGACAAAAAAAAAAAAAAAATTATTTGTCTTTATCTTCTCTAGTAATTCTCTCCATATTTGTTTAAATAGCATTCTACATTTCTTTTAATACCGTCTACAGAGTTTGAACCTAAAACTTCAAACTTACAAATAAAAAATAAATGCACCCATAAGCTATAGTAATAAGAAGCAAGCATCCAAAATTATCTTCATATATAAGCATTTGTACTATAAGAGCATCTTCACCTTTTGGTGGAGGGCAGGGGGTTAATAATTTTTTTTTAATACAACGATATATTTTACACTACGGGAAGGAAGTTCGGTTAAACTACACAATGGACAACCTAATTTAGTATCGAAGTCGTCATTCATGAAATTCAAACCTAAAACCTCTCATTCATAAGTAAAAGAAATTCCACCGTTTAGAAGCAGTAAAGGCAAGGTACATGCAGTTAATATTCACAAATATATATTTTAATTTTTTTGGTGTTTTCTTCGAACCGCCCTCTCATTTTCCACCGGTGGAGCAACTTTCTGTGGGCATATATGCAAATTTCACTCAATTGCAAGTATAATTAGGGATGGATGGAGTGCTCTAAAGTTGATGGCAGTTTATTTCGATATAATATTATGATTAATGGAAAGTCGGTTGCAACCCAATAACAATAATTAGGTAAACTTTCCTCCAAATTTATGAATAAACAATTATTAGATGACCAACATGGATTAGCATATATTGATTTGATGCCACTCTTTTACTTGCACCACAAACAATCCAATGCAAAGATTCCTCTAAGCACCCAAATAAATAAAAATGAAACGTTGTTTAAGGAAGTCAATTCATGAATATGATCTCTATTTTTTAATTAAAAATAAAAATACCTCCTAATGATATATATATATATATATATATATATATATATATATATTTGTTTTTTTTAGAACAAACGATAGTACACTAAGGGTATGTTTATTGCACCGCATTATCTCGGACTGGACTAGCTTCAAGGATTAAGCTGGACTGGCTTAGACTAGATTAAGCTGGACTAATTTAATGAAGCATTTAGTGCAGTGTCGGATTATGAAGCAAAATAATTAATAAATTTTAATATTATATTTGTTTAATTCATAAAAAATTATATTATATTATTAATTTATCTTTTTCTTTTTGGAAATATCTTCTTATCTCGAAACTTCTACCATTTTTCTTCTTCCTTCCTTCCCACTCTCTCACTCCCCTCTCCCTCATTTTCTTCCCTTTTTATTTCTCCGACCCATCGTTTTCTTCTTTCTTCCCATTCTCTCACTCCCATCTCCTTCATTTTCTTCCTTTTTTTCTCCGGCCGACCATCTCCCTCCTCTCTCTCTTTTTCTCCCCCATTTCTCCCAGTTTTCTTCCTTAAAGGAGGATATGTGCATTTTGTTCCTCAAAGTAGAGAGAGCACTGCAAATTCGAAATCACATATCAAATTTCTACTATAATTTATGTTTTACACCTCCAAATTTGATTTCGTTTTTTCCTACAAACACTGACACACCCCGATCGAGATCAGGGCATGCTGGCCGTCACGTGGAAGTGACGTAACCATGTGCACAGTGCGGAAGCTAATAAAATAATAATGGAAATAGTAATACGAATAAACAAAAACTAGTTTTACAAAAAGTAATAATAAATGAGTGCAAGCGTAAGTGCGACACTAAGTTCAGAGCATGAAAACCTAATGCAGTCCAGGAGAAAACGAAGCAACAAAAGTACACCCGAAGGTGGTCCTACACTGGTGGTGGTCTGTCAGATATGCCGGGGAAATCCTCAGGGAAGCCACCAAACGTGCTAGCCAACTAGAACCTGGAGGGGCGCAAAACCAAAACGTGAGTGGGCAAAAACAAAGTTTTTCGAAAACCATTTAATGAATAAGTTCTAACCCCTCGCCGTAAAACCTGTATACTTCCCAGAAAATAGAGTACATATGTATACAAATCATGCTCAAGAATATGCTATGCCAAAACCTCAAAATGAAATGCAAGTGCTCAGGTAATAACGCATCAATATCATATAATCTGTCAGCCGGAGTCACCTAACGTGACCTGTACGGCTGAATCTAGAGCCCAAATCTCAATCTCACTAACTGGACCTGCACACGAGTCGGAACCACCTAAAGTGGTATGTACGACAGGTCTGGGTGTAATATATATATATACGCTCAAGTGCTACGATCACGTGAAGGCTGGGCAAATAATCGCGGGTCACCTACGAGTCGGAACCACCTAGAGTGGTCTGTACGACAGGACTGTGCACCTAACTTGGATCCAAGCTGAGCGTGTGGTGCGGGAGGTGAACATCACGTGAAGGACTGTGCCCAACTCTAGGCGGGAGCACTGACACCGGGGGTGCAGGTTATGAGCTCTCTATGCATCTCAAATCACTACTGAATGTAAACATGAATTACACTTACCTGGCACTGACCTGTGCGTCCGCAGCACCAATACATACACATATAGAAATGCAACTAACCATGCATAACAAACGGCAATATAATATATGGCATATAACGAATAAACGTTTTAAATCACTTTCTTGGAAAAATATAAGTATATAGGTATATACGAAAAACCAAAAGCCCACTCACTGGTAAGTGGAAGGGTCGTAACTCCCCTGCCTCGAGTGACCACGCTCGTCCTCAGGATAGGATTCACCTATATGCGAAACAACTATAAAAACGTTAATTTTAAAGCACATAACCAAACTTAAGAAAGAACTTCTCATACAATGCTCAAATGGGGTGTATGAATACATCAACGTGATCTACTCAACCTCAGGAACATCCCCATATTTTTAAAATAATTTTTCACCGTCGCACGTGCCCCCACTCGCCGGCCAAGGCACGGCCACACGTAGGCATGTGCCTGGCACGCTGACGCGTCAGTTAACGCCGTCAGGAATATTCCGTTAACTTTAACAGATTCCATCAACGGCGTTAGGAATATTCCGTCCAAACTGACGGAATATTCCGTCGTCTTCTCCGGCGAGACTCCGGCGCCGTCGCCGGCGTCGGAAAATCGGGAAATTTTCAAATCGTGATATCTTCTTCGTTTTTCAACCAAATTTCACAAATTTGGTACCAAATTGAAGCTTACAACGAGAGGAACAAAATCATACCACTTTCAAGTGCCAAAATCCATGAAATCTCGCCGGGAAAATACCCCCAACTCCGGCCAACCTCGAAACTCGTGATCCCGACGTCCAAAACCTTCAAACGAACCACCCCGAGCCTTCTAAGGACCTCACCAAGCTTCCTACAAGCTTGAAATTCCCAAAAACATAAGAATTTACATGTGCATGAACAGTACCAAAAATCGGGTATCCCAAGTTCGACGTGAAAACGAAGGTATCCTTACCTGAAATGGGTATGGTTGGACTCCAATGAACCTCACGAGCATGGATATGTCCTTTGTTTCTTCGATCTGTGAAGATTTGATGTGTTTGTGTGTGTGTCCGTACGTTTAGATGGAAAATGGGAAGGGAAATGGCACGGGACAGGGAAAGGGTGAGTGTGTGTGTGTGTGGGGGAATGTGTGGTCCACCATCAGCCAACAAACAACCAAAAACAACCACACATCATAAAGAAGTCGCACTAGGGGCAAAATCGTCTTTTCACACGTACGTTTTTTAAAATTTTCGGAATGGGCTGTCACAAGCACTGCAACCCAAGGTAATATATTTTTGGGTTTATCATAGATTTTGATATTTTTTTGGTTTATCGCAGATTTTGATTTCGTTTTTCCTACAAATTTCTAGACAAGAACAACCTTTAATTGGGGTTAGATTCGTGGGACAGAGACGGAACCGAAATCTTGTACCCGCTTTTTTATGCTCCTTTCATCACAAAGCCATGGCGACTCCATTGGTCTCTCTTTTTATCTCTTTGATAAACGTTTCTAACTTTTCTGGGAGAGGAAATACAACGAAGCTCAATTGGGATTTCTGGGAAAGGAAAGATGGCGAAGCAGGGAGGGGTGAAGCGAAGCACAGATGGGGGGAAGCGGGGAGGGGTGAAGCAAAGCAGTGATGGGGCGAAGTAAGTACTAGCAGTTTGCTCCTTTTCGGGGGGTTTCGCTAAGACCCCTTAGCAAGCGTTTTTGTCGAAGCGAGTGAGACTTAGTCTCATTAAACCTAGTCCCTGTCAAGAACAAACATGGGACTGGACTAACCCTTAGTCCAGTCCAGTCCAGTACTCTTTAGTGAGGGCAAACAAATGCCCCCTAAAGGGGTGTAGGAGTACTGAACCTTATAATGGGCTTGCCATAATAATATAGTTCAACTTCGTTTTTAGCGAGAATCGAGCTTAAGACTTTTCACTTACAATTGAAAAGGAATATCAGTAATACCAAGTGACATGATAAATCTAATTAAACTTCTGTTTTCTATTTATTTTCTATCCGGCCTCCTTTTAAAATTGTAAATATTAATTAATCAGTCAAACCACATATACATTCGATATAGATTGTGGTATTTTGGTGTATGAATACATGTATGGTTGTCTAGTTAGCATGGATTATCCTCTAAGTCATCTGCTATGAAACAATATCCAGTCAAGTCTTTTTTGGTTTAGTCAAGTCTCCAAATATCCAGAATTTAAAAAAAGAAAAAAGAAAAAAAAAAGAATTATCTAATTCCTAATATCCTTTGCGTTTACAGATTTACTAAGACATAAAAAAAAAACAATAAAAAAAAGATATGTACACGTGTTCACCTTAAAATTTGCAATACCTTAAATATCACCTAAAAAAATAATTTCTTCAATTGCTTACTTTCTCAAATTGCTGGTAAGTTGAAGGTGGGACTGATGCTAGGGATGGTAGAAGGTACGGGTGGCTCGAAAAAAATTGGACCGAACATTGAATCAAAATCGAAAAACAAAAAAAAATCAAACTGAAAAAGGAAAAGTTGAATCGAACCAAACCAAATCCTTTATAGATGTATGCCCATAATGTTTCTTTTGTGAAAACTTTGTTGCCATGTTTGAAACTAAGCCTATGACTTTTTCAAGGAGCATACTTGGTTCAATTAGGGTAAGGGTGGAAAAAAAAAATCTAAAATTCCAAACCGAACCAAAAAAATTCCGAAACCGAACTGAAACAATCCCAAACCGAAAATCCCGAAAATTTCGATACCCAATACCCAACCGATCTTGAAATTTCGGTACGGGAATCGATCTCACATTTGCATTTGTTCGGTGATTGCGAACCGAACCGAAATTAAAAAAAAATATATATATATTATTTAATTTTAAATATACATTTGGAATTGTAACAACCGTTCGATTTGGTTAGGATTTAATCTCAACCGTTGAATCCAAATAAACCCTCACTCAGATAGTCAAATAGTCGGACTCAGTCACTCTCCCTCTCGACCTCACCTCACCCTCCTCGACCTCACCCTCACTCAATCAATCACTCTCTCTCTTGACCTCATCTCATCCCTCAAACCCTCACTGTGAAGGAGCCTTCCTTCACAGCACAGAGCCAGAGCCACGGCCACCGGCGCCGCTCACCTCTCTGGTCTCTCTCTCTCGACTTCTTCATCTAGATTCCAGTGCACCGTGCACAGATTCTTTTGGTTGAGTTGTTGGTTGAGTAGTTGAGTTGTTGGTTGCTCTGCTTTTCCAAGAATTATTTGGGAACCTTTCGTTCAAATTGGCCATGTTGGTATGCCCCTATTTTCGTTTGTCTGCACTCATTTTTTGTTGAAGCTGCATCCAGCCTTTGTATGCAGAGCAGATTAAACCCTTTGTTCATGTTTGATTTAGATGGTTGTAACCTGTGTGTGACTCTTAATGAAACTATATGAATATGATTTTTTAAGATATATTGCAGTGTGAGCGTCCTTCTTCCTCTTCCAGTTACTGTGTATGTTCCCAAAGAAGGAGTGCGAAAAGAAACCTCTCGTCAAGGACGTGAAATGAATTTTATAGTATGGTGTAAACCTTATGCATGTCACAGTTGCCCTTCTCTCATGATACTCTAGCCACTCTTTCCCTGTTGTGGTTTTCTGATTCTTACTATTTGTATTTATTTGACTGCTATTCAGGCAATCAAGGTGCTTCATATGATAAAACTTTATGAGAAACCAATCTGTCTAAACGAGGTATTGAACTGTGTTTTCACAGCTTTTCATTTTTGACATGTAATATAATTTTGATGTTTTGTGTGAATTGTTCAATTGCAGGCATCAAGAACTTTGTGCCTTTTTAGACCAAAAGCCCAATATGTCAAGTTTTGGTCCAATAGCCCAAAAGCCCAAAACTATTTCGGGATTCCTAAAAATTTGGTTTGGGATCGGTCTTGAAATTGGGATTCCCGAAAACTTCGGCTTGGGAATTGGGACAAGGGTTTCAGTTCGGTATCCCATACCGAACCAGCCCGTGGATATTCCATTGGTTATAGAGGAAAGTTTTGGAAGGCCTTGGCACTTGGAAGAACTTTTCTATTTGTTTGCTTTTTGAATGGATAATGTGATCATTTTTATTTGCAACTGAGGTGGTTGATTGAATAGGAATGATTTATATGATCTTGTATAACTTTCCCAATTTTCTTGTTATTAGTCTACCAATGCAGAGCCTATTTCTAAATTCCATATTAAAAAAAAAGGTCAACTTTGATAAAATAAAAAAATCAAAACCGTACCGAAACTAAACCAAATAAAACCAAACCGAAAAAACCGAACCAAATTAACCTGAACCTACCCTAGTAGAAAGGGTGTTGGCACTGTAGTTTGTAATCATTATGGTGAATACAATACAAGGGGTTGTGGCAATGGTTGGTCCAAGCCTTGTCTCTGTTACGACCATTGAATTATATGCGTTGAAGGTGGGGTTAGAATTGGCGATTGACACAAATCTGCTTCCCCTTGTGATTCGCAAGCGGTTGTCTAACTGATTTTACAGGAAGGGGAGTGTTTGGCAGTGGAAGAAAATTATGAGGAGGTATGGCTGTCATTTGGTGTTGTATTCAATTTCAAGGGGTGCTAATGCCTAATGGAGTTGTAAATCGCATTGCGAGAGTCGGTCTCCGTGAGCGAGGGGTTTCGTTTTGGATGAATGTGGGGCCACCCAACGGCGGAGCTAGTAACAAGGTTAGGGTGGGCTCTAGCATAGGGAGAGTTTTAGTTGTTTAAGGTTAAAAATACTGATAATTTAGATTATTTTATTAATTTTAATTGTTATAGCCCACCTAATAGGTAAAAGTTTTGAACAATAGGACTAATTTTAAAAAAAGTAAGAGTTAATAAATATTAAATAAATTATTTACTTTAATCAATATCAAAATTTATTATTATTATATTTCAAATCGTACACACACACAGACAGTCACGTCCCATTAAGGCTTTTTATTTGATTAGTCTCTAGGGAGTAGTATAGTGATTAGTTTAGGAGTAGAATAGTCATCTCATCCGGTTTTAAAAAGTAAATTTAATATTTTATTAATTTAGGTTTCCTAGAAGTAGACTAGTTTATTTTTTTATTTCGACTTTTGGGGTACAACACAGTGAACCTCTTTCACTTTCTGACTTTCAGAAAAGCCTTTATCCCGTCTCAACCTCTCGTCTCTGCACTACAGTTTACAGAAACCAAGCATACAATACAAGTGAGAAAACTAGTTGATTTTTCTTACCAATAGGTAAGTTTTTAACCACTTTATTCTTATGTCTTGATGATTTTATTTGTTTATTGCTTTAATTGTAAGAGAGAAACAACAAAAGATTGATTCAGAAAAGATTGATGATTTTATTTGTTTATTTGTTTATTACTTTATTCTTATATCTTGATGATTTTATTTGTTTATTTGTTCATTCAATGGTTGTGTACATTGAAAAAGAGTTTGCCGAAAAGATTGATTCACAAGAACTAACAAAAGATTTCAATTCCATTAAGGATCGAAGGGCACAACTTCAATAGGCTTTTTCTTTTATTTGTTAAGTTGTTATGACAAGATTGATGATATATGTTTCTTTCTACTATAAGTTGCAACTTCAAATGTTTTCTTTGTTAAATCTAGTTGAAACTGGCTTTATTCATAGTTAAATTTCTTACTTTAAATTATTGCTTTAGGTTTGTCATTGTGTAACTTTATGTAAGTAACAAAAAAATTTAACCATTTGATCTCCTAGTAATAATTTTAGTTTACCCCACCCACCAAATAATTCCTGGCTCCGCTATTAGGGCCATCATGGCTAAACAAACAATCTCACATTTAAATGTATTTTTGTAAGAATGTGATATTCAAATGAAAATTAAAAAATAAACGGTTCTTATTATAAAACATATAAAATAAAAATACATTATTTTAAAGAACGGGAGAGACGTATTTCCCCACGAGAAGATGCAAGTGTTATATTTCTAGTCAGTCATGGGCTTATAGAATTAGGTCCAAAAGACAAAACTTGGTCTGTTTCACTCCCAACCCAAAACCCTCACGAGTCACGTCACGTGATCCCAAAATCCCAATCCACACACGGCGCCTCCCGCTGTACCTTCAAACACATTCCCTTCCTCATTCAGGACTTTCATCGAACACCTTCAACTCATTCGATCTTTATGTTACAAACAACCGCCTTTTAACTACACGTGGCGCGAACCCAACACGCCCACAATCACACGCGTCACCACCAAGCAATCTTCGCTTTGCCACCGCCACCTCCACCTCCACAGCCTCCATAGCTCCCTCCCTCCACCTTCGTCATTACGCCTTCTCCTTACCCAAATTTACAGTAACCAAGAATGCACCGTCTCAAACTCCCCCTGCAGTTCTCCAAATCCATTTCCTGCAGTTACAGAGCCCTCCACGACAAAACCCAGTTGGACAGCGCTGTGTCGCTGGCCTCCGTCCTCAAGTCGAGGGCGGTGGTCCGGTTCCGGGGTCCGGACACGGTCAAATTCCTTCAGGGTCTGCTGACCAACGACGTACGGAAGTTCGGAGAACCCATGGATGAGAAGACCTCCACTTTGGCCCCCCCGAATTTGTCCTGCGTGTCCGAACGGCCCATGTACGCCGCGCTGCTGACGCCCCAAGGGAGGTTCTTGTACGATTTCTTCTTGTACACTCCGCCCAGGCCCGATACCAAGCTCGATAGGACCGGGTCGGCGCCCGGCCCAGACCCAGATGAGGGGGTGGAGGTGTTCGCCGACGTGGATGTTTCGGTCTTGGATGAGCTATTGAGTACCTTGAAGAAGTGAGTTTTGTATTGGGTTGTGTTTGTTTACAAGTTTTGAGTGGGAAAAATGGATTTTTTTTGTTTATGAAATTCTGTTTTAATTGAAATGTGGTTGCATATACATATTAAGGCTATAAATTTTAATCCATCTCCATGACTAATCCATGTTCTACCTTCGACTCGGATATATTTGGAAGTTGGCCGCCATTTTTTCCTTCAACATACCTTGAATCTAGCGAGTTATCCAATTCAATCCTAGTAAAATGTTTTTCTGACATACGATTCAAGCCGTTTGGAAATGTCAAGCCGTTTGGATATGTCGCTTTAGCTTTAGCATCAAATATTTGCATTTCTTTGGACATTGTAGTGCTTCAACTTTGTTATTTCTTTAATGTTACCTTAATGCTTTTTTTTTTGTTTTGTTTCTTTTCATTTTGCAGATACCGTTTGAGGGCTAAGGTTGATATCGAGAATATGGCACAAGAGTTACAATGCTGGCAGCGTTATGCCGGAAACGTCTCTGAAAAATCCTCCTCTGTGGAAGAACCAGAGGCTGCTGGTGTTGATCATTCAGGCATGTCATCTGCTCGCGGGAATGCTCTTGGATGGCAATGGTTTAAGGATCCCAGATTGGATTGCCTTGGTTTCAGAGGGATCTTCCCGTCAGATACAATACGTGAGTTTTTAACCCTCTGCTGCTTTTGAGCTTTGGATGTGGTTACTGCTTCACAAACCTTGTTGATTAAGCTACTCCTTTTTCTTTATTTTTTCTCTCCTTTCATTGCAGCACCTTTGGTTGAAGCTGGCAAAGAAACAGATGAACAGAATTACCGTCTATGGAGAATAGAAAATGGAGTTGCCGAAGGCTCAGCAGAGATCCCAAAAGGTGCATCTTACTTCCTTCTCGACGCTACACTTGAATTTTTAATAAATCCCCCAATAATTTCTACGTTATAAAACTCAAATGTTCCTTGTTCATGATTTACTTGGTAAGATTTGGCCTTCATTCTCAGTGATGGGTTCTATTTTGTCCCGGAATTGCCTAGACCCAAGAATATGTAGTGTTGTGTTGTCCCATGTACGTTGTGTCTTCTGAACGTGTAATTATCATGTCTAGGTGAGGCAATTCCTCTTGAGTATAACCTGGTGGGTCTAAATGCAATTAGCTTTGACAAGGGGTGTTATGTGGGCCAAGAGCTTATAGCTCGTACACACCATCGAGGGGTCATTCGCAAACGCTTGCTTCCGTTAAGATTTCTCGAGGAGAGTGGGGAAGGTAATCAGCCTTTCAATTCAACTTTCATGATTTTGTTTGTCCAGTATGTCCCCCGAGTCCCAACCCTTAGCTTTCTGTTCTTTCAGAAGCAAAGTGGAACGTTGCTCCTGGCTCCGAAGTGATTGTTAGTGCCACGGGAAAGAAAGTCGGTACTGTCACAACTCAACTCGGGTGTCGTGGGCTGGGTGTCTTGCGTTTGGACGAAGCCTTCAAGAGATCAGGTTCATTGACCATACAAGGACAGAAAGATACAAAGGTTGAAGCTATTAAACCAGATTGGTGGCCTGCTGAATGGCTTCAAGAGCATCAACATCAAAGTGCAGTTGCTTAGAATGATGGTGTTGCCCTTTACAGACTTGTCTGATCCTGCATTTGGTCGCTGTGGCGGCAGTAAAGGTACTCGTGTACATTTATTTTTTTATTGTTGAAATAAAATAAAAGGATGTGTTTCGAGAACACGGTGATGTATGTTTTAGTTTACTCATTGAAATGACGAGCCGTTTTGGGGCTGATATGCCAATACTTCTTTTGATTCCAACTTAGGGTATGTATGAGATTCCAAGGATTGAATACAACACAAAACTCATACACAATTGCTGCTGCACTTCTTCTTCTGTCTTTTCGGATGCTTTAGTTTAACTTTCTGGATCTTTTAAGTTTGACTTAAAACTAAATGAAATAATAAGTTTGATTGTTTCCTAATCTTAAAACATTTTTTCAAATTCCCAATTGTCGGAATCAGATCGCTATAAGGCCAATATCTGATCGTTATGTCATCAATATTTAGTTTTGCTCAGTAATGTCGTATAGATATGTCGTCAACAACAACAATAAAGCCTTATCTTATTAAGTGGAGTTGGCTATATGGATATTAGAATGCCATTGCGCTCGGTTTTGTGCCCTATCTTCCGTTAGATCTCTTAAAGAGTCTTTTTCCAAGTCTTCTTAGGTCTTCATACCCCTGTAGCCCAAAGTTTCCATCTCGTAATCGGTCTTCCTAGGTCTTCATACTCCTTTAGCCCTAAACCTCTGTCTCGTAATTGCTACATATGCCATCAAATGTTTAATTTTGATCAGTAATTGAGTTTTGATTTCTGATCAATTTAGCCAGTTTCTCAAATATATTTGACCTGAAAGAAATTATCCCCGTGTTTGTTTTTGGTCCTTCTGAAGAGGATATGACATTCCATGACATAGTATTAGCTGAAGCCAATGATTTTATTAGTTATTATCTCACTGAAAAATTATACGTTACTAATGATGCAACCAGCACCAGACTTCGAACAGTTACCAGAATACATCCCTAAAATGTATGAGAAACCATCGGATAGATATTTCACAGATGGAACAAATGAATCTCAACTCTCCTTTTAATTTCCTCGGACTTTCACCTCGACGCCGGGCTTTCCACGTAGCTAACGATAGATTACAAGTAATCACCGGGATGTCATTTAGCTGTTTCGCCGCTAAGAGTGCAACTCCATTGAGGCCTCACTTTCCGGGGTTAACATCTGCAGCAGTTATTCCACATATGGAAAATGGCAGTGGTATCAGGAACTGGCTCCGAGGTTGTTGAGCTCCTGAATGACTTGCTCCATTGTCGGCCTGTTGTCAGGAAGCTCGTGGGTGCACACCAGTGCGATTTTTGCTAGTGCAGCTGCTTCAGGTTCTGAGAAGTTTCCCTTCAGGTTGGCATCGACAAATTCTTCGTATCTGCATGATTCTGCAGCTGATCGCATTGAACTACTAAGTTGCAGTCTCCCAGATATAACCTGGAGGATGATGACTCCGAATGCGTATATATCACTCTTCTCGGTGAAACGACCAGTGGTGATGTATTCAGGAGCTAGGTATCCCATGGCGGCACTTGTTTTAAGAGTGGAGAAGACAACATCATCAGCGAGCAACTTAGGAAGGCCAGAGTCCAAAATCAATGGGTTAGACTGCTGATCAAGGAGAACCTTCTCAACCGATATGTTTTGGTGGATTATGCCGGGTTTAGTTGCTTCACTGCTGTGCAAATATCCGATACCTGGTCAGAAAAGAACAAACAACATCACAATCAACATACTGGAATATGTACACACACATGGACGGGTCATTCCAGTGAAGATAACTTACCTTTTGCTATGCCGTTGATGATAGCGACTCTCTTGGACCACTCGAGGACTTTGTTCGTTCCATCTCCTACATCAAGATATTGAGAGAGGTTTCCCTGGGGAATGAAATCATAGATAAGGAAGCATTCACCCCGGCCCCTCGAGCAGCAGAAACCTTTCAGCCTGACAATGTTTTCATGTCTCAGTGAAAATAATAGTTCTAGTCCTTTCAAAAATTCAGATTCTTCAGACTTGCAGCTGGTCACATTAATGCTCCTTACAGCCACAAGAGAACCATCTCTTAGAACTCCTTTGTAGACGGAAGAGAACTTGCTTCTCCCCAATAAATTCACCTCGGAGAAGTATTGGGTTGCAGACTCTACATCTTCCATGTTGAACCAGTATTTATTCAAATACTCCTGGGAGAGACCAATTCCGTTTCGACCATCAGCCAATGGATCCCATCCGTTGGCGTACTCAAGACTCACAAGTGGAGAGGGACTTCTCCTGTAGAAATCCCTGGCCTGATCAGTGCTAAGACGACCATCAGAAGGATCGGATGTATTCCCAATCTTTTGTTTTCGTTGCCTGTACCGGATAAGGGCTAGAAATACTGCCCCGGCCAAAGTGACAGAGAGGGCAATAACGCCTGCAACAACTGCAGCTTTCGGAAACTTGGTCGATTTTCTGCAATGGGTTTGGTTGCAAGACGCTTGGAAATCTACAGATTCAGGGTTAGCTTTTGGAGTGGAATCAGTTATGTTTGGTCCAAGTGGTAGTCCATGAACATTCACGTTGTCCATGTCAAAAGGTGTGCAAGCTCGCAATTTAGAAAATCCAACTCCACATAAGCTTGGGTTGTTCTCGCACTGGAATCCTTCTTTTAATCGTTTCAAAGCTTTCATTACAAATTATGGAAATAATCAGAACAGTGAAAATACACAGAAAATGCCAAGCGAAGAAAATAGAAACATCAAATGATTTACGAAAATAAGTGAGGATAGACTGAATAGACATACCAAGAGGGGCAACTCCAGAAAGAGAATTGCTTCGGATATCAAGGGCTTCCAAGGATGGGATATCAGCTAGTTTTGCAGGAATTGTACCGAAGAACTTATTGAAGCTCAGATCAAGCCTTTTAAGCACTCCCAAGTTCCCCAAGCTTGCAGGAATTTGACCGGTTAGTTTGTTATGCTGCAAAGCAATAACACTTAGCCTCTTTAAGGATCCCATCTGTGTTGGTATATTTCCTGTCAGCTGGTTACAACATAGCTGTAGAACTGTGAAAGACCAAGAAGAAAACAAGAAAAATTATTATATATGAAATGGGATTAAGCCAAGAACAACTAAATGTAAATGAGCAATTGAAGGTGAAACATCGATAGACATAAATCGAAGAATATACACTTGACTTGCAACCAAATCATAACCAGGAAAAACAAACCATCTTTACAATATAAGATGGAAAAAGAAATCAAATAAGACGAGTGAGCTTCATTTCCTGGAGACCAAACTCCAATTTCTCCTCGGGAAATGATTTCTGCACACCCCTTTTCTCTTTCTGCATTCTCTGTTTATTTTTCTCCCTTGATCTCAAAGGCCAGACAAAAATCTGAAGGATCTTTTCTTGCTCGTCAAAGGGAGAAAACAAGACTATAAAATTCACCCAATTATACTAATTCAAATAGCAGAATTGAACTGATTTTTGACGAAAAATCAAAGCTTTTCACCACTACATTAAGCTATTTCACCCAGTAATTATCCATTCTTACCTACAAAAAGAAGGGAATTCCTTTCTCTCAGAAACTGAAACATTTCAGACCAAAAAAATTACCAACCTTGCAGACTAGTCATGTTCCCAATCTCAGAAGGAATACCCCCAGTTAGATTATTGACGTTGAGATACAGATCAGTGAGGTCAGTGAGATACGATATCTCTTTAGGAATCTCTCCTGACAAGTTGTTGTAGTGCAGGTACAGACCCGACAAGCACTTCAGCTCCGCCACTGCCGGTGAGACCCGACCCGAGAGACCCTTCCCCACCAAAGAAACATTGGCCACTTTGCGGTGCTCGTTGCAGGCCACGCCTTCGAATGAACCACTACACGGGTCACCTTCTTTGGTCCACGACTTCAAAACCCTGCCTTCCGGGTCCAGAGAGGCCTTCAACTCCATCAGAGCTCCCAGCTCGGCATTCCCACAAACAGGTGGTGGGGTAGAACATGCGAGCAGAATAAACAGAGAAACCAGAAAATGGATCAAACCCATGCGTGATTTCGGGTCAAAAACTCGAACTTTGTCCGAAATGCTTGATCTTCAGTGCTCACAGTAGAAACCCATGTTGCTTTTGCTACTAAGTAGGTGAGGTTTTGAGTATTTTTTGTCAGGTAATGCAGATGTGAGAGAGAGAGAGAGAGAGAGAGAGAGAGAGAGAGCACAAAGGGATGGCGCAGTATATTCAAAACGGAGAGTGCAATAACTTCCAACTTTTTAGAGTTGCAGAGACAGGTTCACATTTGGATTGGGATTTAGATTTGGGGTTGACAGTTGTCTTTGATGGCTTTGACGATTGGCGCATTTTTGCATCGTGGATTGGAATTTTGGTAGAAAAGGTTGATGTCAATTGGTCGTCAGACCTCGAGTGCTGTAAAAAGGAATAACACAATGGAGTAGTTTTCATTCTTCTTTTGCATGCGCTTTAGTTTTGGAGAAAAGCAAAGGGTACTCTCGAGATTTTATAGCGTATGTAGAGGATTTTTTTTAGAAAAATTAATGAAAATGATTTGAAAACTTTGAGTTTTAACGACAAGGACAAAATAAAGAATAAAGTGAATAGTATCATGATTGATTTTTTAGTGTAAAAATATGATTTTTCGTTAAAGTGAACTGTACCAAAAGTTTTTTGATAAAATTCTTTTTTTTTTTTTTTAAGTGTCCTTCTAGTTGTATAAGAGCAACTATATCGTTGCTTATCGCTTTGGAGATAAGCAACTCAATTCACTCCCCCTCTTCAAAACATTCCAGCCCAATTGGACAATTGAACTCAAGGCGAGTTCGATGGAGAAGTCAAACAAGAATCGCCTGACTCAGCATCCTGCCCATGCGACGCAAGGTTGACGTCATCACGACGTCAGCCACAATTAAAATATTAAAAAATTTTGAAAAACTAATTAAAAATTATATATATTTTTTTATAAATACATAACCACGTTATTTTACTTTACACTACATTTCAATATTTTCAACCAATTTTTTATTATAATTTGAAATTCGAAATAAAAATATTTTATTATTTTGCAAAATAAAAAATACTAATTGCCTGAGCTATTCAATTTAGGTGTAGAGATGTATTTGGACAGTTATTGTTTACTACAATAAGTTATTGTTCATTTAAAGGGATTGACAAATCTCTACTCAAATTGAGACTCTTCACGCTCTGTCAACTCACAGTTTATAGTCAACTTCCATGCCAACATTAAAACATTATGTAAAAAATATGAATCTCCTTAGAATGCTAAGTAGACCAATTTTGTAAACTAAATTGCAAACTAAATGATATGTTACTAATAAGAAATAAGCACATTAATTAATATTTAAGTGATAATCCAATTCTCAACTTGCATGTCATTTAGTTTACAAAATTTTTTCTATAAATTTAGTTTTTCTAGCATTATCCATCTCCTTAACATTTCTTTTATTTTTGTTTTTGAAAATTTGAAATATGATGCTTTATTTTTATTCTTATTTTGTTTTAAGCGACATACTTTTAAAACTTAGGTACACTATTTAATGTTTGGGGTGTTTCAATATAGGTCTAAATTTCATACGCTTATATGTTTTCAGTGGTTACATATGTGATCATTTTATCTTACTGTTTGACAATCTCATGTTATCACATACCTTATTTTTAGGAATGCTAGCATCTTTTTATTTAAACATTATTGTCCTACCTTCTCGGCTCTCCTTCTCATACTATAATATTGTTGGATGGCAAAATTGTCTACTTCTTACATCACTCTCTAAAAATTATATATGCTAAAAATTAACAAACCTCAAAATTGTCTAGTCATTGGCAAGTGGTCCTTTACCATAATGACGGAAATGTGTTGAACCCTTGCATGACAGCGTGGGTTCAAACCCCGTTAGTTACTAATTTAACAAAATATATCGTTTGATAGAAAAAAATCGTTTAATCATTTAATGTCTATCCAGTGAATAAACGAAACAAGTTACTCACTTAAAAACTAAAACTTTGACAAAGTGTATCGAACAATTAAATGATTTTTGACTTGGTTATTTTTTGTGAACTTGAACTTCGAAGAGTGATCGACAAAGTCGACATTTCAGATGATCAAGCAACATTACAAGGCAAATAAAAAAGCTAAACGAGAATGTTCAAGCGAGAGATTGATTGTACCCTCATAGCACAAACATATTGCTAACTTTAAGCAACCCAAATTTCAAATTTAGGAATGCTACTTGATCGTTAGCACAAGTTTTCTTTCAAAATATATTAGAGTAATCATTGCACAGTGGAATTAAATAATAAAGATAGATGTCCACTGCTCTGCTCGATCACTGTCTTTTTAGTCAATGAATGGGAAACCTAATTCACACATTGATTTTGCACATGGTTCATGGCCTCATGAGTCATTGGGGTAGACTATTTCATTTTGCTCAGTGTGCCCCATACCAAACGTTTGGAAAGTAATTTGGATTCATATATACGGTAGAAACTTCTTCTTCTGGGATCCAGCTCCATTGTTCACGAAGTGCGATACTGGACTCGATAGGATTTCCATTTGTATTGATATATGTCGATATTTAATCATGTAGGATGTCGATAAAGATATGTCAATATGGTGTTGATATGGACGTCAACATGTTCTCGAAACATGTTGTTGGTATGTTTTGTTATGTTGTCATTATAATTATCAATATGTTGTCTAGTATCTTGCTAAATAAACAATAGAGCGGGTTGGCATTCAAGCATACGCTTCTCACATTGACTATTTAATTTTTTACAACCAGTCTTCAGTTTACTAAAGAAGGTCCTGAATTCAAATTTCTCGAAACTATAGCTGTTGAAACTGCTAAGTGGAAGAAGAAAAAAAAAAACAGTTCGGTGATAAGGAGATTAAAAGGATGGATTGACGCAATTATCATGAATTTTTCTTCTACACAGGATGCTCTCTCGCATTATCGTATATTGTTGTTGATATACAGCCAAAAAATTTTATTTTCAACTTGATTCATATACATTGTACTTAATCAACATGTCCCATGAACAAATACTTTATACTATCTGTTAGTGTTTTTATCTTTGGGTAGATACTTCTCAATTAGTTATAGGACAAATATATTTTTCTTTAACCTTGGATTTCCTTTATGTCTACTATATTTTTAGTGAGAGAATATAGAAAAGGTGGAACATAGCGAAAAAGAGAGACGAGATTTGAAAATTTTATGTAGTGTGGTTTTTCACTGCTTTGTGCCCTTATTTAAAGTAAACATAGCAAACTTTCTTTTCCTCCAAGAAATACAAAATCCAATAGGAAAGGTATAGAACATAATCATAAATATAGTCTATTAAGATTTATACAATCACACTCCTAATTAATTAGAACTACAACACCCCTTTAAGTGTGTAAATACTTAAGTAGATGGCGCATCAGATGGACCAACTTCCTCCCCCTGAGACGTGACTGGATTAGTGGGAACCGCATGCCCTACTTCTCCTCCTTTGGAACCATATCACATCTTGAATCTGATGAAATAGGATGAATTAAGACGGTATTTTGCAAATACATAATTATCTTGAATATATTAACTATTTCTTTATTTTTCGATCGCCTGGAAGGGACAAAAGAAACATCTTGTTCTTTCTTCAACAATTTATCATCTCTAGTGGACCTCTTAACATGATTCAAACCCAGTTGAAGTTCTGACGACCGTCTATCAGATAAAAAAGAATGAATAGATCTTGTAGGATAATCATATGCTTCTCATGTTCCGTGAATAGCCGGGATATTGAGGAATATCCTGGAAGGCATTTAGGGAATCAATTTGATTCTATCTCAGTTTGTTTCATTTGAAGAAAAGAAGGATCCCAAAGAATCAATCTTCCTTTTAGTTGTTGAATCTCTCTTTAATTTGTGCCAGGTCTTTATGGATGATGTAGAAGTAGTTGATGAAGTCGTCTCATCTAGTCGATACAATGAGTAAACACAAGTCTCAAATAGGGAATGGATATAGGAAGTAAGTTCACAAAACCTGACTATGGTAAAACCCAAGGCAAGACAAAACCCATAGTCTAAGAAGAAAAGTGAGTTATGCAATATCTTAACACTTCTGCATGATGCAAGTAGGATGTACACAAGAATATAACCAACTCAGGATGGATATCTCATCAAAACCTCGCTAGGCAACAAAAACCCAATGGGACAAAATGATCCTGATCGTAGTGAAAATAATACATTAAGGTTAATTGAGTATACTTTAGGATACATTCCCTGAGTTTGACAAAACTTCCCTTGAGAACTACAAACATTGTAACTCAAATAATTTATGCATACCAATTCCTTGAACAAGGTTATGAAAGGTGGACTTCGGAAGTGACTTCGTGAAGATCTAAGCAAGGTTGTCTTACTAACGGATCTAATTGATTTCAATCTTCTGATGCTCTTGATGCTAATGTGAAAAGAAAAACTTTGGCTCTATATGTTTTGTGTCGTCTCATTTGATGTATCCTTTCTTGATCTGGTTAATATAAGCGGCATTATCTTCATAAATTGTTGACATCAATGACAAAAGAAAGTCCGTAAGTGCTTTTAAAATGCTCAACAACAACTTTGAGCCAGAAGCATTCATGTGTAGCTTCATAAAAGGTTGAGAATCTTAGCATGGCTCGATAAATTGCAACTAAGGTTTGTTTGGTTGACCTCCAAGATATTGCAATGTCCCAACGGTAAAGACGTAAGCCATTTGAGAACGTGCATGTGGGTAAGATAAATAACTTGCGTTAGCATAACCAATAAGGCAAGAATCGACTCAAGATTGAGCAGGAGGCGACTCGACTGTAGGATGAGTAGGCATAGAATAATTCCAAATTCATAGCACCTTTGAGGTAACAAAGGATGTCTTTAACACCATTAAGTGTCGGCACATTGTTGTATCTTGCTAAAAGATTAACAATAAATGATATGTCTAAAAGATTGAGCTAAAGTGCCAAATGCATTTAGATATAGAACTTCAGGTTTAAAACCTCTTCTTTATATCCATTAGGACGGAAAAGGTCCCACTTAGCATCTAGTGTTCGAAGAACCATAAAAGTACTCGAAGGCTTCATTTTATCCTCATTCAAATGTTGCAACACTTTTTGGGTGTAGTTCAATTGGTGGACTAGCTAGAATACCATTCGAATAATGCTCGATTTTTGGGCCAAGGAAGTATCGATTTTTCTAAGATATTTCATCTCAAATTTCGACAAACTGCATCTATCGAAAATATGGAATGTGACTTTTTAATGAACACACATGGATATTTTTCATTATTTGACATATCTCTGACCAATCAAATACTCTCTTTGACGGTTATACCACATCCGCCCAGATTGTTTCAACACGTAGGTCTATTTTAGTGAGGGAATACGGAGAAGGTGCGGCACAAAGAGATAGAGCTAAGAATTTTTTTGGTGTAGTTTCTCATCACTTTGTGCTTTTATTTATGTAAATATGATGGGCTTTTTGCCCTATAAGGAACACAAATCCAATAACAAAGACCTAGAACATAACTCTAAATACACTTTACTAAAATTTACAAAATCACACTACTAATTAAATTAAAACCGCAACCTGTAATATATTATATGGTTCGATTCAATATAACTACCTATAATATATTAAAATACTACGTATTTGTATGTTATTGGTACCTACAGTACTGTAGCATTCTCATTTTGTATAACCGGTAAAGACATCATGCTTAACTTTCCTTTATGGAAAGAATCAGCATCTTCATCCTCATCTTTAATCCATAGGTGATAGATTTTTGTATCACCATCTTCATTCTCATTTTATATTTTATGTATTAGGATTTTTTAGTTTAAGATTTTATAAATATAGCGTGTAATTTAGTAAGTTAGTCCATTGTAGCTATCATTTTGTACGGCAACATTTTTATTTGTTTTTTCTTTAGTAAAATAATATCTGTAGTTTCATAATCAATTTGTTTGTATGTTATCATATTCTAATTTTCAATTGTGTGTATGTAATCGAGTTTGAATTTTTTTTGGTTTGTTATGCTCAGGTTGGAATGTTTGGAGGTCTCTAATGGTAACTTATGCTTTACGTCTGAACAACAGTCCAACTGTGCATGCATGGAGGTCTCTAGAATTACGGTAACGTAATTACAATGGTATTTTGCACTGAGAACGCAACGATGCAACTCGAGGAGGAAAATCTTTCTTGAGATGTTGCACACGCTTGTTGTATTGTGTTTATCTTTGTTATCACGTAGCTTAATTTGTAATTTGATGAGAATTATAAGTATGTCAGAAAAGAAAAAATAGTTTACATAGTATAACTTAGAGATTTTTTTTTTGAAATGTCATATGAACTTATTCACATTTTTCAATTTCTCATAAGAACTAAAATTTTGAGTGATTTGTTATATTAGTTTTTTGAATCATTAATTTGTCATCTCATCCTAACTCCGTTAAGTTTTTCATCTAAAATAAGTTTGTGTTAAGAATTATTTCATATTTTTGACCTCCTTTTTTTTTTATACAAAAATACATGTACACTAGGGGTGTGGAAATACATTGAATTTGAACTCCTGACAGTCTTTTCCTAAGTTCTCTACTTTTATTTGTATAAATCTAGAAAATTTGACAAGTAGAAAAAAACATGCAAGGGTCGTTTCAAAAATCTGTAGTAAATACTTAAAAAGGACCTTAGGCTCACCAACATGAGTTTAACTAATTGCAAGCTTTGAGAATTCTATATGATTAATCATGTCCACTGGAAAGCAGTACTCAAAATTTCCGAAATAACCTTAAAAACAAGTCATGTGTGGAGTTAGAGTAAGATGACAAATTAATGATTTCAAAAAATTTATATGACAAATCGCTAACAATTGTAGTTCATATGACAAATTGAAAAAGACATATAAATTCATATAACATTTAAAAAAAATTTCATATAACATTTAAAAAAATTCCTATAATTTAACCTTCAATCATAATCCAAAGAAGGAACTAAAAAAAGTCATGATCACCAAAGAGAATATTGAAGCTGGTTGCAAAACTTTAATAATTAGGTATTTTGAACAGGAACATATATGCCAAAGTCTTGTTTCCCTTGTTGTAACGTCATCTTCACTGGCCTAACCTTTTAACTCCCACTTAGTATTGTCTCATATATAAATTATGTACGGCTGAGATAAAACATATATATGCCACTTTTATTGTGGTAGTGTGTCTGTTGTCCCTTTTTATGTGCTTTTTTTGGTGTCTTTTTACTAATATTTTAACACAATGTTCTATGACTTAATTAAGAGATAACTCTATTAATTTTTTTGTTTGGCATTTATAATAAAAAAAATATCTAAAATACGTGACGTATGGAAGTCTTTTTGTTAAAAAAAGCGTATGACGGGTCGATCTTTGTCTCCACTCTCATCTCTCAAACTCTAGCAAAATCCTAACACCATTAACGTTCACTTTTTTTCCTGGTTTTTGGTTGACAAGGTGGGCAAAGCTCCCAATTATTTCTCAATGGTTGTAAAGCTATTTTCTCTATGGTATTAAAAATCTCAATTGTATGGAAATTTTGGTGTACGTTCTTGTGCAACACCTAGTTCAACAGATCTACTCCTTGAGAAGTAACAACATACACAAAATCGCAAGTGAGATATGAATTCTTTCGATAATCACTTAAGACCATTATTTCGCCGCACTATCAATACGAATTCTCTCTCTATCAACATGAATTCTCTCCATACGCTTTTTCTTGAAACGGACCTCCTCCATACGCTGCTTGCATATTTCTTCGGATTTTAGTTTTTATATAATTTTTAAATGCCAAATAAAAACGCTAACAGGATTATTTTCAATTAAATCATAAGAAATCTGTCAAAATATTAGTAAGAGGACACGTAAACGGCAGATCTGCAGTTGATAGGGACCGTTGTTAACAAGAAAGTAGTGTCATTTGACTGGGAAATAGATGATTGTGGGGTTTTGCCTTCCAAATCATTCCGCCATTTGCGACATGATTGAATGAGATCAAAAAAGAAAAATAAAATAAAATTGGAGAGTAGAGTAGATACCATTCCATTCCTCAAAATTCATATTTTATTTAATCCATTATTTTAATATGTTTTTGCTTTCGGTATTAAATTAAATAATTTGGGTTTTAGGCTTTTGATTATGGGCCATATGGGAAGTCATGTTTAAAGGTCTTTGCTTAGCCATAAAAATTAGTAAAAATAAGAAGTTAAGGAAAAGGTCTTTCTCACTTTCCATATCTTCATGCATAATTGCATTTTTGAAAGGAAAAAGGGGAAAAGAACTCATTAAACTTCCTTTGTAGTGACTTCAACTACGACATTATTTACACTAAAGGGGTGAAGAAGTGGGTTAGTCTTATAATGAACTACTAATAATACGGTTCAAATTCGTATTTAAATAAAGAAGAAAATCATTAGACGATGGTATTAAGTGGCCCATTTAAACTTTATGTTGTGTTTCATAAATTTAATTTTCCATTAATTATGTGAGCTCTAAAAATTCAAATTCAAATTGGTAGCATGTCATGGTCTCCATTAATTATCAGTGCTCTAGGCTTCTGCAGTCTACCCAGTTTGAGATGGAAAACGCTTTAACATTATTTTCTTTCTTTGGGTCAAAAATTGATTTGTATTTTGAACTCCTACATTATATGGTATGCAACTAGACTAGCATAAATCCAGTATCGCTTTTTAATCAAAATGATCTTTGAAATTAATATAATTTTTTGCTTTGGTCCCTGACATGAAAATCGATAGAAATAGTTTTTGAGTTTGTCTGCCGTAAATCATTTTGATTTTTCCGTGAAAAATCTGTCAATATCATCGTTAAGTGGAGGGGTTGGTTTGACAAAAATACCCTTAAAAAGTGGCCACATGGTTGTTCACGGGACACTTTAACAAGGACATTGTTAGATTTTTCCTAAAAGAACCAAAATAATGTTGAACAACCTGAAGGACCACTTTTATCGATTTGCATTGTCAATAATTAAAGTAAAAAGTTATGAAATTCCAAGACCATTTTGATTAAAAATTCAAATTACAAATCAAAACGTATAAGTTGAGTTATACACCATACTGGTAATCGAGTCAAGGCAACATATGTTTCATGTGGAGGAGTGGGTTGGAAGTTGGGCTACTTGGGCCTAACTTTTATTGCTTAAAACATGGGCCTGTACATATTAACCAAACCAGTCGGACTTGAAATCATAAAGGGATTAGCTGAGGCCCATGTGGTGCATGAGATATATAACAAGGGAAAACGAACATTAATCCCAAGCAAGAATTCATTAGCAAACCCTAGAATTCACTATGATATTGAATAAATTCAAGTTTGATTGAATAATTAGATGAAAAGATAACAATTCCACACCTAAGAAGTGTATTAATACGTCCATAACATAAAACCAAACCCTAGAAGGATAGTAACAAACTACCAAATGTATCCCTAAAACTTAGACGATGGTTTGGGATAGTAAATGAAGAATTTTGGCCAAATTTCTCGTGACTACTTTATCTATGGTGATCCTCATTTTTATGTTGCCCTTAGGCTTCCTTATAAATTGGGTCGACTCCACAACTTAGTGATTTTTGGTCCGAACTGCGTACTATCTAAAGAGAGGTGAATTCAAATACGATCCATTTGCAATCAAGGTAAAAACATGTGTTACGGTAAAATGAATGTCTCATTACACACGAGTTGGTATCATTGATAGTGCTCTTGCACGATTCAAATTGTGTGACGAGTCAATTGAAATTTCGAATGAAGTGTGATGAGGATTGAAATATTAAAATTGTCTAATGAGACGTGTGAATATCATATCCCCTAATTATATGATAATAAAAGTATGACTATATCTTTGAAAACAATATTTAAATCAGTTAGTGTCATGCTTATGTGTCTATGTAAGGCAAGTGGTGGATTGCACTTCCGAATAATGTAATCATATTGATGGTGATTGGTTATGTGAATTGATCAAGTGTTCTATGAAAATGTTATGTGTGTGTAATGTATATTTTATATTATAAAAGCAAATTACGAAAACTATGCCTGTATTAGAATTAGGGGATGACTAGATTGACATATTATTCTGGTTAGGGATGTGCTATTCACATACTATTTTTTACTTCTTATACATCACTTATTAATTTTTATTTTTTGATCTTCTTTAATTCAGTAGATCCGACAACCACAATTTAAAAGAATGTGTATGAAATAAAAAAAAAGCGTGTAGATATCACACCTTTATGATTATTCATTTTGTATATGATTTTTCTTACTGTTGACCCTAAAAATTACAAAACCTACGTGGCGCGCAGGCCGAGTAACTAGTAAGCTAACTACGTCCTTCGGTCGAATGCGGGGCGTGCCAACTCGTCGGCCGAGCCTGGCCGAGGAGTAAAATTTGTTGATGTAGCTTTGAGCGCGTTGCTGACTTCTTTAACTTGCGATTGCGACCGAGGAAGGAACACTCTCGGTCTCTAGGTTCTACAGCCTGAAGACAAGGCTGCTAATTCTGCGGAGTTCACAAATCGTCCGAGCCCGATTCGGTTACTGTGATTATATTCGTGAGAGTATAAGCACGTCGAATCGAGACCAAGGTGTATGGGCACAGGTACTTGAACGTGATGTATGTCTTGATAGTAAACGTAGTTCGGCCGTCGGAATGCCGAACCCTGAAACTCACTTGTGAGTATCCAATCATAAAACCACTCGGCAACCAGTGCGCCGAGCAATGTAATTCGTAACACCTAACTATGCCGAGAAGGCTAGCAAGGTGACCTCTGCCAACAAAGGTTCGAAAACCTTTCTCGACCGAGACTTGGATAGATAATCGGTCGACCTCGACGCAGTGCTGTTTATCCAAACTGAAGATGCTTCTCGGTCGGCTGATTCTGCGGCAGCAGTGCTGTTTATCCAAACTGAAGGTGCTCGCCGGGCGCTTCCACAGTGCTGTTTATCCAAACTGAAGGTGTGTCGGCAGGAAAAGAAAAGGAAAAAAATCTCAAGGTGTTGAGAGGTTTTGCGCAGGGCAATTGTATGCTGATTTGAAGGTCTTCTGAATGGTGTTCGCAGCCTTGTATTTATAGAAGCAGATGTGTGGTGCGGGTTCACTTGTGTAGAATTTGATTTTAATTCAAACTCACCAGCTAGAGTCTAGGTCAAAGACTTCTCAAGATAAGCAACAACCTATTTTTTAGATGTCATCATTATCTCCACATTTTTAGAAATAATTTTCTTAATCCACTCGCCAGATAACATTGTGATTGTTAAAATCATAATATTATCTAGACAAATTATTAATCAATTATCTCAACCTTCTTCCAATCCAGTGGCTCAGAATTTTACTCATTCTACGGTCTCGATTGCTCAGGCCGATAGTGTAAAATCGGGTTCAAACACTTACACTCATTACTTTTTATTTTATATTACCAAGTGAGTTGTTATGTGGTTAGACAGATTATTGACCAGGTGTTGGATTGTCAGGTTTACTCTTTGTTTATTTTGTTATCGTTCATTGTTATGATTATCGAGCGTTACTTTTTTATTTTTTATCTTTTTTGGTGTGGAACATATATTTTTGTAAACATCAACCTTGTGTACTTGTGGTAGTGGACTATAATTATTTGTTGTTTAGTTTTTTATTTTTATTTTTATTTTTTTTTAACAAACAATATGTTATAAACTTCTTATTTAAGTGTGATTGTGTAAATCGTAGATTAGATTTGATTCTAATTATTCTACCCTATTAGGATTTGTATTCCTTGCCGGAGAAGAATTTCTTCTCTTTCTTATTACTATAAATAAAGGTACTGCGTGGGGGGAATAACACATCCTCCACACAATCCTACAAACACATATCTCTTTATATTTTCTCTGTGCCGCCGGCTCCCTCTCTCCTGTCAGTTAAATATAGGCCATAACATGTTATCAGCACGTTCCTACCGATGCGTTTAGGAATCTGACGTGGAAGTTTTCTACATCAAACTAGTTCACTAATATCATCACTCAATCAAGTTCTTTCAAAACAATGGTTTTTATCTCGATATTTGTGCAGCCCTAATAGCATGAACATTCAACATAATACTTGACCCAACTTTACGTTTTTCAAATTTTAGATTCTACATAAATTGTGTATGGGATGGCAACGGGGTGGATTGGGTTCGGATGTGCCATCCCCATACCCGAACCCGTATAATCCCCAAACGGGTTTTTCCCATAACCGAACCCGTCGGGTGACCGATTTTTGATAGGGGAACGGTTTTTCCCATTATGATATTTATATATTTATTTATATTATTGACAAAATGAAGAATATAAAAAAAAGATATTAAATAAATTGCTATTATTAATACAATTGATACAATGCATCTAATGAGTAATATTAAAAATTTATATTACTAAGAAAACATTTACCCTCTTGAAAATTATAAGCATATAATTTCTATTATTAATGATATAAAAGTAAATAATTAATTTCATATTTTCATATAATAAATATTTACATTTTTTAATTCATAGATGAAATGGTTTGGTTTCGGGTATGGGTTTGGGGCGAATACCCCAATAACCATAACCGAACCCGAAATCGAAAAATTTATCTGACGGTTACCCATAACCGTAAAATACCCGAAATTCTATGCCTGAAACTGAACTATACGGATTGGTTACTTCGGGGATCAATTTTGACGGGTTAAATTGCCATCCTTAGCATGTGTTGGAGATATGCCTTGAAAGTCAATCTTTGGAAGAAACCTTTCAGGACAATGTCTATATGTATAGATAACTCTAATACAGCAAAAGGCAAAGTCACTCATTAAGACTATCTCAATAAATGGTATACGTCCAAAATAGTGAATCCATGGACAATGGATCGATGGAAGAAGTAATCTAATGATGTTAGACTCCAGAGATCTTCTTCACATAACCATAATGTCCAAAATGTTCCTGGTCATATGATTGTTAGAGGGACACTGACAATACATAGACCAGTACATACTATGTCCCCTTCAAATGGGAAAGATGGAAAGTCTCAAGCCATTCATGTAGTGATACTAAGACAAATATGTAGGTGCTCATTAAGGGAATGAGTTCACTGAACACAATCAAACGAGAGTACTTGCATGGAGGTCTACTCACATGTCAAGCAAGTAACTCTACTGGTTGGAATAATGTAAGTAATCCTTTGACCTGAGACATCATAGTTGTCTTAGGGATATGTTGTTGATCATTTGATAATGAGACGTGACCACATTTCATCTTGGATGTGTTCTGTGCATTGTTGGGGTTAGTGATTTATTCTCAGAGGCATGTGAATGTTCAACAAGGGATCTCTAATCCTCGTTATGAGAGGAAAAATACTCTAAGATATGATTCGGGAATCTTCGACCGAAGTATCGAGAATTGAATCATATAGCTTAGTAAAATCACATTAGGGGTTTGACATAAAGTATCCATATCCTAGTAATGTGATTGTGAGTATTGTATTAGATACATTGTAATTCCAATTGAATAGGTTCTTCGACCAAATTCTACATTAGCTTGGGTAGCCATGATATACGGTTAGATGTCACTCATGGCTTGTGGGTTCTTCTAGATGATTAAATAAGTAGTCCTCAAAGAAGAAAAGGAGAATTAAAAGTAAGTGATTGCATAAACACTAATCAATTGGATTGACACCAATCACCAATCACATCAATTGGATTGTACACCGATACACTCGTGTGTTGAGAAAATTAACGGATGATGGAATTAATTAATTGGATTAATTAAGTTTTATGATTGATTAGTATGTCTAAATAAATCATAGAGACGATAAAAGATCGTTTTGGGCTTAAAGAAAAGTTCAAGTACTTTTGGGTCCATTGGGCCCAAACTCATTAGGCTTTTAATTCAAGCATAAAAATGACTTAAATTAATAAAAGCCAAAGCCCAAACTATCACATAGTGGCCGGCCAATAGGGTGAGTAAATGAGAGAGGGTAAAAGTTAATTGTTAACTTACTTATCTCACCTTTATATAGAAAGATATAGGAAAAGGTTCTTTAGGGTTTTTGTGTGAGCTTTTGCCCCAAGGGAAAAACAAAAATCTCTCTCTCTTTCTCTCTCTCACACAAGGCCGACCACCAAGAGGAAAAAATAGCTAATCATCTCTTCTCCTTTTGGTTATTCCAACATCCATCTCACTACACTAGTGGGTGTGGATCTTTAGAGGTTTTCTACCTTGGAGACTAGAGGAGAATCAAAGAAGTTCCAAACCTATCAAGGTGGAGGAAACAAGGAGGGAGGCTAGGCTCAAGAACTTCCAAGAGGAGAGGTCTTGGAGGTGGTCACTTATTGGACTCAAGTCAAGGTTCAAAGGTAAAACACATTTCTCCTTAAACTTGTTTTTCAATAAGTTTCTTAGATGCAACAAATATGAACCTATGCTTCTTGAAGGGGATTTGCATGACTATAGCTTTGATAATATGCTTCCGTTGCTTATGTATGTTAATTTTGAATTGAATATGCATGCTAGTCACTTGAAATCCCACTTAAATCTCAATATTTCCCTTTAGTATGCATTATATTCATAATTGTTGAATTATGTGAATTGCTATTGCCATGAATTGCATCAAATATATGTCCATGCATTGAATTATTTAATTGAATATGTATGCAATTGAATTAGTTTATAATATGGAATTAAGAAAAAAAATTAAAATTAGGGTTTATTCTAAACCCCACCTTGTCATCTCACTGCGAGTCGCCGACTTCCCAGCTGCGCTGCGTTGAGCCACCAGCCCTAGGCATGTAGCCTAAGTGGCTGAGCTGAGCCGCGAGACCATAGAGCTAGGGCCATGGGCTTCTGGTTTTGAAACCTAGAAAAACCTGACACCTTCAATGGCGTCTCTACCATCACAAGTGGGCCTGCAGCCCAACCTTGACCTTGGGTCACCGTCCCAACGGCTTGAAGCTCATCCACCGATGTTGATTGATCGAGATTCCTTCGAATCTCGTTGGATTTTTTGAAATTCTGATTCGAATTTCTAGGGTTTTGGTTGAAACGTTGAGATTTCTTTATCTCCGTTCATATTCGTGATCCCCATTGACTCACGAACTCGCCCCAAGAATTTTTGTTCGAAAACATGGCCGCCTAAAGTGGCGGTGCCGGTCATCTTTGCTAGCAAGTGCACCCAGCTATGACTGGGGTGTTCCCAACCTAAGCCCAATTAGGCCTTGGTTTTCTCGGCCTAAATAAAAAAAAAAAAAAAATCCTTTTGGGCTTACCTGCAACGGCCCAAAACCATAAGCTCAGCCCAATTCAACACTAGCTCGTAGGGCTATGGTGTCCCTGTGCATAAAACCGCACCAGATCCTAGCCCGTAGCTGGTGAGTCGGTACACTTGCACTGTGACACACTTGATCACAGCTCCGCATAGTTGTGGTGCTCCTATGTACCACGATGCACATGATTGTGCCCCCCCCGGGTACATGTGTCCGCAATGCACCAGTTCAGAACTCTTTTTGGGCTTGATTAGCCCGTCCCTAACCCAACCCAATTTCTTTGGGCCTGGACCTCACGGTTTCATTTTTCCTAGCTTACTCATGGACTTTGGTCCATGTTTTTGGACCCCGAGGTCTAATTCTTTATTTTTTTTTAGACAATTTGAGTTTTATAATTTTTTGCCCACACTTTAAATTTGGTTTGAAGTCCAAATAATTAATCCAATTATAGACCTGAAGTTCTATTTGCATATTTTCTTGTTGCATATTTCTATATATATTTGTGTTTGTTTGCAGGAACATATGAACCTGAAGTTCATAATTATTTCGAAACTTGAAATTTCTAGAAACATGCCTTGTTTGAAAACTGAAGTTTTCCTCATAAACATCACCCATGAAAACCCAAAGCTTTTTCATGTAAATTTAAACCAATACATGTCTATTAGAACCTGAATGTTCTACTCCTATGTGAATGGATTGATTTTTTTCTCTATTACACTAACCACATCTTGTCCATTTATTTTGTGATAGGAACATGCCGAATTTGAACAAACTCGACTTCACTGCTTTGGAGGTCTCTGGAAGAAACTACCTCAAGTGGGTCCAAGATGTGAAACTCCACCTCACCGCAAAGAATTTGCGTCTCGCCATTGAAGATGAGATGGACAACCCTGTTGTCGAAGCTGAGAAAGCCACTGCCATGATTTTCATCTGAAGACACATTCATGATGCACTGCAAACCAAATACCTTGCTGAGGAGGATCCACGAGCACTCTGGGTAGCTTTGGCTAATCGTTTTCATCACCAAAAGAACATCTTCTTGCTTGAAGCAAGACATGACTGGCAACATTTGTGCTTCCAATACTTTAAGTATGTGAATGAAAATAATTATGAAAATTTTCAAATCCGAGCACTTCTTAAGTTTTGTAACGAGACCTTGACCAAAGAGGATCTCCTGGAGGAGACATATTCGACCCTCTCTGCTACTATATTGTCTTGCAACAACAATATAAGGCTCAGAAGTTCACTAAGTTTTCGGATTTGATATTTGTTTTACTTCTCGCTGAAAAGTAGAATTAGCTGTTGATGAAAAATCATCAAGCTTGACCTACTAGGGTGACTGTTGTGCCTGAAGCACATTATAGCATAAACCAATGCCCAAAACGCCAACATAGGCATGGTAGGGGTGGCTAGAAGCCACCCCATCAAGGTCAACAGAGCTAAGGCCCATCCAAGGGAGGAAACCGAGCCCAGAAGCACCCTAACCTCGTTCCCAAGGCTCCAAACTTCAAGAATAAGGGCAAAAAACCTGAAACGATGTATGCGGACATGTGCTATCGATGTGGTTCAAAGGACCATTGGTCCCGTGTTTGACGTGCTCCCTAGAAGGTTGTAGCTGAATATCATTCTCGTCATAAAAAATTTTAATCAAACTTTGTGCAAGTGGATGAACCAGAAAGTACCAAGATGAAGGTTTCTGACTTTCAGGAGGACACCACCCCTATTAGAATATTAGACATGAACTATTTCTAGTTAAATTTTAGAATAATGGGGCCGAATTCTACATAGTGGCCGAACCCCCCTTGTTTTTTGGTTTAATTTTGAACAATTTTCCTTTATGTTTGGATTATTTGTTGGTGATTTATTTTGGATATTAAGTTTTTAATTAATTACCATCCTTAAATACTTGAATTATTTTGAATGGATATTTGCTTTAAATTAATTTGTATTTCTAGGTATGACTAGTGGAAAAATTAGTTGTTTGACAAATAGTGCAACCACGCACACAGTTTTGTGTGAACACATCTATTTCACTAATTTCATACCTAATAATGCACATTTAACAACCCTCTCAAGCCCATCCAACCTGATCGAAGGATACGGTAAGGCACGTATAATGTTGTTTAATGGTATAATTTTGACCATTGATAAGGCACTTTATTTTCCATGTTCCGGAAGTTTCAAGGACATTAAAGATAATAATTACCACACTGAAACCTATGTAGAAATTGGAGTTGAATTTCTGTGCATCGGTTTCTACGAATATGGCCAGAAGTGTATTCTAGAGAAGATAGAGCATATCTCAAGTGGTCTGTATACTACGACCATACGCCATAGAGAAAGCCACTATGTGGCCGCCTTTACCTCTGGGACCGCTCACAAAATTACACTTTGGCATGATCGTTTGGGACTCCCTGGACGAACAGCGATGCGCTGTATCTTCAAATCATCACACGAGCAACCACTAACCCGAAGTTTAGGTTCGATTCAAGGAATCCTAGGTCAAACCTGCTTCATGGGAAAACTTATTATTAAGTCTTCTTATGACAAGATTCGTTTGAATCCTCCTATTTTTCTACAAAGGATTCAAGGGGACATTTGTGAACCGATTCACCATCCCTACGGACTATTTTGATATCTTATGATTTTGGTTGACGCTTCCACACGTTGGTCACATGTGTGCTTGTTGTCCACAAAGAACGCTACATTTTCTAAACTTTTGGCTCAGGTTATCAAGCTTAGGGCTCGCCACCCTGATTATCTGATCAAATCTATTCGATTGGATAATGCTGGAGAATTCACATATAAAACTATTGATGACCATTGCATGTCGGTTGGGGTTGAAGTTGAACATCCAGTACCCCATGTTCACACCCAGAATGGTCTGGCAGAGGCATTTCTTAAAGCGCTTATAAATGATTGCTCGATCGTTAGTCATATGTACCAAGCTCCCGATCGCTGCTTGGGGCCATGCAATCTTGCACGCAGCCATGTTGGTCTACCTAAGGCCTATTGAGACCCAACAATATAGCCCTTCAGTTGGTTACCATATACGAACTTGACATATCTGATTCTCATTCAATCATTCATTACTTAGAACCATTGACAGGCGATCTGTTTACTGCTCGTTTCGCGGATTGTCACTTCTATAAGACAGTCTTCCCGTCGTTAGGGGGAGATACGAACGTCAACGTTCCCGACGTGAATTATTGTGGACGACTCCCATTTTGTCTAATTTAGATCCCCGTACCACTCAATTTGAGACTGGAGTGCAGTACATCTTAGATCTTTAGAGCGTAGCTCATAACATTGCAGATGCTTTCACCGATCTAGCGCAAGTGACAAGATCACATATTCTAGCTGCGAATGTGCCTACAAAGAGACGAACTTCCTTCCTGGAGGCATGCAATGCCACTTTGGCCGATCCATGTACATTGGTGACTAGCCAATCATTTGCCCCTACACAGAAGCATGGCAAACCACTTGGTTTAAAGGATTCACACCCCTGAAAGAAGAAACCCATGGCATAGGCCCCTAGAGAGCCTACCATGAATCCGATTGTCGCCTACTCATTCTATTCAACTTATGAGGAAATTCTAAATTAGGGAAGCGTCATTGAAGAGACGAATCCATATTCCGAGAATCGTGAGAATTTAGTGCATTATGCTAGCTTGGATGATGTTTGGTGTAGAAATGAGATGATCGTCGACGATGCATTAGCATATGCAGTAGTTACTGAGATCATGTTGAGCGATGACATTGAACCCCGTTCTATTGATAAATGTCGACGTGAAAACCAATTGGTCGAACTAGAAACAAGAAATCCAGTCGAACTCAATTCATTTGCGAAACGTAAGATGTTTGAACCTTAGCTCCCACTCCTCCACATGTCAAGCTCGTTGGCTACAAATGGGTTTCGTTTGGAAGTGTAATGGGAAGAACAAAATTGTGCGTTACACAGCTCGTCTTGTTGCATAAGGCTTCTCACAACGCCCTGAGATTGACTATAATGAAACTTATTCACTTGTTATGGATGTGATTACTTTTTGCTACCTTATCAGTTTGGTAGTTTTCGAAAAACTGACTGGATCAAATATTTGCAAACCTCGGAACACGCTTTCAATTCGACTGAGGCGTTCACTTTACAATTTGAAGCAATCCGAAAGAATGTGGTATATCCATCTGAGTGAGTATTTGACTAGTTAGAGATATGTGAAGAACGAACTATGCCCTTGTATGTTCATTAAGAAGTCACATTTTGGTTTTGTGATAATTGCAATTTATGTCGATGACATGAACCTCATTGGAACTCCTAAAAAGCTCGTGAGAACTGCCGGACACATAAAGTCAGAATTTGAGACGAAAAAATCTGGGAAAGACTCGATACTATCTCGGTCTGGAGATAAAACACCGTTTAGATGGAATCTTAGTACATTAATCGAACTACACCTAGAAGATGTTGTGCCGCTTTAACGAGGATAAAGCGAAACCTTCGAGTACTCCTATAGTCGTTCGATTGCTAGATGCAAAACGAGATCTCTTACGTTCGAAGGAGGATGATGAAGAGATTTTAGAGCCTGAAGTTCCTTATCTAAGTGTGATAGGCACTTTATTATACTTAGCTTAATGCACTAGACTCGATATCTCTTGCACTGTTAATCTTTTGGGAAGATACAATAATGCACTAACTCATAGACACTAAACTGGGTATTACGGATCTGGGCTTATTCTATCCTTACGAATCGCCGCACCCTCTTATCTCGAGTCGATTCTCACCTTGTTGGTTATGTCGATGCAGGATATTTATCTGATTCGCACAAGGTGCGTTCTCAAACAGGTTATGTCTTTACCATTAGAGGCACCGCAATTTCTTGAAGTTCAACTAAACAGACCTTAGTTGCCACTTCGTCTAACCATGCTGAAATTCTCGCCTTACATGAAGCAACTCGGGAATGCTTTTGGTTGAGAGCAGTTGTGGGCCATATTCGAAGCTTCTGTGATATTTACCCCGTCGTTGACGTCTTGGCGACGATCTATAAAGACAACACATCATGCATCGAAGAGCTTAAGAAGGGTTAGATCAAAGGAGATAACATTAAGCACATTGTGCCGAAGTTATTCTTCTCACATTAACAACAAGAACATCAGAAGATTGAAGTCACGCAAATCCGTTCACAAGAAAATTTGGTTGATCTCTTCACCAAATCACTACCGAAGGCGACATTTCTGAAGCTTATTCAAGGAATTGGTATGCGTAAACTTTCTGAGTTGTAACATTGCTAGTTCTTTTTGGAATTATGTCAAACTCAGGGGGAGTATCCTGAAGCATATTTGCTTGATCTTAATGTACTCTTTTTCCTTACGATTAGGAGCATTGTTCCCACTAGGTTTTTGCTACCTAACGAGGTTTTGACAAGGCACCCACATTGGGTTGATCATATCCCTGATGATGTCCTGTAAACGTTTCATTTGACTTTGCATTTCTCATGCATTTTTTCTTAGACTATGGATTTTGTCCCTACTCAGGTTTTTACCATAGCCTTATGGTTTTCTGTGAGACTTACTTCCCTATGCAAGTTCCTACCTTATTTGAGAATAACATGTTCTTAGAATCAGTGCCGACGAGTCGACTTCCTCAACTTTAGATGATGTCGAATCTACTTGAGTATTTACACATTCAAGGGGGAGTGTTATAAACTTCTTATTTAAGTGTGATTGTGTAAATCCTAAATTAGATTTGATTCTAGTTATTCTATCCTATTAGGATTTGTATTTCTTGGAGGAGAATGATTTCTTCTCTCTCTCTCTCTCTCTCTCTCTCTCTCTCTCTTTCTTATTACTATAAATAAAGGCACTGCATAGGAGAAATAACACATCCTTTACACAACCTTACAAACACATACCTCTCTATATTTTTTTGTGTGCTGCCGGTGCCCTTTCCCCTGTCAGTTAAATATAGACCACAACACGATATTATCTATATTAAAAAGTAAGGGCGTGCTATCAATAATATGGTTCAAATTTGCTTTTGACAAAAATCGAATTTAAGACCTCTCACTTATAAGTAAAAAAAAAAACTGTTAAACCGTAGTACTAAATAATGGTTGTTATTTAGTTTTTGAACGTGACGGTACGAACCCTCCCAGAGCATGGTATTCTTGTCTTACCTTGTAAACCATTGAATTATGAACTTGTGGCAATCCTCATTTTGTTACTCCTGAAACGTCGACACGATACCATTATACGGCTGGTCCACTCTCCCTAAAACGACGCCGCTTTAGCGCTCGCACAATTTCCTTCCCTTTGTTCAAAAATCCCAAATTCCTTTCCACCCTTCTCATATCTCCGAGAGAAATTAAAGGGAAATAAGCCAGCCAGTTTCGCAGACAGAGAGACCCGAAAACCCGAATCGCGAACCCGGAAAAAATGGGCAAGGATCTGAGCGATGACCAAGTATCGTCGATGAAGGAGGCGTTCACTCTATTCGACACCGACAACGACGGCAAGATTGCTCCGTCGGAGCTCGGGATCCTAATGCGATCGCTCGGCGGCAACCCGACCCAGGCCCAGCTCAAATCCATAGTCGCCGAGGAGAAGCTCACCGCCCCCTTCGACTTTCCTCGCTTTCTCGACCTCATGGCCAAGCACATGAAGCCCGAGCCTTTCGATCGCCAGCTCCGCGACGCCTTCAAGGTCCTCGACAAGGACTCCACCGGCTTCGTCTCCGTATCGGAGCTCCGGCACATCCTCACCAGCATCGGCGAGAAATTGGAGCCGTCCGAGTTCGACGAGTGGATCCGGGAGGTGGATGTCGGGTCCGATGGCAAGATCAAATACGAGGACTTCATTGCCAGAATGGTGGCCAAGTGAGGGACGTAACGGTGCGTTTTGCATGGGTGAAAGTGTTTCGTGGAAGTAATTTGGGGGTAATGTATGTCTTTTTCTTAATTTTATGGAAAATTTAGGGTTTGTTTGTTTGGATTTTGTTTGTGATGAACTGAAATTGTCTCCAGTGCTTGATAAATTTGAAGGTGTTTGGGATGTAAGTGTTGATGGTTTTACATAATGTAATCTGGATTTGCTGGATTATTTTGTGCTCTTTGATTTTGTTTTTCTGTTGGGAATTTTGCTGTTTTCGTAAAGCGTTGATCTTTCGATTGTGGTTCGATTGCATTTGCTTCTCAAACTCAATGAAATGGTAAGTGAGAAACAATTGAGGCAATGCTCCATCCTCTGTAAATTTATGTCTCGAGTACGATCATTTAGTTGTGAATGTGGGATTTAGATGAAGAATTAGACAACTTAATTGTTTTGGTCAGGTGGGGTTTTGTTAACTAGTTCTTCCCATATAAAATTAGGTATATTCCTTTGGTTTGTCTAGGGTTCATGACCAGTTCGGTACAAGGATTTCCCGGTGAAGGTGACATTGGTTTGCAGGGTAATGTTCTCTTGCCATAATCTGTCATGTTATGATGTCAGTTATCAAATATTGGACTATAGAATAGATTAAAGTTCACTCTGTAAGCATCTAGATTGACAGTCTGCCTATATAACATGTTAAGCCCTCTGGTAAGACCATAAGAGGAGGTTCCCCACTCTTGTAAGACCGTAAGAGCAGGTTTCTGTTGTTCGTGATTATATTTCAACGACTGAACTTGATCATCGTTTGGTTGAAGACCAAGTGAATAACGGAAGTTATGCTGCTATGGTACATGTAAATGGTGCAATGATATTTGTGTTGGTAAAGTACATTTTGTGCCCTCAATGGATTGCTTGTTGCAATAGTTTGAATGATCTTGGAGCAGCAATCCCAGTCCTGTGATGAACTGTGAAGGAATAAAGGATTAATGGGAAGCTTAGGAATCAAAATACAAATGTAAGACCTCCAACTAAAGTTTGAAGCTTGATGTAGTTGCTAATGCTAGGGGTGTAACTTGTTTGGTGCCTAGGATTAGAATGGATTGGGTAACTCAGAAAGTTCAAGATATATCGAAGGTCAATCGAATCCAAGGCAACAACAATGACGAGGCAGTGTTGTCGAGAGCTCTAACCAATGTACCATACTAGGAGAGACTTTCGTATCAAGAGGGCATTGCACACCCTTGTCTCTGTCTCTCTCCTCACGTGACTGCAAAATTACAGCCGCATAGTAGATGTTTCGACTCCGCCAATTCTAATGCACAGAGACGAGGGTTGGTTACGATTCTTAACTTCTTAACAGGCATGGAACTAGCACATTTGGAACCAGAACCCAATCAAGTCTGATCAAATAGAGAAGTAAAAGAGAGAATAAATATGGCAACAGTGAGACTCAAACTTGATTTTCAAAAAATTACACAAGCAGCAAACAACAAATGTCAAGATGTTCCACTTTACACAAGAGGCCCGAGCTTCCGATTACAGTTCAGACTTATGTACAACAATACCACATGATATGAATGCAGATGAAGAGCGAATATTTCCCAACTAAGTCGCATAACGAATTCAGTGGCTATAGCGTGTTGGTTATTCAAGAATCCAGAAGGCAAGGAAACCATCATGTCTTCATTACCGACGTTGCTGACGAGCTGGTCGTCTGAGCTATGAGATTCTGAACCTTCTGGAGCAGGAGGTAGCTGAGTTTCTGCAAATGGATTATCCGGGTTTCCCCTATCATCCTTGGGTGGATCTTCTGGATCTTTCTTCTCGTCTTTTTTCTCATTCTCTTCGCTAGAACTACCACCACCTCCCTTTGAAACACCTGGAACCAAGTCAGGTCGAGGTTCCACACCAACACGTCTTAGATGCAGCTGACAGTGCAAACACCATTTGGATTATAAGGTCTTTTGATCATGCATAAAGCTACTACCGAGTAAACCAAATATTAAAAACTAAACGCTTGTAGAAGCAAATAGAGAGACCATTTACCTGAAGATGTAAGTTGACTTCATCCGGTCGGGACAGGAATGGAAAATCTCCCCCACTCTTCAACTGTGCTCGCCTTGCGTCAGGATACCTTTCACCAACTTCATCTTTGAGTTGTTGAGGAATCCCACTGTAGTCATTTGTCTTCGTGTATACGTTTCAGGAAGAAATTTTTTGACGGGTCAGCTTAAATTTTTAAACTTCCCAATCTAGTATTGGAATGTAATACTGATACTGTAAGAAGGATTCAGATGTATGAACAGACATGCTAAAGCAAGAAGCCGTTGACATTCACATTTAAAGTGTCGTTGAATCAAATCCATAGCTGGTTTCTCTAAGATATAAGCAACATTTATCGCTGTATGTGAGATATGAATGCAGTGTGACAAATTTATTAAGAAATTGCATAATATTGAAAGCAGCCAAAATTTTCAAAGTTCTAAAAGAGAGCAATGAGTTAGAACAAAGTTAGAACCAAAGGGATGCAATACATAAACAAACACTTTGTTCCAGAGGGATTATTTGAAAATGTATCCATATGCACGAACATAAACCAAACAAGATCCGAAATACATACATCCATTATAGTGATGAATGAATCCGTAAGCAACAGAGGTCCAACTGAAGCAGCATCAGTTGTTAAAGTCAACCTGGAGGCCAGGTCCTCTCTTGAGAGCGTCTCAACCTGAATTATCACAGTTTCAAGTCAGAAATTAGAATAGCTTGCACAACCATTCAACTTCTATAAATATTTGTAGTCAATTACCCCAGGGTCCCTGATAGTATTTAACTTCCTTCCCAAGTACACACCTTTTTTCCTTTCCGGATTAGTTCATTTGGTTTTTCGTTAAATCAAATCCCTCTGAAGATAACATCGTGCATAGCAATACCAAAGCTTAAAATATCATATCATTCATTCTACATGTCAATTTGATAAAATTAATACTTGTAAATCATTTGTCAAGAAAAATTATCAAACAGAAAACAAGAACAATGAATACTATCTTATCTAGACAAGATCCGATACGGAAATTCTTCCAAATGCTTATCACACCCAGAGATTCATGATGTCGAATTTATCAAAGTTTACATGGTTTTTTATTTTTTTTATTTTTTATTTTTTTGTTGTCATTCAAATTAAAAGTTAAAAAGTAATAGGTAAAGTAGAAAAAAATCTGGAAACCATTTTAGGAGTAGTGTGATGAGAAAAAAAAAAGGTGCAAACAAAAGCATCCAATCCCCTAATAGAACAACACAAATTATCCTAAAACCAAAGTGGAGCATGTATCCAAAGCCTAAAGTCAAGAATTACAAATAAATGGAGACGCTGTAATCATGCAGACAGAAGTCAATGAAGTTATCGAGGCACAATGCTGAGCTAACAATAGGCACAAGATATCTCAGTAAGTGAGATGTACAGAAGGTGAGAAGATCTCTAATAAGTAACACAACAGCGATAATGGGTAGGGTGTAAAGGCCTTCACAGACTCTACCTGAGAAACAACGAAGTCCACTGAATCTGCTATAAATGGCTCATGGGGGCCATCATGTATTCCGGTCAAGACATATCTTTTCAACAAAAAAGAAGGGGTCCAACTAATGCTGCATAAGACAATACCATATCAGGTAAGTTGATGTTAAAAGAAAACAAAACTGGAAGCAAATTACTCTCTGAGCCAAAAAACTAAACAAATGCAGCATGCACTTTGTAAAATATAGTATATCATATCCAACCAATAATTTCAAACATTTCGATTAAAAATTGATGATGTTCCGGTATAACGTTTCATTTCTTAATTTATTTAAAAATCAAACAAAAGTAACCATGTGGATGGATGGATCAATAGTCCAATGAATGTAATCCCTTATATTGATCCTCTTCCTCACTGGAATGCAGACCAGTCCATGGAAGGGAGAAGATAAGCCTAAGGATCATATGGAGTTTTTTCTTTACAAGTGACAATTCATTAATAATGATGTCACTTTAGCACCTTGAGAATACAAATTTTTCAAAATCAGATGAGAAAAGCCACTTGAGAGGGTAAGTAGATAGTTTCAATTCAACTCAATCCCTTCAATCAATTAGGTGAAATGCTCAATATTCCATGGAAGCAAGGATATATTAAAAGGATAAATACTTATCCCAGTGAATCATAATTTAGGTTATCAACTTGCAATATCAAGAATAAATTGAGCAGGAAAATTGGTATGCCTTAGTGCACCTTATTGTTATCAGCAAACATTTACAAGGTAAAGCATGAATCTCTTTGATGTCAAGAAGTACCAAAGACCATTATAACCCTTTGTCAGGTCAATACAACATCTGAGCACTTATAAAACACCGGAACACAGATGTCAAAATAAATAGCTTAACTATCAACCTCTATCAAAACCATTCATTAAATATTTACCATCAAATACCTATTTTTGGATTTGAACCAACTTTAACAACATGTGTGTAGCTTTATGAATGTATAAAGTACAAATATGACAAACATACACGGGAGCCCAAGGCATTGCTGCAGAGAAGCTGCGCGTGTCCAAAAATGTGTTTGATAGTATCAATGATCGAACTCGTCTTGGACGATGCTGAGCAAAAAGTTGAGCCAAGAAGCCCCCAAGGGATGTACCATATATATGTATCTGTTAGAAAGAAATTGATCAGATTACCTTAAAAGACTATTTTTTTTAATTAACTAGAATCACCACAAATATGAGAAGAGTTTTTAACAGCAATTAAACAATCTAACAGTTTGTTTAAGTTATATATCAAGATATGCACTGTTATGAAACACATTTCTCAGCTAAATGGTGTAAAATTTCATCAACAGCGTGTTTCCTCTTTCTCTGCTCTGATCACTTTTCCCGATTCGGATACGCATTTCATATACAGAAAATCAGCAATTGTTTAATTATATAATCTAAAAACAAAAACAAAACATTTATGGTGCCACGAATGATTTTACTTAAGGGATGGTTAACCATTTCTTTTTTGGACGTAGGGATAGTTTAACTATATTCGACGTAACATGTCTGAAATCCTTTCAATCTGATCAAAATTAAAAGTAATATATCTATATGCATCATTCAGTGTATATTATTGCATGTAACAAATTTACTATAAAAACAATGTTATCTCACTTTCCTGTGGCCTAGATACCAAGTTCAAATCTTTCTGTATACCTGAAATCACCACTCAACTACCCAGAAGCTAGAAATCAGGGAACTCAGGAATCTTTCTTTAGTTTCAATGTACTGGGAGTTTTGAGGAGGGGCATGTGAGAAAAGGCAATCAGAAATGAAATATTTTCCAACTTGCACAATCACTGGAAGAGTGTTGATCTGTGAAGCATCTTGCTGACAGTATAACATGAAGGTGCACCTAAATATCATACGTATAATTAAGTAGGGATAAATGGTCATCAATCACTGAAAGCTGTATGCAGCACTTGGGTGTTTCCTAAAGACACTAACTATTTAGAACCTAGAAGCTACTTGTGCATTAAGAAAATGAGAAATTCCTTTTGCACAAGCAATAGAAATACTAAACAAAATAAGATTGATAATGGCAGGAGTAAACTGTAAGCAAGATGAGTTCTTACGTGATGAACATCAATAGCATCCAAGAATTTCTCGAATGCTAGAATCCACTCATGATGATTCCATACACGTGGAATATCAACAGAAATCACCCGATAACCCTGCATATATTATAAATTTATTAGTATTAATGTTTAAATTAATTAAGTAGAACTTGAGAAGATTTATCAGCTACAACCATTCAAATTTAGAGGTGTTGGACAGAGAGGGAGCAGCAGAATGAAAAAAGATGGGTACATATACAAGATTTACCAGCCACAACCATTCAAATCTAGTTAAACAACTGAATTATCCGCTTAAAGAGAATAAAAGGAAATCAGTATCTAGAAATATAAAATTCAAATATACGGAGGAGATCAAACATATACAAGAGACACCCAAAAGTTGCTGATTGTTTGCAACAAAACAACTAAACAGAAAAAAATAAAGCCCAATGGACCATGAAAACTGGAAATTATAGTCTAAAGTGCCTATGAAGCAAAAGAAAACGAAAACCAAAAACTAATATGCTTTGGGAAGACTTATGTGATAGATACAATGAAGATAACATAAAGGCCAGCCTACTACCTTCATGGACAATGACATGATCTGCTTGTAGCAGACATCAGCTGTCCCTGCTGTTCCAGGAAGACAAATAAGAGGAGGTACCGCTTTTGGGCCAAAATCATAGTATCGCCACTGCTTTGTGCCAATCTGCATACACCGTAATTTCAATGTAAACCCAATGCTCAATAAGTAATGAGAAACAGGCGGACAACTGCTTTATCAACACACACAATTGATTAAGCTTGTAGCTTTGCAGCTGAAACAGACATAATACATTCATAAGAAGCTCCACATACCACATGCAGAATCTAAATCCACAATTGAACGAATTAGAAAAACCCCACATCAAAATTCACAAACTTGATTCAAACCCACGTCCTAATACAGTTGAAATACAAAACTATGCACGAAAAAGGAACTATCTTGCATTTGGGTTTTCTAAAACAGGTGAGACTAAACCCTAAAGAACAAAAAACCCAGCTGTAAAATGAAACTAATGAATCAAGCCCAGAAACAAAATCACAAAAAAAATTGAAAATTGAAAAGGGTAAAGGAGAAGTGGAGGTGAAAAGAAACGTACTGGGATCTTGTGAAGAGGGACCTGGGACTTGAAGTAGATGTAATCTCCGGGCGCCGAGTAGACGCCTTTCATTTCTGGTTTCTATGCCCAAAACCTCCCCATGTCACATGCCCATTATTCGATTTGATCTTATCGACCGATCACTCTATTTCTCTCTCTCTCGATTTTTCTATTATTTTTCTATGTATTTGCTGGATTGGTTTGGCTAGTTCTTCTTCCGAATTTTCTTTGAAATTTTTAATTTGGGGGATTGACGAGTAGAGGATGAGAGGGAAGCCCACGTGGCAGGGCCCCCACTACGACAGTCCATGACTCAATGGTTCATCAACTGCTTGTCAAAGGTCGTTTAGATGTTAGGCATGATTGGTGGTTGTAGGGTTTTATTTATTTATTTATTTTATGTTTTTGTCAAAGTGGTTGTAGACTTGTAGTTTATTTTTGTTTATTATTATCTTTTGGCTTAATAGTTGATTTGCTTCATGAAACCGTCATTTAGTTTTATTTTATTCTTTGACATTGGTTTTGTCTCACTTTACTTCATGAAACTATCATTTTGCCTCATTAGTGTTAGTTCACCTCATTTTCGTCATTTCCGTCAAATCTAAACTACATATTAATAAAACCCTCATTGTCAACCAAAACTGACACACCCCGACCGAGATCAGGGCGTGCTGGCCGTCACACGGAGGTGACGTAACCATGTGCACGTGCGGAAGCTAAAGAAATAGTAATATAAAAAGTACGAATAATTAAAAACTAGCATACAAAGTACTAAAACAAGTGCTAGCGTAAGTGAGACACAAGTTCAGAGCAAGTCTACAGCAGTCCAAAAGAAAAAGATGCGACAGCAGTACACCCGAAGGTGACCTTACGCTGGTGAATGTCTATCAGAAATGCCGGGAAAGCCCTCTGGGAAACCATCGAACCTGCTAAGCAACTAGAACCTGGAGGGGCGCAAAACAAAAGCGTGAGTGGGCAAAAACAAAGCTTTTCTAAAACCATTTAGTAAAATACATTCTAACCCCTCGCCGTAAAACCTGTATACTTCCTAGAAAATAACATATATACGTATGTATAGATATGCCAATTATGCTCAAGAATATGCCACGTCGGAACCTCATAATGAAATGCAAGTGCTCAGGTATAAATCATATCAATAACATATAATCTGGCAGCCGGAGTCACCTAACGTGACCTGTACGGCTGCATATAGAGCTCAAATCTCAATCTCAATAACTAAACCTGCCCACGAGTCGGAACCACCTAAAGTGGTATGTACGACAGGCCTGGGTGTAATACATATAAACGCTCTAGTGCTACGATCACGTGAAGGCTGTGCGAATAATCGCGGGTCACCTACGAGTCGGAACCACCTAATGTGGTCTGTACGACAGGATTGTGCACCTAACTTGGATCCAAGCTGAGCGTGTGGTGCGGGAGGTGAACATCACGTGAAGGACTGTGCCCTACTCTGGGCGGGAGCACTAACACCGAGGGTGCAGGTTATGAGCTCTCTAAGCATCTCAAACCACTACTGAATATAAACATGAATACCACTTACCTGGCATTTACCTGTGCGTCCACAGCACCAAATATGCATATGTATATGTATGCCACTACTAATGCATGTGATGATGCATAAACAATGATAATATGGTGCATGGCATAAACAAACAACCCTTTTCAAATAATTTCTGGGAAAATAAATGTATATAGGTATATACGGAAAACCAAAAGCCCACTCACTGGTAAGTGGAAGGGTCGTAGCCCCCCTGCCTCGAGTGACCACGCTCGTCCTCGGGATACGTATCACCTATATGCGAAACAACTACAAAAACGTTAATTTTAAAGCACATAACCAACTTCTCGTAATAACTTCTCATACATTGCTCAAATTGGACAATTGAATATACCAACGTGCTCTACACAACCTCAGGATCACACCCAAATTTTTAGAAAAAATTTTCACCGTCGCACGCGCCCCCACGCGCCGGCCACGCGCAGGCACGTGCCTGGCACGCTGACGGCGTCAACTGACGCCGTAAGGAATATTCTGTTAGTTCTAACGGATTCCGTCAACGGCGTCAGGAATATTCCGTCAGACTTGACGGAATATTCCGTCTCCTTCCCCGGCGAACCTCCGGTGTCGTCGCCGGCGCCGGAAAATCGCGAAACCTGCAAACTTCGATTTCTCTCTCGTTTTTCAACCAATTTTCGTGATTTTTGTACCAAAACGAAGCCTAAGACTAGGAGAACACAACCATACAACTTTTAAGAGTAAAAAACTACGAGATCTTACCTGTCACCAAACTCCAAATCCGGCCAACTTCGAATACGGCGATTCCGACGTCCAACTCCTTCAAACGAAGTACTCCGAGACTCCTTGGGACCTCACCAAGCTACCTACGAGCTCCAAAATCCCTAAAACGTGATAAGTTACGTTTGCATGAATAGTACCCAAAACTGCCTTCGTGAAATCGACGTGAAAATGGTGGTTTTCATACCTGAAAATGGCACTGCTGAACTCCTCTCAGCCTCACGAGCTCGACTGTGACCTTGGTTTCCTCGATCTGTGGGTGTTTGATGGGTTTTGGGTGGTGTCCGTACGTGTATGGTGAAAGGGAAGAGAAACGGGGCTCGGGACAGGTGCAGAGAAATAGGGAGAAAGGTGGTGGTGTGTGGGAATATGTGTGTGGCTCCAAACATGCCAACAAAACCCCAAAACAAACAATAAACGTAAGGAAATCGAACTAGGGGCATATTCGTCAATTCACACGTACGTTAAAATGTTTCAGGGACGGGCTGTCACAAAAATCCTATAAAAGTACCAGTTTAACCTTTTAATTAAAACTGAACATGAATAAGAAATATGGGCATAAATGTAATTTTACACAATCAAAATTAATTTTTTTTTCTTTTCAAAAGCTCACCTATATGTAATTCTAATATATCTCTAATTAAAAACTAAAAAAATAAAAAATAAAATAAAATAAAGCCTCTCCCCATTCCCACATTGTCTATCACTCTCTTCCTCTCTCCTACACAAAAACAAAAATAAAACAATTTCACACACACTTTGTGTGTGCCCATATGCTAGTAAATATTAAATTAAAGTGTAGTATAGACAATTTATTTTTGACATAATTCTTTGGCTCCAACTTGCTTGCTAAAACAATCCCAATTCCATTTTTGATAACTCTAATCAAACTCTTGTCTATGTCTCTTGTAGATTGATACATAACTATAGTTGCAACTATTGGATTCAGTGACTCGCTTGAATTGGATTTTGAAACATAACCCAGTGTTTGCTTTTAAAGCACAACTAGACCTGACAATTTCTAACACAAAATGTGACATGACACGATAACTAATCGGGTCGTTATCATGACGGGTTCTTAATGGGTATACACGCAATTAACCCGTGAGTAACCCGTTACGAAAAAAATTATTTGGATAATTTTAAAGTTTAATTACTAAGAAAACGTATTATACAATACAATAGTCGCATGAGGGGTTCTTAATGGGTATACACATGATTAACCCGTGGCAACCCATTTCGGCCGGCTACATTTTTTTTTTATTGATAATTGTAAAGTTTAATTACTAAGAAAACGTATTATAAAATACAATAGCCATACTGTATATATTGTATATTAAATATGTATTATTGTATATTTATTTTTATTATGAGAGTTTCCTATTATCATTATTGGATAAATTTTACATGACCTCTTGTCCAAAATTAAAATCAACTAGTAAGTATTTTCTTTTTTGAACAAACGATATTATCTACACTAAAGAGATGGGCGTGGGCTTAGCCTCACTTAGCAATAATGTGATTCAAATTTGCCTTTGGCGAGAATCGATCTAAGACCTCTCATTTACAAGTGAAGATGAATACTATTAGACCATAGTACTAAGTGACATAAGTAGACAAGATAAGAAGACAAACCTACAAGTGTGAAAAATGTGAAAGAATATATTAACACTCGTGATTGCATCCTTCCTCTAAGAGTAGACACTAGTCGCACTTATATCGTTGTTTAGATTTTTAAAACCCTTCAAACCCTCATAAATAGTGTTTTTTATTTGAGTGCAAAATTAATAAAATTCATAATAATTATTGTAGAAGTATTAAAAACGTAAAAGAAAATATACAATCACTTGTAATGACAAGCTTTACAATTTTCGTGAAGTTGTCAACTCCGAAATCTAACACCATAATCCATAAACCTTAGATTTCCATTTAACCATTGATTGTCCTTTACACTTTATTCTTCTTACCGAATTTTGTTTTCCAAATCTTGTTTTTATTTTATTTTATTTTTTATTTATTTATTTTTATTTTTATTTAAACATGATCTTCTAGTGTATGTAGAAAAATAAACAGTTTGGATGATTGATATCATGTTTCGATATTTACGGTTAACTGAAATATGAGTCAATGTTATATAGTTTGTAGAGACTTTATAAACTCTGAGTCATATTTTCACTAACGGTTAAACTCTGAATAATATCAACGATCCAAACCATTCATCTTTCTGTGTCTTTTAATAGATCATGTTTTCAAAAAAGAAAATCTGAAAAAACAAAATTTGGTGAGAAAAATGAAGCGTAAATGTAAATAATAATCAACGGTTAAATTTTGATATACGATTTATGTGATTATAGTGGCAAATTTTGAAGTTAAGCCCTTCATTAAAGTTGTAAAGTTTGTCATTACGAGCATTTATATACATATATATTATTTTTTATTTTTTATTTTTTATTTTTCACGCTTCTATATTAATTAAAAAACTTTACTTAAACAATAGCCATAGGATTTAATCTCACTGTTGGATTCTATTTCACTTATATTATTAGAACTTTTTGGACAAAATCATTTCTCTTTTCCAATATTTCGACAATTCCACTATCTGATCAAAACACAAACCTTAATATTCCAGAATCTCTTTATCTCTCCCTTAACCCCCCTCTTTGCTCGCTGTCTGTTCTTCCTGTAGCCTATCTCAGTCTCTCTTTTCTCCTCCTCGCGCAGTAGGACAAAATCATTCTCAGTGTCTCTGCATCAGCATCTCTGGCCATCTCTAAATCTCCGCATCTCCATTCTCCAGATTCCAAACTCGATTTTGCCTCTTAATTGTTTAATTCGTTAATTTTCGCTCATGAATTATTTCTTTGATTGGTGATTTTTATCTGGATTTTATGTTGAAATAATTTGAATTTGATGCATAATCATATTTTCCAATGGCCAGCTCATTAATTTGAAATTATCTGGGTAATAAAAGAACTCCAAATAGAAACTTGGATGTGAAAAGAATGCAGTATCGAGGAACCAACTTGAGATATGCAGGAGATTTAAAGAAAATTAGTAGAAAATTGTCCATGGAAATAATGAGCATAGAATATTTAATGTTCAATTATACACTTCAATACGTCTGTGAAAACCTGTCCTGAAATAGAATATATTTTATTCTCGATGGGGTGAAATGACTAATTTGCCCTTGAGTGTTTGGTAGTGGTGTGTGTGGATGGGCTAAGGATTTGGACCAATTCATTTTCTCCCTAAGTAATTGGACCCAATTAGAATTTAGGCTTTATTTGTTTTTGGTTGGTTGCCCAAATTCGGACCCCACACACACACACTTACCCGTTGACCCTTATTTCTCTCTCTCCCTCTCGATCGTTTTCATCCGTCTGTACAACCTGTATGAACAACTCCTAATCTAGCTCTCCATTCATGGATCAAGCTTGTGGACACCATCATCACCTTCCTTGTAACCTTACAAACTCAATTATACCTTTGGTTGGACGTGGGAACTTCGGAAACTCTAGAACCAGGGAGCTTCGACGAAGTGCATTGTTTATCCGTTGTGATCGCAGAGGTTTTGTCGAGTTTTAGGGTCCTAGGAAGTCTTAAAACTTCTTCACGAAGCTTAGAGAGGAGTTTTGGAAGGTTTTGGATGTCAGGGCACTCGAGTTCGTCGAGTTACAGGGGTGGCCAGACTATTGAGATTTTTTCGGCAAGATTCCGTTGGTTTTAGGTCCTTAAAGTGGTAAAGATGTGTTTCTTTCGTCCTAAGCTTCATTTTGGTACAAATTTCATGAAATTTGGTGTTAAAATGAGTGAGATATTAAGGTTTGAAATTTTCCCAGAATCCGACGATAGCAGCGGTGACCAGAGCTGGACTTTGGTGAACCAAGGAAGGAGAAGGGGAATATTCCATCAACTTTGATAAAATATTACTAACGGCGTCAGGTATATTCCATTATTTAATGGAATATTCCTTAATGCCGTTAGGGATTCCGTCCAGCGTGCCAGGCACGTGCCTACGCGTGGCCATGCCTTGGTCGGCGCATGAGGGTGCGTGGGAACTTAGAAAATTATTCTAAAAATATGGGGATGTTCATGGGGTTGAGTAGGCCACGATGGTATATTCAAATACCCCAATTGAGCAACGTATGAGAAGTTATTACCTAGTTTTGTATATGTGCTTAAAAATAACATTAAAATAGTTGTTTCACATATAGGTGAGACTTTTCCAAAGGATGAGCGCAGTCAAGTGAGACTCGTGGGCTACAACCCTTCCACATATCAGTGAGTGGGCTTTTCAGTACATATATATATATATATATATATATATATTTTTTTTTTTTCCCCATAAAATGTGTTTAAATGGACTTGTGTTTTAAAATGCCATGCCAAATGTTTTATATTTAGAATATGCATTTAGTAGTTGCACATATTTTTGTTTGACGCTGTGGATGCTCAGGTAAGTTCCAGGTGAGTTTATAGATTATGGATGTGAGTTGCATGATTGTGCTGAGATGTATCTATAGCTCATAACTTGCACAGTCCTTCACGTGATGTTCACCTCCCGCACCATGCGCTTACCTTGGATCCAAGTTAGATGCACAATCCTGTCGTACAGACCACTATAGGTGGTTCCGACTCTTAGGTGACCCATGATCATTCGCACAGTCTTCACGTGATCGTAGCAATTGAGAGCGTATTTATTTACACCCAGTCCTGTCGTACAGACAACTTTAGGTGGTTCCGTGCAGGCATATTTGTTAAGCTATTGGTTGAGCTATAAATGTCATATTAGGTGACTCCAGCTAGATGGATGAGTTATAGATTTAGCCGTACAGGTCATATTAAGTGACTTTGGCTGATATATCATTTGCATTGATTTATCACTTGGCTTACATATTTTATGCTGAGATATTTGACATGGCATATATGTGGATTTTGCTATTCTGAGCATGGTTGTTATATAGATATGTATTCTAATTTTTGGGAAATTATACAGGTTTTACGGCGAGGAGTTACTACCTTTGATAATTGAAATGGTTTTGAAAAGCTTTGTTTTTGCCCACTCACACTTTCTGTTTTGCGCCCCTCCAAGTTTTAGGTAGGAGTGCTTGTTGGTGGCTTACGAGGAATTGACGGTGGTTTTGACAGATTATCACTAATGTAGGACCACCTCTGGTATTGTATAATTAGTACGTGTCCTGTTGGACTGCACTTAGGCTATCTATGCTCTGATTATGGTGTATCACACTTAAATATCGAGATTTGCACTTATATTTGCTTAGTGTAAATTAGCTAGCTTGGTTCTTAGTTATTCACATTTCTTTATATCATTATCATTTCCGCACTGTGCACATGGCTACATCACCCTCACGTGACGGCCATCACACCTTGATTTCGGTCGGGGTGTGTTAGTTTGGTATCAGAGCCTACGTTTGGTAGTCCTGCATATCCTGTGAATATTCTAATTATTTTGGTGTCTTCTATCAGAACTATGCCACCTTGTAGAGAGCCACGTTCCTCAGCTGAGTTTGGTTTCCTTGATATTGCTCAGTTAGGGAAAGTTATAACCAATGTTATTCAGTCTTCGCTTCGCCCTCCCCAGAGGACTCCCTTGGAGACTATCTAAAGTTGGATAAGTTTATGGGTAATGAAGGACATGAGGGAGATGAGCGATGGCTAAATTATCTTGAGAAGACTTTCCATTTAATGCATAGGCAGGGGAATCTCCCTGAGGATAAGTGGGTTGAGACGACTACCTGGTTTTTAGATCTTGAGCCTGCATTCTGGTGAAGACAGGAGTTTTATCAGTTATCACTAGAGGAAGCTGCTGATTGGGAAGTTTTTAAGCAGTTATTTTAGAAAAGATTCAATCTTCCAGAGCATATAGATCGCAAGAAGCAAGAATTTACGCACCTGAAACAGGGGAAGATGACAGCTAACGAGTACAGAAGGTTTACTGATTTGTCTCGCTATCACTCGGAGGTTGCTACTAATCCAGTAGAGATGCTCCATTGTTTTAGGTTGGGTACTCGAAAGAAGTGGCGTTCTATGACGACCACGACTCCCTGTGCTACTTACCAGGAGTTTTATGAGATTCTGCTTTGAATTGAAGATTCAGAGAACATGCCCAGTGATAGCGAGGAGGAAGAAGAAAAAGATGGTAACCAGAAGAAAAATGGTAAAGATAAGGGTCAATCGTCTCAGGGACCTCGTAAGACTTAAAGTTTTAAGAGAAGTGGTGCCAGTTCCAATTCTTCTAACATGGGTTTGAGTTTCACTGGGCAGAGAAGGGGTGGTAAATTTTTTGAAGGACATCGTTTTCAGAGACAGATGGATTCTGGTAGCACAGGTGCTCCCTTATGCCACAAATGTAATAATAGACATTTTAGGGAGTGTAGGCGAGGCAGCAGTAGATGCTATACTTGTGGTCAGATGGGGCATAGGGCTATTCATTGTCCACAGAATCAGTAGAAGCCCCAGCCACCTTTCTTACCACCACCAGTTCCGATCAAGTAAGTTCCAGGACCTAGCAGTTATGCCTAGACTGGTCGTGGGGGCGCTTATCATTATTAGGGTGATGTAGCTCCTTATTTTGCAGGGCAGTATCAATATCCGTATGATCTATATTATCAAAGTGATTACCCTTAGTATCCTGGAGGTTTTCCTATTCAGCTGGTGGGTCTCAATGGTATCTTGGATGACAGTCCTAGCACGTGGAGATTGCTTTTAGTAGTGCAGGACTATCGAGGCAGCCTAATCAGCCAGGTCAGGGGCATAATGTGCAGGGATGTGGTAATCAGGCTAGCAGAGGTCAAGGAGGACGACAATAGGTTTAGGGACGTATTCACCACATTACATTGCAGCATGCTCAGAATAATCCTGATTTGATCATGGGTACTTTGAATATTCTTGGTCATTTTGCTAGAGTATTAATTGATTGTGGTGCTATGCATTCTGTTATTTCTCATACGTTTGCTTAGACGACATAACCTCATCTTACACCTCTTGGGTATGATTTAGAGTTTTCAATGCCTAGAGGGGAGACATGTTATGTTAGCTGTGTGTATACAAGATATCCTATGTTGGTGGAAGATGTTGTTATGCTAGCTGACCTCATCCTGTTAGATATTGTTAACTTTGATGTTATTTTGGGCATAGATTGGTTACATTACAATCGTGCCAATATAGATTGCTACGGGAAGATAGTCACTTTTTATCGTCTTGGATTAGCTAAGGTTACGTTTGTGGGTGAGCGTAGTGGAGTGAAACATGGTGTTATTTCTGCCATGAGGGCTAAAAGGTTGTTAATAAAAGGTTGTCAGGGATATTTGGCTCATGTGGTGCTGAATAATAATGTTCTTAATAGTGTGGAGGATGTGCGGGTAGTCAGGCATTTTCCCGATGTATTCCCTGATGATTTACCTGGATTGCCGCCAGATCGAGACGTGGAGTTCACTATTGATTTATTTTCAGGTACAAATCTTATATCTTTAACTCCTTATCGAATAGCTACTGCCGAATTGAGAGAATTGAAAATTCAATTATAGGAACTAGTTGATAAGGGTTTTATTCAGCCTATTAATTTGCCCTGGGGAGCTCCATTTTTATTTGTACATAAGAAAGACGGGACTTTGAGGCTATGCATTGACTATTGGCACTTGAATCGGGTAACGAGTAAACACCGTTATTTGTTGCCACGTATAGATGATTTATTTGATCAACTTCAAGGTGCCTGCGTGTTTTCTAAGGTTGATTTGAGGTCTGGTTACTATCAATTGAAGATTAAAAGTGACGATGCTCCTAAGACGGCTTTTAGGACTCGATATGGTCATTATGAGTTTCTTGTGATGCCATTCTAATTAACTAATGCACCTGCATCTTTTATGGATTTGATGAATTGAGTATTCCAGCCATATTTAGACAGGTTTGTTACTGTTTTTATTGATGATATTTTGGTATACTCTAAGTCTAAAGCAGAGCATGTTCGACATCTCACTTTGATCTTGAAGAAGTTGAAGGAACATCAATTGTATGCTAAGTTTAGCAAATGCCAATTTTGGTTAGATCAAGTGGCATTTTTGGGACATGTTATATCCGCCCAAGGTATTTTGGTGGACCCTCAAAAGATAGCAGCCGTTGAGAATTAGGAGCAGCCATGAACTGTCACGGAGGTACGGAGTTTCCTTGGTTTAGCAGGTTATTATCGACGGTTTGTTAAAGATTTTTTAGTTATTGCATTACCACTAATGAGATTGATAAGAAAATATGTTAAATTTGAGTGAGACAATAATTGTGAACAGAGCTTCTAGCAGTTGAAGTATTGTCTCACTCATGCACCTGTTTTGGCGCTCCTAGATGATAGTGGTAATTTTGAGATCTACAGTGACGTTTCCTTGAATGGTTTGGGTTGTGTGTTAATGCAGCATGGTAGGGTGATTGCTTATGTTTCGCGACAGTTGAAGCCTTATGAGATAAATTATCCTACTCATGATCTTGAATTAGCAGCCATTATCTTTGCCTTGAAGATTTGGAGACATTATCTTTATGGTGAAAAATGTAAGATTTTTACGGATCATAAAAGTCTTCAGTATCTTTTCACTCAGAGGGATCTTAATCTTCGACAACGAAGATGGATTGAATTGCTCAGTGATTATGATTGCACGATTGAGTATCACCCTGGTCGTGCAAATGTGGTGGTAGACGCACTTAGTAGGAAGTCTCAAGGCTGAATTAATGCTTTATACACTAGTTGTATCCCTCTTCTTGCAGATTTGAGATCCACTGGAGTGAAGTTAGGAGTGGAAAAGCGAGAGGAAGCTTTGCTTGCTAGTTTCCAGGTCAGACTAATTTTAATTGATCGTATGTTTGAGGCTTAAATGAATGATGAAGAAACCTAGGAGTTAATTCAGGCTATTTCACGGGGGAAAAAGAAAGATCTTAGAGCTTGGGAGTATGATGGTATGCTTATGCAAGAGAGACAAATGTACGTGCCGAATAATGTTGAATTAAAGAAAGAAATTCTTGATGAAGCGCATATTTCAGCATATGCAATGCATCTTGGGGGTACTAAAATGTATCATACCATTCGACCATTTTATTATTGGCCAGGTATGAGAAGAGAAATTGCTAAATATGTGAGTAGGTGTGCCATTTGTCAACAAGTCAAAGCTAAAAGGAAAAAGCCATTTGGATTGATACAACCACTTCTCGTTCCATAGTTGAAATGGGAAGATATCACCATGGATTTCGTGTATAAACTTCCTCGTACACGAAATGGTTATGATGGTATTTGGGTGATTGTGGATCGGCTTACTAATCAGCGTATTTTATTCCAATAAGGGATAAATATTCTTTAAGCCGATTAGCTGAATTATTCATATCAAAGATTGTTAAATACCATGGGGTTCCGGTTAGTATCATTTCGGAATGGGATCCTAGGTTCACTTCTAAATTCTGGGTGGCATTTCAGGAGGCTCTGGGTTCGAGGTTACTTTACAGTACAACATATCATCCTCAGGCAAATGGGCAATTTGAGAGGACTATTCAGACGTTGGAGGATATGTTAAGATCTTCAGTATTGCAGTTTGGCGATGCCTGGCATCAACGGTTAGGTTTGATGGGTTTGCCTACAATAACGATTACCATTCGAGCATTGGTATGTTACCTTTTGAGGCACTTTATGGTAAGTCTTGTCATACGCCATTGTGCTGGTCAGAGGTTGGTGAAAGAGTATTGGTGGGCCCTGAGATTTTAGAGGAGACTACTCAGAATATTCAGGTAATTAAGTCTAACCTGAAAATAGCTTAGGATTGACAAAAGAGTCTAGCAGACAAGCATGCCACTGATTGGGTGTATAAAGTTGGTGATTGGGTATTTTTGAAGCTATCACCATGGAAAGGGTGTAGTGTTGTTTGGAAAAAAAAGGTAAGCTAAGTCTTAGGTACATCAGACCATATCAGATCACCGAGCGAGTTGGTGAAGTTGCTTACAGGCTTGGGCTGCCTCCAGAGTTATATAAAGTGCATGATGTTTTTCATGTTTCCATGCTTCGTCATTATGTTTCTGATCCATCATATGTGATACCTCCTCAGCCATTGGAAATTAATCCAGATTTGACTTATGACAAGGTGCTAGTGACGATTTTGGATTGGAAAGAGAAGGTTTTGAGGAATAAAACCGTGCACTTAGTGAAAGTTTTGTGGAGAAATCACTCGGTGAAGGAAGCTACCTGGGAGACGGAGGATCTTATGAGAGATATGTATCCATGTTTGTTTTATGATTATTAGTGGTTTGTTATATTATTGTATGAAATTTCGGGGATGAAATTTTCTTAAGGGGGGTAGGTTGTGACAACCCGTCCCGAAATATAATATATTTTATTCTCGATGGTGTGAAATGATTAATTTGCCCTTGAGCGTTTGGTAGTGGCGTGTGTGTGGATGGGCTAAGGATTTGGACCAATTAATTTTCTCCCTAAGTAATTGGACCTAATTAGAATTTAGGCTTTATTTATTTTTGGTTGGTTGCCCAAATCCGAACCACACACACACACTTACCCGTTGACCCTTGTTTCTTTTTCTCCCTTTCGATCATTTTCATCCTTTTGTACAACTTGCATGGACAACTCCTAATCTAGCTCTCCATTCACGGATCAAGCTTGTGGACACCATCATCACCTTCCTTGTAACCTTACGAACTCAATTATACCTTCGGTTGGACGAGAACTTCGGAAACTCTAGAACTAGGGAGCTCTGACGAAATGCACTGTTCATCTGTTGTGATCGCAGAGGTTTCATCGAAATTTAGGGTCCTAGGAAGTCTTAAAACTTCTTCATGAAGCTTAGAGATGAGTTTTGGAAGGTTTTGGACGTCGGGACACTCGAGTTCGTCGAGTTGCAGGGGTCGTCGAACTATCGAGATTTTTCCGGCAAGATTCCATTGGTTTTAGGTGTTAAGGATGTGTTTCTTTCGTCCTAAGCTTCATTTTGGTACAAATTTCATGAAATTCGGTGTTAAAATGAGTGAGATATTAAGGTTTAAAATTTTTCCAGAATTCGGTGATAGCAGCGGTGACTGGAGCCAGACTTCGGCAAACCAAGGAAGGTGAGGGGGAATATTCCGTCAACTTTAACAGAATATTACTAAGGGCGTCATGTATATTTAACAATATATTCCATTATTTAACGGAATATTCCCTAACGCTGTTAGGATTCCATCCAACTTGCGAGGCACGTGCCTGCGCGTGTGGCTGCGCCTTGGTCGGCGCGTGAGGGCGTGTGGGAACTTAGAAAATTATTCTAAAAATATGGGGATGTTTATGGGGTTGAGTGTGCCACAATGGTATATTCAAATACCCCAATTGAGTAACGCATGAGAAGTTATTACCTAGTTTTGTATATGTGCTTAAAAATAACATTAAAATAATTGTTTCGCATATAGGTGAGACTTTTCTAGAGGACGAGCGAAGTCAAGTGAGACTAGGGGGCTACGACCCTTCCACATATCAGTGAGTGGGCTTTTGATTTTCGGTATATATATACTTGGTATTTTTCCCAGAAAATATTTTTAAATGGACTTGTGTTTTAAAATGCCATGCCAAATGTTTTATATTTAGAATATGCATTTAGTAGTTGTACATATTTATGTTTGACACTGCAGACGCTTAGGTAAGTTCCAGAAGACTTTATAGATTGTGGATGTGAGTTGCATCATTGTGCTGAGATGTATCTATAGCTCATAACCTGCACCCCGGTGTTAGTGCTCCTGCCTGTGGTTGGGGCACAGTCCTTCATGTGATGTTCACCTCCCGCACCATACGCTCACCTTGGATCTAAGTTAGGTGCACAGCCTTGTCGTACAGATCACTATAGGTGGTTCTGACTCGTAGGTGACCCACGATCGTTCGCACAGTCTTCACGTGATCGTAGCACTTGAGAGCGTATTTATTTACACCCAGTCCTGTCGTACAGACCACTTTAGGTGGTTCCAACTCGTGTGCAGACATATTTGTTAAGCTATTAGTTGAGCTGTACAGGTCATATTAGGTGACTCCAGCTAGATGGATGAGCTATAGATTCAGCCGTACATGTCATATTAAGTGACTCCAACTGACATATCATTTGCATTGATTTATATCACCTAGCTTACATATTTTATGCTGAGATATTTGACATGGCATATATGTGGATTTTTCTATTCTGAGCATGTTTGTGATATAAATATGTATTCTAATTTCTAGGAAATTATATAGGTTTTACAACGAGGGGTTACTACCTTTGATAGTTGAAATGGTTTTGAAAAGCTTTGTTTTTGCCCACTCACACTTTCTATTTTGCGCCTCTCCAGGTTTTAGGTATGAGTGCTTGTTGGTGGCTTACAAGGAATTGACGGCGGTTCTGACAGATTATCACTATTGTAGGACCACCTCTGGTATTGTATAATGAGTACGTGTCATGTTGGACTGCACTTAGGCTACCTGTGCTCTGATTATGGTGTATCACACTTAAATATCGGGATTTGCACTTATATTTGCTTAGTGTAAATTAGCTAGCTTGGTTCTTAATTATTCACATTTCTTTATATCATTATCATTTTTGCACTGTGCGCATGGCTACGTCACCCTTATGTGACGGCCAACATGCCTTGATTTCGGTCGGGGTGTGTCAACGTCCACTTAATTACAAATATAATATCAAATATAAAAATGTTTGTGACACATTGACTGCTCCTTTTAATGTCCAATCGGAAATATCTTCTCATCTTAATCATTAAAATATTCCAATGAACTCGATGCCTAATCATCGAACAGAAGGTGGAGGTGCTCTCTTTGAGGTAACATAAAGCTTGTATGCATTTTACATTTTATACATAGTATTTTAAAACTATTAATATTATATTTGAAATTGGATGAAGCATAATTTTTATTATGTTTTTTTTTTTTAATTTTTTATGATGTAGGATTTCGATAATAATTACAATGGTCCAAACTTAGTTGAAAAAGGTGAATTACAAAATCATATGGATAATAAAAGACTACATAGAAGACAAGATATAGATATTTTTTCTTGGTAGCAAATGGAGCATCTTCATTATCCAATACTTTCTTAGTTAGCCGAGATGTCCTATTTCAACTGTTACGTCAGAATCCGCTTTCAGTATTGGGGATAAAGTACTAGATCAATATTGTACTTGGTTGTTACCAGACACGGGTCAAGCTTTGTTGTGTACACGAGATTGGCTTTTTGGAAAAGGAGGTAATAGATCTTTTATATAAAGCCAAAGTTCCAATACCGTTTCCCATGGTGATTGATGAAAATTGAAGGGTATTATTGTAAGAAAATTTGCAAGGTTCTACAACCTTGAAACATAACTACCCTCATTTGGCAAATCCCTTGAACATTTGATATTTTGTAATGTACTAATGTTTTTTTCCATTATACTTTTGGGTATGTAATACTTGAAAGACAAATGTGATTTTATATTTTAAATGTGACAATGTGGTATGTATATACTAATTTAGTATTATATTTTTCATTTGATTATTTATTGGTTTAAAATAAATTTTCTAACGGGTAACAAGTCGGGTCATATTACCCATTAATATTAACGAATTGATTTCGGGTCGGGTCATATTACCTGTTTATTTTAATGGGTGTTATACGACACAACACGATAGGACCCGTTAAGATATTGGGTATGACATGAAAATGCTACAATCATGAGAAACACAACACGAATGCCATGTCTAAGCACAACTCATTATTTTCTTTTGCCAAAACTGCAACTTCAACTTCACACCAATACGCAAGAGAGACAGGGGGTTTGAATTAGAGTTGTCAAAAATGAAATTGGAATTGTTTAGTAGGTAAGTTGGAGGCAAAGAACTATGTCAAAATAAAATGTACATACTACCTTTTAATTTACTATTTATTTGATGGACTATACGGAAATAGGGTGAAGTGAGACTAAATGAGACGAAAATAGTTGTTTTATGGGCATAGTGAGACAAAACCAGTTTCAGGGGGTGAAGTGAGATTAAATGTCTGGGGCAAATAAATTAATAAAGCCTTTTGGATTTTTGGTTTTATAGATGCATGATGCATCACCCTTGCTGTGTTTTTAGTTTATTTTTAGGTTATCCTTTTAAAAAGGTGGTGCTATTTACACACTTATTTTTACCTCTCACATACCTCTCTCAAATTTCGGCTGTCAGATCAAATGAATCTAAGAAAATCAATGGACAAAATTAACATAGATGTTTAGAAGGTAAAATGAGGTATGTGAATGGTACTATCATTAAATAATAGCTAATAGCCTAATATTATTAAATTTGTTGCAAAATAAATAATGACAATCATATCAATTCTTAAAAAAAAAAAAAAAAAAAATACAGAAGATAATGAATCAAATAGAAGCAGTTTCAAGCTCATCCTCTTTCTCAAAGGCACACCTTCATCATTGATAACCTTTTTTTTATTACAGGCGGTTCAGCTAGATGATAAGAGCAAGTCCAACTGTTTTAAGAGGGCAAGGGCCAAGGTTGTAAAAGACGTACGCTAGGCGCTAGTTGGTAGGTGAGCTAGGGCCTAACGCTTAGCCGGAGCCTAGGTGGATTTAAGTAAATTTATTATTTTATTGTATAAACAAGAGCCTATTTATATTTTCACAAAAAAAAAAAAACACTTCTACTTTAAAAAAGCATAATTGTATACATAAATTGCAAATAAAATGACATATAAATTATAAAGAATTAGGACATATTTAAAACATGGGAAACAAACATTTAATGAGTGTTCATTCAAGTATTCAACAAGTTTCTTATATTTTATTGAAAAAATAAATGCAACATAAAAGTTATCGATTTTCTATTTAAGTGAGAGTCATGACCTAAGTAGGTGTCTAAGAAGGTTTAGGTGGGCTAGGCAAATGCCTAAGCGGGTCTAGACGGGCTTGGAAAACATCCAAGCAGGTCTAGGTGCACTTTCTTAATTTTCAAATGCCTAGGGACTAATTGGACGGTGGCTAGCCGTCTAGCGCCTAGGCAGGAATTTTTAGAATAGTGGCAAGGGTAGTGAAATTGCCTTTACTCTATTCATTCTAAACAGTAATTGTCTTTGTGCAAATCCTTTCATTTTTATTACAGGCAGTTCACCTTGTGATTCGTTGGATACAAATTTTCTCGATTTTTTTTGTAATCAAAACGACGAGCATTTTGCAATGAATTTTGGATCACTTTTATGATTTTCTCCTATGCATAAGTCATCACAAAAAGTACCAATTGTGGATGATCACTTGTGACATTTTACGAAATAAAACCCTATGCTCTAAAACTATCGTGATGTCCCAAAAACTGCCACGTGAAGTGAAATATATATATGTATAATATGAAATAATTCATATAAGATATGAGAAAAATCGAAAAATTATTCTAGAAATTTGTAAGGACTCATTATAGGGTGCTCGTCGTACTGATACCAAAAAACTCAAGAAAAATTGTATCCAACGAATCACATGGTGCCACATGGCACATATTGAATAGATACAATATAAAACGTAAAATTTGTATAAAAATCATAGAAAATGAAAAAAATATTCCGAAAATTTCCACCGACTCCTGGAACCATACTCGTTGAGAAATAAGCATAAAACATCAATTATGAGTTGAAATCAGATAAGAGAAGTTCACAAATGTTACATTAGGTACTTGGTATTTGTAATTTTACATAATACACTTATACATGTTTCATGATTTGTTGCTTGATTTATCCTCCTTGGCCAATTACCATTTTCATGACACCGATTTGGTATATTAAACGTACCACGTCAAAGATATCCCATTCATAATCTCGTACTGATAGGATCAAAAACATACCACAAAGTAGCAAACAAATGTGTTGGAAAATTTAATAATAATATTATTATATTAAATTTATTAATTGAATGGAAATTAGAAGTGGAGCCTTTTGGTAGAAAGATGTGTTTGCCCAAATGAAGAGTTGCAACTTTTGACTCTTCATGAATAGTCACATGCTTTCCAAAGAGGTATCTCACATTCTATAAATAGGGAAGCCCCCTATAATCACAATATAACTTGCATTCTTTATATAATCAAACATAGAGTGCACTAAATATTAGAGTCTCATTGAGTCCATATGAGAAAGTTTTCAACACAATCGTGGTTCATGGAGCCTTGTGATTTGAAGTGCTACTATTACAAGGACGTGGTCGTTGTATCTTGAGAGACATGCGCCAATTAACCATGAGCACCATAGCGAGGCGTAAACTTGTCTTAAGGACATAGTGTCCAACACTTGCCTCAACCGTATTTTCTAGGTTTGTCTAATCCATTATATCATGTTCATTTAACATTGATTACTCATGCGCATGCATTATTGTGATATATAATTGCATGAATTATTTCTTGATTTTCTATGTGATTTATTATTTCAATTAGACCCAATTTTTCCAACAAAATGTTCTATTGATTTTCCTTATTAACACTAAGATTTGTCAATTGTAGCATATGAAAATAAGGGTATTCTCCGTAGAAGATTGTTTTATCAAACTATTTAAAATGTCACAAAAACTGGGTTGGTGTCCCTACTGACCAACCCCCGAAAAATAATTATTAGACTGACTTACACTTGTCTAAATTCAATGAAGGTACACTCACACATATTTTCGAGATTTTTGGAGTTGATTTGCGATTTTAATTAAATCCAACAGAAACAGGACATAAACAAATTTTAAATAATAAAAATAGATTGTAGTTCATAAATTAAGAAAACGAGTTAGGGGAATTGCTATCCACCACCGGATAATCATGCAAACATATTATGTTTGATTCAAATTGCTTTTATATCCGGATGAAGATGCTTAGGTTAGTTGAATGTTAGAACATAACCTATTACTCTTTCTTAAATAGTATGTTAAGAGAATGACATTTTCAACTCAACTTAGGCCCTAGCATGCTATCTAGAATGGCGTGTTCATAGAATTAACCAGTAGAAATTATTAATAACGAAAAAAGAATTTGAGTCATCACAAGACATCGTAAGTACTAGCGTTGTCTTACTTATCCTAGAAATTGGTTCATATATGTTAATCGCAATTAACAAGTACTACTCTAGAACATATGTAGGTCCTCATTCAACAAGGGCAGCACACACATATTTATAGCATTAGAATCCTAGATATGCTTTGTAGTATCCCACATCGCCCGTGAGGGCGTGGTCTTTGGGCCTTATATATCCATGCCCAGAGCTTTAACTTCAGAGAGGCCTTTTGTGGACTACGGTCCACAAGAACAAAACCGTGCGGTAGCTGGGTGGCTGCGACATAGTCTAGGCCCAGAATGCCAAAGCGGACAATATCCGAGAGGTTGGAGTCTGGGATGTGACAATTTGGTATCAGAGCCAGACTCACGGCCGTGGTGTGCCAACGAGGACGTCGGGCTCCCTAAGGGGGGTGGATTGTAGTATCCCACATCGCCCGTGAGGGCGTGGTCTTTGGGCCTTATATATCCATGCCCAGAGCTTTAACTTCAGAGAGGCCTTTTGTGGACTACGGTCCACAAGAACAAAACCGTGCGGTAGCTGGGTGGCTGCGACATAGTCCAGGCCCAGAATGCCAAAGCGGACAATATCCGAGAGGTTGGAGTCTGGGATGTGACATGCTTACTAAGTATGGATCCATAGAAAACATATAAAGAATCCATCACTGACATAAGTAGTGAACCAATTTTCTGTTGGAAGTTTTGAGAAGAAATTTCATTGTCCCACATTGGCCATTCTCAAAAGGATTCCTCACTTTATAAGGCTTTGTCCCTTATAGAAAGTGATTGGAGTGATAGGCCTTGGAGACTAAAATTGGGCTTACCTTTGGGGTTAGGCTTTGGGGTTTAATAATTAATTGATAATTAATATATAATTAATATTTCGGATTTAATTAATTATTTTTAATTAATTTCGAATTTAATTAATTAATTAATTTTTTATTATTACCAACAGACTCATCCTTTCAGATGAAGTCTGAAGAGTTCAGAAAAAACGCATAGCAAAGCACCCCTCTGAAGAGATGTCTTTTAACAGTCACACCTCATTCTCATACCTGTTGCGAACAGGCATAATCCCATTATATATACATCCATCTGCATGACATTTAGAACATAGAAAATCAACATTCTTCTTCTACAATCGTAAACATCCGTTCTAAGAGAACAACACAAAAATTCGCCAGAAGTCAATTTTTCCGGTGCTGGAATTCTTGACTTAGATCATTGAATCATGGTGAAGCAGACGTCCATAGAACTACAAGCACTGAGTAGGGACGAAATTTCTGTTTCAAGGACATTGCGGTACGCAAGCCTCGATCTTCAATTTTTCTGTTTACATTGTTCATACTCTGTTCAATATTTATTAGCATATATAATTTTATCACAAATTGTTGACATATATCCAACAATCTTGAAACAGAAAATGGATCAATAATTTGTGATTGTGAATGGCGCTGTGCCAAAATACTCTGAAAAGCCTAAGAAGTTCAAAGGGCTAGACTTCAAGAGATGGCAACAGAAGATGTTATTTTTCCTGACAACCATGAATCTCGCTCATGTTGTCAACGAAGAAGCTCCAAAGTCTAATGAGAATTATGACGAAAGAGACTGTCATGGCAATTGAAGCTTGGAATCATTCTGAGTTTTGTTGTAGGAATTATATTCTGAATAGTTTGGATGACAATCTCTACGACATTTATTCTCTGTGCAAGACAGCGAAGGAGTTGTGGGAATCCCTGGAGAAAAAGTATAAGATTGATGATGCCGGTTCAAAGAAATTTGTTATCGGTAAGTTTCTCAAATATACAATGTTGGATTCAAAATCTGTTGTCTCTCATGTCGAAGAAATCCAGAAATTGATCTATGAACTGCACTCCGAGGGATGCGAGATCAATGAGCATTTCCAAGTTGGGATGATAATCGAAAAGTTGCCAACTTCTTGGAATGACTTCAAAATTTATTTCAAGCACAAGCGTCATGAGATGAATATGGAGGATTTTATTCTGAGGCTACGAGTGGAAGAAGACCACAGAAAGGTAGACCGTTCTGGAAGGTTTGATGCCATTGAAGCCAATGCAAATTATGTTGAGGGAGGAAACTCCAAGGCCAAGCTAAAGAAGATTAAGGCTCCGAAAACCAAGCAGTTTGTACAATTTGCCCTTGCTCCAAAAGGCAAGAATCTGAAGAAGATTAAGGGCGCATGCTATGTGTGTGGCAAATTTGGTCACAAGGCACAAGATTGTTATCATCGCAAGGATGGAAATCATGCCAACGGAAACAACAACCATACTAACATGGTAACCACCAATGAAGAATTGGTTGCTGTTGTGTCTGAGGTCAACATGGTCTCAAATGGGAGTGAATGGTTGATGGATACTGGTGCTACCAAGCACATCTATGCTGACAGAAATCTGTTCATTGAATACCATCCTGCTACCCATGGAGAAAAGCTGTATATGGGCAATTCTGCCTCATCTGCGGTGGAGGTCAAAGGCAAAGTGATACTCAAATTCATATATGGAAAGAGTCTCACCTTGCTGAATGTGTTGCATGTTCCTTAAATGAGGAGGAACTTGGTTTCTGGACTTATTCTGATTGCTAAGGGCTTTAAACTTGTAATGAAATCCAACAAATTTGTACTTACCAAGGGTGGGATGTTTGTTGGAAAGGGTTATGTGGCTGATGGCCTCGTGAAACTCAATGTAATTGTCATTGATGATGCTAATAAAATAAATGCTTCTACTTATATTGTTGAGTCTTCTAATATTTGGCATGCTAGATTAGGACATGTTAATTTTCGTTCCATGCAAAGAATGGTTAAATTAGAATTGTTACCTAAATTCGAAATTGATTTTACTCATAAGTGTGAAACATGTACTGAATCGAAATTTGCTAGGCAACGAGAAAGTCAATTCTGGAAAGATCAAATGACTTACTTGGATTAATTCATAGTGATCTTTGTGACTTTAAATCCACACCAACTTGTGGAGGAAAGAATTATTATGTCACTTTTATTGATGACTGCAGTAAGTATTGCTATGTTTATTTGATTCATAGCAAGGACGAAGCTTTGAATACGTTTAAGACATATAAAGCCGAAGTTGAAAATCAACTTGAGAGAAAAATCAAAGCATTTAGATCCGATAGAGGAGGAGAGTATGAGTCTACTGCCTTCTCAGATTTTTGTGCACAACATGGAATTATACATCAAACAACGGCTCCATACACGCCACAACAAAATGGTGTTGCCGAAAGATAAAATAGAACATTCAAAGATATGATTAATTCCATGTTAAATAGTTCAGGGCTTCCACACAGTTTGTGGGGTGAAGTTTTACGTACTGCAAATACCATATTGAATAAAGTTCCTTTAAAGAAGATTGACGAGTCACCTTATGAACTATGGAAAGGACATAAACCCACTTATAAAATCCTCAAAGTGTGGGGTTGCTTAGCAAAGATGCAAGTTCCGTTACCAAAAAGAACTAAACTAGGACCTAAAACTATTGATTGCGTATTCATTGGATATGAAAATAATAGTGCTGCTTATAGGTTCCTTGTTGTAAAATCATTGATTTCTGACGTACATGTTAACACTATATTAGAATCAGCGGATGCAGAATTCTTTGAGGATATATTTCCTTACAAAGAAAAGGAATCTGGTTCTAATACAAAGAGGGTTCATGATTATAGTCATGATAAAGCCTCTTCTTCTGGTGCTCAAGATGTGGAACCTTGAACTTTTAAAGAAGCAATGACCTTTTTCGAGGCTCCTTTATGGAAGGAAGCAATTAAAAGTGAAATGGAATCCATTATGGAAAATAACACATGGGAATTGGTTGATTTACCTCCCGGTAGTAAGCCAATTGGTCATAAATGGATTTTCAAGAAGAAACTTAAGGCGGATGGAACCATTGATAAATTCAAGACATGTTTAGTAGCCAAAGGTTATCGCCAAAATGAAGGGTTGGATTATTTCGACACCTATTCTCCAGTTTCTCGCATAACGTCAATTAGGACGTTAATAGCGATTGCGGCTATGCAACTTTGATATACATCAAATGGATGTAAAAACAACTTTTTTAAATGGAGAACTAGATGAAGAAATATACATGGAACAACCTGAAGGGTTCATGCTTAAAGGACAAGAAAGCAAAGTGTGCAAATTAGTTAAGTCATTATATGGACTTAAACAAGCACCAAAACAATGGCACGAGAAATTTGATCATACTTTGTTGACACATGGGTTCAAAATAAATGAATCTGATGAAAGTGTCTACATTAAGAGTAATGATAAAACTTGCGTTATTGTTTACTTGTATGTGGATGATATGCTCATAATGGGAAATGATAAAGATGTAATAAACAAAACAAAGAAAATGTTGAATTCAAAATTTGACATGAATGACTTAGGTCAAGCCGACGTCATTTTAGGAATTCAAATTAAGAGAAATAGTGAAGGGTATGTCCTTATACAATCCCATTATGCAAAAAAAATATTACGTAGGTTTGGTCAATTTGATTGCAAACTTGCTACAACTCCTTTTGATGCTGGATGCAAGTTGGAGAAAAATAAAGGCAATGCCATATCTCAACTTGAATATTCCCAAGTAATTGGAAGTCTAATGTACTTGATGAATTCAACTAGGCCAGACTTAGCTTATGCAGTAAGTAGGCTTAGTAGATATACAAGTAATCTGGCACAAAAACATTGGGATGCTTTAGTAAGAGTGTTAAGATATTTGAAAAATACACTTAACTATGGATTACACTACACAAAGTATCCACCTGTTGTAGAAGGTTTCAGTGATGCCAATTGGATTTCTGACACTACAGAATCCAAATCGACAAGTGGATATGTTTTTAGCTTGGGTGGTGCAGCAATATCTTGAAAATCCTCTAAACAAAAATGTATGGCTCGGTCCACCATGGAGTCAGAGTTTATAGCTTTAGACTTGGCTGGAGATGAAGTCAAGTGGCTCAAACATTTTCTGGAGGATATTCCAGTATGGCCAAAGCTTGTGACTGCTATATGTATACATTGTGATAGTATGGCTGCGCAATCAAGGGCCAAAAGTCATGTATACAATGGCAAGTCCCGATACATTAGGCATCAACATAATACTCTTAAGAAGTTGCTCTTCAATGGAATAATTGATTATGTAAAGTCAAAAGAAAATATAGCTGATCCTTTGACAAAAGGCCTACCAAGAGAGCAAATATTATTTACATCGAGGGGAATGGGTCTCAAGCCAATTCAATGAATCGAACTGGGTGGAAACCTAACCTAGCTGATTGGAGATCCTATGGTATAGGTTCAATAGGCAAACTGGTTGAGTTTGATTCAAAAGTTGAACACATAACTTACCCATTCTTATAATAAAATGTGTGTTGTCTGTTGAGTTTGAGGGGTTATGTTTTATACATTTAATGACATTAATATCTTGTTATCAAGAGGAATATGGCAGACTATTCTTAATTAATGTCACCTATATAGGAGTAAATGGGGCCGCATTTATGAGAATTGAAATGGCTAAATTCTCTAAAGCTCCTATGAAATCTGAGATCTGTTCAGGGCCGAAATGAACACAACTGTATGAATTGACGTGTGGCAGACATGATATGCGTGTAGCATATTGTCTCGGTTTACTACTACGGTGAACAGTTCAAGATCTTCCACATCCACTGCATCACCAAGTAAACCCGATATGTTTTCACTAGGGTAAGTTCAAGTCCAAAAGAAACTTCACTCGATGCATATCATGTCTATTCTCTCTTAGTTTTAGGCAACCTAGTCATACATTTGCATTCAAATGTGGGGTAGTTGTTGAAGTTTGAATGAAATTTCAACTCAAATGTGGGGTATTGTTGGAAATTTTGAGTAGAAATTTCATTGTCCCACATTGGCCATTCTCAAAAGGATTCCTCACTTTATAAGGCTTTGTCCCTTATAGAAAGTGATTGGAGTGATAGACCTTGGAGACTAAAATTGGGCTCACCCTTGGGGTGTAATAATTAATTGATAATTAATATATAATTAATTATCAAAAGATGGGCCTTGGGGCTCTTGGGCTCAGACTCTAATAATTAAATTATTTAATTAATTATTATTTTTTATTATTACCAACATACGCATCCTTTCAGACTTCATCTAAAGAGTTCAGAAAAAACGCAGAGCAAAGCACCCTTCTGAAGAGATGTCTCCCAACAGTCACATCTCATTCTCATACCTGTTGCGAACAGGCATAATCCCATTATATATACATCCATCTGGATGGCATTTAGAACACAGAAAATAAACATTCTTCTTCTACAATCATAAACATCCTTTTTGAGAGAACCACACAAAAATTCGCCATAAGTCAATTTTTCCGGTGCTGGAATTCTTGACTTAGATCGTTGAATCCTGGTGAAGCAGACATTCGTAGAACTACAAGCACTGAGTAGGGACGAAATTTTTGTTTCAAGGACATTGCGGTACGCAAGCCTCGATCTTTAATTTTTTTGTTTACATTGTTCATACTCTGTTCAATATTTATTAGCATATATAATTTTATTACAGATTGTTGACATATATCCAACATTTTCATCCATTCATAAAAGAAATTGAAACAAAATGTCATAACAAACTTGCAATCATATTTTGGGGCTTCAAAAGAACCCCTAACTTCTGAAAATTTAGCTACACATAATCCTTAAATTAAACCAAAAAAAAAAAAAAACAAAAAAAGACATGAGTTGAGAAGATAAAACTAAAAGAAGAGAATGCCAAGATTTCCTCATTCCTCCTCTATTCCTTCTTGTCAGCTCCCTTTTTGTTTCTCATTTTATTGTTGTTCCATTTTTTCTATAATGATGTTGCTCAAGACAAATATGTAAGTCATTCATGGCCCACTCATTTTTGTCATTTCAAATGCACTCGAGATTAAAATTTTACAATTGAAAAGATACAACTTAAGAAACACAGTATAAGTCAACATGCAAAATTAACACAATACTAGTTTGTCCCACCAATATACCAATATAACATTGCTTCTGTTACTTGTTGAGAAAAACATTGTGTGTGCCTAGTCCAATTTAATCCATAGTCAAATAGAAACTACAAATCATGTTTACATACATGTTTTGCATGGTGATTTGCTTCTGCATCAGATAAGGATAACATACAAGTAGTCAAGTTGTGTTGTGTTTTCTAAAGCATATTATAGTTGAAATGTTTGGAATGAAAGAAAATGGATCGTTTCTATTTAATTATGAAAGGATAACATGAAGAAAAGGAAGGATGAAATGAGGGAGAAGCTTATCTAAGAAACACCTGAAGGTACACCATCAGATTCCATACATGTGCCATTGGATGATGAGTTTGGAATCATGGCTGAAAACCTTGGGAGGAAAGGAAAATCAGTTAATGTTGTAGGTGTTTTTCCTCGTACGGATACCTTTGGTTGCATTGCTTCAATAGCTTCAAGTTCCAAGTTAACTGATATGACATCTTAGATTAAGCTTTTGTCAGATGGTTTCCACAAATTGAAACAAGAGAATGAACAATTGAGAGCTCAATTGGATTTATGTAATGATGATGAAAATCTAATCATAAAAATCAAGGCTTTTTATGCTGCAAGTCATGAGAAGACCAACAACTCTACACAATTTGACGATGATATTTCAGAGGGTGAAAATACTTATCCTGAGCTGGAAGAACATGATTTGGAAGAAGATTGATGTCCGTAAGTCTTTTGTGGTTAGTTTCAAGTATGCACTTGGTGCACCCCTTTTGATAGCATATGGAGCACCTCTTTTGTTAGCACCTAAATGTGCCTTGGACTTGTCTTTTGTTAGTACCCAAGCTGTCTATATCTAGGTGTTATTACTCTTGATTATTATGCCTTAAGCTTCTCTTTTGTTGGTACCTCAAGCTGTCATTTGTTAGGCACCTCAAGTTGTTTTGAACTTCTCTTTTGAGATAGGTCACCATGACTTTATTTTTTTGGATGTATATTTGGTGAATGTATTCAACTTATGTTCTTTAATTGTTGATTAATGAAAAAGTGAAGTATTACCTTATAATTGTTATGAACTGCAATTCTAGATTACTAAACAAGAACAATAATTAATTTGTTGTTATTATTTCTAAATAGGTATTTGATTTAAACATATGTGATGTATGTTGCGCCACATGTCAAAGGAATGTGTGACCTTTTTAGCGTCACTTAGTGTAAACTATATCATCTGGTATCATATTGGGTGACTACAAAATCATCACTTATAAACCTAATACGAGACGAAAAAATAGGTCACAAAATTTTTGTATTGTGATGTATAATTCGTCGCACATATTGTTATTAAGTGATGTATAATTCGTCGCACATAGTGTTATTAAGTGACGTATAATTCGTCACACATATTGTTATTAAGTGACGAAAATTTCATCACATATACTGAAAAACATATGACGAAAATAAAATTTGTCACATGGACTATAGGTGACGCAATTGGTGATGCTAGAATTTCATCACATATAGTCAAATGTGATGAATGTTTATCGCCACCTAAGCCATATTTTCTGGTAGTGAATGTCATCAAGAGTATTGTGTTAGAGAAAGATCGTATTGCATTTGTAATCCCAAACTGAATAGGTTCTCCAACCTCTTCTGATTAGCTTAGGTTGTCATGACATACAGTTAGGTGTCACTCATGGCTTGAAAGTGAGTTTCAATTCATAATTATTAGAAAAAGTTTTTAATTGCCCAGTGTCTGGCTAAAAGGAACCTAATGGATCACACACTGTGTAAGGTAATGATTGAAGGATATTACGAAGAAGAGTATGAACTATTAAATAGTTTAATTGTTTGTGGTTAGAATTAATTAATATTTTAATTAATTGAATGAATAAGTTCATTTTAGACTTTGGCTTAGTTTTGGGCCTAGGGGCCTAAATGGACATTGAAAGGTTAAGCCCATAAGCTTAAGTTGTATGACAACCTAAACATAATAGGGCACAATGCCCTCTAACATAGTGAGGCTAGCCATAGAGAGGGTTTTGCCTTATTCAAGTTTGCCACTCAATTGATGGGTGGTACATAAGTGAAGTTACAAGGCCTAACCTCAATAGGGTTTCTAAAGGCTAAAGAGAGAAAACACTTCTCTCTCTTTTTCTTCATGAGGCTGGCCACTGTGGGAGGGCTTTGCTAGCATTTTGCTCTTCCATGGTCACTCATCTTTTACCTTCACCATCCTTGGTGTCGGAACTTAGAGGTCTCCAACTTTGGAAACTTTTGGAGAATTCTTTCATTCATCATTCTCCAAGAAATCCATGGAACAAAGAAGTAAGGAATGAAGGCCCTCTCTATTGGGTGATTAGAGTTCAATTGAGTGAGTCTTCGTTCACCACAACTACTTATCTCTTTGATTTGAGTTGAGTCTTGGCTCACCACAACTACTAGGCTTGGTTCACAATTCTTTTCTCCTTGATTTGAGTTGAGTCTTGGTTCACCACAACTACTAAGCTTTGAAGTTCATGGTTTAAGTTTTGTTTTAAAGTGTATACAAGCATGCTTCTGATATTTAATTGTTAAATGCATGCATTATGTTGCTTAATGAACTTAGAGAGAGAGAGAAAACTAGGTGCAAAAGAGACTTAAGTTTGATGGTAGGGAAAAGAAAAAAAGCCACATGAAAAATGAGAGAGAAAGAAAGTGCATGTGTCAGTATGCGTAAGAGTCCATGTGTCTAGGGTCGGCCCTGAGGGTTGCTGAAGTAGGCGGGCCGCATAGGGCCCTAACTTTGGAAGGGCCCCAATTTATTATATATTACCATTATAAACTTTGTGTTTGTTCCAATAAGAAGTTTACAAACTTTTGAGTCTTTGAGTCTTTGCTTATAGAATTTATTAACCATACAAGTTATAGTTGCCTCAGTAGAAAGAAGTTTTTCAAAATTAAAATTGATCAGATCTTATCTTCGATCAACTATGTCACAAGAAAGATCGAATGCTTTAGCTATTTTATTAGTTGAAAGAGAATTGGTTAAAAAAAAAAATTGTATAAATTAAATTAGTACATTTGCCTCTAAATACGCGAGACGTGTAATATTTAAGCAAAGTTTCTATATCTTTCTTATTTTGGTATTAATTTTTAATAATACTTATATAGAAATAGACTTTTCATGCATTTAGTGAATTCTTTTTTATACATATCAATGTACAAAGAGTCGAGAGTTAGAAAACTCTAGGGCCTCACTCCGAAGGCTAACCTAGGCCCCAAAATCTCAGGTTTGGTTCTCCAGCATTAATTGTGTGTTGCGTGTGGTGTGTAGAATGTAACATTTGTTTTTTTTTTGTCTTAATCATTAAATAAAATTATTGAAATACTTTTGATTAAATTTTAAAATTTTGAAACACTTTTTATTAGTTTTTCATAATTTCTATTTACATCACTTAAAATAATAAAGATAAGAAATTCATTTGGTGGCCATCAACTAACAATAGTTTTACCCTAAAAATGCTTCACAGTTAAATGGAAAAAGAAAAACTAAACAATTATCATTGGAAACCTCCTCGTAATGATTATATTGAGATTATGGCAAACTAATATGGCTGATTCTTTTCCTATACAATCCTCAACAGTTTTGCTGGTATAAAATGCCTTTACCCTTTGGGGTGTGGGATACCTCAGGCTTCGGCCAAAGAACAAATATGGTAACAGACAAAAAGTCCCAAGCAAAAAAATATAATAACGAGGATGAATAAAGGAATGCCAAATAATGGAAGCCCGACCCTTAGTAGGACAATGATGTCGCAAGAATTCGTAATTTGTGAAAAAAAAAATGATAATTGGCATGATGCCACGTGCGCTTCGAAATAAGCAAACGAAGCTCATTCTCTATTTTTTTTTTCAGAGAAAGAACTATATTAAAGAGAAAAGCCCATAGGGCGACTCTATTAAGGGACCAGGGTGGTCCCGGGACCACCTGAAGCTCGGAAAAATGGCTGTGAGGATCTTTAAGGACCACCCATGTTAGTGATGCTGAGCAAGTGATGCTGCACAATGACTTGGCCAAAATGACGTCGTTTTGAGCCAAGTCATTAAAAAAATTAAAACCTCACTCATGTGAGAACCCTCACACGATAAAGCACTCAACTCCTTCACATGATAGAGCAATCAGAACCTTCACTTTACCAATAATACCTAATCATCTGCCGCTCGACCCGTTCTTGTTTCTTACAGCATCGATCAACTCTCTGCTGCACTCTAGTTTCTATTCATCGTTGCACTGACGGGCGGGGCGACGATATCTCTAGTGAAAATCTGTAACCCTTTTGCATTTTTTCTCCATGTAAAGCTTTGGACTGGAGGCTAACCGTTGGTCATCTTCTTCTTGGTTGAAGAGGTTCGTACTCTCTTTGACTCTATCCATTAAATAATTTTGCCATCCACTATTTGATATTAAATTATTTGTGGTGGTAGATATTTAAATAATTTTACCATCCACTATCTGATATTAATTTATTTGTGGTGTTAGATATTTTGTTTAAGAAGTATTTTTATTTTTAATGTTTGGTGGTGAATTTGGTGATGAATTAAACTTTTAATGTTTCTTTGAAGTGATGGCAGTCTATTTGTGGCATGCTTGTCTTTGGCATTCATAATATTAGAATCCCACGGGCACGGACCTAATTATAAATTTATAACTGAATCTGATTTCTTGTTTTTCATATAATATTTTTGTAGTTTCATCAATTGATTTAGATTTTTTTTATTAATTGATATGTGTAGAAATTAGAAGTATGGAACGATATTACAAGCGAAAATGATCATCGATTAGTTCGGACAATCATATTCCAAATAGTTCATCTCCAAACTTGGATAGTTCCAATCCTATTCTGAACAGTTCCCCTCCAATTCCAAGTAGTTCTAAACCAATTGGGGGTAATTCCACTCTATAACAAAATGAGTTAAAAGTTGAATTGGATAATCTTGAGAGAGACCCCGGAAAGAGAATTCCAATGAAGGATTATCCTTTAGATATTCGAGATGAGGTCCGAAGAGCATATATATTGATGGGGCCTTTTAGAGCAAAAGATCATGATTTTCCATTCACTTTGCATTCGAATAAAAAGCGATGGTTCGTTGATAATTGGTTGAAGGATTTTCATTGGTTGGAATATAGTATATCTAAAGATGCTGCATTTTGCTTTTATTGCTATCTATTCAAAGTCAACTTTGAACAATCAAGCAGTGACGTCTTTACTGAGATAGGCTTTCAAAATTGGAAGCATGCAAGAACCTGTTTTGAAAAACATGTGGGAATTGTTGGTAGCTTTCACAATAAAGCTGTTGAAGTTGCTGGTAATCTAATGAATCAAAAGGCACATATTGAAACAGTTGTGGTCAAACAGTCAGAAGAAGCTCGTATAGCTTATCGCACTTGCTTGAATGCGTCAATTGATTGCACTAAGTTTTTGTTGCAACAAGGTCTTTCATTTCGTGGTCATGATGAAAGTGACACTTCAAACAATAGAGGTAACCATTTGGAGCTCATGCAATTCCTTGCGGATCATGATGAGAAAATAAAGGCTCTTGTGTTAGATAAAGCTTCGGGAAATCTCAAGCTAATAGCTTATTCAATTCAAAAAGATCTTGTTCATTCATGTTTCGTTAAAACCATTAAAACTATCATAAATGATATGAAGAATGCTAGGTTCTTTTCTCTATTGGTTTATGAGGCACGTGATGTTTCTATAAAAGAGCAAATGGCGGTGGTTTTGCGTTATGTGGACAAAAATGGGAAAGTCATTGAAAGGTTTGTAGGAGTTCAACATGTTCCCGACACCACTTCAAACACATTCAAGGAGTCTATTGATGCATTCATTCATTTCAATGAGTTGAGCTTCTCCAATTTACAAGGGCAAGGTTACGATGGTGCTAGTAATATGAAATGTGAGTTCAATGGACTCAAGACAAAGATTTTGAATGATCAACCTTGTGCATTCTATGTTCATTGCTTTGCTCATCAACTCCAATTAGCTCTTGTTGCCGTAGCAAAGGATAATGTTGATGTTAACACATTCTTCCTATTGGCTAATAATGTGGTAAATAATATTGGAGCTTCATGTAAGTGTCGTGATGCACTTAGAGAGATGCAACAAAAAGAACTTATGAAAGCTCTTGAAAATGATTCTCTTATGACGGGATAAGGCTTAAATCAAGAAACTAGTCTCAAACGTGCCGGAGCTACAAGATGGAATTCACATTATGGTACTTTGATTAGTTTGATTACAATGTTCTCATCCATGGTCAATGTGCTTGAAATGATTGTTGATGATAATACCAATGATAGTGTGGCCGAAGCAAATAAGTTATTGAAAGACATATAATCTTTTGAGTTTGTGTTTTTCCTATTTTTGATGAAATCTATATTGGGAATCACAAATGATTTATCACAAGCATTACAAAAGGATGATCAAGAGATTGGGAATGCAATGGCTTTAGTTAATACATGTAAAGAACAACTATTCTACATGAGGAATGATGAGGGGTTTGGCCTTTTGGTTAACAAAGTATTGCCATTTTGTGTCCAACATCATATTGAGGTTATTAACATGGATGAGACATATGTAGCTCATGGGAGATCGCACCGTAATACCCACAAAAAGACCAACCGTCATTGTTACAAAGTGGAGCTCTTTTTTGTTGTCATTGATTCCCAGCTTACTGTGTTAAATGATCGCTTCAATGAAACAAGTACCGAATTGCTCATTTGTTTGGCTAGTTTGAGTCCAAATGATTCTTTTGCAGCTTTTGACAAAGAAAAGCTACTTCGCCTTACTCAATTGTACCCTCAAGATTTTACGAAGCAAGACCTATTGGCACTTAAAGATCAACTCGATATTTATATTCATTATATGCGTTCGAGAAGTGACTTTTCTCAGTTGTAGAGCATTAGTGATCTTGCTAAGGAAATGGTGGAAAAAAGGTTGCATCAAGTATTTCAATATGTGTATTTACTTATTGAATTGGCTTTGGTTTTACCTGTTGCAACTGCATTAGTGGAGAGAGCATTTTCTACCATGAATATCATTAAGAGTCCACTCCACAACAGAATGGGGGATCAATGGTTAAATGATAACTTAGTTGTTTACATTGAGAAAGATGTTTTTTCTTTTATTGACAATGAAACTATCATGACACATTTTCAAATTATGAGATCCCGTCGTGGACAAATTTAGTATTTCTAGCTTGTTTAGCACAAAGATTATGAATGAAAATTGTAGTTTGCCATTTATTTGTTCAATGATATTTTCATCTTGTTTTTTTTTTTTTTTTTTTGGAGCTTTTATATTAGGACCACCCTAAGTTAAAATCCTAGATCCGCCACTGACCTCAATAGTTTTGCTGGTATAAAATGCCTTTACCCTTTGGGGTGTGGGATACCTCAGGCTTCAGCCAAAGAACAAATATGGTAACAGACAAAAAGTCCCAAGCAAAAAAAATATAATAACGAGGATGAATAAAGGAACGCCAAATAATGGAAGCCCGACCCCTAGTAGGACAATGATGTCGCAAGAATTCGTAATCCGTGAAAAGAAAAATGATAATTGGCATGAGGCCACGTGCGCTTCGAAATAAGCAAACTAAGCTCATTCTATATTTTCTTTTTAGAGAAGGAAAAAACTATATTAAAGAGAAAAGCCCATAGGGCAACCTGTTTGAGTACAATAAAATAGAAAGGCTGGAAAAGCAGCCAACGGAAGAGTTTTATCCCAAACATGGAAGTCATTAATTGAAAGACCAACACTTCTGATAGCGTCTGCTAGAAAATTGACCACTCTGAAGACACGCTTCCAATAGATGTCTTCAAAGAAGCTCGCAAACCGTTGAATGTCAACAAGAATGGTCGTCAATCTCTAGGGAGCATGATAGGCACCACGAATAACCTCAATAACCAACTTAAAGTTGCCTTCAACAATGATGCGATTAAATCCCCTCGAGTTTGCCATCCAAAAACCATCACGAAAAGCCAAACATTCTGCCACATGAATGGTGTTTTGTCCAACACTACGCGCCCCAGCAATGATAGGGGAACCATTCTCATTTCTAATCACAAAACCAGAGGCAGCCTGCTGGTTAACGACCGAGCCGTCAAAGTTGAGCTTGACAAAATGTAAAGACCAGTATATTAAAATGCATATAGTATTATTACAAATAATAATAATAATAATATTTATTTTCTATTGTGATTATGTGTATTATATATTTCCTAAAATCATATTTTACAATATTGATTAAATATTTAGCCTAAAAATATTGATAAATATCTGAGTATTTTATCTTCTATTCTTACTACCTATCGATAGCTTTTAGGCGGTGTAAGTTTGCTCGGTCTAATCTCACCTTCCTCTGTACCGACTTCCTTCTCCTATAAATAGAATGTTATTGCTTCGGTCTTCTTCACTGGCGAGATGAAACATTTTCTATCGGGGTCTACTCTCTCTCAGGTTTAAAGAGTTTTCCTTTCTAGGTTTTCCTCTTAGTTATTTGTTTCATGTCTCTGTATGTTATTAAAAAATTATAAATGTTTGTATCTAAACTAAAAAGGGGCTCATGGGCATCGTTATGCATATGTATTTGAATTCGTTCATACTGCTGATTTAGTTTTATAGAAAAGTCTTTCTATTCATATTGTTCTTTAGTGATAGCCTCTTAAGTTATGTATTTTGCATGTTACATAACAATACCATATTGATTCCTATTCTTGGGAAGGCACTTAACTTTAGGAGACTTGGATGCTGCTCTATTGCAAAGAGAAGAGTCGAAGCATGTACTGCATGTATATGTATATGTACTATGTATGGATGTATGTCTATTGTTAAATGAATAAGCATGCTGGTAAATGGTTTTATGTACGGTTTAATTTATACATATTACTTGAATGGTTTTGAAGGCAAAAGACTTTTGTCTAAGCACTATACATGTTTGCTATGTACGAAACTATTTTGTACATCATTATAGTTCAACCAAATCACTTTTGAATTGAGAGCGTGGAATTGATGAGTTTTAAGTGTGTTGATTAGTATTTAAGTTCATAAAAGGCATTTGGTAATTTTCTTATACTTGTGAATAGGAGCTTATCAAAGTTGTGGTTTCTTGTGTTATTATCTCAAAGCAATACTTTGGAATCCAGGTAGGGGAAATACGACAGACTTTTACGGAGATTGGCTTTATTAAATTTCGTGAAACATTATATTATTATTATTGATCTTGTTGGTTGATTAATGTGATGTGGTTTACTAATTGGACAAATACTGCTCTTGCATGTTTACTTGTTATTGGTTATGGAATTATTGGTGAAATGTTATTGGTTGAGAATATATTGTGAGACATGTGAGGGTTGAAATGACATTATTTATGCATCATTCATGTGTCATGTGGTTGGAGCTTTCGATGTGGAGAAATGAATGGAAGGGATCTTTTGTATAGTTGAGGCAAACTCTTAGCAGGTACCAGGTCTCAGGCGAGCCCACAGTGCACAGATTCTTTAAGGGTAATTCGGGACTGGCAACAAAGAGTTTAGGCAAGATGACTAACAAAAGGGGAAATTGGGATGATTGAGTTACATGGGGTTAATTTGTATATTAAAACATTCGAACCACCACTGCAGAGGTAAAATGTACAATATGGGACGTGCAAGCCCGCGTGTTTTATTATACGAATTAACAGGTAGAGATGAAGAGTATTACATTGCACACATGCATTGTTATTGATAATGATTTGGTACTTGATTACATGATTTTATGACACTTAATTTAGTATTGTCAATTACTGTGATAAGGTTATGTCCCTACTAAGTTGTTGAAGCTCACCCCTCTATTGTTATGCAAGTTTATGAACTAAACAGTAAAAAAGGGTAGAAGGGATGAAATCGGATTAAGTGCAAGGATAGAATTTTGTATTTATTTATTTTAGTCTTGTAAAGAATTATTGATTTCTTGTTTTCATATTTTTCCAACCAGTTTCACTTTCATTTTATTTTATTTTATTTTTAGCTCGCGTGCCGGATTTGAGTTCGAGATTTTTCTTATTGACCCTCGATCCGGGGTGTGACACAAAACCAGCTTCAGGAGAAGATCACCGAATAGAGTTGGGTTTCCTAGGCTCAATCTCTATAGGGTTAGGGAGGGATTAGGGTGTTTATTGTACCAGACTATCTTGAATTTGACTAACTTTAGGGATTAAGCATGACTGGATTGGCTTAGACTGAGCATGATAAAAATAGTGAAGTGTTTGGTGCAGTGTTAGACTAAGTTTCGGACTAAAATATTTTAGTCCCAATATTTTTATTTTTTCCATTTTGCAATGGACTAGACTTTGTAATTTGCCACTATCCAACAAAGCTTTGCCGTATTACTCTCCCTCCCTCCCTCTTTACTAAAAACATCAACCACAGCTTCTGCACATACCAAATTGATTCGAATTTCACTTCTAGGTTGTATGTCGCTGATTTGACGTTCATGGAGACCTTGAGCGACTGAAGGTAGTTGGCAAAGAGGAGGAGAAGGAACCCCAGTTTGGAGAAGTCTGAATCCAGGTTCAAAAGATCCAAGAGGGCAATTTTCGAGATGTTGAAATCCAGACGGCCATTGTGGGTGAACGAACTCCTCGAAGGGGATTATTGGGCACCAGTCAGAACAGATTAAGGAGAACCGAATCTTGGTGGAGCATAAAGAGAAGAAAGCGAGGAGAGATATAAGGGTGGGGAGGGGTAATGGACGAGGGGGAACGATGATGGCCGTGTTTGTGAAATCATAAAGCAAAGAGAGATGCGAGGGAGTTAGTCCCCATTAATCCCATGGTTCGTGACAACTCTCACTAGCGAGCATGCGAGGGAGTTTGTCCACGTGTGTCCCCTTTAGTCTTATTTAATGTAGTCCTTGCACTTAACAAACACATGATTACATTATGTAGTCAAGTCCGGTCTAGTGATAATCAATGAGGCCAAACAAACGTACCCTAGGGATTAGGAAGGGATTAGGGAGGGGACCAAAAGAAATAAAACACGTCAAATCCAAAAATGCTTGAGAAAAAAAAAACGTAGAAAGAGGAAGATAAGTTTGAGGTTTCAATAACAAATGTTGTTACACCATATAAAGAGGAACATACAGTCGGTATAAATTCAAAGTCATATTGATAACACAACGTATTATATATTTGACAAGCGAACATTATTGTAAACAAGTGGTTTTCAAGAAATCTTTTTGGGCTAAGTTGGTATTATTTATTAAAAGTGAGTATTATTCCAAGGAATTTGGTAGCAGCATTGTTTTACTCATAGAGTGCTGGATCTGATAACCTTGGAGTTGGGATGGCAACCAAAGGAATCTTCTTCTTCAACACAATCCCAAACTTCTCAGAAAGATCCAACTCCTCTCCCTTTTGCAATTTCCAATCAAAAGAATGCAAAAGTGTAGCAAGTGAATGCATCACCATCCTCTCAGCCATTGCAATCCTAGCACATATACTTTTGCCTGACTCAAATGGAAAATAGTTGAAGCCTTTTCCATTGTAGCCCCATTTGCTATCCAAGAACCTCTCCGGCTTGAACTCCAATCGGGTTTTCTCAAATTGAAGGGTCTCTGTGTATAGCCTAAACGTTGACAAAAATCCAAGATCCTATGGGAATGGTGTAGCCTCCCACAATGCAAGTTTCACTTGGGCAACGAGGGATTAACAGAGGCAAGGTTAGGTGCAAGTGCAAAGTTTCTTTCATCACAACTTGTAAGTATGGTAATTTGTTGATGTGGGATTCTTCTACAATGTTGTGTTTGCCAACCACATCTTTTAATTCTTGCTGGGCTTTTTCCATCATCTCTGGTTTGTTCATGATTTCAGCCAGTGCAAACTCAGTTGTGTTGAAGGAAATGTCAGTCCCACCCACCACAATATCCTGCCCACAGAAAGATTGCACACTATTATGTTACTATACCAATTGGTTCCCTGGAAACAAGGGAAAACAAATGCTCATGTAGAAAGTAATCTTCATACATTTAGGTTAGTTTGTACATAAGTTGGGGATTTACATGAAGAAAGAAACTAAACTCTCCCATTTATTGATATAGTTGGTTATTCGAGACATTGAATGGTCCTCAAGAGTTTCCATTAGCTAAAACCTAAAATCTAAGAGTTCTTTTGGAAGTACTTTTAAAATGGTTGAAAGCGTTTCTGGTGAAAATGTTTTTGGAACCAATCCTTAGTAAAAATGTAAGTAAATCTTGGAAAATAACTTAAAGTGCTTCATGGAAGAAACAAATAACTGATGATTCTTGCAGAAAACATTTCTCTAAAAGCACTTTCAGTCGTTTTAAAAGCACTTCCAAACGAGCCCTAAGTGATTGGCCGCAAATGTAAGGCTAAAAAACTAATGTGCACAGTAAAACAATCAACCATGTCAATAAATGAGATTTAATTTGAGATTAAGGTTGTCACAATGCATCATGTTTCAAGGAAAGACATAACCCATGCACAGGGAAATGAATACTCTTCACAATCAAGATGTGATTCCACAGAAACATTGAATGAAAACTTACGAATTTGGTGATCAAACTATTGGACGGATCAAGAATTCCCTTTTTCTTCATTAAGTGGATTACACACTACCACTGGTTATGTAATTATTATTTGAATATATTCTTCAAATTAGGAATTTAGCAAATATAATACGGGGGTGATTTTCAGACGGGTTGGATTAAAAGTAAGGTTTTCAATTTCCAATCCAATAAATTCCAATCAAACTTTATTTTCAAATTCCAAAATAAGGTTACTCATTCCATTTTTCTTCAAAATCAAGTATGCACGAAGCATAAACTCTAATATTTGAATTACTCGCTTTGATTGTCACTCAGCTTGCGGAATTGTGACCATCACTTGACCTACTATTTTAATGTCGTTTTCATAACTCGTCATTCATGATTTCGTCATACCCATCACATAGCCGGAAGCTATATCGGAATGACGATCAGTCGTCTCGTCAACAAGAAAAAGTGTGTGATTATATATATATATATATATATAAAGAATTAAAAAAATAAAAATAAAAACCACGAATTAATCATATTCAAAACCAACACAATAAAACTTGGAATATTTTAGATTTTTTTTTATAGGAATAAGTTCGACAAATTTCATAAAGTTTCAAATAAAAAATTTGGAATTTTCAGCATATGGCTGTGCATTCCAAATTTCATCTAGTTTTTCAGGAATTTAAAATTTGAAACAACATTTTTTTTAATGGCGGAATTGAAATTTCAAATCCAACTTCCACCATTCAAAAATAAATACGAGAAAATAGGCTCGTGACAACAACATTGCAAATTCAAACATGAAAATAAACCAAACAACAAAACAATGGAGAGTCATGGACCACATGCAATTAATTGGGTAGGCACAAACTTCCAATTAGAAACTTATTTGACTCATGGAGATCAATGGATTTTGGGATAACGTTCTTATTACTTTATTTGGAAACTAAAAATCAAAACTCGAAAATAAAAAATTGAAAGTTATTTTTTTTAGTTTTCAAACCTTACCTTTCATTTTTACAAGGTTCTAAAAGATGCTAGGCGCTAGTCGAGCAGTGAGTTGAGGCCTAGCACCTGGGCGGCTAGGCGGGGTCTAGGTGGACGGCGAGGCGGATTTAATTAAATCTATTATATTTCGTGTAAATAAGTGTTTATATTATTAGCAATTGGAACATAATGAAAATATAGGGAACAAACATATAATGTGTGTTCATTTAAGTATTTAACAAGTCTCTTACAATTTATTGGAAAAAAAATAAAATGCAAAATGAAAGTTATCTATTTTCTATATAAGTGAATCGCAACCCAGGCGGGTGTCTAGGCAGGTCTAGGCGCACTAGGTGAGTACCTAGGTGGTCTAGGTGGGCACCTCAGTAGGTCTAGGTGCATTTTCTTAATTTTCAAACGTTCAGACATTAATCAGGGCAGTGGCCAACCGCCTAGCGCCTAGGCGGGGATTTTTGGAACAGTGCATTTTTCAATTAATGATTATAGAAACAGTAGTTATGAAATAAGTTTTCGATAAATTTAACGGTATAAGTAAATGGTAAGAATAATATTTATGAAAACTAAAAGCTTGCAACAAATTCAAAGTAAAACATTTACTTACCATAAGCAAAGCTTTGAGATGCGTCATGGTGAAAGGCGTCTTGGAATCTCCTCCCTCCTCCTTCAACTTCAACAAACACGTCAAAAAATCCTTATTGCTCTCCTCCTTCTCCCTTTCCTTGTCAATCCTCAGCCGTTGATCTATTACTTTCTCAAATATCCCATCAAACCTCCGTACCAACCCGCCCATCCACTTCACCACCCCCTGCAAATCAAACCAAGCCAAACCTGGATAAAAGTCCGAAACATTCGGCTTGCCCAAAAGCTCCGTCATCTTCGACACCACTTCTCGAAACTCCGCCCCGAGCCTCGCCCTCTCGTCTCCCTCCATGGTCCCGCCCCGCAGCATGTTCGTAATAACATTCAGTGCGTTCAGGAACATCTGCTCCCCCACGTTGACCCGCGACCCGATCTGATCGTAGAAGTGACCGAAGGTCTGGCGGACCTGTTTCCGCCGGAGCGCGTGCACCGAGTCCAGAGTGGTGTTCCTGAGCATTGTCAGCACGCAGGCTTTCCTCAGCATCCGCCACTCCGGTCCGTACGGGGTCCACGCAATGTCGGTTCCCCTGTACGTCGCGGCCCGACCAGCGGGGGGACATCGCGGTTGGCGAAGGTGGCGCCATGTTCCTTGAGAATTTGGCGAGCTGAGGAAGGGGAGGTGACTACAACGCCGACGATGTTGCCGAGGCGGAGTTTGAAGATTGGGCCAGGCTCGTGAAGCAGGAGTGGAGTTCTGGGTCAAGGGAAAGGAGGTTCCCGACCAAGGGAATGACCCGGGGGCTGGGTGGTAGCTGCGGGTTCGGGTTGTTGGATTTTTTTACCAGCCAAAGGTACAAAAAGACGAGGAAAATGGCAGAGATGAAGGTCAGCAAAGTTTGATCGGATTGAGAGCACTGTGAATACAAATAGCCGGAATGGGAATCGGATGCCATTGTTGTGCACTGTTCACTGTTTGGGAATGGGAATGATGGAGGACTGGATTAATATAATATTTAAGCGAAGGGTGAAATATACGTTGTGGTTGGCACTTACCGGATTTGAATCCTCTCTTAAGTTTAGAAGGCTGAGCTTCCTGAGTATAGCACACGGATCGTTGGATTTTGATTCAACAACTACAAATAGAAATTTTTTTAAAAGTTATAATAATTGTAACTTCCTAAGCTGAGGAAATGATCCAAATCCAGCACTTACTTAGCACAACTTAGTTATATAATAAGTTACTAGGTGAGAGACGACCTGAAACTAAGACGATGTCGCGCCAAAAGGGGGGAACTATTAGAATATCGTTATCAATGGCCACCCATGCGCAATCCTACACACGGTTTTTAAATTTGACCCATCTTATTATGATAATTATTGAAATGGCTCTTTACCACAATAGTAAAAAGGAGTGCTACCATTATACAACTGCGTATATTCGAACTTCATTGACTCCCTAATCTAACATCTAATATAACAAATCTATCATTTGACAAAAAAAAAAAAAAATCAAGATGATTATTGAAATTGACAATCAATCACTGTGGTCCATAAAAATGGGTGTCATAAATCAATGTGGTAATTCCGTCATAATTTTATTATTTGCTTTTATTTTACATACTGAGTTCCACAAGTCTAATTAAATATTGCAAAGTAAATTTAATAAAAAATAATAATAAAAAACACAATTTTAACTTTTGTATAATTAAAAGCTTAAAAAAGAAAGAGTGCTACTAGACTCACCCTATTATCTTATTTTTTCCACCCACATTATAATTTCACCCACCACAAAGTTTACGAAAAATCTAAAACTATCTTCCCACCCACCATATCCCTTAACTATGCTACTAGCTTAAGTTGTAAAATATAAAGCAAAAAGACTGAAAAACTAAAAATAAAAACCAACGGCCACAACATCACCCACCCCAGCCAGCAACAATAAATCAAGCACAACCCTTGATGGCGGCAACTCATTTTCTCTTATATGTTGCCCTTGTTTTCTTCCTCGCTTTTATTTTCCCTTTGTCTTTCTTTCTCTCTATCTGTCTCCTTGCACTAAATCTACATTTAACACAATAAACATTAGCTTGTCAACCAGTGGTGGACCCATAGAAGGACCTGGGAGGTCCTAGGCCCCTCGGCAACCCTAAATCGTTGCTTGAAATTTTCCAGGGACCCCTGGCACTCGAGGAGGAAGGCTTGTGTGTGCAAGCTACAGTGGTTGAGCAGCGGCGTCTTCAGAAAAGGCGACAATGTGAAGAAGTTTTCTTTTTTAAGGCTTGGCCAAAAACACTCGTTTTGACCAACTGTTTTAATTTTTTTAATTAAAACAGTATACAAAACGTAGTTGTTAGTGTTGTTTTGTTTTAAATTCCTAGCTAACAGGTCCCCCAAGTCCTACTCTTCCCCATCCCATTGCCTTGATTTTCACATATTCACCCAATCCCCAATTCCTTAATTTTCAAAACCCTAAAATTCTAAATCCTACCTGATCCCATATTTAAACTTTGCTCCAATATCATACCTCAATTTGTTTCAAATCTCCACACCACCACCATTTGGTTCAAAATTCATGCAAGTTTTTTGGTATTCTAATCTATTCTCAATTAAATTATATTAGACATTCATGAAGGTTTATAGTCAATTATTTGATATGATTATTGATATGTTTTATGTTTGTATACTCATGTGATTATTGGAATTTAGATGGAATTTTTGTTTATTGGTTAATTGGTATATTTTTGTGTTTTTTTTTTTTTTTTCAATTGTGTAATGTAAAAATAAGAAACATGAAAAGATTTTTCACCAAAGCCAATAACACCTTCTATTTGTTCGGATAATTTAAGTTCAAGACAAAATGAGTGTTATATTGATTTGAATAATCTTGAAAGAGACCCAGGAATAAAACTTCAATGTTATAATTAAACTTTCAATGTTATTTTTGTCTATTAATTTTTTGACCTTTATTATTGAGACATTCCGAGTTTAAAATCCTGGATCCGCCACTGTTGTTGACGATCACCTGTTGGTCAAACCTCTTAGACCTCAACAACGCGTGAATGAAGAACATTTGGCCTGCTGATTGCATTCAAAACTATCATACTGGAATTACCCTAAAACCCATACACCTCCTTCAGCAGCTAATTAATAGTCTGCTCCCTCTCATCATTCCCACCGCCCACCCCCGCGCCTCTCTGCCTCCCCACCACATCTATCTCATCAAGGAACATGATGCACGGCGCTTTGAACTTGGCTTTCTCGAACAAGTCCAGCATTCTCGACGCCTTCACTCCTACAAACAACTCCACGAACTCCAAAGCCGTGCACGAGAAAACCGTTGCCTTAGCCTTGTCGACCACTACATGAGCCAAAAGGGTTTTCCCAGTATAGATGGCCCTACTAGAAGACAATTTTAATTTCTTTTTTATTTTATTTTATTTTTAGTTTTTAACTATAAAATAGTTAAAATTGTTTTTTCATTATTTAATTTTTTTTTTTTAACAAGATACATATTTACCCTTCAACACTTTCAGTCTGTCCTACCTTATTTCAATTGGAATTCATGAGCATTGATATGACATTACCTACAAACCATCAAGAAATCGTTTGAGTGGTTATAATCACTTCCTCTATCCAAATGGAGATGGGGAAATATCACCATAAGGTGCTATTAAGAGTTATCTTTTACACATGGAAATTATGATGATAGTTCGGTGATTACTGACGGACTCGACAAGTCATCTCACTTTCTGTTGGTCCCAGGAGGACTACATTTTTTAATACTTATTAAAATTCCTAATTCTTGAGATTATTCAGTTTTCTGGCATTTCTATCAACATTTACTATGACTGTGATTCCATATTCACCTCCTTGTGCTAGAAGGAATTTCAGTCAACCTTGGGTACGTGCCTACCCTATTACACTTCGTATTATTTCTGAGCCAAACAAATTGTCTAGGAGAGTCACTCGGATATTGAAATTTTAGTTGTGATCATTAATTCCTCAATTACCCAATAAATACCTTGCTAAATGAATCTTTACCGTTGGTGACTGAATCTTTCGAAAGCTACCATTGTAGCAAGATGTCATACATTCATTCCAACTACCTTGTGTTCTAGATTTGATGGACTTGTTCTAACACTCAAATTCTTGAGTGTTCTTTCAGCCTTTTTGATGTAGTTTTTTGCTAAATTTGAGAAAAAATCACTGAATATACTCATTAAGGCATTGTGAACTACATTGTTCGGCTACATGGTGTGAATATCACTACTGTATCCCATTATGATGTGCGTTTCACTTCTAAGTCCTTAGAAGCCTTCTTGAAGGTTATAAGTACTAAGTTTTTGTCCAGTACCACATTTCACCCTCAGACGAATGCCCAGTCTGAATGAACTATCCAAACCTTAGTGTACATGTTGTGTTTTGTATGTTTTGTAGTTTTAGCATGCTTATGATAGACACCTATCTATGTTAGAGTTGCGTGTAATTGCGGTTACACTTTCGGTTTTTGGGTATGGCACCATTTGAGACGTGGTATAGAGATTTTACGCACAGTACAAGATTGAGAGATAAGTGTTGCAAATAGGTATTCAAATGATTGAGGTTACGATATAGGAAATTGTGTGTTATTGACGTTGTCACCAGATAGAGTAGTACGTGAGCGCGATTGAGGCATTATTTGGATGATTTATGCATATTTCCCAATGGGGGCATGATGGTAACATTGCACCCTTATGGATTTATTACTTGCTTATCGAGACAATAATGAGTTATTAGTATTGCGAGCTGCAGACCGTAATATCAATAACTTATTCGTTGGGTTCATTAAGCAAGTGGACAAGTAAGTCCTTTTATGTTAGCATTTTTAGTTATTTATTTATTGTTTGGGCTTGCCGCAAAGATACTACACGCTTATTCTCGGAGTACGTGATACTACAAATGTGTAGGTGAAAAACTTTCTATTTTTAGTTTTAATTTCAATACAATTATTTTAACTTTACGTTTTTTATATAGGTATTTTTAACGTTATATTAGGGTAAATCTCAGTTTACTACCCTCAAGTTTTGTGGTTTTCAACATTTAGTACATGAAATTTTTTTCATCCCAGAATCATACCTAAAGTGTTAATTTTGGGACAGTCTCATACATCTGTTAGTCTGACAGTTATGTCTCCCGTTAACTGATGACCTGGCGCCTATGTGGACAATGATTGGGCGCCACATGTCATTAAGGGGTCCACGTAGGGAAGACGTTGCCTTAAAAATAAATAAATCAATCAAACCAGAATCCCCTTCGTCTTCCCCACCCGACATCTCTTCATCCCATCCTCTCATCCACCCATCCACAACTCAACCTCTTCATCCCCTCATTTCTTCTTACCCTCAATCGAAATCCGGTCGAACTCAGTGCGAGGGAGAACATGTCGAAACCGAAACTCTCACCCCTAACCCGTCGGAAGCAAGGGTGTCCCAAAACCTCAAAAGGTCTTTCTCCCTAAGAATCCAGACCATTCCAATGGCGATTTTACCCCTTTGATTTTTTTTTTTCGTGGGGCAGATTTTTCAAACCACCCCACCTTTTCGGAGAAGACGCACCAGCGGCAATGAGGTCCCTCTTTGCCATGATCTCCTCTCTACTGAACCCTTCCTCTCTACCATGATATCCTTTCCACCGATCCCTCCAGCTCCCACCTTTTCCTCAACGTCGGCGACTGCCAAGGCCGCATCACCCTCCTTGACCTCCACCTGAAATCATGGTCCTTTGGTTGCTAGGTTTTAAAGCTTGAAGCTTGCATATGGTGGGATTCTTTTATCTTATTTGTGCTCAAATTTTGGGGTTCTAGTTATTAAATTTGTTCTTTCGAGGGTTCTGTGAACTGGGTAGAAGACAATGGATTTTGCTTGGAAATTTTAAATTAGGGTTTTCTGACATTTGATTTGGGAGGAGTGGATCGAAGAAAGGGTGGCTCGAGTGGGCAAGGGATGGGTGATGGGGAATGGGAGAAGGGGGTGCTCAAGTGGAGTTGACAAATGGGGTGGAAGGGATGGAGGGGTGTCGGGTGGGGAAGATGAAATGGGTTTTGGGTTATTTATTTATTTTTTAATACTTTTATTCAATTAATTATTTTAATATTTTAAATTTGGGCGGGAATTTTTTTTTTTTGAATTTTTAATTTCCACGTGAACCCCTTAATGACGCATAGCACCCAGTTATTGACCATAAGGATGCCACGTCATCAGTTAACGAAAGACTTAACAGCCAGACTAATGGATGTATGAAACTGTCCCAAAATTAACACTTTAGGTATGACTTTGGGACGAAAAAAACTTCATGAACTAAATGTTGAAAACCACGAAACTTGAGAGTAGTAAAATGAGATTTACCCATTATTATATATCTATTTTTGACTTTATGTTTTTATAAAGGTTTTATATTATAGTTTTGTACTGAAGGAGAAGGAAAGTATGAGTTTGGAGGCAGAGGAATCATTGCACTCCGATCTCGATAGAATGACATTTTCTTTTAGGGGTGTGCTATCCACACACCCCTTGATAATTTCTATTCGTTGATCTTCTTCAATTCATCTGATCCGACAGCCGAAAATTAAAAAGGTGTGTGAGAAGTAAAATGGTGTGTGTGGATATCACACCCCTTCTTTTATTGAACCGCTCTAACTTGATATCTTTTTTACATATATATTTTTATGCTATCTTTTCACTATTTTTATATAGCAACTTATTTCAAATTTCGATGACGAATTTTTTTTAAAGGTCGGTAGATTGTAACAACCTATCCATAATTTTACGATTTTATTAATTTTAAAGGAGTGAATTGACAAAAATACCCTTAAGGCGAGTTTGCTAACTTTCGTTGACCGTCTTTTTGTGATATGTACGAGCTATTAGCTTACCATATTCTTGAAGTACTCGATGGTATGAACGTGTAGGCATAAGCAAAATCAAATTCGGAGTGACGACGAAGATCTTACGGAACTACGAATCTGAAAATACTTTTGTAAAAAAAATTACTATTTGATATTTTAAATATTTTTCATAATTATTTTATTATTTTAATATTTTCTTATTGGATATTTTAAATATTTTATTAATTTATTTTTGGCGCGTAAGGCCCACACTTCACAACTCTGTACTTTTCTCTTGCCATGTGTCCCTCTCTCCCCAAACTTTCAACCTTTCTCAGATCTCTCATCTCTCATCTCTCTCAGCTATCTCTTTCTCTCAACTCTTCCGTAGGTTTTCCGGCCAACAACAACAACAACAACGACCACTACGTTATTCTTTCGGTGAACCGCCTAGACCACCAACCCTTCTCATCTTCAACCACCACAAATGAAAAGCCACAAAAACACCATGTATGGGCAATCATCCCATGAACCCAATTGTTGTCATCGAGCCAAGGAGCTTCGACAAGGGATTTTAGTTTCCCAACGAAGATCTCGTCGATTCTAGTGAAGGTAATGTTCGAAAACCTTTTTGAAGGAAATATTTGTGAAAACTAGTTCATTTGAGCAACATCTATGCATGCAATTAACAATTAAAAGGCGGAATCATACTTATATGCACTCAAAAACAAAACTTTACCTATGAAATTCAAGGCCTAGTGAGTGTGGTGAACCAAGACTCAACTCAAGAACAAAGTGAGTTGAAAAATATTATACCTTTGTTGATTCCTCTTTGCATAAGCAAAGGCTAATCACCCAAGAGATAGGGCCTTCATTCCTTACTTCTTAGCTCCATGGATTTCTTGGATAAGGATGGTAGAGTGGATTCTCCAAGTTCCCAAAATAGAGAACCTCTAAGTCTCCACACCAAGGAGAGCATTGATGAAGAGATGAGTGACCTAGAGGAAGTAAGATTGCTAGCTAATTTCCTCTAGGTGGCCGGACTCTTAGAGAGAAAAGAGAGCTTTGTGTTCTTATATTTTCACCAAAAGAAACCCTTAATGATAAAATGGTTATAAAGTCCTTTATATAGTCTTTTCACTTAAGTGACAAAAAGAACCAAAACCCTTTTCTTTCTCTATATGGCCAACCTCCTTAAGGCTATGGGCTATTTGGGCCCTTTTGGGTCTTTAGTCACTATGTTGTCATACAACTTATGTTAATGGGCTTGTCATTCAAATCCCATTAGGCCTTAAGGCCCAAAACTAACCCGAGGTCTATAACAAACTTATTCGTTTGATTAAATAACATATTAATTAATCCTAGCCATAAATAATTAAACCATTTAATTATCCTTACTCATCTCCATTTTTTCTTCAATCTCTACCTTACATGGTGTACGATCCATTAGGTTCCTTTTAGCGAGACAGTGGGCGATTAGAACTCTTCAAATCGATTGTGAATTGAAACATACTTTCAATTCTCCCTTTAGTGATTATACACCTTTAGGGCTTTCATAAACCATGAGTGACACCTAACAGTATGTCATGGCTACCCAAGCTAATCAGAAGAGGTGGAGAACTATTCAGTTTAGGATTATAATGCAATACGGTATTTCTCTAATACAATACTCTTGACCACATTGTTTAGCTTGATAGTTTATTCATGTCTATTATCCAATGTGATTCTCTTACTTATATGATTACCTTGAACATGATTTGGAACAACTTCCTAAATCTCATTCATACTCCGGCCAGAGATTCTTAATCATATCATATAAAGTATTCTCCCTCAAACAGTTTGAAGGTTTGAGATCCCTTGTGCATTCACTTGCCTCCATGACTAAGTGGCTTAACCCCAACTAGGCCATGGACACCCTTTGACGGAGTGACTTTGACATAGTCAAAGATCAAGGACCTAACCACAAGACAACTATGATGCCTCAGGTTAAATGAATACTTTGCATTATCCCAACCATGAGTTCTCTTATGACATGGGTATAAGAACTCCTTGGTTATCGCGTTCAGTGAACTCATTCTCTATTGAGCACCTACATGATTTTCTTGGTGCCAATCACACCAATGACTTGAGACCAGTCACTATCCTAAGAGAAGACATAACACGTATTGATCTTAACGGACTGTCAATGCCCAATTAGTAATCCTATGATCATGAACTTTTAAGATATGTATAAGAAAGAGAATGGTCTCATGAATCTAACTTCTTTAGATCAAATTCTCCCAATTACATATTCCTTGGACTTATTGTTTAAGCATATAACATTTATATGAGACGGCTTTAAACAATAATTTTTGCCCTTTATATTAAACTAGATTAGTTTAACATGTGAAATGTTTGTAAAGTATCATCATATGATTGGTTTTAGGGCACTTTTCCAACACCTTTAAAACCTATTAAATAGTGTTTTGGCCTACATTTCGAGTAGTTTTGAGAAGTTTGGTGACTTTTGGAATGCAGAAACCTCGGAGAAAATGATTCTCTAGTTTTCTGGCAGCTTTCAAGCCTTTTTATGACCAACTTCAGCCACGACTTAGTTCCACCTAGGTATATTTTTGTCCCTAACCTCTTAGTTTCATTTTGGCTTTTGAATCTTTGAATTTGGTTGAGAAATGAGCTTGTTATGGCCCTTGAAAGTTTTTCGATCACTCTCCTACAAATTTCCAATCTTCTCTTACGAAGAAACCAGCCAACCCGAATCTAGAACCAGGTCGACTTGACCTGAGGAAAAAAAAATGATCCATGGGCTGGCCTAAACCTTTGGGCCATTACTTGACCCGATCCAATTCATAAATGGGCTCAGAATATCTCTGGAATATTCATTGTGTTGACTTTTTCGAAATTTTCTCGAAAAACCTCCTAGGCTAATTTTGACGTCCCGAGTCCATTTTTGACATCCATTTAGTGAAATTATGAAGTTTGAACGTAGTTGACCGACTCATCATCTTGGTTGACTTTTTAGGGTTGACTATTGACTTTTCATCAACTTTTCAAGAAAATTTGCTTAGACTCTTTTTAGCGAATTTCAATGCACTGATTCCAAATCCGCCATCCGTTTTTCCAAATTTAAATGTATTAATTGAGATTTACGAATGGGTCTCCATTATGCTTAGGTGGGATTACTGTCGGAGACTCCGGCTTCGCTCATTCGGGTTACAACTTTGCAAGTATCTGTGAGGGTTTTTTCTTTTATATAATATGTATATTTGTTAGTTTCCACATATATATTTATTAATGAATTTTCTACGTGATTGCCGTAATTAAATTAATGGTTATAAGAAAATGTTGTATTGTTGGGAAATTATGATTAATCCTATTGGATGCACAAGTAAGCAGACTATGGGGAATGCCTTAATTATATTTACGGCTCGGAAATAGTATTATATTGACTGGAATTGTTGAATTATTGTGGCATGATCATATTTACGTTATTTGCTCATCGTGTGCTACACTGGTGTTAGTACTTGCCAAGGACAGGGCCAGTCTTCACTTGTATGTTCACATCACGCTCTATGCTTATTTTGAATCCATTGAAGGTGCGAGTCCTATCCTAGATTGCTATAGGCAATTAGGACTCGTATATGACGCACATAGCACCAGTCTTCACGTGATTGTAGTACCAGAGCGTAATTATTACACCCTGTCCTATTTATGTCAGAATATCTCTACATGAACTCGTGTGTCATCATATGTCGATGAGCACCTGATATTACATGTTCATTTATGCTAGATATGGTACCAGTTGTCATATGTTTTATAGGTGAAATATTGGGATTTATTGTATTTTTGATATATTGCCGTTCACGGTAAGTGTTTACTTACTATATGTAGTGTGTGTGTGTGTGTGTGTGTGTGTGTGTGTGTGTGTTTGGAAACTATACTTGTTTTACAGGGAGGATTTATTACATTTTGAAAAGGTTTTACAAAGCTTTATTTTTAGGCCCACTCACCCTTGTCTTTCACCCCTCTAGGTTTTAGTAGCAAAGCTTTCGTATCGACAAGGATTCTTAGCAAATGTTGGTATACGAGTGTACCTTCCACGGTATGATTCTTATCCTACCTTTACTATATTGTACTTATGCTCTGACATCACATGTGAATTGGGTTCATTCCTGCTCACATGTGCAATCTTGCATTTAGGCACTTTTAGGTTTAAAGTTACTCACATTTTCTACATCACTACACTTAAAAGATGCTCATGAATGCGAATGAGAAACTTAACTTGGCAAAAAGAAAACCCATTGTAGTGTGCAAATATACTCGCATCGTTTTATTTTTATTTTTTATTGCTTCATCCATTCCGCAACATATTTAAAGAATTCTGCTTGAAAAAGCTTTGCTATGATGATTAAGTTTTGTGAAAAATAATACAAAAAAATTTAAAGAAACAACCACCGAAAAGACAGAATAATGGCCTAGTAATCACAAAATACACTCATCAACAATGCACACGAATATGTGAGTTGAATTTTTGAAACATTCGACAACAAAAATAAAGAAGAAAAATTAGAAGAAAAGAAAGATTGCTCACTCAAAAAGAAAGAAGAAACAATACCAGGCTTATTCCCTTCGGCATCCAAAATTCCATCGCTGACTCATTCTTCAATCTTAAACGTATTTAAAATATAAAATAGAAAAAACCCAGAAGAAATCATCACATAGAATTAAATCACCCAAGTAAAATTAGACCATGGACACAAAAAGAAGGGAAGGCAGTTTAATCTGACTTAATCAGTGACTTGCTGAATAACCTTGGAATCTGTCCCACGCATGCGTTTAACTTCAACCCATATCGTCGTTGCCCCTGTAATATGTAGACATAAAGAAAAAGAAATCCACTTTAAGTTGCCAAATATTAAACCCCCATCGTCGTTGCCCCTGAAATATGTAGACATAAAGAAAAAGAAATCAACTGTAAGTTATCAATCAAATCATTTGCTTGGCTAAAAAAGTTAAAATACAATAAATATATTCATATCTGTTGCAGTTATATTTAGAATAGGAATTTAATTGTGTAAAACCTAGTGTATCTACGGATATCTTTGAATATTCCCTTTGGTAGTTAATATCTTATTAGAGTTGTAATCCTTAAAAGATAAGGATTTAACATATCCTACTACTATAAATAAAGGCACAATGGGGTTATACAACACACCTCATAATTAAATCTCTCTTCTCTCTCTCTTTCCGTCGGCTTCTCTCCCTCTCTAGTCCTAAATACAGTTTATATAAATAGGCCTACAACAAGTTATCAGCACACTCATGCCAAGCTAAGGAACTAAAGGATCGTATGATGAGGTTTTCTTCTACAACATTCAAAGGCTTTTATTTGTTTTCTACCAATCAGGTACACTTAAAATCAATTATGATATTTGAAACGTCCACGAAGCATGAAAACATTCTCCATGATGCATGAACCCCCTATATTTATATTTTCCTTTTGATATATATATATATATATATATATATATATTGTATATGATTCATATATTTGTCAATATATATATATATATATATTTCATGCATTACACAATTATTTTGCTATGTGGAATTTGTGATTCAAAGCATATAAATAAATTAGAAGCAATTTAGGGTTTTTTTCAAACCCTAAACATGTCAAAATAAAAAAAACAAAATATAGGAATTTTATGCGACATCGCCGCTGGCACCACTGCCGACCACCGTGTTGGCCTGCAGCCATGCCACGTCGATGCACTCCACCAGAATGACGTCGTTTTGACGTCTAGATTACAGCAATAGCCCTTTGGGCTTTGCTGCGCCTACACGAGCAGTAGGCTTCGGCCTGGTAAGGGTTAACATGGGCCTGCAACCCTTCCAAGCCCAAAACCAACAACTTTTAAGTTACTGGCCTTTGTCTTAGTCCCTGGCCCAAACCTACAGCAAGCCCGTAGCTTGCTAGGTCCAACTCGTGCCTCAGGCTTGCCTGCAACAAGCCTATGTTGCTTGTTGGCCTTCGCGACCCCTCGGCCCACTTGCCCGCAACTTTTGCTGCTAGGCTTGACTTGCCTCGACCCAAAACCAGAAATGCAACCTCAACTGGGCTTCCATGTACCAAACCACAGGCTAACACATGCTAGGCCTACACTTGTGTTATGTTTTTGGCCCAAAACCAATAGCTTTTGTTGCTGGGCTCACCTAGACCACACGACTCCAGGCTTGCAGCCCTCCCTAAGGCCCAATAGCCTGCATTCGAGATGCAAGGCCTATCCCCGCATTGTTACTAGCCCACTTTTTTTTGGGCCGCGTTATTTTTTCAAACCAATGCCAATTTTTGGCATCCTCGTGTTATAAATCATGCCTAAATATATATATATATATATTTTTTTTGGGATACTTTGGTTTACGCTAATTAATTCTAATTTGATTATCACTTGTTTTATCACCAATTGAAGCTAATATGACCCGTCTATCATTATTTTGCTTCCACGATCAGCCCCGTTTGGTCCCAATTTATTGAATTAAGTAGACCTGCAGTCCATTAATCTAATAATTAATCCAAAATTATTGACCTGAAGATCACTTTTGGACATTAACGATTCAATAATTTATTTTTCTATTTTAAACCATCTACATCCTTTCATAATCCCAAAACTTTCACACTTGAATTCCCAAAGCAACTCAAATCCATTACACTTAAATCAACATATGCATTATGTGTTCTTGCAAGAACCTATCCTTTATGAACTAATCGTTAATAAAACAAAATTGAACACGCAGTTTCATATTTAGTGCCTTTGAAACCCAAAGTTTTCATTCAAAACTTACCATATGAAACCTGTAGCTTTCATGCTTAAATTAAACTAATACATGTCTATAGAACCCGAATGTTCTATGATGTATGTCTATAGATTACCATATGACTAACCACATTTTATTGTACCCTCCATTTTAGGGACATGTCTAACTTGAACAAGCTTGATTTCACCACTTTGGAAGTATCTGGAAGAAACTACTTGAAGTGGGTTTAGGATGTGAAGCTCCATTTTACTGCAAAGGGTATTAGAGCCACCATTGAGGCACCTACCGACGCCAACCTCATTGATAAAGCTCAAAAAGCTACTGGAATGATCCTCATTCGAAGATACATCTATGATGCACTGCAGACTGAGTACCTTGCTGAGGAGGACCCACGCACCCTTTCGCTTGCTCTGGCTGACCGTTTCGATCACCAGAAAGACATTTACTTGCCTGAAGCAAGACACGACTAGCAGTATCTACGCTTCCAAGACTTTAAGTCCATGAATACAACTCTGAAGTTCGTAGAATCCAATCACTGCTTAAGTTCTGTAAAGTAGACTTCACAGATGTAGATCTCCTAAAGAATACCTATTCGACCTTTCATGCCACCAATAATGTCATGCAACAACAATATAGGGCACAAAAGTTCACCAAATTTTCAGATTTGATCTTTGTTTTACTTTTCGCTCAAAAGCGGAACCAGCTTTTGATGAAAAGTCATCAAGCTCGACTCATTGGATCGAACGCAACACCTGAAACGCACGCGACCAATTCTAGCAGCCACAAATGATGAAAACATCATTGTGGCCGTGGTAATGGCCGGCAAGCCCAACCATAGGCAACAGAGCCAAGGCCCACCCAAGGGAGGAAATTTGACCTAGAAGTGCCAACCTCTTGCCCCTAAGGCCCCAAACTTCAAGAACAAAGGAAAGGCTACCGTTCAATTGGCTTCTACTGAAATGGACATCTGCTACAGTTGTGGATCAAAAGATCATTGGCCATGCTAATGTAGATCTACCGTTGAGGCCATTGCCAAGTATCATTCCCATCGCGAGTTAACTTTGCCCGTGTGGAACATCCCGAAGATGCTACTACATCCATGGAGATATCAGATTTTCAGGAGGCATCAGCTCCTATGGACGAATAAGTTTTATTCTTCTAGATATGTTTTTAGGGAGTTTTTACCCCTAGTGGCCAAACCCATTAGGAGTGGCCGAAATCCCCCTATTTTCTAGGTTCATGGTTTAATTTTTGGATAATTTTTTCTAAGTATTTGGAATAATTTGTTTGGTTTTGGTTTGTTTTGAATTATGGATAATTATTTTATGGATATTATTTCTCGAATTGATTAATTGAATGAATGAAATTATATTTATGCATGTGGCCAATTCAATTAATTTATTTCTAGGTATGACTAGTGGGGAAGTTAGTTGTCTGGCTGATAGTGCTACTACACACACCATATTGTGTGAGCAACATTATTTTACTAACTTCATACCTAAGAAAGCACCTCTGACAACCCTCTCAGGCTCATCTAACCTGATTGAAGGATAAGGAAAGGCTCGTACAATGTTGTCTAATGATATTGTCTTAACCATTAAAAAGGCCCTCTATTCTCCACATTTCGGAAGAACATTGTTGAGTTTTAAAGATATTCAATATAATCAATATCATGTTGAAACCACTGAAGAGAATAGTTATGAATTTCTTTGTATCACTTCTTACGAGTATGGCCAGAAGCATATTCACGAGAAGCTGGAACATCACTCGAGTGGATTATATATCACAACCATTTGTGACATAGAGACTCACCATGTGGCCAGCTTTGAGCCCAGATTCCAGAGCACTTTGCTGTTTTGGCATGATCGTATGGGACATCCTAGGCGTGACATGATGCATCATATCCTTAAATCATCACATGGGCATCATTTACCTCCCTACGTTGGATTTCCGCCATGCAAAGCTTGTTCTTTGGGGAAGTTGAATACTCAACCCTCAATTACAAAGATTATTCACAACCCTCCTAAGTTTCTTCAGAGGATTTAATGGGATATTTGTGGAGATATTTGTGGACCTATCTAACCAACATGTGACCATTTAGATACTTTATGGTGTCGGTTGATGCATCGACATGTTGTTCACATGCTTGTTTACTATCAACACGCAACGTTGCATTTGTGAAACTCCTAACACAAATTATTAAGCTTAGGGCTCACCACCCTAATTATCCGATCAAGTTGATACAATTGGATAATGCTGGAGAGTTTATGTCACAGACTTTTGACGACTATTGCATGTCAGTTAGGATTGAAGTCGAACATCATGTACCCCATGTTCACACCCAAAACGGCTTGGCAAAAGCTTTCATAAAGCGCATTCAATTGATAGCTCGAACATTGGTTATGCGAACCCAACTACTGGTATTTGCCTGGGGCTATGCAATATTACACACAACCATGTTGGTCTACCTCAGGCCTACAGCTACCCAACCTCATTCACCGTTATAGTTGGTTACAGGATACGAGCCTAACACCTCGCATTTACGTGTGTTTGGGTGCACAGTTTATGTGCCGATAACGCCGCCATTACGTACCAAAATGGATCATCAGAGAAAAATGGGAATCTATGTTGATTATGATTCACCATCAATTATTCACTATTTAGAGCCCTTGACAGAAAATTACTTTACCACACGTTTTACTGATTGTCACTTTGATGACACAGTCTTCTTGTCGTTAGGGGGAGATAAGTATGCTAATGTTCCTAGAGAACGCCACGAATTGTCATGGTATGCTCCCACTATGTCTCATTTAGATTCACGCACTGCCCAATCTGAAACTAAAGTGCGACATATTATAGATCTTCAAAGCATATGCTAGATGTTCTTACTGATCTAGTAAAGGTGACGAGATCACATGTAACCGTAATAAATGCACCTGTAAGGATAGACTTACATCGTAATACCGCTTAAGAAGGCTGAACCATCCCCGAAGGTTAGGGGCAACATCTTCCAGTCGACTCGGTACATTGGCGGTAAGCCGATTACTGCTCCTACCCTGAAGCGTGGCAGACCTTCTGGTTCAAAGGATTCACAACTCTGGAAGAAGAAAAGGGCACAAACTAGTAACCCAGTCTGAATCTGATCATCACTCACTCATTTGTTCCAACACATGAGGTTATTCTAGATTACGGTGATGTCTTAGATGAGACAACCTAACCTCCCGAGAATCGCAAGATTTCGGTCCACTAGCAGTATTGGATGAGGTTTAGAATCGAAATGAGATGATTGTCGATGATGTATTTACGTACACAGTAGCTACTGACATCATACTTAGCAATGACATTGAACCACGTTCTGTTGATGACTGCTGACGTAGCATAGATTGGTTAAACTAGAAACAAGCAATCTAGGTTGAACTCGATTCGCTTGCGAAACATAAAGTGTTTAGACCTATAGCTCATACTCCATCACATGTGAAGCTCGTGGACTACAAGTGAGTTTTCGTGAGGAAACGTAATGAGAAGAATGCAATAGTGATACTAAGCACGCCTCTAGCAGCATTGTTTTACTCATAGAATGCTGGATTTGATAACCTTGGAGTTGGGATGGCAACCAAAGAAATCTTCTTCTTCAACACAATTCCAAACTTCTTAGAAAGATCCAACTTCTCTCATTTTGGTAATTTCCAGTCAAAAGAATGCAAAAATGTAGCCAGTGAATGCATCACCATCCTCTCAGCCATTATAATCCCAGCACATATTCTTATGCCTGACCCAAATGGAAACTAGTTGAAGTTTTTCCCACTGTGTAGTCCCATTTGCTATCCAAGAACCTCTTCAGCATGAACTCTAATGGGTTTTCCCAAATTGAAGGGTCTTTGTGTATAGCCCAAACGTTGACCAAAATCTGAGATCCTTTAGGAATGATGTAGCCTTCCACAATGCAAGTTTCACTTGGGCAATGAGGGACTAAGGTCATCTCCAACCGAAAGAGGACTAAAGGACCATGTTTAGCCCTATAACCCTACAAGAAATTATTTTTTAATAAACAGTGTCATGCCATATTTTATACCATCTCCAACCGAGTGGGCCAAAAGCCCATAGGCCAAAGCATAGCCATTTGACAAAAAACCCATCTCCAACTGAAAGGGGCTATTTTTTAGCCCCTTCAATAATTTATTATTTTAATTGAATTAATATAGGCAATTGAATTAAACTACCAAATTAAAATAATGTATTCGGACATATTTTAAGTGCCACTTGTCGCTAAATTAATAAACCTCCGGATTTCTTATCTTTATATAATGAAAAAGAATGTGAAAAATTGGTGAAGAATTGAAATAAAATGAGGTAAGATATTATTGGAATGCTTAAAATGATGTGAGAAATGGGGTAGAAATGGCTTAGGTATTATAGGGAAAAAAAATAGACTTTTTATTTTTAAATTCGTCTAAAAAAAAAAGTTAAATCCAACAATAACCTGACATCAGGTAGCATGTGTTTGGGCTGGGCTATAAGGCCGGTTGGCTAGCCCTTTAGCAAGTTCTCCAACTTTTGGCCAAGTGGGGCCAACGAGCTCTTTGGTCTAGCCTTCGGTTAGAGACGATTTTCAAGTCAAAATGGGCTATATTTTGGCCTATGTCCCTTTGGCCAGGTCGGTTGGAGATGGCAAAGGCAGGGCTAGGTGTAAGCGCAAAGTTTCTTTCATCACAGCTTGTAAGTATGGCAATTTGTCGATGTGGAACTCTTCTACAATGTTGTGTTTGCCAACTACATCTCCTAACTCTTTCTAGGCTTTTTCCATCATCTCTAGCTTATTCATGTTTTCAGCTAGTGCAAACTCAGTTGTGTTGGAAAAGTGTCAATCCCACCCACCACCATATCCTATGCAGAGAAAGATTCCACACTATTATGTTACTGTACTAATTTGTGCACTCCATCCATCTTCTTTATCTCAAATTCAAATCACGCTAAGTAAATATACACTTAAGATTACCACACACAAACAAGCCCTTAAAGGAGAACTGAGAAAGTAAATGTTCAATACTTAAAATGATCTGTCAAACATTTTCACTTAACGCAAAATTGAAAACAAATATCCAAAAACGAAATAGTAATCAAGCAGGCCACAAGCAGTCAAATTGCATCATGTTGGCAACCATAATTATATAACAACCACATGCTTCAATTTTTTTTTTATATTACTACTATTGTTCAAAATAATCAAACCAGGCTCACTCTTTATAGGGATTAGGTAGGGATTAGAACGTTTGTTACACCTAACTATTTCAGACTGGATTAGCTTTAGAGATTAAGCTGGACTGGATTGGCCTAGACTAAGCAGGATAAAAATAGTGAAGTGTTTGGTGCAGTGCTGGACTAAGTCTCGGACTAAAATATTTTAGTCCCAATTTTTTTATTCCATTTTGCAATGGAACTAGACTTCGTAATTTGCCATTATCCTACAAAACGTTGCCGTATTACCTTCTATGTCTCCCTCTTTACAGAAAACATAAACCACAACCTCTGCACATACCAAACTGATTTGAATTTCACCTTCGAGTTGTACATTGCCAATTTGATGTCCATGGAGACCTTAAGTGACTAGAGGTAGTTGGCAAAGAGGAGGAAGAGAAACTCGACTTTTGAGAGGTTTGGATTCGAGTACGAAAGATCCGATAGGGCGATTTTCGAGACGTTAAAATCTAGGTGGCCTTTGTGGGGTGAACGAACTCATTGAATAGGATTATTGGGCACCAGCCAGATCAGATTAAGGAGAATCAAATCTCGGCGAAGCAAAAAAAAAAGAAAGATAGGAGAGAGGAGGAGAGGGAGAGATAATTGGCAAAGGGGGAACAATGATGGCTTGGTTTGTGAAAACATGTAGCAGAGAGAGACGTGAGGCAATTAGTCATCGCAAATCCCCTGGTTCTTGATAGGCCTCACCAGCGAGAGAGTTTTTCCACGCGTGTTCCCTTTAGTCTCATTTAACTTAGTCCCTGCACTTAACAAAAACAGGATTACATTAATATATAGTCAAATCCAGTCTAGTCTAGTGATAGTTAATGAGGCCAAACAAAGGCGCGAGATTATGGTGACGAACATAAGAAATAAAACATGTCAAATCACGAGAAAAGAAAACCGTAATAAGAGGAAGATAAGTTTAAGGTTTCAATAACAAATTCTCTTACACCATCAAAAGAGGAACATAAGTTCGGTATAAATTCAGAGTCAAATTGATTACACAACGTATTTTATTTTGACAAGAGAACATTATCGTAAACATGCGGTTTTCAAGAAATCTTTTTGGGCTAAGTGAGTATCATTTATTACAAGTGAAGTATTCCAAGGAATTTGGTAGCAGCATTGTTTTACTCATAGAGTGCTGGATCTGATAACCTTGGAGTTGGGATGGCAACCAAAGGAATCTTCTTCTTCAACACAATCCCAAATTTCTCAGAAAGATCCAACTTCTCTCCCTCTGGCAAATTCCAGTCAAAAGAATGCAAAAGTGTAGCAAGTGAATGCATCACCATCCTCTCAGCCATTGCAATCCCAGCACACATTCTTCTACCTGACCCAAATGGAAAATAGTTGAAGTTTTTCCCACTGTAGTCCCATTTGCTATCCAAGAACCTCTCTGGCTTGAACTCCAATGGGTTTTCCCAAATAGAAGGGTCTCTGTGTATAGCCCAAACGTTGACAAAAATCCGAGATCCCTTGGGAATGGTGTAGCCTCCCACAATGCAATTTTCACTTGGGCAATGAGGGATTAACAAAGGCAGTGCTGGGTGCAAGCGCAAAGTTTCTTTCATCACAGCTTGTAAGTATGGCAATTTGTCGATGTGGGACTCTTCTACAATGTTGTGTTTGCCAACTACATCTTCTAACTCTTTCTGGGCTTTTTCCATCATCTCTGGCTTGTTCATGATTTCAGCCAGTGCAAACTCAGTTGTGTTGGCGGAAGTGTCAGTCCCACCCACCACCATATCCTGTGTAGAGAAAGATACCACATTATTATGTTACTGGACTAATTTGTGCACTCCATCCTTCTTCTTTGTCTCAAATTCAAATCACACTAAGTAAATATACACTTCAGACTTTTAATGGACAACGAGTTGTATGCTAAGAAGTCAAAGTGTGATTAAAAGTTCAATCTCAAAGCTTAACTGTCACAACTCCAGTAGCCTTGAATGACTATCTCATGAAAAATACTTGTAACTAAAGAGCAATCTAACCAAACCAGAACACCTACTAACCATTTGGGATTTTAGTGAATCTTCATCATCTTAATCTAAAGATAGTTCTCAAACGGAAGAGTAACTGTAAAAATTATTCCTAGTGTTTCCATAGAGAATTTTAACGAAAAGTTTTTTGTACAACTATTTTAACGAAAAATCATATTTTTACACTAAAAAATCAATCCTGGTACATTCACTTTGTCTTTTATTTTGTCCTTATCGTTACAACTTAAAGTTTTCAAACCCTTTTTATTAATTTTCCTGACTCCTTGAGCTTTCATCCATGACACCACATCCGGAATTGTGACCATCACCTGACCTACTATTTTAATGTTATGTTCTCATCATACGTCATTCGTGATTTTGTCATACTCATCACATAGCTGGAAGTTATATAGGAATGAGGATCGGTAATCTCATCAACAAGAAAAAATGTACTGAAAAAAAAACCCATTTAATTGAACACATCCAAAACTAACAACACAATAAAACGTTGGAATCTTTTAGAATTGTTTTTTTATTGAAATAAGTTCGACAAATTTCATAAAATTTCACAAATTGCAGGCCAATGATCAATCAAGTACAAATAACAAAATCATCGAGATTCTCATGGACCACATGCAAGGGTAGGCACAAACTTCCAACCAGAAATCATTTATTATGTGATAACTATTTATTTTGAATTTATTTGGAAACTTGTTTGATCACCCCAAATGAAAACTGAAAATCAAAACTCAGAAATTCAAACTGAAAGCTATTTTTTTTAGTTTTCAAACCTCACCTTTCCATTTTTAGCTAAACGATTCTAGAAACATTTACTAAACAAGTTTTCGATGAAAATAGATTAAATTTGTAAACAAAATGATATGTCAGCAATACAAAATAAACACGTTAATCTACATTTGGTTAATAATAATTAAAAAAAAAATTGAAAACCAAAACTAAAACCTTGCGGCAAATTCAGTCAATCAAAAATTTACTAACCATAAGCAAAGCTTTGAGATGAGACATGGTGAAAGGCGTCTTGGAATCTCCTCCCTCCTCCTTAAACTTCAACAAAAACGTTAAAAAATCCTTATTGCTCTCCTCCTTCTCTCCTTCCTTGTCAAGCGCCGGCCGTTGATCTATTATCTTCTCAAATATCCCATCAAACCTCCGGACCAACCTGCTAATCTGTTTCACCACCCCCTGTAAATCAAACGGGGCCAAACCCGGATAAAAGTCCGAAACATTCGGCTTCCCTAAAAGCTCCGTCATCTCCGACACTACTTCTCGAAACTCCGCCCCGAGCCCCGCCCTCTCGTCTCCCTCCACCGTTCCGCCCCACAGCATGTTCGTAATAACATTCAGCGCGTTCAGGAACATCTGCTCCCCCACGTTGACCCGCGACCCTATCCGATCGTAGAAATACCCGACGGTCTGTCGGAGCTGTTTCCTCCGGAGCGCATACATCGTGTCGAGAGTGGTGTTGCTGAGCATTTTCAGCATGCAGACTTTCCTCAACATTCGCCACTCCGGTCCGTACGGAGTCCACGCGATGTCGATTCCCCCGTACGTCGCAGCCCGACCCGCGGCGGGGACGTCGCGGTTGGCGAAGGTGGCGTCATGGTCCTTGAGAATCTCGCGAGCAGAGGAAGCGGAGTTAACCACAACACCGACGGTGTTGCCGAGGCGGAGTTTGAAGATTGGGCCGTGGGATTGGGCCAGGCCCGTGAAGTAGGAGTGGAGTTCTGGGTCGAGGGAGAGGAGGTTCCCGACCAAGGGCAGGGCCCGCGGGCCAGGTGGCAGAGGCGGGTACGGGTTGTTGGATTTTTTGACCAGCCAGAGGTACAGAAAGACGAGGAAAATGGCGGAGATGAAGGTCAGCGAAGTTTGATCGGATTGAGACCACAGCGAGTACAAATAGTTGGAATGGGAATGGGAATCGAATGCCATTGCTGTGTACTGTACTACTGTGCAGCGTTTCGGAATGGGAGGAGGACTGGGTTAATATAATATTTAGTCGTCCGTATGGATAATTTAATATTAGATGAAATTGGCACTTAGCTAGCACAACATTGTTATATAACCATTTATTAGTGATAGACTCATCCGAAAGAGGGCCACGTACACCATTATTCAGTAGCCGCCCCATGTGCAATGCCATCTGTTTATGACCGCTAATAAATAAAAAGGTTTCTATCACCAATAATTTTTGAAGTTCACTCACCTTATTAAATTGAAAATTCAATCAATATATTTTTAAAAATAATTGTTGCAAATTAATATGATCATTCCGTCGTAATTCTATTAAAAATTCTATTCTTTATTCTTTGATTATGTGCACGTACTGAGTTCTACAAGTCTAATTAAATATTTTCATATAGATAAAAAAAATATAAATAAATAAAAAACGATTTTATCTTTGTCATAATTAAAATATTAAAAAGGGAAAAATAAAATAAAATAAATTTGTCTTCTAGTGGGCCCACCTAGTAGCGGGAAGACCGAAGACCCTTCTAGCTGGCGCCACGGCTGGCGTGGTTGGGACGCCGTTTTTTTTTTGTATGTTAAGAAAGAGATCTCTGATTAATTCTGATTGATTGGTCAAATATTGTAAATTAATTTTAGTTATTTACTTTCTTATTTAGCTCCCAGTTAGCCTTGATTATAGGCAATAAAGTAGGATCGTGATATGCAATCTGTGTATAAAAGTGTAACCCTAGTTCTGTGAATGAATAAGAAAAGAACAATTCCATAACGCTACTGTTCTTTAGATGGTACCAGAGCACTGATTTGGGAAAACACACAACAAAAAAAAAAAAAAAAAAAAAAGTCAACCCTAGCTGACACGGCATGGGTGACAAGTTAGAATCAAAGTCAACCTCCTCTGGCATGACTTCTCACTCACAATGGGAAAATTCCAACCATCCACTTTTCCTTCATCACTCGGACCAACTTGGTGCAATTCTTGTACCACAGCCATTGATGGAAGATAATTATAGCACATGAGTTCAGTCCTTGAGCATGGCCTTAACGGTCAAGAACAAACTTGGACTTGTTGATGGAACAATCAAGGAACCAAGTGCAAACAATCCTGAGGAGTTGCAACAATGGAACCGCTGCAACAACTTGGTCAAGACATGGCTACTGGGGTCCATGTCGAGAGAAAATTCAGGGAGTGTTATCAATTGCAAAGATGCTCGACAGATGTGGCTTGACTTGCAAGAGAGATTTTCACACGTAAATATTGTTTAGCTATTTCATGTAGAGAATGAAATCCATGATTGCATACAAGGTAACATGAGTGTAAGTTCTTATTTCACAAAACTTAAAAGCTTGTGGGATGAACGCGATGTCTTGTGTTCAATCCCAGCATGTAATTGTGAAACAAAGATAGAAATCACGTCCTATTTTGAAACTCAGAAAACAATGAAGTTCCTTATGGGACTGAATGACTCATATGCTATTATTCGAAGCAATACTCTTTGATGCGAGATTTATACGCACACAAATTAAACCCTATTTGTGACAATTGTAGTAATGATGTAAGTAGGGATCGTTCTAACCGGGGATTAACTAGGGGTGCTAATCTATTTTGAATTGACTTGAAAACACAAAAACTAAATGTAAATACTCTTAACAAGACTACTATGACTCAGAATAGCTTTGAAATACTCAAACTGCCTAAAACAATCAAATTGACTCAAACAGAAACTAGAACTTGATTTAGACGAATTTGAAAGTGTTCATGACTCCAAATGCTTAAAGACACAAAAATAAAACAAATACGAATGATTAAGACTCAACGAAATATGGGGGAAATGTGTTTGGACAATATTAAATTAAATGGACAGAATATAATTAAGGGCAAAATGTAAATATGAATGTTATGAAAATATGGATGATGGAATAGCCAAGGGGTTCTTCTCCACACATGTTACACTTGCATACAATATTGATTCTCAGTTGGTCTTTCGATAAATTATGAAACTCAACGCCCCGGGTCAATTAGGTCCGCTTAAATTAACCGTCAAGTTTTCCTTAAGTTAATGAATTGGATGGGTTTGCGCAACGCAATTCACTACATTCTCCAAAAGTCCTTTACGTGAACAGCACAATAAAGATACAATCAAAGATCATTAAGCATTATGAAAACTATAAGTGTTGACGAGGCATTCGTTACTATGATGAGCATGAAACTCGTGCCAAGAATTCATTTAACGCGATTGTTTATAAGCAACCTCCACTACTTGTGAATATAAGTTCATAACGATTAGGTGAAACTCACTTATATTCTAGCGTCATATTCATGCATGAAAATTAAGCGCGCATTCTTAATAAACATACATAAATAAGTTATCAATCAAACGGTTAAACAAATTGAATCAACAACTTATGAAATTCCAACGAAAGTTAATCAATTCATATTGCAAACATAAACATAGTTTCGAATCACCCCCTAGCTAAATGGGGGTTTAGTTCCTCATAACTTTGAAATCAAAGAAACACCTAAACATTCCAACAACTCAAACTTGAATTGTATGAACGTTTAGGCACTCTTCTCTTCCATTCCTCATACGTACAAAACAAAGAGAATTGAATTTAAACATTGAAATCAAAGAAACACCTAAACATTCTAACAACTCAAACTTGAATTGTATGAACGTTTAGGCACTCTTCTCTTCCTCGTTGTTGTAGCACAAGGTCTAAGGAGATGTTTAGGGCTTTAGGTGTATGTGGAATGGAGTGGGGAATGGTTGGAGTGGCTGCAATGGAGGAGAAAAACTGCACAAAATGGAAGGTGATGCACGGCACAAGATGTGTGTTTTTGTGTTGTGAATGGAATGAATGGGTTTTTATAGGGGGAATGGGAGAATATGTGGCTGAAATAATGATGGAAAAACAGCTAGGAATGGGATGGGAGTGCACGGCAATGATGGGAAAAAGGGATGCTGGATGAATGATGAAGAGTTGCATGTGGCTTAGTGATTAAAGAATGAATGGATGTGCTGGAATTGAGTGGATGTGTTGCTGCCAAGATGGGGGAAAATATGGAAAATGGAAGTGTGATGCACGGCTAAGTGATTAATGGGATAGAAATGGGAGTGAATGTGGCTTAATGATGAAGGTGGAAAGCTGGAAAGCATGTGGCAAGGTGTGTAGATGCTGGAATTGATGGAAAGGCACGACAATGAAGGGAGAATGTGGCTGTTTGTTTTTGGAAGAATGAAATTGAAATGGGAAGGCATGTGGCTGCCAACTAGGGTGAATGATTGAGGTGGGAATGGAAGAATGTGGCTGCAATGATGAATACATGTGGCTGAAATGAAAGGGAAATGCAAAGGGAAAAGCTGGAAAAGGAAGGGTAGGTACGGCAAGGAAAGTTTCTTGATGGTTTTGGGGTTGTGATGCATGTGTATGCATGTGGATTAAAGAGGGAGAATGTGGTGCAATGATGAAGTGGGAAGGTGGAAATGCAAAGGGGAAATGCTGAAAATGAAGGGGAAGGCACGGCAAGGGCTTTGTTTGGGTGCATGTGTGTGTGAATGGTGGTTTTGCATGGCTTTGATGGATTGTTTGATTGGGCTAGAGGTTTTGCATGGCTCAAAGGATTGTTTGATTGGGCTAGGCCCTTTGTTTTATGTCCAAAGTGCATACAAGGCCTTCAAATTCGTCCAACACTTTGGTTCCAAGCATAAGCTTTCCATTCTAAGCCCAATTTTGCTCCAAAATGCTCCGACATGCACCTTTTTGCCTCCTTAGCCATATTAACCTAGAAACACACAAAAGAAGCATAAAGGACTAAAATAACTAAAGAAACATAACGTAAATGCACGAGAACAAGCCATTTAAGTCGCATGAATATACTCCTATCAAATTCCCCCACACTTAGCTTTTGCTAGTCCTCGAGCAAAACAAAACAAAAGAAACCAAAAACAAAACAAAACGAACAAAACACAACCTACACCTTCCAACAATCGTCTCAGGGATTTCCAATGCACATGACATGTTAAAAATCATTATTCCCACAGATTTTAGCCATCTTTACACTTAAGTACATTCTTACTCATAGTCACCACATACTAGTTCACAATTAAGCGTTTAAAACCATGTTTTGAATGTAGTAACATGCCTTAGAGAATTCCCTCAATTCCTTACTAGATGTACTCTCGTTTTTCACACAGATTTTCTGACTACACTCCCTACACTAGGTATATGTGAGAAGATTGATGTAAACATGTAGACGAACACTCACATATGTTATAACAAGGAAAGCATTTTCTGGAATTATTAACATGTATATATATGATCTCATGAATGGAATGCCACTACTTAGACGCGAGAACCAGGGATACCATAAGCTCATACCAAGTTCAAACTCCACAAATTGAAACACATAACACTCAAGATAGAAGTCAAAGGGTTGTAACGGGGCTAAAGGTGTTTGGCTAACAAAGAAGGGATATGGAAAACAAAGGTTCTTAAAGAAATAGCGAGCAAAGCATTTGAATTAACTTAGAATTCACTTTTGAATGAAAACTCAACTTTTGAACAAATAGGGGGAACAAGCTCTTTTTCCTTTCTTTCTTTTCTTTTCTGTATATTTTTCACGCTTTTTTTTTTTTTTTTTTCTTTTGAATCTCAAAACATACATATAAACTTAAGAACAAACATTCCTTCCCCCACACTCATTTTCTTGCATAATGTAACTCAAAAGGAATTCATTTAAGTCATGCTCACTATCTTTTAAGAACAAGGGTGTGGACAGTCCTAAACTAGGCTAGGTTAGGATAATGTGGGTTAACAATGAATAAAGGCTAAACAAGGCTCAACAGGGTTAAAACTTACAACAAATACGAAATATGGGAAGTAAGGCTATTTGGCTATGGTGGCAACTACACAACTTCATCTTGATATATGTTATGCAATTCAATGTCATGCTTTGAATGAAACGGATATAAGTTCTAGCATTTAGTTCTATCATGATACAATTGCATTCTAAGTAGCAACCAAGCAAGGAATAATGAGATCATGCAACAACTTAGAAAACAAAGAATCACAGAAAAAAAAAACTCTCCAAAGAAGGTAATGGCTCGAGTCTCACAGGGTTGTAGCATTTCTTTGAGTTCCTTCCTTCAAGCATGTTATAAAAACGAATTTTTCTTTTATGATTGCATGTGAAGTCATACATTATAACCATAACCAAGCATATACCAAGAGTAAATCAAACTTTTCTCTATGTTTATAACTCTTTTTAACAGTCATGCAATTACAAACCAAATCCTTATCATTGTGTTGGAAGGTACCCTAAGACACAAACACACAAAAACGACTCAAAACACTCTTTTTAGGCTTTTCAAAACATGTTTTTCAAATTTTTATGTGATTTTCGGAGTTATAAAAACAAAACATACTAAAACACTCTAAAACAACTTAAAAACAACTTAAAACAGCAAGGAACAACATTTGAAGTTATGGGTGATAAAATCCCACGAATTTGCATCAAATATACTTAGTTACCCCCCCCCCCCCCCACACTTAAATCAAACATTGTCCTCAATGTTTTAAGCATAGATTCACACAAAACATAAGTAAACACATAAAAAACACTTAAACATACTAAACATGGCAGAATGTAACTAACAAAGAGAAGAATTTAGGGACGCAAATCTGGTTATGGAGTGTAAATTCCATCTTCTCCTTGGTTGAATGCATGGGTTGATCTTGGTGATTCCACAGGCTTAATCTTGAACTGGTTTCCTCCCATCGTTGATTTTCCTTTGTGCTACTCTTGAACTGGGCAGCAGGATTCTTTTGGTCTTCCCCGAAGGTCTGAGCTTACTCCTTTGGTCTGTTTCTTTGTTCAATCTTTCCAATTCGTATTGAAAAGGGTTGGAGGATAACTCAGCCTATGCAGTTGTTGCGCTTGTCTCCACATGCTTCAATGTATCATTTTCACTTGCCTTACTTGCTCCCCTTGCAGAAGTGGTCCCTTCTCTGGAAGTGTATCAACCGTTGAAGATGACTACTCGAGAGCAATGCTAGGTAAGCAACCAGGGAATAGATTCCAGGCAGTCGGAACCAGATCAGAAGACTGACTCCAAGTACCGGCTGATTGCTTCTTTCACTTTGCCATGCGAGTAAGAACAAGGACAAAGAAAAAGACAGGGAAAAAGCATGATATGAGATACTTTTGCTTTTGACCTTGATGATATGAGATACCTTTGCTTTTGAAGAAGCGGTGAATGAATCAGCACATGTATTTGTTGTGCTTGTCTCTATATGCTTTGATCTACCATTTCCTTCTGGGTCATCTGTACTCCAGGCATCTGGTATCATCTTTGGGGAAGAAGAAAAAATTGAGTATTTCGAAAGGCTTTGCTGGGAGTGCGCCCTCAGAGGCGAGGAAGAGTTGGGCATTTTCTTCAGGTCTGCCTTGCCATAAAAGATGAAGGTCGACATATATAGGGATTTCCCAATAGCAAGTGGAGGTACTGTTCTTTTACCCTTGTCGACAAACGTTTTGATCCCGCAAATCCGGCTTTTTGAAATAGTGACGACTCTTCGATCTTTGAAAACGCCTCTTCAATTTCTGAGCAGACGCCTCTTCGATTTCTGAACGACGCCTCTTCGATTTCTGAACGACACGCCGTAGTGCGGATACGGCTCCTTTTGACAAAGTTGCACGCGTTTTCTGAAAAGCAGAGAAAGCGTCGCCGAACTTTGCGCTTGTTGGCAAAAGTGTGTAGTTGCGATGATGGCCTCCACGTGTTTTCGACTTTGTCAGATATCTTTTGACAAAGTTGAACGCGTTTTCTGAAAAGCCGAGATATCGTCGCCGAACTTTACCCAGGAAAATCCGGCTCTTTGAATCGGTGGTCGTGGCGCCTTGGCTTTTTATAGAGGTATCGATCACCTCCAACATACACACTCTGAAGATTTCCCATTCTTGAAAATCGTCTCCAGCCTTTTGAAATTTTACTCCATCCAATCCTTCTCTCTGAACACCTTTGAAAAATGACTAACCCATCGAACCTTTGCTTAGATTTGAGTCTCAGCAGCGATCCGGTTGTGCCCCGTCAAGGTAATGTATGGCGCCCTTCTTTCTTATCTTCTAACGGTCCTCTTACAGGTGAAGACTCCATGATGACGGATGCAACAACAGCTACGATAGTAGCTAGGAACCTCCTCACTCCTAAGGATAGCAGGCTGCTTTCAGGACGGTCCGATGAGTTGGCCGTTCAAGAGTCCATCGCTCTCAGTGTTCAGTGTGCAGGCTCTGTGTCCAACATGGGCCAACGCCTACTTGCTCGCTCCCGTCAGGTTGAATCGTTGATGGTAGAGGTGGAAAGTCTCAAGCAAGAGATCAAGCAGCTGAAGTATGAGAATAGAAGTTTGCACGTGCTTGCAAACAACTATTCGACGGGCATGAAGAGGAAGCTTGATGAGCTGCAAGAGTCTGAAGGTCGGATTCAAAGTGACCGTCAAAGACTTTCCACTTTCCTCCAGAGGCACCTTTTTCCTGGGTCTTCTAGTGTTCCACCAAGTATTGTGGCATCGAATGATCTAGCTCCGATGCCTCCCGCTTCGCTGCCTCGTAGTGGGGCTTCACGTAATCAACCTTTGTGAAGGCTCCATCATTCTGCCATGTTGCTTTTTCTTTTATTTTAATTTTAATTTTTTTTTTTTTTTTTTTTTTTTTTGTAACTTCCCATAGATCAATGGACAGCTTCATTTTATTCAGTGTATTGGGTTGCCTCCCAAGTAGCGCTTTCTTTTACGTCTTGCAGCCGGACGAAACCTTCATTTCTCACTTAGAGCCCACGGCATGCAATGGGATCTCCTCCATAACATGCCCTTCAACACTTCCATAATACGGCTCACTGAATGGGAGGGGATAGTGATCCTCCCTGATGGTGATGTTTTGGTTCTGAACGTCCATGTACATGCTCCCACCACCTTGAGATATATTGGGTACCTGCACCAAAGAAGGTAACAACCTATTAGTTGAAATGGGAATCGGAATTGGGATTGGAAACTTACTAGGATGTTGTGGCAATGCCCCAAGGACAGCCACCCTCTCGCCAATTTTAGCACAAGGCACGGCCATATTGGATGTTTTTAGGGTAGTGGCATGCTCGTTGTGCTCCAATCCAATTCCTTCTTCGATGGTGATTCTTGATGCATCCTTCTTGATTTGTGCGGATCCTTTCGGCCTTATGTCCTTATGCACATCTATGACAAAACAAGAATGAACATCATTAGTATTCTTAATAGATTCAGAAACTTCAAAATTAATCATATCACCACCAAACTCCATAGTTAAGGCTCCTTTGGCCACGTCAATCTTGGTGTGAGCTGTTTTCATGAACGGTCGTCCAAGTAAGAGTGGCGATGGTGGAGAGTGGGTTGAATCCTCCATGTCAAGCACATAGAAATCTGCAGGAAAAATCAAGTGGTCCACCTGCACCAGAACATCTTCCAAAACTCCTCTCGGGTATGCATTAGATCGATCAGCTAATTGAATAATGACACCATCATTTTTAAGCTCTCCTAGATTCATAGATACATAAACAGAGTATGGCATGACATTAATTGATGCACCTAAATCTAGCATAGCATGTTCGAACCTTTTATTACCAATTACACAAGGGATGGTGAAACTACCTGGATCTTTGCATTTAGGTGGTAACTTTCTTTGCAATATTGCAGAGACATTCTCACTTACATGTACCACCTCTTTTTCCTGAATCCATTTCCTTGTTGTGCAAATCTTTTTCAAAAACTTCGCATACTTCGGAATTTGCTTTATTGCATCAAGGAGCGGGATATTGACATGCACCTTCCTAAACGTCTCCATGATGTCTTTTTCATCTTCCTCTTTCTTGGCTTGCATAAACCTGCTAGGAAAGGGCACATTTGGTGGAATCACATTAGAAACCATTGAGTTTGGACCTACCTTACATTTGTTGGACGACCTAGGAGCTTGAAGTGGTTGTGGCAATGGTTGTTCCACCCTTTCCGTGGCTTTGCCCTTCTTCTCTTCCTCTTGCAACAGCTTTTCCTCCTCTTCTTGGCTTGATTTTGGTGGTTGTGAGGTAGTTCCAACTTCCTTGCCACTTCTTAAGGTGATTGCATTGGCGGTTTCAAAGCCACCCTTTGGATTGACCACCGTAGTGCTTGGTAACTTACCATTTTCACGAAGTTGTCCCAAAAATTCGGCCATTTGGCCCATTTGCTTCTTTAGCTCAGTAACCTCCTTTGCTTGGTTCTGCATTCCCTGCACCATTGTGGTTAGTAACTGATATGTTTTATCGTCATTCACAGACGTACCTGAGTTGGTTTGGGATGATTGTGCTTGAGGAGGTGGTTGTGGTGCCACCTCCTCAAGCACAATCATCCCGGAGGTTGTCGGAATCCACTTTGTTGGGCAGGTTGTTGTGCATCTCTCCATCTGAAATTTGGGTGGTCTCTCCAACCTGGATTATATGTGTTAGAATATGGATCGTACCTCGGTTGGTTTTGATTCCCATAGCCCATGGCATTGGCAGATTCCCACCCTCCGTTCTCAATTAATTGAGGGCATTGATTAGATTGGTGTCCTTGAATGGAGCATACACCACAAATTGTAGTTCCTTGCGCTTTGGGGCCCTGCACAAACTGCGACAACATAGATGTAAGGTTAGCCATGTGGGATTGTAACTCAGAAATAGAACTTACCTCATTTACATGATGTGGCCGTGGGGTGTCTCTCTGCCCAACACCTTCATATTGTTGTGCATTGAGTGCTCGATTAGCAATGAGAGTTTTGGCATCCCTAGGTGTCTTGTCCACTAGAGCTCCTCCCGCGGATGCATCCAACATTTGCCGTTCAAGTGGTAGAAGACCTTCGTAAAAATATTGAAGAAGTAGCTCCTCCTTTATTTGGTGCTGTGGACATGAAGCAACAAGAGTTTTAAAACGTTCATAATAAGTTGGAAAAGATTCACCTTGGCTTTGCTGAATTCCACTAATCTTCTTGCGAAGAAGAATGACTCGTGATGTTGGAAAGAACTTCTCCAAGAAGGCTCGCTTCATACTCCCCCATGATGTGACAGTTCCGGGAGCCAACTCATACAACCAATCCTTGGCCTTCTCCAACAAAGAAAAAGGAAAAGCCTTCATCTTCAATATGTTGCTGTCCACGTTCACCGGTGTCATACTTGAGCATGCGACTTCGAACTCCTTTAAATGCTTATTGGGGTCCTCCATTGATAACCCATGGAACTTGGGTATATGATCTAGCAAGCTGGACTTCAACTCAAATTCATCGGTCTTCTCAGGGGCTGCCCTAGGGTATTGGATGCAAAGAGGGGCTGCATTGGCCAAACCCGAGGCAGAAAGCTCTTTGATGGTTCGATTGTCCATTGCCATGGTTGGTACTTCCTCTTCAACCTCAATTTCAACTTCTTGCTCCTTTAATTTAGGTTCGGGACTAGGAGGATTAGACGCTTTTGATTTCTTTTTCCTTCTCAAATTCCTTTCGAAATCACCGTCAAAGTCGGAGATATGCTCACGAACAGGTTGTGAGCCACGGGTCATAAACTAGTATCTACACACAAGAGCAAACAAGATAAATAACCAACTTAATAGGCTCGGCACAAGTAAGGAAATAAGGTGCCACACACGGCACAAAAACAAAACACACACACACGGTGCAAAAGAAAATTAAAACAAAACAGAAACTAAACAATTTAAACAAGACTCAAGACAAAGGATTAGCAACTTTGCCAATCCCCAGCAACGGCGCCAAAATTTGATGCGAGATTTATACGCACACAAATTAAACCCTATTTGTGACAATTGTAGTAATGATGTAAGTAGGGATCGTTCTAACCGGGGATTAACTAGGGGTGCTAATCTATTTTGAATTGACTTGAAAACACAAAAACTAAATGTAAATACTCTTAACAAGACTACTATGACTCAGAATAGCTTTGAAATACTCAAACTGCCTAAAACAATCAAATTGACTCAAACAGAAACTAGAACTTGATTTAGACGAATTTGAAAGTGTTCATGACTCCAAATGCTTAAAGACACAAAAATAAAACAAATACGAATGATTAAGACTCAACGAAATATGGGGGAAATGTGTTTGGACAATATTAAATTAAATGGACAGAATATAATTAAGGGCAAAATGTAAATATGAATGTTATGAAAATATGGATGATGGAATAGCCAAGGGGTTCTTCTCCACACATGTTACACTTGCATACAATATTGATTCTCAGTTGGTCTTTCGATAAATTATGAAACTCAACGCCCCGGGTCAATTAGGTCCGCTTAAATTAACCGTCAAGTTTTCCTTAAGTTAATGAATTGGATGGGTTTGCGCAACGCAATTCACTACATTCTCCAAAAGTCCTTTACGTGAACAGCACAATAAAGATACAATCAAAGATCATTAAGCATTATGAAAACTATAAGTGTTGACGAGGCATTCGTTACTATGATGAGCATGAAACTCGTGCCAAGAATTCATTTAACGCGATTGTTTATAAGCAACCTCCACTACTTGTGAATATAAGTTCATAACGATTAGGTGAAACTCACTTATATTCTAGCGTCATATTCATGCATGAAAATTAAGCGCGCATTCTTAATAAACATACATAAATAAGTTATCAATCAAACGGTTAAACAAATTGAATCAACAACTTATGAAATTCCAACGAAAGTTAATCAATTCATATTGCAAACATAAACATAGTTTCGAATCACCCCCTAGCTAAATGGGGGTTTAGTTCCTCATAACTTTGAAATCAAAGAAACACCTAAACATTCCAACAACTCAAACTTGAATTGTATGAACGTTTAGGCACTCTTCTCTTCCATTCCTCATACGTACAAAACAAAGAGAATTGAATTTAAACATTGAAATCAAAGAAACACCTAAACATTCTAACAACTCAAACTTGAATTGTATGAACGTTTAGGCACTCTTCTCTTCCTCGTTGTTGTAGCACAAGGTCTAAGGAGATGTTTAGGGCTTTAGGTGTATGTGGAATGGAGTGGGGAATGGTTGGAGTGGCTGCAATGGAGGAGAAAAACTGCACAAAATGGAAGGTGATGCACGGCACAAGATGTGTGTTTTTGTGTTGTGAATGGAATGAATGGGTTTTTATAGGGGGAATGGGAGAATATGTGGCTGAAATAATGATGGAAAAACAGCTAGGAATGGGATGGGAGTGCACGGCAATGATGGGAAAAAGGGATGCTGGATGAATGATGAAGAGTTGCATGTGGCTTAGTGATTAAAGAATGAATGGATGTGCTGGAATTGAGTGGATGTGTTGCTGCCAAGATGGGGGAAAATATGGAAAATGGAAGTGTGATGCACGGCTAAGTGATTAATGGGATAGAAATGGGAGTGAATGTGGCTTAATGATGAAGGTGGAAAGCTGGAAAGCATGTGGCAAGGTGTGTAGATGCTGGAATTGATGGAAAGGCACGACAATGAAGGGAGAATGTGGCTGTTTATTTTTGGAAGAATGAAATTGAAATGGGAAGGCATGTGGCTGCCAACTAGGGTGAATGATTGAGGTGGGAATGGAAGAATGTGGCTGCAATGATGAATACATGTGGCTGAAATGAAAGGGAAATGCAAAGGGAAAAGCTGGAAAGGGAAGGGTAGGTACGGCAAGGAAAGTTTCTTGATGGTTTTGGGGTTGTGATGCATGTGTATGCATGTGGATTAAAGAGGGAGAATGTGGTGCAACGATGAAGTGGGAAGGTGGAAATGCAAAGGGGAAATGCTGAAAATGAAGGGGAAGGCACGGCAAGGGCTTTGTTTGGGTGCATGTGTGTGTGAATGGTGGTTTTGCATGGCTTTATGGATTGTTTGATTGGGCTAGAGGTTTTGCATGGCTCAAAGGATTGTTTGATTGGGCTAGGCCCTTTGTTTTATGTCCAAAGTGCATACAAGGCCTTCAAATTCGTCCAACACTTTGGTTCCAAGCATAAGCTTTCCATTCTAAGCCCAATTTTGCTCCAAAATGCTCCGACATGCACCTTTTTGCCTCCTTAGCCATATTAACCTAGAAACACACAAAAGAAGCATAAAGGACTAAAATAACTAAAGAAACATAACGTAAATGCACGAGAACAAGCCATTTAAGTCGCATGAATATGCTCTTATCACTCTTCTTCTCGACCCACTGCCCACGGTGAATAAGGCCTATGCATTAATCCTTCGACATAAACGGCATGCAGAAGTCTCCAGCGGGAAGAACACTCAACCAGAAGCTGCTGTTTTTGTGGTAAAGAACTTTAGCCAAGAACCTGAATTAGACAACAATGGGACTCGATGTGGAAAGTGTAACAAAACTAACCACACCACCAAGAACTGCCGTGCACATCTCAAGTGCACGTTTTGTGGGTGGAAAGGTCATACCTTCGAGTTCTGTCGAAAAAGAAAGGCCTCTGCTGAGATCGAGTCAAATCGTTCTTTTTCTTCAAAAGGAAATCAAGTCATAACATATGAAAAGATGGACACGCCCACTTTCCCATTTTCCTAGGAGGAATGCAAGCAAATCCTTCAAATGCTCAACAAGAACAAGTCATCCTTTGTCAATCAAGTTGGTAATTCCTTTCCTCATGAAGAACTTTCAGGTAAAGCTTTCTCTTTCACTAATAATGGCACGAAAAACATTTGGATCTTGGACAGTGGTGCTACTGACCACATTGTTTGTAACCCTAATTTTCTTACAAATTTAAAGCCTGTTGAAAACCACACTGTTGAACTACCCAATGGATCATTTGCCAAAGTCACTCATATTGGACAAATAGTGTTCTCTCCCAATCTCATCCTTGACAATGTCTTGTGTGTGCCACCTTTTAGGTTGAATTTGATATCCATCAGTAAACTAGCCTATGATTCCCTATATGTCACAGTTTTCCTTAAACATTTTTGTGTCATACAGGACCTACGCTCGGGGAAGATGATTGGGACGGGAATTAAACGGGAAGGGCTCTACTACCTCGATCCACTGAAGAAAAGAATATTCAACATTGTTCACACTATTTCTTCAAATCTTTGGCACCAACGTCTTGGACATCCATCTCATAAAGTGTCTTCGTTATTTCCCTTTTTCAATAATAAGTCTTGTGTAACCAACAATTGTTTAATTTGTCCCCTGGCTAAACAAACAAGATCACCATTTCCATTAAGTTCCATTTCTAGTAAATCAGCTTTTGAATTACTCCATATTGATATCTAGGGTGGTTATAAGGTTCCTTCTCTTTCAAGTGCCAAATATTTCCTTACTATTGTCGATGATCATACTAGGACCACATGGGTCTATTTGATGAAGCATAAATCTGACACAAAAGATCTCTTAGTCAAATTTATCCACATGGTTGAAACTCAATTCAATACTAAGGTCAAAATAATCAGAAGTGACAATGGTCCTTAATTTAAACTTGAGATTTTGTATGCTCTCAAAGGGATTATTCATCAGTCTAGTTGCGTCAACGCACCACAACAAAATGGTGTTGCTGAACGTAAGCATCGACATTTGCTCAACGTCGCTAGGGCGTTACTTTTTCAAGCATGTCTGCCAAAACACTTTGGGGGGGGGGGGGGGATGCCATACTTGCTTCAGCCTATTTTATCAATTGTACACCAACTCCACTCCTCCAAGGTAAAACACCTTATGAAAAATTATTTCATAAAGAACCTAATTATTCCCATTTAAGAGTTTTTGGCAGTTTGTGTTTTGCTTACACACACGCACACAGACCCTCTAAACTTGACCCCCGTGCAACACGTTGTGTTTTTCTTGGATATCCGTATGGCTAAAAGGGTTATCAACTGTTTGATCTCACTCTAAAGAAAGTCGTTGTTTCACGGGATGTTGTGTTCTTTGAGGACCAATTTCCCCATCAAGATAATGAAGCTTCTGTTGCCCAACACCACACCTTGTCACCTACTCCCACTTCATTGCTGCAGTCCCCAATGGCCTCCTTTAATGAGTCCCCCAATTCCGCATACATATCAGGGGACCTTCATCTTGATTTTTCCCATCACCTTGTTGATTCTACTTCACCATTTAATGAACCTAGCCCACCCTCATCAACCATAACTAATTCCCCTATTCTGAGTCCTATTTCCTCACCCCTCATCCTAGACCCCCCATCACCTACTTCCCCACTTCCCCCTTCACCCATCCCATTAACCTTACCGTCCCCTTCTTCCCGTGTCCCCACCCCCCTCGTCGCAGCACGCGTCCCACCAAACCCTCCACTTTTTTGCAGGATTTTCACGTAAAGGCAACCCTCCCCTCCCGCGTTGTTCCCAACTCTTCCACGAGCATGGTTCAATCGTCAGGTACATCCCATTCTCTCTCCCATTATTTATCATATGAACACCTCTCTCCTAATCACAAAACCTTCACCACTAATCTCACCCTTGTCAAGGAACCTACTAGTTTTTCACAGGCTGTTTAGGACTCCAAATGGCGTGATGCCATGCAACATGAGATTGCCGCACTCCAGGCAAATCATACCTGGACTCTTGTGCCCTTACCATCTCACAAACGTCCCATTGGCTGCAAATGGGTGTACAAAGTGAAGCTCAAACCTGATGGGAGTGTCGAGCGCTACAAAGCTCGCCTTGTTGTGAAAGGTTACAGTCAAATAGAGAGGATTGATTATCGGGAAACATTTGCTCATGTTGCCAAGCTCACCACTGTCCGTGTCCTTCTGAGCGTTGCTGCACTTCGCGGTTGGCATCTCCACCAACTCGACGTGAACAATGCATTCTTGAATGGTGATTTGTACGAAGATGTCTATATGACCTTGCCTCCTGGGTTCGGACGAAAGGGGGAGACTCGTGTTTGCAAACTACACAAATCACTCTATGGTTTAAAATAGGCCTCGAGACAATGGTTTATCAAGTTATCTAATGCCCTCAAAGCCGCTAGTTTCCATCAATCATGGTCTGATTACTCACTGTTCGTCCGAAGTCGTCAAGGTAAATTTATGGCATTACTAGTCTACGTTGATGATGTAATACTTGCAGGAAATAACCTTCAAGAGATTGAAGAGACTAAACGATTTCTTTCCCAACATGTCAAACTAAAGGATTTAGGACAGCTCAAATATTTTCTGGGAATAGAAGTTGCAAGATCAAGCAAGGGAATTACTTTATGTCAACGCAAGTATGCGTTGGAAATATTAGATGATGCTGGTTTCCTTGGATCAAAACCCTCACGGTTCCCTATGGAACAAAACTTGTCCCTCACGCAAACAAATGGGACACTGTTGGATAATCCATCTTCATATAGACGGCTCGTAGGCAGGTTAATTTATTTAACAATTACAAGGCCGGACCTAACATATATGGTTCATGTGTTGAGCCAATTCATGGATAAGCCACGACAACCACACCTTGAAGCAGCACATAAAGTCCTCAGATACATGAAACAAGCTCCTGGACAGGGAATTTTTCTACCTACTACAGGTTCATTGCAATTACAAGCTTTTTGTGACGCTGACTGGGCTCGATGTAAAGACACAAGAAGATCGGTAACTGGTTATTGTATCTTTCTTGGACAAGCACCTATCTCTTAGAAGACAAAGAAACAAAGCACCGTATCTCGTTCTAGTGTAAAGGCAGAATATCGCTCCATGGCTACTACTTGTTGCGAAGTCACATGGCTCAAGAATATTTTGAAGGACTTGCGAGTGAATCATGCACAACCTGTTACACTATTGTGTGACAATCAAGCCGCCATGCACATTGCTTCAAACCCAGTATTCCATGAACGAACGAAGCATATAGAAATAGACTGTCACCTAGTACGCGAGAAAATTCAAGGAGGGATGGTGCGAACAGCCTATATACAAACAACAAATCAACCAGCAGATTTGTTCACCAAGCCACTAAGTTCGACACAGTTTGAGACCTTACTTGGCAAGTTGGGTGTCATCAACATACACTCCAACTTGAGAAGGAGTGTTAAGAAAGAGATCTCTGATTGATTCTGATTGATTGGTCAAATATTGTAAATTAATTTTAGTTATTTACTTTCTTATTTAGCTCCCAGTTAGCCTTGATTATAGGCAATAAAGTAGGATCGTGATATGCAATCTGTGTATAAAAGTGTAACCCTAGTTCTGTGAATGAATAAGAAAAGAACAATTCCATCACCCTACTGTTCTTTAGATTGTATAATGAAAAACATATTTACATAAAATCATTTTCGAAAAGTAGATATGTATTTGGATTTCATGCTATTAAGATTGAGAATGTTGTACCAATATTGGGGATAGTGACTAACCTGCAGGATTTAAACTCTGCCATCAACGAAGATAAATTTTAATAAATCGTCCCTCTATTTTTTGAAGAATACTACTAGTCAGATCTGAAATGATATTTGTCAATATTATTCAAATCCAACACAAAACTACGATTGGGAAATACTTAAGAATATGTTAGAAAGATCCTATGAAGACAAGGGATATCATATTAAGAATAAAAAATAAACTTAAAGCTGGTAGAGTAAATCTTAAGCAGAAATATTTGAGGTGGGAATACTTTATGAAGGCAAAGGTTAGATAGAATCATTCTGCAGCCTGAAAAGGAATTTTGAATGCAAGATCCATTATTGAAGGGATGAAATGGATCATGGAAAATAGGAGGAACATTTTGCTCTAGATCATAATTGGGTTTTTCGTTTCACTATCATTAACCTTCTCCAGGAAGATCAGTTAGTTCAACTACATTTAAGCCTTAAGGTAAGTCACTTTATTATAAATGGGGCTTGGAACAGATCCTTGTTGCTCTCCTTATTTGCTCGCAAATTGGGAAGATGAGAAAACCAAGTTGTTTCAATTAGGCAAAAGCTTATCCGGCTAGAGTGGTAACGCTGTCTTTAAATGTGGGAAATGATTATGGTAAACTTTGACGGCTCTGTGAGGAATTCGAACGCGGCGGCTGGCTTCATCGTCAGGAATGAACACGATGACCCGGTGATTGCTGGCGCTAAATCCCTAGGCAAAACCATTGTTAAGGTTGTGGAATGTCTGATGCTAACCTAGTGATCGATGCGGTTCGGGGCACGAGCGATGTTCCCTGGCGGCTTCTGAATATTATTGAGGACGTCAAGAATATTGCCAGGTCCTTGGAGTGTATCTCGTGGGCACATGTTTTTCGTGAAGCAAATTTTCTGGTAGATGTAGGCATTCAGTATGATACCTTCACATCTGCGATAGATCATTACCGTCTTTTGCCTGTAGAGCCTATTATTTGATTGTATCAGAACTAGTTGTTCTCGGGGAGATTCTATTCAATAAAAGAAAAAACTTTGCCATCAACATCGGGCTTGGCGACAGTCACCTGTCGGTCAAACCTCCCAGGCCTCAACAACGCTGAACCAAGAACATCCGGCCTTCCCTCTCGCCGCCCATCCCCGCCTCTCTGCCTCCCCACCTCATCTATCTCATCAATGAACACAATACACGACGCCTTCAACTTGGCCTTCTCGAACAAGTCCAGCACTCTCGACGCCCTCACTTCCCACAAACAACTCCACGAACTCCGAAGCCGCGCACGAGAAAAACATCGTCTTAGCCTCGCCGGAAGAATTTTGAATTTTTTTTTTTCAAGTTTTTAACTATAAAAAAGATAAAATTGTTTTTTTTCATTATTTAATTTTTTTAATCTTCGTGGCAATATTTAATTAGACTTGTGGGATTTCGTATGTGGCACATAAGCACATAACTGAAGTTTTAGTAGAATTGTGATAAAAGGAACACATTGATTGACAACGCCTATTTTCAAGGACTACATTGATTAATTTTTAATTTCAAGGATCATCTTAATAGAGTAGGTCAATTTTATGGACCATTTGTGGTTAAAACCCTAAATAAATGATAATCCATGGACATAAACAAATAAGGGGCTTTTAGATCCAGGTCCAAAAACGTAGAGTGTTTTTAGGAATGAGTCCAATTATCTAATTATATGTTTTTATTTCTTTTATTCTCATTTTATATTTTCTAAAAATATTAAAAATCAATTAAAATCTTCTAATATTATGCATTTTCCAACTCCAAAGGAATATATTTAATATCTTATAACAAAAAAACTAATATACTAACATAAATTTATATGCAAAGCATTCTACCCTAACTCAAGTAACAAATATATGAATGTATATAATACCTATACATGAGATATGAAACCTAATTAAAAGGTAGAAAAAAACATAACATACCTAGAAGCAAGACACATTAATCTATGACAGGTTGATTATAAAAAAAGAATCTGTCATATAGGTAAATAAATATAATTAACCTGTGATATAGGTTGATTATAAAAATTAAAAATAAAATCTATAAATGGGGTTTAAAGTAGAAGGAAGAACGAGAAATAACAAAAAGATAAATGAAAAGAAATAAGCAAAGAGATAATTGGGAAGAAATTTGATTTTTATAATAAATCTTATCATTGAACAGATAACTATTGATAATTAAATAATTAAAGATAACAAATTGGACTTATTTTAATAACCTAGACTATTCCTAGTATTGGCTCAAAAAATTGAACTTATATCAAGTTTCCCCAACAAAAATAAAGGTGTGCAACAAGCGAAAAATATGTGCGGATATCACTTACAATATCATACAAAATTACCTAATAAAAAACACACATTATACACATGCGTATATGAATATACATATATATAGTACTTCGTTTTTTCTCCCTGAACAATTTTAGGGACTACCTCTACATTCAAGGGGTAAGTTGTCCAGCCATGAATCATCCAAAAGTGGGACAGAAGAATCCAACTCAGTAGGCCATTGAGAACTTACATCTACTTCATCAAACACAATGGGTTTGCATTTCCCATCTCTGTGGTGATAAATAGACTGCAACCAAAGGTTGCAGTGTACGAAAACCAGATCATTGAATTTTTCCAGCTCTCCTCGGTTGTGTTTCTTGCTGTGCATGCTCTCGAAGGTGGTCCAGTTCCAACAGCACCAATGGGAGCTACATGGTTGGCTCAGTATCCGTATTGCACATCTCTGGATTGTGGGAATTTCATAACCATAACCTGCCCACCAATCTCCTGTAAATGTATGAGAAATGTTAGATACATACCCCACGTTTTTGAACAAATATAGACCAAAATAACAAAGAAGAGCTACTGTCCTATGACAGATGATTGGAGAAGAAAAAACCATTAATCAGTCTTAAAGCTCGTTTGGGACTGTTATGGGAAACACTTTTGCTTATAAACGCTTTTACTAAAAATCCTTTTCTTAGAAACAAGTCGAATTTTTTTATTAGAAACTCAGGCTCTTCCTGGAAAGCACTTGGAAAGTGCTTCTCTATAAAGCGATCCTATAAAACAAAGAATTTTTTTAAAGTCTTTATGCCAAACGTAATCAAAAGCACTTTTTGTTGTTAGATGAAGCTTAACGCCATTCTAGAAGCATCACGAACAAGCCCTTAAAGGGGAACTGAGAAAGTACATGTTCAATACTCAAAATTGGTCTGTCAGACCTGTTTCACTTAACACAGAAATAAAAACAAATAACAAAAAAACGAAATAGTAATCAAGCAGGCCATAAGTAGTCAAATTGGATTATGTTGGCAACCATAATTATATAACCAGCACATGCTTCAAATTTTTTTGTTTCATTAGTACTTTGATAATAATTGCAAGTTTACATACCTGGGGAATTCAGTGTCCTTCCCAGGATTGCAAAATCCGTCCCAAAAGCACCTTGTGCATTAACATACATAGGATGTTCTTTTGTTACTTCCATTCTATCGTCATGTGTGGTAGCCATCCTCAACATGGTTTCTTGAAATCCATTTCTCATCCTTAAATCAATCTTAAAGTTTGGACTGTAGAATACCGAAGGGTTAAGGGAAGCTGCCGCTGCATGCAAGGATGAGTGAAGCTGCATATTCCATCTCTGATCAATTATATCCCAGATCAGCATATATTTCTCTTCGATACCCTTATAATGGGTCTTTATTGCAACTTTTGCCCTCTCTATTCCTTCATACATGTACCCCATAGCTGGCATATCCCCGTCAACAACCCTAAGGATTTTAAGTAGCGGTTCAGAAATACTCACAGCTTCTCGTGCATGCTTCCAAAATCTCTCTAAATACAACGACGACTTAATAGCTTGAGCCTCAGGGTGTCTACTGTATACTGAAGACAAGGAAAACATGTGCTTTAGATTGTCCTCCTGAATCACAATGGACCTCAAGGTGAGGAAATTAGTCACGAATCTAGTAATTTTTGGCCTTAGCAATTCCATTCCACCAGTGAATTTTCTCATCGTACTCAAAGTCCATGGATGACTGTATAGGAACCTAGCGATGGTCTTTGCCTCTTCCAGAACAGTAGCTAGCCACTCCTGTTTACCGATATCCTCCAGCATCTTATTAATACAATCAGACGCACAAGGAGACCAAAACAATGAGTTGTACTTGGCCATAAGAAGTCTTCCTGCGTAAACATAACTGGCAGTAGTATTCGTTATAACTTGCACAACATTCTCAACACCTACCTCCAAGACAACAGACTCAATCAGCTCAAACAAGTAAGTAGCATCGTCTTCATGACCCGATACATCAACTGACTTCAGAAACAGAGTTCCCTTCGGATATGTAACTGAGAATATTACAAGTGATTTGTTCCTACCATCAGACCAGCTATCACATAAGATAGTGCAACCAGTTTCTTTCCATTCATCTCTGCATTTCTTGTAGCAATCATGTATATCACCTTTGACTTTTTCCAGAAGAGAAGATCGTAGGCTTTCGTAGCTTGGGGCTTTGTAGTCAACCCCACAATCTGCTATAGCATCCACCATTTCCTGATAACATATGGATTTAGCAGCACTAAAAGGGACAGAATTTTGGATGAAAAACACAGCAATTTTTTTATCAGCAACATCCTGCTTTTGCTTTTGAGCATCACCCACTTCTAGGTGTGCCACCGGTGAAGGGCACGGAAACAACAAAGACGGGGATGTGCTTCCATTCTGTCCGCTAGTCCCATGGTTAGGATGGAAGCCACCACTAGCAGAGGAGCTATTCTGTTGACCATTGGCTGCAAGTGCCTTATCAACCTTTGGTTTCTTGGGAGTTTTCTGTTTCTTTGGAGTGCTTATTATGCTTAAAATGTTATCCCGCACATCAGTCGGAACTTCTGTGCAGGGGACTATATCTTTGTTTTTAATTTGAGCTAAGTGAAACTTCATTCTGTATACGCCTCCACTGAACTCCCGTTGACAATAATTACACCTAACCTTCTGCTTTGTTGCATCAACCAGGACACAGTGTTCCCAACACGCATCTCTTCCACGAACCATTATCTTTGACAACAAAAATGCAATAACTATTATTTCCATTCAAATGAATATAAATGTTACAACACATTGCAGTAATTGTCCTATAAAGGCATTATTTGATGCAAGAGAAGAAGAAAACAAATAGTTTGAAATGCCTTCCAGAATAACATTCTATATTCAAACACCTACTTGCCATTACCTGGATCTCCCGACAATTGTTTATCATTCATTGTTACATGGTAAAAGGAAAGCACCTAAGCATGCTAAATTGCTAATTCAATCCAAGTATCCATTTCTACCTAAGGTTTCACTAACTTTACAACCCCATTCCTCGTTTCCATTATCTAAGTTTGAACTGAAACACCATTAATAGCAAATGCATCTTCGCAACTTTTTGTTTGTTTGTTCATTTATTTTCTGTATAAGCAACTAAAACAAGAAATTCACACGGAAGATGTCCCACCTCTGTACCGGATCCATACAAACGAAGTCAAGTAATACAGTACAATGCCAGTTAAATATGCACAATTTGTTACACATTCTTTTGTCACAGTGATTAACTTGGGAACTCTAATATCTCACTCAGTTACAATCCATCCCAATAAAACAAACTCTGCATTTCAATGAAGCATTTACCATGAATCTTTAGGCATCAAATTCTTCAATTTTATGCTGCAGAATTCTATACATTAAAGACAACACATATCCTCTCTTCTTTTCTTTTTTTTCAGTACAAAGATAAATTTTACACTAAGGGGAGGGAGAGTTCGGCTAAGCCACACAATGAGCAACCTAATTTGATATCAAATTCGTTATCCACGAGATTCGATTCTAAAACCTCACTTAAAGAGGAATACCACTAGACCGTAGTGCTAAGTGGCAACATATATCCTCTTTTAGTTTTTCTAACTTATTCAAATTCTATAGCACAAGCTACATTCAAATATTAAGGGTACAAGTCAGCAATACAGTTAGAAATATAGTTAGCAAGTTTGTTAGTATTTGGTTAGAGTTGTTAGGCTTACTAGTATAACAACAAAGTGTGTAAAACCCTAATCTTCATTCTCTCAGTTAATACAAATCATATTTCTCTCTCTAAACTCTCTCTCCCTAAGATCTCTGTGTTCATCCTTCTATTCATCATTTCTTCTTGATTTTCTCCTCAATTTCCAAACATTTCAATGTAGTTAACATCAAAATGGGTTCATGTCTTTTGTTTATCACAAGCGATATTCTACACTAATGTATATTAGGGAGGTTTTGAACAAGAGACGCGGTACATTGAACAGAAGACCCTAACCACCAGGGGTCCGGGCCGCAGTGGATTCATGTCTTCTTCTTTCAGACATATCTTCCTCTATACGTTAATTTTCCCAGTAACCCACAAAATCATTCGTTCCAACCGACAAATATGTTAATCCAAAACAGCAACCTAACTTGTAAATAAGTATTCAAAAGTTCAGTAACTAAATAAACATTTATTTATTTTTATTGAGCTTAAGCAACTCAGTTATATTAGTTCATGTTGTTAATCGGAATTTAGACTTACAGAGAGAGAGAGAGAGAGAGGGCACCTGCTTGTAAAATATGGTCTGAAAGCGTAAAGACCGGAGCGGTCGGTACCCGCAAACTGGGATCGGCGATTTTGGAGGGAAGGATGCAGGAAGAGTGCCGAGGAAATGAAAAACCACGGCGATAAATCAGTGGTCTTCGCTTGGCCCTTGACCGAGGAAAAGGCATAGAACTCTGAACTCTCCTAAAACCGTTGCACATGACTTGCTCGTGTCCCTCATTTTCTCACAGTTGTCCTTTGAAGTTTGAACTGCGAAAACATTTCTACCTTTCCATTTCTTTGCTATTTTTTTCTTGCTTTTTTTTTTTTTTTTTTTTTTGGTAAATTACAAAAAACTACCTCAATTATTGATGTTACGATACTTTCATACCTCATCTTTTAAAATTGACAATGTCATACCTCATCTTACGAATTTGTGTCAATGTCAAACCTCCGTCAGTTTTTCTATTAATTTTTCTGTTAAATGCTGACGTGGCTAGAGACGGAACCTATTTTTTTATTAAAAAATTAATTAAATATTTTTAAAAAATTAACTAAATATTAAAAAAATTAAAAACAAAAAAAACCAATCAACCCGTGTCCCCCCACCCCAGATCCCCCCTTCTCTACCACCCAACCCTCTCTCTCTCCTCTCTCTCTCTCGCCTTTCTCTCTTCTTGCTCCCCGCAACTTGCATCCCTAAAATCCCAAAATCGAGAAACCCTTCCCACCCGTCCCTCCCCCAACCTTCCTTTCCGATCCCACCAACGACAACCCTACATCTGTCATTGACTCCAGCGATGACAACCATGACCCCCAATCGCCCCCAAACCCTAACTCTAGCCACAACCTCCACAACAACATTCCCTTCTCCTCCTTGCCCCTGGAGTCTGCCCCTAGCGCCCCACTCGCCTCCATCACTCTTCCACGTATGCTTTAACCAAGACTAGGCCTGATTTGCCATGGGGACGGACCACGGGTTCCAGATCTAAAACTGCTACCCATTATGCGAGCTCTTTCTCCGCAACTTCGACAACGGGGGCGGAATCGGTGTCGTCGAGATTCTATTTCGTTGAGACGATCGCGAACCCCAAGGGGTTGTGCGCGATGTTGCAGGTGGCGGGGTCGCTGGTGCTGGTGTGCCCTGGCCTGTAGAAGGGGCAGGTTAAGGTGGAGCATTACAGGTTGGGTGGGAAGGGTTTCTGGGTTTTGGGATTTTAGGGATGCAGGTTGCAGGGAGAGAGAAGAGAGAAAGGCGAGAGAGAGAGAGGAGAGAGAGGGTTGGGTCGGAAAGAAGGGGATCTAGGGATGGGGACACGGGTTGATGGGTTTTTTTTATTTTTTTGTTTTTATTTTTATTTTTTAATATTTAATTAATTTTTTAAAATATTTAATTAATTTTTTAATAAAATGGGTCCTGTCTCTAGCCACATCAGCACCTAATAGAAAAATTAACAGAAAAACTGACGGAGGTCTGACATTGGCACAAATTCGTAAGATGAGGTATTCAATTCTTTTATTTATTTATTTTTTTTTGTTTCTTTATTTCTTATGTACTTTTTAATACTATGCTAGGATTTTTTGTTTGTTCCCATTATTTTAGACAAAAATGTATTCGAACACACATTATTTGACGAATAAATCAGATGGATGAATTTAGTGCAATTTAACTTTATTATATATATGTGAAGATGTATTTCTTAGTTTGCCCTCTGAAATTGTATAAAGCTGTCAATTTCTACCATGAACTTTAATTTTAGTCAATTATCCTCTTGAACTTTTATAAGTAGCCAATTTTCCCTCTGAAATTTAACTTTAGCCGGTTAGCCCGCTTAAAATTTTATAAATAACAATTTCCCCCTAGCGTTAGATTTTAAAAAATTTCATCCAAATTTCATCAATCAATTTTTCCATTCTTTTTGCCCCCATGTGGTCGTCATGTATTTTCTGTGTCATCAAAATGGATGAAAAATTAGATGAAAGTTTTTAAAATCTATTGTGAAGGGGGAAACTGGCTATTTATGAAAGTTCATGGGGGTAATCGGCTAATGTTAAAGTTCAATAGGGAAATTGACTAATTATAAAAGTTTGGATAATCAACTAAAATTAAAGTTCAAGGGAAAAATTGGTAGCTCCATACAATTTTCATTTCCAAACCCATTCATCATCCATCTACTTGTATATTGTCAACTTTTGTAACCATGAAGAAAAGAGTGGAAGAAGGCACGATAGTGCACTAAGGTTGAGTAGGCAACCAACACCAAATGGGTTTTTAGAATAATGATTGAGTGGCTCTGAATAAGGAATAGTGGATTTCATCCTACTCGGATAAAATTGGACTGTAGATGTCCTATAAGAGAATTCCATCAATCGCTCACGCGCATGTAGGTTAATACGGCTGAATCAGTAGATGTTACCATACACAATTGATGAGCAATCCATGTTCAGTATCAAGATCCAGTATACTTTTCACATGATCTTAACGCGAGGAAGAATGCTTGATTTGAATACAAAAACTTGTAAATTTGTGATAGACACGACTAAAATAGTGAACATTTCACTTGTTCTCGTGAATTAGCAGCAGTTTCGGTGTGTAAAGTTGAAGAATCAACATAAATGTGATGACAATATAAGAATATGGCACTAATTAGTGTTTAGTTTATTTTATACTACCAAAATCTTGGAAATCGGCTTGCAATCGAGTATATGACCTGAAAATCCCTATACTTCATTACTTTTCTGCTGAACCCATTTGCTGCCTAATTCTGCAAGTGTAATTTTCAAAACTTATAACAACACCAGCACATTTCCGAGGGTTGTCGACATGCTCCTTGTAGTAAGACAAGCAAGCATCTTTTTCATTTGAGTAGGGCATAGGCTTCTGGAACGGAAGCTTGAACTCCTTATCATGAAGTTCCTTGGCTTTTTGTGTTACTTCCTGCAGCATGTTCTCCTCTTGTTTCTGCAACCGCTCCATATCCCTCTCGCTCTCTTGCAGAACAGATCTGATGGCATCAAGCTCCTTATAGGGTGACTATGAATGAGGCGTTACAGGCACGAATAGAGGAGACTGAAAAGGCCATCCTTTAGCACCTGGCCCCTTAAGTGTTTTAGAGTCATCAGAACCCTGCTTCTGAGTTATCTTCACTTGGGGCTATAAAGGCTTTCGTGGTAGCTTTTTAGTTCTTCTAGGTTTCCTCTTTGACTTCTCACCATCCTCAACAAGCTTATTAACCAGATTGGAGCTAATCTGAATACTAAAATTATCCATGGTGGGACAGTTCCCTAATAGCATACCTAGAAGGCTGGAAATATTTATGCAATTGTGCCCAATTAGAACCTAAATAAAATGACTATCGAAAGAGAGCCAATAACTGTGAAACATTGCTGCAACAAACTCTAGAATTTGAGAGATGAAGATGAGTTCTGTCAGAAATTGAAAAGGAAAACTACAATTTAAATTAAGAACTAACAGAAATATACATATTCTGGCCTTGGGCCCACATTCATGTGTGAAGATAGCAAGAGATTTTGACCAATAGGGTCAAATAAGGATATTAGAATCCAACACAACTCTCGTATACTTGAAATTTCAAATGTGAAACACTAACCCTCGAATAGGGATATTAGAATCCAACATAACTCCCGCATACTTGAAATTTCAAATGTGAAACACTAACCCTATATTTTTTTTTCAAATCTTATAAATATCTGGGTTGGTCAGCCAGCTGAGTGATTTCATCAGTCAAAAACTTTAAATTGTTTGAAAGATACACAAATCGTACATTGTATAGCTATGTAATTCCCTTCATCTCACGCACGCTAAGGACAATGGCAGTAGGATACTAGTAATTGAGGACCCTCAGCCCCATTCTTGGATGAAATTCAACAGCCAGTTGTGAACACACATTATTATCAAACACCAAAGAAAAAATGACAAACTTAATAAAGTTCAAATGTAACTGTACCATTGTGATTCAAGGTATCTCTAAACCTTCACAAATTATGTTGCATGCATAACAAATATTGAAATTTAAAATCCAAGATCAAGTTCAAGAGAATAAAGCCTATTCAACAAAGTAAAACAAGGATTCAGTTGCTGAATGTTAATGGTTATAGCTTCATTGACCAGACAGATGTATTATGATACATGATACACACAACGGATTTCCGTGGATTTTGAAGAAATCCCATCTCCCAAATCTCTAAGGAATCCTAAGTTGTGGCATCTTAGTTCATACACTTTCCAGCAGACAAGGTTTACTTCAACAGTCTATTGTCGATATAGAGATTACGTACTCCAATGTCCTCCTAAAGTTTGAAAAGACTCTTTTATAAAGATATCTTATTTACATATAAAAGATATTCAACCTCAAGTTTTGATAACATTAGACTCATTTGTGGGGTTTAATCAACACAAAGTTACGAATGGAAAAGAAACCTATCACCACAATAACATATCTTATCCACGGCATGTAATGACATCAACTTAAGTTAATCTATAAGTGGAAGTGAGACAACAAAAGACAAAATACACACAACTCAAACAGAATAAACTATTTGACATCTTGTTAACTTTTTTCCTCCTTTTCACATTTCCAAGCCTAATATTACAAACAAAAACAGTATAGCTTGTGCAAATATATCTATGACAAATGGAATAATTATACTTGAAGAGTACTAACATGCAAGTATGGAAGACTAAAATACAATAGAGAACAAATTTTGACAGTTAAACTTTCTATCCCAATCTTTTTGGGAGCACTTATTATTCCATAATGTGTAACCAATAGGTTTCAAACTCCCTAATCTATAACTGGTTTCAAACTCAGGAAGCGAAACACGAGTAAAGATAAGGCAGACCATATCACTTTTGTTCAACTGAATTCAAGTTGCATTAATATGCCTAAGCTAGTCCTTGCATTTCCCGAATAAGAAAAATAGTGGTCTACATTCACCTATTTCCTATAAGAATTATGATTTGTATGACCACAAACATCAATATGGCCGCCCAGTAATTCTTAATACTAGTCGAGACGTGAAATCAAAGACCACAATTTTCAACCCCAAAAATTTTACAAACAATTGCAGCATAAACAGCAACCCTAGTATATATGTATCGACCCAAAATCTCCACAACATCAAATTCATGTCAAAAATTACAACAACATTACACACATTATACGAAAAACAATTAAAAACTAAACCAATAGAAATTTCAACAGACGAAAAAGGAGCAAAAAAACCTAACTAATTCGTCAGATACTTCTTTGAGGCATTTAATCAAACAGCTTGCAGGCCAAACATGCAAAACCCTAAACGAATGATCCCAGAACAAACTATGAAGCGACAAAAAACCCTAATTCGACGAAAGATTGATCCACGAAAAGAAGAAGGCAAACCTGGCTGTGCCTCTGGAGAAAGACAATAGGATGAAGGGCACTCTATAACCGCTTTGGGCCGCACTTTCTTCTGCTCGATACGGGCATCGGTGAAACAACAGACCCCGCGGAAAGTAAAAGAGTGGGCGAAATTGTAACTACCCGTCAAGTTTTGGGGAGGAGCTGTAAATTCCTGTAATTTTTGAGCAAGCAGAATAGAGTACAGGGCCTGGATTTGGAGGCCCGCCTAATTTGGCTGAAGTAATTTTGGGTTGGGCTGGATCAAATAACAAGCCTGGATAAATTCATGGGTATGCCTATTTACTTCAATTTTTAGTTTCAGAATTGTTATTGGCAATCCAAAAACATTATTATTTACTTCAAATTAATGAAATTGCAAGTGAACATTTGTATACAAAGAATGCTGATGAAAGTTTTTTTATTTATATTTTTTGTGATTCAGACATGAAGAATGTATATTAGAGAAATGAGGGATGAAGAAGGATGATGGGATACAAGGCAAGAATAAGGAGGAATCAATCAAAGCAAAATCTTGAAAGTGAAAACATCTTAAAATAAATTTTGGTTTTTAGTTTTCATGTGTGTATATACTTGTACATATTTTCAGCAACTTTCCTACTATCCATCATCCACTCTTCTTCATCACTAACACAAAAGTGAAAAAATAAAAAAATAAAACAAAAAACAAAATGGCATCATACGTGTCGAATATGTGTAGAAACCAAGCTCCTTATAAGCACATATAAGATTCCTTGATTCCTCGATGTGAGATTCACCACTCTTAGGGCTGGTTTGGTATTGTTGTGCTTTGAAAAAAAACTGATTCTGCTGTGCTGTGAAAATAAGCGGCTGTGAAATAAAGCAGCAAAGTGTTTGGTAAACTTTTTTGTAAAAGTGCTTTTGAAAAAAAAACAGTATTATAGTGTTTGGTAAATTTTTATGTAAAACAGATGTGAAAAAAAGCCGATTTTTCAAAGCTGGGTTTTGCAGCTTCTTGTTTTTTGCTTTTTTTTCACCCAAAACTGTGAAAAAAAGCTGAAGCTGAATGTTTACCAAACACAAAAACAGCTCAGCTGTTTTTGATAACAGCTCCCAGCTTTTTTTGATAACAGCTTTTTTCAGAATCACCTCAGTACCAAACCAGGTCTTAATGTGCCTCTTCACGCTTGAGGTATTTAAGCATAACACATACTTGATGATGTGGTAGCACATCGATTGTTGGGCTCAACGTGTTAGTTAACCTACTTTGATATTGTATAGGAAGTTGAGGTTCTACCACAGCATGAGTAGTATCCTAACTCATTATAAGTACGTGTAACGTCCCATAATGTTGGATTTACACTACTTACAATCAAATAGGTAAACTGAAACAATACATGTACCCGCCTACTTATATTGATTTAGGCCTAGGCTGAGCTACCTAGATACTTATATTGATTTAGGCCTAGGCTGAGCTACCTAGATAGAGAGATTTGGTGATACAGATTTTCTATGGTTCCCTGAAGTATGCCATATTCTAGGAATTTTAACTGCTAGATCTTTATTTAAAAATAAATAATAAATTAAGAATCAACAGTTATAAAGTTTGCAGTATCTATACTCCCTAGCATCATAGATTTACTATTTTTCTTACTTGAAATAATTTAGATTGAATTACTAATTAAAATCTTATAGATGATGAGTAAGGTTATGTAGTCAAAGGTCAATATAATCTTACTAATTAGCCATGTATCATTGCCAATTTTTATCTTTTTTTTTTTTTAACATAATCAATGAAATATAGGGGACCATGATATTCCAAGCCGGAGTAAGATGGATCAGAATACAATACCTCAGAAGTCTAGTCATGAACTCAACAACTCGAATTAGATTGAGTTGATCAAACAAGCCAATGATGCCACCACATCCTACTGAGCTCCAAAAAAGTAGGCGACCTGATTCGATTGGGGATCATACTAATTTCCAATATTCTTGGAGATTCTTATAATTTAGGGCTTGGCATGTGCTGCAGTAACCATACTCTAAAGAGAACACAATATATAATCTTAAATATCCTCTTGGATTCTCCTAGTTTAATACGGATTCCATATCCTAAAAGGCCTCTCTCTTGACTAGTATAAATACACTCATCCAAGGTTCATCTATGGTAATGCAATTATCGTATACTCTATTCTCTTGCTCACTGTTTAAGTCTTACATTGCTTACTAACTTGACTGTTGGAGATCCTTTGGCCGGTACCTCATATATACCCAACTTTTATCTTTGTTGTTTGTTCTTTTACAGGTTGTCGGATTTGTGTAACTCCTCTGTCTGCGATGGTGTGTGAATTTGATTCCAAGAATTGGTAATTCAGATAGTTCAGTGAATGCTAGTACTTAATATTCCCCCATCCTAATCACTCTACCACATCATGTCTAGTTCAGATAGTTTATATAGTTTAGTGAAGGCATGTACCAATTCCTATTGAGGAAGCAATCAAGATTTGTACACTTTTGTCGCACTAGGAAACAACGGGGCCCTAACGATGAAGTTACCCGTATCATACACTAGATTTGGGAAGTCTTGATGAGGATCAATACCTCTGTCAACAAACTTCGCGAGATCTTGATGACTTTTCAGGTGGAGAATTGATCAAAACTTGTTAACAAACTTTGCGTGGAAGCTCTAGAAGATGCTGTTTTCAAATTTAAGGACCTGAATACCATAATTCCAGAAGAACAACCAGCCGTGACAACACTTATTTTGACCCCAAACCTACGATAAATGACATGGCCGAACTTTCAAAACCTCTCATAAAAAGCCTAAGCATGATTTAGAATAGTATGATAACCAAAGGTTGGTGAATAAACGAACACTAAATGTCAACTGCATCTACGAAGAGCAAAAGCATATGACAATACCAGAAATGAGAGAAAGACCGCATGCAAAAAATCTAGAATGCTAGCTTCCATCAACAAACTTTTTCCGATCGAGTCCAACATCTTGATGTTCTTTGATCAAGATTTGGAAGATCTGCGCTCTCACATAATGACACTTTGATGATTAAGATTCAGATCTCAAATGCAATGGTCAACCGAGTTCTGATAGATAACAGATCCAAAGTTAACTTCTTCATTAAAGAAACAACGAGGAGGATGAGAAGAGTAAGACTACTCTACATACCTTTAATGGCACTTCAACTCGATCTCTCAGAATTGTGAAACTGGCGATTTAGGCGTAACCCTACAACAACCTGGTAGTTTTTCATCTTATGCACCAATGAATCATCAGCATGCAAAAGAACTCAATAAGGCTAAGGAAACAGAGTATACCTTATAGTAGCAATAGATTACTTCTTTAAATGATTCGAAGCAGAGCCCTTGTCTCAGTACTAGTGCAGTGGTCAAGTCTTTTGTCTTGAAAAATTTCTTCAAGTCTTTTGTCTTGAAAAATTTCAACTACTAATTCAACATTTCACACACCATTCTCCAACAATGATCTGCAAAGTCACAAACTGGTACAAAGAACTCGAAATCCTCTATCTTACTTCCACTATGCGATACTCTCGGAGCAATGGTCAAGTAGAAGCTTCAGACAAAACGATCATCCATTGCTTGGAGAAAAGACTTGAGCAAAAGAAAGGTAAGTAGACAGAGGAATTGTCTTGAGTTCTATGGATGTATCACACTATTGTGTGGAAACCAACTGGAGAAACTCCATTTTCCATGCCTTAGAAACGGAAGCCATCATCCTAGTCTAGGTCATAATAATGCCAAACTTGGATACTGAAGAACTGACTAAATTGGAAAATGCTGGAATCCTTAAATCTAAATGACTTTGCGAAAAAGTGCAAGGAATGTGCCTAAGTCCAACTTGTCGCAACCAATTTAGGTACAATCAAACATAAAAGCCTGGGAGGCTTCCACAGTGAGAAAATTATCCCAAATATGCAAATCAGCTGAAAAACCAACTCTACTGGCAGCATCAGCCAGAAAATTCGCTTTCCTAAAGACATGATTCCAACTAATCTTCAAGAACGACTTAGCCAACTAACGAATATCTTCAAAATGGTCCTTAGTCTCCACTAGGGGTTATAGTTACCCTTAATAGCCTCAATCACCAATTTTGAATCACCTTCCACCATGATACGAGACACACCTTTGGCCTTAGCCAACCAAAGTCCATCTTGCAAAGCAAGGCATTCCGCAACAGAAATCGTGTTTTTGCCAGTATGTCTAGCCCTCGTAGTAATAGGATTCTCTGCCTCATTCCTAATCACAAAACTAGAAGCTGCACCTTGGTCCATCACAGAGCCATCAAAGTTGAGCCTAACAAAACCATTATGAAGAGGCCGCCATTGAATATTAGAATAATAGGGAGATGAGTTACCATTTTGACTTACAAGGCTTAAATTATTAGTTTCAAGAAACTCCTTTCCAAGATTAACCGCAACCTTAACAATCCAGGAATGGTTTGGCATTTTATTCTGAAATATCACCTGGTTTCGTTCCTTCCAGATTTGCCAACAAATGAGTAAAGCTTTACTAAGAGCACACATACAAACATCAATCTTAACCTCAAGATCATTAAGCCAATCAATAAAATGGAGATTTTGATCTAACCTTATAGAGTTAGGAATAGCTTGACCATTCCATATTAATCTTGCAAGGTTATAGTTCAAGAATAAATAGGCTTTATTCTCTTCCTCATCATCGCACATAGGGCAGGAGGAATGAATTGTTGACCAACCTGGATAATCTATCTCTTGTATGCAATCTTCCTAAAATAAGAAGTTAACTAAACATCTTAACTTTATGAGGGATCTTAAGCTTCCACATTTTCTTAAGAAGCCCACTAACATTATTATTATTAAAATTTCCGTTTTGGATCCACGTTGCTGACTTAACCGAAAACTTACCATTCACATTAGGGCCCCAGCAAAACACATCATCTTGAGGTGTCATAGGGAGAAGAATGATGGATATCTTAACCACAATGTCATTATCAAGTAACTGGCTCAACCGACTACAATCCTATTGACCATTAGTGATGAAATAACTCACTTTCAAGTTTGAATCAATATTAACCAAGTTACTGGGTGGGATCAAGTTGGATAGGGGGAAAGGAAAAACCCAATTATGGGTCCAGAAGCAGACAGCCTAACCATTTCCTACAATCCACCGCATCCCCAATTAATGATATTCTTGGACTTAAGAATACATTTCCAGGCACATGAGTGGTGTTGTCTGACTTTAGCTTTAAGGAACCTCTCTCTTTTTAGATATTTATCCTTTACAATTTGAACCCACCAGTTTTGACTATCCGTTAAAATTTTCCATCCAAGCTTAGCTAGACAAGCATTATTGAAATGGCTACTTTTCCTAATGCCCAAACCTCCTTTATCTTTAGGGCTGCACACTTTATTCTAGGCCACAGGGACAAGCTTACTATCTTTTCCCCACAAGAACTTCCTACTTTCTCTATCTAAAGTTTCAGAAACTTTCTCAGGACATTTAAAACAAAACATAGTATGATTGGGAACACCTAGCAGGTTAGCCTTGATAAAAGTTAGTCTTCCAGCTTTAGAGAGAGTATGTGCTTTCCAGCCAGCTAACTTATTCTTTATTTTGATAATAAGCTCTTCAGAATTAACTTGGTCCTTCCATAGAATAATATTAAGGATACCTAAATACCTGCCAATCGTGGCTTTATGTTGAATAGCAAGAATATTAACAATGTCATTCCTAATGTTGTTAGGGGTGTTGTTAGAAAAATAAAGAGAAGACTTATGAATGTTTAGTTTTTGGCCAGAAGTTTGGGCAAAATTATTAAGAACTCTAGCTATATTCCTATTCGCAATGCTAGTAGCACAAGAAAAAAAATCAAACAATCATCCATAAACATCAAATTAGAAATTCTATAACCTCTAGGTGCCATTAAAATACCAACATTACTTTTAGGTGAGTTTCCTAACTTATCTAAATGTCTAATTAAGGGCTCCATACAAAGGATGAAAATATAAAGGGATAAATGATCACCTTGTCTAATGCCTCTGGACGGGCAAAAATAACCATAAGCCTTATCATTAATAATCACCGAGAAGGATGCCAATGTAATACAATCCATGATCAACTTGAGCTAGTGATCATTAAAACCGAACTTAGCCAACACTTCCTTAATAGAATCCCACCTGAGAAGAGCATAAGCCTTTTCCAAATCAAGCTTAATAGCCATAGCACCCTTCCTATCTTTTTTAGCCTTAAAAGAGGCAAAGATTTCATGAGCTATAAGAATGTTATCCTGAATGGATCTTCCAGGAGCAAAGGCCCCTTGGTTTTTAGAAATGCAACTGTTTAACAAAGGTTTATTCTACTCAACAAGATTTTGGTAATTATCTTATAAGTAACATTACACAGGCTTATTAGTCTGAAGTTAGTAACCACTTCAGGGTTCTCCACCTTTGGGATAAGGGCAATATTGGTATGGTTTATTAGATGAAGGCTTGAACCATTCAAGAAGAAATCTTTAACCAAATTAACCACAGAAGGGCCAATTATTTCCTAGCAATTATGATACAAAGAAGCATGAATACCATCTGACCCTAGAGCTTTCAAGGCTCCAATACTTTTAACCATCTTAAACACTTCAACTTCGATAATAGGCCTATTAAGATTATCATTATGAACATTACTTGTACAAGGAACAAGGATGTCAATGAAGCTCGCCAGAGCGTCATGGGAAGGCCTCAAAATCTAGATTTGAAATCCTCAACGATCACTCTCTCCATGCCCTCACCCATCTACCACCAATTGCCTTGACTATCCTTGATTCTACAAATTTCATTCCATTTCCTTCTTACATTAGCCACCGTTTGGAAATATCTAGTATTCCTATCACCAAGCTGTAGCCAAATGGTTCTAGCCTTTTGGGCCCAGAATAATTCTTCAATCTTAAGAACCTCATTAAATTGATTCTTGATCCACATTTCCTTAACAAACTGGCTATTAGAATTAGGGTTATTCATAATCTCTTCCTGCACTTTATTTAAATCCCACAGAAAACTCTTCTTTCTCTCGAATAAATTCCCAAATACCTCTTTATTCCAGTTCTTGACTAGAAATCTAAAAGTCCCTAAACAACCCATTAATTTCTCATTCTCACTGCTAATAAAAGTTTGATCCCAAGCCTTCCCAACAACACTTTTAAACTCTGGATGAGAAAGTCATATGGCCTCAAATTTAAAGGTGCTAACCCCCAGAGTGTTACCACTTCTAAGATTATTCGTATCAAGAAGAATAAGACTATGGTCAGACCCAAAGATAAGGTAGTTATGAAGATTAGCATCTGGAAATGTATTAATCCAATTCATATTAGCAATGGCTCTATCTAGTCTTTCAAAGATAATAGCTTATCCTTATGACCATTACACCAAGTAAATGGCACCCCAGTAACAGAGATTGAAATTAAACTTCCCTCATTAAGAAAATTATTAAAGTTTACCATATGCTCACTAACATTCCTATCACCCCCAAACTTTTCTTCCAAGTTAACAATGTTATCAAAATCGCCTATCAGCAACCAGGGAGGAAGAGGATTATTGCTAGGAAATAAAGATATAATTTCATTCCAAAGTTGGGGTTGAAGACTTTTTTGGGGGAATGCATAAACACAAGTAAATAAGAATTGCTTAGCAGAGCATTTTTCAGTGACTTCACAGTGAATAAATCTAAGAATTGTGGGCAAGAACATTAATATTAATATTGAAAACGTTCCAACATAAACAAAGACTACTAGCCCTACCATCTCATCTGGCAAAAAGCATATTACTGAACCGCTTAGACAATTTAGCACTTAGACCTCTATCTAGGTTAAACTTCGGTTCTACTAAACAAAAAAACATCTAAAATATTTAAACTACAAAGGCAATTAAACTGGCTGGCAAAATCAGGCCTGCCCTAGCCGCTACAATTCCAATGCATCAACTTCATCAATCAACTTCATCCAGGTTGTAACTCGGACCCTCTCTATCTTTAGCTTCACTTTTTATCCTCTTCCTATTCCCCCCATCTGAACTTGCTCAAGCACACCATCTTCTGTTTCCATGAAAACATAATCTCAAGCCCCAAGATCGGTAAGCTCTTTCACACTTTTTCGCTTGCTACTACTACCATTACCCAACTCTTCAGCAACACTCCTGCGACCAACGGTACTATACCTAGACCCTCAATTAGCCACCAGGCAAAACTTATACACCAAGTCAGCCCCGAGACCCAAGTCATATTGCCCTTGACAACATTATCATAGCTTCTCCCATCCCTACGAGATGAGCTTCTACCCCTGCTGAGGTTTCTACCTCTCCTCATAGGAACCTCAGACCACCTCTCATTTTCCTCATGCTGCTTTTAAACATTTGCCCCTTGAGATAGACCATCACCCTTCGAATGACCAAACTCATCCACCAAGGTAGGTTGAGGAAACAACAACATAACCCCCTCTTGAAGGTCATTCTTAGTCTCATCACTAACTGGGCAGTTCTCTGGGCAAATCATCGGCTCATCCTAAAAAATCTTATCCACTAGCAAGCATCAATCATTATCAAAATTTCCAGGATATGAGTGCCTCTCAGAGCGTGTTCGTCTACAATAAAAACAAATTTCAAATAACTTCGCATAACTTAACAGAAGCAGACACTCCTCATCATCATTCATCACAATTAATCTTTTAAGAGGTAATCAAAGGTCAACCTCCGGAAAAACACAAACAAATAAGCCAATTAAACCAAACAAAGTAGCCTCACTAGCCCTAATAAAGCTTCCAATAGGTTCAGTATTAACCTCCAGAATTTCTGCATTCCTATATTGGACTGGCACCCTTGGAATTCTTACCCAAACTCTCAGGTTGGATATAAAGTCAGTATCACGAAATTGGATGCTCCACCATTCCAAATGAAATATTTGCCCTTTCATATACCAGGGCCTAAGGTCCAGCACAAACTCCAATTTTTCCTCATTCGTAAACTCAACAGCATACCACCTATGCCCAAGGTGGTAAAGATAAAAAAGGTTTTTGACTCTATCCCCCCAAGTTTGACCAAGCTTCCGCTTAATAGTCCTAGCATCCAGTTGTTTACCCACGAGTTTACCCACTAGGACTCTACTCTTCATGTACTCCATATTGAGGTTAGAGAAGAGGCTAGTAGAGACCCGAGTAACCCCATTCTCCAAAGTGAAGGTTCCACGAGCCCCTTCCACCACAACAGGAGGTTGACCATGCAATGGGTTGGCAAACTTATTTGGCCAAGACAGGATCCTAGAGCTAGTAGGAATGCGAGCATGCCTAGAAGAGGAGGCTTCAAGTTGAGAGATGACTGTCATGGCTAAACTGAGGACACTTAAGCAGGGAGGATTAAAGGTTTGGATGATCACTGCAACTAACTCCCACCATCTATAAATACTACCCCGGAGCATGCATCAGATACTCACCATGGGAAGATCAATAGATGCACCTAAGCACGTAACCTCGATAAATATCAGAATACTAATCGGCCTGAAACAAACTCTACAATGGGCTTGCTGAGCCTCGGGCTGCCTAAAATTAACCCAAGCACACACGAAGACATTAATAATTACCCTTTCGAAATCATAAAAAGGAACACTAGAATTTAAATAACTAAGAAAAAGATAACAACCCTTTAGCTTCCCTCTAGCATCATAATTAACATTCTTGTAATACAACCAATCGAAATGAGTACTTACCTTGCACACCCAAATTTGAGATCTTGTCTTAAAGGAAGTTTGAGAACACTAAGGTACCTGAAGAAGGCAACCTAGGGGCTAACTGGGAAGGTCTTTACAAAGTCATTGGATGCCCAAACTCTCAGGTTGGATATAAAGTCAGTATCACGAAATTGGATGCTCCACCTTTCCAAATGAAATATTTGCCCTCTCATATACCAGGGCTTATGGTCCAGCACAAACTCCAATTTTTCCTCATTCGTAAACTCAACAGCATACCACCTATGCCCAAAGTGGTAAAGATAAAAAGGGTTTTTGACCCTATCCCCCCAAGTTAGACCAAGCTTCCACCTAATAGTCCTAGCATCCAGTTGTTTACCCACGAGTTTACCCACTAGGACTCTACTCTCCATGTACTCCAAGAGAAGAGGCTAGTAGAGACCCGAGTAACCCCATTTTCCAAAGTGAAGGTTCCACGAGCCCCTTCCACCACAACAGGAGGTTGACCATGCAATGGGTTGGCAAACTTATTTGGCCAAGACAGGATCCTAGAGCTAGTTGGAATGCGAGCATGCCTAGAGGAGGAGGCTTCAAGTTGAGAGATGACTGTCATGGCTAAACTGCGGACACTTAAGTAGGGAGGATTCAAGGTTTGGATGATCACAGCAACTAACTCCCACCATCTATAAATACTACCCCGGAGTATGCATCAGATACTCACCCTGGGAAGATCAATAGATGCACCTAAGCACGTAACCTCGATAAATATCAGAATACTAATCGGCCTGAAACAAACTCTACAATGGGCTTGCTGAGCCTCGGGCCGCCTAAAATTAACCCAAGCACACACGAAAACATTAATAATTACCCTTTCGAAATCATAAAAAGGAACATTAGAATTTAAATAACCAAGAAAAAGATAATAACCCTTTAGCTTCCCTCTAGCATCATAATTAACATTCTTGTAATACAACCAATCGAAATGAGTACTTACCTTGCACACCTAAATTTGAGATCTTGCCTTAAGGGACATTTGAGAACACTAAGGTACCTGAAGAAGGCAACCTAGGGGCTAACTGGGAAGGTCTATACAAATCATTGGATGCCCAAAGTCTCAGGTTGGATATAAAGTCAGTATCACGAAATTGGATGCTCCACCTTTCCAAATGAAATATTTGCCCTCTCATATACCAGGGCTTATGGTCCAGCACAAACTCCAATTTTTCCTCATTCGTAAACTCAACAGCATACCACCTATGCCCAAAGTGGTAAAGATAAAAAGGGTTTTTGACTCTATTCCCCCTAAGTTAGACCAAGCTTCCACTTAATAGTCCTAGCATCCAGTTGTTTACCCACGAGTTTACCCACTAGGACTCTAATCTCCATGTACTCCAAGAGAAGAGGCTAGTAGAGACCCGAGTAACCCCATTCTCCAAAGTGAAGGCTCCACGAGCCTCTTCCACCACAACAGGAGCTTGACCATGCAATGGGTTGGCAAACTTATTTGGCCAAGACAGGATCCTAGAGCTAGTAGGAATGCGAGCATGCCTAGAGGAGGAGGCTTCAAGTTGAAAAATGACTGTCATGGCTAAACTGAGGACACTTAAGCAGGGTGGATTAAAGGTTTGGATGATCACTGCAACTAACTCCCACCATCTATAAATACTACACCGGAGCATGCATCAGATACTCACCATGGGAAGATCAATAGATGCACCTAAGCACGTAACCTCGATAAATATCAGAATACTAATCGGCCTGAAACAAACTCTACAATAAGCTTGCTGAGCCTTGGGCCGCCTAAAAGTAACCCAAGCACACACGAAAACATTAATAATTACCCTTTCGAAATCATAAAAAGGAACACTAGAATTTAAATAACCAAGAAAAAGATAACAACCCTTTAGCTTCCCTCTAGCATCATAATTAACATTCTTGTAATACAACCAATCGAAATGAGTACTTACCTTGCACACCCAAATTTGAGATCTTGTCTTAAGGGAAGTTTGAGAACACTAAGGTACCTGAAGAAGGCAACCTAGGGGCTAACTGGGAAGGTCTATACAAAGTCATTGGATGCCCAAACTCTCAGGTTGGATATAAAGTCATTATCACGAAATTGGATGCTCCACCTTTCCAAATGAAATATTTGCCCCCTCATATACCAGGGCTTATGGTCCAGCACAAACTCCAATTTTTCCTCATTCGTAAACTCAACAGTATACCACCTATGCCCAAAGTGGTAAAGATAAAAAGGGTTTTTGACTCTATCCCCCCAAGTTAGACCAAGCTTCCATTTAATAGTCCTAGCATCCAGTTGTTTACCCACGAGTTTAGCCACTATGAAGGAACTCTTCATGTACTCCATATTGAGGTTAGAGAAGAGGCTAGTAGAGACCCGAGTAACCCCATTCTCCAAAGTGAAGGTTCCACGAGCCCCTTCCACCACAACAGGAGGTTGACCATGCAATGGGTTGGCAAACTTATTTGGCCAAGACAGGATCTTAGAGCTAGTAGGAATGTGAGCATGCCTAGAGGAGGAGGCTTCAAGTTGAGAGATGACTGTCATGGCTAAACTGAGGACACTTAAGCAGGGAGGATTAAAGGTTTGGATGATCACTGCAACTAACTCTCACCATCTATAAATACTACCCCGGAGCATGCATAAGAAACTCACCATGGGAAGATCAATAGATGCACCTAAGCACGTAACCTCGATAAATATCAGAATACTAATCAGCCTGAAACAAACTCTAAAATAAGCTTGCTGAGCCTCGGGCCGCCTAAAATTAACCCAAGCACACACGAAAACATTAATAATTACCCTTTTGAAATCATGAAAAGCAACACTAGAATTTAGATAACCAAGAAAAAGATAACAACCCTTTAGCTTCCCTCTAGCATCATAATTGACATGCTTGTAATACAACCAATCGAATTGAGTACTTACCTTGCACACCCAAATTTGAGATCTTGTCTTAAGGGAAGTTTGAGAACACTAAGGTACCTGAAGAAGGCAACCTAGGGGCTAATTGGGAAGGTCTATACAAAGTCATTGGATGCCCAAACTCTCAGGTTGGATATAAAGTTAGTATCACAAAATTGGATGCTCCACCTTTCCAAATGAAATATTTGCCCTCTCATATACCAGGGCTTATGGTCCAACACAAACTCTAATTTTTCCTCATTCGTAAACTCAACAGCATACCACCTATGCCCAAAGTGGTAAAGATAAAAAGGGTTTTTGACTCTATCCCCCCAAGTTAGACCAAGCTTCCACTTAATAGTCCTAGCATCCAATTGTTTACGCACGAGTTTAGCCACTAGGACTCTACTCTCCATGTACTCCAGATTGAGGTTAGAGAAGAGGCTAGTAGAGACCCGAGTAACCTCATTCTCCAAACGAGCCCCTTCCACCACAACAGGAGGTTGACCATGCAATGGGTTGGCAAACTTATTTGACCAAGACAGGATCCTAGAGCTAGTAGGAATGCGAGCATGCCTATAGGATGAGGCTTCAAGTTGAGAGATGACTGTCGTGGCTAAACTGAGGACACTTAAGCAAGGAGGATTAATGGTTTGGATGATCATTGCAACTAACTCCCACCATCTATAAATACTACCCCGGAGCATGCATCAGATACTCACCATGGGAAGATCAATAGATGCACCTAAGCACGTAACCTCAATAAATATCAGAATACTAATCAGCCTGAAACAAACTTTACAATGGGCTTGCTAAGCCTCGGGCCGCCTAAAATTAACCCAAGCACACACTAAAACATTAATAATTACCCTTTCGAAATCATAAAAAGGAACACTAGAATTTAAATAACCAAGAGAAAGATAACAACCCTTTAGCTTCCCTCTAGCATCATAATTAACATTCTTGTAATACAACCAATCGAAATGAGTACTTACCTTGCACACCCAAATTTGAAATCTTGTCTTAAGGGAAGTTTGAGAACACTAAGGTACCTAAAGAAGGCAACCTAAGGGCTGATGCGAGATTTATACGCACACAAATTAAACCCTCTTTTCGTCAAATTGTAGTATATGTATAAGTAGGGATCGTTCTGGACCGGGGATTAGGAGGGATTGTTAACCACTTGGATTTGACTCAAAAATGTAAAATAACAATATGAAACACTATACTAGACTCAAGGAATGCAAAACTAAACTTTAAAACACTAAAACAAACCAAAAGACTCAAAACAGCACCAAAACACTCAAAACTGCCTTAAAATCACTTTCTGGGCAGTTTTGAGCACCTTGAGTACTTTTGACGAATTTGGGAAACAAAATGAATCAAAACACTTACAAACACAAACTAAATGTATTTCTAACTAATCTAACACTTTAAAAGAAATGGGGGATTGGTTTTGAATGAAACTTGAAATAAAAACAGAAACTTGGAAACAAACAGATTGTAAAAACGAAATTAATGAAATAAAATGATGAAAAACTAGTTAGAGGGTTCCTTATCCACACATGAACATAAGCATATAAATTGACTCCCAGTTATGACTTCAACAAACGATGAATGACAATGCTCCAAGTTAATTAGGTCCGCTTAAATTAACTTTCAGATTTCCCTAGATTCATTGGATTGGATGGGTTAGCGCATACAACAATCCAAAGCATTCCTAATCAAAGTCCCTAACCATGGAATACGCATGATAGAGACATTCAACAAAGATCATTAAGTTTAACGGAAATCATAAACATCGACTAGGCATTCATAACTATGGAATACGCATGTTAATCCAGCCTAGGGTTTACTAAACACAATCGTGACTAGCGATCTTTACTACTCATGAATATAAGTTCATAACGATTAGGTGAAATTCCCTTATATCCTAGCATCAAGTTTAGGCATGCAAATTAAGTGTCGACCCTCAACCCACATACATAAACAAGTTCTTAATCAAAACAGAAAAGTAACCCACATCTAAAGTTCATGAGTTCATAACTGGAGTAAATCAAATCATAACCAACATATGTCCATGGCTTCAAATTCGCCTCTAACTAAAAAGAAATTAGTTCCACATGTTTAACATAATTGAACGACAAGTTAAATTAAACATGAAAACAGAAACAAGAAAAGAAAGAACAAATGGATGGAATTGAATGAATGGAAAGTTAGCTACGGGGTTCATCTCCACATATGTTATACTTGCATAATAAAATGATTTCCAATTGCGTTTCAATAAATCATTAATTCTCAACACTCCAAGTTAACCGTGATGCACTAATTAACCTTCAAATCTTCCTAACGTTATTGAATTGGATGGGTTAGCGCATACAACAATTCAAAACATTCCCCACAAGTCCCCTACATGATTGCATAATAGAGATACAAGCAATAATCATTACGCTCTATGAAAATTATAAGTATTGACGAGGCAATTGTAACTATGAATGCATGATACTCTTGCCAAGAATTCATTTAACGCGATTGTTTATAAGCAACCTCCACTACTTGTGAATATAAGTTCGTAACTATTAGGTGAAACTCACTTATATTCTAGCGTCATATTCATGCATGAAAATTAAGTGCACATTCTCAATAAACATACATAAATAAGTTATCAATCAAATAGTTAAACAAATTGAATCCACAAATTATGAAACGCAATTAGAAGTAATCAAATCAAAACGCAAGCATAAACATATATTTCGAATCACCCCCTAGCCAAGGGGGGTTTAGTTCCTTATGATACAAAACAAAGAGAATCAAAGAAACACCTAAACATTCCAACAACTCAAACTTGAATTGTATGAACGTTTAGGCACTCTTTTCTTCCATGCCTCATTCGTACAAAACAAAGAGTATTGAAATTAAACATAGAAATCAAAGAAACACCTAAACATTCCAACAACTCAAACTTGAATTGTATGAACGTTTAGGCACTCTTATCTTCCTCTTCGTTGTAGCACAAGGTCTAAGGATAGTTTGATGGTGTGAATGGTTTGGGTAGTGGTGGAGGAATGGAAGGATGGTGTTTGGATTTGTAGGGGAGAGCACAGCAAGGGTGTTTGATGTCTACATTCTGAAATGGAAGAGTGAATGAGAATGTATGCAATGGATGCTTATTTATAGGTGAAATGGGGGGAACATGACAGCTAGGAGGGAATGTGGCTGCATGTTTGAATGATTAAAGGATGCATGTGGGTTGGAATTGCATGTGCAATGAATATGTGGCTGCATGTGCAAGGGGACAATCTGAAAATGCATGTGAAAGCATGTGTTGGCTGCAATGATGAAATGGATGGGAGTGCATGTGGCTTAATTAATTAAAGGGAGTGCATGTGCAATGTTTTAAAGGATGGAATGCATGTGAATATGATGGAAATCTGATATGGTGATGGGAGATGCATGTGGCTGATTTATGCATGTGATTAAAGGGAGTGCATGGCAAGGTTGTTGTTGGTGCAATGATGGAGGAACAAGTGCATGTGGCTGAAATGTGGAAGGTGTGTGGCTACTTCAAGTAGGAATCCTTGTGACATCAACTCTTCAATTTCGTCCATTCCTTTTGCTCCAAGTATAAGTTATCCCTTCCAAGTCCAATTTTGCTCCAAAATGCTCCAAAATGCATCTTTTTGCTTCCTTAGCCACATGAACCTAAAAACACACGAAAATGGCTTAAACGCCAAAAACAACTATGAATTAACAATATAAATGCACGAAAACAAGCTAAGTAAGTCGCCTAAATATGCTCCTATCAAGGGCTAACTAGGAAGGTCTATACAAAATCATTGGATGCCCAAACTCTCAGGTTGGATATAAAGTCAGTATCACGAAATTGGATGCTCCATCTTTCCAAATGAAATATTTGCCCTCTCATATACCAGGGCTTATGGTCCAGCACAAACTCCAATTTTTCCTCATTCGTAAACTCAACAGCATACCACCTATGCCCAAAGTGGTAAAGATAAGAAGGGTTTTTGACTCTATTCCCCCAAGTTAGACCAAGCTTCCACTTAATAATCCTAGCATCCAGTTGTTTACCCAGGAGTTTACCCACAAGGACTCTACTCTCCATGTACTCCAAGAGAAGAGGCTAGTAGAGACCCGAGTAACCCCATTCTCCAAAGTGAAGGTTCCACGAGCCCCTTCCACCATAACAGGAGGTTGACCATGAAATGGGTTGGCAAACTTATTTGGCCAAGATAGGATCCTAGAGCTAGTAGGAATGCTAGCATGCCTAGAGGATGAGGCTTCAAGTTGAGAGATGACTGTCATGGCTAAACTGAGGACACTTAAGCAGGGAGGATTAAAGGTTTGGATGATCACTGCAACTAACTCCCACCGTCTATAAATACTACCCTGGAGCATGCATCAGATACTCACCATGGAAAGATCAATAGATGCACCTAAGTACGTAACCTCGATAAATATCAGAATACTAATCGGCTTGAAACAAACTCTACAATGGGCTTGCTGAGCCTAGGGCCACCTAAAATTAACCCAAGCACACACGAAAACATTAATAATTACCCTTTCGAAATCATAAAAAGGAACACTAGAATTTAAATAACGAAGAAAAAGATAACAACCTTTTAGCTTCCCTTCAGCATCATAATTAACATTCTTGTAATACAACCAATCGAAATGAGTACTTACCTTGCACACCCAAATTTGAGATCTTGTCTTAAGGGAAGTTTGAGAACACTAAGGTACCTGAAGAAGGCAACCTAGGGGCTAACTGGGAAGGTCTATACTAAGTCATTGGAGTACGAGGCAAATGAATGTACACCTTGCACACATGGATGAAACTTTGATCACCAAAAGATATCAAACTTCGGCAACATTACTAAGAACTTCCAACGCCACCCGTCGACTATTAGACTTGGAGAAACAACTCGAAAGCTTGCTTAAGCCAAGACACCTTCTTCAAAGATGAACCCCATTGTAAACCCCCATTTGATAGGAGCATATTTATGCGACTTAAATGGCTTGTTCTCGTACATTTACGTTATGTTTCTTTAGTTATTTTAGTTCTTTATGCTTCTTTTGTGTGTTTTCAGGTTCTAAGGGCAAAGTATGCAAAAGGATGCCTTTTGGAGCCTTTTGGAGCAAATTAGAGATTGGAATGGATATCATATGCTTGGAGCCAAAAGGATGGACGAAATTGAAGACTTGAAGTAGGAAAGTTAAATCCTAAAAAGACCTCATGTTTGAGCATCATTGAAAACTCCTACGCATTTTAGAACACAAAAACAACATTCCTAGCAACCTTAGGACATTGTCGTGTGTTTCCTTGTGTCTCCCTTCCTTGCCATGCAAGGAAGGGCTTTGTTCCCTATTTTAAATACTTAAACACTACCACTTATCATTCACCACATATCATTCACCACTTATCATATCATACATTCATTTATCACTTATCATAATCATTCACTTATCACTTAACATATCATACACTTATCACTTATCACTCATAATCACCTACAACATCCACCTACTTCACCTACAAATGACATAGCCATATGTTCCCTCCACTACTCCTATAAATACCCTTGCATTCATTCATTCATGAACATCTCATTCACAACACAACACCCCTCAAACACTTCCATTATTCCCTAGCCGTGAGCTTCCCATCTTCCCCTTAGAATCCAAACCGTGAGTCCCCCTTCCACCATTCCTCATCCATTTCCATAATTCCCCAAACCTCACCTTAGACCTTGTGCTACAACAACGAGGAAGATAAGAGGGCCTAAACGTTCATACAATTCAAGTTTGAGTTGTTGGAATGTTTAGGTGTTTCTTTGACTTCAAAGTTATGAGGAACTAAACCCCCTTTAGCTAGGGGGTGATTCGAAACTATGTTTATATTTGCAATATGAATTGATTAACTTTCGTTGGAATTTCATAAGTTGTGGATTCAATTTGTTTAACCGTTTGATTGATAACTTATTTATGAATGTTTATTAAGAATGCGCGCTTAATTTTCATGCATAAATATGACGCTAGAATATAAGTGAATTTCACCTAATCGTTATGAACTTATATTCACAAGTAGTGGAGGTTGCTTATAAACAATCGCGTTAAATGAATTCTTGGCACGAGTTTCATGCTCATCATAGTAACGAATACCTCGTCAACACTTATAGTTTTCATAATGCTTAATGATCTTTGATTGTATCTTTATTGTGTTGTTCACGTAAAGGACTTTTGGAGAATGTGGTGAATTGCGTTGCGCTAACCCATCCAATTCATTAACTTAAGGAAAACTTGACGGTTAATTTAAGCGGACCTAATTAACCCGGGGTGTTGAGTTTCATAATTTATCGAAAGACCAACTGAGAATCAATCTTGTATGCAAGTGTAACATGTGTGGAGAAGAACCCCTTGGCTATTCCATCATCCATATTTTATTCACATTCATATTTACATTCTGTTTTAATTGCAATTTGTTCATTTAGTTTAATTTTGTCAAAACCTAAATCCCCCTTTACTTTAATGTCAAATTCGTTAGAAATCAATTTAGTTTGTGTTTTTAAGAGTTTTGAGTCTTTTGAACTTGTTAGAATCTGTTTAGTTTATGTTTTAAAGTATTTTTGAATTCTTTGAGTCTAGTTTAGTGTTTTATATTGTTTTTACGTTTTTAAGTCAGTTTCCAAGAGATTAACAATCCCTCCTAATCCCCGGTCCAGAACGATCCCTACTTGCACCTATACTACAATTTGACAAAAAGAGGGTTTAATTTGTGCGCGTATAAAACTCGCATCACCATTGTATCATCTTTTCTTAGAGTTACATCAGCGATTTGATTCTCTTTCTTAGAGATATGTAAGCAGTTCGATCTGGATTTAACCACACTCCATCAAACCTTCATTCTTTAATAATAGGAATTTAGTTTGATTATCACACGAATTTTGTTTGTTCGATTCTTTCTTCTTCTTTTTTTTTTTTTTTTCTTTTTTGCGGTACAGAGAATCCCCCAATATCTCAAATATCACACAGCTTTGAAACTCTACCAATTCCAAGTTAAAAAAATTCTAAGTGGTAGTGTTAAAGAAGACTCTTATGATAAAGCCCATTCCCATGGTATTATGTTTAGCAGCTTGGGAGACCCGACTCATATTGAGCGTAGTTACGTTAGGAAGACTACGAACATTGAGACATGGCCATGTTGTCCATAAGCTTATAATACACCATATGGCTTCTAGAAAGTTTATGCAACCTAAGGGCTGTGGGGTACACACTGGCTCTGCCCATTCGAGGGAATAATTGAAAATGGCGAACCGAACCCAATTGAGTGGTGGCTCTAAACTTCAACCTTGAAGTATGATTACTTCTATCTAGGTCTAGCATACTAAGTCAAGTACGTTATGTTGTGAACTTGTGCCTAAATTAGGTCAGATTGAGGCATTTAAACTTGGAAATCCTCCGAATGGAATTTTATTCCAATGGAGCTCTAATTCGCAGAAGTAACTTAGCAAAATCAGTTTAAGTGTAATCCAATAAAAAAAACTCTCAGGTGTGATGCATATAGGGTCTGACAAAAGAATTCAAAAGGTATTTTTTATCTTACATACAAGCGGCTGAATCCCTAATGAACATTTTGCTTAAGGTTCACTAGAAACAAATACGCATTCGGTTTAAGGAGGAAGTGCCTTCTAGGTTACAAGTTATGATTATTAAAATCCTTATACTGGAGTAGGGCAAGGCGAACGAATAATGGATCCAAGGTCATGCTCAAAATACATCGCAACACTTAGATTAATCTTTTGCAAGTGTAAGCAAATGTTATTTAGCTAGCAAGGCAATCGAAATATGCCGACTGACATTAAGATCCATAGGCCATTCCGGACAAAAAACGATCACTTTATCATCCTCAATCCTATCAATGCATCAAAGCAAGTTTAAGAGCAAGAAATTTTCCACAGCTCTTAGACCTAATGTCAGAGTAAGGTAGTGTTCGGATTATTGCAGCAGGAAACTTTATAAACAATAAGTGTAGGGTATAGCATTTTTTATGCAATGTTATCATGGGGGTCTAAAGGGCACCTAAGCCTGCAAACATATATGTGTTTAATTCTGTTACTTATTAACTTCGAGTTTACCTAACTCCAAAAATTAATTGAATTAAATTATATTTCACTTCAAGGAAGCAAAGGATGAAAAGTTCTAAGTATTTTTACTCTAACAAGATTAATGACTTGAGTAAAACACCTTAGTAAATATGTGCAAAATAAATATTCATTGCATATAAAAAAAACATTCAAAGGCCCATGAATAGGGCAAAAAGACAATTTTTGGGAAGACAAAGCTTGGTCCTTAGTGAAAATTGTTCAAACACCTAAAGGAATACACTTAGCAAATATATGCAGGAAATACACATAGCGATAGTTATGCCACGTTATCACTTAACGGATAACTTGACGGAAAAATTAAGGGAATTATTAAAGTGTCAGAAAAATCAAAGTTTAGGTATGAAATAAGCATTCAAAGTCCCATAAATAGGGTAAAATGACACAATTTTTGGGAAGACAAGCCCTGGTCCCAAGTGAAAATTCAACACCTAAGGGAAATACACTTCACAAACATATGCAAAATACACTTTTAACAAAATTTTTGCTATGTCATCACTTAATGAAGAAAAACTTGACAGAAAGACTAACGGAAGTATTATGTGTCAAAAAAAATCAAAATTTAGGGATGAAATAAACATCCAAATTCCCATGAATAGTGCAAAAGAGTACAATTTTTAGGAAGACAAGCCCTAGCCCTTAGCAACAATTGTTCAATACCTAAGGGAAATACACTTAGCAAACATATGCAGGAAATATACTTAGCGAAAGTTATGTCACGTCATCACTTAATGAGAGGTTAACAGAAGTATTAAAGTATCAAAAAAATCAAAGTTAGGTATGAAATAAACATTCAAAGCCCATGAATAAGGCAAAAGATGAAAAGAGTACAATTTTTTGGGAAGACAAAACCTCACCCTCAGTGAAAATTGTTTGACACTAAGGGGGAATACACCTAGCAAATATATACAGAAAATACACTTAGCAAAAGTTATGTCACACCATATTTGCCAAAGTTATGTCACGTCATTACTTAACAGAGAACTTGACGGAAAGACTAATGGAAGTGTTAAAGTATCAGAAAAATCAAAATTTAGATATGAAACTGAGACCAAAATAGCCTAAGGATAGCAAAGTGTGAACTTTATGATACTTGAGGGTAATAAAGTGAGAATTACCCAATTATCAATATCATAACATTTTATTGGTTTGATAAAAAAAAATTACCCTAATTAGTAATACCACCTTTTTGGTATATTATAAATCAACAATTCAAGGTTAAAATTCGAGAAAAAAAAATCCAACTATAGAAGAAAAAGAAACAGCTATGATTTATAGTGTTTCTATGGAACTTAAATTAGTTTAGGCGTGTTGTTTATTCAAAAAGGGTATTTAGAGTGTTTTTTAATAAATTGTGAAAGCATGAAAGGCTAATTACGATTAACTTGAAATTATTATTTTCAACTAAATCCATTTTTGTTTATGTCTGATACTTTTTTTAAAAAAAAAAATTTAATATATAAGCGACATGGAAAAAGAGGAGAATATGTTAGGGTTTGTTGGTAATTTACTTGAATCTAACTTTTTAAACTCAAAAAAAATTTTCAAGTTTTTAAGTGTTGAGAACTTGTTTGGTATTTGACAAAAAAATTTGTTTGGTATGACTCTTTAAAAATTGAACTCAAAACTAATTTAAAAATTAGCCTATTTCTTAAAAACAAGAGGTTTTAGAGTTTTTAAATTTAAAACTTCCTCTGTCTCTTTTCCCTTTCCTTTCACACCTAATTCCTTATCTTCTAACTCAATGATTTCTCTCTCCTCTCCAATCTTCCCTATCCTTACCCTCCCCAATTTACCTTTGCTTTTTCTCCTTCTCTTTCTTTGTCTCTCTCTCTCCTCTGATTGTCTCTCCTATTTCTTTCTCCTCTCTCCTCTCCTCTGATGCTCTCTCTCATCTTTCCCTTTGTTGAATTTAGAAGTTCTTGGTGTAGGATGACATTTTTTTTTTCTTTAAAAATAATTGTGAATTTCATACCAAACAAGTTTTTGAATTATGAAGAAAATTGTTCTCAAGAAATGTTTTATAAAATTATGAAATTTTTGTAATAGAATACCAAACAGACCCTTAAGATATCAGATGTAAGAGTCAATGCTATTAAACAAGAGCTACAAGTTTTTTTGTTTTTTGGTTATAATTTTCATCACACAATCATTGTGTATAGGATTTGCCATTGAAGTCAAACTACGTATTCTCACATTTTGATCATCCAATTGGTTTGAACTTTAGGTGGTTCTATGTACACATCAAAGGAGCTCACTTATGACTTTATCCTCCTACATATGAGCTAATTTGATAGGTCACACGAGTCACCTTGTTTTTCAAAGTCACCAAAAATATTCAAGCATCACGTAAGGGGCACTTGAAAACATGGTCCATTTTTCAATTTAACAACACCACAAGTGATTGAGCTTTCCACTAAACAATCATTCCTTGTTGAGGCCGGCCACCATGACCATGAGCACTCGATCGATCGATGAGGATTGATGAGATTCTTAGGTGTTGGGTCTCTCTCGCCTCGCTTGTATTTCCCTTTTGTTTTTACACTTTGATGTGTATTTAAATTATTTAATTATTTGTTGTGGCATCATGGGTGTGAACTATTTTCATCACATTCACATTGGTGTGTGTGTGTGTGTCTATATATATATATATATATATATTCTCAATTCTGTTAATTAGAGATCATCTCCTTCTCGCTTGTATCTCCCTTTTGTTTTTACACTTTGATGTGTATTTAATTATTTAATTATTTGTTGTGGCATCATGGGTGCGAACTATGTTCTTCCCATTCACATTAGTGTGTATATATTCTCAATTCTCTTAATTAGAGATGATCTCCTTTTCTACTTCTGTTGAGAAAAGTGGCTCAATTCCTTATAATTGTGTAAGGTTTCGTAAGTTTTTGAAGTAAGATGATTTTCCACGTCCTCACATGAATCATCTGTGATGAAATTTCAAGCTAAACTTAACACACAAATAATTTAACCGAATAATATAAATCCCATAAAGTTGAAATTCCACTCCAAAATTAATGAAAAGAACCAACTTCTTGTAAAACTTCTTGCAGGATTTTTTGACTACTACCACTTCAAACCTATAGGTGGCTCTCCCCATATAATTGTGCAATTTCTTACTGATGCTATGATTACTTTTACGATACTAGCGTTATATTCACTTTAACTTGTTTCTCAAGAAACTGATTCACGTTGACATCATGATTATGTAAGAGATATATTGTAAATTCTTGTAAATACCAACTTGTTGAAATGAAATAGACAGACATGTGTGTTTCGTGTTTTCAATCAGGTCTAAAACATATGATGATTAGCGTTTAATGACAAGTGCTGATGTTGAATGTGAGGAGTAATCGTTAGCTATCTCCCTAGTCATGAGTAGTGATAGATAAAGACCAATCTAATTTTGTTATATAAAAAAGATGACCAGTCTTAATCATAATCTATTATGTACGTACAGCAATCTAATTACATGGGAATACAGATATATATGGTTGGGGTGTGTGTGTGTAGAGTACTATATTCGGTAATCCAGAGGCTAAAAGTTGTGAATTATTTTGATTCGGAAAATGTTAGAGAAATCATATTTTTGTATCACATTTGTGTAGCAAGTGATGTGCATGTCACTTCAATTAATGAACTTCTTGAAAACAAGACCCTTTTTTTTCGTCCTGTCAAAGAACCCGGAAGTACTGTTCTTTTTAAGATTCAAATCCTACCCTTATATTCTATTTAGTTCTCTCTCACATTAACATAATATCCTATAAAATATTAAGAAGAAGATCTTATTTCAATAAACATGTCTTTAAATTGAATGCTTATTACAAAATACATTAAGGTGTATATATGGCAGCATAAAAAGTTCAAAATTATTATGTCTGCTTGAAACAAAAACTAGCTAAGATATTAAGTTACTTTTGAAATAATCAACCTAAAAGGTTTTAGTTTTGAGAATTTTTTATAACATATAATGTACCGACTCGTATTTCAGGTATATAAAAATATACCTCATAACATAGTGTTTTTTTTTTTCCGTTTTCCTTCTTTTTTCCCCTTGAAGATCTTCTCAATGATGATAGGGTGACAATGCTTTAAAAGGGAACTCCAATGAATAAATTCACTAGTGCGCACTCAAGTTTTATCATCTCCGCATAATTTATCAAAACCTAGCTGATTGTGGCACTACAAAGGTGTGCTCAGGATGTCATCATATATCGACACGATTTTCTGGCCACTTGGGAAGTGGCTAATTGGATTTCAGCTATAAACTCTAAACCCTAAAGTGGTAGTAGTGGCATGCTATGTAAACACCTTCATTTTAGTTTTTAGCACCAAAACACAGAAAAGAAAATTCATGATGCAGGACAGATCAAGGGTCTGGATCCATTCACATTCTTTGCTAAGGCTAATTAACATATTAATTTGGGAATAGGATGAATTAATTTTCCTCTCTTTTTTTTCCATCATGTATTACTTGTGGCGATTGTGCATGATTTATCTCAAATTAAGCATGCATGGTTCATATGCACATTTATAATTCAGTTCTCATATATGGATGTAGTACATATGAACTCACACTTTTTAATTTCGCCCAATCTTCTTTTTTATTTAGATAAAATAAAATCTCTAGTCTACAAACAAACACAATCGAATGTAATAAATTAACCTTTTGTTTTATTTAATTTCAGCGTAAATATTGAAGAACATAATTGATGTACAGAAGTTTCATCTTAGCAAAACCCAGCAGTACTACGAATACTTTTACAATATTATCCAACTCCCTAACATATACTTTTACGTAAGATATATCACAACATGTACATTTTATTAGGTAATTTGGTATCGCTGTTTCTTTGGTAGGTGAGAAAACCTCTTAAGAAGCGGGTCTAATCCTCGACCTTCCAAGAATATTGTATAACGTAATAGATAAAATTCAACACCAAGAACTTAATAAAAAGTGAGGCAGCAGACATGGTACTTTGTAACATGTTAGCACATTTGAATTTTGACTACTACTCTCTCTTCACTAATACATTAATAAACATTAACTGCATGCTTTCTATTTAATTAATTTATTTTAGTGCTTAATTTTCCCCCCACCTCTAGTGTTTTGTTACCATTTACTTCCACATCATTGAAGCAATCCATACCAAAATCATGAATACCAAAGTCTTGGCAGTCCAAAAGCCATGCACAATTGTCCTCCCAATTAGATTGGAATCCCATTCCATTATTCTCAATGATGTTGTAATCGATCCCTCCTTGATCAAGTTCTACTTGATTGTTGTCGTTCCACAATGCATCAATCAGAGGTGTTTCATCCATCCACAGGCTGTTCATTAACGAATCGTCATTGCAAATGTTGTTTAACAACACCGATTCAGCGCCTGTGGAGGAGTTTTCGGTCGATGAGTTTATTTCCTCCGATCCTGATGAATTCACCACGCTTTGATCATTTTCTTGTGAATTGTGAAGATCATTTGTAGACTGATCAGCTAGCAAATTATTGTTATGATCATCATGATCATGTGACGATGATGATGATGAGATAGTTTCTTTAATATTGGACGGCAACTCTTCTTCTTTGTGGAGGGGTTCATGTGTGACAGGATCAATTCCCATCCTAAGCAGCTTTTTCTTGATATGGGTGTTCCAATGATTCTTGATCTCATTATCTGTTCTCCCTGGCAATCTGCCTGCAATCTTGGACCACCTATATGTCCAAAACAAGCAGAAAACCATATATATTAGTTAGTAAAACTTGTATTAGTTATCATAAGCTTAATGCTTCTCATAAGTTACCAACTAATTAATATAGGATGCATGTAATTAGCACCAGAGTAAACTTAAACTTATAAGCAAGCAAAATCTTGAGGGGTAAATTACTCTTGAGCCTTATGCATACAATATGAGATGAAGATGTTAGAACTAATGCATACATTCCCATGTGAGAGACGTGATCAGTAATATGGTTAGTAAATATGATACACGTAAAAAAATAAAAAAAATCTAAACCAAGAAATTGAAGGTCATTTCTCTTAAAAGTGTCAACCTTAATTTCTTTGTCTTGTTGAACACATTAATTCCAGTCACATTTTCAGCTTTATGGAGAAAAGAAAGTTTGAAACCAAGCTTGTAACTCAAGAGAAAAGAAGAAGAAGAAATATTGACATCTTTTATAATATATACTAAAATTACGATGAAGGTGAAACAACCTTTTTCACCACCAAACACCATTATTTAATAAAACCATTCACATGTACGGATCCATGCTCCCAAACACAAATGTAATGAATGATTGATATGTACATGTATATGAATCATGCACACAGAAACATGAATATTAGAGGGTGACCTATTTCCAAGACGAGCATGGAGATCGATAACCAACTGTTCTTCAGCTTCAGTGAGGAGGCCTCTCTTCAAGTCGGGGCGGAGATAATTCGTCCAACGGAGCCTGCAACTCTTACCACACCGGCGAAGGCCAGCGAGTTTAGGCACAGCCCTCCAACAACACTGGCCATTGGTGATAATAAAGCTGATGAGCTTCTTGTCCTCCTCGGCAGTCCATGGCCCTTTCTTTACCCCAAGTTTGTCACAACACGGTTGCCTTCCCATACTACTAGTCTAGTACTAATTAAACAAACACCACCAATGTACAAACAAGTACTCTGACTAGCTAGTAAGCACCAACAAACTACTCAATTAGGCTCACCAACGCTACCAGTAAAAGCCCTAAAGACCCAAAAGCCCCACCCCCACATTTATATAAAGTCCTCAGTCCTCACCTTTCCCTCGCCTCATGTCATGTCCAATAAAATTAATTTATCAAATTCGCACATACACAAATTATAATATTCTAGAGATAGATTTTAGGGTCCACCATTGGGTTGTGAAAGGCATGTGGGAACTACATTGTGTTCAGGTGTGTCTGGCTTCAGAAAATGGGTGATGGTGAAAGATAGGTGACCTAAGGGCAGAGAGAGAGAGAGAGATTTTCTTTACATGTAATAAGCATCCAAATATTTTCTTCCTATTTTCCTACACAAACCCACTGCCCTTTGATTGCACTCTTACTCCACCATTCCATCACCCATTTCGTCATCACCACGCTTACGTGTCCTTATCTTGAAGGAGTATGATCCGGTGTTGCTCTTTTAAGTTTTAAGCCAAATTAATCTTGCTTTACATTAACAACATGAAGCGCTTGATAAGTAGATGAATATTTAAGGTTTGTTTTAATTTCTGATTTTGTTAATAAGGGAAATTAAGCACTCAGATGGGTTTGATTATGTCGACGAAATCATGTTTATTCACCTAATTAAATGTGTGTATTGTGTTGTGTCATCTTCTTCTTCAAGTTTGTTTTGTGACTTTGGCAAGTGGCTATAGTTAAAGAACCCATAACGAGGTCCTAGCCTTTTCTATGTGCATGTTCATTCAACTGCCCAATTAAAGAATTGCAGCAACTGGCATGGAAATCTCTAGCATTTCCTTGAATTTGGGTTGAATATCACTCAGTAGACTATGTTTAAAGCTACGATTTTTCACTCTTGAATTGAAAGCACCAAAAGTTTAAATTAAAGAAAAACTGTATAAATTTGTATATGTGCTTGAATTAATATATGTACGTAATACATACTATATATATGATTGAATACATATACACAAAATCACTCTATACATCTATATGTGTATGTATTCTGTGCAAATTTTCTATGTTGCGGTAAACTATATTTTTTAAAATGCAGATGCGTTTTCGGTGTGTCGCTGATTTAACCAGTCATTAATATTGCAAACATATAGTTGTTGATATGTAGCATAGTCGTCGATATTTTTATCTGCATATTCAGTTAATCAGTATAAAATAATTGCATTTATGTGTACATGTAAAATATTTTTTGGTGAAGTAACTAAGAAAACCATCATCAACATTTTGTCAATGCACGCATTTGACTTTCTTTGTATGTACACATAAGCATCACCTATATATGTGAGAGATTTATTATTAGTAGTATTAATAATTTTGTTGTTCCGTACTCCTTAGCCGTATCACACTTTCTCACCATGGTTTGAACTAGCGTACTTTCAGCGGCGCTCTACATATAAACAACTACTTACCATTATTACAAATTTCTACTAAGTTATATTTCAATTCATTAACTGCATGCACTTGAAGCCTCGTCACCCCTTGGCGATTATCCAATCTCTAAACCCTAGATATTAATGTCGTTGATAACTAAGCATGCATGTGCCAACACATTAACAAGCCCGTATATATGCGTGCAGATCTTAGTAAAACAGCTCACAACTCGCAAGAAATGGTTTACTATTTTCGACACGGACCATGTATAGGTGATTAAGTATATATGTTTATGCTAACACGTACTACTAAGTGCTACAAAAGTGCCACGTATGTTTCGCTTGAGAATATTGTTCAATTCCCAAATCCAAGTCTGTGCTAACTCATTGGTTAAAGAACTTGGTTCTTTGACGACTTATGTGGTTTTAGTTTCCGCAATCTGATGGAAGATAATAGCCAACATCTGGTACCAACTTAGTTCATTTAGCAAAGATCGTGTAAAGTTAATGTGGTACCACCATAGCGATATGTCTATGAAAACATTTGATTCAAAAGCTTGACCTTATGATGTCAGGGTTTTCTGATAAATGGTCAATCTCTTACGTTTCCATGTTTAACATTTAGCTATATATTGGGGGTAGTTAATTATCCGATCTGTTGGTCCTTGACTTATAGCTCTTGCCTTAGGTGCCATACAGTTCAAAAGTGGACCCTTAATCACATTACATGTGTGGTCACGAAATCACAATGCTAAAGGAGAGGGGCCATATATATTCCTGACCACAATTTTTTTTTTTTCATGGGATATGTAGGATAAGTCCTTATTCCTTACTATATTATGTTTGAGCAAAATTGGAAGTTGGTGTATACAAAAGAGGAACAATTTATTAACTAATTAATATTTCGGTTTACAATTTATATTTGTCGTACGATTATTCTGCTAACTAAACTCTAATATCGCCTTGAGAGTTATCCATATTAAAATTACCTGCCAACCCGACCAAAGAATAAAGTACATGCAATGATCATATGACAATTAACGCGTACTACTTACATCAATTATTATGACTAATTATTAACACACCAAACACTACATAAAATGTTTAAAGAAACACAAACCCTAGCTAGCTACATGTTGCCTTAGAACTTGATATAATATGGAAGGCTTAGATTATTACAAGTGGAATAATCAAAGCCTTCCATAATCTAACCCTAGCAAGCTACGTGTTCTTTGGTTTTTATATTCATATCGTCATAAATAATTAGAATGAATTTGATCCAATCTATGCCCCTGCCTAGCTAATCAACTTTGGCACTGACAGATGTCACAAATTATAATTAGATGACAAGTATCGCACGTATACCTTGTAAGGCACTTTACATATATTTTATATTTTACTTTGGTATCTACTTATTTGTTACTGTCATGCAAATACGTACTGCAAAAACTATATACATATGCCTTCCCCAGAAGGGAAGAGAACTTCATGCAGCAAGCCAGATAGCTACTTAGCTTACCTATAAAACCATATTTTCTGTGCCAACAATTTTAAAATGGGGTATAAATTAAATCAAATTAGTGCATTTAATTTAAGGTAAAGACAGGTGGAGTATAATGGTTGTTTACTTAGGTATGATATACACACACACACACACACACATGAATGAACAGGTTGGTAGTTTGGGTAGAAGGAGAAAATAGGTAATGTGGTGGCTTACTTTTTTTTTGGTAATGTGGTGGCATTACTTGATTTGCTTGTAAGTGCGGGTGAGAGGCACATCAAGAAAACTGTAGCAGTTGAGAGTTTATGATCACCTCAACGACCAGAATATCCAATCATATATATGTTCTTTCCAATATTGCACGGTGTTGAAGCTAGCTAGTCATTTCTTATTCGAATTTTTAAGCTCGTGGAATTGAAATGAAAATTAAAAATAATATTACAGCAACGTACATAGATATATATATTTGGTAGTATGTCTGATATATAGTTGAACTGTCATGTATATATGTATATATGCATATAAGTTGTAGCTTTATTATTTTTATTAGCAAAATAGACCCCAACAATCCCCAAACTTTATGATCGGATTTCCTATTTCCTACACAACAAAATTTTCTACTAATGATTTTCTACGTCGACCACATTTTTTTATGAGTACGATATAATTATCTTATATTATGTTGTAAATATCATTTACTGTACTTTATTATTTCAATCACTAAATTTGTTACATACGCGCACTCGGAAACATATGGTTGGAACCTCCAAATAATTATGTAAAGTAGTGTTAGAAATAATTGTAAGCTTGATGTATGTTTTTGTAATTCGAAATTCTTGTGGGATTTATTACAATTCTGCTGGTTCTTTTCTGTTAGGCTTTTCGACGATTTTGCAGGTAGATACTGTGGCTCTTAAGCAAACTTTAAGTTGGACAGTCAGGATGTGATTCAATCAAATTATTATTCAAGGAAATTTCAAGATTTTGGTTCAGAGAAGAAAACAAAAATTAAAGATTGCGTGAAAAATATTTATAATTCGAGATATTTGGCATCTTTTGAAGCAACTTACTCATTTCATGATCACACGCGCATACTTGAAGAAGCTGATATAAGGTGGTGAACAGTTTGACTAATTTTGGACATCAAAATTCTCGATCATGTATGTTGTTTAGTAGTTTACTTGCTTAATATTTGACCTGATGGGCAACGGGATCCATACAAGTTCCTGGTAATGAATTATTTCAAGTTTAACAGAAAAATGTACACACGCACAACATCGCATTTTCTCAGAGAAAGTGTAGCAAGAAAACCCAAACATATTATGATCCTTTAAGCACCATTAAACACATCAATAAAAATTAAAAATTAAAAGCACCAACACATGTTAAAGCGACTCATGATCTACCGATCGAATTGAAATCCATATTTGTTGGTTCAACTGTTTTTCAAAATGTTTGAATTGCTCACAAGTAGTTTTTTGGTGCTAATCACGCAAAATTTGCTTGGATTCACGTTCTAACTTTGCTCCATTTTCTTCGAGCCCTTTGAACTTAATTAGTACCTTGTGTTGTCCACTCCGTTAAGCTCGAAGGGTATTAAAAGAAATGGTAAGGGAAATATTACAAGAGTTTGAAATTCAACAAGAGGAACTCTATTAATAACCTAAAAGTTTCCATATATTTATATTGCTCTTTGTATGGCATGTATGGCGTGTATCGTGTATGGTATGTTTGGAACTATGTTGGACAAAAAAAAGTGTATGGTATGTTTGGAACTATATTTGAAAGAAAAAGTTTATGGCGTGTATGGCGTTGTGGCGTTGTTACTGAAAACAATTATGAGCATTAGTTCTTTCTAAAGAAAGCATTTTCAAATGGGCCCGTAATCTTGGTGTTTTTTTTTTTTTTTTTTTTTTTAACGAAAGATAGAAATTTATTAGACTTAAATACGCAAAATTACATTTGCATCTTCTGCTCAAATATGAAAAAGAAATTCTAGTCCTAACTCATCCTAGTCAAATCTCCCGTAATCTTGGTTAGGACATCTAATTATATAAACACAATGCTTGGTAATAAGTTACAAAATTTGATCGACAGATCCTATATGCAATTTTCCATTTCAAGAAGAAAAGCATTAATCCTAAATGCACACTAGAAGAAAAGAGCTCACCTATCACAATGAATGTCTATGATAGATTTCAATCTATCATGGGCACTATGGAGCCTAACATAATCCAAAAAATTCTAGAGGCGACACATGGATTTTTGCTCAAAAAATATAAGATTGCACTCAATAAAAGGGCAAGCTCCCTAGATACTCCCACACACAGCTCACACCCCTGAAGGTCTTAGCAACTAAATACGACTGCCCATAGCTCACCTGCCCTTAGCAAGGAAAAGTCATTAATAAGGATTAATTACCCAAATTCTATCTTTAATAAATTCCCAATTGAAGATTGCCTCCATTCAAGTAAGTAATCTCAATTTATATCAATTAGAGATAATTACTCCATTATCCCAAGATATTATTTCCTATTTAATATCTTGAGAATATTTGTCCATAAACCTTGGCCAATAGGATACTACCATGTGTAGGGTAAAACCCTAACACTATGGCCAGCCCTCTCCCCCTATATATACCTCATATTCTACCAAATTTCAGAGGCTTTTGCTACCCTAAAAAGCTCTAAACACTTTACTCTTTTCAGAAAAACTAACTTAGGCATCAAACATCCATTAGAGGTGTTGATTGTTTTGCAGGGCATTTTTGTCAAAGCTATATACGACAGAAATTTGCATAAACAAATAGGTGCTTTCATTGAGAGCTGATTCAAATACTCATAGAAGCCTCTTGCGTTTAGTTTCTTGAATTTTCCGTTACGTTGAATTTCTCACAATAAGCAAGTGTCCGGCCGTCGGCTCTATAAGTTAAAAATTTCGCAACATGCCCCAGAAAGGCCAAAGCTCTTGCAGCCGCTAAAGTCGAAATGTATGACTATAACAGCTATGCAGATTTCCTCTGCTTTCTATGAGAAACAAGTGTTCGACCGCCAGCTCTATAAGTTAAAAATTTCGCAACATGCTCCAGAAGGGCCAAGGCTCATGTAGTCGCTAAAGTCGAGATTCACAATTATAGTAGCTATGCGGACTCGCCTGCTTCCTACAGAAGCTATGAGTTCAGCTGCCGGCTCTATAAGTTAGAAATCTTGCACTTTTTCCTCTTGCAGGTAAAGCTCATTGAGCATCAAGGCCGAAACTAAAACCTAAGTGGCGACGTGGGATCGACTATTTCATTGAAGCAGCTTACCCAGCCGCTCATCCTACGGTAATGTTTTGCAAAAGACATGGCGAAATAGAAGGATGAAGCAAAGGAAGGAAAGTTGTTTATTAAATTTCTAGCAAATTGATAAACCGGCTCAAAGGCCAACAAAGTTCAAATAAGACAGACGAAAAGGAAAAGAAGAAAATTCCTAAGTCTAAGCAAAAAAACTACTCATTGGCAGCCTGCGCAACCACCGGTCCCTCAACTGCCACGTTTTTAGCAGCAACACCGTTCTCAGCAGACATAGCTTCCATCAACTCATCCTCAGCCGCCCTTGCCTGGACTGCTTAACCTTCAACTGCTCCACTAAAGGTAGCCTTAAACGAGAAATTAAGAAATCAACTGGAGAAATTGAGAAAGTCTCGAAGTCTTCTCGGAAAACTCATAATTCGACGGCCTACCCTGAAGATGGTCTACATAGCTAAGCTTGTAAAAATAGGCCTGGCAAGAAGCAAGTGTCACTTTGCGACCGGTTTTCCCATTCTTCAACTACACATTCTCCTCAACAAGTCCATTATAAGCATCTTGTAGCTTACCCAATTCCTTTTTCAGGTTCTCGTTAGCAAACAACACACCTTGCAGATCCACTTCCTTGGACTCAAGCTTACTAGCAACATCCTTGAGACGAGACACTTCAGCATGCATAAAGACAAACTCCTCGTCCTTGGCAAAACAAGCAAATCATAGTTTCGAATTAACATGCTCAAGGTCCTTGACCTCCAGTGAAACACGACTGACTTCCTTCTCTGTAGCTTCCAACATCGCCTGAGTCGTACTAAGCTTAGCCTTCAAGTTGATGACTTCCTGATGAAACGGTTCCAGCTACATAGAAGTAAAGGTATAGACATCAAACCCCTTCAGAATGATGAGTTTAGATTCGAGATTCTTAGGACTTTCTGATGAGCAGCTTCCAGCTGGATAGAAAGAAATTAAGTTCAAATTGGGAAACAACTCTATAAGCCCATGCAGCTTAGGATTTCCACACCTACTGCTCTTTTCCTACGTGCAGCCCAACAAGTATAGGGGCATTTGTGGAGCATAAAATAATCCCAAAAATTCTAAAGGCGACATGTGGACTTTTGCTCAAGAAAGATAGGATTGCCCTCAATAAATGGGCAGACTCCTCAGATACTCCCACGCCCAGCTCACACCTCTGAAGGTCTTAGCAGCTGAATACAACTGCCAACAACTCACATGCCCTTAGCAAGGAAAAGTCAAAGCATTAAAGATAAGAATTAATTACCCAAATCATATCTTTAATACATTCCCAATTAAAGATTGACTTCATTCAAGTAAGTAATCTCAATTTAAATCAAATGGGGATAATTACTCCATTATCTCAAGATATTATTTCCTATTTAATATCTTGAGAATATTTCTCCATAAACCTTGGCCAATAAGATGCCGCCATGTGTAGGGTAAAACCCTAACACTATGGCCAGCCTTCTCCCCCTATATATACTCCATATTCTACCAAATTTCAGAGGCTTTTGCTACCTTAAAAAGCCCTAAATACTTTACTCTTCTTAGAGAAACTAACTTAGGTAATAGAGATCCATTGGTCTAACCCCCCCCCCCCACCTCGTGGGTGCGTGAGGCTTAGGTCCTTGATCAAAGGTGTTGATTGTTTTGCAAGTGCATTTTAGTCAAAGCTAAAGACGGCAGAAATTTGCATTGTCAGGCACTGTGCTCGTTAGTATTCTAGACGTGATAAAAATCTCAGTTGTCACCACGAGCTACGCCTGTTGTCAAGTACAATGTATCCACAGATTGTGCATGTGGTAGATGGGATCTAACACCACGTGCACTATGCCCGTTGTGGATTACAAATTACAACGGCCAATGCCCGTTGTAAAAGAATTTTCCAAAATAAAAAAATTATTTAAGAAATATATATATGGATCCGCCCCGATATATATATATATATATATATATTCATTTACATAATTACACCTTTACTAAAATATAATAATACATAAAAAATAAAAACACCACAAAATTACGAATTTAATATAATACAATAATGTTTAAAAAAATCAAATATTTAAAAAGAATTACAAGCAATATACTAGAATACAACAAAATCATGTATAAAATCAAAGAGCTATCCTAAGAAATATGAAATTATCTTTTAAGTATGAAACACGCATTTGTTTACAAAGAAATTGTCGCTTAGAAAACTTCACTTTTCCTTGAACTGTATGTAAAAGATTCAAAATTTAATAACCACCTCTGCCGTTGCCTCTTCTTCTAGTTGAAAAATTCAAAATGCACATAACAAGAAATTGAATGAAATGAAAACCGATCAAAATTAATAAACGAAATACTAACAACTCGGAAATTCGGAACAATCACTATTAACAAATTCAAACAATCGATACGATAATTCATAATTTTAAAAATTAACTAAAAATAGATAGATTGAGTGAGAAAATGAAGAGCAGATTTGTGGCCGAAGTCGAACCAAAGCTAGACACGAGCAAAGCTTATGATAGGGACGGATAAGACTTTTTGGAGGCCATGATGCATTGAATGGGCTTTGCAGAGGATGGATCAATCTCGTTATTGCATGCATGCGTTCTATCTTTTTCACAGTGACCATCAATAGGAAAGTGGGCAAGTATTTTGATCTGGAGAGAAGGATTAGACAAGGTGATTCTCTTTCACCTTATCTATTTTTGCTTATTATTGAAGCCTTCTCTTCTCTTATCCAGCAATCATGTAGAATTGCAATTAAGTAATGATGGTTCAATGTATCTCATTTATTCTTCACGGACGATTATCTTCTCTCATTAAAGCTAATAAGTGTCATTGCAAACAAATTATGCGTATTCTTAATGTATGGTGTAATGTTTCAAGTCAAGAAGTTAATACGGACATGTTCCCTCTATTCCACTCTCTAAATTGTCTTATCAATCTTGTCATTGATCCAGAGTGCATTTAGAAAATTGCTCCATTTGATTGCTTAGGCATCTATTTGGATCTTCTAACAACTTGGGGCAGATCTAAAAAGAGTGTCGTCCACTTTGTGAAGGTTTCAACTAAAGATAAAAATTCAGTCCTGCAAGCTAAATTCCTTGGCCATGGTTGGCGTGAAGTAACAATCAAGGTTGCTGCCATGGCGGTGCTTACTAATCCCATGCAATTCTACTACAGTTCAATGTGGAAGCTAAATTATTTGTCCATGGTTGAACACATATGTGAATTAGATTGAAAGGATTAATCCTATCTTTAATACATTCCTAATTAAAGATTAACTTAATCAAGTATAGAATCCCTATCACATTCAATTAAGGATACTTCACCATTATCCCAAGATTTTTTCTTCTAATTAATATCTTGGGAATATTCTTTCCTCATTCATCCAACGGATGACACACCTTGGCCAATACGATGCCACCATGTGTAGGGCAAAACCTTAGCCCCATGGCCGGCCACCTCCTCCTATAATACCTCTATCTCTACCAAATTTTTATAAGCCTTTGCTACGCATACAAGCCCTAAAGACTCACTCTTTTAAGAGAAACTAACTTAGGCATCGGAGATCCATTCGTCAAACCCCTCCCCCCCTTTTCGTGGGCTCATGAGGCTTTGGCCTTTGATCAAAGGTGTTGATTGTTTTGTAGGTACAAATTTTTCAAGACTGAAGGCGGCGGATTTTTGCTACCATAGATTGGTGCTTTCATTGAGAACTTGATCAAATACTCAAAGAAGACTCTCACAATTGGTTTTTGGAATTTTTTGTTACGTTGAATTTCTCACACGCTGTATCATTTAATTTTTCCTAGAAAAGTTTCTTGATCAATCCCTGGAGAAAGGATACAATGGTAGAAAATTTTGTGAAGTCTAGACTTTTAGGTTTGGTTTTCCTTGTCAACATTGGATTTTTACCACATCTCAATCTAGCTTTAGGAATTTCTCTGTTTATGGGTTGTGTCTACTGGGAATAAATGCTCAAGGATGTGGCACATCTCACTTCAAAAGGTTTGTTCATGCATGTGCATTTCACATCTACATTCCTGTTACATTCTGACTAGCTTAATTGTCTAGTCAGGCTTGAGCGTGGATTTTCAGCAAGCTAGGTACGCAATTTAAGAATTATCCACATGGGCTAACTGACACTTTTTTACTGGTTACCAGCTTTTAGCCATGGATCTTCCCAGATCGTTTTGTAGGGTGACACGTGTTCCTTGTCCTTGCTAGCTAAAAAGAAACATCCCATTTGCATATATATTTAGCTAGTGTTTTATTTCTTCTTTGGGGTTTTCAAATATTATTTCCTAGAGAGAGAAAAAGGGAAAAGAGTGTAAAGGTTTAACCTTCCTCTTTGTTCTTCATTTATGAAACCCTAGTTGTTGCAAAACCTTCTTTCATCCATTAAACACCCATTTTTGAATTCTCGTCAGTTTCTTCCTTCAATAGTTTGACTGGAGAAATTGACAAAACATTTGAATCCAAATCTGTATATCATTGCCATATCACCGTATGCATAGTTTGTGTGTTGGTTTCGATGCCATAAGGTGAAAAGTTTAGGAGGAGCTGTCATCTTGTGAAGATTGGAGGCAACACATTTTCGATGCCATAAGGTGAAGATATTAGGAGGACTTGCCACTTCGTGAAGGTCGAAGGAATCCATCTAATGCAAGGCAAGGTTGCACAAAGGTAAAGTTGCTATGTAACTAGGTTTAGGAATTAAGCTTTGCATGGTACTTTGTAAGAATCTTGATCATATTAGTGGATTGGACTCTGTGGAGAGTCCCTGGGTTTTTAACCCAAAGATGGGTTTTTCCAGCCAAAAATATCTTATGTGCAAAGTTGTTTATATTGTGTCACATATCCCACATACATGTACATGCTACATGTATCACATTAATATCTAATTGGTATGTTCTCACAATCATACTCACTTGACACATTAATAACTTGGAATGAATTGAGGCCTTGCTGAATAAGATAGTTTTTGGTATTTGAAATTGGTTATTGAATCTTTGATTTATAGACTAACAACTTTATCTTAGTTAACTAGCAGGCTTGACTAGTTAGTCCAGTAGATTGTAATTTTTATATACAGGATATTCAGCCTGGTACCAATTTCAAATTTTGAAACTACGATGAACAGAATACGTTCAAGGATTTAGATCGGAGAATAGAGATCAAGACACGGCCCACGTTGATGATCCTCAAGGCTCAATGTGACAACAGGAAGAGCCTGTTGTCAGTTGAGCAATCGAGGCCCAAACCCAGAACGGCGTAACCCATGCCCAGCAAATAGCAGCGCAGACACTCAAAGCATACGGGCAGACGGCCCATGTGGAAGCCTAATGCTATGTCGGTGGTAGACAAATACCATAAGGACACACAAGCCCAACCTATATGAGAAGTCCTCCAACCACCAAGGACAGGGGCAGGTCTTATTTTCGTCACTGCAGATGGTTCAACACTGAAGTAGTACATAGCCAGCAGCAAAACACCGCAGACCTGGTTGCCTAACTTCTCTTGCTATGCATAAACTGGCCCAAGTCGGCCCTCCCTCCGTAGATTACAGCCGCACCTACCTGCTCTGCGGCTCCCAGCCTCCCTCGATCTTGCACCACGTCTTCCAGCCGTGCCAATCTTACCTCACGGCTTCTAGCCATAAGGATCATGCTTCATAGCTCTCTGCCACATCAATCCGGCCTACGGCACTCTAAGCTTCAAAGTATTCAATGATGAAGTAGAACATGAGGCTTTAACCAACAGCCTTTACTAGTAAAAGACTCATCAGTCAAGAAGCTTGCAATCCATTTAGATTCTCAATTGATCACCAACTAAGCCTCAGGAAAACACACGGAAAAACATCCAAGGACAACACAAAACTTAGATCAAGTTTGGGAGCAGTTCACAACACTCCTCACTTACACCCTTACATGGGTTCCTTAAGTAATTTGAAGTCTCAAGCAGATCGCCGAACAAGACCTCACATGCTAAGGATTATTTCAGTTGTCTAGCAGTCTAGTTTTCCTCAGCTACACTCATAATAACGACTTATATGCTCTCTAGTGCGAGAAGGAAAATTAATTCCTTGACACCCCTCTTCGATTTGCCCTCTAGTGTGAGAGTATAAACTAATTCCTCGACACCATTTGGGTCTGCATCTGGGTTTGCTCTTTAGTGTGAAAGCATAAACTAATTCCCCAACACCTATCTGGGTCTGCTCTCTAGTACGAAAAGGTAAACCAATTCTCAGACACCTATTTCAATCTGCTCTTTGGTGTGAGAAAGTAAACTAATTCTTCAACACCCATCCGGTATACTCTCTAGTGCAACAGTATAAACTAATTCCTCCACACCCATTTAGGTCTGCTCTCTAGTGCGAGAAGATAAACTAATTCCTCGACACCCATCTGGTATATGGGTATGCTCTCTAGTACGAGAAGGTAAACTAATTCCCCCAACACCCATCTGGGTCTACTCTCTAGTGTGAGAGGGAAAAGTAATTCCTCGACACCTATCTAGGTAAGTTCTCCAGTATGAAAAGGTAAATTAATTCTCCGACGCCAATTTGAGTATGCTCTCCATTACAAGAGGGTAAACTAATTCCCCGACACACATATGGGTATATTCTCTAATGTTAGAGTGTAAACTAATTCTCTGACGCCTATCTGGGTTTGCTCTCCAGCAGAAAAGGGCAAATTGCCCATGAATTTCCACATAATGACGCATTTTTCATGTCCCACAGATCTTTTTCATGTTGTGATGCAGGTCATGCAGCTCAAATGATCGAAGACTCAAAAACCAGATAAGCAGCACACGGTCAGAGGGCAGCAGCTCGTGACAGGCTTAGTAGCTCGACGCCCCAAAAAGCCAAAACTTACGGACATAATGGCAATGCGGATATCATCTGCTTTTTTAAAAGCAGCGTATTCGACTGCTATTGTTTTAAAAATCAGCCTAGGCGGCCACTAGGCAGCACCTAGGCACTATGCGGTGGTCAATTGCCGGGATTAAGCCCAAGTCAGAAGGAAAATCAAGGAAGAAATTAGGCTAACGCCTAGGGGTCTAGGCGGACACTGAGAAGCATAAGAGGTTTAGGCATGGTTGAAAGCTATTATGACGAATTGTTTTCTGTTTCAATCTGTGTGTTCCAACGAAGAAGACGATGCAAAGGCAAAGCCTCATTTTCCCTTTCCCATTTCACATGACAAACCAACCATTTGTCTTCTTTTGTAAGTTTATCCAATGATGATCAACCACCTAACATCCTAATTAATAAAGGCTTCTATGAATTAAGAGGTGGTACATATCCCGATATAAAAAAATTGGGAGGTGTGGTGCCTGATGTCTTATATTTCTCCAACATTCAACCAAAAATCCATGTATTTAAAACTATTATTTCTTTTATAATTTACCATAAATTTATAAGAACTCTCAAAAATATTTTGTCAAGTACTACAAACTTTTAATCAGTTAAATTTTCATCTCATATCATTAAATCACTTGAATTTTGTATGTTGTATGTTATATAATAGAAGTAATTAAAATAATAAACCCAAATTTATATATAAGTATGGTTTTTTAAGTGTAAATAAGCACTTGTTTATATAATATATAATAATCTTACTTAAATTCAGCTAGTCTGCCTAGGCACTAGACCCCAACCAGCCGCCCAATTAGTGCTTAGCATCTTTTAGAACCTTGCCGACTACTAGCCATATGGCTGAAAGTTTTGCAAGACGCTTCAAGCAAGTGAAGTTTTAAGAAAAAATAGAGATCAAGTAAAGCGAAGAAAGCAGTTTATTAAATTTTTAGCCAGTTGATAAACTTGTATAAAGGTCACCAAAATCTAACACAAACTAACAAAAGAAACTACTACTTTAGTAGCTTGGATGACCTTGGGCTCTTCAGCAGCCATCATGCCTTCAACCACCACTTCACACTCATCAGTTTGCTCATCCAACACTTCATCTTTAGTAGCTCCGGTCTTGGCAGTTCCATACTCGATTGCTTAATCCACAGCAACTGAGAAATCAAGCTCAAGCAATTTCATCCTTCTTGCCAAGCAGCACAGACGTGGTAGCAATAGAAAGAACAAGCTTTGGCGTCTCTGTAACAGTCGAATCCACTTTTCCAAGTAACAGACTTTCCTCCCCTACTTCTCGTAGTGGTAAGCCTTTCAAAAGCTGATCCAGACTTAGCCACAGCTGGATACTTCACTCTATCTTCAGACCTGGACGCTAGAAACAGATCGATGTCAAGCCTTCCAAAAGCAACAAAAGGATTTCTTCTCAACTTAAAGGCCAATAAGCAAGCTAACCTACTAGCACTATGCCGCGCCATTCTCTTCGGCACAAGCCAAGCCAACTCTTGGCCCCAGCAAATCGCGCCGCACCAACCCACAATAGCTTCCCCAAGCCACCCTACCTATATCGCAGCCTCATGGCTATCCAATCATTTCCTCAGCCCGACCGAGCCATTCCACATAGCTTCGAGGCTCCAGAAAAATAAAGAAGAAAGAAAATTAAATCTTTCTTACCTTGGTGCAATACAGAGAAGAAAAACAATGACGATAGTCAACTCTTTGCAAGGGCGAGCAAAGATATGGTTAATTACTAAATCCTACCTTTAATACATTCTCAATTGAAGGTCAAGTCAATCAAGTAAGAATCTCTATCATAGTCAATTAGGGATACTTTCACCATTATCCCAATATGTATGCATATTGTAGCTTTATTATTTCAAATATTTGAACACTAAATTTGTATAGAAACATACATACACGCACTCGGAAATATATGGTTGGAATCATAATTATGTTAAGTAGCATTAGTTATAATTGTAAGCTTGAACTTGATGCAGGTTTTTGTAATTCGAAATTTTTTGTGGGGTTATTACAACTGCAGTTTCTTTTCTGTTTAGGTTTTCCGACGGTTTTGCAGGTAGATACTGTGGCTCTTAAGCAAACTTTAAGTTGGACAGTCAGGATGTGATTCAATCAAATTATGATTCAAGGAGATTTCAAGATTTTGATTCAGAGAAGAAAACAAAAATTAATGATTCCATGAAAAAATATTTATAATTCGGGATATTTGGCATCTTTTGAAGCAACTTACTCATTTCATATACACTAGTACAAAAAATACTTTGGGTGACGTAGGTCCTTCGTCGCGCAAAGTCAAAAAAACGTCGCGCAAAAATTTGCGTGACGAACCTTCGTCGCGCGACGCGCGTCGCGCCACGCCTGTGAAAGAAGGTTTTGCGTGACGAAGAAGTTACATGCGTCGCGCAAAGGGTCTTTGCGTGACGTAGTACCATGCGTCACGCAAAGTGGGTTGGCGTGACCTAGGTTTGCGTCACGCAAAGTGGGTGTGGGTAGGCGTGACCAAGGTGTGCGTCACGCAAAGTGGGTTGGCGTGACCTAGGTATGCGTCACGCAAAGTGGGTGTGGGTTGGCGTGACCAATGTCTGCGTCACGCAAAGTGGGTTGGCGTCACTCAAAGACACTTTGCGTGACGCATAACTACGTCACGCAAACCCACTTTGCGTGACCTATGGAACTTTTTCGTCGCGCAAACTTTTTATGTTTTTATTTTTTTTTTATTTTTTTGACAAAAATATTTTTGATTTATTAATATTTTTGATTTAATTTTTAATAAATATTGTAATTCAATTCTAAACAATAAACAATAAACCAAGAAAAAATTTAATTATAAACCATATGAAAATGTGCATACAAGATGTCTAAACAAAAAAAAGAAAAAACTACAAGAAGTAGTGTTCTAGGTTGTTAAGTCTGCTGCTCAACAAGATTTCCTTCAGAACGGGGTTGTTTATATCCTGCAACCACACGGTGTAAAATAAGTTACTTGAAAGAGAACAGCATCTTCCAAAACATTGTTAAACCACCGATCTATTAATTTAGAGAAACATGAATGAGATGTAATAAGAATTTGACAATGGAAACATATTCGACTTGTCTGATGCAGATTTGAAATCATTTTAACTTAGTACCAAATCCTATTTCTAATCATAGAAGCCCTATATGACCCAAACTAGTTAAAACCAAACCAAAGCCAATTAAAAGAGTAATCTCAGCCACTGTTTAAAAGCAATATGGACCACTGGATCATTCAGTTAGTAAAGATACTTCGATGGCTGTAGAGCGAAAGCTAGGCTAAGATATTTGTCAGGATCTTTCAAAGTTATCTTTGGCTTATTTTGTTTATTATCATGAGCATTGAATCAATTAAATCCATTCTTTTGTTATCATTCGCCGCTACCTAACACCAGCCAACATAAAAAATGCTGAGATTATGACATCTTATTATCTGAAACATGTTTTTACCAAGCCATCAGGCCATGTAGCAAAATATATGCATCCAGGTTTCTGATTGCGGTCTTGTTTTTGGGAAGCTTACCTTTGGTTCACTAAATATGATAACAAAAACCAGAAAACGAAGGCAGATAAGTAACAAGTTTATTCTGCCAACCTTGGGGCCAACGATTCTATCAGCAAGTAAGGAAGTTAGGAAAACCAACATGAACAGAAACCCAAATCCTACGACAGATGCCAACAGCCAGCTTCTCTCTTTTGATAGTTTTTTAGCTTTGAAGAAATCCACAAACTTATATTGTGGCTTGGCAGTACTCTGCAGAAGCAGCAGAGCCGCAATGAGCTCTAGAGTTTGAGCTCCAAGCAATGATATTGCCTGCACTACCAAAAAATAAAAAATAAAAGATCAATCGACAGTGTGCAAACTGCATACTTACTAATGCAAAATCAAGCTTCTTAAAATTGAGAATTGCAAACAGTTCCATGTGCTTTCATAGCCATGCTCCCTTGAAACAAAATGAAGCATAGTTTGATGCAAACAGCGGAAAGGATAAGCTAATTGATTACGCAGTGGTTCATCTTCATCATCCTCTATTCACAGCATATGCCAATCCATATCAAAGCAGAAAGTTGAACAACTTTTACATCCAACCCCTAACAGACTACACCTACACTAAAATCCAATCAACTATAAATTCGTGATTAATGTGAATTGAAAAAAGAATAAGCCTGGTGACATGCAGGACAGAAACCTAATACTGTTTAAAAGACTGGGAAAAATCCAAAAAAAAATTCTTGTTGCAGCCACAAATCAGTTAAAGAGTTCAAAAAATAAGTGAGCTTGCTTAGATAATTATATTTACACCCAGAGAATAGCATATGCAGCAAGCTAGTACTAACGAAACACTCAAAAAAGGCAAAACTCATTTTCATTTCTTCCTAAAACTAAACATAAAAATGTAAAAATTGATCTACTTCAAACTCAGAGATTTGGCAGAATGGTCTACGAATAACAGAATCAAATTCTCTAACTTGTCACGCTCTAATAAGTAGCTTTCCTCAAGCTCTTGGAACCACTTTATGCAATGTTTCAGCCTTTTAACATACTCTCAGTCTCACATTTTTCCTAGAAAATCAATTAACATTAAATTTCATAATCTAAAAATATAGCCAAAACCCATCTCAGGTAAACTAATCCCAATAAAATTAAAAAGAAGCAGAAGCAAGAACGCCATATCCTCGATAATTAAAAAGAAGCAGCAAATACAATCTTTTCATTTGCGATCTCTGCATATCCTCGATAATTAAAAAGAAGCAGAAGCAAGAACGCCATATTTCAATGAAAAAAAATATTTAAAAAAGATATCTAATCCCTAAATAACAATGAACTGCAATTTCACCCTAATCACAAACCCTAATCGTAGTGAAACCCTACAATGAACTGCAATTTCACCCTAATCCCTAAATAACAAAAACCCATCGCAAATCACAAACCCTTACCTTGATTTTGGGACTTGATTCCCGTCGGCTTCGAGATTCGTGTGGCTACCCGTCGTTTAGAACGAGAAGGAAGAGAGAAGTCTATGGGAAAGAGAGAGGGAAGACAAGTCTGGGTTAAAGATTTGGGGATCAAGGTTGCGAAGAGGAGAGATGAGCAAGAGGGAAGAGATAGAGGAGACGCAGGACTTGAGCGAGAGGAAAAGAGGAAAGTCTTTTCCTGCAATTTGATTTGCAATTTGAGCGAGAGGAGGGTCTGCAATTTAAGCAAGAGGAAGAGGAAAAGAGGTCTGCAATTTAAGCAAGAGCAAGAGGAAGAGGAAAAGCTCTACGGAAAGAAAAACCGAGAGGAAAAGAGGATAGGATATATGGTTGCAAAACTTGGAAAATTTGAAAAAAAGCGCCTATTTTTCGCTGTGGAGCGCCAAAATTATCAATTTGCGTGACGTAGGTATACAATTCGACGTCACGCAAAGTGGTTTTGCGCGACGATCAAAGCGTCGCGCAAGGTTTTTTTTTTTTTTTAAAGTATTAAAAAAATTACCAAAAATGTGACTTTACTCCTTTCAAGTTCAATTTTTATTTCACATAAACCCCACAATAATATATTATTCTAAACAAAACCCATAATAATTTTTTTTACATATATATCATTCAATTTCTTAAGTGTTATAAGCACAAAATAAATAAATTAAAATCTACTTAGTAAATACATATACCATTGCACTTGATGGGAAACACATTGTACGAAACTAGTTTCAACGATCCAACCGTCAAACTTGTTTGTATATGCTTCGAGATCGCATACGCCAAAAATAGGAAAAAAAAAACATTTAGAGATCAAGTAACGCGACAAAACTTTTCGACGGTTATAAATGAAAAATAACGATTTAACGGTAGTTTTAACTCCGATTTTGATGATTTTTTACAACTACACTCCTTGACCCTATATGAATACAATGAACTAATTCGATCGTCAATTTCAAGTATTTACACAAGTGGATACTACAAAATCTTATGTTATACTTAATGAAAGTATTAATAAACTCTAAGTGTTAGTAAATCTACCATTTTGATGGGAAACACATTGTACGAAACTAGTTTCAACGATCCAACCGTCAAACTTGTTTGTATATGCTTCGAGATCGCATACACAAAAAATAGGAAAAAAAAAACATTTAGAGATCAAGTAACGCGACAAAACTTTTCGACGGTTATAAATGAAAAATAACGATTTAACGGTAGTTTTAACTCCGATTTTGATGATTTTTTATAGCTACACTCCTTGACCCTATATGAATACAATGAACTAATTCGATCGTCAATTTAAAGTATTTACACAAGTGGATACCACAAAATCTTATGTTATACTTAATGAAAGTATTAATAAACTCTAAGTGTTAGTAAATCTACCATTTTGATGGGAAACACATTGTACAAAACTAGTTTCAACGATCCAACCGTCAAACTTGTTTGTATATGCTTCGAGATCGCATACGCCAAAAATAGGAAAAAAAAAACATTTAGAGATCAAGTAACGCGACAAAACTTTTCGACGGTTATAAATGAAAAATAACGATTTAACGGTAGTTTTAACTCCGATTTTGATGATTTTTTACAGCTACACTCCTTGACCCTATATGAATACAATGAACTAATTCGATCGTCAATTTCAAGTATTTACACAAGTGGATACTACAAAATCTTATGTTATACTTAATGAAAGTATTAATAAACTCTAAGTGTTAGTAAATCTACCATTTTGATGGGAAACACATTGTACGAAACTAGTTTCAACGATCCAACCATCAAACTTGTTTGTATATGCTTCGAGATCGCATACGCCAAAAATAGGAAAAAAAAACATTTAGAGATCAAGTAACGCGACAAAACTTTTCGACGGTTATAAATGAAAAATAACGATTTAACGGTAATTTTAACTCCGATTTTGATGATTTTTTACAGCTAGACTCCTTGACCCTATATGAATACAATGAACTAATTCGATCGTCAATTTAAAGTATTTACACAAGTGGATACCACAAAATCTTATGTTATACTTAATGAAAGTATTAATAAACTCTAAGTGTTAGTAAATCTACCATTTTGATGGGAAACACATTGTACGAAACTAGTTTCAACGATCCACCCGTCAAACTTGTTTGTATATGCTTCGAGATCGCATACGCCAAAAATAGGAAAAAAAAAACATTTAGAGATCAAGTAACGCGACAAAACTTTTCGACGGTTATAAATGAAAAATAACGATTTAACGGTAGTTTTAACTCCGATTTTGATGATTTTTTACAGCTACACTCCTTGACCCTATATGAATACAATGAACTAATTCGATCGTCAATTTAAAGTATTTACACAAGTGGATACCACAAAATCTTATGTTATACTTAATGAAAGTATTAATAAACTCTAAGTGTTAGTAAATCTACCATTTTGATGGACGTTTAGGTACGGATATTTCAGTACACTAATTTAGTGAAATATATTATGATATGGACGTTTAGGTACACTAATTAGAGAAAGTTAAATAAAATTAATGAATTAAAATGTGTATAATAATAAATTTAAAATTTAATGCAATGACATTAAATAAGATATCTATAAAACAAAAATATAATATGAGTTTGAATTCAGTACACATTAAGAGACTAAAATCAATATACAATCTGACACTAGATTTTTATTAAATTTTAATCGTCTTAAAAGATTAAAGTTCAAAAATATAATTCTCGACTTGCCAATCTATTTGTTTACTAACACATGGAATTGAAAAAATTTAGCTTGTTAGTTACTAACACGTGGATCAGGAATTTTAACCAATTCGAAGGCTCGTTGTTTGCATATTCATTTGTTCTTTTCATTTTCATTCCCAGATTCTAAATTTCTCTTGTTTCAAATAAGTAAATGTTGCAAAATATTATTCTTAAAGGTGCGAACGAGATAAACCATCCATAGATGTAGGTTTTAAAGTGTAAATAAGGTGTTGAAGGAATATTGAATGAGGTTGCATGAAAGCATGGCGAAAACATTGTCAAGATCCAAGGGAGGTAGCTGCTGCAACTAGTTTGCAGTTTCTACCACCCAAACTGATTAAGCAAAGGAAAAAAAAGTCGCTGACTTTGCGTGACGTATGTGGCGTCGCGCAAAATAGCTTTGCGCGACGTAAGTGCACGTGCGTCGCGCAAAGCTGTTTTGCGTGACGCCACATACGTCACGCAAAGATGTTTTGCGCGACGTAAGTGCATGTGCGTCGCGCAAAGCTGTTTTGCGCGACTCACGTAGCCCTGCGTCACGCAAAGTCAACAGAAAAAGCGGCAAAACTTACTCGCTTTAGCGCAAAAATCTTGCGGGACGCACAAAGCGTCGCGCAAATGGCCTTTGCGCGACGCTTTGCGTTTAACGTCACGCAAACATACTTTGCGCGACGCATTTAGCTGCGTCGCGCAAGTTTTCGTCGCGCAAACATGTTTTTGTACTAGTATCGCATGCGCATACTTGGAGAAGCTGATATATGGCGGTGAACAATTTGACTAATTTAGGACATCAAAATTCTCGATCATGGTAATGATTTGACCTGATGGGCAATGGGATCCATACAAGTTCCTGCTAATGATTTATTTCAAGTTTAACAGAAAAATGTACACACGCACAACATCGCATTTTCTCAGCGAAAGTGTAGCAGGAAAATCCAAACATATTATGATAAAAAAAATAAATAAATAAATAAAGGAAAAAAAGCACCGTTAAACACATGTTAAAGCGACTCATGAGCTACCGATCGAATTGAAATCCATATTTGTTGATTCAACTATTTTTCAAAATGTTTGAATTGCTCATAAGTAGTTTTGTGTTAATCACGCAAAATTTGCTTGGATTCATGTTCTACTTTTGCTCCATGAACTATAAAATTTGCTTCGAGGCCTTAGAGCTTAATTAGTACCTTCAGTCGTCCACTCCGCTAAGCTCAAAGGATGTTAACGAAATGGTAAGGGAAATGTTAGAAGAGTTTGAAATTCAACAAGAAGAACTATATTAATAATATTAATAATCTAAAGGACATTGTGAAACATGAGAGTGTAGAGAGGACATGCTAAAAGTTTCAATATATTTATATATTGCTCTTTGTATGGAATGTATGGCGTGTATCGTGTATGGTATGTTTGGAATTATGTGTGATAAAAGAAAGTGCATAGCACATATCATGTATGGTATGTTTGGAACTATGTTTGATAGAAAAAGTGTATGGAGTGTATGGAATTACACATTACAACAGCCAATGCTTGTTATAAAAAAAAAAAGAAAAAAATTAATTTTTTTTTTTTAAAGAAATATATATGGACTCCGGCTTCATATATATATATATATATATATATATATATATATATATATATATAATTAAACATTTACTATAATATAATAATACATAACAAAAACCACAAAGTACGAATTTAGTATAATCCGAAGAAATTTTAAATAATCACAAATTCAAAAAGAATTACAAGCAGTATACTAGACTACAACAAAATCATGTATAAAACCAAAGAGTTATCCTAATAAATATGAAACCATCCATCAAAATGAAACACGCCTTCATTTACAAAGAAATTGTCACTTAGAAGACTTCACTTTTACTTAGATTGTATGACAAAGATTCATAATTTGGTAACCACCTCTGCTGCTACCCCTTCCTCCTAGTTGAAAAAATCAGAATGCACATAAGAAGAAATTGAATGAAATGAAAACCGATCAGATTTAAAGAACGAAATACTATCAACTTGGAAATTTTAGAAGAGTCATTATTAACAACTTCAAATTATCGCTATGATTATTCATAATTTTAAAAGTTAATTAAAAATAGATAGAGAGAGTGAGAAAATGGAAGACCTAATTCGTGGCTGCAGTCAAACCAAAGCTGGACGTGAGCAAAGCTTATGATAGGGTTGAATGAGACTTTTTGGAGGCTATGATGCTTCGAATGGGCTTCGCGGAGGAATGGATCAATCAAATTTTGGCATGTGTGCGTTCTGTCTCTTTCACTGAGACCATCAATTGGGAAAGTGGGCAACTATTTCGATCTTGAGAAAGGGATTAGACAAGGTGATCCTCCTTTTTTTTTTTCTTTTTTTTTTTTTTTTGTCAAAGAGTTAAATTCTAATAGTAATGTTTACATCTTCAACCAAAATATTAAATAAAAACTCTGGACCAATAACATCCCAATGGAATGCACCTCGATGTGAGGTTACATACGAGGCAACAGCGTGAGCAGCAGCATTACCATGTCGTTTAACAAGCGCAAATGTCACCCTTCCTAATTGAGATGCCAAGAACCTGATATCATGAAAGAAACATTCCAAAGTAGCATCAATCACATACTCCCCATTGGTCATACGAATAACCGTCTGAGAATCTGACTTAACCAACACCTTCATGCATCCTAGCTCAAGACAGACTTGTAAAGCCGTGCGAATTGCAGCTGCTTCAGCCATCACCGGATTGTTAAAAATCAAACCACCTTCCCCACCAGTTGCTTGCAACAACCCTGCAAAGTCTCTCAATACACATCCATAGCCTCCCTTGCAAGTCTTCCCACACCAAGCCCCATTGCAGTTAATTTTTAACACTCCAAAAGCAGGTCTTTTCCACCGTACATGTTGACCCGCAAAGCATGTAATCCCCCACATCACCCTACTCTCGAAAATCACTTCCTTTCAAAGCCACACAGTCTCATCCAGTACTCTCAGAAATCACTTCCTTTCAAAGCCACAATGTCAAGCTGTAGTGAACATCCATAACACATCACCCTCCTAAACATACATTTGAAGAACAAATGGTGCTCCGTTTCCTCCGCTTCTCCACACATCACACACCTACCATCCACCTATATCCACCGTGAATATGATTAACTCGCCATTTTCCTGCATCTCCATGGCAACTCCATATCCCGTACGCATTGTATATTCTCCATTCTTAGCATAATGCCATATTATTCTATCTTCACAACCCACAAAACTTACAAGCAAACCAAGTATAAGCTTACTCTTCTCCTCGTCAAAACATCTCTGAATTAACTCACCCTTCCACACGCCCCCCCCCCCCCCGGCAGGTTTAATCAAATCATTCACCATTTCAGGCACGTCACTGTGCTTCGATCTCACTTTATAAGTATGAGGCCGTGGCAGCCAAGGATCATGGCCTACATGAATATGCCTACCATCACCCACCTTCCAACGTAAACCTCTCTCCAAAATCCTTTTCCCCTTAATAATCCCTTTCCATCCCCAGGATGAGCGTCTCCTTAACGGAGCTTCCATAAACGATCTCCCTGGAAAGAATTTTTCTTTAAGAATTTTGCCTAGCAAAGTGTATAGATTATATAAAAGTCTCTACCCAATCTTCGCCAAATATGCAAGATTAAAAGCCAATAAGTCTTTAAAACAAAGTCCTCCAGACCTCTTTTGACGTTTCATTTTCTTCCAAGATATCCAATGCATGCCGCCTCTATTTTTAATCCCCCACCGCCAAAACTTAGCTATAGCAAATTCCAATTCCTTACAGAGATTCACTAACATTGCATAGTTTGGTAATGCCATAGCCACTGCTTTTATGAGAACCTCTTTTCCTGCTAGTGACAGAAATTGCTCAACCCACCCATTGATTCTTCCTTCCAAAGCTTCCCGAACACCTTTAAACACCACTTTCTTAGATGAACTAAAATCCGCCATAATCCCCAAATATTTACCAAAGTCATCTTTACTCTTAATGTTAGTACAAAGAGCAATTTTCTTCCGCCGTTGCCTCCCACAATTAGCCCCAAAATATAAGGAACTCTTCTCCCTATTAATCACATGCCCAGAGGCTTCAGCATAGCACCATAATACCTTCATAACCTCCTGAACCACAGTCTCCTCCGCCTTACAGAAAACTATAGCATCATCAACAAAGAACAAGTAAGACACTGACAGCCCCCCAAGTACCACACGAAATCCATGCAATGACCCCCGCTTCTCCCTACGTCGAAGCAAAGCTGCGAACCCCTCAACACTAATCAAAAACAAAAACAGAGACATAGGGTCTCCTTGCCTCAATCATCTCTGCGGTTGAATGAACCCAATGGAAGCACTATTGATCGGTACACTGTAAGTGATAGTAGTGATACACTCTGCTATTCGCTGACAAAACATCGGTGGAAAGCCCAAAGCACCCATCATTGCTAGCAGAAAACTCCACTCCACTCTATCATACACCTTCGTCATATCCAACTTCATAGCTAGGGAAAATTCATCACCATCATTTTGTTGATTAAGAGAATGCAATATCTTATGTACCACCAAGACGTTGTCTTGAATCTGTCTCCCAGCCACAAATGTCGATTGATTCGCATTAATGAGATGTGGCATTGCCATCTTTATACGATTGGTCAATAATTTAGCAATCACCTTGTAAACCACATTACATAGTGATATTGGCTGTAATTGAGACATTTCGTGGACTGGAGACCTTAGGAATTAGAGCAAGATAAGTATGATTCAAGTTCCTCAACAACTTTCCAGAGAACCAAAACGCCATTACCATGTCCACCACATCTTTGCCAACAACATCCCAATATTCATGGTAAAAACTCCCAGTGAACCCATCAGGACCAGGTGATTTATTCGCTGGGATTTGGAAAACTGTTTGCCATACTTCCTCCTCCGATATAGGCTCCATTAATCTAGTCACATCTGTTGACAAAACCTGAGTGTCAATGCAACCCGTTATCTCCTCCACCCTTTGCGGCTAGCATGTAATAAGAAGATTTTGAAAATAGCTTACAGAAATTGCATCCACCTAATTTGGATCAGTCATCAAGTCCCTTGAAAATCCTCCAGCCCTAATATCTTATTACATCGACGTCGTTTCACTGTTTGAGCATGGAAAAATTTAGTATTTTTATCCCCTTCCTTAATCCACTAAGTCCTTGACTTTAGCCTCCAATAAACTTCTTCCTCCTTAATTAAACACTTTAATTCGTTCTCCTTTCGATGGACCTCCTCATTAGCAAAATTCAAAGACTTATAGGCTTGCCATAGCTCAGCCCTTGAAGTTTTAGCACGGACATTTGAATTTCTGCCACTTGTCCGTCTCCACCCTTGTAGCCCACGGTGAACCCATTTCAACTTTTCAACCACTTTAAACGCATATGATCCCATAAATTCACGCCCCCAATTCTTCCTCACAATGCCTTGACACTCTTCCTCTTTATTCCACCTTGAGTCATAGATAAACCGTCTTCTCCGATAAATGGTCTGAACGCCGTATCCAGAATAAGCACAGCGTGGTCAGACCCTTCTAAAACTTCATGCATAACTTTCGCCTCCGGGTACATAGTAACCCAACCATCCATTGCCAACCCACGATCCAAACGTTTTTGTATGGGCCCTTCCTCTCTACGGTTCCTCCATGTATATGGGTATCCTATAAACCCCAAGTCAAGCAACCCATTATTAACAATAAAATCACAAAAATCCCGCTTACTAGCTACTGATCTATAGTTCCCTCCTTCCTTCTCCAAGTCATCAATAATATCATTAAATCACCAAATAAGTAAGCATATGTCACCAATAGCCTCAACCCGCCAAGACAACACCCTCCATTGCACCCTCTTCTTTTTCTCATATGTAGTCGCATAAATCGCAAACAATCTCCATTGGTTATTATTTTGTCTATCATGAATGCCAACCTTAATAAAAAAAAGTCTGCATATTTGACAAGTAAAACATGATCATAACTTCTCCAAAAAAATACACATGCCACCAGCAATTCCCCGTGGTTCAACAGTATGCATAAACTCCATCCCAAGCCTTCATTTTAAATAAACATAGTGATTACTTTGATTTTTAGTTTCCAGCAAAATCACTATGTCAAGGGTGTGGAGCCTATTTTGCTCCATCAAATCGTCAACTGTCAGGTCACCCCCAATACCCTAACAGTTCCAACATATTAGCTTTATAGGGACTTGGAAAATCCCTTAAGGCTGGTCTCCTCTACCTTAGAAAATACCAACTTCTATGGTCGACTACTTTGCGGTTCCATACACTCCACCTACTCAACATACTCCACCTTCTGGATAATTCTTTTCCTCCCTTTCTATTGCTTCATTACAACCTCAATGATATCCAAACCAAAAGGATCATCCTCCCTCACCCCACCTCCCTCTCCCATAACTCCACCCACTCTATCATTATCGACTCCCTGTCTCACACCTCCATTATTGATTCCCTCCCTAAGTTGCACCTCAACATTTAAGTCAATCTCACGTCCCATCTGCTGTGACACACATACCACATTGACCCGCTTATCATCCTCCAGCATTGTCTTTAGAACCACATTCACAGCCCCATCCACGATTAACCTCCCCTAAACCAATCAACCCTACATCATACACCTCTTCTCGAGCCTTCCTTGCTTTCTCGTCCTCCTCCTTATAACGGTGGATCCTATCACCAAGGCTAATGCCCCTATGCCCAGGCCTTCTGTCGTCTAGTACCACGACACCCTTCTGAGCCGGATTGAAACAATCAACACCATGTTAAGTTGCATTATCCCCTGACAAGCATTGTTCCCTCATTCCAGATATCGTCGGAGACCGAGCCTTTCTCCTCAATTTGTCCTATTCATTAATATGCTATTTCCTTCCTCCCTCCCGATTATATCTCCCACCATTTGATCCACTTGATCCACCACCCCGAAACCCCATTCTCAAAAAATTACCGCGTAGATCAAATTCTGCGTCCAATCCCCTATATGCCAAATCATCTCCCAGATGAGCAGAGACATCACCCACTACCCCATCTTCTTTCTTCATATCTCTGCAAACTCGTGTCACATGCTCCATAAGCCCACATATTAGGCAATATTTAGGTAAAGACTCATATTTAAAATCCACCCATACCATTCCTTCATTCGGGAAATCCACAAACGTCTCACGCATAAGGGCTTCACGTACATTGAAACAAATCCTCACTCTAAGAAACCTGCCAATGCAGTCACAGCTCCCGATTGTATCCACCTTCCGAACAGTGCCCATCAATCCTCCAATAGCTTCTGCCACCACCACTGTTATACTGAGCGACGGTACATTATGAATTTGCACCCAAAAAACACCAAGAGACAGTCCACCGACGAAGACCATTCCCCGTTCTGTTAGCCACAAGCACAAGATCATTCTTAAAAGTCCAAGGTTGATCCACAGCCAACACCCTCTGCATGTCACTGTGCCCTACAAACCATGCTAAGAACCTACAGTCCCCAATATCTCTAATAGAAACACCATCCCTTCCTCACCAAAGGGACGTAAAGCAATCAATGAACAATTCACCATACACCTCCTTGGATGTAAGTGTGGAACCAAAAATAATCACAACGTGACACATGGATTTTTGGGTAAAAGAAGACAAAAATAATCATAAGACGACACGTGGATTTTTGTCCACCGGGATTCTTACGCGCAAGCAGTGGACAATCATCCGTCAATCAAGTCAAAAGTGTCCAAAATAGGTAACCAATTCAAAGATATTCTCATCCATTCTCATCTTAGGTAATTATTTTATAACCTACATAACATTCCATTTAAGTGAAGGTTAATTGGCTAATTAATGGATTAATTCCTAATTAATCCATTAATCACCAATTAAATCACTCATTACACCCCAAAAAATACCCAAGGGCCGGCCACTCTTTTTTCCAAAGAGGACCAGCCATGCCCTATATATTGGCTCCCATTTTCACCAAAACCTAGGTATTCACTCTTGCTAAAATTCTCCAAAACTCTCAAACACTTTTCTCTCTAAATTCTAACCTTGGCATCGGAGGTTATTCGGTCAAAGCCCCCCCTCCAATTCATCGTGGGTGCGTGAGGCTCTTGGCCTTGACCTAAGGTGTTATTTGTTTTGTAGGTGCAATTTTGTCCAAGATCAAGGAGGAAGAAATTTCCATCCACAGTAAGGACATCCACAACCATAGTATACTAGAACCCTAGTAGTACCCCTTCCACAACCTTCCGATCAATTATGATTCCATTCCGCTCTTTAACAGACAGTCGAATATTGGTTCCAAACCTAGACCCCAGATCCTCCATATCCATCCTGTCATGATCCGCCGCCATGACAGCGGCACACCCTAATCCAAAAAAACTTGTGTTGTAGACCCCAAACTTACACAGAAATAGTCCAACGCAGCCGTCCTTTCAGATCACACACATCTTCAAAATCCGTATGCTAAACAAAACCCTAATTCTCACCTTGTAACCCTTTTAACAAACCCTAACCCTAGCCGGAACCCAAAACCCAAAACCCTCCTTTTGAGGAACCATTTTTTTTACTCAAAGCAAGAAAAAAAAAGTAATACAAGGTGACTCTCTTTCATTTTATGTATTTTTGCTTATTACTGAAGCTTTCTCTTCTATTATCCAATAGTCATGTAGAATTGAGAGACTACATGAGATTCAATTAAGTAATGATGATTCAACTTTATCTCATTTATTCTTCGAGGACGATTATCTTTTCTCATCAAAGCTAATAAACGGGGTTGCAAAGAAATAGTGCGTATTATTAATGTATGTTGTCATGCTTTAGGCCAAGAAGTTAACATGGACAAGTTCTCTCTATTCCACTCTCCAAATTATCTTGTCGATCTTGTCATTGATCTGGAGTGCATTCAAAAAATCGCACCATCTGATTGCTTAGGCAACTATTTGGATCTTCCAACAACTTGGGGCAAATCAAAGAAGAGTGTCGTCCACTTTATGAAGGTTTCAATTGAAGATAAAAATTGAGTCCTGGAAGCTAAAATTCCTTGTCCACAGTTGGGCGTGAAGTGACAACCAAGGTTGTTGCCATGGCAATGCCTACCAATCACGTGCAATGCTTCCGTTTCAATCTTGAAGCTAAATTCCTTGTCCATGGTTGGACACATCCGTGAGTCAGATTGAAAGGGTTAATGAACCTAGCATCAGGGATATGTGTATGGCCTGGAGTCCCCATGCTGGTGTAGTGAAGATAAATTTTGACGAGGCTTGGTCTGCTCCCTTTCTGTAGACGATCGCTGGGATGTTGTGAGGAATGATAGGGGCTGTTTGCTAAACAAAAAGGCCATAGCATTTTCTACAGCTTCCGCTTTCGAAGTTGAGGCTAGAGTCGTTGTCATAGCTCTCCTCTTTGCCATTCAGCTTGATTACCACATTGTATGTCTTTGAATCTGACTCTAAGATGGTGATTGATTACATCGATGCCAAAAAATAAAAAATAAAAAAAAAGGCATCACCAGGAGCCATCATCACCAGGAAAATCACAACAGCAATGTTTAGCAAACTACCTTGAACAGAGTCTTAAAGGTTAAGTTACTACATGCCTCTACTAAAGAGGGGGTACTTTGTACCGCATGGAGGTCGTATAGGTCAAAACTCAGAGCAATAAGAGCAAAATTTCTACCCAAAGTTACAATTGCTGACACTTCAAAAGACTTAAATTATAATGGAGCTATTGAATTTTTCTCGTTTAGGTCATGTAATAGGAAGGTGTAAGCCTAGAAAGCCTTTGGTACAGCAAGGCACGTCGCCCTCAAAACCAAAAAGGTTTGGAACCCTTCTCCTATTTCTACATTTAATTCTCTAGCCTCGAATAAAATGATAAACAAGGGGAGACCTTTGTGTCCCTAATCTAGTGGGGGGCCAAACGACTTTGTTTTCCTTAGCTTGGCGGATAGCATCCCCGCGTAATGGCATTCTGCTCCTCTTAGTACTGGTTTCGTACTGGGGTGCTTTTATAAAAAGTGGGTATCAAAAAATCTGAGCTCAAAAAAGTGTTTGGTAAACACTTAAAAATAGCTTATTTTCACATTTTTGGGTGAAAAAAAGCTAAAAACGTGAAGCATAAAAAATGAGCTTATTCTCACAGCACAACAAAAGCAGTTTTTTTTCAAAGCACAACAATACTAAACCAACCCTTATTGTTCTCACTCAACTTTGCATAATGTCTAAGGTGGTCGTAGAAGCGAAGTCTAAGCAATGACTAAACAAAGCAAATTATAGACAAAAAGTAAAAGAGCAAACACAAATTTAGAGTGAAAGAATGAGGTGATTAAATTTTGAGCGAAAATTAGTATGTTTATAAGGTGTATGTTTTTTTTTTTTTTTTTTGTTTTTTTTTTTTTGGAAGACATGATTTTATATCATCCGGGCAAAGATGCCAAAGGGGAACAAGAAGGCCTACAGGGAGGCAAACAAACAAAACAAGGAAAGGGTAGTGCAAGGAAGTAACATAAACTAAGACGCCGCACCTAGTGCTAAAGCGTCCCTCCTCGCACTACCAACACAATTAATGAGGACATGGAAGTCTATCATTACACAAAACATGAACAAGGGAATATGGGGGTCTGTCGACCCATATAAGATCACAATCCTCCCTACAACGCCACGAAGCCAAAAGGTCCGCTACCATATTGGCCAATCTTGGAACCCAAGACCAGCGACAATAATGAAAGCCATTCCCCCGAAGACTACATCTCGCAATAACCAGGAAGGCTTCTTAACTGCCCTTCCTTGTTACGTCCTTTAAACAAGTAATAGACTCCAAAGAATCAAACTCCACCATTATCAAATTCCACCCTCTGTTCACTCCTAGTATACAACCATGCAAATTAGCTCTCGCATCCATCATTGCCACGCTTATGGCTTTTTCTTTAAACCTACAGGCCGCCAAGAACCTGCCATCCTCATCTCTAGCAACTGCTCTCATAAATCCCAGCTCATCCGACGTACTCCAACTAGCATCAACGTTTATCTTCACATATCCCGCCATTGGAGGAAACCATCCAATGCCAATGCTAGCTTCCACAGGATTGGTCACAACGGTGGTGGGTTGGATTGACAAGGCGTCCCTGAAAGTTGTTGTCGAGTGAGTAATAACGGCAAGCACCTATGAAGGGTAGATAGGTTATCAGTTGAACTGGAAGTTGCATCTTGCCTTCCATATATGCCAGCAAGTAATGGCGATATATGATATCATGTGGTTCCTCACTTCCTTCGAGCCTTTGGCAGATTTATACATCTGCAGCAGCCATCTTGCCCAGGATGTTATCTCAGTTATGTTCACTTTTAGATTCAAACTTCCCCCAAACCAAACTGCTTCCACCCACGGGCATTCGAGAAACAAGTGTTCGATGGACTTATCCCGTACCTAGCAGATAGGACACATCGCAGAGGAGGAAGAGTGTCGTTGGTATAAGCTTACCATAGTAGCAAGCGCCATATGCAGGGACTTCCACAAAAAGCATCAGAGTTTTGGAGGAACTTCCAAATGCCAAACACACTTCCACAAAGCACCAGGAATGGTAGCTGACGTATGAATGTTGGAGGTCCAATGTGATTGAGCACATTTATGAGCCCAATGATATCCAGATTTAACTGTAAACATCTCATTCTTCTCAAAAAGCCATACCAGTCTATCTCTAAGTGTTGGATCTCCGATTTGAGTCTCCCAGATTGCATCAAACTCCTCCTCAACCAAGAAAGGTTTCAAAAAGTCAATATTCCACTCCCCACTCTCTGTGCAAATTAACGAGTTGACCATTAGCCCTTTAGAGACTTGCACTATGCCTAATGGTGATGGTCTGCCCCTGGGAATGGTCGGGAGTCATTTGTCTATCTAGACACAAACTCGATTTCCGTCCATAATTTGCCAGTGAGCGCCCCTTTTTAGAATCTCTTCCAACAAGAAGACTTAACCAAGCCCAAGAGGATCTTCCGCCTCTCTTTGCATCAAGGAAAGAGCAATTAGGAAAGTACCGCGCCTTAAGCAGCGACACCCACAGAGAGTTTGGCTCCATTATCAGTCTCCAACACTTCTTAGCAAGGAGGGCCTCATTAAATGACTCAAAGTTCCTCAAGCCTAAGCCTCCCTCCTCCTTCGGCTGGTCCAGTTTCTCACGAGAGACCCAGTGAATTCTATACTCACCATTTTTTTGACCCCACTAAAATTTGGAGATCATAGCGTCCATTTCGTTGCACAGTGACGTAGGAAACTTAAAGAGGTTCATTGGGTAAGTGGGAATAGCTTGTGCCACTACCTTTATGAGAATTTCACGGCCCACTTGTATGTTTTTTGACAATGAATTCTCAACAGAAAAGGTTTCCAAATTCAGTTTCATGATTAGGTTTCCAAATTCAAGTAAAAATAAAAAATTCAAATCCGAATTACTATCAAATAGAGATTTCTTGAATTACCCTAAAATGTCCTAAGGCCCAAAACCAACATTTTTTTTTTTTTAACAAATGATATTATCTGCACTAAAAAGAGCTGGTGGGCTTATTCTCACAATAAGCTAACAATAAAATTCGTCTTTGCGATAATCGAACCTAAGTGAGAAGAAATATCACTAGACTGCAGTACTAAGCAGCCTAACAATAGAGTTAGGCCCATAGAAAACCTCCACCACTACTCAAAATATACTTTGTAAATGTGTACAATACGCCTATTGCTTGCGTATATACATATTTCACATTTAATACACGACAGTTTTAACACATTTTGCATAACCTAGTTTTAACATGATATCAAACAAATATTTACATAAATAAATATTAACATTCATAAAATGGACAAATTTGTCTTTTTATTTTAAAAAAAAAGGTTGCCAATTAATACACGTGCTATGCTCTCACAATCCTCCATACCAATACCCGAGCAGACTAAACAACTAGCCTCTATTCTCCAAGTTGAATGTATAAGGGCAAATTAATTGACGGTTGACCCAGTAAGAAGGTTTGAGAAGAGAACCTGAAACCCTTATCGATAAATATATGATAAAATTGCCGAAAGGCAATGACACGTGGTTAAACATGGTCCATAAGCATTGTCGTAAAAGTTAAGGTAAGAGAAGCAGAGAATTTTGTCAAGCTATCCCACGTGAAACCAGCTCATAAACCAACCATACATTTGTCAACTAGCATCCCCAACCCAAAAGTATTAAAAACTTCCATCTCCCTAAAACGTCGTTACAACTCGGAAACTTTCACTTCGGTCCGGCAAATTTGCTCATCATCTTTGCAATAATAGGAGCCACCTTTGGATTTGCTTGATGCTTTGCTAGATTAGCAGGGTTCTTCATTACTGCAAAAACCAATCAAACCAATTACGGTCAGGCAAGTAGGAAACTCCATTGCTATCAAATCTGAGTCCCCTGATCCTACAACATGTAGAATCTCTAGCTTCAACCTTAATGCATGTGAGAACATCAAGAGCTAGAACCAAACTATAAAATTAAATCTGGTACTTGGACAAATCAGTTAGCAGAAAGATTTTGGGACATTATAAGTAAATAACGAAGTAGGACACCGACCAAGTAAATGAAAGACCGGACACTCAATCTAAATACATCAGAAGATATGAATTCACAATGCTTCAACAGTAACCAGACGTTCAACATAACATTTTACGAAAATCAGGGTGGGGAAAGATGATTTATCTGTATTTCAAAAAGTGATTCTTTCGGTTGCTTGATATATACATCAGAGTCCAAAGTTTTAAGCGACTTTACGGACAGATTCAATAAGAGTATGGTTATTGTACTTCCATTTGGGTTCCTACTTCAACTCTTATCTTCCTTCTCTCCACTAGCCCACTTCCTTCTAGTCTTACTTAACAATCTGTATTAAAAATTCCCAGTACATATATCCAACACTTCCAAAATAAAAAAATAACACGAATATAACCCTAAAATCTCTATTACTTCTGTTTTTCCAAGTAGCGCTAACTAGACAATATCACTGCACATTCTGTCACATGTAAACCCGAACGATGACATTAGCAAACTACAGAAGGAAAATTTCATGACAATATCGCTACACGTTATTTTTTTTCTAAATTATGATGTCTTGTGGAAACAGGCACATAACATTAGGATAGTGCCATTCACACACTCAATTTTACCTCCCACACACCCTTGTTAATTTTAGGCCATTGATCATCTTTCTAATCATTCGATCCAACGAGCGAAAATTGAGAGGGGTGTGAGAAGTAAAAATTGGTGTGTGGTTAGCAATACCAAAACATTATACAAAAAGAAGAATAATGAATAGTACTCCATTCGCAATATGTCGTCCAAAAAACCAAAGGGTTTGAGCGTTCAACCATAAAGTTTGAACTTCTTAGTGTTTGGTTTATTTTATTATGTTTCAACTCCAAAAATACAAGTTCAATATTTGAATTACAAGTTTCCGTGTATTCACATAACCAGTTTAATCACAAGAACTAGGCATTCACTATCAAAAGTCAACAACCTGGTTGAAGGAATTGTTTTCATAAGGAAGAAAATATCGATGCAAAGCAAAAATAATAAGAATAGACACAGTACCGTCTTGAAGAGCATCCATGACTTCTGGATCACTAAATGCATTCATCAGTTCAGGGTCCTACACACATTGCAACAAAGACCATTTAAATTTGTAAATTAATTTCTTAAAGCACACCAAATGTTCAATATAACAATAGATAAGAGAAACAATCTGTCTGACGGTATGATAATTCCAACAAAACATCATTACCACCAACAGTCACTGATTTCAGGAACATATTTAATATTAAAATTGAATCATGAACCGACATACTTACATTCAATATTTTGCTAAAATCAACATTTCCAGGCACCCCTCCTGGCGCGCTACCGGGGAAACCTCCAGGTGCACCTCCAGATGCACCTCCAGGAGCACCTCCAGATGCACCTCCAGGAAAGCCGCCGCCCATGCCGGCTGGAAACCCTCCAGGCATTCCTCCTGGAAACCCTCCACCCATGCCTGCTGGAAAGCCACCGGGCATACCAGGCATTCCTCCTGGAAAGCCTCCACCCATGCCTGCTGGAAAGCCACCGGGCATACCAGGCATTCCTCCTGGAAAGCCTCCAGACCTTCTACTAGAAGATGACTGCTCTTGCTTCTTAGCCTTCTCATATGCAGCCTTGAAAAGAATGGACCAAATGAGCCAAAAATAAAATAGACAATCTTTTCATTGGAATGGACTTCAAGATCCTTACCTGAGCTTCAGCACGGCGACGTTGTCTCTCGCGCTCAATCCTTTTGTCCTCTCTTTCTTTGCGAAGCCTATCATATTTGCGACGGTGTTCCTCAATCCTGTGCACATTTGGTTCAACCTACAATTGGAGGAGTTGCCATTAGGTGAAAAAAGGAAACTCTAAAACACGAACACAGACAATTTTCATTTTGTAGAGTTAACCCACAATAATTGACTTTCAAGAAAGTTCATTATTTAATAGTAATAAGATACTAATATTATTTCCAAAATGCAGTTCACTAGTAATAAGTTTCCAATTCTCTGTTTTATTAGGTTTTCTTAAAGAAAAACTACGTTGTTACTTCTTTTCATAAAGGCACAGTAAAGTTTGTAAACTGAATATTAGACAATTTGCAATCTAAGCATATAATTAAATTACGTCTGCATAAAACTATTTTTTACTGGTGGTTTTGTTATGTGATACTTTTTTTTTCTCTTGTACGCAGGTTTGTGAGGAACTTGTGTTGGCAAAGTTACAATTAGCCTGAATGAATTTCTTCTTTTTTTTTCTTTTTTTGTACTAATTTTCAGTTACAGGTTGATAGCTTGTTGGCTGACTTCTCTCCCTATTATTTGCTCCTATGAAGAAATTAGTTGCATGCTGAAAGCTTTTTGTTTTAATGGATTCTTGTTTTGAGATTTAGTTGAAATCTTTGAGTTTCTTACTAAGTTTGGTTGCTTTGCTTTATTACCTAGTCATCATTTGGGAATTGAGGATTTTGGTCTTTATTGTTTTTAGGAATGGTTTGTTCAAGTTGGGTTTTCATTAAGTTTTGACATATCTTTGTTTGCTATTGCATGTGTAATAATGCTCAATTTTTTTTCTCTTGTATCTCTGCAGGTTTATGAGAAACTTTTGTCAGCCAAGTTACTTACGCCCTCCAACAACCAGTAGCAACAGCACAAGAGTCTTCATAGTCCAGTCAAGTTTCATGTAGTCTTATTCTAAAAGATAATGGGAGACTTAGGTTTGTTTTAGGACTATTTTTCATTACTTTGTTGTTTCAAAACGACATTTATTCCCTTTGTGCATGTTTAGTTTATTGAACATGTTACTAATGTAACAAATACTTCTATTGATACATAAAGTGTGATTGTGATGTTCATTTTATTCATTTTCTTGGTTCACGAGAATCAAAGTTTTAATTATAGACTAATTATCAGGAAAAATTATGAAAATAAGTAAATGAGAAAAAGCATTACAAGAAAAATGAAATCCAACACAGTATGTGACAAAAGCATAGTCATCACACAATCGAGGAATAAGTGACCCCCAAAGCGTCACATATTTGGTTCAAGTATGGAATTCGATCTGGGAATGTGTGAGGAAAGTCACATATAGAGCCAATACGTGACAAACAAAAAAAATCATCATGTCAACTATAGGCGACGCTGTATGGGAGTGACGCATGGAAATTCGTCACATATACCTATATGTGACGAAGTTCAGTATATATGTGACGAAACCATTCTTCACAGAATCCATGTTTTCTTGCAGTGATCGCCAGCAGTTGATTTGGATACATAGAATAAGATATACATACAATGAATGATACAGGATAAATAGAGGCAAAAGAATGAGAAGAACAAACTTATCTATGTATGACACAGCATAAATAAATGCAACCAAAAAATGCAATTACTTGACAAACCAGAGAGACTGAGAGACGAACCTTCTTAAGTACAGCACCTATTTCTTCATCATAATCAAGCTTTGATGCCAAGTGAAGATCCTTAGCAGCCTCTTCCCAATGACCAAGCATTGCTCGTGCTATGCCACGAGACTTGTAGCCTTTAGCAGAGTCGGGATTGATCTGAGATCAAGATTACATAAAAACATAAGTTCACCTTCTCAAAACGTCACACCTGGCAAGTAGTTAAAACTGATGCAAACAGAACTATACATGAAGCCACACCCGGCCCAAAGAAACATTTTATTTTTATCCGGTTGTAATAAGCAGAGTAGAGTACATAACGTTGCTGACTAATCATACTTAATACCTCAAATGAGTAAACTACATAAACATCAAGGAATATATATACAAACAAATTCTACATGGGCGAAAAAAAATTCATCACCGTATAAAAACAAGCAAGGTATGTGAACAACCTCAAGAGCAGCACTGGCATCCCGGATAGCAGCACTAGGTTTTTTCATTTTGATGTACACACTAGCTGTGAAATAACAAGTAAACAGAATTCAGAAATAAATAAATAAACCAGTAGGAAGTAAACTCTCAAATTCAAATAAACAAAATAGTCCCTACTGAATAAAATTATATAAGAACTCATACCTCTGGTGCCGTACATAATTGCTGATGTAGGATTGAGCAAAATCGCCTCAGTGAGATGTTCAACTGCTTCCTCCAAGTTACCTGCATTGCATAAAATTTAACAAATCCTCAAACAAGCCCTCAAATCACACACGAACAGGCACATTACCATTAGTAATCCACTATACCTTCTGAAATGGCCTCCATAGCTTTAGATTTTGCTGCCTGTGCAGCATCACGGTTCTCATCAGTCACCTCAACCGATGCGTCTCCCATCTGCAAAACAATTAAAGCCATGAACATACGAAAATTATGAAAATTATTCACAAACTAACAAGCAAGAAACTAAAATTGAAATTAATTAATAAACAACCTTCTGAGGAGGTTCATCGTCAGGCTCCACGGTGTCACCCTCGAGCTCAACATCAGATTCGATTATCTCATCCTCCTCTTCTTCGACATGAACTTGAGCGGCTTCAGTGTCCGCCATGTCGTCGTCGCTCTCCTCCACGACATAGCTCTTCTGCGCTCGCAAATCCCTCAATCAAAACGCATACACACAGAACATAAAACGCAACAATCAAAAAGTAAGAGAGAGAAGAGTACCGATTTTGAATCGCCTTGCTTCTGAGCAGAGGCAGGGAGCGTAGCGCCGAGACTGAAACGAAGAAACGAATTCGATTTCAAAATTTCGTTCCGATTCAACAGCGAAACAAACACCGAATCGGTTTCTGCAAAAGAAAAATCGGATACTAAGAGAAATGGATTGTTACCTCTCGAGGTAGTCGCGGAAGAAGGAGAGCGAAGGATCGGCGAGGACGGAGGGATCGGATTTGCACTGTTCGACGAAATGCTTGAGTTGGTTGAGCTTCGCCTCGTCCATTTGTAAAAGTTTCAGAGAGAGAGAGAGAGATTAGGGTTTTAGAGAAACTTCTGAGGAGTGAGAGCGGAGCTGTCGAGGTTTTGTTTGCTTCTCTGCGTTTCGGTTGGGCTTTTTGTTAGGGTTTGCGAGGGCTGACTTGTAATAAACTTGGCTTGACTAGGCTCTTCTAATAGCTTCTATTATTATATGGATAGTTTGCATTTTTGCCATTTTTGCTGTAAAATATCATTGTCCTAAAAATATCCGTCTAATGTTGCTTACGCTATGTCTAAGCACTAGGTAGTTAGTCACCGCCTTAATTAATCTCTAAACGTTTGAAAATTTAAAAATGTGTTAGAGTAAAATTGGTAATTCCTAAACAAAACGCCCAAGTTTGTAATATCTTAGGTTCGTGCATGTTTCAATTGTAATATTTTAATTTAAGTTTGTCTCACGTGTTCTCTAAGAGTGGGCAAACTAGTAGAGAACCCGCTGGTTAAGATAGGTAATCACGGCTCGGGATGGGTACAGGACGGGTCCAATTTTTTTTTGAGAATAAACGGGCAGGACAGGTCCAAATCTTCAGACCCACGTTCCGGTTATATCTAAATGGGGAAAAAATCGAAAAACTTTCCACTCGAAAATGTTAACAAGTAAGCTTACATATATGATTCTGTACATTTATAACTACTCAAATCAAGTTTTCTCCAAGTGTGATGTTTTTTGTTTCTATCTTTCTCACCATTCAGTTGCTTTCTCCTTCTTGGGATCAGTACTCTGCATTTCAATTTTGAATTTCCTCTCAATTCAAATATATTGTGGAATTTCATCACTAATTGTTTTATTTTTTATGATTTGTAATGAAATTCTGGTTTGAAATCTCAGCATACGCATGTGGGTTTCGGGAATCTAAAGGGTATCTTTCCCCAAATTATATTCACCTACCTCATGATCCTTCGACTTTTTTATTTTTTATTTATTTACTTTGTGTGGTCAGTATTGATCCAAAAAATAATGGGTTTTATTCAGTTGATTTGTAACATGATAAAAATCTGATCTTTTAGTCATTTTCCTACTTATATTGGGTATTAGTTATGTTTATGTGAAAATTGAGATTTTTTTGTGGGTTTTGATAAGGAATTCGCCATAGGGTAATTGATGAGTCCATATTATACCATATATTTTACTCTAATTTTAGTATTAATTTATTAGTTATTTTGTTAGAATTTTGATACTTTGTTATATATTTTCAATGTAAGACATTCAACTTCCTCTTGAGCAAAAAGTGATCAAACGGATGAATTTTGGAGTGATTCCAATTGGAGGATGTTGGTGTGTCTTTCAAGATGATTGTATCAAAATTCCAGATTTTTCTACCAAGCCGTTTGACCGTGGCGATAAAATTAAGGCTCAGCGCGCAGCTTTCCCATATTGACGTTTCTGGACGTTTTGGATATTTTGGAGGTCAATATGCATATTTTGAGGAAGATTCCTTCTGAAAATTTGTAGGGGACGTCTTCAGCTTTAAAAAGAGACCTTTTGGGACCAAATCAGAGTTGATTTGATTAGTCAAAAGTGTGATTTTCTGATAACTCCGAATTCTAGTTCAAATAGGAAACATTTTATTTTCTGTTTTATTATTTAATTATGTTTCCTAGTTTTACTCTAAGACTTTTTAGGGTTTTATTTTGTAATAGTATAAATAAGGCTAGCCATTAGGGTTCTCTAAGCAACATTGGGGGGAAAACACAATACTTTGGCTTTAGAGAGCCTTGACGATTCAAGTTTATTTTCAAAGTGTTTTCTATCTATGTTCTTAATAATATTTTGTTTTATGGTTGTTTGTAACTAGTTTCGTTTGCTAGGGCGAGGCCACGAGCCTTAGCAATAATATGTAGTTTTTTTTTAATTTTCTTATGAATTTATGCATGCAAGTTTTGAATTATTAATCATTGTGCTTTAAACTATCTATTTATCTTAATGATTCGCAACCATTAGGATGTTTAGATAAGTAATTTGATGCAATTTTGGCGGAGGGCTGTCCCTGAAATTGGCGATGGCTTCTTGTGGTTAATATGTGTAACTTCTTAGGATGGACGACACGTCTTAAGGGTTGTATGCTTTTTCAAAAAGTTTTCACAAAACTTAATGAGTCTTGCATATTCACATTCGATCTAGACGTCATAGACGAGTTGCATGTTAAATATACGTTCTATGTTGGAGATTCCAAGTAGGGCATACTTTAGGAAAACCAAACATTTAAAATATGCATATGTAATTCATAAGGAATTAAAAGAACTACGTGGGATTGTTAAGGTGACGGTTGAACCCTAGGTTTTACAAATTGACTTTCTTTAAATTGTTCTCTAGTTAATTTCTTTAGTTGTTTTATTTTAAAATTCGTTTTTATTATATTAAATTCTAGAGTCAACATTTTCCAAACTTTGTTTTCAATAATTAATTAAGAGTTAGTTTTAAAGATAAATTATTCATTCAATCCCTGTGGAGAACGATCTTGCTTGAACCGCTATACTACGACAAACTTGTACTCTTGCAAGTATTTTTGAGTGTTTTGATCTCTACTTCTGCAGGTGCAGGTGGTAAAATCTCTATCAGTAATCTCAAATGGGTTGGAAGTTCAAAAAGAAACACTAGATGCCGAAATCAAGTCATTTTTCAACTCAGCTCCTCCTTTGAAGGACATCGATGATATCTGTGGAAAGCTTGAGGGATTTGTGAAGAAGGATTCGACACCTTCCAGTATGTTTACCTTTCGCATTGATATTTGTCATTTCTTTTTCTCGGTGATAGAATAAGGTTAAGTGGATTTTGATTGATTTTCTCCATGTTCATTTGTCTGTGTGTCGGTTGCTTTATTCCCTTTGATTCTTAAGAAACCGAATTCAGACTCCTTTTCCATTTCTTTTTTACATGATCTTTTAATGAATGTCCATAATTTTGGCTTTTGATTTCTGGTTGGTGAATGTGTAATTTGATGGTCAAGTGGAATTGCATTTGTAGTTTAGCAGTAGGTTATAAGGTGGTGGACTACTCTTGGGAACTTGCATAATACTGAGTGGGGTATTCTGTTCTGGTTTTCTTCATGTTTCAGGCAGTTGCTACTTTAGGGACTTATGACATAGCATTAGATATGGGAAAGAGGTGATATGTCAAAGGTAATTTCGTTATCCGTTCAATTTTGGCGGTGGTCCTTATCTTTATTTATGTTTATTTTCTATGTTGTATATATCCACGTACATATGCATATCCGTGTGTGTGTAGATTGATCATCTAACAAAAAAAATGCTAAACTATAGAAAATGAAAATTATTTGTATTGTTGTGTAAAGGTGCTGCCTTTCTATTATGGTTTTCAAATGGCATGCTTGATTCATTCAAAAAGAGCAGAGCCCGATACCGAACTCAAGCTGTTTCGAGCTATTTCTTATAGTAAATTTGCTCATATCATGATAGGTTTTAGATTTAAGCGAGCTAACCTATCAATCTTTTTACTATTGTTACATATTGTGTTTATGATTTCTTTCTGTTTAACACTTGGCACAAATAGGTGAAGGCTTTGCGTGATTGGACACAAACTTTACTTGGCGTGATTGGGAAGATAATGTGATGGCTTTGTTTCGCCAAGGCCAGGTAATAATCTTTAATTGGCAAGAAAATTCATAAAGCCTTCTGGTTGACGTTTATGATCTGACTTCTCTACATCTTACTGGCTGCAGACGCATATGACACTCAATGACATCAACGCTGCAGTTGAAAGCTTCAAGAAGGCACTGGAGTTAGAACCAAATGATGGTCAGTGGTGTTACATAATCTACCTAACTTAATACAAAATAGGCTTTTTATGAATTAGGTTATTCTTTCTTTTAAGGGTTATTATACAAAATGGTCCTTGAGATTTGCATGATCAATAGAAATGGTCCCTGAGATTGAAAATCAATAGAAATGGTCCCTGAGATTGTCCACCATCCATGATTTTGGTCATTCCATTAAAAACGATTTTGGGCAATTTTTAAAGCTTTGTAACTCAATCGTTTCTTAACCAAATTCGACCCATAATGTATCAAAAATGAAGATAGGAAAGTGTAGTATAAGATTATACCTATTTGGAAGCCCAATGGTTGCCGGAGATGGCCAGAAAATAGCTTGAAAGGTGACTAGTCTGCGGGAAAACTGGAAAACTCCTCGGAAACTAGGTAAACTTTAAACATTCATAACTTCTTCAATACTCAACCAAATCGAGTGATTCAAGAACAAAAATAATACTTCTTGATGAGTGATTCAATACACAACCAAGAGAATGGTACCTTTTTCAAATACTATCTCGCCGTGGTTTGGTCGGACAATGGCTCGAAAGTGGCTAACCATTTTCGAGCTAGCCACTTTCGAGCAGTTTTCCGGACAAACCACAGCAAGTTAGCAGTAAAGAAAGATACCATTCTCATCGTCTCGTCGAGAAGTATGATTTTCGTTTTTGAATCACTTGATTTCGTTGAGTATTGAAGAAGTTATGAACGTTTAAAGATTACCCAGTTTCCGGCGAGTTTTCCAGTTTTACCACGGACCAGTCACCTTTCAGGCTATTTTCCAGCCATCTCCGACAATCATTGGGCTTCCAAATAGGTATAATCTTGTTCTACACTTTCTTATCTTCATTTTGATATATTATGGGTCAAATTTGGTTAAGAATCGATTGAGTTACAAAGCTTTAAAAATTGCCCAAAGAGTTTTTAACAGAATGACCAAAATCATGGATGGTGGACAATCTCAGGGGCCATTTCTATTGATTTTCATTCTCATGGACCATTTTTATTGATCATACAAATCTTAGGGACCATTTTGTACAATAACCCTTCTTTTAATTATTAATGTTTGCCAAGGTTGGGCTTTCTGAGATCAGAGAGCTGTTACAGTATTGTCATTCCAATCTTGAAATGCTTTATATGTTATTTTCTTTCAGACTTCAAGTTAAAATAAAGTTGCACATTTTTATCCAGCGGCGAACTAGATTTTGTGGGAACCTCAATGGACATTAACTCCGACTGTGGTTGGTTTTTGAATATCTGCTATAAATTACTAAACCTTTATGATTTCAGAGGTGCTGTCCTGGACCAGTTATACCATCAATGACACTTATTTACAACACTTCTAATAACATTGTATTATTGGTACGAAATACTATAATAATAGTGTACACATATAATAAAAGTCATTCTCGTTGTCAAGTTTTGTGAAAATCCATAAAAAAATCTTTCTTTGTGTCACTCAGTCTCCTAATTAAATATCTTTTAGTCCATGCACCTTCAACAACATTCACTTCTTTTTGTTGGACAATAATTTCAATGCATTTGCAGTAGAGAATAAAAAATTGTAAATTCAAGGGAGTTTGAAGGTTTTCTAAGAAAGTTTGGATTTTTAGTTATATTTTATGTGGAAGGCCCAATTGAATGACCAAAACATGATTGAAAGTGGTGATCAAATCAGTGATAGGTAATTGGGATGTTCTTTGGAAGATTAAAACTCTTATTGAGGAGGCTCGGTTTATTGCTGCTTCGTTCTTGCGGGTTGAGTGGAGGCATGCCTTCCGTAAAGTCAATTTTGTCACTAATGCTTTGGCACATTTTGGTTGTCTGCCTTTGAGTGCTTTACTTGCTTTCCATCTTGATTTTATTGGTAACAAATGTGGCTTTTCTCTTTAATGAATGCTTTTTTTTATCCAAAAAAAAAAAAACAAAGATATATAAGAATCTAGGACTGGAAATTTTTCCCAAATCCCAAACCAAACCAAAAAAATTTCCGATCCCATACCGAAAAATTTCCAAACCAATAATACCGAAATTTTGAGACTCCATACCGAACCGATCTCGTACATTTCAGTACAAGAATCAGGATTACATATTCAATGGTTCATGAATCCTAAACCGAATATATATATTGGTTGCATGCATGTTGAATGTTGAATTTAAGTTATTTGGTAGTAGGATATATTAGAAATAGAAGTATATAATTAAGTAGGTTGGAACTTTAGAACGTCAATTTGACTTGGTATAAAATTGGTATGAAATTTCAAATTGGTATGAAGTAAAAATCCTAAATTTCAATTGATATAAAATAGGACAACAAAATTTCAAGCTAAAAGCCCAAATTTTAACCCACAGCACAAAAGCTCCAAACCCAAAATCCAGTCCTGGTCCATTCCGAAATATCGAAAACATTTTAGGAATTCTAAAAATTTAGAATATCAAAATTTCGGTTCGGAGTTGATCTTCAAATTCTCGTACTGTCGTTTCCTCAAATCACATGAAGACTACAGAAAAACTCACCCATTTACGGCAAGTCCACAAAGATTGAAAAGCACCACAACAATTATGTAAACCTTCAAATTGTGCAACATGAGATGAGTAAGAAAATACTCACTGACCAATATGATCTAAGGTAAAATAGTAAAATGATATTAAACAAAATTAATGTAAAGCGACACGAAACAAATAACATAATCTCCGAATCCGTGAGCTCATGACCCTAATATCGATTGATGTTTTTGCATTATTTACTCAAATAAGTTGATAGAAAAGGACTAATATAGCATGACAGAAGCCCACAATAAGACAAGAGCAAAAAATCCAGTCCACTCTACCCTGCCGGAACCGCCATCGTCATTTCCCGGTGTTCCTGCAAGATTAACTGCAATATTATAACGACGTAGTGGAGATTTAACATTAAATTTACCACTTGGTTAAATGGTAAAAATTCATAAGAAACATTCATGTAAATTAAACATTTGGGTCCCTCTAAACTTTAATTTTAGCTGATTTATTCCCACAACTTTTATAATGAACCAATTTTTTCTCTGAACTTTAATTTTAGCTGATTACCCCATAAAATTTTATAAATAACCAATTTTCCTTTGAAGGTTTTCATCTATCCAATTTTCTATTCTTTTATCTCTATACAATTGTCATATGTTGTTTGCGTGATCAAAATGATTGGAAAGTTAGATGAAATTTTTTAAAAGCTAGCGTTGTGAAAAATTGCCTATTTATAAAAATTCATGAAAATAATTAATTAAAATTAAAGTTTTAAAAAAAATTAATTAATTATAAAAGTTCAAAGAATAATTAGATAAAATTAAGTTAAAAAAATTGATAACTCTATACAAATTCAAGTGATAAATGTACAAACATGGCATGACATAACTGCTTACTCCTGATGCTTTTGACTTATGAGCACTTGAAATTTCAACTTTGTTTTATTATTATTTGCTGCCCAACTGTAAAGACGTGGGAAATATTTCCTTTTTCTATTTTTTTTATTGCTTTTGAATTTTTAACAGGGCTAGTCAGATTTGGTGGCACCGACTGAAGTTAGCACATTATATTCAAAAACACATGGCATGTCCAAGTGAAGTGCCCTTTCTTTACCTACTATTCCCTAGGTACACCAACTTCCTACCAACTACAACTTTTAAAATCCAAACTTGTAAATTTGTTAAGAGTAATGTTATTTATATCATATTTTTATATTATATTTTTATACCATCTTAAATAAAATTTGATGTGGACAACCACATCATTTGTATTAATTATATTTTTAAATTTAATTTATTATTTAATAAATTAATAATTAAGAAAAACTAGTTAATTAAATAATGATTGTGATATACGATAAGTCTTTGTCCTTCCTTTCTTTGAGTTTTGCAAATTTTTCAAATGATATGACTATCCACATCATATACCATCTAAAATGATATAGAAATATAGTATAAAAATATGGTATGAATAGCATTCCTTATTTGTTAATCAGATGTTACCAATGCGATCAGTTTTTGTGTAAATATCTTTCCTCTTCTAACGCTAATGCTTGTGTGGTCTTGTGAAACTTATCATTTTGTTAGAAAACGTTAAATAAGTTTAGATTTAAAGAACAATAGTCATTTTTTTTCTTTGCATTATACAAACGATATTATTTATATTAAAAGGTCTAAAAATCAGTTAAGCTTAACAATAAGTTAGGCATAATAATATGATTTAAATCCGATTTTGAAACTATGACAGTGCTCATAATTATCATTGACTATGAACTCCCAATTCTGCTATCAATCTATCCATAAATCACTAGTTGTTCAAATTGGATGTTGATGCCTGTGCTCAGTTTATGATCCCCATTTTAATTAAACACCATTATCAGTCATTTAAAAATAAATCCCATCTTTGCTACTACCCAATTGAATTTTGAATTTTGATCCAAACAAGTAAAAAGAATGAGAAGGTAAGTGGACGTAACCACAAGTAGAAAGGAGTTGAGTTTTTGCATGATAGTGTGAATTCGAATCCTGACGGGGTAATTAATATAACACCTAATTTATCAAAATTTATTTTCCGACAAAATAAAAGTAAACAGAAAGATAAGTTTGGTTTGGTACCTGTGGCTGGAGGTGTGGATTGTGTAGGAGCAACTGCGGCAGCTGCAAATTCAAAACACCAAAACATATTAGTTAGCTCAAGATCTTAAACGGGTGCGTTTAGAAAAATCCAAATTAAACTAAAGAGTGCACTGAGCAAAAGTACTTTTGCATTTGGATGTATCAAGTGATTGGCCGCAAGCGGTGGCGATTCTGAGAGCGGAAGTGACGTTGCTGCCCAAACTCTCGAGAAGTCCGGGAGTGTAAAAGAGGTTGCAGAGACACGGAAGCTGGGTGGCCACCGTCTGCTTGATGGCGGTGCAGCAGGTGGCAGATGGTTGAGCTGTGCTGTTGAGGTAGTCCGCGCACGGCAGAAGGTCCTGAGCACAACCCGGCGTCGTTTGACCGGCCGCCGATCCGAATAAACTTAACAACACAACCACCGTGGCCACCCCCAACATGGAAATGCTGTAGCAGCCCATCTCTCTCTCGTCTCTTTTTCTCTCTAAGAAAATGGGTAGTGGAGGGTGGCTCTTCTACTTTATCGATTGACTTATGCGGATTTTATGTACAGTTGAAGTTATCTAGTCAGCTTTTTGGTTTAAAGACAAGGAAAATATTAATTCCGAAAAAAATGGACAAGCCATGTGTAATTTATTAAAATAGTGTTACTAGAAGGGATTTGCTAAGATCTTTCAACGCAAATGCTTGTAATCTTCGTAATTTATAAAAATTACAAATGGTTATAAAGAGATTACACATGATAACCACTGGGTAAAAGTGATCTACATATGCAGTTCAATTTAGTTCATCTTATGTTTAATTCTCGTAAACTAACATCAATTTATATGATTTTAGAATTGTGGTACGACGTGATATGATCGAGTTGATGGAAGCATTGACATGCCCTAGTAACAGTTGCTTAGTAATTAAAAGTGGGTTGTTTGCATTAGTTACGAGTTTTTGGTCTGTAATAATTGAAATAGGCTATGGAGTGATTTATTCTTGGGTAAATATTAATTTACTACCCTTAAATTTCGTTGTTTTCAACATGTGGTTCATGAAGTTTTTTTTGTCCTAGAGTCATACCTATAGTGTTAATTTTGGAACAGTCTCATACATCCGTTAGTCTGGCTGTTAAGGCTTCCATTAACTGATGATGTGGCGCCCATGTTGACAATGACTGGACATCACGTGTCATTAAAGGGTTCATGTGGAAATTAAAAATTCAAAAAAATAATTATTAAAATAAAAAAATAAAAAAATAAAAAAAAAAACCCCAAATCTCCTTCCCCAGAATCCCCACTCGTGCCCACCCTCCCCTATCACTCACCCCTTCCACCCCCCCCTCCTCACCCAAACACTCTTTCTCTCGCACCACTCTCTCTCCCCAATCCCTAACTAATTCACCAAAAACCAATGAATGGCAAAACAGAGCTTCAATTCAATGAAGTTTGACCATTTCTATCATATCTGGCTCAATTGAGCTAACAATTGATCCTCTGTGACGTCATTCGAGGCATTCATCTTCAACAGCGGCTTCAGCCTCTAGTTGGATCGACACGCGCCCATAAGCAGCATATCAAGCGATCAAGTTTGACCATTTCTATCATACCTGGCTCAATTGAGCTAACAATCGATCCTCTGTGACGTCATTCGAGGCATTCATCTTCAACAGCGACTTTAGCCTTTAGTTGGCACAACACGCGCCCATAACCAGCAAGCGCTTCTAGCCATTGCAAAACTTGGTCATCCCGATTGCTTTGCTGGAGCAACAAATCTCCATCTCATTCGTCAACAAGTATCCCCGTCAACCGCTCCTCGAGCCCAGTCTCACTCCTCGACGCCGGTCCAGCGTCGGAGCTCCCCAGACCGTTCGAAGGCGATGAGTTCTCTGATTCCTACCGTTCGATTGATCCCCAACGCGATTGATCTCGTCCTTCATGTGTAAATCTCGGTCTCCATGGTTAGTCATCGCAGGGAAATTTCCTAGAAATTTCAAATCACCTTGATAGATTTGAAACCTAATCGAATTTAATTCTTTTAGTTAGATTAGATTAAATTATTTAAAATTTTGGTTTCCAAATCTGAAACAGAAGCCCCAGAGCCGATTGAGATTGAATCCGGAAAGGAAGATTTAATTGCCGATTGCAAGGGTGAGGAGAAAGAGAGAGAGAGAGAGAGATAAGGAGGATTTTTTAGAGTGTTTTTTTGGGGGGGGGGGGGTGGTCGGAGAATAGGTGGGTGATGGGGGTGGGAAGGAGGGCACGGGTGGGGATTTTGGGGAGGTTTTTTTTTTTTTTTTTCTTTTTTTTTTTTTTTACACTTTTCTTTAAATAATTATTTGTTTGAATTTTTAATTTCCACGTGGACTCCATTAATGACACGTGGCGTCTAATCATTGTCCACATAGCACCACATCATCATTTAATGGGAGATTTAACTGCCAGACTAATGGATATATGAGACTGTCCCAAAATTAACATTTTAGGTATAACTCTGAGACAAAAACTTCATATACCAAATGTTAAAAATCACGAAACTTGAGAGTAGTAAACTGAGATTTACCCTTTATTCTTTGATTTGAAAGCCGATTTACATTTTGGTCTTGAGTGGAATTGCTATTGTCAGAAGATGTGATGAAATGGTCACTCACATTCTTTTTCGGAGGACTCAATGCAAGAGGCTTATCACTTGAGTAATTAAGAGTATCTGTTCCCACACTTGCAATCAAATGTTCGATTTTTCCCTACTCATGTATCACTTGTACTAAAAACAAAACAAAAAAGAAAACGAGGAGAAACTTGATCAATATGATGTTAGCTATTACGAGGCAAAATCACATGAGAAGTGTGGACTATGAAATGTGAATGCAATGTAAAATACATTTTGAAATCACGACAATAAAATAATAAGATATTAGGATTACGTATTTAATAAACTAAAATCAATAAATCAATTACACTTAATTTATCGGCGCTTGCGTATGAATGTGTTCTACACTCTCTAAACTATATGTCCTGGCTATTAATAGGGTTTAGCACATTATGGAACGTGTATTGTGAGAGCAGATATTATTAGGGTTGCAATAACACTAAAATATCAAGTCACCAACATAATAAGTTATTTGAAAATTAAGGGAATTAATTAACAAGCAATTGACACTCACAATAATTCTTAGACGCAAAAGTTGAAAAAAGAAAAGTAAAAAATCCTCATCGTTTCCACACTTAGAAACTGAAGCCATGCATTCACAAATCAATCAACAACGACTTACTACTCGTTTGAATGTATTTTTAAAATGTCTGAAGGCGCTTTTGATTAAATTGATTTTGAGTTCCAAAAATACTTTAAGTGCAGGAGACACTCAAAGTGTTTTTCTAATATCCACTTAAATTTTTATTAAGAATTAGTATTAAAAACATTTTTTTTTAAAATACTTTCAGTTATTTTAAAAATACGTTAAAACGAGCATTTATTCGTATATAATTCAATATTTGACGTTGCAGGCTGTAGCGGCCGCACACAATTTCGTCCGGATGCAAAATTAGGTCAACGAAGTTATGATAGGACGGAGACAATTGGTGCCAGTTGGTCCTCTCGCTTCTCGATCGTCAGCTAGTCAGTTGTCAAGTTGATTTTGTAAACAAGGAAAGCTCCGAGAAAAGAAAAGAAAAAAAAAATTGAGATGATAGTCGTGTGGATCAAGAAGGGAAGTGATCTCGATCACCTAAACTTTTTCAATGTGGAATGTTAGAGAGGTGAGCCTGGCACTTTAGGAGGAGAATTCTCTCATTTTTTTTTTCTTCTCCTTTTTTTCCCTCCAATTTGAACGGTCACCGTTAAATCACGTCAACATCTTATATTAATTTTTTTTATAGAAAGAGAAAAATAAAATAGAGAATGTGAGATGAGGGAATGAAGGGAGATAGAAATAGGAGGAAATATAATCTTAGTCCAGCACTTTAAGCATCTAAAGTGGAGATGTAGAATGCTTTGAAAGGAGCATTTTACATTTGTTTTCTTGGTCAAAATGCTCATGGAATGTAAATACGATAATGCTAAGGAAATCAATTTTTTTTTTAAACCAAATTTGCAAATCAAATGATGTGATTATTGATGATTAGATTATTACTAAACCGTTGATTAACGTGTTTATTTTATATTGGTGACATATTATTTAGTTTAAAATTTTGATATATCCAGCATGAATGAGGATCCCAGAAATCTATGAATCATGTTCGTTCATCGTACATCATGCATAAGAAATCATTTTAATTTGACCTTCAACGAGCGTTGATTTGATATATGTAAATCCTAAATATAAAAATATGCATAATTCGTCCATAAAATCTATCATAAATGGAGGTGTTCTCGGTGACCTTTCATTTCTTTCTTCTAGAAAATGTGTTGATTGATTAGGTATTAGACTTTAGAACTTGTTTTGGGCTCAGGTAAAATCGACTAAAGTTTGATCTTGGTTTTGTGTTGCCCTAAACTACAGGTTTTTAGAAAATATTACTTACAAATAACCCCCTCGAGACTCTCTATCATAATTAAAATATATAAAGTGCTTGAAGAAAGAAAAAAAATAGTGCTATTTACACACTTATTTTTACTTCCACACAACATTAATTTGTTGTCATTAATTTTCTTCAATTCATTCAATCTCGCGGCTAAAAATTACTACAGATATATGAGAAGTAAAAATACGTGTATGATAGCACTATCTTAAAATAAAAACTCATTGGCCGAATGGTTATTGAATCATGTGCCATAAGTTGACCAGTCAAGAAAGTTGTTTTTTCCTTTTTTTTCCCTTTTTTCTCTATGATTCTGAAAGTGCTTCTCCCTTTACATTGAGAATTATCAACCATGTTACACTAATTAATAATATTGTTACTTGGTCTCGTAAGTAAGGATGAACTTCCTTCTTTAGCTTGTTACTAATTTATGGGTGGTTTGTCAATCATTTCATTTTCAGGTTTTTTTTTCACTTTTTTTTAAAAATTAAAAAGATCGTTGTAGGAACATCAATGACGGTAGAAAGACCGTTAGTACTTCAAATATGTTCCATGATTGCTTTCAGCCAAAAGCATTCACGCATAGTTTCATGCAAGACTAGAATCTCAGCATGGTTCGAAGAAGTCGCAACTAATGATTGCTTGGTATACCTCCAAGAAATTGTGGTGTCATCAATGGTAAAGACGTAGCCCGTTTGAGAACGTGCCCGTGCGGGTTAGATGAATAACTTGCGTCAGCATAACCAACAAAGGGAGAATCAACCTGAGGATTGAAGGAGGCGAAGACACCCCTCCTTGCACCTTTATAGTTTCGCCCCTGGGAACGACAAGGATTGTTTACGGGAAAAATGATGAGGAATTTGCGAGAAAATTTGACTGGGTGATGGTACGGATTTGATTTTGTTGAGTTTTTCTAGGTTTTGGGGATGTAGATCGGATGCCATGAAAGACAATGAGGAGATGAAGAGATGTCTACAATAGAGGGATTTTAACTACTGGTCATTTATGACTCATTTTTAATGTAAGCTTGCTTTGATAGATTTGACCGCAAAATTAGTCTGCATAGTAGGTATACTACTTAGACTGTAACTAGCAAATACAAATTTTATTTGAGATATGAACAAAAAAAAGTTACAAAAAAGACTAAAGAAAGAAGGCACAACCAAGTTTACACAACAAAGGCCAAAGATGAAAAATGAAACAAAACTAAAACATGATATAAAATTTCTTTTTAATAGCCTCTACATTACTAGCTAAAAGGTAGCGTTTAATGACAACTAAACACGCATTTAGTTCCTCCATGTTTTACATAATCTCTTTTTATATTTGCAAATATAACTTTCAAAATCGAAACTCTCTCCAATTTCACACAAAAAATGTAAATTTGCATGGTAATTAATACAATCTAAAGCAAAATTCAAGTTACCCAACACTCCAATTCAACAACTAACAACAAAACCAATATTCCCAACAAAGAAAACAAAACACAAACAAATGAAACCCGAAATAAAAAATCTACACTTTGTAGAGAAAGATAACAACTTTACCTCCTTCCATGCATAGTAATTGAAATTTCAGCTCATGGGTTTGTTGGGTTGTGGTGGTGATTTTGCTGCAAGAGAGAGTTGGAGAAAATGGACCAAAATGTTAGTAAAATGAAGAACAAAAACCATTAATCATACAACCCAAATTCAGTTTTTCATTAGCATTTTTCCAAAAGAAGGCAATCAATTGCTGACACATGTATAAAATCAGAGTTCAAAAACTAAAAATCAAGCAAGTCGAGGAGCAGAAGCAGGTGATGGTGGATGATACAAAAGTTTTTAGAGAAGATTAAAATATATAATCTAGAAAAACAAATAATGCAGCCAATCCGAAATTAAATAAACAGAAAGAGAAAAGGAGAAAAAAAAAAAAAAACCAGACTTCAAAGTGTTCCACATGTTGTATTCAAATTGATTACGTAACAATTACATATCTAAAATTGATATCAACTCACCTAAACACTTCATTTTCTATATTCTATTGGGTTCACTTTCTTTTCATTTTTTTTTTTCATTTTTACCATACCAATATGTGCATTTTTCTCTGTCAGTATACCTTAACTTTTGAGTCCCTATATGCACCTACTTTATTACTCTTTCTATCTCTCTCTCTCTCTCTCTCTCTCTCTCTCTCTCTCTCCAGCTATCCTTTTAAATATTTTATCATAAACCATGCTCACTTTCACCCAACAACAAAAGAAATAGAGGAGAAAAGAAGACACCACATTTAATTAATTCATGATCCCTATATGCACCTACTTTATTACTCTCTCTCTCTCTCTCTCTCTCTCTCTCTCTCTCTCTCTCTCCAGCTATCCTTTTAAATAGGTTATCATAAACCATGCTCACTTTCACCTAACAACAAAAGAAATAGAGGAGAAAAAAAGACACCACATTTAATTAATTCATGATTTTGTCTAATTAGCTTTGATTGAAGTGGAAAGCATCAAAAGAAGGTCATACATTATCAGGAGATGTTCATGCATCTCAGTTCTTCAAATCATTAAAAACATCCTACTTTATTTAAATTGAAATCTAAATCAAATAAGGTAATCCAATAGCACAAAAAAAAAAAAAAAACCCACAAAATTAGAAAGGCAAAATTTAAACACAACCCCCAAACTTACAAAGCAAAATTTAAACACAATATCCATCCCTAAATTGAAAACCACCAATCCAAAAAAATTAATTAGATACACTAACAAAGCTAAAAAATATGGCCAATATTAAACTCACCTTGATGCGCCGTGGATCAGCAACCATGGTTGGAGAAGAAGAGATAATGAAGCTGCTATAAAGGTCATCGAGTATCAGGTTCTTGTTGAAAATGCTGGTGGGCCACAGTACTTTGGCAGAAGTTTTCAATTCCCATATAGATTGAAATTGACTTTGGGGATGCTGGAGATTTTCAAAGAATGCTGTAAATTTTCAATGTATGATTAATGCATCAATATTGGAGTTGCTTTATAAATAGAGCACTTCATATGCTTTCAATATAGAGAAAAACATACAGACTGAAAGAAAGAAAGATCAATAACATCATCTATTCCTCCATCTTTTATTTGCTATCTTCTTGTGCTATAGTTTCAATGTGACATTTTACATCTGCCTCGCACCTATCACTAAAAAGGTTATCTCTCTAACTTTTACATATTTATAACATGTTATCAGCATAAGTCTCTAAAATATAATCATTCTCTCATTTCTCTTCACCGAACGAAAGAAATAAAAAATGTTTCCTCTAAGGTTTTTACTATTCATCTTCTTCCTCTGCCTCAACTGCGCGGTATACCCTCACGACGAATTGTTTGCTCCATGCCTGCTTATAGTTCTCAACCTAACAGTTACATATATCTTTGATTTCTTGTTTGGTGTAAATATTGATTACTAACCCAATATTTATTTATGTTAATTTTACTGCAATCCAAGATGGTGCGGTATAATCGCCCATCTTGAACTGCAAATTTATTCTTACTGCGATCTAAGATGGTGCGGTATCATCGCCTATCTTAGACTGCAGAACTAATTTTACTACAAATTTTAGGTAGAGTGGTATAATCGCCCACCCTACCCTGCATATTTAAATTTGCTTGCTGTTTAATTTCATTGCAATTTTAGGTGGTACGATATAATCGCCCACCCTGCTCTGCATATTTAAATTTTCCTGCTACTTGAGTAGTTCAGAATAATCGCCCATTCTATGTTACATTATTTCAATGAGAATGGTGCGGTACAATCCCCTCTTCATTCACCTTGAAAATCTCGAGCCAGAAGTTTCGAGCGCTTATCATTTTGGCCTGTAGATCAAAATGAAAAATTTGTAAGAGCTAGAAGTTCTAACACTATATTCCTCCAAGAATACATATTATTGCAAGTTCTTACATATCTCATTTTCTTTCAGCAAAGAAAATGGCGAACTTGGCGAAACTTGATTATGCTGCCCTGAACATTACCGAGAAAAATTACCTTACTTGGGTACTAGATACCAAGATCCATCTAAAAGTAGGGAATCTTAGAGATACCATCACGGAAGAGAACAACTCATCCTCTTAAGATCGGGTGAAGGCCATGATCTTTATTCGTCGCCATCTTGATGAGGCACTAAAGAGTGAGTACTTAACGGTTGAAGATTCGTTAGCTCTCTAGAAAGCCTTAAGAAACAGATACAATCACCAGACAACGATGATTCTTCCAAGAGCTCATTATGAGTGGACTCACCTAAGGATCCAGGATTTCAAGTCAGTGGCTGAGTACAATTCTGCGTTGTTCAGAATTAGATGAAGCTCTGTGGGGATACCATTACTGAGGAAGATATGCTGGAAAAAACTTTTAGCACATTTCATGCCTCTAACGTGCTCCTCCAGCAGCAGTATAAAGCACGAGGCTACACTGAATACAACCAGCTGATATCTGTGCTCCTGGTAGCTGAACAAAACAATGAGCTCCTGATGAAAAAACCATAATTCCCGACTTACTGGATCTGCACCATTCCCAAAAGTGAATGATGCTTCCCTCGAAGTGAACGCCACATCCTCTGGTGGTGATAATCATAAATAAGGACGTGGCCACAAACGAGGTTAGTGGAACAAGAAAGGCAAAAATCATGGAGTTCAGTTTCACAACCAGGTTCCGAGGCATAATTTAGGCCTGAGCTTCAAAAATGTGAATCGTCACAAAGGCAAAGCTCATATGAACAATGCTCCCAGGAACTCTAATGGAGCCTGCCATAAGTGTGGTGGTGATGGGCATTTGGCGTGTACTTGTCGTACCCCAAAACATCTGGTGCATCTGTATCAAGCCTCCCTCAAAGAGAAGGGTGTCGAGACTAATTTCCTCAACCAGGCTAGACCAATGGATATACCTGATCCAATATGCAACTTATCAGGACAGTTGAACACAACCTACCTAAATGTTTCAGACTTTATTGTGGAAAGGGGAAATGAAGTATACCGGTCCGATTGAATCATTGATGTTTGATGTACTTTTATTATGCTGAACTTGTAGTTTAAAAGCATTTTAGATTCAATAAAAGTGGCATGTAAATTTCTTGTTATAACTTGCTTTTAACTATAATTCTTTTACTTAGAGAGCATGGATAAAAACTATGGTCATTATCAAAACATGAGAAATGGCAAAGATATTTGTCTTGCAGACTGCACAACAACGCATACAATACTTCGAGATTAAAAGTATTTCTCAAGATTGATGCTTACAAAAGTAAAGGTAGCAACAATATCAGGACCTTCAGATGTAATTGAAGGTTTAGGGAAAGCTCAGATTATGTTACCAAATGGAACAATATTGTCTATACATAATGCGTTGTAGGCTACTCAATCTACTCGAAATTTGTTGAGTTTCAAGGACATACGTTTAAATGGATACCATATTGAAATGAAAAGTGCAGAAAATGTGGAATATCTATGCATTACCTCCAATGATACCCAAAAGTGTATATTGGAGAAGTTGCATGGTTTGTTGAGTGGATTGTATTATACATACATAAAGACAGTTGAATCATATACTGTCATGAACTAGAAGTTCATTGATTCAAAAGTTTACATGCTTTGGCATGACCGTCTGGGTCATCTAGGATCTACTATGATGCGTAGGATCATTACCAACTCTAATGGATATCCATTAGTAGACACATTGCTATCTCAAATGATAACCCGTGCAAGGCTTGTTCTCAAGGGAAATTGGTAATTAGACCATCACAACTAAAAGTTGATGTTGAATCCCCATCATTTCTGCAAAAAATTCAAGAGGATATTTATGGACCTATTCAACCATCATGTGGACCATTCCGATATTTGATGGTTTTGGTTGATGCATCTACCCGATGGTCACATGTTTGTCTCTTGTCTACTCGGAATGCAGCTTTTGCGAGACTTCTTGCTCAGATAATTAAGTTATGAGCACAATTCCTACATTACCCCATTAAGTTAATCCGACTTGATAACGCTGGTGAATTTACGTCTCAAACCTTTGATGATTACTGCATGACATTGGGCATCGATGTTGAACACCCCGTTCCTCATGTCCATACTCAAAATGGTTTAGCAGAAGCATTGATCAAGCGGCTTCAGTTAATAGCTTGCACTCTGCTTATGAAAACCAAATTGCCAGTTTCTACATAGGGACATGTCATCTTACATGCTGCATCATTAGTTCAATTAAGACCTATAGCCAACCATCAATACACATCAGTACAACTCGTGTTTGGACATCAGCCAAACATTTCATATTTACGAGTTTTTGGTTGTGCTGTTTATGTACCTATTGCACCGCCGCAACGTACTAAAATGGGACCTCAGCGTAGACTGGGAATTTACATGGGTTTTGATTCACCATCATTAAATATTTAGAACCCTTGACAGGTGATATGTTTATAACTCGTTTTGCTGATTATCACTTTGATGAGACAGTCTTCTCATTGTTAGGGGGAGAAAAGATTGTTCCAGAAGAACGGAAAGAGCTGACATGGGTTGTTCCCACCTTATCTCATTTTGATCCTCGAAGCATTCAATGTGAAAATGAAGTGAAAATGATCGTTTATCTTCAAAGTATTGCTAATCAAATGCCATATGCATTTAATGATGCGATGAAAGTGACAAAATCACATATAACAGCTGCAAATGCACCTGCAAGAATTGATGTCTCTGTTGGACAAAATAAAGTGACAGTGAATGATTCATCTAGTGCACGCCTGAATCGTGGTAGACCTCCAGGTTCAAAAGATTCAGCCCCTCGAAAAAGAAAGACGAGGGCACAATTGAATCCAAATGAGATCATTCAAGAAGAAAAAATGAATGACACATCCACAATTCATGATTCTGTACTTTCAGAAAAAGAAAATGTCCTTGATGAGACACATGTACTTAAAGAAACAGAGGTACATGAAAGTAAAGAAATCTCCATAAATTATGCATGTACAAATGAATTGTGGGATCAGAATGACATAATCATTGATGATATGTTCGCATTCGCAGTAGCCACTGAAATCATATTAAGTGATGATATTGAGCCCCGCTCTGTTGATGAATGCAAACAGAGACAGGATTGGCCTAAGTGGAAAGATGCAATCCAGGCATAATTAAATTCCTTGGAAAGGCGGAATGTTTTTGGACCAGTAGTCCAAACCCCGTCTGGTGTAAACCCTGTGGGTTACAAATGGGTATTCACAAGGAAACGCAATGAGAAAAAACGAGATTGCAAGATATAAAGCACGACTCGTTGCACAAGGCTTTTCGCAAAGACCTGGAATTGATTATGCGGAGACATACTTTCCTGTAATGGACGCAATTACGTTCCGTTATTTAATAAGTTTAGTGGTTTCAGAAAGACTTGACATGCGACTTATGGATGTCATCACCACGTATCTATATGGAGAATTAGATACTGACATATATATGAAAGTCTCAGAAGGACTTAAGTTGCCTGAAACAAGCAACAAACCACGAGGTATGCTCTTAATCAAATTAAGGCAATCATTGTATGGGCTGAAACAATATGGACGAATGTGGTATAATCGTCTCAGTGAGTATTTGATCAAAGAAGGGTATATTAACAATGTCATTTGCCCTTGTGTGTTCATTAAGAAATCCAACTCTGGATTTGTTATAGTGGTAGTATATGTTGATGATATGAATTTATTTGGAACTCCTGAAGAGCTCAATAAAACTGCTGCATATCTGAAAAGCGAATTTGAAAAGAAAGATCTTGGGAAAACAAAATATTGTCTCAACTTGCAGATCGAGTATTGTGCTAGTGGAATTTTGGTCCACCAATCAGCTTATATTGAAAAAATTCTGAAGCGATTTGGTATGAACAAGGCTTATCCACTTAGCACGCCAATGATCGTTTGTTTTTTGAACATTAAGAAAGATCCATTCCGTCCAAAAGAAGATGATGAACTGGTCCTTGGTCCAGAAGTACCATATCTGAGTGCAGTAGGTCCTTTGTTATATTTAGCACAATGTACTAGACAAGATATAGCTTTTTCAGTCAACTTGTTAACAAGGTATAGCTCTGCTCCAACAATTCGTCATTGGAAATGTGTCAAAGATGTATTGCGATACATTCGTATGACAACAGACATGGGTCTCTTCTACTCAAAGAACTCCACAAATGACCAGGTTCTTGTTGGATATGCAGATGCTGGTTTTCTCTCTGATCAGCATAAAGCCCACTCACAAACTGGATATGTGTTTAAGAATAGAGATACAACAATCTCATGGCACTCAACCAAGCAAACATTAGTTGCTACATCTTCACATCATTCAGAAATACTTGCTTTACATGAAGCAAGTCGTGAATGTTCTTGGTTAAGATCAATGATGCATCATATCCGGAATTCATGTGGTCTAACTTCGAAGATAGATAATCCAACTGCCATTCATGAAGATAATGTAGCCTATGTTACCCAAATAAAGGAATGATTCATCAAAGGCGATAAGACTAAACACATATCTCCCAAGTTTTTCAGTGCACATGAGCTTCAGAAAGCTAAAGTTATTGAAGTCAGACAAATCCGTTCTAATGAAAATCTGGCAGATTTGTTCACCAAATCTCTACCAAAATGCACGTTTCAGAAGTTAATGCAAAGTATCGGATTACGTTGACTTAACAAACAGTTACATTTAGAGAATGCAGAATTCGGAGGAGATATATATCAAGGGGAGCATCCATGATACATGCAAGTTGCACTATTTTTCCTTCGATTAGGATTTTTCCCACTGGGTTTTTCCTATCAAAGTTTTATTGAGGCAACATAAGCATATTTAACAATATATCAACAATCCAGGAAAAGTTGTACTATTTTTCCTTCGCTATGATTTTTTCCCACTGAGTTTTTCCAAGCAACGTTTTAACGAGGCAACTGATGCTGATATGTGGGCATCCAATGGGGAGTGTTGAAAATGCTGGTGGGTAGTGAATGCCCACAGTACTTTGGCAGAAGTTTTTCAATTCCCATACAGATTGAAATTGACTTTGGGGATGCAGGAGATCATATTTTCAAATGATGCTGTAAATTTTCAATATATGATTAATGCATCAGTATTGGAGTTGCTCTATAAATAGAGCACTCCGTATGCTTTCAATACAGAGAAAAACATACAGACTGAAAGAAAGAAAGATCAATAACATCATCTATTCCTCTGTCTTTTATTTGTTATCCTCTTGTGCTATAGTTTCAGTGTGACATTTTACATTTGCCTTGCACCTATCACTAAAAAGGTTATCTCTCTAACTTGTACATATTTATAACAGTTCTGAGTGGGAGGTGAAATAAAAAAAAGGAAATTTCAATCCATTTGTTAATCTAAAATCATAAAACCCCATATTTAAACAAAACAAATCCCCCAAGATGTAAGACTTGAAAAACTTAGCAGGAAACCCTAGCTTTTTTAGGCAAAAAAATCCTTCAAATCCAAACCCAAAACAAATATGCTGGAGAACCAAAACAATTATGCTGGAGAACTCACCAGGAAACCAAAGGTTTCTGCAGGATTGACGATTTCTTGAAAACCAAGCTTTTCTATGTTTAAACTTTCTTCCCAAAGGCAACATATCTAACATTCTTGGAAAGAAAATTCGATCACGAATTGAAAAAAAAAAAAAAAAGTGAGAGAGAGAGAGACGAACCTTCATACGGAGGCTAGCGATCCGAAGCTCGAGAAAGATCGAGAAATCTGTGGAAGCAAATGGAAGAGCCCTGATTTTTCATCTTTCTTCCGTTCTAGGATGAGAGAAACGGAAAGAGAAGAAAGGAAGAGGAAAGTGAAAAGGGGAAGATGCTGGAACCACACAACAACCACGGAAAGAAAAATGAGAGAGGGGCAAAATCACCAATTCACCGTACAACCCCACTAAATCTGAAAAAGCATGAAGAGAATGAGGGACAAAACCAGGCGGGCAGTATTAATGAAGAGTAGTCATCGGCGGGGTTTTAGTATATATAAATTTGCAAATAAAGGAGGAATGACAAAAAATGTCCATTTATAGTTTTCCAAGTTAAGAGTGGGTTTGCAGCTAAAGTGAGACCCAAATCCCAAAATCAAAGCTCCCAAACCCAAAACTCAAATTGAAGCCCAAGAATATCAATTGGGCCCGCAAGAGGGCTGCTCATTGTTGCTGTTTGCACCTTTTAGTCGCTTGAGAAAGAGTTCGGACATGGGTTGTGTTTCCCGCCCCGAACTTCTTTCTATTTATCTTTCTCTGCCACCCCAAAAGGGATAACAAATACGCACAGCAAAAACCAGAGGCTGAGCAGAGCGCTTCAAAAACAATGGCTGCTCTAACTCTAAGCATTGGCATCGCCACCACCAGCTCTGCTCTACTTAAAAGGCCGACGCCGCGTCGTTCGAGGACCGCAAGAATTTCGTGCATTGGATGGGTACCCCTCAAACTCTGCTTCCCCAAAACTTCGTAGCAAATCCAAAGAATAACATTTTTCTTTTATTTACTCAAATTTTGAAATGTTTTGGAATTTGATTTGTTGTTTAATCTAAGGAAGGACCCGGAGGGTGTATTGGGACCACCGCAGACGGGCCATTTGGCTCGGATAGAGTTCAAGAGGCGGTTGGAAAAAGACGCCGATGCTCGAGAAGAATTCGAACGCCAAGTCATTGAAGAGAAAGAGCGGCGTCGAACTGTTAGAGAAGTAAATTGACAATTGGGTTTTGAATTTTCCCGAACTGGGTCTTTTGTTGTAACACTTGTTAAATAATTAGTTTTTGGGTTTGATTGTTTTGTGTTTCTGTTTGTTTGAAGTCCCGGGTTGTGCCAGATACGGCGGAGGAGTTGATAGAGTACTTTCTCAACACTGAAGCTCGGGAGATTGAGTTCGAGATTTCGAGGTTGAGGCCAAGGTTGGTGATTTAAACCCATTTCTGTGTGAAGACTGATTAGAAAGCAAACAAGTAGGAATGCACGCCAATTGTTTGAGGAGATGCTTCAATGAATAAAAAGTTTGATAGCAGCTCACTTTTTTGTGCGTGTATGCATGGCTCTATGGCCTATGAAATAGTATAGTGGGGGGAGGAAGAAGGGGGGGGGGGGGAGGTGGAGATTTTCTACTTTTCAATGTGGGATTTTGGGATCCTCACACTCCATTCTTCCGTGTATGACATCCTCGTTTCCTCATCCCATCTGACGCTGACCTGAGTAGCCCTTTCCACCCTTTCGAGGCGGCTTTCACTATACTATTGTAATACCTATGTTTTTAAGTTTTTTAAAATCCTTCAATAAGTTGCCCCATCAGTGGACTCTCGCCCAGATGTGTGGTAAAACCAGGTTTTGATACCAATTGGAAACGAAGGTGGCCAAGAGCTCATATAGACGGATAGACCTCATAGAACGAACTGTTAACATTGATATATCACATGAAGTTTAGGGTTTTCAATTGTATGTGATATACTTTCCAGTTAGTTGCCAACTTACAACGATTAGAAAGCCACTTCATTTGAGCAATACAGTTATCAATGTGCCTAACATTTACTTTTTATTGTTTTGTTACTTGTTTACTTTTGCACATTTGATTTTTTTTCCCCTAGTTAAATTAACTTAAAGTGGCACTAGTGCTTCCCATTTACTCTTTCTTGCACTCCAATTTATCTCTTCTGTATTATTTACGTATATTATAAATATTTTTTTGAAAAGTTTCTCCACAAACTAGCCTCGTTTCCCCAATTTTTCCCCTTGCATATGTTATATGCAGATTGGACAAGGTGTTTTTCTCACACCTACAATATGAGCTAGGTCAGCTTCGGTTTGCTGTTTCAAAAACTCAGGTTCCTGCCTGAATCTATAAATTTGGGTTAATTTCTGAAACTATACATTCAGCTTCCTCACCGAAACTATGCGTTCGGTATTCTGATGGTTTTTTCAGGATATAGAAGATAGATTGATTGAGCTGGAAGCATTGCAGAAGGCCCTGCAGGAAGGGACAGGTCTGTTAAGAGTTCACTTTTGATAAAGACTTGGTGTTCTTGCCTGCTTACTGAAGTGCTCCATTTTCTGTTACAGAAGCATATGACAAACTGCAAACCGACCTCATTAAAGCAAAGCTAAGTCTGACCAAAGTCCTGTCTTCAAAGGATGTAAAATCAACTGTATGTGCTGCCCTTTTAACTCATTGAGCGTTTAGTTTAACAATTAAGTATTTTGTATTGCTCAACTAAATAAATCTTGACAATGCAGTTACTAGAGATGGTTGAACACAATGAGCTGAATAGATCCTTCTTGACTCTTCTTGATGAAAACATAGCAAATGCGCACAAGGGTAACCAGGTAAATCGCCTTGGGAAAGCCTCTTTCATATTGCACGAGATAATTCATTTCATCCTTTGTTTGTATTTCTGGTTTTTTTTGCAGAGAATAAACCATACCGTAGTCAACTTTAACATGCTATGCAACAGATTTTTTTATCACCAGAAAACTAAAAAGTAGATGTTGTGATTTAGGTTAAAGATATTATGAACGCAGTAAAAAATGCAAGGAAGTACGTTCTCTTAATTGTGTACTCAACTTAAAAAGTGCAACTTAGTTCCTTCTGTCACCGCACTGCCCATTGATGAACACAAAGCTTAGTCTCGTACGATGGAAAAAAACTGCCTGGATCTTAACCTAGTATGCAGAAATTAGAAAAAGCTCTGTTTTGTCAGACTATTTCGGGTTACTTGCTTTAGTTGGTATTTGAAAGAGCACATATAGAGCCACTTAGCACTACGGTCTATTGGTATTCCTCTTCACTTGTAAGTGAGAAGTCTTAGGTTCGATCTCATGGATGACGAGTTCAAAACCAATTTATTCCTTCCACCCCTTAGTGTAAATATATCATTGTATCAGAAAAGAAAAGAGCACCTATAGATAGAATTAGATGAGTAGTAAAGCTGGAAGAGATTTTGGTTGTAGAACTCGAATCGATGGTAATTATATTTAGGTCACTTCATTTTCAGTGGATGTAATGATCTTCTTTAGATCTAAGTAAAGCAGTAACCCAACAACTTATCTTGTATACCGACTCCTTAAATTAAAGAGTTCTTGAAACAGACATGTAAAACACACAAAAAGTGACCTTTAAATCTAATTCAGTAATTGCATCCGTGGTGAACAAAACTCCAATGATCTATATCAATGTTAATTTATGACTTGCAGAAGCAAGCAGCAGAGTTCATGGAAAAGGTTCGTGGGGCTGTTCTCAAGTACATCACAGCTTAGTTCTGCGATGGCAAATAATAAGTGCTGGATTAGTCTTTAGATGGAGGTTCAGTAACACTTTTGTACCACTACATGCTTTGACAGGCAATAATATATGTAGCGTGACATCCTACATCTTTCTACTATTGCGAGAAAATCATAGAATTCATCTTCGTCACCAAAAGTATTAAGTGATAGTTACAGGAAATTTGTTTCACATGAATGGAAACAAATAGCTGTCAATATGTGGTAGGATGACACTGATTTATGCAACGTCGTAGTCTATTGATACGCATTCTAGTAAATTAATATGCATTCTAGTAAACAATGGTTATGGAGTCGATTCATTAATTTTCTTGTTCATCAATCGAAACATTGTTCGAGAGACATGATTCTATTTTATCATCCAATCTATCACCGTTCATGTTTTTTCTTTTCCTTGTAAATGAATATATCACTGAGCACATAGATTCATAGAAATGAGAAGCTAACAGTGTATTTCCTTGAAAGCACTTAAGAAGCAGTGATCCGAGAAAGTGGTTACTGATTTGGAAAGCACTTATTGACAAGCATAAAGTAAAATGCAGTAGAATTCAGAAACAGGAGCTTCTGCTTTTTTTACAATCACATGTATGCCAGGTAATATATCAGAGAGATGCTCAACACAAATCTAGCCACAGGAATTTGTTTTGCCAAAATTTAAGCGCGAAATAGAATATGTTGTTTTCATGTGGCTATCTGGCTTATTACGGAGGGAGTAGGATTCTCCTCCCTCCTATTCTCATCCCCTTCCCTCCCTTCCTCTCACACTTTGTTTTTTGTCCTTTTGTCCCTATAAAAAAAATTGATATAAGATGTTGACGTGGTTGAATTGTAACCGTTCAAGTACGAGGAGAGAGAAGGATACTCCTCCATTACGAGTACAGATCAAATGCATGCGTGCCACTATTCTGCTTGGATGGAACTAAGTGTCTCTGATTGGTGCATGTTTGTGTTGAGTTAGTGCCTATCTAACTGGGTTTGTCAACGAGCTCTGGGATTACATAATTTTTCCTTACTTTCTGTATGTGCTTTTAGATGAAGGTGGGTGGTAGGGATTTTTGTATTACTTAATCCAGTTAATTGAAATATTATGCTTAAATAGGGATATAGCAATTCTAACTGTTAAACCCGATAACCATAGATAACCGTCCAAATGAATTGGATTTGGATATGAAAATTTGGGTATGGTATGGATATGGAGAAAAAACGTGAACCTTATTCGGTTATGGTTTTGGATATGATTATAGGGGTCTCCAATCCGTATCCATCCCCAAATCCGATCCGAATACATATATATATATATTTGATATATAATATAATTTTATTCAATTTACCGAACCCTCCCTATACTAATTCATTATGCATGCATCAAACCATATACTATATTTATTATGTACCAAACATCATGCATGGGGCATACCAACAACCTCCTCAATTCAATACTTTTATTGTTATACTCAACTAAATTAATTCATTGAATCATTTTATATATCAATTATCAAATGTTACAGGTTTATCAGATTCATCTCTATTCAAGAGTCTTATTGTCAAGAAATTGGTGCATGTTATCATGAACAACTTCAAATATATTGTTATGGTTTTTTTAATTGGATGTTGCTATTTAATTACGGAATTAGTATTTACTGAAATTTATAATGCGTCAATTGGATGAATATATATATATATATATATATATATATATTTTTTTTTTTATTTTTTTTTTGTGACGATGATGGATATAACCGATAACCGATTGAAAATCCGTTACCAGGTGAATATGGTTATGGATAATCTCCGATGGTTAATTTGCGGTTATGGATATAGTTAATTTTCGTGGTTATGAAGATGAATATAATGTTTCTGCCCCCTAACCGAACCGTTGTTATCCTTATGCTTGAAGCCTTTAAAGTATAGTTGTTCAAGCCCATTTTGCCCTTCAGGAGCGGGATTATGTGATCAGCCAGTCGATCCACTAGTCGCCTAGAAGTATCCAATCCCGCTTTTGAAGTATTTCCTATAACTATTAGGGGGCGTTTGTTTGCCCTCACTAAGTCGGACTGGACTGGACTGGACTAGCTATTAGTCCAATACTGTGTTTGTTCCATGCTGGGACTAACATTAATGAGACTAAAGGGGACTAGCATGGACAAAACCCTTCACTAAGAGGTCTTAGCGAGACCCCCCAATAACCATGGGACTAGTTAAGACTATCTTCTCTTTCTTGTCCTCGTCATGCTCAACGACCACTCCTGACAGACTCCTCGTCATCTCCAGTCACCTAGATCAATCATTAACTTTCCGACTCTCTTTCAGATCCATTTCACAACCAACTTTCATATAAAATATACCAAATTGAAGCTGGGAGTGACAAGATTACGATTTTACCTGAATCGAGGCCAAAATGTGGTCGAATGTGGTCGGAAAATGGCCTAGAAGTCTCGGTGTCACATCCCCGCCCGGGGCGGATCACTTCCCGGGCCCACTCCACCACCGTAGCACGATATTGTCCTCTTTGGGCCCCGACCACGCCCTCACGGTTTTGTTTTTGGGAACTCACAAGCAACTTCCCAGTGGGTCACCCATCATATGATTGCTCTAGCCCCCCTCTCGCTTAACTTCGGAGTTCCTACGGAACTCGAAGCCAGTGAGCTCCCAAAAGGCCTCGTTCTAGGTAGGGATGAGAATATACATATAAGGATCACTTCCCTGGGTGATGTGGGATGTCACAATCCACCCCCCCTTAGGAGCCCGACGTCCTCGTCGGCACACCACAACCAGGGTTAGGCTCTGATACCAAATTGTCACATCCTGGCCCGGGGCGGATCACTTCTCGGGCCCGCTCCACCACCGTAGCACGATATTGTCCGCTTTGGGCCCCGACCACGCCCTTACGGTTTTGTTTTTGGGAACTCACGAGCAACTTCCCAGTGGGTCACCCATCATAAGATTGCTCTAGCCCCCCTCTCACTTAACTTCGGAGTTCCTACGGAACTCGAAGCCAGTGAGCTTCCAAAAGGCCTCGTGCTAGGTAGGGATGAAAATATACATATAAGGATCACTTCCCTGGGCGATGTGGGATGTCACACTCGCCCTGTTTGGGCTTCTTCAAATCCATGACAGATTCAAGCATGCAAAGGTAAGATCTTGGTCCAGGGATGGTGATGAATTTTTTGGCGGTGCTAACTTCATCAAATTTAACGAGGGTTGGTCGGAAAACACATCGGGAAACCTGCAACTCGTCGGGAAAATTGGAGCCGTGAGGTTCCGTTTGAACAATGCATAGCTAGAGAGGAAGGGAGAATAGAGAAATAGAGACTAGAATCAGTAAGGAGTTTGACCAGGAATGAGAAAGAGACATGAATTGAAAGGTCTGAGAGGAAAAAAAGAGGGAGAGGGTGGGACGATGAGAGAAGAGGAAAAGAGTGGGACGGAAATGGTAGGAAAAGATGGAGAAAAAGATAAGATCATAATAAAATATTAATAATTTATATATTAAATAATATAATATTAGAATTTGTTATTATTTAGCTTCTTAGTCTAATACTGCACCAAACGCTTCACTAAGTTATTCCAGTTTAGTCTAGTCTAAGCCAGTCCAGCTTAGTCCTTGAAGCTAATCCAGTCCGAGATAGTCCGGCGCAACAAACGCCCCCTTAGTACTCTTAGAGCACTTCCACCAGGGGTGGGATAGGCCGGCACACAGTCAAAAAAATGGCCCGGCACCTAGGGAAGTCTCTCCAGCCCACGGGATTGCCTGGCACCCAGCCCAAGCTGGTCTCCAAGCCAGCCCAAAATTGACAGACCTTGGGACCGGCCCATATGATGTTGTGGTGATGTCAGCGATGGATGGAGTGACGAAGGGAGAAGGTAAATGGCCTGAAAATGATGGCCCGAGTTCGACGGAAAATCTGAAAAAAAAATGCACTGACAGCAAGTTTGCATCAACACAAAGGTTTCCAACACGATTTATATGTTAGAAACCATAAGAATAGGATTGAGAACTTACCCAAGTGAAATGCAAGAGATTTCACCGAGATTGGACCTTGAACTCATCGGAGTTGTCCGTTTTCCTTTGTCGGAATCACATGCAGGGAATTAAGCCCTCAAATTAACCACAAAAATTGCAACACAACAGGATTTAAAGCTCAAGAACACAATACAGTGATAGAAACATCACTTGGGGTAGAGATTGAGAGCTCAAGCTCTCGGCTTCAATGGTGGGATCTCGCACCATGCACCGATGCTGCATGCAAGGCCATGGTTGGGTTCCTTGAGCTCTAGGGATTACAAAAATAATATTTTGTGTTTGATTTGTTGAAGGTTTGAAGAGGAATGAGAAGGAGAGCTCACGGGAGTGAGCTGGAAAAGAGAGAGAGGGAGAGAAAATAGAGAGAGAGAGAGAGAGGGAGAGAGAGAGAGAACCGGTTGGGGATTATAGGAAGAGTACAGAGGGTTAGTGGAAAGATGACTTTATCTTTTTTTATTTTTTATAATACAATTATTATTTTATTATTTTATAATAAATAATAATAATATTTTAATAAAATTGACTAGACTATTTTTTTTAGGGATAGAGATGCTCTTGGCCTATTACTGTTCATTGGAGTCTATCACTGTTCACTGAGTGGATAAATACGCTGGGTGCTGGCACAAAGTCTTTAGAGGTAAAATTGCTCTTAAATTAGTTATTGAAGTATTTGGTTTTTGGGTGGAAGATTACTCAAGGTAGGCCAATTAACAGTAACTCAACACTAGACTGACAAATGTTGTTGGCCAAGTCTTACTTTGATTCTGCTTTTGCCCCAACCTATAAAAATCAATGTAATAAAGTAGATAACTAGGTGCTTTGGGATTAATTAAAATGGTTAGGCTTACATTAACTCCACACAGTAGATGATAAGATGTAGATTTATTTTCTCTAAAAAAGGGACTAGCTAGTAGCTTCGTCACTGAGTTCATATTTTGGAGATTGTGAAGACTCATATAAGCATTTCAGCCTCTTATGATCATTATCGTGTGATTTACCAACTTTAGGAATCGAATTTAGGGATTTGGATCTCATTTGGATCCTCATTGTGAGGATCTTAGGGACCTCTTTATATCTATCTGTTCATCGTGTGTGGTCAAAAATTATTTTAAATCTTTTATTTAAAATTATACAAACAATATCTAACGAAAGTTGACTGCATAAAGAGAATTCGAAGAAGATCTTCATCTCGAATTCAGGATAAGATATAGATTTAAAACAAAGGAAAACTGGTGATCTTTAAAATCCTTGCAACCAAAGAAAGTTGAAAAAATGTAAACAACAATAAAGAGATTAAATAGGTAATTAAAAAAAAACGGAAAGTAGTAGAAGAAGATAAAGGAAAAGTAGGCATGTGACCGCTTTATTTTTCTTTTGTTACTTTAACTTAATTTAAACTACGGGATGGAAGATTTGAATTTAAAAATAAAGAAAAAATTACATGTGTTATAGTCAATGTAGAGTTAGGAGACATTCTGGGCCGGAGTGCCTACTTTTGGCCATGCGAGCACTACTATTTTCCATGTATGCAAACAAATATTTTACTACGAACTATTCTAATAGAGTGTGATATTCACGCATCTTATTTTACTTCTTTAACACCTTTTTAATTTTGGATCGTCGGATCAAATGAACGGAAGATCAACGGATAGAAATTATCAATGGATGTGTAAGAAATAAAATGAGGTATGTAAATAATACATCCCATCTAAATTATGTGAAAAAAGATTTAAACTCGAATGCCTAAGAGAAGCATATTCCTTCTGGCCAACGTGATTAAGTCCACTTCTACGTTTGCTTGCGGTGTTTTTATTTAATCAACAACAAAGTAAAAAGACTTGTGAGTTCTCTCTATATTAACTCTCACAATCATCCAAATCCTACCCATCTCTATCCCCTACAGACATGGCAAGACTCGGAGATATATTCCTTTCCTTTCTAGTCCTTTTCTTCAATGTTTGTTCCATTGGCACGGCATACTTTGCCGGCGCCGCCGTTGCCAGACACTCAAGCTCCACAGATTTCATCAAAGCATCATGCAGAACCACCCAGTACCCTGTCCTCTGTGTCCAAAGCCTTGCAGCCTACGCAAGTGCAATAAGGCAAAGTGAAAGGCAACTAGCTCAAACTGCCTTGACAGTAAGCCTAGCCCGGGTGCGGTCAGCCGCGTCTTTTGTGGCAAAGCTGACTAGGGTTAGGGGGATCAAGCCTAGGGAGTACAGAGCTGTGAAGGACTGCATAGAAAACATGGGGGATAGCGTCGACCGGCTCGGCCAATCGGTCCGGGAACTAGGGCATATGGGGAGAGCGTTTGGGCAGGACTTCATGTGGCACATGAGCAATGTGGAGACATGGGTTAGTGCTGCACTCACTGACGAAGGAACTTGCCTTGATGGATTTTCTGGTCGTTTTATGGATGGGAATATAAAGAATGCTATAAGGAGAAGGGTCAATAATGTTGCTCACGTCACTAGCAATGCATTAGCACTTGTTAATCGCTTTGCTGCAAAACACAAGAACTGATTTTCACAACACTTGTTTTCTCTTTGCACATCCCTGTTTATTTCTAGCGTTTGGATTGAATAAATCAAACGGAAATCAAGAGGCTGAAACAATAGAGATGTGCAGAAGGAGAAAAGGGGTGTGTGAAAATCGTTTCATGTAGAGGTTATGTGTAAATGTTAAATGGAAGAACATCTACCTTGTGTAATATATGGGATATGTTTGGTTTGTCTTTTCTTTTTCTGTTGGTTAATCATAATCAGTCATTAGTGAGAATTTTGTTGAGCTCAAAATGCAAGAACATATCCCATCCAGATTGCCCTTTTGGTTATATATATAATTAGTGAAACTAAAAGAAGCAAGATGATTAAAGTGGTCTAATCTACTTGATTAGCATTTTCCAATTACCATGTTCTTGTAAGTTTGGCAGAATTGAATCAAGTGACCACTAAGAATTTTGAAACTTGAATCTTGATACAGTTGAAAATAATCTTATTGGATCTAAACCTTCAAGAAAATTCTTATTAGGGTTGATGACATATTTACTTGCATGGAATGCTTATTGTAATTATTACGATTTCAAATTCTGTTGCTGCAACTACAAGTATTTAGAGTATTTCGCTTCTTAACTTACACAAAGTTTACTAACACATGAAATCAAAAAAAATTGCGAGTGTCATATTAAAATTCATATACCACAATCTTAGAAAACAAGAGACGTGCGAGATTGATTATAGGGCAATTGGTCGCATATCCACTTAATTAATTTTGTCGTTAATAGCAAACAAAAAGTAAAAGGAGGAGCTTTCTTACAGAATATGACTGACATGTTTTGCCCTTTTTATTGATATTTAAGCGTGACAAACCCACTCTGAATCCAAAACTTTATTAAAGCTGTTTTGTTCTTTTTCCTATCACTATCAGTATCAAAATCTATTAATCTTTAGATTATCTCCAGATTTTAGGTCATTGTTATCTTATCGCGTAATAGTTGTATAGATACGCCATGTTTGGTCTACATTGAGTGAGAGTACTTGTCACATCCCGATCCGGACGGGACCATTTCCTGGGTCCGACTCCACCATAGCACGATATTGTCAGCTTTGGACCCTCAGCACATCCTCACGGTTTTGTTTCTAGGAACTCACACGAGAACTTCTCGGTGGGTCACCCATCATGGGAATGCTCTCGCGCACTACTCGCTTAACTTCAGAGTTCCAACGGAACCCGAAACCAATGAGCTCCCAAAATGCCTCGTACTAGGTAGAGATGAGAATATACATATAAGGATCACTCCCCTGGGCGATGTGGGATGTCATAATCCACCCCCTTTAGGGGCCCGACGTCCTCGTCAGCACACCACGATCAGGGGTAGGCTCTGATACCAAATTGTCGCATCCCGATCCAAGCGGGACCACTTCCCTGGCCCGACTCCACTGTAGCACAATATTGTCCGCTTTGGGCCCCCAAGCACACCCTCAGGGTTTTGTTTCTAGGAACTCACACAAGAACTTCCCAGTGGATCACTCATCATGGGAGTGCTCTCGCGCTACTCACTTAACTTCGGAGTTCCAACGGAACCCGAAGCCAGTGAACTCCCAAAAGGCCTCATGTTAGGTAGAGATGAGAATATACATATAAGGATCCCTTCCCTGAACGATGTAGGATGTCACAGTACTCGTGCTTTTGTTGCTGCATTGCTGCTTGTATATAAAGGAACAATGATGGAGACATTTTCTTCGAGTGATACCACATTATAACTATCTAATAAATTGATAATATCAGTCAAATATTTGACAATTATTTGTTGTACTATTGAGATAATATACTGGTTGTTCTCCTCCGCTGAATGAGAAGAAAAAAAAATTAAATTAAATAAATAAAAACAATATGTTAGCGATGTGGTGAACAGTAGAGAATTAGGTTGGGAAGAAACGTGATACACACATCTTCCCACAATTTTTTTACAAACTAAAGTATAAAAGCATTTCACTCATTCAAATGATCATGATTAAGTTCACAACGTGATTTGCATGTTAATTGGGTTAGAATTTTCTTTCTATAATTTTGTGGAATCATCTCTTAAGTTTTATTATCAAAATGTACACATCTGGGAATATGTAGCTCCTCTGTTCGCTTTCTTGGCTTTAAACTTTGATTATATTGGTATTGATTATTCTCGTAGTTCTTATTTATCACAAAAAAAAAAAGAGTACACATATGAATTTCAATGATACGTCATGGATCATACATGTATGTTGTAATAAATAAGAATGACATGATCAGATGTTTAGTCTCGTAAGTTTGTGTGATTGACCGTAGCATGTTTAGTTTATATATAAAAACTTACGAGAAGTCAACTAGGCACGAAAACATCCCTTAAGCTTAGTCTATTTTGTGAAGAAACTGAGACGATAAGCTAACAAAAACTATACACGAAAGCTCATCGAGGGCTCACGGATGCACGGATGCATGGATGCATGGAGAGGCAGGGACAGCTTGGCGCGATTTGCGGGCTAAGAAATATTAAAAAGATGGTTAATGAAAACGGAAGAGATCCCCCTCCGGATCTCTTCCATCAAAATCCATCAAAACTCACCAATCAATTAATTAGTGCTTTTGAAATTTAATCAAACGACTACAAACATGAAAGTCCTTTAAAAGTTATAATAATTTTAGCTGTTTGATCAAATGTCAAAAATCCGAATTAATTAATTGGTGGACTTTGGTAGAAGAGATCTGGCAGGAATCTCTTCCCAAGGAAAATGTCGATTTCAATGTGATTATATTATTTAAATTTGCAGACGACCAAATCTGGTGTAAATTGATTTTACACGTCACGAATGCAATGTCAAAAGAGAAAGATGATCTTTTCCGGATTCTCTTTGTGAGGATCCGTTTATCGTATATCGTGCGGCTAAAAATTATTATCAATATTTTTATTTAAAGTTAAATATAAACAGTACATAACAAAAACTGATCACAAGATGTACAATGAACATATGTGATTGGAGAATCCTGAGATCCTCACAAAGAGAATTCGGAAAAGATCCTCGGTCATTAAAAGAGATGAAGCAGATATCAATACAAAAGTTTGTGTTCCTTGTTTCAATGGTAATAAGTCTATACTTCAAACGTTGTAACATTTATGCGATCTGTCATTACATTCCAACTAAGCTCCAAGTAATCAACCAAGTAATTGAGCTAAGATGGGGAATTTAATCTAATGATATTCTCTTTATTTATAAATGAGAGGTCTTAAGTTTGATCCTTACTAAAGAAGAATTTGAACTACATTATTGCTAGCCTATTATGAAACTTAGCTTACTCTCCCACCTCATAATGTAGATAATATCATTTGTTAAAAAATAAAAATAAATAAATAAATAAAAAATGTTCATGAGAGCAATCTTAACAAAAATATGAGAGCAATTTGTATAAAACGGCTTGACTGGCACGTAGGGATGAGCAAAATACACATGGGTTTGGGTAACCGCGATTACCCCCAATTAAAGTTCACGGTTACAGTTATGGGTAACCGTTTAGATGAACAAACGGTTATGGGTATAACCATTTATCCGTGAAATTTAAATGGACGGTTATGGGTATTACTCGCGGTTATAACGGGTATCCATCGGTTATGGGTATTACCCGCGGTTATAACGGGTATCCAATTACCCATTTAATTTAATATATGTAAAATTAAAAAAATTAAAAACCGTAAATGAAAAGTCAAATTAGAATTAACGTCAATTTTTTGCTGCCATGAAGTTGGAACTGAAAGAACCTGAGATGAATTTTTGTTGGTTTTGATTATTTGGAGGAGAAAATGTCGATGGAAAAAAGTGCTTGTGGAATATTTGAAAAATGTGGAAGATTGTGAACCAATTGATATTCTGTACATTTGGAATCTGGTTATGTTCAAGCTAAGAAAGAAGCTTTTAGTTCCTTTTAACATTACCATAAAGTTACAACTGACAAAGTTAATTGACGTTATTTTGCAGCTTTGAATTATTTAGTATTCAAAATAATGACTATTTTTTGTTTTTAGAAGCTTTACTTTGTAATCATATGGATTATAATTAAAGATTTGCTTGGGTGTAGCAGAAAAATATCATTCGTAAACTATTATTTCAATTATTAGAATTGTATAAGGACTTAAATGATTACAATAAGGAAATGCATGCTCAAATGTACTTATTTTGTTATTTTCACTTAACCCTTTATTTTATTATTTTCATTAAAACATGTAGATGGGTGAAAAAAGAGGTAAATGGATAAAAAAAAAAAGAAAAAAAAGGGACAAACAGGTTCAAAAATGGGTAAACGGGTAAATGGTTATGGTTAAATGGGTAAACGGTTATGGTTAAATGGGTACACGGTTATGGGTATGGTTAACCGTTTATAAACGGTTATGGGTATGGGTATAACCGTTTATGTAATTACTCAACGGGTAAACGGTTACACGGATATGAACATAAACTGTTATGGGTAAATAACCACGGTTACCCGTCTGCCATAACCATTGTCCATCCCTACTGTGTAATAAAAATTTATACATACATTATATTTTTAGTTCAAAATACTAAGGCAACAATTATGGGTTTCATATGAGTTTCTTCTTGAAATTCAAGCATGGTGAGAGCCTAGAAGGCACTTAATCTCCCCTTCGCTTCTCTCCTTTCACAGTTCTCTTTTTGTCTTTTCTCTTTGTAAAAAATTCAAAAGAAGATACTAACGTTGCTAAATGGTAATCGTTTAAATAAGAAGAGAAAAAAAAAATAGATTAGAAGAAGAAAAGATCCCACTTCCTATTAACATGCAGGATTTGGGAATTAATAGAGAATTCTAACGAAAAACTTCCAGTACTATTTATTTTAACGAAAAATCATATTTTTACACTAAAAAGTCAATCGTGATTCTATTCACTTAACCCTCTATTTTGTTATTTTCATTAAAACTCAAAGTTTTCAAACTCTTTTAATTAATTTTTTTAATTTTTTTTCAGGGGATAAAGACATTCCCAGTCCCCATAAAAGTGATTTGTGTGAGCTGCAAGAACAAGCGGGGAGCAGACAATATGCCATGGATGTCACGTGGACATAGTTTCGTTCTGTCTTGGATTTCTATGATTTCATCCGCCTATATTTGAAGTTTAATTGTTTATACAGTGAGAGAAAAAAAAAAGTGTTAATGCAACATATGTAATTATATGAGGAAGCAAATTAAATTAAATTTTAGTGGCAACTTTTAAAAGATTTAGGTGAAAAGTTTTAGAGAGATAAATTTTTTCTTCATGCATGAAATGTTTTGTCAGATTAAAACACTTATATATAGAGGTACGTTTGTAATCTTATTACGGTACACAAGATCAAGAGTGAAAAATAATAATACCAATACCCCTCACTCTCTTTACATGCATCATTTTTATGATACGGTTACAAAAATAAACAATGTAATACATTATGCCCGTTCTACTTCTATCTCTAGTAAATGTTATTTCTCATTTTCACTTTTTCCTATTTATAACATGCATGTCTTTTTTTTTCTTTATTGCTTGACTACTCATTTAGAAAACGAGAGAAAAAAAATTAATAAAAAGAGAAAAAAAATTTAATAAAAAGACAATTTAGCAAAACTGATTGCTGAAACTATGAGTATTTTATCGATATATGTGTGGAGCAAAAAATAATCAAGAAAAATATGAAGGCGACACGTGGTTTCTAGGGTGAAAATGACAAAATTACCCACAAGGAACACCGGAACTCCTACACGCGAGCAGTGGACAATCATCCCTCAATCAAGTCAAAAGTGCCCAAAATAGATATTTATTCAAAATCTATTTCATCCATCCTCATCAAATCTTCTCTGTAAGGTAACCCTCAAAACATTCCTTTCAAATTATATTAATTAGCTAATTAATTGATTTATTACCTAATTAATCTATTAATGGGCTAATTAACTACAAATTACACCCAAAAATGCCACAAAGGGCCGGTCACCATCTCTCCAAAGGGAGCTGACCACACCCTTATATAAACATCTCATTCTCTCCAAAACTCAAGTTCTACACTCTTGCAAAATTCTCTAAATTCTCTAAACATTTTTTCCTCAAAATTCTAACTTTGACATCGGAGGTTCTTCGCCCAAAGCCCCACATTCATCGTGGGTGCATGAGGCTCTTGGCCTTGACCTAAGGTGTTGTTTGTTTTATAGGTGCAATTTTATCCAAGAATAAGAAGGTAGAAATTTGCATCTACAATATGATTGACATGTCTTCAATTTAAAAATTGGTTTTTGATTTTCTCTAATATAATAAGAAGAAACATGTGACTAGTGAACATAGAGTTGCGGAGAAGCTGGGACAAAAGTTGGGATTGTGACAAAAGATTAAAACAAAAAATGTGGGGATGGGGTGGTGGGAGGAAGCTATCAGACCATCATGTAGCTCACCTTGATTTTTAAACTAACTTGTTTCTACAGTATGCATCCAAAATCTTACTCGCTTCATGTTATCAAAGAGATTCCAATTCATTATTTGAATCACCATCTGTTTATGGGGTTTTTCCTAGGACTCTTGAATAAGCATGTATCAAAAGATTTTTTCCACACTTATTTTATGTTTCTCCTCCTGTTATTTTGTTATTGTCTCTTAATTATTCTTTGATTATTCAGTCCAACGACTCGAATAAGAAAGATGAGAGCTAAGAAGGAAAAAAGAATGCGGAAGTCATTTTCCTAATTATAGGTAGTTTATACTTTTAATGTAATACAAAGCCTTGTAAAATGTGTTGTGTGTACTAATCACTTCCCGCCATCTTCTTCTCTCCTCCCTCCTCTGTAAGTCTTTTTCTCCTCCGCGAGAGTTCTCCTCTCTCTTTTGTGAGAGTCTCTCTCTCTCCTCCGTGAGAGTTCCTCTCTCCATTGGTGAGAGATCAGTTTGCTTCATTAGCCTCCTTCTTCTTCCACGATTTCTTCTTGAGTTTGATTTCAATCTTGCTCTATCCCAAATCCACCAAATCAAACCTTAGACTTGCTATATCCCTCGTCTTCTTCAACCCTGCTCCCAATTGCTGCCCCCGCTACCATTATGAATTTATGAGAGTCGGTGAAATGCTTCCCTAACAGTCATCATCGATTCCCACACGTTCTTCACTGCTTTTTAAAATTTTCGTCCCATTATTTTCTCCCTTCCCTTCCCTATCTGCAAACTGCTATCTTTCAAACCCACAGATCCATCATCTACCTTTCCACCCCGCAGTTCATTCCTCCATAACCTCGGCTTTGTTCTAAGAACAGCACACCAGTGATTGGCATCATATTTGGATCATCCCTTTAATGCTCCTTACCCGATTACCTCTAAAGCTTCCCGACCAAGCTCTGTGCTGCTGCTTTGGCACCCCTAAAATGCTTCTAAAAATACCAATTCCCTCTCCTTCTTCCCTATCCTCTCTGCTCGTTTCCTGCTTTTCCTTCTGTGTCTTTCCGTCAATCGACACTGTCGTCGTTAGAACTATAATCAGCGGAGCCATGGAGCAGCAGAGCAATCAGAAGACTGCCCGGCAACAAGACGAACTCCAAGAAATGCACCATGGTCCTGTCCCCGTCGAAAAACTTTGGGTAAACCAATTTCAAATTCACACTCCTTTCGAGCAATTGAACGGCTTCCTCATGTGGGTCCTTTTTCAATCTACCTCCGATGGGGTTTTGTTGCTCAGATTCGAAATTTAAGAAATGGGTTATCATTTTCTTTGAAATTGGGTTTGAATTTCTGTGAATTATTGTTCAAGATTGTATATTTTATATGGGTTTTTCGTAATTACAATGAATTATCCATCTTGGGTTTTGTTATTTACCCACTATGATATGATAAACCCCAACCAACAACCGACCCCGTTTTTATTTCCAATTTCATATGGTTTTTTATTTTTTGAGGTAATCGGGTTTTCTGGGTGCCAAAGCAGCTTGCTGGGGAAGCTTTGGAGATAATGGGGTTGCTGGGGCTGGCGGGAGGTGACCCCGACGGCGACTGTGAAGAAAGAAGGGATGGAGGGTTGGGTGGGCACAGAGGAGAGAAGGGATGGAGGTTTGGGCGGGAGTGGGGGTTAGAGCAGCTCCACCAGAGCTGATAGCCCGATGGACTGCCTATCAAACAGTCCCAAACAGCCTGAGCAAGAAGGTCCAGCCTAAGCTGGCCCGTGAGGCCGAAGTAGATATGATGCAAGGCTAACGTCGTCCTGATGTCAGCCACGTTCAGCTTCTTTTTTGCGTCAGGCGCTGGGGCTCGCGTATGCAGTCTTTCGTTAGTGACCATTGGAGGCCACATGGTGCCTCCTAGCCCGTTGGATCTCAACGGTAATTTTTTTTATACTGTTGGATTTCCAACGGTAATAAAAATTTTAAAACCTTATTTAATTTCAACAGTTGGATTTGAGATCAACGGTCCACGTTATTCACCTTTATAAATTAAAAAAAAAAAAAGAAAAAACAGTTTAAAATTGTGAAATCATACCGTTGTGCCATGTGGCAGAATTTGGAGTGTTGGAATTCAATTTTTTTTTAATCCAACGACAGATATTAATTATATGAATAAAAATTTAAAAATATAAAAAATTAATAAAAATCCAAAAAAAAAAAATTGTTGAAAAATTAAAAAAAAAAATTGATTTTACTTTTCTATAAATACCATCTCATTATCTTCTACCTTACATCACAATTTCATATTTTCTCAACTACTTTCAACTACATTCCTATCTTTCTCTCAAAGTTTCAATACAATTTTTTTCCAACAAAATGGCTAATGATGCAGGTATGAATTGGATGCTCATTGAAGATGTTGCATTGTGTACTAGCTGGGTTGAAGTTACTCATGATCCGATTATGGGTAATGAGATGCAGTTGCGAGAAATGTGGAGTCTTATTCATATCAATTATCTTACAAAAAATGAGTGGGAAAAGAACCAAAGAATCGATGTCCAGTTGTTGGAAAATACTTAGCCAATCGTTTAGTATGTGGAGAGACGTCTTGGCAAAAGCTAGTAGTAATCTTCGAAGTGGGGAAAATTTAACGGATTAGGTAACAATATATTATTTATTTGTTTGTAATATACCCAAATTTACATTAGCTACTTTCATTATAATGATTTTTTCTCCCGCATTATGTAGACACTTCAAGCACAAGCTTGGTATAATGCCAAATCCAAAAACCAAAAGTAATCATTCACCTGATGGGAATGTTGGAATATTGTCAAAGACTGTCCTAAATTCAAAGTTATGCTTGTCGGTCTAGAAGTTGTCATGAACAACACCCCTCTACACTCTACACCTGATCATGACTCACATGTTCATGAAGATGATGCAGAAGAAGTGCCGGAAACGCCCCCTGAACAAGCGTCGGGGTCGACCCGCTATCCAATTAGGCCTCAAGGTAAGAAGGCTTCAAAGAGAAAAGGAAGTGCTTCCAAGAATGATTATGCAAAGTATATGGAAGAACTTGCTTGCCAAGGTGAATTGACTTTAGCACAGGAAATGGCTAAATTTAAGGCTGATAAGGCTAGAGACTAGGCAAAAGTTGCAGCTGTTGAGAGAGAATTTCAAGCTAATGAGAGAGAAAGAGAGATACTTAGGCAAGAAAGGGAACATGTTAGAGAAGAAAGAATGGCTCAACAAGATCGTGACATTATGAACACGCCTTTAGAAGGGAAGTCTCCAAATTCTAAATATGTTTGGAAGTCGGAGAAAGCGGACGTAATGTGAAGGAGAAGATCATTCACGAGCCATTCATGAGGCCATTATTTTACATTCACTTTGTTTGTATTCGAAGCCCATAATTTTCCAATCACTTTGGGTTGTAATTTATTATTTATTGAATAAAGTACTTTATATTGTTTCTAATTTATTGAATTTAATACTTTATTTAAAAGTAAGAGTAAATTTATTGAATTTGGTAATTTATTTATACTGAGAGAATCTTTATTCAAAAGACATAAACACACCAAATAAAATTACATAAACATACCAAATAATAAAAAAACTCACTAAACTCACTAAAAAAAAAAACACACTAAATGAACTTAAGTATATTCAGCTTGTTTCAATTCCAACTGGTGCTCTATCAAGTCAATTTGTCGGGTGCATATATGGCCTTTGAAGTGCAGTATATCGTTGAATGAGCCTTTCATTGTAACGTTCATCCCTTTCTAATGGCTCGTGTTGCACGAGTTCTTCGGTGGCGTCATGAGCACAATATATTTGTGTTCTAGAATTGTTCATCGTGTCTGGCTCATATTCATTAACGACATCATAATCGTACTCATCTTCCACAATCATGTTGTAAAGAATGATGCACGTCATCATGATGGATCGAAGCGACTCTAAATCAAACATTCGGGCAGCACCCCTGACAATCGCCCAGTGAGTTTGAAGGATACCAAAACAACGTTCCACATCCTTCCTGCACCCCTCTTGACAGCTTGCAAAGTGTTTTTCCTTTGCACTTCGTGGAAGTGGCATTGTTTTGACAAACGATGACCACCTAGGATAAATGTCGTCTGCTAGGTAGTATGCCCCGTCTTACTTATGTTCGTTGACCTAGTACGTGATTTTTGGTGCCTTTCTTTGCAGGACATCGTTGAACACTGGGGATTGGGTAAGGACACTGAGGTCATTTTGAGCTCCCGGAACCCCAAAAAAGGCGTGCCAAATCCATGTATCATAAGATACCACCGCCTCCAAAATAATACTTTTTGCTCATTTTCTATTTCCATAAGCGCCTTGCCATGCACTTGGACAGTTTTTCCAGGTCCAATGCATACAATCGATGCTTCCAATCATCCTAGGAAAACCTCACATCTTGCCCTTCTTCACAAGCCTTTGCAAGTCTATCTCAGTAGGTCTCCGGAGGTACTCTATAGTGTAAGTAGTTTCAATTGCTCCGTAAAACCTCATCAGGGACTCAAGAATGGTTGATTTCCCCATCCTCGCTATCTCATCCACTTGTTTGCAGATGCTCTATATGCAAGCATCCGCAAGACAACAATAATTTTTTGCTCAAGAAGGAAACCCATTACACCAAAAACATCATTCTTTTGCACAAAGTAAGAATCATGGTTGCAAACAACAATCATGATTTTGTTGAACAAATGTCATTCCATTCTATAACAACGTCTAAAGTACGTATCAGGGAATGCACTGTTACAAACAAAATAATCATCCAAGAGTTTCGTATCTCGTCGTTGCCTGCTTCTATCAAGGTTTGCGGAACGACTGGGTCTACAGGTCTGAGCCACAGCTGGGATGACTCGAGGGGAATGTGAGGCTCTGGTCATTCTTGCTTCGTCATCTCTCCATCTACGCTCCTCTTCATCTTCCATCTCATTTTGGCCCACCTGGAGATTGAACATTCCTTCTGAATGGTTAACAATTCTTCCTCTTGTTGATCGATTTCCCACATCATTCTTGAAGAATAAGACATTGTAAGAAGGAATCAGAAACCCTGAATAATGATAGAGATCTTGAGAAAATTAGTGTGAGATTTCTGAGGATGGATGGTGGATTATATGGAAGATTAAAAAAGGATTAGGTTGTAGATAATGCCACGTGGCATGTCGTCATTCGTTAAAAATCTGATCGAAATCTATCCTCAAAAATTGTAAACAGATTGTGACACGTGGCACGACGTGATTGGTTAAAAATCTTATCGGAAATCTATCCACAACGATTTTGAAAAGGTAACGACATGTGGCACAATGACATTGGAAAAAAATCTTATTGAAATCCATCACCAATAATTGTCTTTTCGGATAATGATACGTGGCACAACAAGAACGATTAAAAATCTTATCCAAAATTACAAATAAAATTATTTTGTATATAAAAGAAAATACTAATATTTTATTGCCTATTGCCAGGACTATTTAGTGTAGGGGTAGAGATGCAAAAGGAAGTTACTGTTCATTAAGGGCAGTTACTGTTCACTAGGTGAATTAAATAGTGAGTAGCCCTGGGGGGCCTTAGCAACGGTGAAACTGCTCTTAAGGTAGGAGAGGTCCATATTTTTTTTAATTTTTTAATAATTCTTGGGCTTATATTGACACATGGCGCCCAATCAATGTCCACGTGAGCATTACGTCATCAGTTAACGGCTAATTTAACAGTAACCTTAACGAATGTATGAAAGTGTCCCAAAATTATGACTTCAAGTATTACTTTGGAATGAAAAAAACTTCATGTACCAAATGTTGAAAACTAAGAAACTTCAGGTAGTAAACTGAGATTAATAAAAAAAAACATCTAATCTTCGGGGTTGATGCCTCCTGAAAGTTAGAAATCTCCATGGTGGTATCTTAGGTATTATCCACTTGTGCAAAGTTTGTCTCAACCTTTTAATGACGTGAATGATACTTAGCAATGGCATTAGGGGAAGCTCGGCAACACCAGACCAATGTTGTTTGGAACCACATCGATAACACATATCAAGATCAATGGAATTAGTATTGGCTGGAGTTTTCCCTTATTTATAAAGTCAGAAGCCTTAGGAGCCAGTTAATCACACTTCGGGGCCGAATTTCCTCCATTAGGTGGGCCTTTGCTTTCTCTACCTTGAACCTGTGGGTAAGGGTTCAACTCCTTATCACGACCATGATGCTTTTGCATTTTTGTGGCCGCACACATGCGTTTTGGGCGTCACATTCAAGCTAGTAGTTCTAGCTTGATAATTTTTCATAAAAAAAAGCTAGTTCTAATTTTCAGCAAGAAGTAAGACAGATCAAATTCGAAAATTTGGCAAACTTCTGTGCCTGATATTGTTGTTGCAGGACAATATTGGTGGTATGAAAGGTCGAATCTCCAGGATTTTGTTCGGACAATTCTTTGTTACAGAACTTGAGAAATGATCATATTCAACACACTTCAGATTTGTATTCATTCACAGACTTAAAATCTTGGAAGCGTAAATGATGCTAGTCATGTCTTTCTTCATGCAAGAAGATATCTTTCTGGTGACTGAAGTGTTTTGCCAGAGCGAGCTAGCGAGTGTGTGGATCCTCTTCAGCAAGGTATTCAGTTTGCAGTGCATCATGCATATGTCTTTGGATGAAGATTATAGGGTTGCTTTGTCAGCTTCACTAACTGTTCATCTTTAACCTCTTCAATGGTAGCTTGAGACTTTTGGCGGTTAGATGGAGCTTCACATTTTGAACCCACGTTAGGTAGTTTTTACCAAAGACTTCTAGAATAGTAAAGTCAAGTTTATTCAAGTTCAACATGGCGCTGCAATGGAGGGAACAAGATTGTGATTAGTCTTATGGAAAAGTTAAGATCCATAGACGTAAAGTAGAACATTCGGGTTCTATATACATGTATTAGTTTAATTTTACATGAAATTTTTTGAGTTTCATGGTGTATGTTTTGTTTGAAAATTTAGATTTCGAAGGCATTGAATTCGAAACAACGTAGTCGAGTATAGATGAACTTCTGGTTTATAAAAAAAGGTACCTACAAGAACACTACATACAATATGCATTCAGGTGTAGTGAAATTGGGGTTGCTTCAGGAACCCAAATGTGAGTAGTTTTGGAACTACAAAAGGATGTCAACTGTTGAAAAATAAAATAAAATATTGAATCATTAATTTAAAAAGTGGACAGCTGATTGTTAATTTGTTTTGTCGAATTAATAGATTGATGGTCACTAAATTAATTCAATAGACCATGACCAAAGAAGGGTTGACCGTGGAAGCAATGGTGGAGATTTGAGTGTTGAATGGTGCCAAAAATTTTGGGCCTTCTTCCTTGCAAAAATCCAACAATTGTTGTGACAGCCCGTCCCAGATTATTTGTACTATAGGTGTGAAATGACATTTTTGCCCCTAGTGGTTATTTGTTATTTGTGTGATTGTTTTGAATGCTTGGTTGGTTGCATCTGTGCCACACATCCATCCTCATCTCTATCACCTCCTTCCATATACCTTCCTTGTCCCGAAGACTCTTTCTCTCTCTCCATTTTCTTCCTTTTTCGTACGAACCAGGACCAAAACCTTCGAAAACGTTGCGGATCGAGGTAGAAAATTGTGTCTTTGTGTTCGTGAGGACCATACGAGTCCAACCATACCAATTTCAGGTAAGGAATCCTTCAATTTCACGTTGAACTAGGGAACCTCGATTTTGGTCACTGTTCATGCACACGTGAAATGTTGTTTTTCAGGGAATTTGAAGCTTGTAGGAAGCTTAATGAGGTCCTTAGGAAGCTCGGGATGGTTTGTTGGAAGGTTTTGGACGTCGGGATCGTGAGTTGCAAGTTTGGCCGGATTGTGAGAAGTTTCTACGGCGAGATTCCGTGAATTTCAGGGCTTGAAAGTGGTAAGGTTTTGTTCTACTTGTTGTAAGCTTCATTTTGGTACCAATTTCATGGAATTTGGTTGAAAAACGAGTGAGAAACGAAGGTTTGAAATTTTTCCAGTTTTCCGGCGATAGCGACGACACCGAAGGTGTGCGGGAGAAGAAGATGGAATATTCTTAATGGCATCAGGTTAACTTTAACGGAATCTGTTAGTTTTAACGGAATATTCCCTAACGCCGTTAGGGTTGCCACACGTGCGCTAGGCACGTGCCGGCGCGTGGGAGGTCAGAAAATTATTTTAAAAATATGGGGATGTTCATGAGGTAGAGTAGATCACGTTGGCGTATTCACACACCCCATTTGAGCATTGTATGAGAAGTTATTACTTAGTTTTGGTTATGTGCTTTAAATTAACGTTTTTATAGTTGTTTCGCATATAGGTGAGACCTATCCTGAGGACGAGCACAGTCACTCGAGGCAGGGGGTTATGACCCTTCCACATACCAGTGAATGGGCTTTTGGTTTTCCGTATATACCTATATACTTGTGGTTTTTCCCAGAAAATGAAATGGAATGTTTATATGTTTTAAATGCCATGCATTGCGTTTGCCTATTTATTTATGCATTAGTAGTTGCATATATATGTATGTTTGGTGCTGCGGACACACAGGTAAGTGCCAGATAAGTTTATGGTTTATGATTGCAAATTAGTGGCTATGTGAGATGCATAGAGAGCTCATAACCTGCACCCCTGGTGTTAGTGCTCCCGCCTAGAGTAGGGCACAGTCCTTCACGTGATGTTCACCTCCAACACCACACGCTCATCTTGGATCCAAGTTAGGTGCACAGTCCTGTCGTACAGACCACTATAGGTGGTTCTGACTCGTAGGTGACACGTGATTATTCACCCAGTCTTCACGTGATCGTAACACTTGAGCGTATTTATTTACACCCAGTCTTGTCGTACAGACTACTTTAGATGGTTCCGACTCGTGTGCAGGTATAGTTAGTGAGTTGGGGATTTGAGCTCTAGATTCAGCCGTACATGTTATGTTAGGTGACTCCAGCTGACATGTTATTTGCATTGATTGACATTACCTGGGTTACTTACATTTTATGTGAGGCATTCGACATGGCATATTTCTGAGCATGTTTTCGATATATGTGTATATTCTATTTTCTAGGAAACTATACAGGTTTTATGGCGAAGGGTTAGAACTTTTGTTAATGAAATGATTTTGAAAAGCTTTGTTTTTGCCAACTCACACTTTTTGTTTTGCGCCCCTCTAGGTTCTAGTTTGGATTGCTCTTTTGGTGGCTTACCAGGAATCCATGACATATCTGATAGATTATCACTAGTGTAGGACCCCCTTCTAGGTGTGTTTAGTTAGTTTTTGTTCCTCTGGACTGCACTAGGTTTTATGTGCTCTAAATATTGTTTCTCACACTTACACTTTCACATGTATGTTAACTAGTCTGTGTGTAGTTTGATTTTTATTTATTCGTACTTTTAGTATTATTCTTAGCCTCCGCACTGGGCACATGGTTACGTCACCCTCACGTGACGGCCAGCATGCCCTAATTTTGGTCGGAGTGTGTCAATTGTAGCAATGCAACCCGTGTGGAGAAAAGAGGGAGAGAGTTTTTTTTTAATTAATTTTAATTGTTAAATAAAAATTAATAATTTATTAATCATTAATTAATTTTTTATTTCAGTAGGCGAAGAAGTGAGTCCTACTCATGTTATGTCATCATTTAACATCCAAATTGATAGAAAATCTAATGGAGTCTGACATTATAACGAATTCAAAGATTGAGGTATACATTGCAATGTTTAGATTACGAGGTATGAGGTTATGGTTCGACTCATAATTAAGGTAATTTTGTGTAATTTATGTTAAATAATACTATTGGATTCCAACAATTTACACAATCAGAATCCGAACTAAACTAGGATTGCAATAAACATAATTTCTTGGTTTTCAAAGCATTAATGTCCTTGTGGTACATATCATAAAAAATAACTTAAATCAAATATGAAAATATAAATAATAAAATAAATTTTAGTTCTTTCTTTTATATAGTTATTTCAGATAAATTTAAAATAAAATGTTTTTCTATTTTACACAGCAGTTTAGCCTTGCAAATAAAATCATTCGGTGACAAAAGTCATTTGTCATCTTATTATAATTGCCAAAGATCGATCAAATCAGATATCTCTTTCTCCTCTGTTACCAACTTTCTAATAAAGAAGTCGGCTGGGGCAAATAATTTTGGGTATTCAGAATATCGGATACTTTAGATGTCTTAATCGTTCATTTTGATTTTTATATTTTTAAATAAAAATTTAACGATTAAAATATTTATAATACCGAGTACTTTGAAGTATCCACAAAAAAAAAAAAAAAACCCCGGATGTTGTTAATGGGTTAACTGAAAAAGAAGAACGACGGTTACTGTGTTTTCTCTCCAAGTCAAGGTTACCAGGTACAACAAGGTGCAAATTTCTACTTATATTTTACATCAAGGGACTTTTAAAATGAACTCAATCATGCCGTGGTTCAGAATTTTTATTCGTTATCTTTAGTCAAGAAGACAATGACAAAGTATTTAAGGGCTAAAATTTTTTAATCAAGTCACGAGCCGGTTCATTTTTAAATTTTTAGTTTGATTAGTGTTAATTTTTCAACTGTATTTTCAGGGGGTGTCAGAACTTAAAGGTCTCTAACTTCGGGGACTTTTGGTGAACCTAGTCTTCCATCCATATTCAAGGAGTCATGGAGCCAAGGAGCAAAGAGACAAAGGAAAGAAGGCCCTCACATAGGTGAATATCCTTTGCTAAACAAAGAGGTGCTTCAAAGGTTACAAGTTTCTCAACTCTTTTCTTTAAGATTTGAGTTAAGTCTTGGTTCACCACAACTACTAGGCTTTGAATTTCATTTTAAGTTTTGTTTTAAAGTGCATAAAGACATGCTTCCACCATTTAATAGTTAAATGCATGTATTATGTTGCTTAATGAACTTAGTTTTTCACAATTTTCCTTCATAAATTCGGCCATATGTAGACCCATGTCTAAGATTCTATTCTTCCATCGGGACATCTTCCTCCTGAAAGTCAGAAACCTCCATCTTTGTATTCTTGAGTTTATCCACTTGAGCAAAGTTTGATTCAAACTTCTTACGATGAGAACGATACTCAACTACAACCTTGGGATGAGCTCGGTAAACAGAGGACCAATGGTCTTTCGAACCACAATAGTAGCACATGTCCGCATCTATGGTGTTAGGTGTTTTTTATTCTATAAGTTTAAGGCCTTGGGAGTAAGGTTAGAACACTTCGGGCTTTGGATTTCTCTTTTAGATGGACCTTGGCTTTGTTGACCTTAGTTAGACAGCTTCTGCTCGCGCCTACCACATCTGGAACAGCAGTTCAAGCATCAATTCTCATTGTTCTATGCTTCAGGATGTATCTTCGGATGAAGATCATGGTAGTGGCTTTCTCAGCTTCTCCAACCAGATTATCCGTCTCAGCTTCTATGGATGATCTAAGATTCTTAACGGTGAGGTGGAACTTCACATCTTGGACCCATTTGAGGTAGTTTGTTCCGAAGACCTCTAAAGCGGTACAGTCGAATTTGTTCAAATTTTGCATATCCCAATCACAAAGTAAATCGACAAGATTGTGGTTAGTACAATGGAGAAAAAATCAATCTATTCACATAAGGGTATAACATTCGGTTTCTGTTAGACATATATTGGTTTAAATTTTCATGAAAAACTTCGGGTTTTCATGGGTTTAATGTTTTAAGAAAATTTCGGATTTTCAAGGCATATTTTTAAAAACTTCAGGTTTTGAAAAGTTTATGAACTTCATGTTCATAGATTCCTGCAAGCAAACACAAATATATACAAAAAAATATGCGACAAATATATGCATGTAGGTCTGCAAGGCCTACAATTGTAATTGAATTAATTATTGAACTTAAGGCCAAATTTTAAAGTTGGTCGAAAATTATAAACCCAATAAGCCTAAAAAAATAGGCAACAAAACTTGGTGGCTCAAAAATTGGACCAAAGCCCACGCAGCGCTTAACAAGTGCTTAACAAGTGGGTGTCGTGGGGCCTAAGGCCAAAACTCGGCCGGACAGGAGGCCAGCCTTCCTAGGCTGCTGCATCCGGTGATTCGCATGCGCGGGTGTACCATCCACATGGAATGGGATCCAATGCGGCGCAACCATGAGGGCTGGATCCACTGCTTCGTGTTGCAAAGGGACACCAAAGCCTTACAAGCTTGTATCATGCTGGCCGAGTGATGTAGCTTTGAGCTACTGCAGGCCGATGCAAAAACCAAGCCCAAAGGGCAGTAGGTAGATCAAAACACCCTAGCGCAGCTGGGTGTTGTCGCCGGAGAATGTGACCGGTGATTGCGCTTCAGGCGACTGCGTTTTTGGGTTGGGGACCTAGGTGCCAGTTCGTGGTTCGATGGAGAAGCGATATTCTCAACGTTCACACCCAAAAACCCTAGATTCGATGGCCAAATCAGTGTTCTACAATGAATGCAGGTCGGGAAAGTGAGCACGTGGCGTGGAGTGGCTGCAGGCCAAGCCCTGCCCTGGTTTTGGGGACGGAGACGCCAAGGAATGGTGTCGGGGTTTCGGTTTTGAGGCTTGAAGCCCATGGCTCCTAGGCTGGGTTCTCGGCTTGGTGGCTCGACGGCGCGGCTTCAAGTCGCTACTCGCTATGTTCCAAAAAAAGACCTATTAGGGCTGCAAAATTATCAAGATAATAATTGTTGTTTTGGCATAACTTGGTTGTAATGATATTGATGAACTGGTTTGTAGCAGAAAATTTCACGTTAGATTCTTTAGCATAGAGGAGGGGTGTGTTGATAGCGTATTGTGGCCAATTTATTTGACATGGGGGAAAGATGGTGCGGCAAGAGAGAGACAGAGAGAGTGGAAAAAGTGTAAGGGGTGTATGAGATATGTTATTCTCCCTCCATAGTGTCTTTATTTATAGTAATAAAGATGAGAGGAATACTTGGGTCCTCCAAATAAATACAATCCTAGTAGGAAAAAAAAATACTAATAACTAAATTTATCTACGATTTACACTATCACACTTTAATATAATATGTATAACAAGTTACCCCTCCATCATTTTATGAATCTAAATTAATAAATATTAAAAACAAACTTCCAAGAGAAAGATGGCTGAAAAGGCAACGCAACCTCCCATAGCGATTATTGACGGGCACGATTCTATTATACGCTAATAATCTTGATTGGAATTGAAAGCACTAGTGGATGTGATGGATTAGTTCTTATTTGGGGAGGGTGTTATGTTTGGTCTCCAAATTTAATCCATCTTCCAAATAATTGCACATTTTTAGTGATTGATTTATGACCATGTCGAAAGAAAGAGCGTCTTCTAAACTACAAGCGTGCCCCATAAACTTTAAAAGAATCCATTCAATCATACAAATTACAATTATATGATACGTGGTTTTATTAGCTAGCATGAGTTGACTTTGGAACAATACTGTTTCACGGGGAAGAAGAACCTTTTTTTTTTTTTTTTTTTAGCTACCCTTAAAAGAACTTGAACTTAATCTTTATTTGCTTGTTGTAACTCAAAAGTCGCTGCTTTATTCTCTGAAACTCAAAGTTCACTTCAATTTGCTTCTTGGAACTCAAATTTGTTCCCATTTTGTCCTGAAACTTGAAAAATCATCTCTATAAAACTAAAAAATCGCTCCACATTATCTTAGATCTATTAATCTCTTATATGAGTTTAATTTGGGTGCACCATGCTAATCAATTTTTTTATTTTTATTTTTTTTTTCAACTCTTCAATTTCTTTTAAATTTAATACTCTATGACTATTAAATATTAACACATAATAGAGATCCATAATCAAATTTTATTGTGACATGTCTTATATGGTGTTGGGTCCCACATACATTTTAAGAGGCTATCTATAAGTTTCAAGTAAAAGAGAGTTCCCAATTCAAAGTGAAGTGAATTTTGAGTTTGAGGGAGTAAAATTGTGACTTCTTAATTACATGAGGCAAAGTAAGATCAAAATAGAGTTTCATGAAGTATAGCTAAAAATAAGCATGTTAGTTATACAAAAATAAAAATTGGCTTTTATTATTTAAATATTTTTTATTCAAATGGTAATATTTAATTAGACTTGTAGGACTCAATTATGTACCACATCACCAAAAACAAAAATTTTGACAAAATTGTGATATAAGTACCACATTGATTTGCGACATTTATTTTCAAGGACTACATTGATTGTACATTGAATCGATTTTCAATTTTAAAAACTATCTTGATAGGGTGAGTCAGTTTCCAGCTTTCAACGACCGATTGTGTTAAAAACTCTTTTGTTTTGCTTCCTAAAAAATGGAAACCTCATAGCTTTAGCTTCCTTTTATATATATATATATATGACCCTTTTGCTCTACAAACTCATCAAGCTCTCCATCTATATATGACCCCTTTCCTAAAAAATGGAAGGCCATCATCTTATTCCTTTAGTAGTACTATTAGCTCTGCTTAATCTCCAATTATACAGTGCTAATGAACTTCCCAGCATATCCAACACTCAGTACATAAAAAGATCTTGCAGCGTCACAACTTATCCGAAATTGTGCTACAACTCGCTCTCAATCTACGCCGGAAAAATCAAGACCAACCCGAAAGTACTAGCACAAACTGCTCTCAATGTGACCATTGCAGCAACCCAAGAAACATATGTGACCATGAAAAGGTTGTCGAAAACCCACGGTTTGAATCCCATAGAGGCTGCAGCAGCGCTCGACTGTGTGGAGGAGATTGGAGATGCTGTTGACGAGGTCCAAAAATCAATCGATGAATTTGGTCATGTAGCTAGAGGATCAAATTTCTGGGTTCAAATGAGTGACATTCAAACATGGGTTAGTGCTGCATTAACAGATGAGGACACCTGCATGGATGGCTTTGATGAACATCACATGAGTGGAAGAGTGGAGAGTCTTGTCCGTCGGTACATAGTGAACGTTGCACATCTTACTAGCAATGCTTTGGCACTCATCAACAGCTACGCCTCGGCGTCGAATGAAGTGTTGTTGCCGTAGATTCTGTGTGGTTTTCAGGAAAGGTATGACGGTCGTAGAAAATAAATTCTACGACCGAAACGGGTTACTTGGTACTCAAGAAAGAAAGAAAAAACCCAATATTTGGTATGTGAGAAATTGCTTTTGGTTTTTGTGTGTGAGTGAGTGTTATATTCAAGAAGACCAACTCTGTTTTTTATGAAATTTTTTTTTTTTTTTTTTTTTTTTTGTTGGGAGTATGAAATATTGGAAAGTAAATAGCCAGATGAATATCAAGCAATAATTATTTTATAGGTCTTTCTTCTTCTTTTTTTATTTATATATTTAATTGTATTTTTATTTATATATTTTTATAAACATAGTGCAATAAAGAAACCCAATTAAAAGAATTTACACATGAAAGAAAACATAATAATATAGTGTGTGTGTGTGTGTTTTTTTATTTTTTTATTTTTTTTATTTTTGAATACGGATTAGTACAATAAGTTTATTGCAACTCAATACTGTTAGATGCAGATGAAGTTTTATTTAAATTCAATGTCATGTAATGCTACCGTCCTTGAATAATTTGTAGTGGAATCGGTCTTTAATAACTCCTCTCGGCCCTTGATGGCATTGACTAACTGTTCCTGGTTTGATTCTTATGATCTGAGGGAGTGGATTTAGCAGTGGTGCTGCTTGGATCTCTCTCTCTCTCTCTCTCTCTCTCTCTCTCTATGTACTCTTCTCTTTACAAAATTCCCCTATCAACTCAAACCAAAAAGGAACAGGAGAGGGAGAGAAATGGAAGGTTATCTTCTGCATGCAGTAGTGGCTCTGTCCATTCTCCAATTATTCAACCCTAGCACAGCCATCGGATTATTTCCTCCGACAGAAACAAACACCGACTACATAAAAACATCATGCAAAGTCACAATGTATCCTAGGTTGTGCTACAACTCCCTCTCAATCTACGCGGGCAAAATCCAGACCAACCCAAAAGAACTAGTTCATACCTCACTCAATGTCACCCTTGCGCTCACCCAAGCAACTTCTGTGACCATGAAAAGACCATTGAAAGTCTACAGTTTGAACCACAACGCATCTGCAGCATTGGTAGGAGCTTGGTGACGTGGTCGAGATGCTCCAACAGTCGATAGAAGAACTGGGTTGTGCAGATGGAGCCTCCAGCTCCAGGCTTCAGTTGAGTAATATCCAAACCTGGGTTAGTGCCGCATTGATGAACGAGGATACCTGCGTGGATGGCTTTGCCAATCTTCCTTTGAATGGCAAAGTGGAGACTACTGCTCACAGGCACGTAACAAAAGCTGCGCATCTGACAATCAATGCCTTGGCACTCGTCAATGCCTATGCCTCAGCTAAAACTGCTTCGCCTTAGATCAAACAATGACAAGGGCATGCCAATAAATAGAAATTAACTGCTGTGTTCTATTAATAATTCATATGAATACTGTAGAATTTTAATAAATAAAACCTGAAATGACGTCAATGGTAACAGATTTTTACCAACAATCGAATTCTTTACAACTATTCAACCATGGTATGTCGGAAAACATAATAATGGTTTATGAGTTTGAAAGGACCTTAGTCAGGGTGCTCTGCAGAGATGCAACCGAATCTATAGCAGATTTTGTGAGCCAGCTGATTCCTACTTTAAGCCTATGCTCATCCGTTGGTAATCTAATCAAGTAAGCTAATTTCCTCGCCGTATGGCCGATAGGACCTTCTAAAGTTAGCCCCTCAATGAAACTTGGAGAAATAGCAGCATCATTTCTTCCCAGAGTTATCATTTCACCTAAATTCTGAAACTTAAACGGTAAAAGAGGGCGGTCATTGATTGCAGCCCACAGATTCCAACCAGCAAAGTCTGCTTGCTGAAAAGCAACCTGTGCCGTGGCAGGAAGAAGCCTTCCATTTGATTCCCTTAGAGCACAAGAGTCACCAACAGCAAATATGCGTGGATGGCCTTTAACGCGAAGATTTTCATCTGTTTCTGCTTGTCCACGAGCATTTAGGGGAAGCTCATGGGGCCTGTCCTCAGGTTCCAGCTTAGGAAGAAGATATTTGTTCCCAACAGTCCATAATACAAGATCTGCTTCCACAGTTTGACTTTGCGATCCCCTTTGAGCAGGTTGAAGTTCCAATATATATTTCTCGGAATCATGTTCTGCATCAACAGCTCTACGAATACAGTGGACAACATAACCCAACAGAAGTTCAACTTTTCTCGATGTGAGTACTTTAATTGCCGCTTCCCTATTGCCAGGTGGGGCATTCGGGCAGATTGTGGTTTCCACATTAATTGCTTGTACTATACCTCTATCCTGCAGTCTCTCTGATACAGTGGCAGCTAACTCAACTCCAGAGTAACCACAACCAACAACAACCACACGAATCAAAGATTCCTTACGGAAGTTCTTCCTCTCCAGTGTTTTTAACTTACGATCTACCTTATGAGCATCCTCCAGGGTGGAGAATGGCAATGCAAACTCTACTGCTCCTGGTACAACATCAAGCTTTGATTCAGCTCCCAAAGCAAGAACCAGCCAGTCGTATTCAACAAGGAGTCCACTCTCAAGTAGCACAGTTCCCCCAAGGCTGGATTGTGTAGGTCCATAATGGTCAGAGGGATACAATAGTTTGGCCTTATCTTGATGGAACAGCACACTTGTATTTGCCAGTAAGTCTGAGAAACGAGGAGCTATCTCCCATGCGTCTACTTCTCCTGTAAGAAGCTCATACAGCATTGGCTTGAAAACAAAGCGTTCGGACTGGTCAACAAGGAGGACCTGAGGTTTCTTGTCATCAGGCCACTCCAAGGATTCTAGTCGTAATGCAGTATATAGACCTCCGAATCCACCACCTAGTATACATATTCTTGGTTTCTTCTTATCCGGCCAAGAATACAATTGAGGTGCAGTTTCAGCTTCAGATAAATCCTTAACACTACCATTCGACCTAGGTGCACTGGAAGCAATCGCAAATCGAAATCCTTTCTGTTGAGAACTGGCAGATAATGTTATCTTGGTCCCACATCTTCTCGAGAAACTAGGAAACAGCCCAGCACAGTGCTTTTCCCTACAATTGAATGGTAAAAGACTTGATGAAGCAGCTAATGCGGGCGATGACATCATTCGGGGTTTATCTGTAAATATCAAAAAAGAGAGGAGCCAACTGAAACTTCACATTTCCTATTGGCGTAATTTTATAAACAAAAGATCCACTGACATCTCAATAGAATATCAAAGCACACACACACACAAACTTATATAATCATGAACATGAAATCCTTTGTTCTGCTAAAGGAAACAATAATGCCCCATTTGATAACCATTTCATTTTTTTTACTTTGGTTTTCAATTCTTGTGCTTTAAATATGTGAAAGTATATAAAGAAGGGATGACAAAGGGCATTACTATTGGCCAGTCTTGAGAGCGAAAACAAATTAAAATAGTTTTTGGTTTTCTTTTCGTTTTTAGTTTCCAATTCGTGTATCCTCCCTTATAAATTTCTTCAACATTTCTCCCAAAATCCCTCATCCCTTCTCCTATATCCCCCATTTCTCCCATGTATCTACCTTCTATCTCTAACACAAAAAAAAACAACAAACTAAGAACGAAATGGTCATCAAACGGGCGCTAAATTGTCAGATTAAACAGTAAACAAGAACAAATGGGGTGAGCCAGGATCCAATTCGGAGTGGACTAAACCGATAACCAATTCATCATACATCACCCAAATGCACCACATTTTCCTTAATAAAAGCAGAATTAGTAAATTAACATGCTATCAGTAAGAAATTAAACATAAACAGATAATTCACAAAATAATTATCATATAAAAGCAAATGCACCCTAGTATTCTCATCATCAAATTTCAAATTGAACCAATATACAATATTTGTAGCAGAAAGGACACAGAAAAACCAGAAACTCAACAAACAAGAAAACTGTAGAAACAAATTTAAAAAAAAAAAAGAAAAAGGGAAATTGGAAAGTACCTTTTTGAGTGATGGGTTAAGTCATCACTGATAAGGAACTGAAGAGGCACATGAGCAAGTAGGTAGCTACTGGATAGATTCCGACGAAGAAGAAGAAGAAGAAGAGTGCGTTTATGGGCTGGGCTTAGGGGTGAGATGGATTATGGGCTTGCTGAAACAACCCGAACCGACTATTATTTGTGAGGATGTAAATTTGAGATACGTGGCGGCTTGAAGTCCCTTTTTATTCTTTATCACCAAAACTTTTACACAAAATTTTCTCTCCATTTTTTTTTTTTTTTGGTTTTGTTTTGGGAGCAATTTGATTATGGTCACAACGTGTGTGTGTGTATATATATATATATATATTTTTTGTCGAAATGGTCACTACATATTTCAAGATTAGAAGTTTTCAAGGAGAGGCCACATGAGAAATTTTATTTTAAGCGGAGAGGGAATTGTATTTATTGACCTTAATTCAAGAGGAGAATTGTTTCAATTAATCTATGCTAAAAATGAAATTGTTAACATATGTCGAGATATGAAATTATTGATGTAGATGGCGTTTTACAACAGTGATGGAAAAAGTTAATGCTTTATGTAGCATGGTGTGGGTTTGATCCCTTTCTCTAACATTTAACAAGTTAATCTACTAATGCTATCGTATGTCAAAACAAAATATATGAAAATATCGGTTAAGCTAAATTAAATTTTCTTTGTTCTTGACGGCCAAGATATATGAGATTACACCAATGCAATGGGAGGTTCCCTAGAGAGTCAGTTCTATCATCAATGATGTTCGTGACCTGTTTCAGTCTTCAATCATATTGATTGGAAGCACATTTTTAAGGAGGCAAATTTTGTTGCGGATACTTTAACTCATCTTGGTCTTTCCATTTTTGAATCCTCATGTTTGAGATTTATGTTTACTAGATGTGGCTCTTCTTGATTTTCAATATGTTATATTATGTAAAAAATTATATTTAGAGGAGTGTAAATGACCGATTTAGAGTGTCAACAATTCTATTTAAAGTCAAAATTCTATTTGATACTATTCAACACGCGTGTTATAATTTGAATGAATTCAATGCACCATATCAGTATTTTCACGTTGTATGTTATATGCACCTAATAACTTGTCCCAAAACATAATGCTCACGTCCCAGTTACCACATGTTATAATCCTAATTTAATCAAAATTTCAGAATTCAAATGTGGAATTTAGGTAAATAGTACAAACATTTCTCAAGGTCCAGATTGATGCATGGAAAAATAGCCTCTTGATTTTTCGTTATCCCCAACACCCCACGCTTCCACAACCCTTACCCCATGCATACGGATTTGGATTCCCTTCCGATTCTAATTGTGAGGATTCAAGGGATCAAGTTACCATAGCCGTCCACCACCCATTCTACGGCCACAAATCAAAAATTTTAAATTTTATCTACATGAGATTATGATTTATAGCTGTATAATATGTGGTGAGCGGCTATGATGACTTGATAATTGGATCCCACAATGAGGAGGTATCGGAGGAGATCCAAATCCCATCCATACAATACCATACAATACCATACGGGTCATATCACAATCAGATAGGGCGCCAATACCCCTCCAGCTACTCTCTCTCTCTCTTTTCGTGGGATAAGAAGAAACAATGGCTACAGAGTCAGTGAGAGTGTACAGTTTTAGCTTCAATGGAGGTTCTCAGACTCGGCCGGCCATTTCTCCCTCCCCAGCTCGCTTTCTCGGTCTTCGCCATCGACCCTCTTCTTCCCTCACTTCGTCTTCGCTTTCCCACTTCTTTGGGAATGTTCGTATCAGCTCCCACTCCTCAAAGCTCTCGAATTTGCGCCAGCAGAGCCGAAGAAACCTCTCTGTTTTTGCCATGGCCGCAGAGGGTAGTTTTCTCCTCCTGTTCTTTGTGTTCCTATTGTTTATCTGCCGCTTCCTTGCTGAATTATTGCTCTCTGAATTGTTTTGTGGATTCCCAAATTGTTCAATTTTTGGTTATTTAGTGAGATCTATGTGCATTTTGGTTCAGCCCTTATTTGAAATGAATCGATTTTAATATTTATAACCAAAAATAGTTGATTTTTCTAATTGGGATGATTGTGCCTCTTTTTTTATTTAGGACTTTGATGTTCAAAATTATTCTGGATAAGAAATCGATTTTTGCAGTCAATAGTTATCGTATACGGGTACTTGGGATCGAGTAGAGCATAGAAACTTCACCAAACATTCACTGTGAATTTGCAACCACAGCAGAAGTAGCTTAGCTTTCTGTGTCCTTAATATACTCTAATTTAATTCTGGTTTATCGGAATAAGGTAATCGAATGTTCTGTGGTATCGATGTCGTTGTCTAGAACACTTGTATTGATACGAATTCTACCTTTTGGCATGTTGATAAGTGGTGTTGTTCATATATAACTGAATGGTGCTCCATTTTAATGTATTTCTTCGGGATTTCTTTAACTGGATTAGTAATTAAACCTAGAAACTCTTTATACTTGTTTCAGTTTACTAATAATACTTGTAGTAGTGTTTCTTTATCAGCTGATATAGCAGATATGTATTTATTCTATTTGTTTGTTCATTGTGCAAGATGGAAGGCGTGCTGTAGCTTTAGAAGATTATCGCAACATAGGAATTATGGCTCACATAGATGCAGGGAAGACGACTACAACTGAAAGAATCTTGTTTTATACTGGAAGAAACTATAAAATAGGGGAGGTGCATGAAGGAACAGCAACTATGGACTGGATGGAGCAGGAACAAGAAAGAGGCATTACCATAACTTCTGCTGCAACTACAACATTTTGGGACAATCACAGGATTAACATCATCGACACTCCTGGCCACGTTGACTTCACCCTTGAAGTGGAGCGGGCTCTAAGGGTGCTGGATGGTGCTATATGCTTGTTTGACAGTGTTGCTGGTGTGGAACCTCAATCTGAAACTGTGTGGAGGCAAGCTGATAGATATGGAGTGCCCAGGATTTGCTTTGTCAATAAAATGGATCGTCTTGGAGCAAACTTTTTCCGAACAAGAGACATGATAGTGACAAATTTGGGTGCCAAACCACTTGTACTTCAAATTCCAGTTGGTGCAGAAGATAATTTTAAAGGAGTTATTGATCTTGTGAAGATGAGAGCTATACTTTGGTCTGGCGAAGAGTTGGGTGCTAAATTTGTTTACGAGGAGATTCCATCTGATCTTCTGGAGCTGGCTCAAGAATACCGGGCAGAGATGATAGAAACCATAGTTGAGTTGGATGATCAAGCAATGGAAGGCTATCTAGAAGGAGTTGAACCTGATGAGGAAACTATTAAGAAATTAATTAGGAAGGGAACCATCGCAATTAGTTTTGTGCCAGTATTATGTGGTTCAGCTTTTAAAAATAAGGGGGTTCAACCATTGCTTGATGCAGTTGTGGATTATTTGCCTTCACCACTTGACGTGCCACCAATGAAGGGGACTGATGCAGACAACCCTGAAATCACGATTGAAAGGGCTGCAAGTGATGAGGAACCATTTGCTGGGCTAGCATTCAAGATCATGAGTGATCCATTTGTGGGATCCCTTACATTTGTGAGAATATATGCAGGAAAGCTAACTGCTGGATCCTATGTGTTAAATGCAAACAAGGGAAAGAAGGAGAGGATTGGTAGACTTCTAGAAATGCATGCAAACAGTAGGGAGGATGTAAAGGTAGCTTTAGCTGGTGATATCGTTGCACTTGCAGGCCTGAAGGATACCATTACCGGTGAAACATTGAGTGACCCCGATCATCCTATTGTGCTTGAACGAATGGACTTCCCTGATCCTGTAATTAAGGTTGCCATTGAACCCAAAACTAAAGCTGATGTTGATAAGATGGGAGCTGGTTTGGTTAAGCTTGCTCAAGAAGACCCTTCTTTCCACTTCTCTCGGGATGAAGAGATCAACCAGACAGTGATTGAAGGAATGGGAGAATTGCATCTTGAGATTATTGTTGATCGGCTCAAGAGAGAATTCAAGGTCTGTGTCCGCTACTCCATGTTTCTCATTGTCCATATTACTTATGATCCTTACCTTCACCATAAAAGATTCGGAGTTTTTTTATTTGTTTGTGCGTTTTCTTGTATTGCCATGGTGTCATCTTCTGGATTATTAATCTCACCCATGTTTGTGCTTGTATCTTATGTATAAATATACACGTATATGCATATAAAAGGACTGTGCACCTACCTATGTACTAAACCATTTGAAATGTGTTCATTGTTATTCCTTTGAGAATTTTCAAAGAATTGAATGCTCCGGATATGTAGTTGATTTGGATTTCATAGCTGGGATTGCTTGATCTGTGCAGGTTGAAGCAAATGTTGGTGCACCCCAGGTAAACTACCGGGAAAGCATTTCGAGAACCTCTGAAGTGAGGTATGTGCACAAGAAACAATCAGGTGGACAAGGTCAATTTGCAGATGTCACCGTACGGTTTGAACCAATGGAGGCTGGCGGAGGATATGAGTTTAAGAGTGAAATCAAGGGAGGTGCAGTGCCAAGAGAATACATTCCTGGGGTGATGAAAGGATTAGAGGAGTGTATGAGCAACGGTGTGCTTGCAGGCTTTCCTGTTGTTGACGTACGCGCTGTACTAGTTGATGGTTCTTACCATGATGTTGACTCAAGTGTGTTAGCATTTCAATTGGCAGCAAGAGGAGCTTTCCGGGAGGGGATAAAGAAAGCTGCCCCGAAAATGCTTGAACCAATAATGAAAGTTGAAGTTGTTACACCAGAAGAACATCTCGGAGATGTGATTGGTGATCTTAACTCGAGGAGAGGACAGATCAACAGCTTCAATGACAAACCTGGTGGTCTCAAGGTACGTCTAAGCATTTATAACGCGACCGATGCTTATGATTGCGGCTAGCAAGCGTGTGTTGCTAATTACATTCGAATCTTGACAAAGTATTATACAGTGGTAATCATGTTTCGGTTACTAATAGAGCATTTCGGTATTAATCCAGGTGGTGGATTCACTGGTTCCTCTTGCGGAGATGTTTCAGTACGTGAGTACGCTGAGGGGCATGACGAAAGGTCGTGCATCGTATACAATGCAGTTAGCTAAGTTTGACGTTGTTCCTCAGCACATTCAGAACCAGCTTGCTGCCAAGGAGGAAGAAGTTGCTGCTTGATTTTGTTTCCATGCATGGTCAGATCAGAGGGACCTTATAATTTAGGTCCCAACTCATTGTTTGAGAAAAACCTTTTTTTTTCTTTTTGTTTTTTTTAACTCTGCATCAAAAAATATTGAAGTAAGTATTTATATTTCCTTGAAAAAAAAAAAAAAACAAAAAAAAAAAAGGACACTGCCCGTAAGCTCAACAAAACCACGAGTCCTGTCTTGCTCTTGTATTACTACCACTTTTATTGCATGTTTACATAAAGGTAATCAGAATCAAAACGCATAATTGAATTCCGAATGAATTTTTCTTTGTAATCAGAATCAAAACACATAATTGAATTCCTAATGAATTTTTCTTTGTCAATATATTTTCACTTATTTTTAAAATTTTAAAATTGCCCTTCACATTTACCGGATACCATCAACTGCTGCCAAGTTTAATGTGAAGTTCAACAATAATAATTAAATAAAACTAAATAATTAAATTTCAGTTAATACTTGTTGAATGGCGGAATTTAACATTTCTTTTATTAATTAGTATATAAAATTTAGCCAAAGCATTAGAATATAAATAATTTATTCCAACTAAGAGCATTTTAGTAATTATGTTGATTTCCATTTTGATACAGGTGAATTAGTAACAATTTATATAAAATCTAAGATTAAGTACCTAAAACTCTCGAATCTTTTAGTGTCATTTCAAATTGGCATCAACCTTTTTAAATATTCCAAACAAGTACCAAATCTATTGAAAATGTTGCATCTCTTAAGCCTCAATTAAATTTATGTTAAATTAATTAGGGTTTACTTTGTCTCCAACACCAATAGAAAGTCATACAAGCATGACTTTCACCAAGTAACAGTCACCATCACCCCTTTCAGGCCATCATTTCCAAACTCAATGCATAATTACAAACTCCACCCTATAACTCAAGTTGCAAACATTGAGAAGGTCATGAAGGTTACTGAAATGATAGGGACTACCATGATACAGCCACTACCATTTTCATAGCTCACAAAGAACTAAAAGCTTTACTAGCCGAGAATCAGCGAATGAGGAAACCACATGAGCATAAACAAGTTCTTTAAAACTCTATATGAATTCTTAAATCACTTTTTTGTTAGACAATCTCCAATGGTTGGGCTAAAAACCAAATATTTTAGCCTGGAAAATTTAGCTTTTAGCTCAGAAACAGCTTTTCTGCTCTAACAGTTCTAGCCTAAAATTTTAGTCTGAGATTATTAAAGAATGAACTTAAACTTTTTTTTTTTTGTTAAATTAATTTTTTTTTAAAAAAAATAAATATGTAGACTATCGTAAATTAATTTTATGAACATTTTAATCTAAAAAAATTTAAATTTCGAAAAATATTAGATGGAGTCCACTCCGATTTCTGGGCTAAATTTTAGGGAGGGAATTTGGCCTTGGTTTAGCATTTAGCCCAAAATTTTTCCATGGATTGGATTGGGTTTGGGAGGAATTTTGGAGGATAATTTGGGTTTTAGCCCACCATCAGGGTTGGTCTTAAGAGATTTTCTAATCCCCATTTTTGTTTCTTATTTTTAGTTTTTTTGTGAATATATTTATTTATTTTTATTTTTTCATCATCATTTCATTTTTGAAGTTATTTTAATTATTATTTTAGTATCCAAGTAAGTAATTAAGTGAAACCCATTGTTATCACCTGTACATTGATGAAAAAATGTTTAAAAGATTAAAATCAATTTAAAATGACATTAAAAGATTAAAAAGTATTTAGTACTTAATCCTAAAATCGATTTAGTTTTCAGAATGTTTTAATAAACACCTTTAACAAGAATTCAATTCTGACTCAACTCTCACTCATATCCATTCCAACTTTTATCAATTTAATTCTTCGACGACGGATTAATAAACGAACCAACATAAACTAAAAGCAAAAGATTTTCTACAGATTTTTGTAAATCAAATCCAAATCTTGTAATGTGAGTGGAATAGTAAACTTGACGGGGGCATCTTTCGGGTACACCAAAGGGATATGCCAATTTAGAGAGAGAGAGAGAGAGAGAGAGAGAGAGAGGGGGGGGGAGAGAGGTTGGCATATGAAAAACATCCCACATAAATATCTTAAAAACAATAATCTCAAAGTTTTTTTTCCAAAGCGAGGGGGTTCTAATCTAATTACTGGAATGGACCCAAAAAAAAAAAAAAAAACAAAACAAAACAAAACCAAAAGAAAAGTACTGGACTGGACATTTTGATTGGAAAGTACAATTTGAAGGGCAAACGATTCTTTCTGATTACATGATCAAATCTTTCCCGTTGTTTACCGAAGCTGGACAATTCCCGCACTGACGAGCTTCTGGATCTTGCCCATCACCATTGGGTTCTTCGTGTGTTCCTGAGCAGCCTTGGGATTCTCCTGGAAATCTGTTAACACCTGAACACATCGCGAACAACACAACTTTAGACATTCATACACCGAGTAAACTCAATTAACGAGGGAATGGTGTAACACAACAGCGAAACACTAAATTATACTGACCTGTCTCATAACAGGATCTTGGAGAATATTTTGTATTTCTGGGTCCTGCATTCCTTTAGCCTGCAAGAAACAACAAACTCATTAACATATGAAAATCTCGAGAAACTATTTCCGCGTTGAAGAATGTTCGACAAATCACACACCTGTCTCTCCTTCAATTCCTCGGGACTCAAATCCCCACGGCTAGCTTTGTTAATTTGCTCTACACATCTGCAATCAATTTCAAGTGGTGTCAACTCTCAAGCATTATGCATCTTGTGTAACAGGCGCACATCCAGTTAACATACAGTAAAACTAAGCACCATGCAATAAACACAATTCATGTAAACATACCTTCGCACACCATCAAGCAATTCCTGGTTGCTAGGATCGTGTTTCAAACCCTCCTGGTATGTTTCCAAAGCTTTCTCATATTCTTTCATGAAAAACTGGACGGCACCTTTTCTGGTATAACCCCTTGTAAAGGTTGGATCAAGCTCAATGCACTTCTCTGCATCTTTCAATCCCTCGGGCATTGCCCCGAGTTTCGTATAGCATGCAGCTCTGTTGCTATATGCCTGAATCAAACTATGAATGTCAGACAATATTAAAAAGCTTTTGGACGATCAACTATATAAGGATACTGTAGGTTCTCCCACCTTTGGATCGTTGGGGTTCCTTCTGAGAGCTTCAGTGTACTGCTTAATAGCCTCTGGGTACTTTTGTTGCTTGAAATATTCATTACCTACACATCATCAACAAGCAGTCAAGCTAGAGAAACATGGATGGCATAACTAAAATACATGGCACGGAAACAATGTATTTCATTCAGATCAATGCAAACATTAGTAAAGTTTCAATGCAGTGATAGTTACAAGCACATGAAACTGAAGAACAAACCTTTCTCACGCTCTTCATCTGCTAACTTTGGATCATAATACTCTTGTTGCTCTAGATCCTTCTTTGCTTTCTCAGCATCGTTCAATTTCTTTAAGGTATCTGGGTTGCGATGCTCTGTGAGAGCTTTCTGGAACGACTCAATGGCAGGTTCAAAGTCCTTTGAGCATTTTGCCATCTTCACCAAGGCGGTTCCCTTCCTAGTCAAAGCTTTTGCCACCATCTTAAAGTCTGACCTTAGCTCTCTTCCCCTTTCCACAGCCTTCTCACAGTCTTTAATACACTCCTCATACTGATAGAATTAACAACGAACTGGGATCAATAATCCATAACAAGCCAACAATACCAAGTTTAGAGCGAAGCATAAAGTTGTTGACAAGACTATTTTCATCCTTGACACTAGGAAAACCAAAGGCTATAACAGGATGGTATGACCAAGCAAGGAGTGAAAGCAAACAATAAGAGGACATATAAAATTGAACACCGAATACGCAAGCATGAAGCCGATAGAAGTTTCACTTTTTCCGTGTGGATATTCTACCACATCCAAATTGTAATATGAACTTCTATAAATGATACAAAAAAAGAGAATTACTGAAGTATAGGCCTATCGAGCTCAACCACGAGTAAGCAAGCATTGTGAAAGAGGACATCCCCAAGTCCAAATTTGTTAGTCCATAAGGACAAACAACAGCATAATTAACAAAGGACACAAACAAGAGGTCAGGTCGGTGTAATTGAATAAAATCTGCGAAAACCCATTCGCTATTTCATAAGTCCTTGGGAAAATTGTAAACCGCAAATTATTATTAGATTTCCTAAACTAACATATGAGGCTACATCACACCAATCTCAATCCCCCACTTTCAATTGGGTTCTGAATTGGGCAAGGCTCGTTCTGTGTAACATCATCATCATTGAAGTTACAGCAGTGAGCAACTGCATCGAAATCGATAAACATCACCAAGTATCCACAAAGAACACTAAATCATACTAACAGTACAAGCTTATAGTCAAATATACTATCAGTTTAGCACTAACCAAAATCAATCAGTGTATAAACATTATCATGCAGATTAAAAATAAATGGCAAACACTAGATATGCAATCCATACCTGACCCATTTCCAAATACGTCGCAGCGCGATTCAAGATAAATGAAATGTCCTCATCATTCAACTCAATGGCCTTGGTGTAGTGCTGAATCGCTGTGTCGAAGTCCTTCTTCTTATAAGCCGCATTGCCAGCCTCCTTCTCCTTTATTGCCTCGGCCTCCCTCTTCTTCGCCTCACTCTCCTCCTCACTTACCTCCATCGGCTCTGGCTCCGGCTGAGCCTCCGGCTTCTTCTCCTCCTTCCTGGGCTCAGGCTGCTTCCGCTCCGGCGGAGACTCCGGCATCTCCTCATCCTCCGCCCCCGTCCCACCGCGCAACTTCACGTTGAGCAAAACCCCCAGGGCTTGCATAACCCTCTGGTCCTTCAAATACAAATTGAGATTGCTAGGGTTTTTCTGAATCTCCTGCATCATCTTCACAAAATCGGGTTGCTGCAAGAAGGCACGGGTCGACGGGTCGGCAGTGAGCTTGGCCCACATCTCGGGACCCGAGAACGCATCCCCAAACGGGTTCATAGGCGGGGGTCCAGCCCGTGACCGGGCCGTAGCAGCTTGAGCATCGGCTAAACCAGACTTCAGAGCCTCGTTATTGGGGTCGATCTCGAGACCCTTCTTGTAAGCCGAAACGGCGTCGCCGTACTGGCCCAATCCGCAGTGAGCGGCGCCGAGCCGGCTGTAACCTTTGGACCAATCAGGCTTAATCTCGACGGTCTTCTTGGCGTCGGCTAGGGCTTCAGAGTATTTGTTGAGAGAGGCATAGGCGGCGGATCGGTTGGAGTAGAGGACGTGGTTGGAGGGAGCGAGGTCGATGGCTTCCGTGAAGTGGGTGACAGCGGCGTTAAAGTCGCCGGAGGAGAAAGCGGCGTTGCCTTTGGCTTTGGATTCGTCGGCCATGGCTGATTGGGATCGGAGAAATTGATCGGAGAGAAAGTTGAGGGATTGCGGGCGTAGGGGATTGAGGAGGAGAAGGGGAGGCGAGCTTTATAAGATAGAAAGCTGGTGTGTCAAGGGACCTGTCGCCAGAGGCTTCTAGTGATTGTGGGGTTTGTTTGGGGTTCTGGAACCTTCGGTTGCGGTGGTCTTATGACTCACTTTTTGAAGCTCAAATAATATTCCTTTCTTTTAAAGAGAATTATGATCAAGTATGAATGTGATTGTGTAAATTCTAGTAGATATAAAAATGTATCTTATATTTTTATTAGGAGTAGATTACTTATTAAATGTTGTAATCCTAAAGGTTAAAGAATTAACATTTCTTACTACTATAAATAAAGGTATGATGGGGTGAAATAGAACACACCCATAATTACACATCTGTCTATTCTTCTTCTCTATTGCCACACCTTTCTCTCTCTATGGCATCTATAATTATTTAGTAAATTATGCCTACAACATGTTATCAGCACGCTCTTGACCCTGCGCTAAAGAGAGTTTGATCTTCAATCAAGGGAGTATTACGTTTTAATTATTCTTTTTATGATTAATTTATTATTTTGAATTGATCTACATGCTATTGATTCACTTTAATTTTTCTTTGTTGAACGTGATACAATGCATTGGAGATACAATTTCAACTTTATGAGAAGGGTCTTCTACAAATTCAAAGGTTTTTGTTGTTTTCTGCCAATCAGGTATGCTAAAAATAAAGTAAGATATTTGAAACGACCATGAAGCATGAAAACATTACTCATGATGCATGAACCCCCTATGTTTATATTTTCCTTCCGATATATATATTATATATGTTCATATATTTGTCAATATATATATATATATATATATGTTTCATGCATTATGCAATTTTTGCTATGTAAAATTTGTAAGTCAAAGAATCGAAAGAAATTAGAAGGAATTAGGGTTTTTCAAACCCTAAGATTGTCGAGGAAAAAAAAAAACAATTACATTTTTTTGGGAAAATTTTGTGGCTGAAACGCACCAAGCCTGAAGCTTGGGTAAGCAACTGGACAACCTTTTTAGGCTTACTGCTCGAATTGGACCAAGCCTGCTGCTTGGGTCCTTGGTGCATGGGCTTCAGCCCTCAGACCGTTCAAGAAGCCAGCTAACGTGATGGGCTTTTTCACGACTCGGCCTGCCTTTTAGAAGCTCTGGGCTTCTATGTTTGGGCTCGCTTTCAGCTGTTATTGGACTTTGTCCGACTCCAGCTTCGGCTTCAGCTCGCCCCAGCTCGGCGTTTTTCCCAAGCCCACCTCTGCTGGGCATTGCCCTAGTCCGCTGACTTGCAGTCCAGTTAGGTTACTGTGCAGCCGTACAAGGGAGCCCAAAGGCCTGCAGATTGTTGCAAGACTGTGACCCATTGCAGCAAGCAATTACATGTTGGGCTGTATACCTTTTTCGCCCCGATGCCATATTTTGGCTTCCCCCGCTTCTTAACCATACTCAAATATTTTTTGGACATTTTTGGTTAAAGCCTCACTAGGCTATATTTTCTTAATTATTTGGCATGATGCCATCTAAAGTGAATATGACCCGAAGTCATTATTTTGCTTCTACGATCGACCCCGAATGGTCCTGATCTATTGAATTAATTAAAAGTGACCTACAGTCCATTAATTTGATAATAAATCCAAAATTATTGACATGAAGATCACTTTTGGACATTAACGAATCAATAATTTATTTCTATTCTTTGAACCGTTGACTTACTTTCGTAGTCCCGAAGCACTCACACTTGAGTTCTTGAAGCAACCCAAATCCACTACTCTCAGTTGTATATTGCATTCTGTGTTCTTGCAGGAACCACTCTTTTTATGAACTAAACGTTCATAAAGTAAATTGAACCTGTAGTTTCAAATTTAGTGCCTTTGAAACCCGAAGTTTTCATAAAACAATACACCCATGAAAACCCGATGTTTTTTCATGAAAACCATATCTTAGAACTCGAATGTTCTAACTTTGATGCTTATGGATGATTCATTCCCATAGCACCAATCACAATCTTGTTCCCTCCATTCAGTGGATTGTCGTACCGTAACAAGTTCGATTTTCCTGATTTGGACGTTTCTAATAGAAACCACTTCATGTGGGGTACAAGACGTGAATCTCCACTTGACTATCAAGAAGCTGAGAAACCATTGAAGCCAACAATGGCATGGAAGAGTTGAATAAGTCTCCGCCATGATCTTCCTTCGAAGACTTATGCCCGAAGCATTACCAACGAAAATACCTCATGAATAACGATTCCATGTCTCTTTGGTTCACTCTTACGCACTGTTTAATCATGAAAGACATTGCCTGAAGCACACCATGATTGCGTCTATGAATGAGTAAAATTCTGAAGTTTATAAATCCAATTGAATTTTGACTGGAGAATACTTTTATCGTCCTTCCATGTTTCTAACTCGCCCCTAAAGCAGTAGTGTAGAAAGCAGAAGTTTACCAAAATCTTGAATCTGATAACTACCACAAACATAGGGTAGAATCAGGGCCTGCCAAGGTGTGACATCGTGCTCGAAGTGTGATCCTTGGTACCTAAGACCTAAAACTTCAAGAATAAAGGATAGTATTCCCGAACCTCAACCCTACAAAATCTACTTCCGTATTGATGGAATAGATCATTGGTTATGCACATGTTCATGCCCCTACCAATGTTGTTGAGGAGTACCATTCTAGTAGTCATTATGTGAGACTAATTTTGCTCCACCAAACATCGTTGGAAGAGCAGAATTTTGACATGGATGACCTTGTTTGCCGAATCCTCTTAGTAAACCATTTACTTTGTGAACATTTTTCCATGTTCTTGGATTCAAGCTTGGTGTATGTTTTACTTATGGATAATCTTATTGATGTTGTCCTCGAATATGAGTTAATTGAATCATGTTTCTTAATACATGTGATTAGGTTGGAATGTGGGAAAGTTAGTTGTCTGGATGAATGCGTATTATGCACACTAACTTTACACATAAATCACATCTCAAACAACGACTTCAGGTCTATCCAACCTGATTAAGAGCATTTGGCACGCTCCTCGTTGTATGGTACTGAATTACCATTTAAGGGACCTTAAATTCACCCTGACGTTGAGTTTTTAAGGATATTCGAGATGACAATGATCATAATGAAACCATTAAAGAAAATAGAGTGAAATATCTTTGCACCACCTCCAAAAATGAGCATGAAGCTTTTATTTGGGGCCAATGTGTTGTATTCTAACTGGGAATACACCACATGTGGCCGGCCTGAAGCCTGGTGATTGACTAGTTTACTTGCTTTGGCATGACCTTTTGGGACACTTAGGTCGAATAATGATACTACAACGTATCTCCTTATCTGAAGTAAGGATATTCTGCCTACAAGCACACTTTGCCAAGCATGCTCATTAAGGAAATTGATTTTCTATATCATTCATCGCAAAGATACGACACGACTCTATTTTCATAGTGGATTCAAGGGAATATATGTGGACTAATCCAACCAAAATGCAGACCATATAAATACTTATGGTTTTGGTTTATGAATTGACAAACTGGTCACATGTTTGTCCACACACATTACTGCTAAACCTCTTAGCCGATTATGGGTTCACCACCCTACTTATCCCTTAAAGTCCCAGAGACTGGATAATGCCGGAAAGTTTATATCAACGGTTTTCGATAAAGTATTGCATGTCGTTTTGGGTTTCTAATTGAACCATCGAATTCCCATGTTCACCCCAAATAGTCTCGCCTAACGATCATACAGCGCAATTTAAATGATCGCCCAAATTTTGGTAAAAGTATCAAGTTTTCGGTTTTTGCCTAGGGCTATGCAATCTTGTACGCAGTTATGTTGGTCCGCCTTGAGGCCCATTGCCAACCAACCTATATGACGTTACAATTGGTTACTAGGTACGAACCTGACGATTTTCGTATTTACGCATTTAGGTGTGCATTCCATGTGCCAAGTTGAGCCGCCGCAACGTACCACCATGGATCATCAAAGAAGGATGTGTATCTTTTGTTAATCATGATTCTCCTTCACATTAGCTCTTTTTGAGCCTTTGCATGCGATCTCTTTACCGCTCATTTGCAGGTTGTTACTTTAATGAGACAGTATTCCTTCCGTTAGGGGGAAATAAGAACGTCAATGTTCTTGTAGAACGGTGCGAAGTTGCATGGACGTTGCCTATTAGGTCTCATCTCGATCCATGTACCACACAAGTGTGATAAGCAAGTGTGATGAATTCTAGTTTTCAGAATGTTGCTCCAAACGCATTACTCTGATCTAGCTAAAGTGACGAGATCATATACCAGCTGCAAACATGCTTGCAAGGATAGACATACTTAACGGACATCGAGTCAATATCCCTAGAGGGTGTGCCGCCTTTGTTGGAATGTCCGGTACACTAGCGGATAACCAATCAATATGTCTTGGCCTAGAGCACGACATATCACTCGATTCGTAGGATTCACTTCCCTAGAAGAGGCAGACACGGCACCAAATGAATCTACACTTGATGGCTGTCTCAAATCATTTCCATCTCATGAGATTAATCCGGATTTCTCTCGAGACTCAAAGTTCTTGGTCCAATATACTAGTTTGGATGAGCTAAATGGAATTGAAATGAGATTATCATCGATGATATTTTCACTTATATGGTAGCTACAGACATAAATGAAAAGTGACGATATTGAACCGTGTTCCATTGATTAAGTGACAACGTGTAACTAATTGGACAACTAAAGTTACAATCCAGGTCAAATTCCTTACCAAAGTGTGTATTGGACCTGTCGTTCTTACACAACCTAAGGTAACCATGTTGTGTTACAAGTGGGAAAGGAAGCGTTATGAGATGAATGAAATAGTGCGATATGATGCACGCCTTATAGCGTAAGGTTTATCTCAAAACGTCCTGTGATTGATAGCAGCATTATGAAATGTGGTTAGTGTTTTCTCCATGGGGATATAGATACGGAGATTTACATGTAAGTTCTCGAAAAATTACATGGACTGGTTCAATTAGTTCCAAAACCATGGAACACCCTCTTAAACTTGTTTTGAGGCGTTCACTTATGGATTAAAAAATCCGACGGATGTGGTATACCCATCTACGTGATTATTTGATCAGTCAGGGATATGAATTATGCCCTTGCGTGTTAAACTATGAAGTTTTATTCCAAATTGCTAGAGTTACAGTTTATGTTGTTGACACGAATCTCACTAAGACTCTAGAAGAGCTTGAGAAAACTGCCTCGCACCTAACGATGGAATTTAAGATGAAGGATCTTGGGAAACTTGTTTATGCCTTGACTTGAAGTTGAAGCATTGTTCTGATGGTATTTTGGTCTACCAGTCAAAATACACCCGGAATGTGTTACCTTTGAGTATACCTTTGATCGTCCACACGTTATATGCAAATGAGACCCTTGAAGAGGTTATGGAATCTGAAATTCTATATCTGAGTTTAACTTTGAGATTCGTTGTACTTAGCTCATTGTATTTAGACAGGACATCTCTTTCGCTGTTGATCTTGGTAAAGATGCAGCATTGCGCCTACACGCAACCACTGAATTGGTATTAAAGACGTACCCTGAAAGTACCACGAGGGCAAATCCCAATGCATCTCGAGCAGATCCAACCCTTCTGATCCTCAGAAAGATGCTTGTTTTGTTTGTTATGATGACGCTGGTTACTTATCAAACCCGCATAAGGCAAAATCCCCAAATGGTTATGTCTTTACCGTTAGGGATATCGCAATATCTTAGAGGTCCACGATATGACCTTAGTTGCGAAATCTTCGAATCGTTCCAAGATTCACCTCACTTCACTATGCCACAAGTGAGACATAGTTAGGAGTTCTTAATGAGCATATTTGAAGTAGTTGATGTGTTTTCATCCATCGTTGAGTCCTAACGACAATCCATAAAGATTATGCCGCATGTATCGACCCGACCAAGCCATGATACATCAACAAAGTCAACGCCAAGACATACTGCGTCTACATCTACATTAGCAAAGCATCAGGAGATTGAAGTCATTCAAGCCGATCCCAGACAACCTTGTTGACCTCTACACAACGTCACTGCCGAAGTCAACCTTCTAGAAGCTTGTCCGAGGAATTGGTATGCCTAACTATTCATATGCAATGCTTGTAGTTCTCATTTGGAAGTTATGTCCAACTCAGGGGGAGTATCCAGAAGTATACTCACTTGATCTTAATGCAATCTTTTCCTACTGGGTTTTTGCTACCTAACTAGGTTTTAATGAGGCACCCATCTTGGGCTGATCATACCCTTGAGAGCTCTTCTACTTACATCCAAAAGACGTATAGTTTTGACTTAATGCAACTGCTCACTTTTTTCCTTAAACTATGGGGTTTTCCCCACCTTGGATTTTACCAAAGCGAGGTTTTGTGAGTTTTACTTTTTATACATTCTTCCATTGATTTGAGACTCGCATTTGCCTATTGTGTCAACGACTTTATCAATTGTACTTATTTCATCACTGAAGACCTGATGCGTCATTTACTTGAGTATTTATATATTCAAGGGGGAGTGTTGCAGTCCTATTAGATTAGGAATGTGATTGTGTAAATCCTAGTAGATATGAGAATGTATCTTATATTCTTATTAGGAGTAGATTACCTATTAAATGTTGTAATCCTAAAGGAAAAGTTTTACCTATCCTACTACTATAAATAAAGGCACAATGGGTGGAATAGAACACACCCACAATTACACATCTCTCTATTCTTCTTCTCTATTGCCGCACATTTCTCTCTCTATGGCCTCCATAATTGTTTAGTAAATTATGCCTACAACAAATTATTATTTTTCTTTTTGTTTTTTTGTTTATTGTACTTGAAGAAACTACTAGAACAAATGAAGTGTTGGAAATAAAATATGAGCTTATAAATAGGCAAAAGTGAGAAGGAGAACATTTGTTAGAAATCGAAGTGGAACATGAGCAACAAATACAGGTAAAGAGAGAGGAGGCAGATTGATATTATCACTTTCACTTTTGATCTTGTATGTTGTGCTAAAGATACAAACATACCTTTTATATATAGAGGTATTGATCCGACAATACTTTACATGCATGAAGAAAATTTTATATACTACGATAGTGAAAATCAAACTTATACCATTTAAGTCTACAATCTTATCCTACAAACTTGACTAAGTTGACTTCAGTTGCTTCCAATTTTAGTCCAATTATGTGGGCATTCACATTTTTACAACACTCCCCCTTGAATGCCCATATCAATATCAGTTGCGTCATTAAAAACTTACTAGAAAAACCAAGTGTGAAAAAATTGTAGCTAAGGAAAAAGAGTACAACTTTGCTTATATTATTGATATAATGTTAAGTACGCTGATGTTGTCTTGTTAAAACCTTGATAGGAAAAACCTAGTGGGGAAAAATCATAGTCCAAGGAAAAAAAGTACATCATGCATATGTCCTGGATGCTCCCCTTGATGTGTATTTCCCATTGATTATGCATTCTTCAATTTGACTCATTAATAAGTAGGCGTAGCCAACACCATGCAAGAGCTTCTAAAATGTACACTTTGGTAGATTTAGTGAACAGGTCTGCCAGATTGTCACTGGAACGCATTTGCCTGACTTCAATAACCTTAACTTTCTAAAGCTCAGGTGCACTGAAAAACTTTGGAGATATGTGATTGGTTTTATCCCTTTGATGGATCATTCCTTTGTTTGAGCAATACATGTAGCATTATCTTCATGAACGATAGTTGGAGTGTCTGTTTTTAAAGATAGACAACATGAATTTTGGATATGGTGGATCATTGATCTTAACAAAAAAAAGTTCACAATTGGCTTCATGGAGAGCAAGTATTGAAAGATGTAGCAACTAATGTTTGCTTCGTTTAGCGCCATGAGATCGCTGTATTTTCATCTGTGAACACATATCTAGTTTTTGAGAGCGCTTTCTGTGAATCAAAGAGAAAACCAACCTTTATATATCCAACAATATTTTGGTCATTTGTGGGTTTCTTGGAATAGAGGAGGCCTATGTCTATTTCCCCACAAAGTAATCGTAAAACATCTTCGACTCCTTTTCAATGTCAAAGTAGAGATATATGTTGCTAACAAGTTGACTGCATAAGGTTATATCTGGTCTTGTACATTGTGTTAAATACAATAAAGCACCTATTGCACTTAGCTATAGTACTTCTGGACCATTCCTTTTTATCATCTTCTTTTAGGTGAAATGGAAATTTCTTAATCTCAAGAGATCGATCAACCATTGGCGTGCTGATTGGATAAGCTTTTTCCATACCAAATCACTTTAGGACATTTCAATGTAAGTTGATTGATGGACCAAAATTCCATTAGCACAATGCTCAATTTGCAGGTTAGGACAATATTTTGTTTTCCCAAGGTCTTTCATTTCAAATTCACTTTTCAAATATTCAACAGTTTTGTTGAGCTATTTAGGAGTTCCAGCTAAGTTCATATCATCGACATATACTACTACTATAATTGAGACAATTATACCAATTCATCCAGATTATTTTAGCCTATATAATAATCACCTTAATTTGATTGAGAGCATATATGGTGGTCTGTTCGCCGTTTCAGGCAACTTAAGTCCTTCTGGACTTTCATGTAGATATTAGTATCTAATTCTTCATACAAATATGCAGTGATGATGACACACCTCGATCTCAATGTTCGAGGGACAACGGGATAGCCACGTGTTGGGCAACACCCAAGGGTGATGCAAGCCATTTAATGAATGCATATGCTGAGAACATGTGAAACATGCATATAAATTTCACGCGAACTACACAATGTAATATTCATAAATCCGTTAATGTGAAAATACACTAAATTTGGGATGGGGTTTCACAATCTACCTCCTATAAAAGAATTTCGTCCCCAAAATTATAAATAAGTACAAATACTGACTCCTCATCAGTTTTTCCATTTCCCAAGTCACTTCCTCGATTGCATGGTTCCTCCACAACACCTTTACTAACGGAATTGACTTTGTTCCTTAGAGTTTTATCCTGTCGGTCGATGATCGCCATTGGTTCCTCAACATAACTCACGTCTTGACTCACCTCTAACGGTTCTGGCTGAATAACGTGATTCGACAGGGACCAACGTATTGAGGGCTCAACTTCCTTGGCTTACCAAAACGAACCACACCCTTCCAGGGTGATAGCTTCAGAAAGACAAAGTCACCAACCTTATACTTATGATCCTTGGAATGTCGGTCCGCAATGCTCTTCTGTCGATCTTATGATGCCTTTAGATTCCTCTTAATCAACTGGATGTTAGTATTAGTGGTGTCAACAATTTCTGGCCCCACTAACACTCATTCACCTACCTCAGTCCAACACAATGGTGTCCGACACTGCTTCCTATATAATGCCTCAAATGGTGTCATGCTGATACTTGAGTGGTAGCTGTTGTTGTAGGCAAACTTGATCAATGGCAAATAGCTATCCTAACTACCCTTCCACTGGAGAACAGACACTTTCAACATGTCATCCAAAGTCTGAATCGTCCTCTCAGATTGACCATTAGTCTATGGATGATAGGCAGTGCTGTACAACAACTTAGTATTTATAGCATCATGGAACGCTCTATAAAATCTAGAGGTGAATCTTGGATCTCTGTTCGAAACAATGGTGATGGGTACACCATGAAGTTTAATGATATTATCAATGAACACTTGTGCCAACTTCTCCAATTTGTAGGTTTGTCGAACAGGCAAGAAATGAGCAGTCTTGGTGAGTCGATCCACAATCACCCAAATGCCATTAAACCTCGATCGCATGCTCGGTAAACCATACACGAAATCCATGGTGATGTCTTCCCACTTCACCAGCTGGCAAATTATACATCTCTTCACAGAATCTGCCACATCCCGTTTCATTTCATACCAGTAGTAGAAGGGACGGATCGTGTGATACAATTTTGTACTCCTTAGATGCATGGCATACGCCGAAATATGGGCTTCACCAAGCATTTAAAACGGATTGACTAACAGATGTATGAAATTGAAATAAATAATAAATAAATGTATTAGGTAGAAATGTTTTAAAGTTGTTGTATGAAGTTGCAATTATACTCATACTTGAGGGGGTAAACAGTAATTTACCCAAATAAAAACTTGAGGCTACATTGCGTTTTCGACTCGAGCGTCTCCTCTCCTGCTTCCTTGTGGTGCTGCCTCCACTTCTCCCTCAGTCGGTCAGTCCCTCTCCCTCTAGTCTTCCTCCTCCTCTTTGAGCTTCCTTGGACGGCTGGAATTTTCCATCTCCATCTGCAAGACTCTAATTTTTGTTTTCTTCTTTCTTTTTCTTTTCCTCTTCTTCGTCTCATAATTCAATTTTCAAATTCTAATTTAGGGATTTAGGAGTTGGGCATTTTTTAGAATGGATAGGTGTGCTTTATTTGTAATTTGTAAAGAATCTGATTTTTAATTCACATGATAACTGATGGGATTGTTATCTAATTGATGTATCATGTTTGAATTCTGTTGGCAGCTCAGTAATCTTTTTCTTGAATTCTAATTGATTATCAGACTAAGCTTGCAGATTTGGGGTTTTCAGGTCAGTAAGCTCTCTATTCAAAATTATTGTGATAGTCAATTACTAGTAGTAATCGAAATCAAAATCCCAAGCCAAGAAAAGAGTGATGGTCAATCATCAACTCAACAGTCTTCTCCGTGTGTCTATAAGTTTTTGTCTATAAGTTTGTATGCTTTTTGAGGGGTATAGCTCATTATGCCCCCCCTGACTAGTTGTATGTTCTTTTGCTGGTCATTGAAATTTACTCATACTGTCGAATTTTGTTCTTGTACAATTGGGGAAGTATGTTGGCTTAAAAGTTAGCCCTGTGAAGTTTTGAATCCTGGGTCTGTGATCATGTTATATGCATATGGAATGTCTTACTGAGACATAAAATTCTTTTCGTGGATTTAAATTTGCTGATAAGGATATGATATACTTGCATTTTTCGCAAGTAGTAAAGATGGTTAGCTCTTTTAAGAAAATATCTTATTAAACTGATGCGCAAAACAATTCTGATTTACATCATAGCTATCCTTCTTCTTTTTCAGGCGATCGGTCCTCAAGCTTTAGATCCTAACTCATCTGAATCAAGTTTTAAATGCAATTTGAGGATATTGTGTTACTCTTGGAAATAGAGTAGTCATATGTTTGTTAAAGGAACCACGGTTGAGATTTGATGAATGGTGCTTCAGCATCTAGTAGCTTAAGATCAGCTTTCTCATACTGTGTGCAGCAAGTCCGTAGTTATGATTACCATAACTACCTTTGCCTCCTCGAACTCCCGCCTCACATGCGGAAGGTTGCATTTGCAGTCCGTGCCTTAAATGTTGAAACAGCTCGTGCTATGGATGTTGCTTCTGATCCCAGGGTTGGTCTTATGCGCCTTGTCTGGTGGCAAGAAGCCATAGATAAGATCTATGCTAACAAGTTAATTGAGCACCCAACAGCTCAAGCCCTGTTGTCAGTGGTACGCGAGTACAAAATTAGCAAGGGATGGCTAAAACGGTCTGTAGAAGCTCGGATCAATGATGCAAGAAAGGAGGTTGGTGACACCCCAGAGAAAATTGAAGACTTGGAGAAATATGCTGAAGATACAGTATCGACTATTCTTTACATGACACTTCAAGCTGGTGGTGTCAACTCCACTGCAGCCGATCATGCAGCATCGCATATTGGTAAAGCAAATGGGCTTCTTTTGCTGATTAAGTCACTGCCATACCATGGTAGCCGCAACCGGCATTTTTCTTACATACCAATCGAAGTGGCAGCCAAGCATGGATTGTTGGTTAAGCATGGAGGTCAATCGGAGATTCATTTGGACTCTCGCGAGGGCTTATGTGAAGCTGTTTTTGAGATGGCCTCAGTAGCTAATGTCCATTTGCAGAAGGCTCGTGACTTAGCTGGTACAGTACCTGTAGAGGCTCGCCCGGTGCTGCTGCCGGCGGTGCCTGCCCAGATTCTTTTGGACTCACTGAGACAAGTGAATTTTGATGTGTTTGATCCAAAGTTAGCAAGAGGGATTCATGGCATTCCTCCTTTGTGGTATCAGTTGAAATTAAAGTGGCATTCGTGGAGGGGAAAATACTGAAAAGAAATTGCATTTCGCGTACGAGAGTTCTGCTACGGATTATATTCCTTTGCAAGAAGAAACTAGTATACTCATGAGTCCTTGCTAACCAACCTTTCAAGGTACCTTTGACTCCACGTTTTGCTAATAACTGGGAACGCACTGTGATTATTTTTTCTTAAATTGTTGATTTTGTTTTTTATTCTTCGAAATCCTATCATTTTTACTCGGTTAAAATTGCTGGTTGATTTATTTTTTATACAAGCTATGGTTGGGGAGGTGGGTGTTGTATTTTTATGCTGGAATTTCAACGTCGTAGGTGAAAGCGAAGAAACAAACAATCTCAAATTAAGAATACAAGAGATTAATGTGATTCGGCATAAAGTCTGTGTTCACGGGCGAAAGACGGCGAAGAATTTCACTAGACAAACGAATCACAATCCAAATTCCACAAATTACAAACCCTAAATCAAACGAGTAGAGAACCCAAAACAAATTGAGAAGAGTCTCCCATATTGCTCTTTAATTCACAAACTCACAAGTTGATTCTCACCAAAATACTAAACAAAAGGGCCATGAATTTGCCACAATCTCGTGACTTTAAATGGTGACCTCCACCAAAAATCTTTTGGAATTGTGTTCTAAAGCCAATCATATGATGATATTTTACGAACATTATACATGTTAAACTAATCTAGTTTAATGTAAAGGGAAAAAATTATTGTTTAAAGCCGTCTCATATAAATGTTATATGTTTAAACAGTAAGTTCAAGGAATATGTAATTGGAAGAATGTGATTTGAAGAAGTTAGATTCATGAGACCATTCTTTTTCGTATACATATCCTAAACGTTCATGATCATAGAATTGCCAATTAGACATTAACAGTCCGTTAAAATCAGTACGTGCTATGTCTTCTCTTAGAGAGAGTGACTGGTCTCGAGTCATTGGTGTGATTGACACCAAGACAAGCATGTAGGTGCTCAATAGAGAAAGAGTCCACTGAACGCGATCAACAAGGAGTTCTCATACTCATGTCACATGAAAACTCATGGTTGAGATAATGCAAAGTAGTCATTTGACTTGAGGCATTATAGTTGTCTTGTGGTTAGGTCTTTGATATTTGACTATGTAAAAGTCACTTCGTCAAAGGGTGTCCATGACATAATTGGGGTTAAGCCACTTAGCCATGGAGGCAAGTGAATGCACAACAAGGGATCTTTAACCTTCAAACCGTTTGAGGGAGAATATTCTATGATATGATTAAGAATATCTGGCCAGAGTATGAATGAGATTTATGAATTCGTTCCAAATCACATTCAAGGTAATCATATAAGTAAGAGAATCACATTGGATAGTAGACATGAATAAACTATCAAATCAAACAATGTGGTCAAGAGTATTGTATTAGAGAAAGACCGTATTGCATTGTAATCCCAAACTGAATAGGTTCTCACCTCTTCTGATTAGCTTGGGTAGCCATGACATATTGTTAGGTGTCACTCATGGTTTGTGGAAGCCCTAAAGGTGTATAATTACTAAAGGGAGAATTGAAAAGTAAGTTTCAATTCACAATTGATTTGAAGAGTTCTAATCATCCACTGCCTCGCTAAAAGGAAGCTAATAAATCGTACACTGTGTACGGTAGAGATTGAAGAAACAATGGAGATGAGTAAGGATAATTAAATGGTTTAATTATTTATGGCTAGGATTAATTAATATGTTAATTAATCAAACAAATAAGTTCGTTTTAGACCTCGAGTTAGTTTTGGGCCTCAAGGCCCAATGGGCTTCAAATGTTAAGTCTAATAACTCAAGTTGTATGACAACTTGAAAACACAAAGGGCATGAAAGCCCAAAGAACCCACATGGCCAGCCATAGAGAGTGTGAGGGAGAATTGGTTTTAATTTCAATTATGCCACTCAATGTAAGTGGCTATAGAAAGGAAATTATAACCCATTCCCTCATAAGGGTTTTCTAGAGAGAAGAGAAAAACACAAAAGCTCTCCTCTTAGGAGGCCGGCCGCCCTAGGAAGAATGGACTAGCATCGATTTCTTCCTAGGTCACTCATCTCTTCCTTAATGCTCTCCTTGGTATGGAAACTTAGAGGTTCCCTTTCTTGGGAACTTGGAGAATCCATTCCTTCATCCATATCCAAGAAGTCATGGAGCCAAGAAGCAAAGGTCCTCTATCCACATCCATGGAGCCAAGGAGTAAGGAGACTAAGGAAAGAAGGCCCTCACATGGGTGAATATCCTTTGCTAAGCAAAGAGGTGCTTCAAAGGTATAAAAGTTTCTCAACTCTTTTCTTTAATATTTGAGTTGAGTCTTGGTTCACCATAATAGGCCTTGAATTTCATGGGTAAAGTTTTGTTTTTGAGTGCATACAAGCATGATTTCGCCTTTAATTGTTAATTGTATGCATAGATGTTGCTCAAATGAACTTGTTTTCAAAAATTATTCCTTCAAAATCCAATTAGAGAAAACTCTCTAAATCAATGGTGATGGCACACAAAATAAACTAATCCTAAGGTCCTACTTATAGTGCATAGGACTTAGGTTACAATGAGAATCCTAATCCTAATTGGAAGCAAATCAAAATCCCAATAAAATAGGTAATTAACAAAATCCCTCTACTAAGCAAGGAATCCAACCAAGAAGTCAAATTCAAACTCAAATAGGTAACACAAACTTTATCCATCATCCTAATTTTGAGCCGTAAATTACAACAATGAAAACCGCAATTAGAACTTCGTGTGGAGGGGTAACTTCTCTTACAAGCCACTTTCAAATTGTTTGTTCACTTTTATTCTTAGCAAAACTCACTTGGAACAGTGTGCTCTTCCTTCTAAACTTAACAAACTTAGAAGTTTAAATTTCTATCTATGTAGTTTTCCTTTTGTCCTCATAGTTTGAATATCTTTCGTAGTTTTTCTTTCGTCGTCATTGTCATAAAATACTAAAACTAAAACTAAAACTACAACTAAAAAGCATTAATCCATCCTGTTATGTGCAATCAAATCATGACCCTACAAGAGCTCAAATAAAAGTTTATTAAATGCACAAGCTAGATTAATCATTGAAAAAAAATATTGCCTGCCTAATTTATTATATTGTTTTTATTTGTTGGTCAAAAGATATATATTTAAACCAACAGGTGGAAAAAAAAAAAATATTGCCTGCCTAATATAATATTAAAAGAAAATATTGCCTGCCCTATAATTCATGCACATCCTCCAAGTACCTTCTTTCTTCTTTACTAAAAGCACTGGAGATGAGAAAGGGCTATGACTTGGCCTTATAAAACAAGATTCCAGAAGCTCCTTGACACACTTCTCTATTTCAGTTTTCTGAAAAGGGCCATACTTATAAGGTCTAGCACTTGGAGGTTTGCTCCCTTCCAACAATGGTATCCTGTGATCATGGGATCTTGATGGAGGTAGTCCAAATGGGGTATGAACAATAAGCTGATATGTTGAACTTGCAGATCAATGGTTTCAATGGTTTCAATGGTTTCAATGGGTTAATTGCGTCTAGAATTATCCTAAATGGGAAGATTTTACAAAGATTTTCTGTAGGGAATTTGGTTCATTTGATTACTTTGATATCATCGGCCAGAATATCAAAGTAATCAAAATAATGCTCCGCCTTGTAAATCCACCCTAAGGGGTCATCTCCTTCCCGGAAGTGAGGAAAATCAAGTTTAACCATGGGAGGTCGTGGTTGAAACCCTGAATCGTGGAGGTGGAATTGTTGGGTTCTTAAATCGCCATGCAGATTGGTTTCCGATTGAGTGGTATCTGATGAATCTCCAAGAAAACCTATCTCACATTTTTCCAAAAAATCACGATGAAGCTTCTTAATTCGAGCGTTTGATGAATCTTGACGCGCATCCATAGCGTCGAACCTTTGGAGAAGGGTGTTAAGAGTGATGTTTATCGCAGCAAGATGATTCTGCAATTCCATGGCTTTCTTCGTCAATGCACGAGTCATACGGCAATCGAGAAGGGATTAAAGAGATCCAGATTGGCTTGATACCAATGATAGATCTTTAAATCGACCTTGACTCAAGAAGCATAGAGAGAGAGACTATTGAGACAGAAAGGTAATTGCAATTCAATATTATTTTTATCATATCCTTTATGTTACTTACAAAATAGACTATATAGCAACTATCCTAACTACCTTTTATCTAATACAACTGCTACTAACAACTCTATTACAGTATTACAGTTCACACACATTCAAATGATGACATCTAGCATAATCCCAACTGCTATATAACAACCTTTACTACTAATATTCCTATGAGATTCTTATCACATCACATCTCTTATATTTTCTCCGATGTACCCAACCCAACTACGATGAGTGGCAACATGTTCTCTCGGTGTTGTCGAAGGTCACTATCCTCTCCACTATGTTTTTATCGTTCTCCTCCACCTCCCCATAATCTATTTTTGGCAGCCCACCCAGTCGCAATTGTGGCCCTCGCGGCCGTTTCGACGACCCATTCGCTAATTAATATCTTTTTACACTCATTTTTTTAGTACAACGATATATTTTATATTAATGAGAGAGGAGATTTTGACTAAGACGTAACCTAAAATATCTCACTTACAAAGTGATGAGGAATACCATCTTTCTTTGAGGCATAATTAGAATATAAATTTAACAAAAAAGTTTAACAGACGTAGAGGATAAATTTACTGGGTCCAAATAAAATTTCTCAATTTTTATTCATCAAATCATTGACTATACATTTAATAATTCGGTTCGATCTATTCGGTTTCGGTTTGGTGTTCGATTTGATTTTTTTTCTTTCAGTTTTTTGTTTTTTGAACCCACCCCTACCTATAAAATCCCAAATGAGATTTTTAATAACACTTTTTTTTGAAGCTCACTTCATAAAGGATTTCAATAATAATCTGAATCATCTATATTTTTAATTCATCATTCATACATGATCAAAACAAAATATTATGCAAAAATAAATAAACATTTATTTGAGAAGAAAATGAACGAATACGTTTTTGCAAATAAACTCTAACATGATTGTCATTTAATCGAACAGTCATATGGTTTCCGACCTGGAGGATTTTTGGTACATTTGAGGGAAGAGTAAAGAGATAGGCAATCAGACTTGGTGAACTAGAATTGCCAAGGATCTTATGAGTTTTGATATGACATGTGAATTATTTTGAACATACAATTATCTACACTAAAAGGGTGGGGGAGTGGGCTAACCTTACAATGGGTTAGCAATAATGTAGTTCAAATTTTCCTTTGGTGAGAATCGAATATAAGATCTCTCACTTATAAGTGTAGATGAATACCACTAGAGCGTACACTAGTACAAAAACATGTTTGCGCGACGGAAACTTGCACGATGCAGGAAATTTCATTGCGCAAAGTATGTTTGCACAACGATAAGCACAAAACGTCGCGCAAATGGCCTTTGCGTGACGAAGAATGCGTCGCGCAAAGCTGTTTAGTGCGACGTAAGTCAACAATTGTCACCAAAAACAGCTTTGCGCGACGCATACCTTCGTCGCGCAAAGTGCCAAACATCGTGCAAGATTTTGGGGTCAAACAAAGAATGATTTACCGTTTTTTTTCCCAACTTTGCGCAACGCAGGTGTACCTCCGTCGTGCAAAACCGCTTTGTGCGACGCATGACTTCGTCGAGCAAGGTATCGTCACGCAAAGGAGGTTTACGCGACGTTTTATGCGTCGTGCAAGATTTTGGTGCCAAACCAAGAATTTTTTCCTGCTTTTTTTCCTAACTTTGCGCGACGCAGGTGCACCTACATCGCGCAAAGCTGTTTTGCGCGACGTAGGTGGCGTCGTGCAAAGTCGATGACTTTTTTTTTCTGAAATAACCACACATAAGCCTTTTTCTTCACACTCAACCTCTCTCTTTCAGATTCTCTATCTCTCTCAACCCTCACCATCTTCACCTTCATGTATTGTATTTATTTGATTAATTAATTAACTATTTGTTGATTACATTTATGTTTGGATTTTTTTATTTTTGTGTATTTATGTTTTTCTTTAATTATCTTTGTCAATGCTTATTTTTAACAAGTTGAGTTTTGGTTTTGAACAATTGAATGAGTAGAATGAATGAGTACGAGTATGAAGGATTTTGATAGGTTTAGGGAAACAAAAGCTAAGAAACTGCAAACTACTGAGTTAACTTGATCTAATTTTAGGGATAGGTTGATGTGTGCTAAAAAATGGATAGATTTCATTTCTCACCAAATTGGGAGGAGGAAACTAGAATGTTAGAGATTTAGAGAAGAAGCCTGTTTACAGCTTTGTCAAACCACTGTTCTATTACATGGTTAGTAATAATTTTAGGTTTAGTCTCTACCCTTTACGATTTAGAATATGTGGTCTCATCATACAGGTCCTTAAAAAATAATTTTAAGACAGGAGTGGAAGGGGTAAACAAGAAGTTAAAACTATGGAACATAGAAATTTTGGGTGATGTCAATATGGAATTGTCCCATTTTTTGGTTTAGAAGGATTAATAGTTTGTAGCTATTTTATTTAGTTTCATTAATTATTGTGATTTAATTTATTTGTATGCACATATTTTTGTACATCAAGTACAAAATTGTTTTGTGTTTTACATAGTTAATACTACTTAACTTCGTACACTTATTTCAAGAAAAGCTTAGTTTTCCGTTTGAGAATTAGTTGGATTTCGTGTAGTATGATCGACAGGAGGATGGTGAGTCTTTTCTTTTCTGTTTGTAGGATTCTTGAAACTATGTATCAGTTTTGGGTTGGTTGATTCTCCCAACTCCTATTAGAATATTGGCCTCACTAGCTGAAATGATATGTACCAATAGACACATTCTTGTGAATCTTGGGTCAGTACAGGATTTGTTTATGTGGCAATATAGTTTGCCTGCTAGAGAAGTTAGAATGCCATAACTCACATGTCTTTCACTTCGATCTCTTAGTGATTTTGTGGAAAATTACTTGATATCTAATTTTTTGTGGTTTGGCCTTGTCAATTGCATCCATAATTTTCCCAACTAGTCTAAGGATACCTTATAATTAAGTGAACCAAATCTCATGCATTTGCTTGATTTTTGGACAAGGGATGTATGGTTATCCAATTGAGATTCAAACACTCTTCTACTTTGCATTGAGGTGTGCCCGGCAGCTGTTGAATCCAGAACGTGGTGGCAAGGAGTTCCTTAAGCGGATAGATAAGCGCATCTCAGCTCTCAACTTTCACATCCAGACGTAATACTGGTTTGATTTTACACAGCTAAACAATGTGTAACGCTACAAAACTGAGGAGTATTCCCATACTGCCTACGTCCCTTTGTGATGTTGATGAACGAATTATCGGTGCTATGTATGCACTATGCAATGGTCCTAGATTCCACTCCGAAAAGGTGGTATGTTTGTGAGAAAGTTTGAATGCTACTATTATTCAGGGTGTATATTAAGGCTCTAGTCCATATGATAATGTGGGAGAAGAAGAGATATGCTGGGGGATGTCGTTAAGTTGTCTGTTGAATTACTTGGTAAAACGAGACAAAATGATTTGGTTAAGTCCTCACACCAAAATAACTGGATTGCTTTCAACAATGTTGCATGCGAGCGCAAACTTATTGTTCATGATAGTCAAAACTCTTAACATCTTATGGCTTTGCTTCACCTGGCTTTTTCTTTTTGGTCCCTTACAGTTTGTGCTCGTCTCTTTAGCTGGATGGGGGGGGGGGGGGGGCGGTTATATATGGGGGTTACAAGCTCTTCACAAAAGGCAAAGAGGACAAAAAGGAAGAGGTACTATGTCTATTTCATTTTCATGTTATAATCTCATCAAACTAAATAATCAATGTGTTTAGTGTCTTGGGGCCGCATCTGAACTGTCAATTCTTAACCCTTGCATTATAAGTTAGGGGTGTGATATCCGCACACCTCTTTTTACTTCTCTCACACCTTTTTAATTTTCAGCCGTCGGATAGGATGAATTAAAGAAGATCAAAGGACATAAATTAGTAAGGGGTGTGAGAGAAGTAAAAAGGGGTGTGTGGATAGCACACCCCATAAGTTATAGTATGAATGCAATGTAGGAAGCTCTGTTTGTTGTTGAGAACTTGGCCGCATAAAATGATTTGAGTTGCGTGAGTTGGGTGGATTGTTTGTATGCTGTTTATGCGATGTCTTGACGCACGTTTCACCTGCTAGAGGTGTTTTCTTTTGTTCATCAAAGCATTTGATTAGTTGTAGCTCTTGTTGGATGACTTGCATATTTTTGAAACTTTGAAATAAGTGTGCATTAGATGAAGTCTTCCTTATCTGCTTCGTTTTTCTTGCAGAGAGTTGAAGAATGGCCACACTAACTTTCAAGGGACTTGAATATATGTGCAAATAAATAAACCGTGTTTTGGCGTAGGAATATTTGACAATGAGGATGTAATTTCTGATGTTACAGGACACCGTACTTTTTTAGGCAGTTTTTGTTGTACATGGCAACTTTGTAACTACACAGTGCCTATTCACTTTATCAAATGTTGGTTTTGCTTATAGTGGATATGTTCCGCCCAACGCACCCAAATTTGAATCCTCCTCCACACCTCATAACACTAAATGGGCAAAAATGGCTGGTTAATTTCTCACCTGCGCAAGCATGCATAAGCTCTGGTTCTAAAGTATAATTTATACACTGGAATTAGCAAATTAAACTGTTTTATTTATGCTTTGACTATAGACTATTGTCTATTTGTCCGTCCTAAATCAATATTTTGTTATACATATGATAATTTTTTTTTTCTTCTCAAAACTGTTACGTATGTGATCAATTCAAAAAATCACTACAATTTAGCTTGTCAAATGAAAAGTTTGATGCGGTAGGTGTTAAGTTCGAGTTATATAAACGATGAGTTTGATATCTAATTATTATAGCTGAATTATTTTGTGATTTAACCGATTCTGTAAACCATTAGGGTTTATTGTTTATGAAGAAAAAAGGTTGTTGTTGGGCTACTTAGTGAACTTGCTATATCATCATGTTCATGTGCCATATTTTGTTATTGCCTAATCACCTGTTCTTGTAACAGTCGTCTTGTTTATCCAATGATGGACCCTGAATTTCAAAGTTGTCTGAGTTAAATGTACCTTACGTACAATCAAGATATAAAGGAGAGAAAATTACTTTGTCACGGCTTGAACTGAAGGTTTCTCTATTAAGTTACTTCTCTTTATTTAGTTAAGTTACTTTCCAACCATCTGCGTTTCAAAACCTCTTCCTCCTCTTAGTCTAGTTTAAAGCAATGTCACTTGTAATAAAGAACAATATAAAACCCAATTAGTCAATATTTATGACATGTTTACTTCAAATAAAGATACATAAATCGTTGGAGCAAGGGAATAAGCAAAATAAATCTGTTCAACTATGAATAAGCAAAATAAATCTGTTCAACTATGAATAAGCAAAATAAATCTGTTCAACTAGCCACCTAGTTTATATAATTCTTAATTTTGAGATATTAAATTATAAGCTTTCAGGTAGTAGTTGTCCACACCTAGACGGATTTCATTTGCATTAAAACAACAAAATTTAAAAAATTAGAATGACTTGAATTCCCATATACATGTCATTAACTCCAAGGGGTTAAAGAGAGAGATTTGGTTTCTGGTTGTAGTGAGTTATCTCATAACCTTATATGAAATAAAGTTGAGTGAGCAATTTGCAAAAACTTAGAACAAACACAATTGGTTCCGTATGCTTCATCAAGCACAAGGGCAATGCAAAAGAAAGCAAAAGGAAAAGAAAAAAAAAAAAAAAAAAAAAGCTGCTTTGCGCGACGCATGCCTACGTCGCGCAAAGCTGCTTTTTTTTCTTTTCCTTTTGCTTTTCTTTTGGGGTTCTTGCATTGCCTTTTTCTTTTATGGTATCTACTTGTGTAAATGTTTTAAATTGAAGATCGAATTAGTTCATTGTATTCATATAGAGTCAAGCAGTGTAGCTTTGAAAAATCATCAAAATCGGAGTTAAAACTACTATTAAATCGTGCTTTTTCATTTATAATTGTCGAAAAGTTTTGTCCCGTTACTTGATATCTGAATGTTTGTTTTTTGCGATTTTTGGCGTACACGACCTTGAAGCATGTACAAACAAATTTAACGGTTCGATCATTGAAACTAGTTTTGTACAATGCGTTTCCCATCAAAACAATACATTCACCGACATTTAAGAGTTTATTTATACTTTCATCAATTATAACATAAGATTTTGTGGTATCCATTAGTGTAAATGTTTTAAATTGAAGATAGAATTTGTTCATTGTATTCAAATAGGGTCAAGGAGTGTAGCTCTAAAAAATCATCAAAATTGGAGTTAAAACTACCGTTAAATCGTGCTTTTTTGTTTATAACCGTCTAAAAGTTTTGTCCCGTTACTTGATCTCTGAATGTTTGTTTTTTGCAATTTTTGGTGTACACAATCTCAAAGCATGTACAAACAAGTTTGATGGTTGGATCGTTGAAATTAGTTTTGTACAATGCGTTTCCCATCAAAACGATATATTCATTAACATTTAAGAGTTTATTTATACTTTCATCAATTATAACATAAGATTTTGTGGTATCCACTAGTGTAAATATTTTAAATTGAAGATCGAATTGGTTCATTGTATTCATATAGGGTCAAGGAGTGTAGCTCTAAAAAATCATCAAAATCGGAGTTAAAACTACCGTTAAATTGTGTTTTTTTGTTTATAACCGTCGAAAAGTTTTGTCCCGTTACTTGATATCTGAATGTTTGTTTTTCGCGATTTTTGGTGTACGCAATCTCGAAGTATGTACAAACAAGTTTGATAGTTGGATCGTTGAAACTAGTTTCGTACAATGCGTTTCCCATCAAGTTCAATAGTATATATATTTACTAAGTAGATTTTAATTTATTTATTATGTACTTATAACACTTAAGAAATTGAATGATATATATGTAAAAAAAAATTATTGCGGGTTTTTGTTAGATAAATATATAACTGTGGGGTTGATGTAAAAAAAATTGAATTTGAAATGAGTGAAGTCACATTTTCAGTTATTTTTATAATAATTTATTAAAAAAAAAAAAAAAACCTTGCGCGACGTCTTAACGTGGTCGTCGCGCAAAACCATTTTGCGCAACGTCAAATTGTATACCTACCTTGCACAAGTTGTGATAATTTTGGCGGTACCATAGTGAAAAATAGGCGCTTTTTTTTTTTTTTTTTTTAATTTCCAAGAGTTTCCCGTAGACCTCTCTTCCCTCTCGTGCGCTCATCTCTCCCTCTCCATTTCCCGTAGACCTCTCTTCCTTCTCGCAAGCTTTCGTCTTCACAATCTCAAATCCAACGCGAATCTCGAAGTGGACGCGAATCAAGTTCCAAAATCAAGGTAAGGGTTTTTGATTTTCAATGGGTTTTTGTTATTTAGGCTCAAATTGCATGTTATTTAGGGTTTCTGATAAAATTAGATGTTGGTTTTGGCTTGCAGAGGGGTTGATGGGTTACAGGTAGAGAGACGGATCACACTCTCAGTCACTACCAGTGCAGCGCCTCAACTGAAGGTCCTTCTTCTTCTTCGTCTTCATTCTTTGGCCGTAAACTTCTCAAAATCCCCAATTTTTGTTTTGTTATATGTAAACAAGGTTTCTGTAAACAGGGTTTAGTTGAAATCGGGTATTTGGATATGAATTTTTTTTTGCCTTTATTCTTCTTCTCTTCCCCTATACTTCCCAAAATCCTAATTTTTGTTTTTTTATACGTAATTTTTTTTTTTATGGGATTTCTCATAATGTCAAATTTCAATGTAATTTTTGTGTGAAAATTTTATTGCTTTTTTATGATGTCGTCTTGGTTGATTGACATTTGCTTATTTGAAATGGGTATGACATTTGCTTATTTGAAATTAGTATAACATAAAAGCCTCAAATTGGTTGTTGCAAATGCGAGGAAGATGGAGTGTTGTTAACTTTGTAGCAAGTGACTTCTTTTGTTTGAAATTTAATCTCATGTTTCTTGTATTTTCAGGTCAACATTAACAAACAGAAGAAAGAAGCATTCCAGATTCTTAAACCTGAATTGGATGTGGATCCTGAAAAGAATCCTCATTTTGATTCGGATGTGGGCATGAGTAAAAAAAATTTTGGGCCAAAGAGGATGGAAAATGGACAAGAGATGCTGAGCTTTTAAAATAAAGGTATTTATGGACGTCTAAACCATCCCTCAATTACAAAAAATCCCATACTGTATGTTTGCGTATTTCTAAGGGAACTACTTGCATGCCTACAATTTCAATCACGTATATTGAAGAATTTGATGATACTGATTTATGAATAAAGAACAAGATATTAAATCCATGCAACCAAATCCTAAAAATAGTCCCAGTTTTCCCTTACTTTAGGAATTCCAATGAAGATATGTACTTTACGAATTCCAATGAAGATATGTTGGGGCTGCACGCTTTTGTGTCGTTCTCAACACAACCACTTCAACATATTTCCCTTTACTTTTTTAACCCATTTGATCATTTTTTGAGTTATGTACCTGTCCTTTTGTAAAAAAAATTCCCACCTCTGTACAGAGTAAATTTGGAGAAGCACAAGCCAAAGAGCAAAGCAGTGCTGGATATAAATCCAATATGATAGAAGTAGGAGAGAGAGTTATCACCAAAGAAAAATCAAAGGATCCAATTCCAGAAATCAAGTAGTGGTAAGTAGATTGCCTTTTCATTTGTTGTGGCATCTGTCTGGTTGAATGGCTTGTATGAAGTAAATTGTTTTTGTACGGTACTTTGATCATATCAATTAGTCTAATGAAGTTTTGATACCTTTGATTGATTACAATGTTTGGTAATCCTAGTGTCGGATTACCCTTTTTTCTTTTTTTGTTTCACTTGATGTACTTGTTGGCTGTGAAAATGGATAGGTAGTTTCCTCATGTTTTGAAATTAAGAACGTTGGTAACCTACTTACTACTTTGGCTGCTAATTGATTAGTTTCAAATGCAAGAAAGGATTAGTTTCTAATGTTATAATTTTATGGTTCAAAAGGTGTATAGATGTCGCGGTTGATCACTCGTCGTCAGAGTGTGACCAATGAGCCTCCTGCATTATCAACATCTACTGCTCTAGGCGTGAGTGCTCCATTGATTGGGGAGCCTACACCCCTTACTGAGGCTATTCCTATGGCGTCCCAGGTGCCTGTCTCAGTGACATCATCAGTGTCGGTTCAGCCGCTTAGTGCACGACTGCCTCACTGACGCCGCCACGAGCCGGAGCCTTCTGATCACACTTCCTTGGCATCTAGAGTCGAGGGTAAGGCCTCCCAGCCAGGTAGTTTTTTCTAATTTTCAATCACTACGTTGTATTTTTCTTTTATCATTTAAAAATTATTATTTTTATGATGGTGAAAATTTACTGGAATGTGAAAATGTGATGGGGGTTATGAATTACTGTTATTTTACTGTTTTAAGGTTTTGGGAAATGCTATACTATTAGGGGAGGTTATGTCGAATTTTCTGTACAAATTTAAGCTCAGGGATTTCACCATTTAATTATTTTTGGCCAGCTAAAAAAGACGCCAGAGGGCCTAGTCGAATGTTGAAGGAGGCACAGAGCGTACGTCTAACCGGCTCCAGGATCAAGATTGAGTATGACCCGTGACATCATGGAACGGCTACCTCACAACAGCATAACAACGTCGCTAGTAGTTGTGGTGTTGTTATTAAACAAAATTGTCCTATGCAGTGGGAGTCTTGGGCAGAAATTCCCGAGAGGACGAAGAAACTAGTGCGAGAAACCTTGTCGGTTAGTGTATTAATTTTTAGCCTTTATCAATTTTTAAATTTTGTTTACAAATATTAAAAACCAAAATATATTATCTTAATATTATTAAATTTCTTACTATTATTTTATTATTTTTCATATTCGTAGGTCGATTTTGATCTTGACGACATATCCCCTGAGGTCATGGCCTACTTAGAGGAGACCTTAGCAAAATGGTACAAACATTGGAAGAACTATCTTCACACGCATTTTAAGCTATGGGATGATCCGGAGTTTGCTCGCCTACATGGTTGCCCAATCGAGTTGCAGGACCGGCCGGAGGATTGGAAGTGGCTCTGCAAACATTTTACAGACCCAAAATTTGCGGTATTTACATAATATTTTAATAATAATTTATTATTGTTTTAGTTATTTTTTTTAAGCTTCCTTTATTAATTTATTTTAAATAATCGCACTAACATGTATATTGTGTGTTTAACAGAAGAAATCTATTGATGTCAAGATAGCTCGGAACTCAAAAACACTTCTCCACCATTCTGGTTCGAAGCCTTTTTCGTATAGGCTTGAGGCACGACATCAGGTAAAAGTATATTAATTTTGAAAATTTATACAATTTACTTATTATTATTGATTAATAAAATTTTCTTAATGTTTTTTTCTTCAGGAGGGTTCTAAGTTCCCAGAGATCGACATGTTCGAGGATGTTTACGTTCGACCTGGTGATGAGACAGCTAAGCAGCTTCATGTAAGTATATGTAATTGTTATTATTCTTATATGTATGAATCGTTCAAATATTATTTATATTATGTTATTAAACATTATATGTTTTTTCCTTTATTATTACAGGATGCTATAGTGGAACAGCGCACTACTGTTCTTCAAGAAGCAACATCGCAACTTCCCCCGGAGACCTCGATCGAGGACGTCACGGTACTCGAGGATGCAGGTTTTCAGATCTTGACTAATATCATGGATCAAAACTTCGGTCGTCGTCATGGCAAAGTTGTTCGGTGTATGGGGAAAGCGCGAGTTCGTGAGACAGGTGCCTTTTCTTCCAGATCAAACACAGGAGGGGTGAGTGTATTGAAGGAGGAAATAACAACCCTAAAGGGTCAGCTTGCAGTCCAGAGCGAGCAGATGAGGGCCCGGGACGAGCAGATGAGGGCCCAGGGCGAGCAGATTAAGGCCCAGGGCGAGCAGGTGAAGGCATATGTCGGACATGTGAGAGACCTTGTACGAGCCATATAGACGTCCAGCCTCCAAATCTCACTACCAGTACCTGATCTTCCTACATCTTCGACCTCCAAGCCACTTTGCCCTACTGATACCTAGTAGCTTGATGTATCAAACTTAGAAGACTACTTGTAGTTTTTTCTTTTTTTTGTTTGGATACCTTGTTTGTATATTTTTATATATTTTATAACTAAATACTTTTCCTTGGTTAATTAATTATTGTTTAGAGTTTAATTAAGATATTTATTAAAAATTAAAAAATAATATTTTTGACCAAAACAAAAAAAAGAGGTTTGCGTGACAAAGATTCTACCTACGTCGTGCAAAGTGGCTTTGCGCGATGTAGGGGGATGCGTCGCACAAAGCCCTTTGCACGACGTCGGTAGAATCTTCGTCGCGCCAACCTTTTTGCGCGACGCATGCCTTGTGTCGCGCTAAGTGGCTTTGCGCAACGTATGACCTGCGTCGCGCTAAGTGGCTTTGTGCGACACATTGCGCGACGAAGATTCTACCTATGTCACGCCAACCTCTTTGCGCGACGTAGGTAGAATCTTCGTCACACAAACCCCTTCTGTCACTGCCTTGTCGCAACGGTTAGTGCGGGACGAAGGTGCGTTAAGTTAAGTTTTGCGCGACGTTTTTTGACTTTGTGCAACGAAGGACTTGCGTCGCGCAAAGTGTTTTTTGTACTAGACTAAGTGGTGAGATGTGAATTATTTTAATAATCATAATTCATGCTTGATCAATAAGGATGAATAAGTGCATAAAGGGACTAGGTTCAAAATCCTGGTTCAAATCAAAGAGGCAAGACTGGATAATGGTTGAGTTTCTGCTAAGGAAGGGATTAAAATGACAGAGAGAATATCCAAGTAAATGCCGAGAAGGCACAGTCTTATCACAATTCTACCGTAACAGATATGTTTAATTATCATGGGGTCCATCTTCGTAAATAGAAAAGGCTTTGCAACGTGAAAGCCTTTCAACTCAACAAATAACTCAAACGCTCTACGCGAAAACCCTTGTTATAAGTGAAACCCTTCTCACAGCTCTAAGAAAAATACTAACAATCCTAACCCTCATGTCAACACATCTTCAGTTTGGAGAAGTAAACAACACTGTATTGACAACCAATGACATCTTCATTTTAGATAAGTAAACATCACTGGAGCTGTAAAATCAAGTGATTCAAGAGCATCTTCAATTTGGAAATGTAAACAACACTGCTTCGGGTTGGTTGGTTATTTATCAAAGTCTCGACCGACAAAGAGTTCTCAATTCTTTCGTCCAAAAAGGGTACTTCATTATTGATTACCAAAAAAAAAGAGGTTACTTTATTAAATCCCCTAACGAAGTGAGGTGTTCTATAATTAGTTACACTGGTGCACTTCACAGTTTGGCATTCAAACAGCCGAACTCAAGGCCACATATTCGTTCCTCAACCATACGTAGTTGCTTAAGTGTAGAAGTCAGCAGCGTATTTGACACCACCACCACCATCATATCTATTCTACTCATCTGATCAAGCTAGAATTCAAGTTGGCACGTCCGCATTAACCAAAAAAACAAAAAAACAAAAAAACAAAAAAAACAAACGTAGTTAGTTCATAATCGGTTTTACATTACGTTTGCTTTATAATTTTTTTAATCAACAATATTTACAAATTATATATATATATATATATATATATTTTATATATATATATATATTTTATTTTTATTTATTTATTTATTTTTGATACAATGAAGCCAAAGCTTCTTAATCACATCCGCTAGCGGGTAGTCTCCCTCCGGCCGAGGAAAAGGAAAGAAAGAAAGAGTATTGAGTAAAAAGCCAAAATATCTTAACCACCGCCACAGTCGACAACTCCAAACATCAAACGTAGATCACACTTGTCCCTTCCCAGTCACGCTGGACCCACCAACTCATAAATCTTCCGCACACGTGTCAAATCCTTGTCATGGTTTGCATGGCACCACACCGCACCGCTAGTCCCCCCTCACTTTTATACACTGACCAACCTCTCCCTCGCCCCGCTGCTCTTTCTCTCCTCCTCTTCCTCCACCGTTTCTTAACTAAATCTAGCACTGTCGGTTTTGTTGAACCGGTTCTCTACCCTTCATGGCGGTCCAACATCAGTCCAGGTTGATGATTGGTAACTATACTGTGTCGTGGATATCGTTGTTTTTGTTTGTACTGGTCATCCAAGCTATAGGTGGAGGCCGAGCCGCCCGGTTGGAGCGGTGGGACTCTGGAATCCGGTTGCCATCCGAGAAGGATAAACCGGAAGATGTTCATCACAAAGAACCGGGTACAAGATGGGCGGTTCTTGTAGCCGGTTCAAACGGGTATGGAAACTACAGGCATCAGGTAAATATAATATTTGTGCTAACCAAGGAAAGTTTATTTCATATTTATTTATTTTATTTATTTTTTATGTTTTATAAATATAACAACTGAAATTTCTTTGTTCTTGGGGATTTACACTTTAATATTATCGTGTATATTCAGGCGGATATTTGCCACGCATATCAGTTACTGAAAAAAGGTGGGCTGAAGGAGGAGAACATAGTGGTATTTATGTACGACGACATAGCCAAGCACTCAATGAATCCGAGGCCGGGAGTTATCATCAACCATCCTCAGGGTGGTGATGTTTATGCCGGCGTGCCTAAGGTACAATTTTTATTTTTTATTTTTTGAAATCAATATATAACTATTTGTATATGCAGATAGATCATATATATCTAATATAGTGTGTGAATTCTACATTTAATATTGTATACTTTGGTGTGACATGGATATGGATAGATTTTTTTTTAATATGCTTTCTTAATTTTGAACCGTTCATTCATTTTGTAAGTAATTAACAGTGGGTAGGGGAGCTTAGGTTTTTTTCTAACCACAGAGTGGTGAGCTAGTAGATTGGTAAGGACAAATCAAAAGCTAACACAAAATTAAGATGAGGACATTCAAACTTTCATTTGGCCCTACTTATGCTTTTCTTTTAGTATTTCTTTGTTCTTAAACTAATTAAAAGGATTTGACGTTCTTTCAGAAGATAAAAGAATATTAACAAGTCTGTCGTGCATATCCAAATCAAATTTTGCAGATGCCGAACCAAAAAAGAAAAAGATAAAAGCCTAACATATTCCATGGTTTAAAGGGGATTCCTGTGGGCTGAGCTTAAAAAGCAGTATCACTGCGGCAGTGTTTCATGTTTGACATTTTGGTTTAAACAACCTTTTAGGGAGTTTTTGATTAGACGTGTAAACAGGTCGGGTTTATTGGGTTTGGATTGGATACCTGATCCGTTAAGTTAGCGGGTCGTCCAAATTCGACCCGTTAAGCTAACTGGTTATCCATTTCACCCGTTAACAATTATTATTATTTTATTTTTTTTGCATAGAGTTTATGTTTTGTTGTTAAGACTTGACTGAAATTACTAAAACATCCTCAACTAACGGATGCTAACGGGTTGACCCAAAGTGACCCGTTATTTAACGGGTTGTTAACGGGTTCACCCGTTAGCGACCCAACCCGTTAAGCATCCACTCAAATACTAATATTAACGGGTCGAGTTAACGGGTCGGGTCCAAAATGCCAGGTCTACTTTTGATAACCATTTTATTACTTAGGCAGTGTTTCAATTTCTGTGCTTAAGATACGGGGAAATGACTCAAATGGGAAATGAAGAGCGGGGAAGGATTAGTTTTTCAAGATTTCATTTTCAATCATCCTTCTTTATTTTTTTCCTCATCCTGATCACCATCCCTCTTTACTCTTTTTCTCCATATACTTTTTGCATATCAAGATAAGATGGAATCAAACTCTTCCTTTTTAACCCAAAACAGTCCTTTTCTTTTGGGTGGTGCTATTCACACACTAATTTTTACCTCCCACATACCTCTTGTTAATTTTTGTCCTTTGATTTTCTTCAATTCATTCGATCCAATAGTAGGAAATTGAGAAGGGTGTGTGTCAAGTAAAAGAGGTGTGCAGATAGGATAACCTTTTCTTTAAAGCAACTCCAAAATGCTGCTAAGAACATTCTTTCATTTTGTTTGGAAAACTAAGATCTATATATCCATGATAAGTTAGATTATATATTTGTCATGTCAGTTGTGTGTACAAGGTTTCGCTTCTCTTACTTTCTTCCCTTCCCTTCTTGTTCTTTATACGATACAACCATAAGAGTAAGAGAGGATCAAATTGCCATGATGGCGTCTCGACACAATAATTTAATAACATGTGGAATAAGATCCATCAAAGTCCTTTTCCAGGATGTTCTTAATCATTGGAGTTGCAAGTTGCTTTTTGCCTTTAGTCTCATTCACATTTTTGCACCAATGGTTCTAGTAGGAGAAGACGATTAGTGCAAGAAAACAAGGTGGTATTGCAGCATCCCTATTAATGTGTGACCTATGTTTCTTGTGTAATTTAAGCTTTGCTTTTTGAATGCTTTGTGGATGCTTGAGAAGGGGATTTTTTTAACCCTGAAAAAGGGAGTTGTTTGGCACTTCGAATAAAATTATCATTTTACCCTTTATGTTCTACTTTGTTTTTTCTAAATGTTTTCATGATTCAATTTTATTTATGGTGGCCCTTTGCATTCATAAACTAAATTCGGAAGTTTGACAAAATAATTGGTTATTTGAAGAGTATTTTCTGAGTTATTACCCTTATTGAATTTTTGTGTTTAATTTAATTAATCTCCAATCCCCAAAATCTTTGGGTTGAAAAAAGAAAAATTTTATTCTTGTGATTACAAACTTGTCTTGTATTTTTTTTATAGTTTTGGGTTTTTTGGTGAAGCATGAGGCCCAAGCTAAAGTAACAGAAAATAGCCTGGACCAAAAACACCAAGATGGTTCTCAAACAAGGTATTTAATGAAGAGCCCAAGGCCTAATTTTTGAGAGCTACTAGACCCATCCCATTGTCCTATTTATCCACCCACATTATAATTCCACCCACCATAAAAAGTTAAAAATTTAAAATGCTATTTTCCCACCCACTTTTATTCCTAAAGTATCCTCATTAGCACTATTGCTCCGCGCTTGTCTTTAAAATTATTGTACCAGTGGAGAAATAATTTTAGAGCATTCAGTGACATACTTTGCACCATTTTTTTTCTACTGAACAAACTCGAAACCCTTTACAGAAGATTATCCTTCCTTGGTTCTTCCACATTTGTGTATAAAAATATCAGCATCTGATATCCATTGTTGAAATATCAATTCATTCTGATATCCATTCATTCTGATATCCATTGTTGAAATATCCAACCGAAACAAAATCATTAAACTTGAACCAGAGAGTGGCGGGAGAAAGTGGAGAAGAAGCAAACTCTGGTTGCTTGGTTTTTGGGTTTGTCTTCTTCTTCGCGATTTTTATGAGAATTAATTTGCAGTAAACGTAGAAAATAGTGTGGAACCAGAACAATTTCAAGTTGAGTCGCACTGGGATTTTATGGGGTGAGTTAAGGCTTAAGGAAAGATAAATCGTTTGTGAACAGAAGGTTATCTTTGCAAGTGGTCCCTTACCACATAGCGGTGGAAAGGTGTTGAGCCTTTTGCATGACGGCATAGGTTCAGACACTGTCGATGGTTAATCTAACAAAATTTATTGTTTATCAAAAAAAAAAAAAAAAAAAAAAAAAAAAAAAAACAAACAGAGGGTTATCTTTTAAGGTCTTTATCGGTCATTTTACAAATGAGCAAACTTGTAATTAGAAATTTTATTAAAAGTGGATGGGGAAATAAGAAACTGGGGTGGGAATAACAGCACTTAGAACAGTTGTTAGCGTACGCTGTACAAAGATTCTACCGGGAACAAATCTCAGTACTTCACGCAGAAGATTTTTGTGCAATTCTAGTGTTAACTTAAAGCTGCTTGAGAACTACGCCCTTTTTGCATTTTAACATAAGTCTTAATTTAGAACATTGCGTGCATTAACAAATGTAGTTTGCATATTATTGTAGTCATAGTCGGTCACTTAATTGGTAATAGTTGAGCTACGTCTACTTCGAATTCCATATGTTTGTGAATAATTTATTTTGGATCAACTGCTTTAGGATTACACTGGTGAGCAAGTAACTGCCGCCAATCTGTATGCAGTCCTCCTTGGGGACAAAAAGGCCGTGAAAGGCGGAAGTGGGAAGGTTGTGGATAGCAAACCTAATGATAGGATCTTTTTATACTACTCAGATCATGGGGGTCCTGGTGTCCTTGGTGAGTTCACTACCTCTTCTTTGACATCCATGGTACCATTGTTTTATTTATTTTTGGTTACATATATATTACATAGGAGAGACCGAACACTTCCCAACCTCCCACCGTAGCTCACCACTTGTGCTAACTCAACTTATATTGTGAACACTACTTCATCATGGGTTGTTTCATACGCATACATAGTATAGGGTTAGATCTTGTCCTATTTTCTTGTTTTGGTTTGCAAGTGGTTAGGTTTGTCACATAGCATGTTAATTCATGTGATCTGAAGTTGGAATCCGATTGAGTGGAGATGTTGCCGTCATCTTGCCAACCTTACTGCTCACTTGAGAAAAGCTGTAAAATGAGAGTAAGACTTACCAATTTACAATATGATTGTAGGGATGCCAAACATGCCTTTCCTTTATGCCGTGGATTTTATTGAGGTTTTGAAGAAGAAACATGCATCGGGGAGCTATAAAGAGATGGTAAGTAGATCACTTTTTATTCTCACTTCCTTTGGTATTCAAGGTTAAGACAGTTAAGCGCATGAGCACAATTGCATTATGTGCAGGTTATATATGTAGAAGCTTGTGAGAGTGGGAGCATATTCGAAGGCATAATGCCGAAAGACCTGAACATTTATGTGACTACAGCATCAAATGCACAAGAGAACAGCTTTGGAACTTATTGTCCTGGGATGGACCCCCCACCACCACCTGAATATATCACTTGCTTGGGCGACTTGTACAGTATTTCTTGGATGGAAGATAGGTATGCATTCTTGGTCTTTCGAAGATGGGAAATAAATCTGTACCGTCAAATTTCTAAATAATTAAGAAACTAATTTGACTATAAGTTATTCGAAAAATAAAAACAAACATATGTACATGGTATAGTGGATATTGTTTGGGGCATATGTTGAACAAAGTATGCAGGATTTGTAACTTCTATATGACCTTGTATAAGTCTATTTTATTAAATCTCCTTTTTCTTGAACATTCAGCGAGAGGCACAATCTGAAAAAAGAAACAATTGAACAACAGTATCAGGCGGTGAGCTTACAATATCTGAACTCAACTTTTTGATTCTGGACCTAATGTACAAGCCGACCATTAAATTAAATTGAATTCCAATATGCATGCGTGAGTTGTTGCAGGTAAAGCAACGGACTTCCAATTCAAACAATTACGATGTGGGATCGCATGTGATGGAATATGGGAGCAAAAACATTACACAAGAAAAGCTGTATTTGTACCTAGGTTTTGATCCTGCCTCTGTGAACTTGCCTCCTAACAACGGCCAATTAGAAAAGCCTATGGAAGTTGTCAACCAGAGAGATGCAGAGATTTTCTACATGTGGCAAATGGTGAGCTTCTTCCCACAATTTCTTTTCCACTATCACATATACAAGTACAAGTACAAAAAAAATTGTTCTACATTTAGATTTATGGTGAGGTTACCGTTCAATAATTACTTGTGTTTTACAGTACAAAAGATCAGAACGTGGATCTGGAAAAAGTAGAGAAATCCTCAATGAGATCAAAGAAACAATGAGGCATAGGACTCACTTGGATGCAAGCATTCAGTTCATTGGAACATTTCTCTATGGACCCGGAAAAGGTCCCTCTACACTCAATTCTGTGAGAGCTCTTGGTCAACCCCTTGTGGACGATTGGGGATGCTTAAAATCTATGGTAATGACTTATCCTAACCCTTTTGATTAATCAATTGTACAGTTTCAAGATTTAATTCCAAGGTTAAATTTTGAATTACAGGTTCGTGTGTTCGAAACACACTGCGGGTCATTGACTCAGTATGGCATGAAACATATGCGCGCATTTGCCAGCATCTGCAACAGCGGAGTATCTGAAACCGAAATGGCGGAAGCTTGTTCTGCTGCCTGCAACGGTTATGAAGTTGGCCAGTTGCATCCTTCGAACAAAGGCTATAGTGCCTGAACGTTGAAAATATGCAAATCATAAAGATGTCACACACATGCTATCGTAATAGTGTCAATATGCTTGTTGCTAAATGTAGAATCTAAGTCTAAAATTGTAAGGATATTATGTATTGCAAGAATGTTATGTTTTAATTTTGCGTTTAGTGGGTACAAGAAGAGATGCGGATCAAGTGGTAATGATATGGTGGCCGAGTTGAGATTCTAATTTTCTCAGAACGCACGAATGTAGCGATGCTGGATCAGCATCTGCGAACAGTTCTATTGGTTTATTTCCATTTGGTGAAGGAATCGAAACAACTACAATCGTATCAGAGGTTGAGTTGCCTCGGATTTGTGGCACTCCTACGTTGCTTTCTCCTTACCTCTCGTTCGTAGGGGTTCCATTTTTTGTTCTGTGTAATATCCTTTCGTTAAGGTATTTTGAGGGAACCAAACGTTCACCATCAAGGGTAGGATCTAACTTTAGGTCTTCAAAAACAATTAGTGTGGGGACGAAAGGGCCATTACCCAACTTGCATCTTGAGATAAACCAGTGCATATTTCTTGTTCTTGGTATGGTCATTTTTTGGCTCTATGGATATTTCTCTTTGGTTAGAAACCCCTATTTTCTTTACAGAGAACTTTCTTGCCCCTGTTTACATGAAAATACCATCTTACCTTGTAATGTTACAAGGGCTGTGGATTTTCTTGAACTATTTCAAATATTGAGAAATATTGCTTGGTCATTGTTGTGGGATACAAATGTGATTAGTTGCGAGTAAAAAACGGATTCTGGGTCATAATAACCATTTTGTTTTTACATTTTTTTTTCTTTTTTTAAAACTGAAATCTTGTTTGGTAATTACGTTAACAAATTGCGTGTGAGTTAATATCCTAATGGATAGGTGTTAGGTTTTTATCTACATGTCCTGGGTTAAAAACTCCTCCTCTTCGGTAAGTTATTGTAATATATAGTTTCAAACTCTATTTCCTCCCCTTACGAATAGGAAAAAAAAAAAATTAAAAAAAAAATTACTTTATGGAAAATGAAAACCAAAATGCTATTTTATGGAAAATTAAAAACCAAAAAGTGAAAACTTAAGGAAAATTTTAATAAAACTGAAAGTAATTATTAACCAAGATATCAGTTTTCAGTTTTCTAATAAGTAAAAACTAAAAATAAAATGATTATTAAATGCTTCTAATAATTTACAATGGCAAAGCCACACAGAGGCGCAAGAAAGTGCTATAGCACCTTCGGTTGTCGGAAATTAACCCTAAGAACGAGAATCTGTCCCTCTGGTTCCTCTAAACCTGAATGGAAACCTGCAATTCTGTTTATTGTTGCGTTGTTCAGCAGCCGCTGCTACCCGCATCAACCTGCTCTACTCATAATCATTGTTACGAGTTGAATATGTCGTAGCTTGCTTGATGTCTCCTTCTACAATTTGTCCTTGCATTGGAGTTGTTTTGTTTGCTGTAATTTGTTTTGCGAATTGAAGAAATGCTAGACTTGGCATTTGTGTCGTGTTAGTTAAATATCAGAGTGTGTCATAACCAAGACTACAAAATAATAAGAATATTATTAAACAAACTAAAAAGCCGAAACGGCTACATAACCCTAGGCTAAATTGTGACTAACTTGTTCTAATAACAAGCATACTATTTATAATAAACTAACCCTAACCCTAAAAGGTAAGAAACTGAAACCCTAATGCTAATGGGCTAAGCCTACAAAACGAAACATTCAAATAAACCAAAATACTAATATTTTCCAACATCCCCGTCAAACTCATGACGGTATACGACATGAGTTTGTAAACAAGCAGATGCGAACTGGCTCTGTTAGATGGATTGGCATGCAACTTGATTGGACTTGACTTGACTAGCGAACTGGCAAACTTGACTTGATTAGATTGGCAAACTGATTCTCATTCAGATTGGCTAGTGTTGAGACTATGGAAAGAACCCGTCACTAAACAGACGAGATTTCCATATCTCAAGTGTAGCAATGAACAAACACAAACACTATCACTTGAGTGGTCATAATTCCAAGCACTCGAGTGTACGAGAACTCCAATACAATTAAAAAAAAAAAAAAAAAAAAAAAAGGGGGGGTGCGGGGGGTGGGGGGGGGGGGGGCAAAGACAATAATTACTAACAGCAGTTGCAAACAGTTCTATGGGCGCGACTTTTGGTTGCAGCGGCAGGATGACGACATCGTGTGATGGCGATGGGATTCTGGTGCAGCGGTGAGTGATCGGGTTTGTGCAGGTGTGCAGCAACATATCAGCTTCTGGGTTGGGTTACAGCTGGTGAGACGGCACAGGTTGTTGAGGCAGAATCTGGTGCGTGGACTCGACTGGTTTGGCCGCAAGCGGTGACTACAGCTCCAACTTCAGTTTTTTATTGTTGGTTTTTTTGCTAATTAAACCAACGACGAAAACTAGCATACAAACTGACAAATAAAATACCAACCCGACCAAGCAGATTAAATAAAAGACCAACTAGATTGAATATAGTGTGTTATAACCAAGACTACAAACTAATAATAATATTATTAAACAAACAAAAATGCCAAAACGACTATATAACCGTAGCTTACATTGTGACTAACTTGTTATTGACCGAATAACAAACATGCTATTTATAATAAACTAACCATAATCCTAAAAGGTAAGAAATTGAAACCCTAATGCTAACGGGCTAAGCCTATAAAACCAAATATTCAAATAAACCAAAATACTAATATTTTCCAACAGTGTTTTCCATGTTGATATTGTTTTCGTGTCATACTTGATACCTTAATGGGTCGTGTCGTGTAACACCTGTTAAAATGAACGTGTAATATGACCTGACCCAACTCGACTCGCTAATATTAACAAATAATCTGACCTGCTAATTTAAACCAACAAATAATTAAATGAAAAACATAATACTAAATTCGTATATACATACCACACTGTCACATAAATATTACTTCAGAATATAAAAATACATTTGTCTTTCAAGTATCACATAAATATTAATTAATGTAGAAGTGTGAATATATATATATATATAGTTTTATAGTGGCGAATGTCAAAGTTGAGTGTAAATATATATATGCTCGTAATGACAAGCTTTGCAACATTTATGAAGGGCTCAACTTTGACATTCGCCACTATAATCACATAAACTATAGATCGAAATTTAACGGTTGATTGTCATTTACATTTACGATCCATTCTTCTCACCAAACCTTTTTTTTTTTTTTTTTTCTTTTCAAAACATGATCTTTTAAAGGGTGCAGGAAGATGAACAGTTCGCATCGTTGTTATTACATTCAAAGTTTTACTGTTAGTGAAAATATTGTTAGGAGTTTATAAAATCTCTAGACACTATACAAAATCAACTTATATTTTAGTTAACCATAAATATCAGAATATGATATTAACGATCCGAACCGTTCACTTATGTATATTCGTTAAAAGGTCATGTTGTCAAAATGAAAATTTGAAAAATGAATGTGAGAAGAGTAAGGCGCAAACGACAATTGATCCGAATCGTTCAACTTTCTTACATTCGTCACACTTCTACAATAGTTATTATGAATTTTATTAATTTTTCACTAAAAAAAAAACACTATTCATCAGGGTTTAGATGGTTTTAAAAAAGGGAGTTTTAACGAAAAGCTCATGATACTATTCACTTTAACGAAAAACCACATTTTTACACTAAAAAGTTAATCTGGTACTATTCACTTTACCCTTTATTTTGTCCTTATCATTAAAACTCAAAGTTTTCAAACCATTTTCATTAGTTTTCCTTTAAAAAAAATCTAAATGACGATGTGTGACAGCCCGTTCCGGATTTTCGAACCGTAGGGGTGAAATGACGATTTTGCCCCTATTATGGTTGTTTCGTTGTGTGGTTGTTTTTGGGTGTTGCTTGGCTGGTTTTGGACCACACACACTCTTCCACACCCCCTCACCCTTTTCCCTGTCCCGTATCACTGTCCATTTCCCTCTCTCTCTCCCATTTCTATCCCCATATGTACGGACACACCCAAAAACCATTGAAACCTTCACACATCAAGAAAACAAATTACATATTCGTGCTCGTGAGGTCCTTGGGATTTCAACCATACCCATTTCAGGTAAAGATACCTTCGTTTTCACGTCGAACTTGGGATATCCCGATTTGGTCACTGTTCATGCACACGTTAATTCTTGTGTTTTTGGGAATTTCAAGCTTATAGGAAGCTTGGTGAGGTCCTTAGGAGGCTCGGGGTGGTTCATTTGAAGGTTTTGGACGTCGGGATCGTGAGTTACAAGCTTGGCCGGAGTTGGTTTTATTTTCTCGGCGAGATTCCATGGGTTTTAGTGCTTGAAAGGGTATGGATTTGTTCCTCTTGTTGTAAGCTTCATTTTGGTACCAATTTTGTGAAATTTGGTTGTAAAACGAAGAAGATATGAAGCTTTGAAATTTTCCTGGTTTTCCAGCGCCGTCGACGGCGCCGGAGTTTGGCCGGAGAAGACGACGGAATATTCCGTCAGTTTGGACGGAATATTCCTAACGGCGTTAACAGAATCTTTTAGAGTTAACGGAATATTCCTGACGGCGTTAATTGACGCCGTCAGTGTGACAGGCACGTGCCTGCGCATGGGCGGTGCGTGTGGCCGTGCCTTGGCTGGTGCGTGGGGGCGTGTGCGGCGTCAGAAAATTTTTCTAAAAATATGGGGATGTTCCTGAGGTTGAGTAGATCACGTTGGTGTATTCATACACCCCATTTGAGCATTGTATGAGAAGTTATTTCGTGATGTTGGTTATGTGTTTTAAAATTAATGATTTTATAGTTGTTTCGCATATATGTGAGACCTATCCCGAGGACAAGCGCGGTCACTCGAGGCAAGGGGGTTACGACCCTTCTACATACCAGTGAGTGGGCTTTTGGTTTTCCGTATATACCTATATACTTATACTTTTCCCAGAAAGTGAAATGAAACGTTTATACGTTTATATGCCATGCTTATTGTTTGCCATTTATTTACGCATTATTAGTTGCATATGTATATATGTTTGGTGTTGCGGACGCACAGGTAAGTACCAGGTGAGTTATGATTTATGTTTATGTTCAGTAGTGATTTGAGATGCATAGAGAGCCCATAACCTGCACCCCCGGTGTTAGTGCTCCCGCCCAGAGTTGGTACAGTCCTTCACGTGATGTTCACCTCCCGCACCACACGCTCATCTTGGATCCAAGTTAGGTGCACAGTCCTGTCGTACATACCACTTTAGGTGGTTCCGACTCGTAGGTGACCCGCGATTATTCGCCCAGCCTTCACGTGATCGTAGCACTTGAGCGTACTTATATTACACCCAGTCCTGTTGTACAGACCACTTTAGGTGGTTCCGACTCGTGTGCAGGTATAGTTAATGAGATGGAGATTTGAGCTCTAGATTCAGCCGTACAGGTCACGTTAGGTGACTCCGGCTGACAGATTACATGGCATTGATTTGACATTCCTGAGCACTTGCATTCTATTTAGAGACATTTGACATGGCATATTTCCGAGCATGATTTATATATATATATATATATATATATATGTATATTATGTTTTCTGTGAAGTATACAGGTTTTACGGCGAGGGGTTAGAATCTTGTTTATGAAATGGTTTTTGAAAAGCTTTGTTTTTGCCCACTCACACTTTTTGTTTTGCGCCCCTCCAGGTTCTAGTTGGCTAGCACTTTTGGTGGCTCCCCAGAGGATTTCCCCGGCATATCTGACAGATTATCACCAGTGTAGGACCACCTTTAGGTGTGTTTATGTAGTGTTGTTTCTCCTGGACTGCAAGGTCTTCGTGCTCTGAACTTTGTTTTTCACACTTACGTTTGCACATGTATGTTCTTACTTTGTGTAAAGCTGATTTTTATTTATTCGTACTTTTATTATTATTTTATTAGCTTCCGCACTGTGCACATGGTTACGTCACTTCCACGTGACGCCCAGCATGCCCTGATCTCGATCGGGGTGTGTCACGATGTAACCATCATATACGCGTGGAGGATTCAATCACGAGTGTTTATATATTCTTTCATATTTTTCACATTTGTATATTAATTATTGTGAATTTTTATTTATTTTGAACTCCCCTAAAATTCCTATTAACGAGGGTTTGTAGGGTTTTAAAAATTCAAACGACAATTTACCCATCTCAAAATGTCGAGAATGCAATCACGAGCATTTACATATTGTTTTCATATTTTTCGCACTTGTAAATTAATTATTTTAAATTTTTAATGTGTTTGGTATTTTTAAATTACTTTGATATTTTTATTTTTTAATGTGTTTTATAATGTTTTAATCTCACTTGTAAAAGGGTAACATTTGTGTATATGATTGTATGAGAGAGAGTAAAAAACTTTATTAGGTCGTTGACTCTAAAATTAAAAGTCTGTCCTTTTGCCTATATTAGTAGATTTGAATTTATCCCAATAATGATAATAAGAAACTCTCATAATAAAGATAAATAAATAAATAAATAAAACTTAAAATTTTTAACTTATATAGAATAATAATACAATAATACATATTTAATATAGGGTGATTTTGTGTAAAATCAATAAAAAGTTACAATATTAACAATACATCAACAATATTTATGTTAATTATAAATATGTCAATTATGTCTAGTAATACTTAAATGCACTTAAAATAAACAAAAAATTACAAAATTTGCCACTACAGTTGACACCCACGTCAGCTGATACTCCATTTCTCATAGTTTTTTCTATTTTGCAATAAGTCAATACGGATTTTGTTTTTTTAATTTGGATTTAGACACTGTGTTGCAGTGACCATTTACTGGTTTCGTTTTCTCCATCACTCACATGCCTCTTACATGTTCCTTTTTACATTTGGATTCAGACACTGCAATGCAGTGTCCGTTTCCTGGTTCAGTTTTTTTACTTTTGGATTCAGGTGCTGCGTTATAATGTATTTCATGGTTTTATTTTTTCCATCACTCACACATCTCCTACGCCCCATATCTCGTGCGACTCCTGATTTTTACATTTAGATTCAAACACTGTAATGTGCAGTGTTTGTTTCCTACTCTATTTTTTACATTTGTATTTAGACACTGTAATGCAGTGTCCATTTCCTAGTTCTATTTTTTACATTTGGATTTGAACATTGCATTGCAGTTTCAATGTCCTGGTTTCTTTTATTTATTTATTTTGTTGAGCAAACTCCTCCATATAAACCAAGGGTGAGAGAGTGATAGAATATACATGTTTTAACTATTTAATTATTTATAAGATTAAGATCATCTCTAAATCAATTATATATTGGGGATAGAAATTCAACGGCCAAAACCTTTTCCTATTCTGCTCTTTCTTCTTCTTCATCTTTGAGATTTCTTTTTACTGTAACTTTATTTATCTCTTTATAATTCTTCCATAGTTATGAAAAAGAACTCTGTAACCAATAGACATCGGTTTGGACGGCCCTTCTCTTTGTTGTTTTGTTAAGGTCAGCTGATATTTTAGGGTTAATGGACCTGCAATTTAGGGATGTGGCGGTGCTGGGGCTGATTTTAGGGAGTGTAAGGTGAGGAACCTACAATGGGGGTTGTGGGTTGTGGCTGTGTTGTGGCTGATTGTGAGGTGAGGTTGAATTTGATCTGGAATTTGGGGGGCAAGTGGTTCGAGGTTGAGAGCTTCGAAGTGAGGGAGAAAGAGAAGAGTTTAAGGGAATAGAGGAAAAAGAAGAGATTTTGGCCGTTAGATTTGTATCAATTGATGAGATCCATCGGTTTGGAGGATCCCTACGAAACTAATCCGGAGAGGATCTAAATCCTTATTTATAATAGTTTAAAGCCCATATGACATTTATAAAGAGAGTGTCACGCCCCAGACCCAAGGTCGGTGAAAAAAATAACCCCTCGCCTGGCGCGCGAGTAAAAGGAAAAAGAAATACGAAAAACTAAATTTCTCTTATAACAATAATCTCGATAATCCTTACATGATGTACAAAATACATAAAATCCTTAAATTCCCTCATCTAACACTATCGTAAATCGTCTACAACATGTCCGCTTCACCCCAACCTATCCATGAGCCTGCAAGTCACCCAGCAGAAAATCCACTAATCCAACACCCAGCTGAGTTGACAACAGGCTGATGTTAGCCATATGCACTAATTTTTTTTCTTGTCAGGTGTGGGGGAAACACATGTGAGTGGGCACATATTACTCGACAACGTGCAAAAGAGGGGCCCGGGTTGGCAATGCACTAAAGGGACGAGGGACAAACACAACGTGGTGCGGCGATGACCATTGGATTTCCAGCGATCAAAAAATTTTGAAATTCAAAACCAATGGCTAGTGACGTGACAAAATCTGGACCATTCGATTTCCAAATTAACAGTCTAGGTTTTTTTACCCAAAAAAAAAAGTCAAAAATCTTACCGTTGACCATGTGTCCAATTTTAGCTGTTGGATTTCAATCTTTTTGAAATCCAAGGATCCAAATTAATTAACTTAATAAAAAAAAATTTAAAAATACAGAAAAAATAAAATGAAAAATTATTATTATTTTTTTTTTTCATTTTTCTATAAATACCTAATCATCTTCATCCACTTTACACTATATTTCAGTATTTTCAATACTTTCAACCAAAGTTTTCATGTGCTTTTATTTTCATAGTAGTATAGGTCGGCCAAAAGACTCGGTGCTACGTAAAACAATAATAAAATAATTTGAATGAAGATTAACTCTGCAGATATAACTAAGCATTTGAATGCATGGAGATGTGTCAAGTATATACGTGAAGAGTGGCTTAAGAGCTGTCAAACCTTCATGCCTGTAGCTAACACCTCATGCAAGTAGACTTCTATCCCCAGGGCTCATAACCACACACATATGAGGGCTATGAATAATTAGGCCACATGGTGGCGTTTCATAAGATAGGAATGCAATTGATGATAGAGAGGTTGACAAGTGGAAGATGATATGGAATTAAATAAACCAATAAATCTTAACTGGTAAATATTCACCATTGTTGGAGATGTCAAATTGTCAATGGCATGTAATATGATGTGGCTACTGAAGTATAAAATGCAATGAGTGGCCATTTGGATAATAACGTATTATTACCAAATAAATATAAATAACAAACTTAAATAAAATATACTAGTAAATGAGACTATGACATGTATGTAAAATATCACAAAACTTTTAAATTAAAAACTCAAAAATAGTACGGGATTTGACAGAAAGAAAGAGACAGAAGGATATAACAGTTAAGTTTTAATTATTTATAATGATTTAAAGTTTATATGACATTTATCATTGACCTATACCTAATTAATAAAAATATATTATTGATTAAGTAAAAAAAAAAAAAGTCATTGATATATGACTTACTAGTAAGGCTTTTATTGATTTTTGGCTAAATTACCTTTTAATATACAATATATACACTATAGCTATTTTATTATAGTAAGTTTTTTTAGTAGTTTAACTTTAAAAATCATCAAAATATTTTTTTTTAATGAGTCGAAACGAGTCACCTACGTGTAAACCCGACAATGACTCATTTTTTACGGGTTCTTAACGAGTGACCTAATTAGTTATTGCGTTGATTTTAAATCCATTATTTTGTATCGTATTAACGGATCGTGTATTTATCATATCTAAAAAATGCCCAATAGGAAAGAAAGAAAAGAAGGTAAAAAAAAAAAAAAAAAAAAAGAAAGGAAAAGGAAAAAAAAAAGAAAAAAGTTAGCTGTTTGTTTGTGAGGTCCACACGGGTAAGGAGGAAAAATTTGTTGGTTTTTTTAGTTTTTAAGGCCCACGCAAAAGTTATATTGTTTGGGTGTTGTTGGCCACTCGAAAGTAAGGATGATAATTCTAATCGTTAAATTCGATAATTGTTGATAAATGCTTGATTGGAATGAATTTTGGTATGAAAATTAGGGTATATTTTGGATATGGGGAAAACCATGAATATTATTTGGTTATGGATATGGTTATTAGGGTTTCGAATTCGTATTCATCCTAAAATCTGACCGGAATAATATATTAAATAATTTAAATAATATTGATACACCCCGACCTAAAATGTCCACTAGGACCCCGAATCGAGCTGTGCTGGCCGACACCTGGATGGTGATGAAACCACATAAAGTGCGATAGTGTATAAAATGTGAATAAATTAAAACCTAAAAGTGCTTAAGTACACGAGTGCGCGATGAGCGGGTCTAGACTCATTTCACGCGTGATACAGAGCAGACACCTGGAAGGTGATGAAGCCATAAAGTGTGATAGTGTATAAAATGTGAATAAATTAAAACCTAAAAGTGCTTAAGTACACGAATGCGCGATGAGTGGGTCTGGACCCATTTCACGCGTGATACAGAACATAGGTATAGTACAGTAAGGTAAGATAATGATTATACCATCAAAGAAGACATATGTACTGAAAAGTGTCACGAATCCCTCGTCGATATAAAACTTTGCTGTTATTGTGAGATCCCACATCGCCTAGGGGAGTGATCCTTATATGTATATTCTCATTCCTACCTAGCAGGAGGCCTTTTGGGAGCTCACTAGCTTCGGGTTTCGTAGGAACTCCGAAGTTAAGTGAGTAGCGCGAGAGCACTCCCATGATGGGTGACACATTGGGAAGTTCTTGTGTGAGTTCCTAGAAACAAAACCGTGAGGACGTGGTTGGGACCCAAAGCAGACAATATCGTGCTACGGTGGTAGAGCGGGCTCGGGATGGGAGTGATCCTTATATGTATATTCCCATCCCTACCTAGCACGAGGCCTTTTGGGAGCTCACTGGCTTCGGGTTTCATAGGAACTCTGAAGTTAAGCGAGTAGCGTGTGAAAACATTCCCATGATGGGTGGCCCATTGGGAAGTTCTCGTGTGAGTTCCCAGAAACAAAACCGTGAGGGCGTGGTCGGGGCCTAAAGTAGACAATATCATGCTACGGCGGTGAAGCGGGCCCAGGATGTGGTGGACCCTGGGCTGGGATGTGACAATTTTGTATTAAAGTCTAACCTTGATTTTGTGTGTGCCGACGAGGACGTCGGGCCCCTAAGAGGGATGGATTGTGAGATCCCACATCGCCCAGGGGAGTGATCCTTATATGTATATTCCCATCCCTACCTAGCACGAGGCCTTTTGGGAGCTCACTGGCTTTGGGTTTCGTAGGAACTCCGAAGTTAAGCGAGTAGCGCGCGAGAGCACTCCTATGATGGGTGACCCACTGGGAAGTTCTCGTGTGAGTTCCCAGAAACAAAACCGTGAGGGCGTGGTCGGGGCCCAAAGTGGATAATATCGTGTTACGATGGTAGATTGGGCCCGAGATGTGGTGGAACTCGGGCCGGGATGTGACAAATATAATAATATAATTTGTATATAAATATAATTGTATTATATAACTGTATATATATATATATATATATATATATATATGTATGTATGTATGTATATTCATCAAACCATGACCTTGAGAATACAAAAGTTGCATTTTGTGAGAAAGTTCAAAAGTTTTGAATCAAAATCAATAAGAATTCAATGGTGCTTATGGGAGATATCAAAGATCAGCCAACATCATCAATGTTTTAAATTCAATGCTTTTATGTTTACACTCTATAAGATTCGCTCATTGAATCATTTTATACATCAAATATTTGGTAACGAAATTAATATCTACTAAATTATAATGCATCAATCGAACGAATATATTTTTTGTATTGACGAAGATGGATATAACCGTTAACTGTTGGTGCATCCATTACCCAGTGGGTATGGTTGCGGATAATCCCCGATGATTAATTTGTAGTAATGGATATTGTTAATTTTTGTGGTTATGGGATGAATATAGCATTTCCGTCCCTAAACCGAACTGTTGCCATTCCTACTTGAGGGGCGTTTTGTACGTGGTGAATTGAACTTTTTTGTTCGTCTCGCCGAATTTTATCCTCAATATTTTGATGGTGTGGACATTATGAATCTTCCAGTTCAACTTGACAATTATATTCATGATATGAAGATACATAGTGAGTTCATCATTAAAAGAAATTAGTGATATTTCAAAGGAATTGGTGAAGACCAAGATGTAAGAAAGCTACAAGTTAGTGTATAAGCTTCTTACATTGGATTTGGTGTTACCAGCTATAACCGCTTTGGTGGAGAGAGCATTTTCTGCTATGAATATTGTGAAAATACACTGCGTAACAAAATGGGAGATCAATAGTTGTTGACATTCAGAGAGATGTTTTTACTTTTATTGATAATGAGCCTATTATGCGACGTTTCATGGCATGAAACCTCACTGGCAACAATGGTGACTTGCTTGCAACGATAAATTACGAGCGACATTAATATTTATCTAAAGTGATTTGGGTGTCTATTTTTTGGGATCTTTTACCCTTTTAAGTTTTGCCCCTCCCTCTATAATTCCTAGCTTTGCCACTAAGGATGTAGATATATGAGAAATATTATGGTGTCCTCAACACCTCGTTTTACCAGCCTTCTTGTGTTATAAGTGTGTTTTGTATATTAATATTATGTGGTAAATGAAAATACGTTATTTGCTTATAACATGTGAATTTGTAGAGTCAAGTAGAAGCGCAACAATGTGACACTCAAAGGAGTAATGTTAGGAGTACCATATTAATGAACCACACTGAAAACCGATAATGCTAGTCAAATGCAAGAGGTGTTGCACAATGTGGTACAACTAATGTGATATCATTATCCCTCCACCATTCAAAATCTACTGAGAGCAGTGGTCAGGGTAACAACAGCATGAAAGCTCAAGGCAAAAGCACCAATTTGTTCTTCACAACTCACATGCCTTGTCGCCATCGGTTGTAATTTTACTTTTTTTTTGGGTACGAGTTCGTCACCATTTATTTTCACACTTCAGATGTATGTGCAAGTTTTATTATACATGCATGCATTATCTTCTATCTCTACCTCCTTTTCACATTCATGCATCGATAAACTGGCGTTGCAGTTGCACATTTCAGTTCAATCTGTCCATATCAATGGCACAAGGTTGATATAAAATGATATCATACCTCAAATAGTAGCATATCCAGGAATATTTCCTCGTGGGAGCTTTGCAGTACTAACTGCCTTAAGCTAGCTTAGACTTTTGAGGGATTCATCGAACACCTTGACCTCATTTAAAAAAAAAAAAAAAAAAAAAAAAAAAAGGAAAAATTAATATCTGGTCCTTAGTTACCAATGTTCTTTGCTTGAAACCTTATTAGTTTTCAGATTTTGATCAAGGTCCATAACATTAATGCAATAATGAATTTACATATTAGTTACATAATTTTTAAAATAAAAATAAATAATTGATTTAGGATTTTAATACTCATACCTTTATTAAACTCCTAACTAACTTTCAATTCAAAACATTTCCAAAAAAAAAAAAAAAAAAAAAAAAAAAATTAGAATAAGTTTGTACCCCTTAATTTTTTTATAAAAAGGTTTGGGTAAAGTACAAAAAACTACTTCAACTATTGGTGTCATGACACTTTCATACCTCATCTTTTAAAATTCATAATGTCATACCTCATCTTTAGAATTTGGTCATGTTTTACCTTCCGTTATTTGGCCGTTTACTTTTCAGTTAAATGTTGACGTGACTTAATTCGGGGTCCACTTTCTATTAAAAAATTAATAAAATAATATTAAAAAGTAAAAAAAATTATTTAATATTTTTTTAAAATAATAAAGAAAAGTTAAAAAAAATTAAAAAAAATCCCTCCGTTCGTCCCTTCCCCCTTCTCTTTCTCCCCATCTTCATCTTCTTCCCTACTTAATCTTCAACCAAAAAAAAAAAAAAAATTTGAAAACCCATCAACCCCCCAAACACCACATCCTCTTCCGCACCCATCCTCCATTTTCTCTGCGCACCCATCTTCCCGCCGACGGGATCTAGGTTTTTTTTTTTTTTTTTTTTTTTTTTTTTTTTTTTTTCTTATGTTGCAGGAGGGAGAAGAGGAGGTGGGGAGGGGGGGGGGGTGGGGAGGGGGGGGGGGAAGACAAATTGGAATTTTATTTTATTTATTTATTTATTTTTTTGGGGTTTGCAGGTGGGGGGAAGAAGATGAAGATGGGGAGAAGAGAGAGGAGGGGGAGGGGGAGGGACGAAATAAGGGTTGTTTTATTTATTTACTTTTTTTTTTATTATTTTAATATTTAAAAAATAATAATAATTTTTTTTTACTTTTTAATAATATTTTAATAATTTTTTTAATAGAAAGTGGGCTCCGAATCAAGCTACAACAACATTTAACTGAAAAGTAAACGGTCAAGTAACAGAAGGTATAATATTGGACAAAATTCTAAAGATGAGGTATGAAAGTGTCGTGACACCAATAGTTGAGGTAGTTTTTTGTACTTTACCCAAAAGGTTTCCAATTTTTAAATCTTATATGTGACAACCCGCCTCGAAATATAATATATTTTATCCTCGATAGCGTGGAATGACTATTTTACCCTTGATCGTTGGGTTGTGAATTTCTTTGGACCCAATTGAAACTTGGGATTGTTTTGGATGAATCTTAGCCTACAATTGGTAGCCCAATTAGGGCTTAAGGATTTTATATGGATACCCAATCCGGACACACACACGTGCGCACACACGTATAGACTTCTCTTTCTTCCTTTCTCGAGTCTTCCTCGTTCGTACAATCCGTACGTCCAATCTCTCTACCATCTTTATCTCTCATAGATCGAGTTAGTAGAGGTTGTTTTTGAACTCCTCGCAAGCCTTGGAGTCGAGCCATGCCTTTGGTTTGAGGAAAAGACTAGTAGAACTCGAGATGCCTGAGCTCCGGCAAGGAGTGGAATTTTCTTCTGTGTGATCGAGAAGATATTAGCTGGATTTAAGACTTAAGAAGGTAAGAATTCATCTTCTCTAGCATGTTAGGCTAGTTTTGGTTAAGTTTGGACGTCGAAATGAGCTTGGTGGTGGGATTGCAGGAATAGTAGGTTTTTCAAGGATTTTTCTGGCCATTTTCTGTTGGGTTTAGGACATAAAAGTGTAAGAACTAGTTCTACTCGTTTAGAGCTTCATTTTGGTACAAATTTCATGAAATTTGGTTGAGAAATGGTGAAGATATTCAAGTTTTAAGTTTTTCCAGAAACCGAGAGCAACGATGGCCGGCGCCGGAATCCAGCGAATCATCGGAGAAGAAGGAGAATATTTCGTCAATTTTGACGGAATATGCTAATTGACACACCCCGACCGAAGTCAAGGCATGCTGGCCGTCACGTGAGCGTGACGTAGCCATGTGCGCTGTGCGGAAGCGATATTTTATAAGAAAAGTACGACTAATTAAAACCAAATACGATAAGTTCTAAAGAAAGTTTAAGTGTGATTACACAACCAGAGCACAAAGTCTAAGTGCAGTCAAACATAAGATGTACATATTTAACAACACTCGACGATGATCCTACATGAGTGGTGGTTTGTCAGAACTTTCAGCTGGACACCTCGAGACTCACCGATATACGCTACCTAGAACCTGGAGGGGCGCAAAACAAAGTTGAGTGGGTCAGTAAAACGAACGTATTCAAAACCTTCTTTTCTCTTTTGAATATACTAACCCCTCGCCGTAAAACAAGTATAGTTTTCCAGAAGTAAAGTATATAATCATATACGTAATATATATCAAATCATGCTGAACAATATGAATGTATGTCATGCCAAATATCATAACTGAATGCTCAACATTCCTATGTGAATATGAGGGAATAACATATAATCAATTCAACGCTCGGCTATAAACATAATTCATACTCTATCATCATAATCAACTCAGCCCTTGGCTGCATATATAGCTCATAATCATCTCATCTCATCATGTATATATATGTATAACCTGCACACAATCAATACCACCTCACGTGGTTTGCAATTCATCATCGTATATATCATAGTATGCTCTAGTGCTACAATCACGTGAAGCTGTGCGATAAATCGCGGGTCACCTACAAGTCGAACCCACATAAGTGGTCTATACGACAGGATGTGCACCTAACTTGGATCCAAGGCGAGCATGCGGTGCGGGAGGTGAACATACACATGAAGGCTGTGCCTCTATCTCTAGGCGGGAGCACTAATATACGTGTGCAAGTAAATGAGCTTTCAATCACATCTCTATCATATCATTCTTCATATCTCAATCATATCTCATGATCGTTATCAACATAATATCTCAATCGTATCTCAATTATATCTCAATCATATCACAAACATATCTCGATCATGTCACAATCGCACCCCAATTATATCTCAATCATATTTCAATCATATCTCAATCATATTTCATTTGTATTTCCATAGTATTCCAAACGTATTTCATACGTATATCAAATGTATTTCGTACGTATATCAAATGTATTTCAAAGGTATTTCATACGTATATCAAATGTATTTTGTACGTATATCAAATGTATTTCAAAGGTATTTCATACGTATATCAAATGTATTTCAAAGGTATTTCGTACATATATCAAATGTATTTCAAAGGTATTTCATACGTATATCAAATGTATTTTGTACGTATATCAAATGTATTTCAAAGGTATTTCATACGTATATCAAATGTATTTCAAAGGTATTTCGTACATATATCAAATGTATTTCAAAGGTATTTCGTACATATATCAAATGTATTTCAAAGGTATTTCATACGTATATCTAATGTATTTCGTACGTATATTATAGGTATATCAATCATATGTACTCACATGTAACTTACCTGGGCCTTCTCAGCACCATGCAACAATATACACAATTATAGTAATGCACATTCTAAAATATGATGCATACATGATAAGTTACTTAAATCGTATTTCTTTTAAAATATGTTTTCTGGGAAATACGTCAAGTATACGTATATATATACTGAAAAATAACTGCCCACTCACTGATAAGTAGCCGGTTCATAACCTCCTCGCCTAGATTGGTTACGTTCTTCGCCTGTATAATTTTCACCTATAAAAGAATAATTATAAAATCATCATTTAAACGCACACACAAACATTCGTCAATAACTTTCTCATACGTTGCTCAAATTGGGTGTGTGAATATACCACGATGATCTACACGACGTCACGAACACGTGACAATTTTCAGAACTCAATTTGGAGCTCTCACGCGCCCCCACGCGCCATGTTCACGCGCTGCCCACGCGCGCGTCTTCTTCCTCGCGTCGCCGGACTGGTTTCGCCGGAGGTGGGTGTTTTGCCGAAATTTCTGGGTAAACTTCAAAGTGTTATAACTTCTTCATTTCTTAACCATTTTCGACGTACTTTATATCAAAATGAAGGTATTGACGAGACGAACACATCCATACCTTCCTTGACCCCTAACTCGGCGTGTATTCACCAGAAAAAGCCCCGAAAGCTCCGGCCAAACTTTGAACTTGTCGTTCTCTGTGTTCTTTCGTCCAAACACTTCCAACGAACTACTCCAAGCCTCCTTAGGACCTCAAGAAGCTTCCTATAAGCTTGAAAAGTCCTAAAAATCAACCAATAAAAAGTTGATGAATAGTACCTAAACCGGAGTTCGTATTTTCGACGTGAAAACGTTATAGTTCTTACCTGAAATTGGTATGGTTGGACTCGTATCGTCGAAACGAAGAAGATGGTGATTTTATTTTCGTCGATCCGTGAAGTTTTGAAGAATTGGTGTTGTTGCCGTGTGTTTGAGAGTGAGGGAGAGAAAAAGAGCTTGATGGGAGAGATGAGAGTTGAGTGAGTTTGAGGGAGCTGAGGGAAAAAGAGAGAGTGAGGGACAGATGAGAGGAAATCACGGAAAAGAAAAAAAAAGAAAAGGTAAGGTTTCCTATGCAATCCGTGTGTGCACAGTGAAACTTAATCATTCTTAATCATCATAAACGGCCGAAAACGTCTCTTCCATCTAACTTTAATAAGGATTTAGGGTAATTAAACACACTTCACACATATGAAAATGTTATTTCGGGACGGGTCGTCACACTAATGGCGTCAGGTAAAATTAACGGTATATGCTGTTATTTAACAGAATATTCCTTAACGTCATTAGGGAATCCGTCAGTGTGCTAGGCATGTGCTTGCACGTGGGAACTTAGAAAATTATTTTTAAAATATGGGGATGTTCGTGGGGTTGAGTAGGCCACGATGATATATTCAAATACCCCAATTGAGCAATGTATTTATTACCTAGTTTTGGTTATGTGCTTAACGTTAAAATAGTTGTTTCACATATAGGTGAGACGTTTCCAGAGGACGAGCGCAGTCAGGCGAGGCTCGAGGGTTACGACCCTGCCACATATCAGTGAATGCCATGCCAAATATTTTATACTTAGACTATGCATTTAGTAGTTGCACATATTTATGTTTGACGCTGCAGAAGCTCAGGTAAGTGCCAGGTGAGTTTATAGATTGTGGATGTGAGTTGCATGATTATGTTGAGATGTATTATAGCTTAGAAACCTGCACCTCGGTGTTAGTGCTCCTGCCCGTGGTCAGGGCACAGTCCTTCACATGGTGTCACCTCTCGCACCATACGCTCACCTTGGATCCAAGTTGGGTGCACAGTCCTGTCGTACAGACCATTATAGGTGTATCCGACTCATAGGTGACCCGTGATCATTCGCACAGTCTTCACGTGATCATAGCACTTGAGCGTAATTATTTACACCCAGTCTTGTCGTACAGACCACTTTAAGTGGTTCCGACTCGTGTGTAGACATACTTGTTGAGCTATTGGTTGAGCCATACAGGTTATATTAGGTGACTCTAGCTTGATGGATGAGCTATAGATTCAGCCGTACAAGTCATATTAAGTGACTCCGGCTGACATATCATTTACATTGATTTATATCACCTGGCTAACATATTTTATGCTGAGATATTTAACATGGCATATATGTGGATTTTGCTATTCTGAGCATGGTTCTGATATATGTATGTATTCTCATTTTCTGGGAAATTATATAGGTTTTATAGCAAGGGGTTATTACTTTTGACAAGTGAAATGGTTTTAAAAAGCTTTGTTTTTGCCCACTCACACTTTCTGTTTTGTGCCCCTCCAGGTTTTAGGTAGGAGTGCTTGTTGGTGGCTTACGAGGAATTGACGGCGGTTCTAACATATTATCACTAATGTAGGACCACCTTTGGTATTGTATAATTAGTACTTGTCCTGCTGGACTGCACTTTGGCTACCTATGCTCTGATTATTGTGTAACCACACTTAAATATCGAGATTGCACTTTTATTTGCTTAGTGTAAATTAGTTAGCTTGGTTCTTAGTTATTCACATTTCTTTATATCATTATCATTTCTGCACTGCGCACATGGCTGTGTCACCCTCACGTGACGGCCAGCACACCTTGATTTTGGTCGGGGTGTGTCATTATATGTACCCATTCATGTAATTTTTCAAATTTTTAATCTTAAAATGTACCCATTCTTAAATATACCAATTTGTTGTAGTAAACTGTACCTTTTTTTTAAATTTTTTTTATTATTTTTAATTTTATTTTATATAAAACCTATTCAATTTTTTTCTAATTAATTTTTAAACTGATATGGGTACATTCTTTTTCTTGATTTGAGAATGTATCCATGTCAAGTTTAATCAAAGAATTTTGCTGAATTACCCATATTTTGGTACAATAATTTTTTTGTTAATTTTGATGAATGTACCCATGTTTACACACACACACACACGCGCTTGTGCACACACACACAATATATTGGAGAGTATAGTTTATATTTTAATAATTTTCATCCACAAATTATGGATTTTTTTATTTAAAATCTCATTAATACAAACAACTATAAATTTCAATTTTTAATTTTAAAAATATAGTAACCTATATAGAAATACATTATCACATTAATTTTAGGGACTTCGATCAAATATTGAAAACCAATAAGGTTTCAGTAAAAGAATATTGATAGTTAGGGACCGCATTCAAAGTGTCCCAAAAAAAAAAATTCAGTAATAAATTTAAGTCGAAACTAATGTTTTATCCTTGAGACGATGTAACTTGTAACCTCCTACATCTACATGCACCGGCGGAGGCACATGAGGACTAGAGTAGTCCTAGGCCTACCTTGACTTGAAAAAACAAGATTAATATTACACCTATTTCTATTGCTTTGCGGCCCTTCTCAACACTTGACACAAATCCAATCATTTATCTATCCTTTCATCCAAATCCTCCCAAAATTAAGTATAGTACATGCTCTATTCCCCCTATTCTTCTTGAATTTCATATATTTAGCCATTCCGAATTCCAAATTTATTGAATAAAGAACAATAAGGTTTGTGAAACTCTATTATTCTCTATAAAATATTTGTTTCTATTCTACCCTACCTCTTACTTGAGTTTTAGGGTTTGCAAAATTTTTAGTAATTCTCTCTATTGAGTTTAATAATGCTTTCAATAGTATAGATCATCATGCAATGGTTTCAAAATATGAAATTTGTTGACAATAATTATGATTACTATAAATAGATAAAATTATCTATGCATATGTTAATTTTGACTACTTAATTATTTGGATATATATTATGATGTTTTGCATTAGTAATTTTATAATCACTATTCGTTTTGTCTTCTTCTATACTTATGTGAGGACCTCCTCACAAAAAATTCTGGCTCCACTTCCATCTACATGTACCTCAAGTAAAACTTGCACTCACTCTTGCCTAGTTATTTGAAGATCTTTCTATTTTCTCTCGATGCATCAAATCCCAGACTATCAAAATTTGTAAAGCTCGCTTAATACAATGAATATCCCACATAATTGTATTAATCACGGACGCAATACGTCAAGGATAAACATGAACAAACAAACAAAAGTTATGTTTGGATGGCTTGTATCGCTCACTAATTTGGACCAAACGTTCCTAAAAAGTGGTAGCGTAAAGTAAAATTCAACGCAACTCAATAAAAAAGAAAACCCCTAAGGATAGGATTAGATGATAGATAAGTATTGACTTCAATTTGCACATTATTAAGTGAGATAAACAATAATTAATTGGGTAAAAATAACCCTCTAATTTTTTTATTTTTTTTTATTTTTTGAACAAACATGAGTTTAGTTTCACAATGAGTTAGCAATAATGTGGTTCAAAGTCGTATTTGGCTAGAATTGAACCTTAAACTTCTCATTTACAAATGAATATAAATACTACTAAACTACTATACCATACTACTAAGTGGCAACTCTATATTTTCAAACGAAAAAAATAAAAAAATAAAAAAACATGAAAACCACTGTCATGAATTTGGACCGTTGTGGCATTTTACCCTAATTGCCACCAGCTGTGGGTCAAGTCACCAATAACGACGGTTTTTTCTTCTCCGCCGTGGGCACTGGTCCCCTGCAGCAATCTTCATCTGCACTTTCTCAAACTCCGAAACCCCACAAGGTATCACGATCCGACCCGGATGATTGTATCCGTAAACCTTCTCAGCCTCCTTCAACAGCTCCCCAAACAGAGGGTGATTGAAGTACAAGACCGGCACTAAATACCTATGCGTGTCAGCGTCTGATTCGCCGACGTACACAGCCATGTGCCCCTTCGGCACACCAACCGGTTTCGTGGCTTTTGTTTCCTCCGGGGCTCCACGGATCCGAATATAACCCGAGTTTGGGGAGCAGAGTTCCTTGGCTCCGCGTTGAAGAGAGCGAGCCAAGGTGAAGAATTTCGAAATCGGGTTGTAGGTTCGGGCTGGAGGATCCAGTCTTTGGCACTGAGTTTCGTCTTTTCTGGATCGGATCATCCATTTGAAGATCCTCACTAGCTTGTGTTTTAGCCTGAAACCTCTGTTTCTTCTCATCCTGAATTTAGTTAACGATAAGAACCCAGAAAATAAAATGGACAAATGGGTATTTTTAAAAATGTGTTTTCTGAATTGGGTTTGTGTTTTGAAAATACAGAGAAGAAAACTGTGAACTTGGTAGGGTTTGTGTAGAAGAGTGCATGATGAGTGTTGTTTTATAGTGCGGTGGTGGTGGTTGCCGTGGTGGCGCTGGTGGTGGGAATATTTGGATATGGAGATGAGAATATATGAGAATATGGTTCCTTTGGGAGTTCAGAGAACATGTATCTGTAGGTGGTCGGCACACGGTACAGAATTTTTTACTGTAGGAGATGTGAAGGAAATGGAGATTATATATGGAAGAGAGAGAATAAGAAAATGGTAGGAGATGGAGAAGTAAATTAGTATAATCATGTACTTGTAAACATACGGATGCATGTACATATTGGGCTTTTTAAGAGTAATGATAGGATACAAACTTTCTAAGTTACTTTTCAAATTATGTGATTTGTCATTAATAAAAAAATAAGTATGCTAATTAAAATATAATAGTTTAATAATCAACAATCATTATCATGTCATGTGATTTACAAAAAAAAATGCTAAGGGACTCTCTTAAAGTGAGATTCTTTCCCACCTCAATTTTAATGTTAATTATTGTATCAATATTATAAAATATTATGTAAAAAATATAAGATGACAAAGAATCCATAAAAAATCCAATGTTTAAAATAGTCTCTTAGTATTCCTCTATAAAATATCATTTAAATAGCTAATCTCCCTTCATATGACGAGAGATTGATGATCTGTCATCTTGTGTTAATCACTAGGAATTAGAATCGTAAAGGTCATACATCAATAATTAAGAAAAAATTTGTGTGTAGCCAAAATTTGGTGGACTTCCCTTCAGTATGGTCATTTGCTTTTAGCTTCTAACATGATCTTCAATGTAAGGAGTCCAAGGACTCAAATCTTATATTTGAGACCAAATATAAAGCAAAACATTTTCAATGCACATGAGACTTAAAACTCATATTTGGATGTTTGAGGCAAAGTGAGACACAAATTTAAGTTTCAATATGAGATTTGTCTTTAAGGTGGAGCTTATGCCAATTAGAAAAAAAAATTATTCAACCAAGAAAAATTGGACCAAACCCCACCAAACCCAAAATCTGGAATGGATTTGGACTCTAGTTGAGTTAGAACAGCGGGTTGCAGGCTTTGTTCTCATTGTCGAAAAAAATCAACGGTGTTGCTTCATGTGGCCTTGTTCTAGGTCGGGTCCATAGGGGTGAACCGCGTGTTCGACTGAAACCCTAGGTTTTCGACTATAAATCGATGTTGATGTCGGGGGTGTGGAGAACTGTAGGGACTTGAACTCTGCAAAAATCGACAAAATTCTTCTGCAGTTTCTAAGAACATTGTCGAAGACAGTGAATTCAGTCAAAGAACACGGTTGCATGTCATGATTTTCTAGGAAACGGCGAGGCTGTGGGCTCGGCTCGCGGCTTGACTCAGTTGTGTACACTAGTAGGAAAAACTATTTGCGCGACAGATGTTTAGATGACAAAGAAAAATTCGTCGCGCAAGTGCGTTTTGAGCAACGAAACAATAGATTCGTCGCGCAAGAATGGTGCTACTTTGTACGACGCATACTTTTGTCACGCAATACAGTTTGCACGACGAAAAAAAGATACTTGTCGAGCAAAGTCAATAAGAAAACCACGGGTAATTTTTTTTTTTTTTTGGTGCGAAAAAAATGCCTGATGAAGTTTTTCCTGCGGAAACCTTGGGCGACAAAGGCTTTGTTGCGCAAAGTTCGTTGAGTTTTGGGGTTAGAGCATTCAGTGCATGCGAATCAACGGAACACTTGCACAACAAAGGCTTCATCGCGCAAAGTCCAGTCAGTTTTTGAGTCAGAGCATTCAGTGCATGTGAATAAGAGGAATCAATACTGTATTTAGTGCAGACGTTTATGCGACAAAGGCTTCGTCGCGTAAAGTCCCTAACCTTCCTATAAATATGCACTTCTACTCTCCTGATTCGTCACAATTTTGTTCGTGCTTGAATGGAGGATATAAATCAGGAGCAGAGCATGCCCTCCGGGCCTTATGATATGAGGCAATATGTGGAGTTTGCGCATGCAATTGGTGTAGCAATGCAGAATAATTGTCCTACTGCTAAGTGGCATTCTTGGAAATATGTGCCCGGGAATGTGAAGAATGCGGTATGGATCAATTATTAGTAAGTGTGACAAATGTTGAAAATAATTAGTTTTGTGAAATTTTTTGTTATATGTTGGAATTAATTATTTGCATATATGTGTAACAGTGTAACTATATTCTTGATGATACGAATGAAGAGTTGATGAAGTTAATGGAGGAGGCATTGAAGGGGGGTTACAAGCAGTGGCGTTATGACGTGGAGCCGAATGGAGAACCAGTGAAACAGTAGTTTTAAATTAATGTTTTTGAGGACAATATTTAGTTTTAAGGTTTTTTTTATAGGTTATGTATTTGGACTTAATTAGGCTTTAATTCATGTTTTGTTGTTTAAATAATTGCATGGATTAATTCAATTTATTTCAGTTTTTAATTATTTTTAGAATAAATATTATATTTGTTTGTAATTATGAAGTTTACGTAAATATAGATACTAAAGATCTATGTTTACGTAAACTTCATAATTACAATCAATTACATTCGTCGCTCAAAATTTGTAGAGATGAAAGTTTTGTCGCATAAAGGGCGTAAAAAACGCGGATAACTTTACTTCCATATTTTGAATCTATATGTTTTCCGCGACGAACATTTGTTGCATTAGGTGATAAAACCTTGCGCGACAAAGGCTTCATCGTGCAAAGGTCGTTCATTTTTTAGGTCAGAGCACTCAGTGCATGTGAATCAGAGGTATCAAAATCGTTTAGATGTTTGCGCGACGAAGCTCCTAACCTTCCTATAAATATGCGCTTCTGCTCTCCTTATTCTTCAGAATGCGTTTCGGAAACGCTTTATAATTTTGCAGATTATAATCAATTTGTTCTTTGATTGTTGGTGCGATGGACGACGATGGTACGCATTCGTCACAGACAATGGATGGCGAAGGTTTTGAAAAAGGTTTGCGTTGTAAATTTTGATTTTGTATAAAGTTCTTTTTTAGCTTCAGTATTATGAATATATTTTGTTGATAGACAAGAAGAAAAAGCTGCAGTATGGGTCCGACACACTTATGGTGGGAGCCGTTACCAAATTACTACTAACGAATTATTAAGGGTTGTGAAGTCAGATATGCACGCCAGCTTTTGGTCCAACATTGGAGTATTGGTGTGACAAATGTGATGTGGATTAGGAGTCTTGGAGAGCCATCCTCAAGGAGCAGAAGATGCACTTGATTGATGAGTTAGCTGTATGTGTTAAGTTATTAGTTAAATAATAATTATGTTTGTCAAATTTAATATAATAGTGAGATTTTAATTTATTAATTTTCGCATGACAGCCTAGTTGGGACATTGACAAAAGTAACCCAAATTAAGGCAATCAACAACATGTTCAAGTCTCATTTCCGGGTGTGGAAGTTTGATAACCAATGTGTGGCATAACTACAACGAGAACCAGAACTACTGGCGAAGAAGTAGAATAGTATTTTTTTTAATTTTAATTTTAGTGCTTATTAAATAATGAGATCTGAATTAGAAGTTTGTTATTATGAATGGTTTACTTAAATATGTTTATTTTGAATAAAATTAATGCATTTTATTAAATATTTATATTAATTAATTATGCACAAATGGTTTAATGAAATAAGTTCTTGATTTATTAAGTATTTATGTGTTTTGAAAAACATTGAAGACTGAATGGAAAAATTCAATTTTTTTATTTTTATTTTTAAAAAAGGTAATGTGTGACGAACCGCAAAGTGTTATAAAAAACACAACAAAGCGTAGTTGGGTGGCGCCAAAAGTGGAAGCACCATGTTTTGCACGGCGTTGCTTTTGATGCGCAAAGTCTTTTCACTTTACTGAATTTAACCAGAATGCAAGAAGGCAGAAGCTGGAAAACAATTGCAGCAGTTGCCTTCATGCTGGAATTTCCAGCTGTTCTAGCTATGTTGCATTTAATCTCGGAGGTATATTTTCTTAACTAACTTATTAAATTTTCATTCATTTAAATTGTGTTGTATGTAGTTTATAATTATTGTGAGTTTATGTATTTGTATGCAAACAGTTACATATTGTATTTTACGGTTCACGCATTAGAGTTTGAACATGAGAAATTTGGTAGCATATCTTTGCATTCTTTGGGTGCATCGTAGTTTTTTGTATCTACGTCGTGCACTTGAAGAATTGCAGGGAGATGCTATCGAAATTTTCCCATGATTTTAATTTGATGTATTGGAACCGTAAATTGCAGCACGTAACTGTGCATTCTCGAATAAGATAGGACCTATGGTGGAGGCATAAGGTGGCATGTCATAATTGAAGTTGTTGTAACCCTTGTAATTTTTTTTATGTTTGCAGGTGATATCGACAAGCAGTGGATACATAATCCTAACAGATATGCTGATGATTATTTGGATGGAATAAATTAGTTCATTGATTTTGCAATTGCAAACAACTGTTGAATTCAAGTTGACTAATCTTGTTCTGGTACCAAATGTTGGACCTAATAGAGTTGATTCCTTAAAATCCTCCACGTTGACTGAATTATAAACCATAGTTCTGTAATGTAACCACTATTGTCCTATAATCAAGGGATGTCAATTTCCTTACGGTTTTGAGATTAACCAAATTAATTCCAAGTTGATATCCTTATGACACTTAGTGATGATTCAAATAGAGTCCTTACACAACCATGTAAGGGAAATCTTCCAATTTAATTGCTTCAAAAAACCCAATTCTTTTCACACCAGCGGCAATGGAAATTCAAATTCCCATGAGAATTTGAGAGAGCCAAATGTGAATGTCAATGGAAGTAGAGCCAGCTTTGGAACTAGTTTCGAGCAAGGATTTGCTGTTGAAGCTTAATGGGGAAGAAAATGTGGAAATGTTAGAGACTGATGAGGCTGCGCAATCCGGCTGGCCCACCAAGGTTTTTGTTCGCAATCAAGGAGGAAGAAAAGGAGGATTTGGAATCAGAAGATGGGAAATCTAGAAGTAGAAGAAAAGGGTCATGAACGAGAAGTTTGGGTGATTCGATTTTGGCAGTGGACACACCTTTTCTCTCCCCTATGCCTTCCCCGTGGACGGGGTAATCGGATCCTAGCTAGTGCATATAATCAACTTTTGGATACCTTAAGTACAGTCTAACGGAGGAAGAGTTTTAGTTTGGGCATTAAACCTAACAAATTTTACCACAAGGGTTGAATCTGAATTTTTTTTTTACGCGAGGGCTATTTTCCGAATACCTTACGACCACAGGAACCATTTATCCTTTTCGGCTTTTTATATATTCAATGTGCGACCCGATTTGCTTGTACTTTTTTCCTATTTTATGATTGGTCATTTTTTTCCTTTTACCATTTATTGTATAAGCATCACATTGATGAGTTTAATATATTAAAATAAAAAATAAGAATCGTTTTTCGTTGCACTTAAAATTTTCGACTCACTCCAGGCGTAACAAACTAAAGAAGGAAAAAGAAAAAGAGGATTGTATTTGGGACAAATTAAAGCTTTTTGAAATGTCTAAGGGCTGGTTTGGTATTGCTGTGCTTTGAAAAAAAGCTGATTCTACTGTGCTGTAAGAATAAGCAGCTGTGAAATAAAGCAGCAGAGTGTTTAGTAAACTTTTTTGTAAAAGTGCTTTTGAAAAAAAAAAACAGTATTATAGTGTTTGGTAAACTTTTATGTAAAATAGATGTGAAAAAAAACCGATTTTTCAAAGCTGGGTTTTGCAGCTTCTTGTTTTTGGCTTTTTTCATCCAAAACTATGAAAAAAAACTGAAGCTGAATGTTTACCAAACACAAAAATAGCTCCCAGTTTTTTTTGATACCAGCTTTTTTCAGAATCACCTCAATACCAAATGAGGTCTAAAATACAAGTTGAAAGAGTCGCTTGGTCAAATCTTTTGAAAAAAAGGCAGACGGGTCACATTTGAAATGTTAATGGAGGGGCACTTCATATTGTTAGAAGTCTGAGATCGCATTCGCATTCAATAATTATGGTAAGATTTTTATTTGTAGCCTGAGAAATGCTAACATTATAAAGTTTATGAAGAATTTTTGGGATTCTTTTTCACCTCACAATTTAACGTTAATTTTCGTACCAATATTATAAAGTATTATGCTAAAAACATAAAGTGACAAAAAAATTATGAAAAATTTCACTTTTAATAAAGTCTCCTTAACATTTCTCTTGGCTCGAAGTCCCCCATCTCGGACACAGCCCTCATATTTTTCTTTAGGTTTATTCAAGATTCCTCAACTATAAAATTCATTTGTAGAGCCATAAGCCTTATTGGGTTCTGTTTGTTTTCAGGATAAATATTTCTTTTCTTGTTGGACTATTCCATATTATGACCTTATTATATTTGCCACGGTTGTTAAAAAATGATATGCGTACATGCTTAATTTCTTGATTTGTCAAATAGCACAAGAAACTGGAAACTCCAAACCGAACTTAATTTTTGTCACACAAATAAGTCATCTACTATATAATTCAGGGAGACTAGGTCTGAGGGTTAGAAATCAGACGAGTATCAAGAATTATAGAGGAAGAGAAATGAATAAAGTTGTAGAGTTTAGAGTCAAATGTGACTCTAAGTGTTATATCATCCCCAATGCACATCATCAAATGTAACTTTGCATTGATTCTAAATTCATATATAAGTTCAACTTTTTTCATGCATCGAAGAAAATCGAGTCAAACTTAATGTCAAAAGTTAAATTTTGACTTCAACCATGCATGTGCTAGAGATAGCTAGGCCTAGGCCTAGCCCAATGCCAGTTGTACGACCATTCGAGACCTCAAAAAATCGGAGGCACAAAATTTTTTAAGGTAGTGTATTCATATATGTTTCTATAAGCATATAAATTAAAGAAAAAAAAAAATTTGACTGACTCATAAATATCAATGGTCGCTAGTTTCTTTCTTTGCTAATAACAACGAGGTCTTGTCTTCGAACTGGGCCTTGCCCTCCTCCCTTTCTTTTTTTTTTTTTCTTTTTTTTTACTAATTTTTGTTTGATTCTTAATTTCTTTTTACCTTTGATTTTTTTACTAATTTTTTCTTTATGATCAACTGACCAAGTATTACGATGTAACTTTGTTTTTTAACTATGACAACATATTCTCAGACAAAAAAAATACTTATTCAAATTATTGACAATCTTTCAAATACCTAGTTGAAAAAGAGAAAAAAAATTCAAATAAAAAAGGTAAATTGTTGTGGCTTACTTTAACTGATAGGGAGAGAGAGGGCTGGTAGCACAGAGATAGAATAGAGAGAGAGATGTGTTTGTAGGGTTGTGTAGAGGATATGTTATTCCCCCTATGCAGTGCCTTTATCTATAGTAATGAGGGAAGAATCCTTCTCATCCAAGGAATACAAGTCCTAATAGGGTAGAATAAGTAGAATAAAATATAATATAGAATTTACACAATCACACTTCAATACAAAGTTTATAACACTTCCCCTTGAGTGTATAAATACTCAAATAGATTTGGTATCATGTAGAGTTGAGGAAGTCGACTAGTCGGCAGTTCTTCTGGGAACACGCTAGTCTCAAATAAGGTAGAAACTTGCATATGGAACTAAGTCTCACAAAACACTCTATGGCTATGGTAAAAACCTGAGTAGGGGCAAAATCCATAGTCTAAGAAAAATGTGTGAGAAATCCAAAGTCAAATGAAACGTCTATGGGACGTCATCAAGGATATGATCAACCCAAGGTGGGTGCTTCGTCAAAACCACGTTAGGTAGCAAAAACCCAGTGGGAAAAATAGTACATTAAGATCAAGCAAGTATACTTAAGGATACTACCTCTGAGTTCGACATAATTCCAAAGAGAACTAACAATATTACAACTCAGAAAGTTTACGCATACCAATTCCTTGAACAAGCTTCTAAAACATCGCATTCGGTAGTGATTTGGTGAAGAGGTCGGCCAGATTGTCTTGTGAACGGATTTGCATAACTTCAATTTTCTGATGCTTTTACTGTTCATGTGAGAAGAAAACCTTAGGTGCAATGTGCTTGGTGTTGTCTCCTTTGATGAAACCTTTTTTGAGCCGTTTGATGCATGCTACGTTATCTTCATAGATCATCATCGGGACGTCAACAATGGGGTAAAGATCACAGAAGCTTCAAATATGGCCCACAATTGCTCTCAACTAGAAGCATTCCCGAGTTGCTTCAAATAGGACGAGAATTTCAGCATGGTTAGACAAAGTTGCAACTAAGGTCTATTTGTTGATCTCCAAGAGATTGTGGTGCCTCTAATGGTAAAGACATAACTCGTTTGAGAACATGCCTTGTGCTAATCAGATAAGTATCATGCGTCTGCATAACCAACAAGATGAGAATCGACTTGAGATAAGGGGGTGCGGCATCACTCAAGGACCCGTAATGATAGAATAAACCTAGATCCATAGTACCCTTAAGGTAACAGAAGATGTCTTTAACACCAGTCTAATGTATGCGTGTTGGTGCATTACTGTATCTTGCCAAAAGATTAACAACGAAAGAGATGTCGGGTCCAATGCATTGAGCTAAGTACAATAAAGCACCTATCGCACTTAGATAAGGAACTTTAGGTTCCAAAATCTCTTAATCGTCCTCTTTTAGACAAAATGGATCTCGTTTTGCATCTAGCGATCGAACGACCATAGGAGTACTCGAAGGCTTCACTTTATCCTCGTTAAAGTGGTGCAATATCTTATGGGTGTAGTTCAATTGATGTACTAGGATTCCATCCAAACTGTACTTTATCTCGAGACCAAGATAGTATCGAGTCTTTCCTAGATCTTTCATCTCAAACTCCGACTTTAAGTGCGCGGCAGTTTTCGCGAACTCTTCAGGAGTTCCGATGAGGTTCATGTCGTTGACATAAACTGCAACAATCACAAAACCATAATGTGATGTTTTAATGATTGGTTCAAAAGGTTACCATATTTTTCCGAATTGCTTTAAACCGTAGAGTGAACGTCTCAACCAAATTGAGAGTGTGTGTTGGGGTTTGGAAATATTTGATCCAGTCAATGTAAGTTTTTCGGGAACTTTCATATAAATTTCTATACCAAGATCCCTATAGAGATACACATTTGCTACGTCCATCAACTGCATACTCAGTTTTTTGGAAACTACCAAACTAATAAGGTAGCGAAAAGTAATCACATCCATAATGGCTGAACAAGTTTTGTCATAGTCAATAAGACGAGATTTCTACGCCAAAGATCATCCAAGCTAGCATAATGGATTGAAGTCTCATGATTCTCGATTCTCGGGAGGTGGATTCGTCTCTTCAAGGACGTTTTTGTAATCTAGAATTTCCTCATAAGTTGGATAGATTGAGTAGGCAACAATTGGATTCACGGTAGGCTCAGCAGAAGCCTGTGTCGTGGGTTTCCTCTTCTGGGGGTGTGAATCCTTTGAACTAAGAGGTTTGCCACACTGTTGTGTTGGGGAAGATGATTGGCTAGCCGTTAATGTACATGGATCTGCCAAAGCTGCGTCTCGGGTCTCCTGGAGGGAAGTCCATCGTACATTTGGTACATGCATCTTTGCAGGCATATTCGCAGTTGGAATATGTGATCTTGTCACTCGTGCTAGATCAATAAAAGCATATGGCATGCTCTGAGCTACGCTCTGAAGATCTAATATGCACTGCATTTCAATTTCAGACTAAGTGGTGCGGGGATCTAAATGAGACAAAGTGAAAGTCGTCCACGTAATTCGTGCCATTCTTCAGGAACGGTAACGTTCATATCTTGCCGTAATGACAGAAAGACTGTCTCCTAGAAGTGACAATCCACAAAACGAGCAGTAAACTGATCGCCTGTCAAAGGTTCTAAGTAACGAATGGTTAAAGGAGAATCATATGCAACATAGATTCTCATCCTTTGCTAAGGCCCTATTTTTTGTACGTAAGGGCGGTAAAATCGGCGCATAGATCGCACAACCAAAAACGCACATATGTGATATGTGGAGTTCATATCTGGTAACCAACTGAAGGGCGCTATATGGTTGGGTCGCAACAGGCCTCAAGCAGACTAACATGGTTATGTGCAATATTGCATGGCTCCAAGCAGCAATCGGGAGCTTGGTATCTATGACCAACAATTGAGCAATTGTTTGAAAACACTTAATGAACACCTCAGCCAGGCCATTCTAGTGTGAATATGGGGTACTTGTTATTCAACTTCAACCCCAACCGACATGCAATAGTCATTAATAGTTTTAGATGTGAATTCTCTAGCCATTACTACAACACAGGCTATCCCCGGCGAAGCTAAAACTGACAAGAAATCCAATTTCTATCGGAAATTTGGCAAAAATCTGACATAAAACAATGTAATGTCGGATTGGAATAGGGACACTAATGCTAACATCACGAAAGGGCTTTAGTGTCGGTTTGTACGCTTAATCCACCACTACTCAACGTCGGTTAAAAGCGACACTCAAGCTGACGTCGGTTTAAAGCGACGTATGCTTCAACCTAGTGTCAGTTCAAAGCGATGTGAACTAATAAAATAAACTATACAATATCCAACTTAGTGTCGGTTTTATCCGACATCATGATAAAATAAACTAATAAAATATCCTTTAACCAACGTCAGATAACAATTAAATAAATAAAATATTCAAACTAGTAACACTCTTAACCGACACCACCTTTGTTAATAATAATAAAAAATTTTGAAAATTTGCACTCGTTTCCAATTAATTGTAACTAAAAAAAAAAAATTATATAACCAAAATAATAAATTTAAGTATAGGCCAAAACAAACATTAATAAAAATAATTAACAAGAAAAATAGTGCCAAAATATACAAATATTTTACATCTAACATTCCACATAATATACAAAAGCTGACTGTTGGGTTCCCGGGCTATTTAATGGTTGTGGCTGAAATGTCACATCCCGGCCCGGGGCGGATCACTTTCTGGGCCCGCTCCACCACCGTAGCACGAAATTGTCCGCTTTGGGCTTACCATTCCCTCACGGTTTTGTTTTTGGGAACTCACGAGCAACTTCCCAGTGGGTCACCCATCATGGGATTGCTTTAGCCCCCTTCTCGCTTAACTTCGGAGTTCCTACGGAACCCGAAGCCAGTGAGCTCCCAAAAGGCCTCGTGCTAGGTAGGGATGGGAATATACATTTAAGGATCACTCCCCTGGGCGATGTGGGATGTCACATGAAATCTTTGCCGTAACATCGCAATCAACTGATTTTGCCGCTACTCTGATTGTTCCATCTTAACCTCTAGGTCCGCCATCCGTTTATTAGTATTTTCTTCCCTCATTCTCAACTTATTATTTTGAGTCATTAGCCATTGAACTCTTAGATGACCTCCTAGAGGAATTTGATGTAGAAGATGAAGAAGATGCATAGGACACCATATCAGGAGTCACCCCATGACCATATCCTCTAACTCTATTATGAGTCTCAGGACCCATTGTATCAACATAAACTCGATTCCTAAGTTCTTCATTATCCTCTTGGCCCGACTCAATCAAAGTTTGCAAACTGCTTTCCATTGTTGCCTTGCATTACAATTTTTAAAAATAAAAATTCAAACAATCGTAAAACAAAAGAATTTTTTTTTTTTTGAACCGGTTATGTGGTTCATAGTTTTCAATTGCCGATTATACTTTCTTTTTTTTTTGGCAATCTCCTGAAAAATAAAAGAATTTATTAGACAAATTTCAAGGTATAATAAAATAAATCATGAAATGTTTACCTTTGTTTTATTAGGCAATCTCCTGAAAAATAAAAGAATTTATTAGACAAATTTCGAGGGTCCACGTCACCATTGAGTTGATCCTTATAAATACAGAAAAAATAATTAAAAACCAAGAAACAAATATAAAATTTCAATTTAAGCATAAAACTAGTTAAAATACAAAACAGAAACTAAAATTAATAATCATAATAATTTAAAAATGAACCACCTTCGAGCTCTTCCTTCCTCTTCGAATTGGAGTTCCTCAGAATGTTAATCTTCAAAATGGTGATCCATAGCCAATCGGGAAGAAGAAGAGGAAAAACTAAAAGGGAGGAAGAAAGGGACGCACAGATGAAATGAGGAAAGAGAAGAAGAAAGACTGAAATTGGGGGAGAAATGAAAGCACGGACGAAATGGGAAAGAGAGCGGTTTAAATATGGGTACCTAGTTGGCGTTGGTTTAAACTGACATGGATTGACTGACATCAAATTAAAAGCCAATGGTGTCGAATTAAATGTACATGGCATCGGTTAAAACTGACGCCAACCTGACACACTTTACTGATATTCATGTCACATTCTTACACTCTTTATTGAAAATACGGCGTCGGTTTAAATTAATATTGGTGTCGGTTAAACCGACACCAACTTCTGACACACTTTTTGAAGTTCACATAGCGTCGATTTAATGAAACTTGCGTCGAATTAAAAGATTATAGCGTCGGTTAAAACCGACACTAAGTTTAACCCAAATTTCCCGTGCAAAACAAGCGGGAAGTTTCCCGCCTAATATTTCAAGAGTTTCATCCATTTCCTACCTAATGTTTGGGAAATTTTGCAACCTACATCCATCCATTTCACACCCCGCCTAATAGTTCAAAAGTTTCATCCATTTCCCGCCTAATGTTTGGAAAATTTTGCAGCCTATATCCATCCATTTCCCGCCTAATATTTAACCCAAAGGAAAAAAATAACCAGCTTTTTTTTTTTTTTTTGTTATCTCTTATAACATTTTAAGATTTTAATAAATAAAATTTAAGTTGAATAAAATACGTAATAAAAAACATAAATATAATTTTATTATTAAATTTCATCACATACTAATTGAAACATAGTCTAATTAACACTTTAAATATATAAAATAATTAATATATTTATTCCAAGTCATCAAAATGATAAGATTCACTAATATTTGGAGTTTATTTATACTTTCATTAAGTATAACATAAGATTCACTAGTGTAAATATTTTAAATTGAAGATCAAATTCATTCATTGTATTCATATAGAGTCAAGGAGTGTAGCTGTAAAAAAATCATCAAAATTGGAGTTAAAATAACCGTTAAATCGTGATTTTCGTTTATAACCGTTGAAAAGTTTTGTCCCGTTACTTGATCTTTGAATTTTTGTTTTTTGCAATTTTTGGCGTATGCGGTCTTAAAGTATATACAAACATGTTTGACGGTTGGATCGTCAAAACTAGTTTAGTAGAATAAGTATCTCATCAAAACTATCGATTCACTAACACTTATGAGTTTATTCATACTTTCATTAAGAATAACATAAGATTTTGTGGTATCCACTAGTGTAAATATTTTAAATTGAAGATCAAGTTCATTCATTGTATTCATATAAGGTCAAGGAGTATAGCTCGAAAAAATCATCAAAAACGGAGTTAAACCAACCGTTAAATTGTGATTTTTCGTTTATAACCGTTGAAAAGTTTTGTCCCATTACTTGATCTCTGAATGTTTTTTTTTTGTAATTTTGGGCATATGCGATCTCAAAGCATATATAAACAAGTCTGACGGTTGGATTGTTGAAATTAGTTTCGTAGAATGCGTATCCCATCAAAAACAAGTTTGGCGTATATATATTTAACGGTTATTTTAACTCTGATTTTGATGATTTTTTACAGCTACACTCCTTGACCTTATATGAATACAATGAATGAATTCGATCTTCAATTTAAAATATTTACACTAGTGGATACCACAACATCTTATGTTATACTTGATGAAAGTATAAATAAAGGGAATTGTTATTGGCACTCCAAAATTCTCATTCTACACTCCAAACTTTCTATATTTAGAAAGAAAAATACACTTGTGAGAAGTGTAGAATGAGATTTTTGGAGTGTCAATAATACTTCCCTAAATAAACTCTTAAGTGTTAGTGAATCTATCATTTTGATGGGATATGCATCCTATGAAACTAATTTCAACGATCCAACCGTCAAACTTGTTTATATATGCTTCAAGATTACATATGCCAAAAATTGCAAAAAACAAACATTCAAAGATCAAGCAACGAGACAAAACTTTTCGATGGTTATAAACGAAAAATCACGATTTAACGGTTATTTTAACTCCGATTTTGATGATTTTTTACAGCTGCACTCCTTGACCCTATATGAATACAATAAATGAATTCGATCTTCAATTTAAAATATTTCCACTAGTGGATATCACAAAATCTTATATTATACTTAATGAAAGTATAAATAAACTCTAAGTGTTAGTGAATCTATCGTTTTAATGGGATACGCATCCTATGCAACTAATTTCAATGATCCAACCGTCAAACTTGTTTATATATGCTTCGAGATCGCATACACCAAAAATTGCAAAAAACAACATTTAGAGATCAAGTAACGAGATAAAACTTTTTGACGGTTATAAACGAAAAATCACGATTTAACGGTTATTTTAACTCTGATTTTGATGATTTTTTACAGCTACACTCATTGATCCTATTTGAATACAATGAACTAATTTGATCGTCAATTTAAAATATTTACAGAAGTGGATACCACAAAATCTTTTGTCATGATGATCTAAGAAAATTGAGGATTTTGTAAAAGGAATATCATGCAAGCTTTGAGTTCCACTGGCAAACTTTGAGTTAGACTAGCAAGGTTTAAACTTTTGAGAAAGACTTCACAACCTTGATAACAAAAACTCTTTCACTTTGCATATCCTTGCACATTTAACATTTTGTAATAGAGTAGTAGTGTATGGATGTTTGTTTATTAAGCTCTTATTTTCGAGTGTAGATGTAGTACTTAAACGACAAATGTGTTTTAATGTTTTGAAGTAATATTTATGTGGCAATGTGTGATATGTGCAAATTTAAGGAAAAAAAATATTTTTCTTAACAGGTCATAACGGGTTGCCTGTTAAGGACCCGTTAAGATAATGGGTGAAAGACGACACGACCCATTAAGATAACATGTGTTAGACGAAAACGATTAACACGACCCGTTTGCCAGGTCTAGTTGCGTGCCACCTCATAAACTCATCCTTAAGAAAGATGCAAGAAAGGAAGAAGAAAACACGGGGGATAGTATATAAAGACCATCAATCTGTCGCTTACAACTGACACCGGGTTTCAAAATATTAAAAAAATAAAATCAATGTCGCCCAAAACCGACGCAGGCTTTAAAATATTTTTAAAAACAATAATTGGTGTCGGATAGAAGCAACACCAATACTTTATGTTGCTTAAAAGCAACACTATTTTTTTTAAAGTGACACCATTATTTAAAAATTATTAAAATGTATGTCGGTTATAAGCGACATTAAATGTTTACGTCAGTTAAAAGCGATATAGACAGTTTATGACGCTTACAAGCGACAATAAATCCGACGTTATGTTGAGTAAGTGTTACAAATGTCTTGTCCACCACTATATTATATTAAAGTGACATCACCTAGTGACACAATAAGTCCATTTTTTAGTAGTGAGCATTATCCAACCGAATATATTTGATTAGATAATCAGGGTGGTGAGCCTTGAGCTTGATAGCCTAAGGCCAACAGTTTGGAGAATACAGCGTTCCTTGTGGACAACAAGCACATGTGTGACCAACGTGTGGAAGTATCAACCAAAACCATAAAATATCTAAATGGTCCGCAGGGAGAGTGAATCGGTCCACAAATGTCCCCCTGAATCCTTTGTAGAAAAGTAGAAGGATTCAAACGAATCTTGTCGTAAGAAGACTTAATAAGAAGCTTTCCCATAGAGTAGGCTTGACATGTAATTCCTTGAATCAAACCTAAACTTCGGGTTAGTGGATGCCCGTGTGAAGATTTGAGGATACGGAGCATCGATGTTCGTCTAGGATGTCCCAAATGATCATGCCAAAGTGTAATTTCCTACATGGTTTTAGAGGTAGAGCCAGCCACGTAGTGGCTCTCTATAGGGCGTATGGTTGTAGTATACAAACCACTCGGGATACACTCCATCTTCTATAGAATCTGGCCATATTTGTAAAAAGTTATGCACAGAAATTCAACTCCGTTTTCTACATAGGTTTTAGTGTAGCAATTATTATCTCTAATGTCCTTGAAACTCAACAACGTTCTTCCAAAACGTAGAGAATAAGTGTGGTAATTATTCTACATAGGTTTTAGTGTGGTAATTATTATACGTGCCTTATCGTATCCTTCGATCAGGTTGGATGGGCCTGAGAAGGTTGTTAGAGGTGCATTCTTAGGTACGAAGTTAGTGAAATAGATGTGTTCACACAAAACAGTATGCATAAAAGTTAATTTGAATCAGTCACATGCATAAAAGTTCTAAAAACAAATATCCATTCAAAATAATTTAAGTATTCAAGGATGGTAATGAAAAAAAAAAAAACTTAATATCCAAAATAAAAATCACCAACAAATAGTCCAAGCATAAAGGAAATTGTTCAAACTTAAACCAAAAACAAGGGGGTTTGGCCACTAGGTGGAATTCGGCCTCGTTATTCTAAAATGCAACTAAAAAAAATAGTTTATGTCTAAGATTCTAATCTTCCATAGGGGTAATAGCCTTCTGAAAGTCAAAAACCTTCTTCTTGGTACTCTTTGGTTCATCCACTTGCATAAAGTTTGATTCAAACTTCTTATGACAAGAATGATATTCAACTACAACCTTCTGGGGAGCATGGCAAGCAAGGAACCAATGGTCCTTTGAACCACAATGGTAACACAAGTTCACATCCATGGTTTTAGGTGTTTTTCTCTTATTCTTGAAGTTTGGGGCCCTGAGAGCGAGGTTAGGGCGTTTTTGGGCTCAGTTTGCTCCCTTAGATGAGCCTTGGCACTATTGACCTTGATGGTGGCTTCTAGCTGCCCCTACCATGCCTATGTTGGCGTTTTGGGCATTGATTTGTGCTATAATGTGCTTCAGGCACATTAGTTGCCCCAGTAGGTCGAACTTGATGATTTTTCATCAACAGTTGATTCTGTTTTTCAGCAAGAAGTAAAACAGAGATCAAATCTGAAAACTTAGTGAATTTCTGAGTTCTATATTGTTGTTGCAGGACAATATTGGTAGCAGAGAAGGTCGAATAGGTTTTCTCTAGAAGATCCTCTTCGGTTAAGTTCTTATTACAAAACTTGATAAGTTATCAGATTCGACAAACTTTAGAATTATATTCATGCGCTGACTTAAAGTCTTGGAAACGTAAATGTTCCCAGTTATGTCTTACTTTAGGCAAGAAGACGTCATTTTGGTTATCAAAGCAATCAGCCAAAGCGACCCAAAGTGCTCGTGCATGTTCCTTAACAAGGTACTCAGTTTGCAATGCATCAAGAATGTGTCTTCAGATGAAGATCATGGCAGTGGCTTTCTCAGCTTTGCAAATTGTGTTGTCCTTCTCATTTTCAATGGTGGGATGCAAATTTTTTGCGGTGAGGTGGAGCTTCACATCTTGGACCCACTTGAGGTAGTTCCTTCCAAGACCTCTAAAGCGGTGAAGTCAAGTTTGTTCAAATTTGACATGTCCCTATCACAAAATAAATGGATAAGAATGTGGTTAGTGTAAAGGAGAAAAAATCAATTCATTCACATAGGAGTAGAACACTTAGGTTCTAATAGACATTTATTGGTTTAAATTTGCATGAAAAAGCTTCAGGTTTCATGGGTGATGTTTTTAAGGAAAACTTCATGTTTTCAAACAAGGCATGTTTCTTAGAAGCTTTAGGTTTCGAAAGAAATATGTACTTCAGGTTCATATGTTCTTGCAGACAAAAACAAATAAATATACAGAAATATGCAACAAGAAAATATTCAAATAGATCTTTAGGTGTAGAATTATAATTGAATTAATTATTTGGACTTTAGGCCAAAATTAAAGTGTGGGTGAATAATTATAAAACCCATAAGTCCTAAAAAAAAAAAGGCAATTAAACTCGGGGCTCAAAATAATAGGCCAAAGCCTATGGGTGGGCTAAGAAAATTTTAGCCGTGAGGTCCGAGCCCAAAAATGGGCTGGGATAGGCTTGGGTAGCCGGGCTTAGGGCTGTAGGCCCAAAGACAAAGGATGGCCTGCAGAAGCAGACCTAAAAACAAAAGCCCATACGGGCTATGATCTGGTCCTACGCGGTGTGGTGCACCGATACTCCAGCTACGGGCTTAGGATCAGGTGCAGGCAAGGACACGGATGCAGGGACACCATAGTCTCACGAGCTGGTGTCATTCGCGGGCCGATAGTCCAATTCATCCTAATGGGCTATTTGAGTTTGGGTCATGGCAACAATGGCAACCAGCAAGCCCAAAAGGGTGTTGTGCAATGCAGGCCAAAGGGTCTGAGGCCTATTACAGCTCAGGTTGAGAAGCCTAGAACACCCCAGCGACACTAGGTGTGGGATTTGAACCGAAAAAATCTCTGGCGCCATTTCAGGTGACTTCTTTCAGTTGATCACGGCATGGCGATGCACAAGGGTTCGACTGGAACCTTAATTTTGGACAGCAAACTAAGTTTTGACGTCGAGGGTTATGAGAAACCGTGAGGATTCGAAGAATCCTTCGAAAATTCAAGGATGTTCATTGGATTTTTTGAGAAACCCATCATCACCAACGATGGTTAGGTCCCAAAAACATGATTGCAAGTCGTGATTTCCCAAGGAAGATGGCGGTGAGGCCATGGCCAACTACAGTCGGCGCTCGGTCGTGGGTTTGATGCCAAAAACTGCGTCGTCTTCTCAGATGGAGCATGTGGGGTTTTGCTCCAGTGCATCGCGGTCGTGTAGGCTCGAGTTTGTGTTTGACAAACCCTAGAAAACTTTTCATTTTTTTTATTTCCAGATTATAATTCATTGTAATTTCATGTATATTCAATATATAATTCAATGCATAGATAGATATATGATGCAATTCATGACAATATCAATTCACATAATTCAACAATTATGGATATAATGCATACACAATTTATGTATCGAAAAATTTAAAGTTGGGTCATGCATTATGGTAAATGTTCATGCGATCAGAGCTGCAAAAATATCAAGATAAATACCATTATTTTGAAAGAACCTGATTGCATGATGATATTAATGAATTGGTTTGATGCACAAAACTTCCACGTCAAATTCCTAATCGCAGTCGTAGGACCATGCTGATAATATGTTGTGGCTTATTTTAACTAACAGCAAGAGAGGGGGCCGATGTCACAAAGAGAGAATAAAGAGATATGTGTTTGTAGGGTTGTGTAGAGGATGTGTTATTCCCCCTACACAGTGCCTTTATTTATAGTAATAGGGGAGATAAGAATCCTTCTTCTCCAAAGAATACAAGTCCTAATATGATAGAATAACAAGAATAAAATCTAATTTAGGATTTACATAATCACACTTGAATACAAAATTTATAACATAAATTTATTTGTGCGTAATTGTAGGTTTGTGGGCCCATTTTTTATTTTTTCCCAGGACCTTAAAAATGTTTGGACCGGCTCTGAAGATAGCTTTTACTATTAGATAATTACATGAAAAGATTTTACAAAAGGTGCCAAACAACACTCTTACCAAAAAAAGGACAAACTTTTTTGCAACTAAGATACAATCTGTGAAATCCCGCTCCCGGATTTTACTGTTTAAAATTACGTATTACGTATTTTGTATTTCGTATTTCATATTTTTAGTTTCGAGGCTTTTATATTTACAGCATATTTCATCCCTACGTATTTTTCCACTTATCTTTATATATATTTGGATGGTACTCGTCGAGAAAAACGCGTGGGCATAAATAGAATGTGATTCGGAATTATAACAAAGATTTTATGAGGTTTTGAACGTTAAGGGTACTTTTGGTAAATTGACAATTCAGCACATGATGTATTTGGATGAGTTCCACGTGGGCCACCCCTACTTTTCTGGAACCCTTTCTCTCCTTCCTCTTTTATCCCATATCTCTTTACTCTCTCTAAGTCCCTAACTCTCTCTCTCGGCTCTCCCCTTTTTCCCCGTGAAACAAACCATCATCACCACCAAAATGTTGGCTTGTTGAACACCAAAACTGATGCGAACTAAATAAGCACACAAATTAAAACCCTCTTTTGACAATTGTAGTAAAGATGCAAATAGGGATCGTTCTAGACCGGGGATTAGGAGGGATTACTAAATCACTTGGAAACTGACTCAAAAATGTAAAACAAACGTTAAAAACACTAAACTAGACTCAAAGAATGCAAACTAAACAATAAAATACTTAAACAAATCAACAGACTCAAAGAATGCAAAACACTTATAAACACAAACTAAGACACTTTCTAACTAAATTGGACACTAAAGTAAAGGGGGATTGAGGTTTTGACGAAATTAAACTAAATGCACAGATTGTAATTTAAAGGCAGAATGTAAATATGAATTGGATGAAAATATGGATGTAATGCTAGCTAGAAGGTTCTTCTCCACACATGTCACACTTGCATACAATTTGATTTTCAATTGGTCTTTCGATGAATTATGAAACTCGACACTCCAAGTTAATTAGGTCCGCTTAAATTAACCTTCAGATTTCCCTAGAATCATTGAATTGGATGAATTTGCATCGCAACCAAATTATTCCTAACAAGTTCTCTATATGAACAGCATGATAAAGATACAAGTTAGAATCATTACGTTCTTTGGAAATCATAAGCATCGACAAGGCATTTGTAACTATGAAAAGCATGATACTCTTGCCAGGAATTCATTTAACGCGATTGTTTATAAGCAACCTCCACTACTTGTAAATATAAGTTCATAACTATTAGGTGAAATTCACTTATATTCTAGCGTCATATTCATGCATGAAAATTAAGCGTGCACTCTCAACAAACATACACAAATAAGTTATCGATCAAGCAGTTAAACAAATTGAATCCACAATACATGAAATTCCAACCAAAAGTAATCAAATCATATTGCAAGCATAAACATGGTTTCGAATCACCCCCTAGCTAAATAGGGGTTTAGCCTCTCATGCTCGCAAAAAGAGAAATACAATTGAATTTAAACATAAAGAACGAAGGATTGATTACACCTAGAACGCCCAACGAATCCACTTGAATTTCTGCGCATCGAAGTCCTCTTTCCTCTTCTCCTTGCTGCGGCAGTGAGGTTAAATGGTGTTTTTGGATGGTTTTCTGGGTTAGGGATGGATTTAGAGAAGTTTGGTGGTGCGGCAATGGTGGTGGAAGGTGTGGAATGGAGGGGGAATGGATGGTGGTGCTGCGGCAGAAAAGGGAGGCTGCTGGAATGGTTGGTGAAGGCACGGGTTGAATGGGTTTTTGGGTGATGGTGGCTGATTTGGATGGGGGAAAGGCACGGCAATATGGAGAAGATGAATGGGTGGCTGCAGCTTAGGGAGAAATTAGGGTGAATGATGGGGGCTACGGATGGAATCCAGAGAATGGAATGGAGGCTACGGCTTAAGTGGTAGGGAATAAGTTTTTGTGGCTGAATGATATGAATGATTAGTGAAGTCTTAGGGTGAAATATGGATGGGGACTTGCGGCTGGGAGAATAATGGGTGAATGGCTGATTTAAATTTGAATCAATGGAATGAATTAGGTCGGCTAGGGTTAAACTAAAAGGGTACGGCTAAGATGATTGTGGGGTGACGGCTAGGGTGAGTTAGGGTGAAGGAAATAGGGTTTAAGTGAATGATATTAGACACAAATGCCCCCTTGCACGACAAGGGAAGGAAAGAAGACAAAAGGCACGGCTTGGGCTTTGTAATTGGGCTAGGGCCTTGGTTTTGTGTCCTAAAGTGCATACAAGGCCTACAAAGTGGCTAGAAAATACGGACGTTTAGATTAGGAAAGGTTACCAAAACGGGAAACTTAGGGTTAACTTTCCTACTTCAAATAGGAAACCTTGTTTGAGTAGGATTCCTCGTTTTGGTAAGAATTCATCGTTGGAGTAGGAATTCGTCGTTTCTTCAAGTCTTCAACTCATTCATTCCTCTTTCGCTCCAAAAGACTCCAATTTGCATCTTCTTGCACACTTTGGCCTTATAATATGAAAATACACAAAAGTGGCCTTAAACACTAAAATAACTAAATAAACACAACATAAATGCACGAGAACAAGCTAATTAAGTCGCATGAATATGCTCCTATCAAAAACCACCATTATCTGCACATCTTCACCACTATAAACCTAATTTTGAGTTTTGATTCATTGAAAACAAATCCTAACCTCGAGTTCGAAGAACAAGGTTTTAGGCCGAGACTTCTAGGCATGATTCAGATAATTTTCAGCCATCTTTTGAACTCAAATTAGTTTCCAGCGAACCCATGACCTTCCAGACCATATTCTGGCTAATCCATGACGATTTAGCCGTCGGGAAAGAAATTCCGGTGAGTTACCAGTTTTCCAGATGATGGCCGTCTTTCAGGCCATTTTCTGCCCACCTCCGGCTACTATTCGGACTCCAAGCAAGCGACGATAGTGTGTGATGTCTTAATTCTTGTGCTAGGGTGCGTTAGCTCGGACTCTAGGTCAGTGACTTTAATATATGTGATATTGGTGATTACCCTGTTTTCGTAATTGTTATCCTATGTGGATATGACTTGGTTTTATAAATATGTTTTCTATTGAGTTGTTATTTTTAATACTTAGCCATCAATTTATGTTTATGCAATGCGATTTGACATGTATATTTGAAATATGGTTTCATTTGTATGATTGGCATGTGTGATGAAATGTGAGGGCTAGTAATGGACCGTTAACCCATTGCCATGGGGTTTGTTGCTTCAAATCTTGTTTCATAACCCATTTCATTATTTCATTTCTCGCTTCGTTGATTCGTTCTAAATTTAGTATTTGTGCCTTGTTTCACTTCGTTGAGCTTTTGTAAATTGAGTAACTTATGTCTTGTCTTGTTTCTTTGAGCCATTGTACATTATGGTTGTTAGCCTTCCGCTTGGTTCTGTTGAGTGATCCGGAACTGGGTTTCAGCTGGGGTTCTATTGAGTGGTTCGGTTCCATGCTCCGTCTGGATTCCGTTGAGTGGTCCAGAATCCCTCGTGCTCTGCGATTTCGTTGAGTGGTCTGGAATCGTAGCCAACTTGGATTTCATTGAGTGGTTTGATATGCATTGTACTCCATGATTCCATGGAGAGGTCTAGAATCGTATCCACTCGGATTCCGTTGAAAGGTCCGAAATCCTTTCTACTCTATGATTCCGTTGAGTGGTCCGGAATCGTATCTTGGTTGGATTTCGTTGAGTGGTCCGGAATTCCATTTGGTATTATGGTTCTGTTGAGAGGTTCGGAACCCGATCAATTGCTTTGTTGATTCTTCAGATTGAGTTTGGATTGAGATAGCTTCAAAGATGTAGGCTTCGGCCGAACTGTGTCGCTCAAGCCCTACTTTTCATTGTGTTGTACGAATTTATGGTTGTGAGCATTTGTGACTTGTTTTAGACGAGCCATTGGATGTCTGGGTGACTCCTTCAGGACTTTCAGTGACTTGATTATGACTTCATAAAATATGATTTTATATTTAACGTTTATAAACTGTGATCGATGGATGGTTTTTAATATTATCACATACGTCGAATTATTGTCACTCACACGAACTTCACGGCTTAAATAAATGTGATCATTGCTATTTTCAGTTTGTATTTCCTAGCATCCCCCTACAGTCTAGAGTTGCACGTTAATCCTGGATGTACTTTGGGATCGGGGCGTGACACAATCACATATTCATACTGCTTGAAAATGAGTCGGATCTGTTATGTGGAATTTCCTTGTAACTTTTAACCTTAGAAGTCAGATTTTTCACACATATATACATGTGTTGAAAACATTGGCAATGTTGAAAATGTTGGCAGATTAATGAATGCCGACACAGATTTTTCAATACCCGCACATAGTAATGTAGACTTTGGAAAGGAAGGAGATCATATTTTTCAAAGGGTGTAATTAATACGTTTGGAGTTGCTCTATAAATAGAGCACTCCGACTGCTATCAAAATACACAGAGAAAAAAAGAAAATCAATAACATCAGTATCTATTCCTTCATCTTTTATTTGTCATCCCCTTGTGTTATAGTTACAATGTGATATTTTACACTTGCTTCGCTCTTGTCATTAGTAAAGGTTATCTCTCTAACTTTTACCTATTTATAACACGTTATCAGCACGACTCTCTAAAATCTAACCATTTTCTCATTTCTCTTCGCCGAATGAAAGAAAAATAAATGTTTCCTCTAAGGATTTTACTATTCATCTTCTTCTTCTGTCTTAACTGCTGGACATACCCTCGCGAAGAATTGTTTGCACCATGTCTGCTTTTAGTTCTCAACCTAATAGTTACATATATCTTTGATTTCTTTTTTGGTGTAGATCTTGATTACTAACTTAGTGTTTATTTATGTTAATTTTACTGCAATCCAAGATGGTGCGGTACAATCGCCCATCTTAAACTGCAAATTTAATCTTACTGCAATCCAAAATGGTGCGGTATCATCGCTTGTCTTGGACTGCAGATCTAATTTTATTGCAATTTTAGGTGGAGCGGTATAATCACCCACCCTGCTCTGCATATTTAAATTTTACTTCAGTGGTGCGGAATCATCGTTCATCCTATGTTATAAGAATGGTGTCGTACAATCGCCCTCCTCATTCATCATGTAAATCTCGAGCCTGAAGATCGAGTGCTTATCATTTTGGCCTAAATATCAAAATGAAAAATTTGTAAGAACCAGAAGTTTTAACACTGCATACCTCCAAAATACATATTATTCCAAGTTCTTACACATCTCAGCTTTCTTTCAGAAAAGAAAATGGCAAACTTGGCAAAGCTTGATTTTGATGCCCTGGACATTACTGGGAAGAACTACCTTACCTGGGTAGTGGATACCAAGATCCATTTGGAGATAGGGAATCTTGGAGAAACAATCAAGGAGAGGAACAGTGCATCTTCTCAAGATCGGGCGAAGGCCATGATCTTTATCCATCACCACCTTGATGAAGGACTAAAAAACGAGTACCTAACGATTGAATATCCATTAGCACTCTAGAAGGCATTAGGAAACATATACAATGACCAAAAAACGGTGATTCTTCCAAAAGCTCGTTATGAGTGGACTCACCTAAGGATCTAGGATTTCAAGTCAGTGGATGAGTACAATTCTGCGATGTTCAGAATTAGTTCCCAAATGAAACTCTGTAGGTTAACCATCACTAAGGAAGATATGCTGGAAAAGACTTTCAACACCTTTTGATAGGAGCATATTCATGCGACTTAAATGGCTTGTTCTCGTGCATTTACGTTATGTTTCTTTAGTTATTTTAGTACTTTAAGCTATTTTCGTGTGTTTGTAGGCCGAAAGGGCTAAAGGAGCAAAAAGATGCATTTTGGAGACTTTTGGAGCACTTTTGGGCTAAGGATGGATAGCTTATGCTTGGAGCCAAAGTGTTGGACGAAATTGAAAACCTAATTGAAGACCAAAGTGTTGGAACCTTGTTCCCTTTAGTTTTAGGATATTTAAACCTTTCCTATATCCTTAGTCGTGCATAACATTCCAACATTCCACTCCTTCATTCACCACTTATCATATCATACACTTATCTTATCATCACCACTTATCATTCATTTATTACTTATCATATCATTCATTCATCTACATATCAATAACCACTTATCATTCATTTATTACTTATCATATCATTCATTCATCTACATATCAATAACCACTTATCTTATCACTCAACATATCATTCATTTATCACTTAACATATCATACACTTATCATAATCATTCACTTATTCTTTCATCATTCAACCACCAATTCAACACATGCATCTTCAAACATATCAACCCTACAAGCACATGCTCCCCCTAATCCCTTGCCGTGCCTTCTTCAACCATTTCAACCACATTCTTCCACTTTGTCTCTCATCATTTCAGCCACATTTCTAACTCACATGCATCACATTCATTTCCAAATAACAATCACTTCAAATGCCATGCATTCACATGCATTTACACCACCAAAAACCCCTTTGCCGTGGGCTTTCAATGCCTTTCCAGCTTTCCCTTTTATTTTCCAGCTTTCATTCTTCACAATTTCAGCCATTACACATGCATTTCAAACCTTTCAACACCCTTTAATCATCTCCCTTTAAGTTATGATTTTATTTCCTAACCCTACATGCATTATTTATTAGCATCTTCACATGCATTCACACACACTTCACACAAACAAACACCCTTGTTGCCGTGAGTTCCCTACCTTTTCAGCATTCCATTTCATCATTTCACCAACAATTCAGCCACATTCCACATGCATAACCAACCTAGTGTCACTCCCATTCATTCCCTTTAATTATTTAGCCATTATCATACATTTATTCTCCCATAAACAACCCAACAATGCCGTGAGTTCCCACTCCCATTTCCAGCTTTCCATAACTTTTCCTAGTTGTTTTATTACATACATTCCCCCTTCATTATTCCAAACACATGCACCCATAATCATTCATCCCCTCATAGCTGCAATATTCCCTCTTTTGTTCCCCCATTTCACCTATAAATAAGCATCCAACACTCCTCAAAATTCACTCACTCTTCCATACACATTTTCAGTTACAAACACTTCCATCTTCTCCCTAGCCGTGAGTCTCTCCATTTTCTGCACCATTCCCTTCCCTTTCTCCTCCATTTCTTCCATTTCCATAATCCCCCAAACCACTCATCCCCCAAAAAAACTCACCTTAGACCTTGTGCTACAACAACGAAGAAGAGAAGAGTGCCTAAACGTTCATACAATTCAAGTTTGAGTTGTTGGAATGTTTAGGTGTTTCTTTGATTTCAATGTTTAAATTCAATTTTCTTTGTTTTGTAATGGAAGAGAAGAGTGCCTAAACGTTCATACAATTCAGTTTGAGTTGTTGGAATGTTTAGGTGTTTCTTTGATTTCAAAGTTATGAGGAACTAAACCCCCTTTAGCTAGGGGGTGATTCGAAACTATGTTTATATTTGCAATTTGAATTGATTACGTTTGGTTGGAATTTCATAAGTTGTGGATTCAATTCGTTTAACTGTTTGATTGATAACTTATTTATGTATGTTCATTGAGATTGCGCGCTTAATTTTCATGCATAAATATGACGCTAGAATATAAGTGAATTTCACCTAATCACTATGAACTTATATTCACAAGTAGTGGAGGTTGCTTATAAACAATCGCGTTAAACGAATTCTTGGCATAAGTTTCATGCGTATTCCATAGTAACGAATGCCTCGTCGATGTTTATGATTTCCGTTGAACTTAATGATCTTTGTTGAATGTCTCTATCATGCGTATTCCATAGTTAGGGACTTTGATTAAGAATAATTTGGTTGTAATGTGTATTCCATTCATTCCAACGAATTTAGGGAAATCTGAAAGTTAATCTAAGCGGATCTAATTAACTTGGAGCATTGAGTTTCACAACTTATCGAAAGACCAACTGAGAATCAATTTTGTTTGCAAGTATAACATGTGTGGAGAAGAACCCCTTGGCTATTCCAGCATCCATATTTTTATCACATTTATATTTACATTTTGCCCTTTAATTATATTCTGTCTTTTTAATTTAATATCGTCCAACCACAATTCCCCCCCCCCTATTTTGTTAAGTCTTAATCATTCGTATTTGTTTTATTTTTGTATCTTTAAGCTTTTGGAGTCATAAACAATTGCAAATTCGTCTAAATCAAGTTCTAGCTTCTATTTGAGTCAATTTGATTGTTTTAGACAATTTGAGTTTTTCAAAGCCTTTCTGAGTCATAGTAGTCTTGTTAAGAGTATTTTAATTTAGTTTTTATGTTTTTAAAGTCAATTTAGAAGGTTTTAGCAAGCCCTCCTAATCCCCGGTCTAGAACGATCCCTCACTTATCCATTCTACTACAATTGTCAAACGAGGGTTTAATTTGAGTGTCAAGTAAATCTCGCATCAAATTTTGGCGCCGTTGCCGGGGATTAGCAACTTTGCTAATCCTTTGTCTTTATTTTTATATTTTTTTTAGTTTTTCGTGCATTCTTATTTCAGATTCTTAGTTTGTTTGTTTCCTTGTTTTTTAGGTACTGTGTATGACTCGTCGCTCTCGGCCTATTATAGAGAACATCTCCGACTTTGACGGTGATTTTGAACGCACTTTGAGGAGAACGAGGAGTCAACAAGAGCCACCACAACCTCCACCACAACCTGGGCTTGAAGAAAACGAAGTAGGTGTAGAAGAAAAGCCCACGGATCAGATTTTTGAAGAAGAACAAGCCATGGCAGCAGATAATAGAACCATCAAGGAGCTTTCGGCCTCGGGTTTGGATAATGCATTGCCTCTTTGTATCCAATACCCCACGGCTGCAGAGGGGAAGACTGAGGAATTTGAACTCAAATCCAGTTTGTTACACCATATTCCGAAGTTCCATGGCTTGTCTATGGAAGACCCCAACAAACACTTGAAGGAGTTCGAGGTGGTTTGTTCGAGCATGACCCCCGTCAATGTGGATGGGAGTATACTGAAGATGAAGGCCTTTCCATTTTCACTTATGGACAAGGCCAAAGATTGGCTCTACGAACTAGCCCCGGGAACTGTGACTTCGTGGGAGAGTATGAAGCGTGCTTTCTTGGAGAAATTCTTCCCTACTTCGAGAGTGATTCTCCTACGGAAGAAAATTAGTGGTATTCAACAAAATCATGGTGAGACATTCCCGGCTTATTATGAGCGCTTCAAGGGCCTTGTAGCTTCATGTCCCCAACATCAAATGAAGGAGGAACTTCTCCTTCAATATTTCTATGAGGGCCTCCTTCCTATCGAACGTCAAATGGTTGATGCATCAGTGGGAGGAGCATTGGTGGACAAAACACCAAGGGATGCCAAGATTCTCATAGCCAACCGAGCGCTCAACGCTCAACAATATGAAGGAGTGGGCCAAAGGGAAGCCCCACGGCAACAAAGTGTAAATGAGGTGAGTGCTATTTCTGAAATTCAATCACAACTTGCTAATCTTACTTCTCTTGTTTCTCAGGTTGTGATTGGTCCAAAAGCACAAGAACACCAAGTTTGTGGCGTGTGCTCAATTCAAGGGCATCCATCCGACAAGTGCCCTCAACTAATCGAGAATGGTGGGTGGGAATCTGCCAATGCAATTGGTTTCCAAGGACAAAATCAAAACAACCCATACTCGAACACTTACAATGCCGGATGGAGGGACCATCCAAACTTCAAATGGAGGGAGCCACAACAAGCTGCCCAACAAGGAGGATTTAGGCCAAACCCCCCTGGTTTTTATTCCAAGCCGTATGCACCCCAACAACCTTCGACATCATCTCATTCAGGTACGTCCTTGGAAAGTGATCAAGCTATGAAATTACTAACCTTTATTTCGCAGGGGTTGCAAAATCAAAACAACCGGATAGCAAATAACGAGAAGGAGATGACGGATATGAAGAAACAAATAGGGCAGATTTCTGAGTTCCTTGGACAGATTAGAGAGCAAGGAAAGCTTCTTAGCTCAACCACAGTCAATCCAAAGGGAGGATTCGAATCCGCCAAGGCCATCGCCCTAAGGGGTGGAAAAGAAGTTGGGACCGAGCCAAACAATCCCAAATCTGCCCAGAAAGTAGATGAAGAGACGACACAACCTGAGGCAGATCACCCTAACTCGGCCAAATCAGGTAATTTAAGTTCAAATTCATGTACTTCACGTCCTAATCTGCCCAATGTACCTTTTCCTCGCAGGTTCATGCAAGAAAAAAAGGAAGAAAGCGAGAAGGACATTCTTGAAACGTTCCGGAAAGTGCAAGTGAACATACCGCTTCTCGATGCAATCAAACAGGTTCCAAAGTATGCTAAATTCCTCAAGGACCTATGCAATACAAAGAGAAGAAGGGCAAACAAAGAGGTAGTGAAGGTAAGCGAGAATGTGTCCGCTGTTTTGCAACGTAAACTGCCTACCAAGTGCAAAGACCCCGGTAGTTTCACGATTCCTTGTGTAATTGGACATAATCGTTTTGAACATGCCATGCTTGATTTAGGTGCATCCATAAATGTCATGCCTTATTCTATTTATGCATCTATGAATTTGGGTGAATTAAAACAAGATGGTGTAATTATACAATTGGCTGATCGTTCTAACGCGTATCCAAAAGGAGTTTTGGAGGATGTGCTTGTGCAGGTGAACCATTTAATTTTTCCGGCTGATTTCTACGTCCTAGACATGGAGGATTCAGCCCATTCTACATCTTTGCCGATTCTCCTTGGTAGGCCATTCATGAAGACGGCCCGAACGAAGATTGATGTATACAAAGGCACCTTGACAATGGAATTCGATGGGGAAGTGATTGATTTTAATATTTCTGAAACTATGAGATATCCCGTTGATGACCATTCTTGTTTTTCCATTGATGTTATCGATTCTTTGGCGCAGGTATACCTTGAAGAATTGAACGAGGACGCCCTGGAAACAACCATCACTAAGGCCATAGAGCGCAAAAATGAAGGATTTGGGCCAATGCAAGGCCACGACAAGGAGGAGGAATTCTTTGCAATGGGTTCTAGTGAAGAAATAATTGAGGTTGTGGCAGCCCTTGAGTCATTGCCACAACAATATGGTAAGGTTCCACTCTCACTTTCAAATTCAGTTTCCACTAAGATGCTACCTTCTGTTGTTCAGGCACCATCGCTTGAACTTAAGCCGTTGCCAGACCATTTGAAGTATGTGTTTTTGGGAAAAGGCGAAACATTGCCCATCATCATTTCATCAAGTCTCACGGCAATGGAGGAGGAGAAGCTTGTGAGGGTGCTGCGAGAACACAAAACGGCCATAGGGTGGACTTTGGCCGACATTAAAGGAATAAGCCCTACCACATGCATGCACCGTATACTTCTTGAGGAGGGGGCTAAACCAACTCGAGAGGCTCAACGCCGTCTCAACCCTCCGATGATGGAAGTGGTGAAGAAGGAAATAATCAAGCTTTTGGATTGCGGAGTGATCTACCCTATCTCCGATAGCCGTTGGGTCTCTCCAGTTCAAGTCGTTCCCAAGAAGTCCGGAGTAACTGTTATCAAGAATGATGAGAATGAGCTCGTGCCTACACGCATTCAGACTGGATGGCGGGTATGTATCGATTACCGGAAGCTAAATGCCATGACTAGGAAAGATCACTTTCCTTTGCCATTCATCGACCAGATGCTCGAAAGGTTAGCCGGTCATGCTTTTTACTGTTTTCTTGATGGATACTCTGGATATAACCAAATTGTGATAGCCCCGGATGATCAAGAGAAGACCACATTCACATGTCCCTTTGGAACATTTGCTTATCGTCGCATGCCATTTGGCTTATGCAACGCACCGGCCACTTTCCAAAGGTGTATGGTAAGTATATTTTCCGATTTTGTTGAAAAGATCATTGAGGTTTTCATGGATGATTTCAGTGTATTTGGGAGTTCATTTGATAATTGCTTGGATAATCTGACCTTAATTTTGAAACGATGTGTTGAAACTAACCTTGTCTTGAATTGGGAGAAATGTCACTTTATGGTGAAACAAGGTATAGTTTTAGGACATATTGTTTCAGAAAAAGGAATTGCAGTAGATAAATCGAAAATAGACCTTGTACGTCACTTACCCTCTCCTACTTCGGTTAGAGAGGTACGTTCGTTTCTTGGCCATGCAGGGTTCTATAGGCGTTTTATCAAGGACTTCTCCAAGATGTCCAACTCTCTTTGCCGATTGCTTCAAAAAGATGTGCCATTCAAGTTTGATGAAGAGTGTAATTCGGCATTTAACCAACTCAAGGAGAAGCTAGTCTCGGCCCCCATTATTGTACCTCCAGATTGGAGCCTTCCATTCGAGCTCATGTGCGATGCATCTGACTATGCATTAGGAGCTGTTCTAGGACAAAGAAGAGACAAGCGGCCGCATGTCATATACTATGCCTCTCGGACTCTCAATGATGCCCAATTGAACTACTCCACGACGGAAAAAGAACTTCTAGCTGTGGTTTTTGCTTTAGATAAATTCCGTTCATATTTAATTGGTACTAAAGTAATCGTTTATTCTGATCATGCAGCTTTGAGGTACTTGCTCACGAAAAAGGAAGCAAAGCCGAGGCTTATCCGTTGGATTCTTCTTCTTCAAGAATTTGATATTGAAATCCGGGATAAGAAAGGAAGCGAGAATGTAGTGGCTGACCATTTAAGCCGAATGATCCACGAGGAGCATGAACATGCCGTACCTATCCCTGAAACTTTTCCCGATGAGCAGCTGCTATCCATTGAGGTAAGTGAACCATGGTATGCAGATTTAGTGAATTACTTGGTGGCTAAACAAATTCCAAATGAACTAAACAAGCACCAACGTGATAAGCTTAAAAATGATGCACGTTTCTATGTTTGGGATGACCCTTATTTGTGGAAGTATTGCTCAGATCAAATTGTACGTAGATGTGTGCATGATTCTGAATTTCACTCAATTCTAAGCTTTTGTCACACATATGCATGTGGTGGTCATTTTGGCACACAACGCACTGCCCTCAAGGTTCTAGAGTGTGGTTTTTATTGGCCGACTATATTTAGGGATGCTAGAACCTTTTGTATGTCTTGTGATCGTTGCCAACGAATGGGTAACATAGGTACCAAGGACCAAATGCCGCAAACCCCTGTCTTTAATGTTGAAATTTTTGATGTTTGGGGCATTGATTTCATGGGCCCTTTCCCTCCATCTTATGGTTTCACTTATATCTTGCTAGCCGTTGATTATGTTTCTAAATGGGTGGAAGCAAAAGCCACCCGTACTAACGATTCTAAGGTGGTTGCAGATTTCGTGAAAACTAACATTTTTGCTAGGTTTGGAATGCCGAGAGTAATCATAAGTGATGGAGGGTCTCACTTTTGCAATCGGACCATTGAGGCGTTGCTAAGAAAGTACCATGTCAACCATAAGGTCTCCACACCTTACCATCCTCAAACAAATGGCCAAGCCGAGGTGTCTAACCGAGAAATCAAACAAATTTTGGAGAAGACCGTTGGACCAACAAGGAGGGATTGGAGCTTACGTTTAGATGATGCACTGTGGGCATATCGTACGGCATACAAAACACCCATTGGGATGTCACCTTTTCGGCTCGTCTATGGTAAGCCATGTCATTTGCCCGTAGAGTTAGAGCACAAGGCACATTGGGCCGTGAAGATTTTCAACATGGACATAGATGCAGCGGGAGTTCATAGGAAGCTCCAATTGAATGAACTTGAGGAGATTCGGAATGAAGCCTATGAGAATGCCCGGATGTACAAAGCCAAGACCAAAGCATTCCATGATAAAATGATTCGAACCAAGACCTTCACAGTTGGGCAGAAAGTGTTACTTTTTAACTCTCGCCTACGTTTGTTTCCTGGTAAGTTGCGTTCTAAATGGATTGGCCCGTTTGTTGTTACTAATGTTTTCCCTCATGGTGCAGTGCAAATCAAAAGTTCAAGGACGCAGCAAGAATTCAAAGTGAATGGGCATCGATTGAAGCCCTATTACGAGATGTTTGAGGAGCATGTCGTGGAGGAGGTACCCCTCCATGCCGTGGAACCTAGTCAAGCTTAAACGGAGGTACCGTCCGGCTGCAAGACGTAAAAGAAAGCGCTTCGTGGGAGGCAACCCATGCATCCGAATAGAGAAGAACTTGGAAACCCCTTTAAGAGACTTATTTTTATTCCTTTCTTTTTCTTTACTGCCTTTACTTTGCTTTCTTTCTCGTATTTGTTTATTTGCTTGCTCTGTTGTGACTTTCTGCTTAAAACATTGAGGACAAAGTTTGATTTAAGTGTGGGGGGGGGTAAACAATTTGTATTTGCATAAATTTCGTGGGATTTATTCACCTATCACTTAGAATGTTGTTTCTTGCTGTTTTAAGCGTTTTTAGATTGTTTTAGTGTGTTTTATAGTGTCTTGGTATAAAACTCCGAAAATTTGATAAAAAATAAAAAAATTAAAAAAAAAAAAAAAAATGTTCTTTTGAAAAACCCAAAAATATGTGTTTTTAGAGTCATTTGAGTCATTTTGGTGTTTGTTTGTGTCTTAGCGCTACTTGGGAGGCAACCCATGCATTCAACAAAGGAAGACTTAGAAAGCACTCCAAATCCAGATTCCTAAAAAAAAAAAAAAAAAAACTCTTCTCTTTGTTGCTATTTCGTTTCTGCCTTGTTAGGTTGTTTAGTTGTTATTGTTTGTTTGTTTATTAATTGTGTGAGTCTATGATTGTAACATTGAGAAAATGTTTGATTTATTGATAGGCACTGCTAAACAAAGAAAGATGGTGCTTCACAAAGGGTGTTTGCTTGAGGCCCCACTACGTGGCTTTACTCTTGAAGCTGAAGGCGTAGGAACAGAAGGCATCGGAGCGGAAGGCGTAGGAACAGAAGGCATAGGAGCAGAAGGCATCGAAGATAGAGCATTCCAGGCCTCAATACTTGGCAAAGCGCTGGATGAGCCAGGAAAAAGGTGCCTCTGGAGGAAAGACGAGAACCTTTGACGGTCACTGTGAATCCGACCTTCAGACTCTTGCAGCTCTTCAAGCTTCCTCTTCATGCCCGTCGAATAGTTGTTTGCAAGCACGTGCAAACTTCTATTCTCATACTTCAGCTGCTGGATCTCCTGCTTGAGACTTTCCACCTCTGCCATCAATGATTCCACCTGACGGGAGCGGGCAAGCAGGCGTTGGCCCATGTTGGACACAGAACTCGCACACTGAACACTAAGTGCGAGGGACTCTTGAACGGCCAGCTCATCGGACCGTCCTGACAGCAGCCTACTATCTTTCGGAGTGAGGAGGTTCCTAGCTACTATTGTAGCTGTTGTGGCGTCCTGCATCACGAAGTCTTCACCTGTGAGAGGACCGTTAGAAGAAAAGAAAGAAGGGTGCCATACGTTACCTTGACGCGGCGCGCCCGTATCACTGCTAAGGCTCAATTCCAAGCTAAGGTTCGATGAGTTTGCCATTTTTCAAAAGTGTTCAAAGAGAAGGGATGGAGTTAAATTTCAAAGGGCCGGAGTCGATTTTCAAGAATGGGAAATCTTCAGAGTGTGTTTGTTGTGGTGATCGATAGCTCAATAAAAAAGCCAAGGCGACGCGTCCACCAATTCAAAAAGCCGGAATTTCCGACGTAATTTAGGCGACGCTTTCTCGGCTTTTCAGAAGGCGCGTTCAACTTTGTCAAAAGATTTCTTCTTTTCTGACAACACGTGGAGGCCATCATCACAACTACATATCTTTAGCCGACAAGCGCAAAGTTCGGCGACGCTTTCTCAGCTTTTCAGAAGACGCGTGCAGCTTTGTCAAAAGGAGCCGCATCTGCACTACCACGTGTCGTTCAGAAAGTGAAGGGGCATCGTTCAGAAATCGAAGAGGCGCCTGCTCAGAAATCGAAGAGGCGTGTTCAGAGATCGAAGATGCGCCATTATTTCAAAAAGCCGGATTTGCGGGATCAAAACGTTTGTCGACAAAGGTAAAAAGTACCACCACTTGATATTATCTCTATATATGTCGACCTTCGTCTTTTATGGCAGGGCAAACCTGAAAAAAATGCCCAACTCTCCCTCACCTCTGAGGGCGCACTCCCAGCAAAGCCTTTCGAAATACTCAATTCTTTCTTCTTCCCCAAAGATGATACCAGATGCCTGGAGTACAGATGACCCAGGAGGAAGCAGCACAACAAATACATGTGCTGATTCATTCACCGCTTCTTCAAAAGCAAAGGTATCTCATATCATCAAGGTCAAAAGCAAAAGTATCTCATATCATGCTCTTTCCCTGTCTTTTTCTTTGTCCTTGTTCTTACTCGCATGGCAAAGTAAAAGAAGCAATCAGCCGGCACTTGGAGTCAGTCTTCCGATCTGGAGCCAACTGCCTGGAATCTATTCCTGATTGCTTACCTAGCGTTGCTCTCGAGTAGTCATCTTCAACGGTTGATACACTTCCGGAGAAGGGACCACTTCTGCAAAGGGGAGCGAGTAAGGCAAGTGAAAATGATACATTGAAGCATGTGGAGACAAACATAGGCTGAGTTATCCTCCAACCCTTTTCAATACGAATTGGAAAGATTGAACAAAGAAACAGACCAAAGGGGTAAGCTCAGACCTTCGGGGGAGACCAAAAGAACCATCCTGCTGCCCAGTTCAAGAAGTAACACAAAGGAAAATCAACGATGGGCAGAAACCAGTTCAAGAGTAAGCCTGTGGAATCACAAAGATCAAAGCCTCAATGCAATTACCAAGGAGAAGATGGAATTTACACTCTATAACCAGATTTGCGTCTCTAAACTCTTCTTTTTGTTAATTACATTATGCCATGTTTAGTATGTTTAAGTGCTTTTTGTGTATTTACTTATGCTTTGTGTGAATCTATGCTTAAAACATTGAGGACAATGTTTGATTTAAGTGTGGGGGGGTAACTAAGTATATTTGATGCAAATTCGTTGGATTTTATCACCTATCACTTCACATGTTGTTTCTCACTGTTTTAAAAGTGTTTTAGTGTGTGTTGTTTTATAACTCCGAAAAGCACATAAAAATTTGAAAAATTGTTTTGAAAAGCCTAAAAAGAGTGTTTTGAGTCGTTTTTGTGAGTTTGTGTCTTAGGGTACCTTCCAACACAATGTTAAGGATTTGGTTTATAATTGCATGACGGTTAGAAAGAGTTATAAACATAGAGAAAAGTTTGATTTACTCTTGGTATATGCTTGGTTATGGTTATAATGTATGACTTCACATGCAATCATAAAAAATAAAAAAATAAAAAAAAAATAAAAAATTCGTTTTTGTAACATGCTTGAAGGAAGGAACTCAAACAAACGCTACAACCCTGAGAGACTTGAGCCTATAACGTTCTTTGGAGAGTATAATCTGTGATTTCTTGTTTTCTAAAGTTGTTGCATGATCTCATTATTCCTTGCTTGGTTACTACTTAGAATGTAATTGTATCATGATAGAACTAAATGCTAGAACTTATATCCGTTTCATTCAAAGCATGACATTGAATTGCATAACATATATCAAGATGAAGTTGTGTAGTTGCCACCATAACCAAATAGCCTTACTTCCCATATTTCGTATTTATTGTAAGTTTTAACCCCGTTGAGCCTCGTTTAGCCTTTATTCTTTGTTAACCCACATCACCCCTTACCTAGCCTAGAGTAGGACTTTCCTATACCCTTGTTCTTAAAGTATAGTGAGCATGACTTAAATGAATTCCTTTTGAGTTACATTATGCAAGAAAATGAGTGTGGGGGAGTAAAAGTTTGTTCTTACGTTTATATGTATGTTTTGAGATTCATAAAAAAAAAAAAAAAAAAAGAGTGAAAATAAGTAAGAATGAACTCACGAGCGTTGATGGTTGAAGAAAGGGTCCAAAAAAGTTGAATATGGCCCTAAGTTTTGTGTGACTTTCCCTTGGGTGTTCAAAGTTGACTTCTGCGTTCTTAAGGGAATTCTAAGTGCCTAATTCAATACTTTGCTCACTATTGCTTTAAGAATGTTTGTTTATCCTTCACCTTTCATTGTTAGCCAATACCCTAGCCCCGTTACAACCCTTTGACTTCTATCTTGAGTGTTATGTGTTTCAAAATGTGGAGTTTGGAATTGATATGAGCTTATGGTGTCACTGGTTCTCGCGTCTAAGTAGTAGCATTCCATTCATGAGATCATACCTAAACATGCTTATTAACTCCAGAAATTGCTTCCTTTGAAATACATTTATGTGAGTGTTCATTTTTATGTTTACATCAATCTTCTCACATATACCTAGTGTAGGGTGTGTAGTCAGAAAATCTGTGTGAAAAACGAGAGTATATCTTGTAAGGATTTGAGCAAATTCTCTAAGGCATGTTACTACATTCGAAATGTGTTTTAAATGCTTAATTGTGAACTAGTATGTGGTGACTATGAGTAAGAATGTACTTAAGTGTAAAGATGGCTAAAATCTGTGGGAATAATGATTTTTAACTTGTCATGTGCTTTGGAAATCCCTGAGACGTTTGTTGGAAGGTTTAGGTTGTGTTTTACTTGTTCGTTTTGTTTTGTTTCTGGTTTCTTTTGTTTTGTTTTGCTCGAGGACTAGCAAAAGATAAGTGTGGGGGTATTTGATAGGAGCATATTCATGCGACTTAAATGGCTTGTTCTCGTGCATTTACGTTATGTTTCTTTAGTTATTTTAGTACTTTAAGCTATTTTCGTGTGTTTGTAGGCCGAAAGGGCTAAAGGAGCAAAAAGATGCATTTTTGAGACTTTTGGAGCACTTTTGGGCTAAGGATGGATAGCTTATGCTTGGAGCCAAAGTGTTGGACGAAATTGAAAACCTAATTGAAGACCAAAGTGTTGGAACCTTGTTCCCTTTAGTTTTAGGATATTTAAACCTTTCCTATATCCTTAGTCGTGCATAACATTCCAACATTCCACTCCTTCATTCACCACTTATCATATCATACACTTATCTTATCATCACCACTTATCATTCATTTATTACTTATCATATCATTCATTCATCTACATATCAATAACCACTTATCATTCATTTATTACTTATCATATCATTCATTCATCTACATATCAATAACCACTTATCTTATCACTCAACATATCATTCATTTATCACTTAACATATCATACACTTATCATAATCATTCACTTATTCTTTCATCATTCAACCACCAATTCAACACATGCATCTTCAAACATATCAACCCTACAAGCACATGCTCCCCCTAATCCCTTGCCGTGCCTTCTTCAACCATTTCAACCACATTCTTCCACTTTGTCTCTCATCATTTCAGCCACATTTCTAACTCACATGCATCACATTCATTTCCAAATAACAATCACTTCAAATGCCATGCATTCACATGCATTTACACCACCAAAAACCCCTTTGTCGTGGGCTTTCAATGCCTTTCCAGCTTTCCCTTTTATTTTCCAGCTTTCATTCTTCACAATTTCAGCCATTACACATGCATTTCAAACCTTTCAACACCCTTTAATCATCTCCCTTTAAGTTATGATTTTATTTCCTAACCCTACATGCATTATTTATTAGCATCTTCACATGCATTCACACACACTTCACACAAACAAACACCCTTGTTGCCGTGAGTTCCCTACCTTTTCAGCATTCCATTTCATCATTTCACCAACAATTCAGCCACATTCCACATGCATAACCAACCTAGTGTCACTCCCATTCATTCCCTTTAATTATTTAGCCATTATCATACATTTATTCTCCCATAAACAACCCAACAATGCCGTGAGTTCCCACTCCCATTTCCAGCTTTCCATAACTTTTCCTAGTTGTTTTATTACATACATTCCCCCTTCATTATTCCAAACACATGCACCCATAATCATTCATCCCCTCCTAGCTGCAATATTCCCTCTTTTGTTCCCCCATTTCACCTATAAATAAGCATCCAACACTCCTCAAAATTCACTCACTCTTCCATACACATTTTCAGTTACAAACACTTCCATCTTCTCCCTAGCCGTGAGTCTCTCCATTTTCTGCACCATTCCCTTCCCTTTCTCCTCCATTTCTTCCATTTCCATAATCCCCCAAACCACTCATCCCCCAAAAAAACTCACCTTAGACCTTGTGCTACAACAACGAAGAAGAGAAGAGTGCCTAAACGTTCATACAATTCAAGTTTGAGTTGTTGGAATGTTTAGGTGTTTCTTTGATTTCAATGTTTAAATTCAATTTTCTTTGTTTTGTAATGGAAGAGAAGAGTGCCTAAACGTTCATACAATTCAGTTTGAGTTGTTGGAATGTTTAGGTGTTTCTTTGATTTCAAAGTTATGAGGAACTAAACCCCCTTTAGCTAGGGGGTGATTCGAAACTATGTTTATATTTGCAATTTGAATTGATTACGTTTGGTTGGAATTTCATAAGTTGTGGATTCAATTCGTTTAACTGTTTGATTGATAACTTATTTATGTATGTTCATTGAGATTGCAAGCTTAATTTTCATGCATAAATATGACGCTAGAATATAAGTGAATTTCACCTAATCGCTATGAACTTATATTCACAAGTAGTGGAGGTTGCTTATAAACAATCGCGTTAAACGAATTCTTGGCATAAGTTTCATGCGTATTCCATAGTAACGAATGCCTCGTCGATGTTTATGATTTCCGTTGAACTTAATGATCTTTGTTGAATGTCTCTATCATGCGTATTCCATAGTTAGGGACTTTGATTAAGAATAATTTGGTTGTAATGCGTATTCCATTCATTCCAACGAATTGAGGGAAATCTGAAAGTTAATCTAAGCGGATCTAATTAACTTGGAGCATTGAGTTTCACAACTTATCGAAAGACCAACTGAGAATCAATTTTGTTTGCAAGTATAACATGTGTGGAGAAGAACCCCTTGGCTATTCCATCATCCATATTTTTATCACATTCATATTTACATTTTGCCCTTTAATTATATTCTGTCTTTTTAATTTAATATCGTCCAACCACAATTCCCCCCCCCCTATTTTGTTAAGTCTTAATCATTCGTATTTGTTTTATTTTTGTATCTTTAAGCTTTTGGAGTCATAAACAATTGCAAATTCGTCTAAATCAAGTTCTAGCTTCTATTTGAGTCAATTTGATTGTTTTAGACAATTTGAGTTTTTCAAAGCCTTTCTGAGTCATAGTAGTCTTGTTAAGAGTATTTTAATTTAGTTTTTATGTTTTTAAAGTCAATTTAGAAGGTTTTAGCAAGCCCTCCTAATCCCCGGTCTAGAACGATCCCTCACTTATCCATTCTACTACAATTGTCAAACGAGGGTTTAATTTGAGTGTCAAGTAAATCTCGCATCACCTTTCATGCCTCAAACGTGCTTATGCAACAACAATATAGAGAGCAAGGTTTCATTGAATACAACTAGCTGATATCTGTGCTCCTGGTTGCTGAACAAAACAATGAGCTCTTGATGAAGAATCATTAGTCCCGACCTACTGGATTTGCACCATTCCCATAAGTGAATGCTGCTTCCTTCGAAGTGAACGCCGCATCCTCTGGTGGTAATAATCATAAACGAGGACGTGGCCACAGGCGAGGACAGTGGAACGGGAAAGGCAAAAATCATGGTGTCCAATTTCACAACCAGGTTCCAAGGCATAATTCAGGCCCGAGCTTTAAAAATGTGAATCGCCACAAAGATAAAGCTCATATGAATAATGCTCCTAGAAAATCTAAAGGAGCCTACCATAGGTATGGTGACAATGGGCACTGGGCGAGTACTTGACATACCTCAAAACATCTGGTGGATCTATATCAAGCCTTCATCAAGGAAAAGGGTGTCGTGACCAATTTTCTCGACCAGGCTAAACCAATGGATATACCTAATCCAGTGTGTGACTTATTAGGACAGTTGAACACAACCCACCTAGATGTCTCAAATTTTATTATGGAAAGGGGGAATGAAGTATACTGGTCCGGCTAAATCGTTTATGTTTGATATACTGAACTTGTAGTTCAAAACTAGCATTTCAAATTCAATCAAAGTGGTGTTTAAATTTCCTGTTATAACTTGTTTTTAACTACGATTCCCTTACTTAGAGAGCATGGATAAAAACTATGGTCATTCTCAAAACATGAGAAATGGCGAAGCTATTTGTCTTGTACACTGTGCAACCACACATACAATACTTCGAGATCAAAAGTATTTCTCAAGATTGATGCTTACAAAAGTAAGGGTAACAATAATAGCAGGCCCTTCAGATGTAATTGAAGGCTTAGGGAAAGTCCATATAGAATGTGTTGTACGCTACTCGATCTACTCAAAATTTGTTGAGTATTAAAGACATACGTTTAAATGGATACCACATTGAAACGAAAAGTGCAAAAACTATGGAGTATCTATGCATTACCTCCAATGATACCCAGAAGTGTATATTGGAGAAGTTGCATGGTTTGACGAGTGGATTGTATTATACATACATAAAGACAGTTGAATCACATACTGTCATGAACCATAAGTTCATTGATTCAAAAGTTCATTGATTCAAAAGTTTGCATGTTTTGGCATGACCGTCTGGGTCACCCAAGATCTACCATGATGCTTAGAATCATTACCAACTCTAATGGACAACCATTATTGAGCAGACATATTACTATCTTAAATGATAACCCTTGCAAGGCTTGTTCTCAAGGGAAGTTGGTAATTAGATCATCACAATTAAAGGTTGATGTTGAATCCCCATCATTTCTGCAAAGAATTCAAGGGGATATTTGTGGGCCTATTCAACCATCATGTGGATCATTCAGATATTTTATGGTTTTGGTTGATGTATCTACTCGATGGTCACATGTTTGTCTCTTGTCTAATCGGAATGTAGCTTTTGCGAGACTTCTTGCTCAGATAATTAAGTTGCAAGCACAGTTCCTAGATTACCAGTCAATCCGACTTGATAACGCTGGTGAATTTACGTCTTAAACCTTTGATGATTACTGCATGACATTGGGAATTGATGTTGAACACACTGTTCCTCATGTCTATACTCAAAATGGTTTAGCAAAAGCATTGATAAAGCGGTTCTAGTTAATAGCCCACACTCTACTCATGAAAACAAAATTGCCAGTCTCTGCATGGCGACATGCCATCTTACATGCTGCATCATTGGTTCGATTAAGACATATAGCCAAATACCAATACTCTTCAGTACAACTCGTGTTTGGACATCATCCAAACATTTCACATTTACGAGTTTTTGGTTATGCTGTTTATGTACCTATTGCACCACTGCAAAGCACTAAAATGGGACCTCAGCGCCAACTGGGAATTTATGTGGGTTTTGATTCACCATCTATCATTAGATATTTGGAACCCTTGACAGGTGATATGTTTACAGCTCGTTTTGTTGATTGTCACTTTGATGACATAGTCTTCCCGTCGTTAGAAGGAGAAAAGACCATTCCAAAATAACGGCAAGAGGTGACATGGGTTGTTCCCACCTTATCTCATTTTGATCCTCGAAGCATTCAATGTGAAAATGAAGTAAAAATGATTGTTTATCTTCAAAGTATTGCCAATCACATGCCAGATGCATTTAATGATGCTATGAAAGTGACAAAATCACATATACCAGCTGCAAATGCACTGCAAGAATTGATGTCCCTGTTGGACAAAATAAAGTGGCACCAAATGATTCATCTGGTGCACGCCTGAAGTGTGGTAGACCTCCAAGTTCAAAAGATTCAGCCCCTCGAAAGAGAAAGACGAGGGCACAAATGAATCCAAAATGAATGACAAATCTACAATTCATGATTATGTACTTTCAGAAAAAGAAAATGTCCTTGATGAGACACATATACCCGAAGAAACAGAGGTACATGAAAGCAAAGAAATCTCCATAAATTATGCTTGTACTAATGAATTGTGGGATCAGAATGAAATAATCATCGACGACATGTTCGTATTCGCATTAGCCAATGAAATCATATTAAGTGATGATCTTGAGCTCCTTTCTGTTGATGAATGCAAACAGAGACAAGATTGGCCTAAGTGGAAATATGCAATCCAGGCAGGATAGAATTCCTTGGAAAGGTGAAATGTTTTTGGACCAATAGTCCAAACCTCGCCTAGTGTAAACCCAGTGGGTTACAAATGGGTATTCACAAGGAAACGTAATGAGAAAAATAAGAATGCAAGATATAAAGTACGACTCGTTGCACAAGGCTTTTTGCAAAGACCTAGAATTGATTATGAGGAAACATATACGAGGAGACATACTCTCCTGTAATAGACGCAATTACATTCCGTTACTTAATAAGTTTAGTGGTTTCAGAAAAACTGGACAAGCGACTCATAGATGTCATCACCACGTATCTATCTGGAGAATTAGATACTGACATATATATGAAAGTCCTAGAAGGACTTAAGTTGCCTGAAATAACTAACAAACCACAAGGTATGCTCTTAATCAAATTAAGGCGATCATTGTATGGGCTGAAACAATCTGGATGAATGTGGTATAATCGTCTCAGTGAGTATTTGATCAATGAAAGGTATACCAACAATGTCATTTGCCCTTCTGTATTCATTAAGAAATCCAACTCTGGATTTGCTATAATGGCAGTATATGTCGATGATATGAACCTAGTTGGAACCCTTGAAGAGCTTAATAAAACTGCTGAATATCTGAAAAGCGAATTTGAAATAAAGGACCTTGGAAAAACAAAATTTTGTCTCGGCTTGCAGATCGAGCATTGTGCTAGTGGAATTTTGGTTGACCAATCAACTTACATTGAAAAAATCCTGAAACGATTTGGCATGGACAAGGCTTATCCACTCAGCACGCTAACGGTCGTTCGTTCTCTGGACATTAAGAAAGATCCATTCCATCCAAAAGAAGATGATGAACTAGTCCTTGGTCCAGAAGTACCATATTTGAGTGCAATAGGTGCTTTATTGTATTTAGCACAATGTACTAGACTAGATATAGCATTTTCAATCAACTTGTTAGCAAGGTATAGCTCTGTTAACAAGGTATAGCTCTGCTCCAACAATTCATCATTGGAAGGGAGTCAAAGATGTATTGCTATACTTTTGTGGGACAACAAACATAGGTCTCTTCTACTTAGAGAAATCCACAAATAACCAGGTCATTGTTGGATATGCAGATGCTGGTTTTCTCTTTGATACGCGTAAAGCCCGCTCACAAACTGGATATGTGTTCAAGAATGGAGATACAGCAATCTTATGGCACTCAACAAAGCAAACATTAGTTGCTTCATCTTCAAATCATTCAGAAATACTTGCTTTACATAAAGCAAGTCGTGAATGTCCTTGGTTAAGATCAATGATCCATCATAATCAGAATTCATGTGGTTTAGCTTCAAAGACAGGCACTCCAACTGTCATCCGTGAAGACAATGCAGCCTGTGTTGCCCAAATGAAAGAAGGATTCATCAAGGGCGATAAGACTAAGCACATATCACTAAAGTTTTTCAGTGCACATGAGCTTCAGAAGGCTAAAGTTATTGATGTCAGACAAATCTGTTCCAATGAAAATCTGGCAGACTTGTTCACCAAATCTCTACCAAAGTGCACGTTTCAGAAGTTAGTGCAAAGTATCGGATTATGTCGACTTACCAATCAGATAAATTTGGAGAATGCGGAATCAAGGGGAGATATATATTAGGGGGTAGCATCCATGATACATGCATGTTGTACTTTTTTTCTTAGATTAGGATTTTTCCTATCAAGGGTTTAACGAGGCAACATAAGCATACTTATCACTATATCAACAATCTAGATAAAGTTGTATTATTTTTCCTTCGCTATGGTTTTTTCCCACTGGGTTTTTCCAAGCAAGGTTTTAACGAGGCAACTAATGTTGATATGTGGGCATCCAAGGGGGAGTGTTGAAAACATTGGCAGTATTGAAAACATTGGTAATGTTGAAAATGTTGGCAGATTAATGAATGCCCACACAGATTTTTCAATACCCACACATAGTAATGTAGACTTTGGAAATGAAGGAGATCATATTTTTCAAAGGGTGTAATTAATATGTTTGGAGTTGCTCTATAAATAGAGTGCTTCGACTGCTATCAAAATACACAAAGAAAAAAAAGGAAAGATCAATAACATCAGTATCTATTCCTCCCTCATTTATTTGTCATCCCATTGTGTTATAGTTACAGTATGATATTTTATACCTGCTTCGCTCCTGTCATTAGTAAAGGTTATCTCTCTAACTTTTACCTATTTATAACAACATGGTGGTTTTTTGACATTTTGGAGTCTCTGTGAGAAGTTTATAAACGGGCCTCCCTTAAGACAGTCTTTCAAGAAATTTTTTTTTTTTTAAACAATATATTCATGCAAAATTGAACAATCAAAATTTCAACTTAATAGAAGCAACATCTTAGTCCAATTAATTGAGTTGTCTCACTGATTAGAGATTTTTTTTTTTTTTTTTTTTCCTTCAGCTATCTGATCCCTCAATTGTTGCGTAGTCGGACTGTTTGAGACCAAGTTTGAGCCCCCATATCCTCAACTATTCCACAGGTTCTATCTGGCGAGATGCGATAGGTTCTTTGGAGGCGCAACTTCAATTTATGGTGGTAGTCAAGGTTTAAGGTTATGGATTAAATTAGAGCTTTGGTTATTGTGAGTTTTATGGCTTCGGTTTTGGGTCTTGCTTAAACATTATGACGTGGGTAGTTACTCTTTTGGGTTTATTTCTTTCTGTCTTTGATGTCTTTAAATGTTTAGTATGGTAAATTTTTATTTTTATCATTTTTTTGGAAAAGGTACTCCTATACGTAATTAGTTACATAATATACAATTTTCATTATATATATGCGAGGATAACTCATATATTTTCAAAACAAAAATGTTATTTTTACCATCTATTTGTATCATCATTTGTACTATTTTTCTAATAGAGATGAGATTCAAATGTGTTGGTAGACCATATCTCTATTGGAGAGATGATACAATTAAATGATAAGTGTAGCATTACTCCTAAAAAACGTTACTTGTATAAGTCGATTTGCTTCTATTTGCTACATTGTACGTACCGTACTTTTCACTCAGACTCCAGCTATGAAATATTGTACGTAGGGACTACGAAAGTTTGTGACTGCAACATTCTTCATATAAATCATATTTGTGTCTGTTGACATTCGACCATGCGACCAAGATTTTGGCTCTTCAGGAGTTGCTAGGACAAAATATATGCTAATCGCAAAAACCAAAACAATAGAGCCTTTCAATATATCAATTTCCAATTTCTGTTGAGTTATTTTATTCATACAACAAAGAAGATGAGGGAGCTTTTAGTTTCAATAGTACAAAACTTTGATCATTGCCATCCCCTCAAATAATAAGGAACAGAAAAACTGCAGTGAGCTTCATTGAATTCACTGCCTATTTGAATTATAATTATTTGTTAAAAGAAGACTGATGAGGGATAATTATCACGAATTGCACCTTATCAACTGTTCTACTTAGACTGTTTAATCTGAGAAAAATATATACTTAATTATAAATTGTATTAGTATGTAATTAAACACTAAACTTTAAATTTATGGACCAAATTAGGGTCGTCATCGTTAGGCTAACTAAAGCATGTGATCCGTAATGACGACAAATGCCACCAACATGTGTCTAACCAATGTCAGATTAAACAGATCAGCAAAACCCTAGGCATCTCGATCTTTGTGAAACATAATCTTATAATCGAATATGCATCTTTTCCACCGTGTGTGCGTTGACATCGACAGTAGCTGCAGTTTCGAATGTGTTTCTTTTAGGCTATGTTTGTTAGGCGTCACTAAATTTCATTGGATTAGGTTGATCACTTACTAGTGTAGTTTTATTTGTTATGCACTAGGATTAAGATTAATGAGATAGTCCGGCTTAATTTATTCTAAGCTCTTCCAACTTAATTTTCGAGATGGTCCAGAGCAAATGCACCCTTAATTAGTATATATGATAGAAAACTACTGGCCAACATTGACAATCAAAATTTAAATAGTGCTCATTAGATGATAATCTTTGGTTAACTGCATGTGTTCCCAGAATCTCAAATACCACAATTTTTTCTGACTAAAAATAATTTACAGATATATAGGATATATAAATATTGGTGACATTGTTACAACTTGTAGCTGAAGGGCGTGCCATATCATCAACAAGGCATTTAGGTTTGATGAGGTATTGAAAAAAAAAATTGAGAGAAAGACAAGTTAATTTGATCCTTACTAGTTCTGTTGTTGGAGTTAAATTCTTAAATATTAATCAACAGATCATTTTTCTCGTAGATATAGATTGTTGTTTAAAATATATATTCTATACAGGCTGGTCGAAGACAAGTACTCACACGGACATAGTACTGCTTTTTCTTCGTGAATATTCTAATATGTAATTATTTTCAATTAAATTCTTAAATTATGGTGAAAATTTGGAAGGATCTTGGCTCTTGTTATACTCCTCTTATTGAAACAATTGGTGGTAATAATATAATGTATCTGATGCGGATTGTCTATTTCGTCCGTACAATCCCCATTTCCAAAGGGCTAGTGGGTTTTTCTGCAAACTCCAAGTCGAAGAAAATGTCATCGTGGTTGTCGCTATAATGTGAAGTTCCTGATGAGCGAATTAGGAAATAGTTCGGGTGCTGGTGGCCTGGCAGAGGACTTGGTGGAGGCTGTGGCGGCGGGGGTGGGAGGTTTTGGATAGGTGGAGGAGGACCCATTTAACTGTGTTCAGACAAAAAATTTCTTAATATATTAATATTTAATTAATTTCTCAATCTAATTGGGCAAGGAAGTAGGATATACGTCTACCACATCATTATTTAACAGAATAATTAATAGAAAAGTTGACGGAGGTTTGACATTGTAACGAATGTGTAAGTTGATGTATGATATTGTAATGTTTAAAAGATAAGGTATCAGATTGTTATGCGACCTAAAGTTGAGGTGGTAAAATGTAATTGACCCAAAAAAAAAAAAAAAAAAGGTTGGTGGTCACTTAGTATTATAATTTAGTAATATTTTCGCATGTAGGTAAGAAGTTTTATATTCGAATCTTGTACGTAAATAACGAGTCCGATATCAATTTATTCCATGCACTCTTAATTGTAAATATATCATTATATCAACAACAACAAAACAAGATGGTTGGTAGAATTTGGAATAAGTTCAGATCTGTCTTACTATGCTTTGAATTCTAAGGCTAAGTATTTTAGAGCTGTTGGGAAAGCTCATTTTACTAATAAACATGGTCATGATACTGGTTGGTTTTAGCTCAATGTGAAGGATATGAAGGTCTGATTCTGGTCGCATTTGAGTGCATACAGATTTCTAGATCACAATGGTGATTGCCTACAACGGTTCGCTTCAATTTGGGACATTAGGATACGATTGATGCCCAGATCTGGAGTTTATATTTTGAGTTACAACTCACGCTTGGCAAAGGTGTTACTAGTCGAATAATTAAGATGAATTCTATGTATGTAGCCTCTTTGTTCAAGGAGAGTCGAACTGATATAATTTCCATCCCTTTGATACAATTGTAAGCAGTTGCAGAATAGTGATTAGTCGGTTAGATGTCACGTTTTGGGAGCGTAAAATTGTGTTTTAAATCAATATAAATTGGAATTTTAATATGGATCTAGGTAATCTTGTCTTCAATTAGCCTAGTTGGGTTAGGATTTCTGTTTACATATCCGGCCCAATGGATCTTTTCTTATAGACTAGTTGGGTACGATTGGGCAAGGGCCAGGCTTAATTGGTTTGCTCCTTGAACGAGGTTTACAAATTCGAACCTCTTGACTAGTCGAAAGCGAGGTTTTTTCCAGTGCACATTTATGTTTTACATCTGATTAAGAGTTGCTAAATTATTTAACCTGACAAGATTTAATGGTTTTTGTTCAGATGTGTAATTTAAATGTGCCTTTTTAATGTGCATTAAAGAAAATTCAATTTGAAACAGTGCAAAAAAAAAAAAAAAAAAACACTATCTTCTACATATCTTGTTCATGTAAGAATTAATGAAAGTATTAGAAAATTTAAACTTTATGGCCTAACTTCTCAATTTTTATTGAAACCCTAAGTCTCAATTAGAGATATGAATATTTTTTAATGTTCCAATTTTATTCCCTTCTAAAATTCCAAAACAAAAGCTTGGTTATATATTTCGTCCATATATGAGATCTTGCCACTTTATAAAATATGAAAACAAGAATTTGATTTAATGGCACTCAATGTACATAAAGTTCGAGATAATGAGTTCAAATTTATATGGACGACATAATTGAACAAAATTAACTGCAAGTTAATAATTGTAACAACCATTCATGCGGTGACAAAATTGATTCACTCTATAATGTGGCATGCATATGAACATGGGTATATAGTCTGGAGAATAGAATAATATTTAGAAAAATAGGATACGAATAATGATGAGTAGATTTTATATTATATATTTAACCCTATTCTTAGTATATTTTGGTTAATATTTTAGAAGAATTTTGATACTTTGAAGTGTATTTTTGATATAGGACTTTCGACTTCCTCTAGAGCAAAACCGGACCAAATGGACGAATTTTGAAGTAATTCTAGTTGGAAGATGTTCGTGAGTCACTTGGCTTGATCGTATCAAAATATCAGATTTTTCCACCAAGCGGCAATTTTATGGCAATGAAATAAAGGAGCAGTGCGCTGTGCTAGAATACTGACGTTTAGGGCTTGAATAGCGTTTTTGGAGCCCAAGGCGACCTCAGATGGGTTCATAGCCTTCTGGAGATATGTTTGGAACGTCCTAATCTTCAAAACAAGCTATTATGGGCCGGATTTGGAGGATATATGAGGCTAAAACGTGGCTGGACAAGTACTTGGCAGATTTTCCTAGATTAATTAGAACTTTATTTTCTATTTTATTTTATTATTATTTAGTTTCTTAGTGGGAATGAAACAGTTTGTTGTTAGGGTTTGTCCGCTGGCTTTAGGGGGATATTAAAAGGTTTTGGCCGGTTCTAGTTAAAAGGGGGCTGATTATTATTCAACTTTACACTTTGCTAGGGTTCTTGGAGATTTTCTACTTTAAGGTGTTTTCATTCATTTTCTTCTTAATAATATTTTCTTTGATTTTTATTATGAGTATGCGCAACTAATTCCTTTACTAGGGTTAGGCCATAAGCCTTAGCATGAATATCTGATTTTATTAATTTGCTTATGAATGGATGCATGCTTGCTTTGAATTATTAATCACTGCGATTAAAACTATCTATATATTTTAGTGATTGATCACCATTAGGATATTTAGACAAGTAATTTGACGCAATTTTTGTTGGAATATCACCCTGAAATTGAGGAGGGCTTCTTGTGATTAGTAATTATAAGTTCACTTAAGGTGAACATCACACTCTTAAGGGTTGCATGGTTTTTCAGAGGGTTTTCACAAAGCTTAATGAGTCTTGCATGTTAGATATACGTTTTCGCTTGAACATCACATGGAAAATATGCATTAGGAAAACCTAACCTTCAAGGCATGTATGTGAAAATTCATAAGTAATTGATAGAATTGCATAGGATTGTGACGGCAACGGCTGAACCCTAGATTTCTCTACATTGTTAATTTTAAAAATGTTTTTCTTCCTTGCTGCCATTATTTCCAAATTGTTATATTTCTTTTATTGTTAATTTAATCTTTTCAAATTCATAAATCTCAAATTTTTGATAAAAATCTGTTTTAATAGTTAATTAAGAGTTGATTTAATTACAAATTAGTCAACCAATCCTTGGGGACAACGACCTTGCATGAGCATTTATACTACAATTACATTGTATTCTTGCAAGTATTTTCAGTGATTTTAACCCTATTTGCGCATGTACTAAAAATCCTATCAAGAAATTGGCGTCGACGCCGGGGATTGTTTTAATTAATTTGTTTTTATCATATTCTTAGTTAATTATTTTCCTTAAAAAAAAATCGTTTTATTTTAATTTTCATTTTTTTTTTTAGATTGTTGAAATATGTGCATGGTCAACACCAGATCACAACCTGCACAGTTTGTTCCGTTTGACACAGAGCCTGAACGAATATTACAAAAACAGCACAGAGAACAGTTTATAGCATCTGATTTTTCACATTTCTGCAGGATTTGTTTGCTGAATTTGTGAACAGCGAGGTTAAAATGGCGTTAGCAATACCTGCAGCAGGCAGACCACTCAAAGAGTTGTTGGCTGCCCATGCAAATTATGTTCCTAATTGTATCGTCTATCCTGCCCAGGAAAAAGGAGACACATTTGAAATCAAGCACCACATGCTTGAAATTTTATCAACATTTCATGGGTTGCCTAACGAGGATGCAAACATACATATTGCAAAATTTCTTGTGGGTTGCAAAAATATTCTGATTAGGGGTTCTTCTGCCGAAGCTATTAAGTTACGTCTTTTCCCTTTCACTTTGAAGGATAAGGCAGAAACTTGGTTGTTCACTCTACCGGCTAATAGCATTACTACTTGGCAACAATTATATACAAAATTCCTTAATAAATATTATCCAGCATCCAAGACATTGAATTACAAGTGGGAGATTATGACATTCACACAAAAGCTGAACGAAGAGTTTCATGAAGCATGGGAGAGATATATAGAGATGTACATAAAGTGTCCACATGCAAATATTGATTCATATACACAAATGAATATTTTCTTTGATGAGCTTAATCCTATATCTAAAAGCCATGTTAATGCCTCAGCTGGAGGATCGTTGTCACATAAATCTGCAAGGGAGGCATTTGAATTATTTGATATGATGGCTACATAATCTCAACAGTGGGCTGCAGAACATTCACAAAAAAGGGGTATGTTTGAGTTATTAGCAGGTTCTCCTAACATGTATGCACAAATAGAAAAAATGGAAAAGAAAATGGATGCAAAGTTTGATATTATTCTACAAAAAAAATGCAAATTCTACACAACAACCACCTACACCAACAGTTTGCAGTATTTGCAGCATGGCTACGCACGATATAATGGGATGCCTGCGTAAAGAATCCTACTTGGAGCTTGTTGAGCATCATGTTAATATGATGAACAACTATCAAAGGTCTAGGAATGATGCATATGCAACTCATTACAATCCAGGATGAAGGGATCACCCTAATTTCAAATGGGGTGACAATCAGAATAATGCAAAACCATTCCAGCATACACAAAAACCATTTGTTCCATCCAAACCATCTTTGGATGATCAACTTGCTAAATTGGCAGCAACAACTCAATCATTCATAAAGGGCAGCAATCAAAGAATTCAAAATGTTGAAGCATCAATTAAAAGTTTGGAGCAACAATTTGGACAGCTAGTTGCACAAATTTCAGAAAGAGCACCAGGTACATTTCCTAGTCAAACAATGCCTAATCCAAGAGGACGTGAAGATTGCAACGTTGTTCGGACTTTACGGTGTGGAAAAAGTTATGATAATCGTAAAAATAGCACTGAAAAGGATCAGCCAGCAGTGAAAATATGTGCAAAAAATCATGAAACAGTAGTAGAACCTGCAAATTCTAAAGAAAAAAAGAATTTGCCCGGTATAGAAACTGTCCCAAAACAAGTTTCTGAGCATGTTTATGAGGCCCTATTTCCATATCCAGAACGTTTGAAGCCAAAAGCAAAAGACAAGCAGTTGAGGGACTTCATGCAAACTTTATCTAAAGTTCAAATTAACCTACCATTACTTGATGCAATCAAAAACATTCCATCGTATGCCAAATTTTTGAAAGATGTGTGCACTCACAAAAAGAAGCTGGCTGATTTTGAAAAAGTTATTCATACTGAACAGTGCAGCGCAATTCTACAACACAAATTGCCACCCAAAAAGAAAGATCTAGGGAGTTTTACAATTTCTTGCACTATTGGAAATTCTAATTTTAAACGTGCATTAATTGATTTAGGTGCTACTATTAATTTAATGCCTTATTTTGTTTTCCAAAGATTGGGCCAAGGAGATCTAAAGCCTACATCAATTATTCTTCAGCCAGCGGATCGTTCTGTTACTTATCCTAGGGGGATCATTGAAGATTTAATTATCAAGGTTGACAATTGTATTTACCAGTAGATTTCGTAGTTTTGGACATGGACGAAGATGTGCAAACATTTATTATTTTGGGAAGACCATTTATGGTCATTGCCCGAACATTGATTGATGTGGAAGTTGGCACTTTAACATTTTGAGTTCAAGACCAATCCGTGGTTTTTAGCCTATTTGAAGCTACAAAACGCCCAGAAGAACAGCAAGAATGCATGCGTGCAGACGTGCTAGAAGGTTTTATTCATGTAGAAATTATGACCAGATTGACATCATATCCGTCATTGAGTGTTTTACATAGTCCAAATACATCACAAACAGAGGATGTAGACATTTTTGAGTATGTAACAGCATTAGACAGTGTACCAGCCCAATTACCACGTTGGAGACATGTTTACGAAAGCCTTGGAGAGCCAAAAACGGCCATGCAAGCTTCTAAATTGCAGCCCCCAAAACTGGAGCTAAAACCATTGCCAGAACATTTGAAATATGCACATCTTGGGGCAGATGAAACGATGCCAGTTATTATTGCTTCAGATTTAACAAGCACAGAAGAGGAAAAATTACTGCGTGTTTTAAAAAAATACCAAGATGCATTGGGGTGGACTATAGTTGATATTAAAGGTATAAGCCCAGTAATCTGCATGCATAGAATACTGATGGAGGATGATGTAAAGCCTACAGTTGATGCTCAAAGGCGATTAAATCCTATTATGAAGGAAGTTGTGCGAAATGAAGTAATGAAACTACTCGATGCAGGTATGATTTATCCAATTTCTGACAGTAAATAGGTTAGCCCTACACAAGTTGTGCCTAAGCGTACGGGTATTACAGTGGTTAAGAATGATAATAATGAGTTAGTTCCTACACGATTGACTACGGGTTGGAGAATGTGTGTGGACTACAGGAAACCTAATGCAGGGACTAGAAAATACCATTTGCCATTGCCTTTCATTGACCAAATGTTGGAAAGGTTGGCTGGGTGTGCATTTTATTGTTTCCTAGATGGGTATTGTAGGTATAATCAAATTCCAATTGCACCAGAAGATCAAGAGAAAACCACTTTCACCTGTCCCTTTGGTACTTTTGCTTATCGGAGGATGCCATTTGGGTTATGTAATGCACCCGCCACATTTCAACGGTGCATGATGAGCATATTTTCAGGCTTCGTTGAAAAAATTGTTGAGGTATTCATGGATGATTTCTCAGTTTTTGGGGATAGTTTTGATTTTTGTCTACAAAATTTATCTTAAGTTCTTAACAGATGTCAAGAAACAAACTTAGTGTTAAATTGGGAAAAGTGTCACTTTATGGCAAGGCAAGGCATTGTTTTGGGACATCTTGTTTCAAATAGACCTGACAATTTCTTACACGACCCGTTAACACGACACGTAAATGACACGAAAATAACGGGTTTCGGATCAACACGATAACTAATCAGGTCATTATCGGGGCACACGATAATAACCCGTTAATAACGGGTCATTAACAGGTTTACACGAGAGTGACACGCGGGTAATCTGTTTCGACACGATAAGAAAAATGCTATTTTGATGATTTTAATTTTTTAAACTACTAAAAAAAACGTACTATAAAATGCAATAGATATAATGAATATGTATATATTGTTTATTAATTATTATTCTATTATTATTCTATATAAATTTTAAATTTTAAGTTTTATTTATTTATTTATTTTTATAGTATATTATAGGCAAAGATTGAGATTAAAAATCATAAAACACATTAAAAATAAAAATATCAAGTAATTTAAAATTACCAAACACATAAAAAAATTATAATAATTAATTTCCCACCAAATATTTCAAGACTTTCATCCATTTCCCGTCTAATGTTTGGAAAATTTTGTAGCCTATATCCATCCATTTCCTGCCTAATATTTAGCCCAAAGAAACTCTAAGTGTTAGTTAATGTATCGTTTTGATAGGATACGCATCCTATGAATCTAATTTCAATGATCCAACCGTCAAATTTGTTTATATATGCTTCGAGATTGCATATGCCAAAATTTGCAAAAAACAAACATTCAGAGATCAAGTAACGAGACAAAACTTTTCGACGGTTATAAACGAAAAATCACGATTTAATGGTTATTTTAACTCTGATTTTGATGATTTTTTACAGCTATACTCCTTGACCCTATATGAATATAATGAATGAATTCGATCTTCAATTTAAAATATTTACACTAGTAGATACCACGAAATCTTATGTTATACTTGATGAAAGTATAAATAAAATATTAAGTGTTAGTGAATCTATCATTTTGATAGGATACGCATCCTACGAACTAATTTCAACGATCCAACCATCAAACTTGTTTATATATCCTTCAAGATCGCATACGCCAAAAATTGCAAAAAACAAACATTCAGAGATTAAGTAACGAGACAAAACTTTTCGATGGTTATAAATGAAAATTCACGATTTAAAGGTTATTTTAATTCCGATTTTGATGATTTTTTATAGCTACACTCCTTGACCCTATATGAATACAATGAATGAATTTGCTCTTCAATTTAAAATATTTACACTAGTGGATACCACAAAATCTTATGTTCTACTTAATGAAAGTATAAATAAACTCTTAAGTGTTAGTGAATCTATCGTTTTGATGGGATACGCATCCTACAAAACTAATTTCAACGATCCAACCGTCAAACTTGTTTATATATGCTTTGAGATCGCATACACCAAAAATTGTAAAAAAAAAATATTCAGAGATCAAGTAACGAGACAAAACTTTTTGACGGTTAAAAATGAAAAATCACGATTTAACAGTTATTTTAACTCTGATTTTGATGATTTTTTACAGCTACACTCATTGACCCTATATGAATACAATGAATGAATTAGATCTTCAATTTAAAATATTTACACTAGTAGATACCACAAAATTTTATGTTATACTTGATGAAAGTATAAATAAACTATTAAGTGTTAGTAAATCTATCGTTTTGATGGGATACATATCCTACGAAACTAATTTCAATGATCCAACTGTCAAACTTGTTTATATATCCTTTGAGATCACATACGCCAAAAATTGCAAAAAACAAACATTTAGAGATCAAGTAATGAAACAAAACTTTTCGACGGTTATAAACGAAAAATCATGATTTAACGGTTATTTTAACTTTGATTTTGATGATGTTTTACAACTACACTCCTTGGCCCTATATGAATACAATGAATGAATTCGATCTTCAATTTAAAATATTTACACTAGTGGATACCACAAAATCTTATGTTATACTTGATGAAAGTATAAATAAACTCGTAAGTGTTAGTGAATCTATCGTTTTGATGGGATACGCATCCTACAAAACTAATTTCAACGATCCAACCGTCAAACTTGTTTATATATGCTTCGAGATCGCATACGCCAAAAATTGCAAAAAACAACATTTAGAGATCAAATAACGAGACAAAACTTTTCGTCGGTTATAAACGAAAAATCACGATTTAAGGGTTATTTTAACTCCGATTTTGATGATTTTTTACAGCTACACTCTATGACCTTATATGAATACAATGAATGAATTTGATCTTCAATTTAAAATATTTACACTAGTGGATACCACAAAATCTTATGTTATACTTAATGAAAGTATAAATAAACTCTAAGTGTTAGTTAATGTATCGTTTTGATGGAATACGCATCCTATGAAACTAATTTCAATGATCCAATTGTCAAACTTGTTTATATATGCTTCGAGATCGCATACGCCAAAAATTGTAAAAAATAAACATTCAGAGATCAAGTAACGAGACAAAACTATTCGACGATTTTAAACGAAAAATCACGATTTAACGGTTATTTTAACTCTGATTTTGATGATTTTTTACAGCTACACTCCTTGATCCTATATGAATACAATGAACTAATTTGATCGTCAATTTAAAATATTTACAGAAGTGGATACCACAAAATCTTATTTCATGATGATCTATGAAAATTGAGGATTTTGTTAAATGAATAACATGTAAGCTTTGTGTTCCATTGGCAAGGTTACATGGTCGTGTAGATTTTTAAAACCCTCCAAATCTCATGAACAATGTTATTTATTTGAGTGAAAAATTAATAAAATTAATAATAATTATTGTAGAAGTGTGAAAAATGTAATTACTTGTAATGAAAAGCTTTACAAGTTTCATTAAGGGGTCAACTCCGAAATTTAGTATGTATATACTAATTTAGTATTATGTTTTACATTTTTTTGGGTCAAATTATGTTTTTCATTTTCATTTTTATTGATTTAAAATATATTTTTCTTAACAGGTAACGGGTCGGGTCATATTACCTGAAAATATTATCGGGTTGATTTCGGGTCGGGTTAGGTCATATTACCCGTTTACTTTAATGAGTATTACACGACACGACCCGTTAAGCTATCGGGTATGACACGAAAACAACACAAACACGAGGAACACGACACGAATGCCAAGTCTAGTTTCAAACAAAGGAATTGAAGTTGACAAGGCAAAGATTGATGTTATTCTCAAGTTACCGCCCCCTACTACTGTAAAGAACATTCGATCCTTCTTGGGACATGCTAGGTTTTATCGACGATTTATCAAGGATTTCTCCAAAATTAGTCGTCCTTTGTGTAACCTACTTGCTAAGGATGCCCCATTTGGTTGAAGATTAAGAAGGGAAAAAGATGAAGATGGGGGGGGGAGAGAGAGAGGGGGGAACGGACGAACAGACATAATTTTTTTTTAACTTTTCTTTATTATTTAAAAAAATATTAAATAAATTTTTTTTAGTTTTTAATAATATTTTATTAATTTTTTAATAGAAAGTGAATTCCGAATTAAGTCACGTCATCATTTAACTGAAAAATAAACGGCTAAGTAACGGAAGGTATAACATTGGACCAAATTCTAATAATGAGGAATGACATTATCAATTTTAAAAGATAAGGTATGAAAGTGTTTTGACATCAATAATTGAGGTAGTTTTTTATATTTTAACCTGAATATTATTAATCTTCATTCTTCACGGGTTGGTTTGAAAATGAGAGTGGGAGAGCCGTTTGGCTCTGAGCTCGAGGCGATGCAGAAAGCCGTTTGGCTCTGGGCTCAAGGCATTTGAGAAGGGGATCCAATGTTATTTGAACATAGCTAGGGTTTCTGTCCGTGTGAACTCCCACATGCAAAGCAGCTGTGTTGGGTAGATGTCCCCAGGTCAGAGGTTCGAAACACACAGCCTGCGAATTTGTGTTTTTCTTTTTCAGCCTTTGCCCATCTCCCAGGTCCTTTTTTTCGAATCTCAGGTGTGTCATTTTCAATTTCTTTGTCTTCTATTTTCTGTTTTATGTGTTTTTTTTTTCTTTTATTGTTTTCTTTTTCCTTCTCTTTTCCTTTTCTTTTGTTAGGTTATTTTCTTTGATGGTCGTTTTACACTTTCTAGGCCTTAGTAGTTTTGTTTTCTTTCTTGTCTTTTCTATTTCTTTTCCACACCTTGAGGACAATGTGTGATTTAAGTTTGGGGGTGGGAAAGTAAATTTTAGGCTTTTAATTTTTTTGAGTCTTTTCTAAAATTTTCGTTCTTTTTAAATTAATATCCATAGATTATTTTAAACATTAGAACAAATGGACATGATGAAGGTTAATCCCACAATAGAGTTTTTTCTATTTATCGTTGCTTAGACACTAATTTATGAATTATACTTTGAAATTTGCACATCACACCAACATGGTTTGTGGGGAATGAGATTAAAACACTTACTTTTTATCTGAGTATATTTTATTACTTTCGTTATATGTAAAATAAAGTTTAGTATGTGTTATAAAATAATAATTGTTCCACCCGAGGCTTTGCCTAGTAACCGGGCTAGTCCTGCCTAATCAGCAGTGATTCTCGCGTCAAAGGGTAGAGTTTTGGTATGGGGCAGGATGGTTAGTTGGTTTCGTAGCCTTTCCAACTCGGGTTAATAAGTCCTTAGGGGTGTTCTACACCTAGTGCCCTAAAGCCCTAGTGGTTTGGGAGTCATTGACCTAAAACTCGCTACATGGGTTGGATCGAAAGCTTAAGGGAACCGACATTGCACGACCACTACTGTTACTGAAAAAAAAAAAAAAAGTGAAGCTAGTGTGTGAAGTATGAATAAAGGGATGAAAAGTAAGGGTTTTAGTCGAGAGTCTCCTTAGCTATGATGGTTCACTTTACACCAAAGGAAGTTTGTGAATTCTTTTCTAATTGATTCTAAATAGCTTAGACTCAGTGGTGGGATTAGTTGGATCTTTTGAAAAGATGTTCTAGTTTTTAAAATTTGCTATGGATTGCAACTTGAAGGTGGAAGTTTTGCCTTGGTTAAGTTTTAGCTAGGTGTCTAATTTCTTAAGTTTTTATTTTTGTTTGAGTCTTGTTTTGCTTGAGGACAAGCAAAAAGCTAAGTTTGGGGGTATTTTGATGAGTAGATTTTATATTATATATTTAACCCTATTCTTAGTATATTTTGGAAGAATTTTGATACTTTAAAGTGTATTTTTGATATAGAACTTTCGACTTCCTCTAGAGAAAAATCGGACCAAATGGACGAATTTTGGAGTAATTCCAGTTGGAGGATGTTCGTGAGTCACTTGGCTTGGTCGTATCAAAATATCAGATTTTTCCGCCTAGCGGCGATTTTCTGGCAATGAAATAAAGGAGCAATGCGTGGTGCTGGAATAGTGACGTTTTGGGCTTGAATTGCGTTTTTGGAGCCCAAGGCGACCTCGGATGGGTTCATGTCCTTTTGGAATGTGTTCGGAACGTCTTAATCTTCAAAAAAAGCTATTATGGGCCGGATTTGGAGGATATCTGAGGCTAAAACATGGTTGGATAGTACTTGGCAGATTCTCCTAGTTTAATTAGAACTTTATTTTCTATTTTATTTTATTATTATTTAGTTTCTAAGTGGGAATGAAACACTTTGTTGTTATGGTTTGTGCGCTGGCTTTAGGGGGATATTAAAAGGGTTTGGCCGGTTCTAGTTAAAAGGGGGGCTGATTATTATTCAACTTCACACTTTGCTAGGTTTCTTGGAGATTTTCTATTTTAAGGTGTTTTCATTCCTTTTCTTCTTAATAATATTTTCTTTGATTTTTATTATGAGTATGCGTAACTAATTCCTTTGCTAGGGTTAGGCCATAAGCCTTGGCATGAATATGTGATTTTATTAATTTGCTTATGAATGGATGCATGATTTGACACACCCCGTCCCGAAGGAGGGTATGCTGGCCGTCACGTGAGAGTGACGTAACCATTTGCACAGTTCGGAAGCTTTAAAATATACAACTTCTAAAATGAAACACCCGAAGGTGAGTCCTTATTTGGTCCATTCTGTCAGAACACCGTTGAATTTCCTCGTAGTCACCACACCTTTGCAATTCTTGAACCTGGAGGGGCGCAAAACAAAGTTGAGTGGGTCAGTAAAACAATTCTTTTCCAATTCCAAACACTTCTCAAAACTTTGTAACCCCTCTCCGTAAAACTTGTATACTTTCTCAGAAAATAAACATATATACGTATGTATAGATATGCCAGTCATGCTCAAGGGTATATCATTCATGCTCAAGAATATGCCATGTCGGAAACTCATAATGGAATGTAAGTGCTCAAGCATAATTCACATCAATAACATATAATCTGACAGCCGGGAGTCACCTAACGTGACCTGTACGGCTGCATATAGAGCTCAAATCTCAAACTCAATAACTGAATCTGCACACGAGTCGGAACCACCTAACGTGGTCTGTACGACAGGCTGGGTGTAATATATATATGCTCTAGTGCTACGATCACGTGAAGCTGTGCGATAAATCGCGGGTCACCTACAAGTCGGAACCACCTAATGTGGTCTGTACGACAGGCTTGCACCTAACTTGGATCCAAGGCGAGCATGCGGTGCTGGTGAACATACACGTGAAGGCTGTGCCCTGGCCTCGGGCGGGAGCACTAACACCGAGGGTGCAGATTATGAGCTCTCTAAACATCTCAACTACTACTGAATACAAACATGAATACCACTTACCTAGCACTTACCTGTGCGTCCACAGCACCAAATACACATATATAATTGTATGCCACTACTAATGCATGTGATGATAGTATTTCAATCGTATTCCAAACGTATTTCATACGTATATCAAATGTATATTAAATGTAGCTTACCTGGGCCTCCTCAGCACCATGCAACAATATGCATAATTATGGTAATGCACATATTAAAATATGATGCATATATGACAGGATATTTAATTCGTATTTCTTTTAAAATACGTCAAGCATACGTATATATATATATATACTGAAAAATAACTGCCCACTTACTGATCACATCGACGTCTCATAGGTCCCTGAACCTCCCCTAGCTTGGTTACATTCTTCCTCTGTATAATTTTCACCTATACAAAAAGTAACCAAATTGACGTTATTTAACGCACATACACCAAACATTCGTCCATAACTTTCTCATACGTTGCTCAATTTGGGTGTATGAATATACCACGGTGATCTACACAACGTCACGAACGCGTGACAATTTTCAGAACTCAATTTGGAGCTCTCACGCGCCCCCACGCGCCCTGTTCACGCGCTGCCCACGCGCGCGTCTTCTTCCTCGCGTCGTCGGACTGGTTTCGCCGGCGGTGGGTGTTTTGCCGGAATTTCTGGGTAAACTTCAAATTGTCATAACTTCTTCATTTCTTAACCATTTTCGACGTACTATATATATCAAAATGAAGGTATTGACGAGACGAACACATCCATACCTGCCTTGACCCCTAACTCGCCGTGGATTCGCCGGAAAACCCCTCGAAAGCTCCGGCCAACTTTGACCACGATGATCCCGACGTCCAATTCCTTCAAACGAAGCACTCCGAGCTTCCTTAGGACCTCACCAAGCTTCCTACAAGCTTCAAAATCCCAAAAACATCAAGTTTTGCGTGTGCATGAACAGTGCACATGCACAGTGAAATTGAAATCCATATTTTTCGAAGTGAAACTCACCTGAAATTGGTACCATCGTGTTCGTGTGGTCCTCAGGAGTACGATGGTGGTCTTAGATCCTTCGTTGGTATAGTTTTAGGGTGCTTTGTGGGTGGTCCGTGTGAGTTCGAAGGAGAGAGAGAGAACGGAGAGTGAATGAGAGATTTGTGAGGGAGGAGAGAGAGAGACAAGGTACGGGAATGAGGGAGAGATTTGAGGGAGGTGGGATCCTACCCAATCCCCAAATCATCAAGTTACAACATATTTTACGCCCCTTAGTCCCGTTTAAGGGCATTTTCATAACTTCACGTCCTCGGAATTAAAATTCCGGGACGGGTTGTGACATGATTGCTTTGAATTATTAATCACTACGATTAAAACTATCTATATATTTTAATGATTGATCACCATTAGGATATTTAGACAAGTAATTTGATGTAATTTCTGTTGGAACATCACCCTGAAATTGAGGAGGGCTTCTTGTGATTAGTAATTGTAAGTTCACTTAAGGTTAACATCACGCTCTTAAGGGTTGCATGGTTTTTCAGAGGGTTTTCACAAAGCTTAATGAGTCTTGCGTGTTTATATTTGATTTGAACATCACAGACAGGTTGCATGTTAGATATATGTTCTCGCTTGAACATCACACGGAAAATATGCATTAGGAAAACCTAACCTTCAAAGCATGTATGTGAAATTTCGTAAGTAATTGATAGAATTGCATAGGATTGTGACGGCGACGGTTAAACCCTAGATTTCTCTAAATTGTTAATTTTAAAAACGTTTTTCTTCCTTGCTGCCATTATTTCCAAATTGTTATATTTCTTTCATTGTTAATTTAATCTTTTCAAATTCATAAATCTCAAATCTTTGATAAAAATCTGTTTTAATAGTTAATTAAGAGTTGATTTAATTACAAATTAGTCAAACAATCCTTGGGGACAACGACCTTGCATGAGCATTTATACTACAATTACCTTGTATTCTTGAAAGTATTTTTAGTGATTTTAACCCTATTTGTGCAGGTACTAAAAATCTTATCAAATAATATTTGGAAAAATGGAATCCGAGCTAATGAGTCTGCTTGATTGTGGCCACGAGCAGGATGCAGTTTCCCATAGCCTCTCCAGGGAGGAAGTGGTGGATAACCGTGGGCAGCAACCACTTAGTATTACAGTCTAGTGGTATTCCTCTTTATTTGTAAATAATAGGTCTTAGGTTCAATTCTCACCAAAGGCGAATTTAAAATACATTATTGCTAACTCATTATGAGGTTTAACCCACTCACCCACCCCCTTAATATAAATAATATTATTAGTTAAAAAAAAAAATTGTTGTTGCTTATATGAACTTGCCGAATTTTCTTTGCACACTAATGGTTAATATCTTTTGGGTCACTACTACATTTTACTATTTCTGCGATGAATCAAAATTGGTCGCGCAAAGTGTATTTCCGTTGCAAAAACTTCAGCACGACAAAAACTTCGTTGCGGAAAGAGCGTAAAGAAAGACTTTGCGTGACAAAAAATATCATTTGTTGCACCAACATGGGGCGACGGTTTACCCTGCATTGCAAAAAATTTTTAGGAACGAATGTTTTCCTCGCACAAAATACCAGGACACAAACATGGGACAACTAGTATTCGTCTCTCTAAACTTTGCGCAAAAATAAAAAATATTTTTTTTAAAATTTAATTTTACTTTCTGTTTTTTTTTAATTTTGTAATAAAAATAAATCGCAATTATTTTTATTTTTATTTTTTGTAATAAAATTAAATTGCAATTGAAAAATGTAATGAAGAGAAAAATAATTTATTTAAATTAATATAAATGTATGTACATGAATGTTCAACAAGTAAGGAAGTAAAAAACTAAGAAAATAATGAGGCGTAATCTACGAGGTCGTCATTCGGAGGTGGCTGGAAGGTCTCGAGGTTGTGGACAGGCTCAAATGTCGAAGGGGCAGAGTTGTGGGCATGCTTGGGTTGGAGGGGCTTGGATGTCGACGGGGGACGAAAAACTTTATTATTACCTGTCGCCGTGCCTCCATCCTTATATGAGAAGGGCCTCGAATCAGAATGGTGCAGAAGAGTCTTCTTCTCATGATTGCCCTTGTTGGCTTTCGCCTTCTTCTGTTATACAAAAAAGAAACGTATTAGTTCAAATTTAAATGAAATATAAAAAAATAAATAAACATTGGTAAGAAATGTATAATAATTTTAAACTGAATATAAAAAAGTACCGCATAGTCGGGCTTCTGAAAATGACTGCAGAGCCACGCCCAATTATCTTTTCGGTCCTTAAACTCCTTCAGGCAACCCTCCTCAAGAGCAACCTGCTAATCATCAAATGTCTGAACATATTGGTGCATGTCGCTTTTCCACTACTTGACCGTTCAACGAAGAGCCTGTTGACATACGCCAACATATCGTCATTGATGTCGTCAAAATTATAGTTTGTCTGCAATGTAACAAACTAATTACATACATGAAGTAATATAAATATATAAAATTTGAAGGAAAAACAATTAAAAGGTAGGATACTTACTGACAATTATGCGCGCACCTTCGTCCACACCTCGTCCGGCATCACCTTCCAAGACTTCCATTGCATAGGGCAATAGGTCCGAATGATGTGACCAATGTCGTGGGCCAATGCGCTATGCTGCTCCGCAATTGGTGCAGCCCGATACCGGTTGTTGTATTCGATCGTGATACGTCTGTTGGTCATTCGGGTGACCTTCGTCGTCTTCAACTGGCGACAAGGTCCCCAGGTATTTTTCTTTGCTGAAAAAAAAAAAAAAACATTCAAACAAACACAACAAATAAAACCAAAATTCTGGCAGAACCTCCCCTAAAATTATAACAATTCCCAAACCCTGGATATTGGAATGAATAATATATGATATCCAACAACAATCACAACAGTTGAATAAGCCAATTTTGGACCAAACGCACAATTACATTATGTAACAATTTTGATTGAAAGAAATCCCGGTCACTTAACCTTTATACTAGCATAGTAGTAATAGTAATTTCTAATAAGCTGGAGAAACTAACAAAATTTAAATTCATATGCACGATCAAGTCATGGAAACCACTAAGCTAAATTTTTGTGAAGATCATAATAGCTTAGCAAAATTCTAGAAACAAGAATACAAAAATACAAAGGAATTATTATGGAAAATTCAAAACAACTTTAGTAAAACAAAGGAAAAGGGATACTCCAGGAAGCACAAAGGTAATGTAAGATATGTTATATAATTAGCAGCACCTTGCTATGGCGTGGCCATGTTTGGCAAGTCCCTTTTCTAAGTTGGCAGAAAACATATAATTGACTTATAAATGTCTATGAACTATTTTATGGCATATTGATGATTAATAAGAACAAAACTAAGTGTAGCCCTTTTAAATTTACTGTTAGATTGACAACTCAGGGCATGGAGAGACAAACTTGATGAAATAACCATTCCAAACTGATTAAGAACATAATGAACTGAATGGGTTTTCGAAAACTTAACCAAGGAAATAAAAGGAGTTAAACCTGGTTGTGACCTTGAGGCATCAGTAGTGGATGCCGATGTCGTGTCAGGCGTGCGAGGGCGGCGGTGACCACGCCTGGCACTAGCAGGTAGTGCCATTGAAAAGTCTGATGACGCTGGCATATAGGAGACCCGAGGATCAACCGGATCTAACGAATTAGCCGGTCTGGGGTCCATTTTTACTGGAGCAGTGGCAGCTATAGTAGGAGGCAGGGGAATCGAACTGGGTGCAGTCGTCACCGCCTTACGACTTCTAATAAGGTACAACATCTGCACAATTAGGAAAAAAAATTCAATGCTTATATATGGTTAAACAACCAAATTACGATTACAACATTCAAACAACCAAATTAAAACATTGTGCAGATTAGTGCAGATTAAGCAGGCTACTTCCAACTGAAAATAAAAACATTGCCACTGAATTGACATTATTGTCTGAAGAGAAACCACAAATTAACAAAATATGAAGGAAGAGAAAAACAGTTAGATTTGTGCAACTAAAACACAAGAATTGATACACAAATAGATAAAAGAAAAGCATATAGTCCAATTAATTGGAAACAATACTGTCAACAGTTTGGTGTTTGCTCAGACTAGGACTACATTATTGTTCTATTTTAATTTTCCAAACGACATAACACACAATGATGATTTGATTTCCATTGCAAAATCTTCCTTACATACTCCACAATGAACAAGATATAGGAGGAAAACAATCACTTAAAACCCAGTTCCATTAGACGAATACATTATAATTTTGTTGACAGTGCCATCGGTTGAAAGCTTCTAAACATAAGAGCTACAAACTGAACATGTGTGCAGGACATCTACTATCAGTGCAAACCAAGAAGCTTAGGAAAAACTATAACATAATCTTAACACCTCTGTCACCAACTTACTATTTGGTTTGTATAAATAAGTTATTGTGATTCCAAAGTTGTTCAATAAAGATCTCCTAGCTACATGTATGAATAAAACAAAGATAACTTATCTCCAAACAACAACTCCGCCATGGCATGTTCATATTTAAGCAATTTAGTTTGACGCAGAAACAAGTTTCTCACTGAATATGAATGAAATACAATCAGTTATTCTGTCAAAAAGTATTTATATATGTACACTGTAATAGCTAAACGATAAGTTGTAATAATATTTTTTCAATTCTTCATTCCAAAAATTCCTTGCAGACTGCAGGTAACTATTCTACAACCCATGAAAAACTTGAACAGAATCCCAAGAACAATAACTGTGAAATCAAGATGCTAACTTGTATATCAAGCTTTTTAAGTTTGTATTTTGTACCTCCACCGGTAAACTAAAACTATATCTCTTAAGACAAATCCTAACAGGCCCGTAATGATTTCACTAACTCTAGGTAACTAGAAAGTTTTGTTAATTCCATCAAAACCCACGACAGTCTAGATATACTACGGACTGAGATATTATTCAGAGCAGAGCACAATGTTAAGAGCAGAAACTAACCCGAACAGGTTAGGGCAGCCCTATATTATGTAGAGTTGTAAATTTCAAATGAAGCAAAATCTAAATTACACAAACTAAAAAAGCAATCCAATCCACTAACCCAGCAAATGAAAGTCAAGAAATCAATAATATGTAGAAAAGGTATTTAGAGTTCAAACACCTTTGAGTCCGTCAAGCAACTCCACCCAACAACAATTCAACAGAGATCGACATGAAAGACCAAAAAATCCAAATAAATTTAGAAATCAGAAAGCTAGGGCACCCAAGTCCAACGTAGACATGTTCGTCTTCTTTTCCTTCTGCTGCGGGTAGGGAACAAACACAAGACTGGACTAAAACTTAGTCTTGTCTAGTCCAGTGAAAGACAGTGAGTCCAAACAAACACACCTTAATTGTAGAACCCTAAAGCAGATTAGAACCCTAATTCAAAGCAATTATGAAATCAAGCATTAATTCAAAGCATTAGAACCCTAATTCCTAATTTGACTAGAGTTAAGTAAATTGAAATTTACCTCAGAGGGAAAGCACTGTCGAAGGAGGAAGAGGTTAGGTAGTCGGAGGAGGAAGAGAGAGGGGAGTGCTGGAGGAGGAAGAGAGAGGGCTGCCGGAGGAGGAAGAGAGAGTGTGAGGGAGAGCGGAGGGAGATGGTTGTCGGAAGGAGAGTTTACAGAGAAGAGAGGTGAGGGGAAACTCAAAAAGTGTTTGCGTTTTGAGTTTAATCATGAGGTTATTACACGACGAGCACAAGATATTCGTCGTGCAATAATTTCAAATTTTCACCAAATTATTTTCATGCGTGCCAATTTTCAGCTCATTGCGCGATGAAGAGTAATTAATTGTTGCGCAAATGTCATTAGCGCAACGAATAACATTTTGTTTGTCGCGCAATGAGTTGAAAATTTAATTTACCTAGGTAAATTTTTAATTTTTTTTATTTATTCAAATAAAAACAATTTCTTTTTAACATAAGATAATTAAATTAAAAAAAAAATTCATTTACTATGTTTTACATGGCAAGTTGCAAATAAATTGCATTATTCATCATCCGAACTATAATAACTTTCGCTATCGTCGCTATCATCACTTTCGGTCTCCCAATCCTTCTCCTCGATAACTACGTCACTGTCGTCGTTCGGGCCCACTACAACATCTTATTAGTGAAGATCACCTAGGTTAATTGTAATTGACTGAATCGGTATTTCGATTGAAGACACTCCTTGTATCTGAAACGGTTCTTGGATAAGATTTGTATCTTGAAGTGTTTCCGCATCATTTTCCATTGAAGATTCTAAACATTGGTCAATGACGTTGTCGACGTCGTCGTCAGTTGGGTCTTGTTCTGGTATAACATACACGTTCCTTTGATCTATCTTCTGAACAACTTTCCAACCTCTCCCGACTTTAGGGTCATCTAGATACATAATCTGTTTTGCCATGTTTGCCAAAATATAAGGGTCGTCATTGTACCAAGTTCTGTTAATCTTCACAGATAGTAAGCCATGGTCGATTTTAACACTTCCTTACCTATTTGGGTTTGTATCAAACCATCGACACTTAAACATAATCACTTGGTATTAGTCTTTGTAAAGCAATTGCACGACAGTTGTTAGTTTGCCATAGAAATCAATGTCCGTACTTTCATCTCCACTTGGGACATGGACACCACTGTTTTGTGTACACAATGATGCGAAAATAGTTAAGCACACAAATTAAACCCTCTTTTTGTCAATTGTAGTATAAGTATAAGTAGGGATCGTTCTGGACCGGGGATTAGGAGGGATTGTTAATCACTTGGATTTGACTCAAAAACGTAAAAACACAATATAAAACACTATACTAGACTCAAAGAATGCAAAACTAAACTTTAAAACACTCAAACAAACTAAAAGACTCAAAACAGCACAAATACACTCAAATCTGCCTAAAAACCACTTTCTGGGCAGTTTTGAGTATGAACACAAATTTGGACGAAATTAAGTTGTAACTTGACTCAAGACTCTTAAAAACACAAACTAAATTGATTTCTAACTAATTTGACATTAAAGTAAAGGGGGATTTAGGTTTATACGAAATTAAATTAAATGAACAAATTGCAATTAAAACAGAATGTAAATATGAAATTTATGAAATGGAATGAATGGATGATAGAATAGCTAAGGGGTTCATCTCCATACATGTTACACTTGCATAATAAAATGATTTCCAATTGCATTTCAATAAACCATGACTTCTCAACGCTCCAAGTTAATTAGGTCCGCTTAAATTAACTTTCAGATTTCCCTAGATTCATTGGATTGAATGGAGTACGCATTACAACCAAATTATTCCTAATCAAAGTCCCTAACTATGGAATACGCATGATAGAGACATTCAACAAAGATCATTAAGTTCAACGGAAATCATAAACATCGACGAGGCATTCGTTACTATGGAATACGCATGAAACTTATGCCAAGAATTCATTTAACGCGATTGTTTATAAGCAACCTCCACTACTTGTGAATATAAGTTCGTAACTATTAGGTGAAACTCACTTATATTCTAGCGTCATATTCATGCATGAAAATTAAGCGTGCACTCTCAATAAACATACATAAATAAGTTATTAATCAAACGGTTAAACAAATTGAATCCACAACTTATGAAACGCAATTAGAAGTAATCAAATCAAAATGCAAGCATAAACATATATTTCGAATCCCCCCTAGCCAAGGGGGGTTTAGTTCCTCATACGTACAAAACAAAGAGAATTGAAATTAAACATTGAATTCAAAGGAAAAGAAACACCTAAACATTCCAACAACTCAAACTTGAATTGTATGAACGTTTAGGCCCGCTTCTCTTCCTCTTTGTTGTAGCACAAGGTCTAAGGTGAGTTTTGGAGATTATGGATGATGTAGAATGATAGGTTTTATGGAATGGTGAAGGAAGTGATGGTGTTTGGATTGGTAGGGAAGCCACGGCCAAGGATGTGTGGAATTGGGTGATTTTCTGAAATGGAAGAGTTAATGAATGAGAATGAATGCAATGGATGCTTATTTATAGGTGAAATGGGGGGGAACATAACAGCTAGGAGGGAATGTGGCTGCATGTTTGAATGATTAAAGGATGCATGTGGGTTGGAAATGCATGTGCAATGAATATGTGGCTGCATGTGCAAGGGGACAATCTGGAAATAAAGGTGAATGTGCACGGCAATGGCTTCTTTGGTGCTGAAAATGCATGTGAAAGCATGTGTTGGCTGAATTAAAGAATGTGAGGGAATGATGAAAGAGGAAACATGACAGCTAGGTTGGATTAATTAAAGGGAGTGCATGTGGCTTGGTTGGAATGATTGGAATGCAATCTGAAATGGGAGATGGAATGGGATGCACGGCAATGATGGTGTTTTGTGTGAATGATGGCAGATTGTGTTTGCATGTGAATTAGGTTGTGAAATGATGAAGGAAATGCATGTGCACGGCAAGGGGAGTGCATGTGGCTTAGGTTGTGTATTGTGATGCATGTGGCTGATTTAATTGAAGATGCATGTGCAATGAAGTGGAATGACAGCTAGGTTATGATGATGAGTGCATGTGAGTTGAAATGCATGTGGAATGGCTGAAATGTGTTGATATGATGAAGTGGATGCATGTGAATGATTAGGGGAAGCCACGGCAATGGTGAGAGTATGTGCTGATTTATGAAGATGCATGTGCAATGAAGTGGAATGGATGTGGCTGCAAGGTTTTGTGTTAGGTGATGGGTGCATGTTAAGTGATAAGTGATAAGTGGTGATGATAAGTAATGATATGTGGGAGTGTGGCTGAAATGAAGGAGTGAAATGTTGGAATGTTATGCACGGCTAAGGATATAGGAAAGGTTTAAATGTCCTAAAACTAAAGGGAACAAGGTTCCAACACTTTGGTCTTCAATTAGGTCTTCAATTTCGTCCAACACTTTGGCTCCAAGCATAAGCTATCCATCCTTAGCCCAAAAGTGCTCCAAAAGTCTCCAAAATGCATCTTTTTGCTCCTTTAGCCCTTTGGACCTACAAACACACGAAAATAGCTTAAAGTACTAAAATAACTAAAGAAACATAACGTAAATGCACGAGAACAAGCCATTTAAGTCGCATGAATATGCTCCTATCACACAACTTGTCATTTCATGCAGTCCCCAAAAACTTGACATCATTAACATGGCTACCTGAGAACAATTCAGCACGAATCAGGCTAAACACCAAGTTATTTAACTCTTCACTGTAAGTGGGGGAATTCAATGCTTTCAATTTATTCACCTAATATTATACAAAAACATACACACGTTAGTTTGAGAAAATTAAATACTATAATATATATCACAAATACAAAACACTTATAACTTACATATTGAGAAACCACTGTGGAATCAATTCTCGATATTTCTTGGCATACAAATGTGATGAATGTTCTCACTTCATCATCTCTTCATGCTCATCTAGGTATGCCATTACCTCGCAACAATTGTTTAGTACGAACCAATGCGTTACCTCCATGTCATTTTTGGAAAACGACTTGCCTCTTACAGGATCTGCAAAGGGTCGTGCGCTTTGGGCAAAAACAGAAAGCTTCTCTTTTCTCACACCCACGTCATTATTGTGATGAGGACGATTGAAAGTCATCTCCACATCTTTGAAATACATTTAATAGAAAGTAAGCGACTCATATTGAACCCAAGCCTTTATAATTGATCATTCGGGCTTCGCCCTGTTGCGTACACTTTTTTTCAACTCCCCGAGAAACTTGCCAAAATAAAACGATACGATACAAATTACTAAGCGTGGGCTAATGATGCATAAACAAATGATGAGGATTATATACCTTTCTATTGGATACATCCAGCAATAGTTGACAGGACCAGTAAGCAATGCCTTTTCGGGCAAGTGAACTATCACATGGATCATACTTGTGAAGAAAGCTGGAGGGAATATCATCTTAAACTTGCATAGGACTTGGACAATGTCATGGCGTAACTGATTAACGTCCGTCTTTCACAAAGTTCTAGCCATCAGTTAGGAAAAAAATCTGGACAACAACATGATTGGCTTCACTACATCTTCCGGCAATAGCTACCCACAGGAAGTAGGTGTTGCATAAACATATGGTAGTCATGGCTCTTTAGTCCAGCAAATTTACTCTCGTCAACATTCATGCAACACGCGATATTAGAAGCATACTCATCAGGAAACTTTATAGACAATACAAACTGTAAAAACTTCTTTTTGCCATTCGGTTTCATGGAAAAAAACGCAAGATCCCTTATGGCTTTATCAGTGTCCCTATTCATCCATAAACCCCTCCATATGCCCATTCTTTCCAAATCAAGACGAGCTTTGATTGTTTCCTTTGTCTTGCCCTCGATATCTAGAATGGTGCCCACTAATGTGTCAAAGACATTTTTCTCAACATGCATAACGTCGAGATTGCGTCTCAATTTTAGTTTTGACCAATACGGGAGCTCAAAAAACATAGGCTTGTGCGTCCAGTTTATATGTGTAGAAGGTCTAGTCCTACTCACTGTTTTACTGAACGGACCAAAATCCAAGCGTTAAGCTGTTCGAAAATCTAATCACCGGACCATTCTCTAGGTCTGAGCCGATGCTCTGTGTTCCCGTCGAACTCTTTATCCTTTTCCCGCCACTCGTGGTCCCATGGCAACCATCTTCAATGACCAAGGTAATAAATTTTTTCAACGTGCCAACTAGATATTACATCATCCGTGCATACAGAGCATGCCATATAACCCTTAGTGTTCCACCCAGAAACCATTGCATATGCGGGAAAATCGTTCACAGTCCACATAACTGCTGCCCACAAAGTGAACATCTTGCCAGTGGACTTATTGTATGTATGCACACTGTTTGTCCATAAATCCTTTAACTCATCAACCAACGGCCTTATGTAAACATTGATTGACCTGCCAGAATCCTTAGTTATCAAAAGAGTCATCATCATGTTGTTGTTGTTTTTTTTTTTTTTCCATGTGTTTCCAAAGCGGAAAATTATATGGGAAATATGAAAATCGGCCAAGTGTTGTGGTGTTGGTTTAGAACCCCGAACAGATTGAATCCGTCAATGACAAGTCCCAATCTAACATTCTAGGGATCAGCAGCAAATTCGGGGAATGTTCGATCGAACTCTTTCCATGCCTCCCTATCTATAGGATACCTCATCACATCATCGTGTACCCGTTTTTCCTTATGCCATCTCATGTCGGTGGCAGTATGTGCCGACATATACAATCGCTGCAACATAGGCTTCAGGGGCAAATAACGCATGACTTTTTGTGGGATCTTAGTCTTTCTATTCTGACATGTCATTTTGAACCTCGATTCATTGCATACAGGAAATTTATCCAATGCTTTATTCTTTTTGTAGAATAAAATACAATTATTTTTGCAAGTGTGAATTTTTCCGTAACTCAATCCAAAACCATTCAACACCTTTTGCGCATGTCTATGGTCTTTGGCAAACAATTGTCCTTTGCAAGCATTCTCTTGAAAACCCCCATAAAGTAATCGAAACACTGGTTCGACATACGATACTTTATTTTTCCATGCATTAGTTCCATAATGGCCGTGGGAACAGAAAAGCTCTCGCACCCCAGGTATAATTCTTGGTTGCCATTTTTTAATAATTTTTCATATTGTTTGAACTTTGCACTGTCCATTGGTGTAGGCATGTCATCTTCCCCTTCCTAATTGGTGTTTGTTGAAGCAAATGGAAAAAGCATCATTTATACTATCCATGACTTGTTCATTAGGATCCACAATAGGTTCAACATTTTCCACTCTTGTGACGTTTCAAGACGAAGCATTGTCTAATTGTTCCCCATGATGGTTCCAAGTATTATATGTCTCAATCATTCTATTCCTTACTAAATGAAATTGAACATTTTCAATTGTCTCCCTTAACGTGTTGTTACACCTCCTACAAGGACACCAGATTCTAGTTGCACCCGAGTTATGTGTACGTGCAAAGTCAATCAAATCCTCGATTCCATCTAAGTATTCATCCATGCATCTATTCGGGTTCTGTATCCACATCTTGTCCATAATTCCTGGAACCATAATAAAAATACAACAATCACAACAACTTCATACAAAATGATAATGTCACTTTATGCCTCCGGTAAGGGCCCTATCCCATTCGGGAATACATAGTCATGTCACGTAATTTATAGCTACATCAGATTAGATTTTGACGTGGATGAATTTCGGCAACATCTTGATACAGTTCTTCAGGTGTACTACGTGGATATAAAATATCTATGTACCACCTGAAGAACGTACAGAGATGACACCGTGATAGGAGCATATTCATGCGACTTAAATGGCTTGTTCTCGTGCATTTACGTTATGTTTCTTTAGTTATTTTAGTACTTTAAGCTATTTTCGTGTGTTTGTAGGTCCAAAGGATGGATAGCTTATGCTTGGAGCCAAAGTGTTGGACGAAATTGAAGACCTAATTAAAGACCAAAGTGTTGGAACCTTGTTCCCTTTAGTTTTAGGACATTTAAACCTTTCCTTAGCCGTGTAAATCCATTCCACTTCATTGCACATGCATCTTCATAAATCAACACATGCATTCACTTCATCATTGCAGCCACATTTCCACCCACATCCATTTAATTCACATGCTTTCACATGCATTTTCACATGCATTCCCATTCACCACAGAAAACTCCTTTTGTGCCGTGCCTAATTCCATGCATTCCATTCATATTTCAGCCATGCACATTTAATCATTCATTTCCATCAATGCCGTGAGTTCCCATCAGATTTCCAACCTAATTCACATGCATTCCACCCTTTAATTCACCCACATGCACTCATAATCATTCACACCTTGCATTCACATGCATTTCCAACCTAATCACTCACCCACACAATCTGCAATCATTCAAACAAACACCATCATTGCCGTGAGTTCCCATCAGATTTCCATCATATTCACATGCATTCCATCCTTTAAAACATTGCACATGCACTCCCTTTAATTAATTAAGCCACATGCACTCCCATCCATTTCATCATTGCAGCCAACACATGTTTTCACATGCATTTTCAGATTGTCCCCTTGCACATGCAGCCACATATTCATTGCACATGCAATTCCAACCCACATGCATCCTTTAATCATTCAAACATGCAGCCACATTCCCTCCTAGCTGTCATGTTCCCCCCATTTCACCTATAAATAAGCATCCATTGCATTCATTCTCATTCATACACATTTCAGTCACAAAACCCTTCCATTTTCAGAATGTAGACCATCAAACTCCCTTGTACCGTGCTCTCCCTTACAATCCAAACACCATCCTTCCATTTCCACCACTCCTCTTCCATTCCTCCACCACTCCCCAAACCATTCACACCATCAAACTATCCTTAGACCTTGTGCTACAACGAAGAGGAAGATAAAAGGGCCTAAACGTTCATACAATTCAAGTTTGAGTTGTTGGAATGTTTAGGTGTTTCTTTGATTCTCTTTGTTTTGTACCATGAGGAACTAAAACCCCCTTGGCTAGGGGGTAATTCGAAATATATGTTTATGCTTGCATTTTGATTTGATTACTTCTAATTGCGTTTCATAAGTTGTGGATTCAATTCGTTTAACCGTTTGATTGATAACTTATTTATGTATGTTTATTGAGAGTGCACACTTAATTTTCATGCATGAATATGACGCTAGAATATAAGTGAGTTTCACCTAATAGTTACGAACTTATATTCACAAGTAGTGGAGGTTGCTTATAAACAATCGCGTTAAACGAATTCTTGGCATAAGTTTCATGCGTATTCCATAGTAACGAATGCCTCGTCAACACTTATAATTTTCATAGAGCGTAATGATTCTTGCTTGTATCTCTATTATGCAATCATGTAGGGGACTTGTGGGGAATGTTTTGGGTTGTCGTATGCAATCATCCAATTCAATAACGTTAGGAAGATTTGAAAGTTAATTTAAGCGGATCTAATTAACTTGGAGTATTGAGAATTCATGGTTTATTGAAACGCAATTGGAAATCGTTTTATTATGCAAGTATAACATATGTGGAGATGAACCCCGTAGCTAACTTTCCATCCATTCAATTCCATCAATTTATTCTTTCTTCTTTTGTTTCTGTTTTCATGTTTAATTTAACTTGTTGTTCAATTATGTTAAACATGTGGAACTAATTTCTTTTTAGTTAGAGGCGAATTTGAAGCCATGGACATATGTTGGTTATGATTTGATTTACTCCAGTTATGAATTCATGAACTTTAGATGTGGTTTACTTTTATGTTTTGATTAAGAACTTGTTTATGTATGTGGGTTGAGGGTCGACACTTAATTTGCATGCCTAAACTTGATGCTAGGATATAAAGAAATTTCACCTAATCGTTATGAACTTATATTCATTAGTAGTAAAGATCGCTAGTCACGATTGTGTTTAGTAAACCCTAGGTTGGATTAACATGCGTATTCCATAGTTATGAATGCCTAGTCGATATTTATGATTTCCGTTGAACTTAATGATCTTTGTTGAATGTCTCTATCATGCGTATTCCATGGTTAGGGACTTTGATTAGGAATAATTTGGTTGTAATGCGTATCCCATTCAATCCAATGAATCTAGGGAAATCTGAAGGTTAATTTAAGCGGACCTAATTAACTTGGAGCATTGTCATTCATCGTTTGTTGAAGTCATAACTGGGAGTCAAATTATATGCTTATGTTCATGTGTGGAGAAGGAACCCTCTAACTAGTTTTTCATCATTCTATTTTATCAATTTCGTTTTTATAATTTGTTTTAATTAGAATCTGTGCATTTAGTTTAAATTCATCCAAAACCAATCCCCCATTTATTTTAAAGTGTTAGATTAGTTAGAAATACATTTAGTTTGTGTTTATAAGTGTTTTGTTTCATTTTGTTTCCCAAATTTGTCCAAAGTACTCAAGGTGCTCAAAACTGCCCAGAAAGTGTTTTTAAGGCAGTTTCGAGTGCTTTGGGTACTGTTTGAGTCTTTTGGTTTGTTTTAGTGTTTTAAAGTTTAGTTTTACATTCTTTGAGTCTAGTTTAGTGTTTTATATTACGTTTTTACGTTTTTGAGTCAAATCCAAGTGATTAACAATCCCTCCTAATCCCCGGTCTAGAACGATCCTTACTTATACATATACTACAATTTGACGAAAAGAGGGTTTAATTTGTGCGCGTATAATTCTCGCATCAAATTTTGGCGCCGTTGCCAGGGATTAGAAAATTTGCTAATCCCTTGGATTGTTTTATTTTCGTTTGTTTTTATTTTATTCCAGATTCTTAATCTTGTTTTGTTTCTTGTTTTAAGTACTAGTTCATGACTCGGAGTTCTCATCCGATTCGTGAACATATCCTGGAGTGATTGGGTTCTTCGTCCGGCCGCAAGACGTAAAAGAAAGCGCTACTTGGGAGGCAACCCAATGCACTGAATAAAACAAAGCATGATCAAAAAAAAAAAAAAAGAAAGAAATTTATATATTAAATAAAATACTAAACATGGAGAAAGATGGAGCTTCACAAAGGTTGTTTACGTGAAGCCCCACTACGAGGCATCAGAGCGGAAGGCATCGGAGCGGAAGGCGTCGGAGCGGAAGGCATCGAAGCGGGAGGCATCGGAGCGGAAGGCATCGGAGCGGGAGGCATCGGAGCTAGAGCATTCCAGGCCTCAATACTTGGCCAAACGCTGGATGACCCAGGAAAAAGGTGCCTCTGGAGACAAGCCGCAAGCCTTTGACGGTCATTTTGAATTCGACCCTCAGATTCTTGCAGCTCATCAAGCTTCCTCTTCATGCCCGACGAATAGTTATTTGCAAGCACATGCAAACTTCTATTCTCGTACTTAAGCTGCTGGATCTCTTGCTTAAGACTTTCCACCTCTGCCATCAATGATTCCACCTGACGGGAGCGGGCAAGCAGGCGTTGGCCCATGTTGGACACAGAGCTCGCACACTGAACACTAAGAGCGAGGGATTCTTGAACGGCCAACTCATCGGACCGTCCTGACAGCAGCCTACTATCTTTTGGAGTGAGGAGGTTCCTAGCTACTATTGTAGCTGTTGTGGCGTCCTGCATCACGGAGTCTTCACCTGTAAGAGGACCGTTAGAAGATAAGAAAGAAGGGCGCCATACGTTACCTTGACGCGGCGCGCCCGTATCACTGCTGAGACTCAATTCTAAGCTAAGGTTCGATGGGTTTGCCATTTTTCAAAAGTGTTCAAAGAGAAGGGGTGGATGGAGTTAAATTTCAAAGGGCCGGAGACGATGTTCAAGAATGGGAATTCTTCAGAGTATGTATGTTGGGGTGATCGATACCTCTATAAAAAGCCAAGACGACGCATCCACCGATTCAAAAAGCCGGAATTTCCGGCGTAAGTTAGGCGACGCTTTCTCGGCTTTTCAGAAGACGCGTTCAACTTTGTCAAAAGATTTCTTCTTTTCAGACAACACGTGGAGGCCATCATCGCAACTACACATCTTTAGCCGACAAGCGCAAAGTTCGGCGACGCTTTCTCTGCTTTTCAGAAAACGCGTGCAGCTTTGTCAAAAGGAGCCGCATCCGCACTACTACGTGTCGTTCAGAAAGCAAAAGGGGCGCCTGCTCAGAAATCGAAGGGGCGTCGTTCAGAAATCGAAGAGGCGCCACTATTTCAAAAAGCCGGATTTGCGGGATCAAAACGTTTGTCGACAAGGGTAAAAGAACAATACCACCACTTGATATTATCTCTATATATGTCGACCTTCGTTTTTTTATGGGAAGGCAAACCTGAAGAAAATGCCCAACTCTCTCTCACCTCTGAGGGCGCACTCCCAGCAAAGCCTTTCGAAATACTCAATTCTTTCTTCTTCCCCAAAGATGATACCAGATGCCTGGAGTACAGATGACCCAGGAGGAAACGGCGGATTGAAGTGTGCTGATTCATTCACCGCTTCTTCAAAAGCAAAGGTATCTCATATCATCAAGGTCAAAAGCAAAAGTATCTCATATCATACTCTTTCCCTGTCTTTTTCTTTGTCCTTGTTCTTACTCGCATGGCAAAGTAAAAGAAGCAATCAGCCGGCACTTGGAGTCAGTCTTCCGATCTGGAGCCAACTGCCTGGAATCTATTCCTGATTGCTTACCTAGCGTTGCTCTCGAGTAGTCATCTTCAACGGAGCAAGTAAGGCAAGTGAAAATGATACATTGAAGCATGTGGAGACAAGCAACAACTGCATATGCTGAGCTATCCTCTAACCCTCTTCAATACGAATTGAAAAGATTGAACAAAGAAATAGATAAAAGGAGGAAGCTCAGACCTTCGGGGGAGACCCAAATGAATCCTGCTGCCCAGTTCAAGAGTAGCACAAAGGAAAATCAACGATGGGCAGAAACCAGTTCAAGAGTAAGCCTGTGGAATCAACAAGATCATGCCTCAATGCAATCACCAAGGAGAAGAGGGAATTTACACTCCATAACCAGATTTGCGTCCCTAAACTCTTCTCTTTGTTAATTACATTCTGCCATGTTTAGTATGTTTAAGTGCTTTTTGTGTGTTTACTTATGTTTTGTGTGAATCTATGCTTAAAACATTGAGGACAATGTTTGATTTAAGTGTTGGGGGGGGTAACTAAGTATATTTGATGCAAATTCGTGGGATTTTATCACCCATAACTTCAAATGTTGTTCCTTGCTGTTTTAAGGTGTTTTTAAGTTGTTTTAGAGTGTTTTAGTATGTTTTGTTTTTATAACTCCGAAAATCACATAAAAATTTGAAAAAAACATGTTTTAAAAAGCCTAAAAAGAGTGTTTTGAGTCGTTTTTGTGTGTTTGTGTCTTAGGGTACCTTCCAACATAATGATAAGGATTTGGTTTGTAATTGCATGACGGTTAAAAAGAGTTATAAACATAGAGAAAAGTTTGATTTACTCTTGGTATATGCTTGGTTATGGTTATAATGTATGACTTCACATGCAATCATAAAAGAAAATTCGTTTTTGTAACATGCTTGAAGGAAGGAACTCAAACAAACGCTACAACCCTGTGAGACTCGAGCCATTACCTTCTTTGGAGAGTTATTTTCTGTGATTCTTTGTTTTCTAAAGTTGTTGCATGATCTCATTATTCCTTTCTTGGTTGCTACTTAAAATGCAATTGTATCATGATAGAACTAAATGCTAGAACTTATATCCGTTTCATTCAAAGCATGACATTGAATTCCATAACATATATCAAGATGAAGTTGTGTAATTGCCACCATAGCCAAATAGCCTTACTTCCCATATTTCGTATATATTAGTTTTAACCCTGTTGAGCCTCGTTTAGCCTATTTTCTTTGTTAACCACATCACCCCTTACCTAGCTTAGAGTAGGACTTTCCCATACCCTTGTTCTTGAGTATAGTGGAGCATGACTTAGAAGGAATTCTTTTTGAGTGACATTATTGCAGAAAACAAGTGTGGGGGAAGGGATTTTTGTGTATATGTATGTGCCTAAGTCTTAAAGGAGGCACGGAAAAAAAAAAGAAAAAAAAAATTGTGAAAGAAAAAAGAAGAAGAAAAGAAAGAAAAAGAGTGAAAATAAGTGAGAATGGACTCACAAGTGTGATTGTTGAAGAAAAGGCCCAAAAAGTTTGAATATGGCCCTAAGTTTTGTGTGACTTCCCCTTGGGTGTTCAAAGTTGACTTCTGCGTTCTAAAGGGAATTCTAAGTGCCTAATTCAATACTTTGCTCACTATTGCTTAAAGAACGTTTGTTTTCCCTATCCTTTCATTGTTAGCCAACTCCCCAAGCCCCGTTACAACCTTTGACTCCTGTCTTGATCGTTATGTGTTCAATAATGTGGAGTTTGGAATTGATATGAGCTTATGGAATCACTGGTTCTCATTCTAAGTAGTAGCATTCCATTCATGAGATCATATTCATGTCATTATCATAAATCCAGAAAATGCTTTCTTTGTTATAACATATGTGAGATACTAGTCTTTCATGTTTACATCAATCTCTCACATATAACTAGTGTAGGGTGTGTAGTCAGAAAATCTGTGTGAAAATAGAGTGCATTCTAGTAAGGAATAGAGGAAATTCTCTAAGGCATGTTACTACATTCAAAACATGGTTTTAAATGCTTAATTGTGAACTAGTATGTGGTGACTATGATTAAGAATGTACTTAAGTGTAAAGATGGCTAAAATCTATGGGAATGATGATTTTTAACTTGTCATGTGCATTGGAAATCCCTGAGACGATTGTTGGAAGGTATAGGTGGTGTTTTGTTCGTTTTGTCTAGTTTCGTGTTCTTTTGTTGTTTTGTTTTGCTCGAGGACTAGCAAAAGATAAGCGTGGGGGTATTTGATAGGAGCATATTCATGCGACTTAAATGGCTTGTTCTCGTGCATTTACGTTATGTTTCTTTAGTTATTTTAGTACTTTAAGCTATTTTCGTGTGTTTGTAGGTCCAAAGGGCTAAAGGAGCAAAAAGATGCATTTTGGAGACTTTTGGAGCACTTTTGGGCTAAGGATGGATAGCTTATGCTTGGAGCCAAAGTGTTGGACGAAATTGAAGACCTAATTAAAGACCAAAGTGTTGGAACCTTGTTCCCTTTAGTTTTAGGACATTTAAACCTTTCCTTAGCCGTGTAAATCCATTCCACTTCATTGCACATGCATCTTCATAAATCAACACATGCATTCACTTCATCATTGCAGCCACATTTCCACCCACATCCATTTAATTCACATGCTTTCACATGCATTTTCACATGCATTCCCATTCACCACAGAAAACTCCTTTTGTGCCGTGCCTAATTCCATGCATTCCATTCATATTTCAGCCATGCACATTTAATCATTCATTTCCATCAATGCCGTGAGTTCCCATCAGATTTCCAACCTAATTCACATGCATTCCACCCTTTAATTCACCCACATGCACTCATAATCATTCACACCTTGCATTCACATGCATTTCCAACCTAATCACTCACCCACACAATCTGCAATCATTCAAACAAACACCATCATTGCCGTGAGTTCCCATCAGATTTCCATCATATTCACATGCATTCCATCCTTTAAAACATTGCACATGCACTCCCTTTAATTAATTAAGCCACATGCACTCCCATCCATTTCATCATTGCAGCCAACACATGTTTTCACATGCATTTTCAGATTGTCCCCTTGCACATGCAGCCACATATTCATTGCACATGCAATTCCAACCCACATGCATCCTTTAATCATTCAAACATGCAGCCACATTCCCTCCTAGCTGTCATGTTCCCCCCATTTCACCTATAAATAAGCATCCATTGCATTCATTCTCATTCATACACATTTCAGTCACAAAACTCTTCCATTTTCAGAATGTAGACCATCAAACTCCCTTGTACCGTGCTCTCCCTTACAATCCAAACACCATCCTTCCATTTCCACCACTCCTCTTCCATTCCTCCACCACTCCCCAAACCATTCACACCATCAAACTATCCTTAGACCTTGTGCTACAACGAAGAGGAAGATAAAAGGGCCTAAACGTTCATACAATTCAAGTTTGAGTTGTTGGAATGTTTAGGTGTTTCTTTGATTCTCTTTGTTTTGTACCATGAGGAACTAAAACCCCCTTGGCTAGGGGGTAATTCGAAATATATGTTTATGCTTGCATTTTGATTTGATTACTTCTAATTGCGTTTCATAAGTTGTGGATTCAATTCGTTTAACCGTTTGATTGATAACTTATTTATGTATGTTTATTGAGAGTGCACACTTAATTTTCATGCATGAATATGACGCTAGAATATAAGTGAGTTTCACCTAATAGTTACGAACTTATATTCACAAGTAGTGGAGGTTGCTTATAAACAATCGCGTTAAACGAATTCTTGGCATAAGTTTCATGCGTATTCCATAGTAACGAATGCCTCGTCAACACTTATAATTTTCATAGAGCGTAATGATTCTTGCTTGTATCTCTATTATGCAATCATGTAGGGGACTTGTGGGGAATGTTTTGGGTTGTCGTATGCAATCATCCAATTCAATAACGTTAGGAAGATTTGAAAGTTAATTTAAGCGGATCTAATTAACTTGGAGTATTGAGAATTCATGGTTTATTGAAACGCAATTGGAAATCGTTTTATTATGCAAGTATAACATATGTGGAGATGAACCCCGTAGCTAACTTTCCATCCATTCAATTCCATCAATTTATTCTTTCTTCTTTTGTTTCTGTTTTCATGTTTAATTTAACTTGTTGTTCAATTATGTTAAACATGTGGAACTAATTTCTTTTTAGTTAGAGGCGAATTTGAAGCCATGGACATATGTTGGTTATGATTTGATTTACTCCAGTTATGAATTCATGAACTTTAGATGTGGTTTACTTTTATGTTTTGATTAAGAACTTGTTTATGTATGTGGGTTGAGGGTCGACACTTAATTTGCATGCCTAAACTTGATGCTAGGATATAAAGAAATTTCACCTAATCGTTATGAACTTATATTCATTAGTAGTAAAGATCGCTAGTCACGATTGTGTTTAGTAAACCCTAGGTTGGATTAACATGCGTATTCCATAGTTATGAATGCCTAGTCGATATTTATGATTTCCGTTGAACTTAATGATCTTTGTTGAATGTCTCTATCATGCGTATTCCATGGTTAGGGACTTTGATTAGGAATAATTTGGTTGTAATGCGTATCCCATTCAATCCAATGAATCTAGGGAAATCTGAAGGTTAATTTAAGCGGACCTAATTAACTTGGAGCATTGTCATTCATCGTTTGTTGAAGTCATAACTGGGAGTCAAATTATATGCTTATGTTCATGTGTGGAGAAGGAACCCTCTAACTAGTTTTTCATCATTCTATTTTATCAATTTCGTTTTTATAATTTGTTTTAATTAGAATCTGTGCATTTAGTTTAAATTCATCCAAAACCAATCCCCCATTTATTTTAAAGTGTTAGATTAGTTAGAAATACATTTAGTTTGTGTTTATAAGTGTTTTGTTTCATTTTGTTTCCCAAATTTGTCCAAAGTACTCAAGGTGCTCAAAACTGCCCAGAAAGTGTTTTTAAGGCAGTTTCGAGTGCTTTGGGTACTGTTTGAGTCTTTTGGTTTGTTTTAGTGTTTTAAAGTTTAGTTTTACATTCTTTGAGTCTAGTTTAGTGTTTTATATTACGTTTTTACGTTTTTGAGTCAAATCCAAGTGATTAACAATCCCTCCTAATCCCCGGTCTAGAACGATCCTTACTTATACATATACTACAATTTGACGAAAAGAGGGTTTAATTTGTGCGCGTATAATTCTCGCATCAAATTTTGGCGCCGTTGCCAGGGATTAGAAAATTTGCTAATCCCTTGGATTGTTTTATTTTCGTTTGTTTTTATTTTATTCCAGATTCTTAATCTTGTTTTGTTTCTTGTTTTAAGTACTAGTTCATGACTCGGAGTTCTCATCCGATTCGTGAACATATCCTGGAGTGATTGGGTTCTTCGTCCGGCCGCAAGACGTAAAAGAAAGCGCTACTTGGGAGGCAACCCAATGCACTGAATAAAACAAAGCATGATCAAAAAAAAAAAAAAAAAGAAATTTATATATTAAATAAAATACTAAACATGGAGAAAGATGGAGCTTCACAAAGGTTGTTTACGTGAAGCCCCACTACGAGGCATCAGAGCGGAAGGCATCGGAGCGGAAGGCGTCGGAGCGGAAGGCATCGAAGCGGGAGGCATCGGAGCGGAAGGCATCGGAGCGGGAGGCATCGGAGCTAGAGCATTCCAGGCCTCAATACTTGGCCAAACGCTGGATGACCCAGGAAAAAGGTGCCTCTGGAGACAAGCCGCAAGCCTTTGACGGTCATTTTGAATTCGACCCTCAGATTCTTGCAGCTCATCAAGCTTCCTCTTCATGCCCGACGAATAGTTATTTGCAAGCACATGCAAACTTCTATTCTCGTACTTAAGCTGCTGGATCTCTTGCTTAAGACTTTCCACCTCTGCCATCAATGATTCCACCTGACGGGAGCGGGCAAGCAGGCGTTGGCCCATGTTGGACACAGAGCTCGCACACTGAACACTAAGAGCGAGGGATTCTTGAACGGCCAATTAACTTGGTTAATTTAAGCGGACCTAATTAACTTGGAGCATTGTCATTCATCGTTTGTTGAAGTCATAACTGGGAGTCAAATTATATGCTTATGTTCATGTGTGGAGAAGGAACCCTCTAACTAGTTTTTCATCATTCTATTTTATCAATTTCGTTTTTATAATTTGTTTTAATTAGAATCTGTGCATTTAGTTTAAATTCATCCAAAACCAATCCCCCATTTATTTTAAAGTGTTAGATTAGTTAGAAATACATTTAGTTTGTGTTTATAAGTGTTTTGTTTCATTTTGTTTCCCAAATTCGTCCAAAGTACTCAAGGTGCTCAAAACTGCCCAGAAAGTGTTTTTAAGGCAGTTTCGAGTGCTTTGGGTACTGTTTGAGTCTTTTGGTTTGTTTTAGTGTTTTAAAGTTTAGTTTTACATTCTTTGAGTCTAGTTTAGTGTTTTATATTACGTTTTTACGTTTTTGAGTCAAATCCAAGTGATTAACAATCCCTCCTAATCCCCTGTCCAGAACGATCCCTACTTATACATATACTACAATTTGACGAAAAGAGGGTTTAATTTGTGCGCGTATAATTCTCGCATCACACCGAAATCTCCACAACCAAAACCTAATCCTCCAACCATAAACTACACGTCATAATTGTGCATTCCCAAACTCTCCAAATAATGGGACAATTCAAGAATTAATTGGACCGCAGTCATGCTTTTGCATCTATGCGCGAAATCCAACTAATCCTTGAACAGGAAACTAAGTTTTACTAAAAATAAAAAACAAGTATGAAGTTAATTTCAATTAACTCCGTACATCACAACACATATTTGTACGTCACGTAAAATTTAACAACATAATATAAATATAATTTCACAACACAATATAAATATAACAAACTAAGTTCAACATAATTTAATTAATTTTATATTTTTAAAAAGTAAAACGAAGAAAATACCTTATCAATCGTTCTCCACCAATCGCTAATCACACACAATATCCCTATAGACAATGAAATTAATGGCATTAGTATGAATTACACTAATACTTTTACCCTAATGACAAAAAACGCTTACTAGACACACTGAGATAACTCAATCAACCTAGAGAAGAAGATGGAGGGAGTATTAGATGATGAAATTGAGAGAAAATGGAAATGACAGATGCCGGATTGAGCAAAATCGAAGGGATAAGTGCAGAGGCACAATCTACAATTTTTTTTTGCAGTTTACCTCTGCACATGGTTGAATCCAGATTAAAAAGTTCATTTTTGGACGAATGATTTTGTGCGATGAACAAGGTCTTTGTCGCGCAAATGTCCTTTGAGAGACTAACATAGTCTTCGTCGTGCAAATAACATTTGTGCGACAAAAAAATAAGGATTCGTCGCGCAAGATTACCATTTTTTTCTTTTATTTCCTTCACTTTATAATTTATTCTTTTCAACAAATTGTGTGACGAAAACATGTATCGTCGCGCGATGCATATTTTTTAATTTTTTATTTTATTTTATGTTTTTCTATTTTATTTGTATGTATTGTAAATTTTTATTTTATAATAAATCAAAAACACAAACCTAATTAAACATTAAATTAATTAACAAAACTAATTTACTATCCCAAATAGAAATTATAATTAATGTAAATATTAATACTCATCCACATAACATAAATTTATTAATTAAATTAAATATAAAGTTCACAAAATCTTATTTAGAAAAAAAAAAAATAAAAAAAAAAATAACCCTCCTTAACTTCAATCCTCCCTTGCCCGCACCACATCAAACTTCCACTGTCGGAAACTCTGCTTGAAAAGCCCATCCGCATAAATCCGTTGATTCTCATTAGTTTCATCAACATCCCAATGAATCTACATTAATGCCAATAACAATAAATTAATAATTTAAAAAATATTACGTTTTAACAAAAATATTTGTTTATTATTTACTACAAACTTACCGATAACTCCCCCAACATGGACTTCTTCAACTCCTTAGAGACCTTTTTCCAAGACTCATACTCGGTAGAACAATCCCTCAGCCATACTTAAACCTTTTCCCAAGACTCATACTCGCGCAATATATTGCGCCACGAATGAAATGTTTGTAATTATAAAGTTTCCGTAAACAGAGATATCTATGTTTACATAAACTTTATAATTACAAACAGATATTCAGAAAATATTTAATACCTTAAATATTTATTTTATAAATAATTAATACTTTAAATATTGGGAATTGTTATTAGCACTCCAAACTTTCTATATTAGGAAAGAAAAGTACACTTATGAAGAGTGTAGAATGAGATTTTTGGAGTGCCAATAACACTTCCCTAAATATTTATTCTATAAATATTTAAGACCTGAAATATTTATTCTATAAATATTTAAGACCTGAAATATTATTCTATAAATAATTAATACCTTAAATATTTATTCTACGAATAATTAATACCTTAAATATTTATTCTATAAATAATTAATGCCTTAATCCATACAATTATTTTCAACATAAGTACGATATTCATTGAAGATTGAAAAAACATATAAACCAAGGATAGGGTGCTTACATTAGGTCTGAATAAAAAAACCCGACAGGAATTGAATACATAACTTATAAAAAAATAAAAAATACTTATAAAAAAATAAAAAATAAAAAAAACCTTAAATTTAAATATTGTCATAGAAAACATAAATTTAAAACTACTATTTGGATGGTCCTGGTCCATTCTGCAAGACTTCATAACGCCACTGATTGTAACCTTCCTCCAACGCATCATCCATCAACTTCATCAATTGTTCGTTCGTGTCATCATTAAGAGTGTACTTACATTGTTACACATATATGCAAATAATTAATTCCAACATATAACTCAAAGTTTCACAAACTTAATTATTGATCCATCAACAACATACTTACTAATAGTTCATCTATCATAGCCGTCTTCACATTCTCGGGCACATCTTCCTAAGAATGCCACTCAGTAGTAGGACAATTATTCCCCATGGCTATAGCAATCGCATGTGCAAACTCAAAATGATCCCTCAAATCATGCGGGTTGGCGTCGCACACACTCTTATCCTTGTTTTTATCTGCCATCCTAGGATGAACAGAATTGTGAAGAATAAGGAGAACAAAATTATGAAGAATAAGGAAAGAAAAAGCTCATATTTATAGGAAGGTTAGGACCTTTGCGCGACGAAGACTTTGTTGCGCAAACATCTGTATTAAATGTGGTCTTGATTCCTTTGATTCACCTGAAGTAAATGGTCAAAACTGACAGGAACTTGCGCGACGAATTATTGGTCGCGCAAATGCCCCAATTTTGTCGCGCAAGTTTTTTGCGCCAAAAAAATTCCCCCCACGTTTTCTTACTGACTTTACGCGACGACAACAAGTCTTCGTCGCGCTAAGTATTCTTGTGCGACGAATATTTTCATCGCAATTTTTATTTTTCCCTATCCTTTTTATTTGCGCAACGAAGTTTTTTTTCCGTCTGCAAGTACGTCTTATGCGACAAAATATTGTTCATTGCGCAAGCTATTTTTTCTACTAGTGGGTGTAGGGGGTGCCGGCATGGTCTCCTAAATGTTGATGTATATAGTGAAAAGCACTAATTGAGAAACTAATGGAGATCTCGATTAACTTATCCATTAACTTTATTTGTTTGATAAACTTCTATCATTTCTAAATTTAATTGGAATATTTAGATATATATATATATATATATATATATATATATATATAACATAAATAAAAATAAAAAAACCCCCTCTTAGATTAAGGTTCTGTCCAGAAGGTTGGGAAGCGCCTTTCGGGAAGGGCAACGTTAATGTGAACACAGGGAGGGCACATCGCCTTATATAGGGATTCTACCTTGATGCCCTTGTCTTGTAAAGCCCCACATAATCCCACAAGGAATTGGTTCCTCATCATCTATAACCGATTTTTTAAGGGACAAAAAAGCTAATTATCTTTTGGTATAATTTATATCTGATACCTTGGGAAACCTCTATCTCCCTCTTTTAGGAGGACAGGTCACACCGCCAAGAGCCAATATACCTAAACCACGACTCCACTCCCTTGGCCAAAAAAATAAAAAAAACTCCACTCCAAGGACTTTGAGATGAAGCAACAGACATAGCAGCCTGGCCTTACAAATTTAGGACCACCCAAAGGAACTTTTCGTTTTTCCCTTTTGATGTGAACTAATGTTCTCTTGTTACAATTATCACGAAATAACTTTTAACTGTAAATTTAAAATACAGTTACATTAGCACTATAAGAAAATCTAGCAATGATCCTTTGACATTACTTAAACAAAATGAGGTGGGTAAAAGTAGATATATAATGTCTCCATAGCCAGATAAATTTTGCCCCCTGTAGTCATTGATATGGCTTTTACACATCTCATTTTGGGCAACTACTGCCAGTTATTATTTGACGTAGTATGACAATGAAAAGATTAAATATTCATTTTTTTTTTAATATACAAAGATATTCTTACACTAAGGGGTGTAGGGATAAATTGGTATTGAACTCGCCATTTACGAGTTCCGAACATAAGACCTCTTAATACAAGTGAAGATGTATATCACCGCAGTACTAAGTAGCTAGACAACAGTAATCTTAAAGAATAAGAACACTAAAATTCACTAGAAGTATGAGAAACCACAAAGTTTAATATTGAATGATTGATAAAATAAATAAATCTAACACCAAAGCATCCCATCCAGTAAAAAAAACTACTTGCGCAACTAAACTTTAGGCAACGAAGCAATTTTGCCGCTCAAGTGACTTTTGCACAACAAAGTTAGGCTATTGTCGAGCAAAATCGTCATGGCAAAAAAAACAAAATTGAAAACTTAGGCGATGACGAACTTCGTCATGTAAGACACGAACTGGATATTTTTTTTCGCGCAATGTCTAGGAAAAAATTCGGTAAAATGAAGATTCGGCACCAATTTATTGTGTGACAAACTTTTTCTTGGGCAAGAGAGCCCTTCGTCGCGCAATGTGTAATGATCGGTGTGGTTGGTGAGACATTTTAGCGAAAAAGTGAATACATACGTTGCCCGACAAATACTCCGTTGCACACAAGTGTCACGTGATTCTTTAAAAACCCAAATCCACTCCCTTTTCCTCATTCATGTCTTCCTCATTTTCCCCCCAAACCCCTTGTTTTCTTCTCCCCCAAACTTCAAAACTTTCTATCCTCCAAACTCTAAAACTTCTCTCCCCCATATCCCGATTCTTGTTTCCTTAGTTACTTTCTTTGGCGACCATCTTCAATTTCCAAAGTAAGGTCTTGATATATCCAAATAAAGAACAAATTTATTTCGGTAACTAATTTTAATTTTTGAATTGTGTCTCATAAGTTGGGAGTTTTCGAATATATGAAAATTATAATATGTTGTAGATGTCTGATTTCGTTGTTGCTCCAACTAAACATGCATATGTGGGAGAAGAATCTCGGACATATAATACCCAATTTTGTATGAATTTTATGGTTGTGTTTTGCTGAAAATTTTATTGCATTATTATAGTAAAAGTTGATGAATGTACTTAGTTTGCTTTTGAAAATTTTTGTTTTTTCCATAGACAAACACAATAAAAAATAAAAAAAAGTGTCACGCTAGACTAGAGAACTGATGAATAGTGGACAGAGGTGCCTCAAGTATAACATGCAGCTTAAGGAAGTTGAGAAGGAGACGCAATATATGCTTGTGCATGACATTAGGGGAATTATTCCGGGACAAATGTCCTGGGAATTATTCCGGGACAAATGTCCTACAGAGCGGTCGTCCTGGAAAAAAGTGCTAGAGAAAATGAAGAAGTCTTTGCTGAAAGAGATATTAGTAAGTGTCAATTAGTCATTTAATAATTAATTTGATATGAAATATATTATAATTATTAATATTTTATGCATAACAAGTTGATTTTATTATTGATCAAACTGACTTTGAGCTGAAGAATTACGTCAATGACATATTAACGCACCCCAACCCTAATAACACAAGTTACGAGGTTGTGTTGTGCAGGCTGACACTAAATTGACCATATGAAGCCATCTGAAGATGATGTCACAAATAAACTTAATGGCAAAGCCATAGCAAGAAATTTATGATGTGTAAGAATTTGAACCAAAGATGTACATTAGTATAATATATCCAAAGCTGCAACAAAGTACTTATCATCCTCCCCACTTGGGGACACATTATTTCGGGTTTAACCCCGTTATTAATCACATCATATCAACGCAACTAGAAGTTTCACACAACAGTAAACACAACAGAATGCAGTACTACGCATAATCAAAAGTATGATCATGCAAATATTATTACAACTAAGATAGAACTGCAGTAAATGAGCCATCACCCAAAGTCTAGAGGATGAAAGCCTCACTGCCAAGCCCACTCATCCCCACTGATGTTCTCCTTAGTCTCGTTATGTCCTAAAGGGGTCGATAAAACAATCAAGTCAAGTCTAGAAATCATACATTCTGTCAATCAATCAAGCTAGCATCCACTAACATAAGTATAGCCAGTAGAAAGTATACTAGCATCAACTAGTTAATCTCAATACCGGTAATAATCATCAACCCAAGCGTCCACTAGGACAAATATAACATGTAAATAAATCTATGGCCAAAGATAGCTATACAAAATATCACATGATGACCATGCGGTAAAAATATATCACTGATGATCTAAAGATATTATCTAATATCATCACAAGTCTCGTCAGAGACTAACATATTAAGTGGACATAAGTGTGCATATATATCAATATTTTAAAAGGCTCGCCTCAGGGCGCACCTAGGTAGCCTTGGAGGCGGACTCCAACATTTTCGCCTTTGTTTTGTAGGTGTGGCCGAAATACTCGCCTAGGCTTCTTAGGGCGTGCCTGAGGCGCCGATTGAGTATCCATTTGTTGTCTTTTAAGTTGCAAAATCTGGAAACTTTTGAGTTGCAGGCCATGAAAAAGAGTGAAGGAGAAAAGAAGATGAAGACGACGACTAGGTTTATTAGGCTGAGTTGTGTTTTTAACCTTTTTTTTTCTTTTTAATGCTTAAACTGGCCCCACCTTTCTACATTTATTAATCAATTATCTTCATATTTTTTTTTAGTTTTTTTTTATTTTTTATTTTTTATTTTTTTTTGTAACTAACCCAACTTTAATGACATTTATTACCCCATTATCTCCTTTATCTTCACTTTTTATTTCTAATATTTATTTTCCTCATATACTAGATATATATTAGACAAGCATTTTTTGTTTTTGTTTTTATTATTTTCCTGAATATTCTCTTGATTGGCCGTAGAAAAAAAAATCTTGTTATTTGTATTATTTTTTTAATGTTATATTATACTTTTTTTAAAAAAAGTTGTTATCTTTATCCTTATTTTTCTTTTTTTTAAGACTACCAATCACACCCAAATATTACCTTGAACTCTCATATATATATATATATATATATATATATATATATATTCATTTATTTATTTATAACGTAAAAACGTTTTAGTTTTTTTAAGAAGTCCACTCACACGTAAGCTGAGCATCCCTCGCAAATAGACTCCTTGCTGAATCCTTCCGATTCCCAATCAATCCTGTGAATATCAATATAAGCTAAGATGATCTTAAAACATCAATTAAATGGAACATTGTCCAATTCACCCATTTAGGCTTCGAATTTGCACAAACTAGGGCACTACGTGATTCAGAACATTGAAAAACCTAGGGTTTGGTCTGGGGTCTGTCACGCGTCGTCGATGTGCCATCAGGATCTGTCATCGTTGCTGCTGTGATTCAACGAGTAGACGTCATACTCATCGTCATTGGTGCCACGCGCCTGTGTGGTGAGAATGAAATCAGGTTAACAGAATATACCTCTTTCATCATGAGATTCCGTTAAAGTTAATAGAATCTCAGCCTCTGCTGTTAGAACTAATGGTGCCTATCGCAAGTCACCATCGCTGATCGCCAAAGTCTTGCTGGAATCTGCAAATTTACGCCCAGAGTATGATTTAGGGTTTCTCGAGCTCGATTTCATCAGTTTCAAAGCTAAAACTTAGCCAATTCAGTCTTAAAAATTACCAAGAAGTCACCTAGGGTCCTTTTAGGATGGGAAGTGTTAAATCTACCTCGGATGCAATAGCTTAAGCTTGGTGCAACTCGTCGGATTCTGGAAATAGGAAGAAACAGCATGCATGCAGGTCAATCTCAATCATCATTAACCAAAAACCCACATGCAACAAGGTCGATTAATACCTTCGTTTGATTCGATAAGCGTCCGTGCACCTACAGAGTTCGTCCTTTTACACTCGCCAAAAATTGGGAAAAGAAGCATACACATGCATGCATAGGTTAGAGCTTGAATCAAAGTTCATCACTTCTTTTGATGTTTTTTTTTTTGTTGTTTTACAGCTAAGAAAAACACCGAGGGACCATGCCGACTGCTGAAGAAGGGACAATTCACCCAAGTGACAAACGATCGTATCACGATAGGATACGACGAGAGGCATCTAGCTGCACCTACGTCAGAGCAGCATAGTGCATTGGTCCACGATGTAGGACACATCGTTCGGACCAAGTGCCCTATGTTGTAGAAGTCATGGCGTGAAATTTTGGTGGAAACGAAGACCTAGGTCCACAACTATTTATCGATAAGTTCCTAAGTTAGTTTTATTGAATTTTATATAAAGTTCATATATTTATATTAAATCTTTTTTCCTTTTTAAAATTTTAATTCTAATATATTTTTTTATTATTTGAATTTAATACTCAGTAAATTGTACACAAACTACAATTTTGATGACATAAATAAGTCGATGGACAGCTACCTGGGTAGGTTGTTTTACGAGCTGTACAAGCAGTGGAAGAGTGAATTCCACAAACATTTTGAGTTGTTTGATGATTTAGAGGTCGCTCTAGATGAAGGTTGCCCGCTAGAGTTGGAGGATCGAGCGGACGAGTGGGCGGTCTTTGTGACCATTTTTAGGGGCCCACCTATGTGGTATGTATTTAAATATGTATTATTTAATTTTAATTTTTTTTCAAATTATTTCTACTTTGGGTTATGCGTTTGTTTCATTTTCTTTAAATATTACACTAATACATTTATTTTAGGTTAACAGAAGAAGGCGAAGGCGAACAAGGGCAACCGGGAGAAGAAAATTTTTCTCCACCATTATGGTTCGAGACCCTTCTCCTATAGGAAGGAGGTGCGACGACATGTAGTAAGTGTTTAATATTCCCACTTTCAATTTCTTACAAATATTCATTTTATTTTCCGCGCTAACATTGTCTTTATGTATTTTTTTTGTTTCAGGGGGGGTTCTAAATTCCCTGAGATAGACGTCTTTAAGGATGTTTATGTTTGCCCCGGGGATGAGCTTGCCGAGCAGCTGCATGTAAATATAACTTCATTTTAAATTACTATTTTACGCTTCCAAATATTACAAAATTTAATTTAATATTAATTTTTACTAATCCACTTCTTGTCTTATTGTCATAGGCGGCGATGGTGAAAAGGAGCCAGACCGTGCTTTTGGAGTCTACCTTCCAATTTCTCTCAAACACTCATGTCGAGTTTGTGGCTCCACCTAAAGATACGGGGTTTCAGATCTTGATTGAGAACTTGGATGAGACTTTTTGGAGGAGGCCGGGGAAGTATTGTCGGGGGGATGGGCAGGCTGGTTAGCATGCTGACCAGCCCGACCAGCATCTTCCCCAGCACACTGACTTGTCGCCCGACTCACAGCTGACTACCAGATTGACTTCCAACCCAACCCACAACCCGACTCGCAGACAACCCCACAAACGACCCCATTTAATGACCAAATAGATTATAGGTTTCTTCTTTCTTAGTTTCAAACTTTTTACTTGTACGTACATTTTTCTTTGATATATAAATGTTTTTTTTTTTCCTCCATTCATTATAGTTGCAATTTAGATAATAAAAAAAAATTATTATTATTATTTAAATAAATTATGTAAGCAGAACAAAAAAAAAAAAAAGTTGCGAACAAAAAAATAAATTAATTAAAAATTTACCTTTATCGACTAACTATTCGTCGTACAAAGTAATAACGACAATTTCTTGATTTGTTTTATGTTAAAATTAATAAAAAAAATTGACCTTTCGCAACGAACATTTTGTTGTGCAGAGTTTATTTCAACTTGTCCAATGTCACATGTTCGTCACGCAAACTTATTGGCCACGAATGTCAAGTGTCCCATTTACTGTATTGTGTCGAAATCATTTTGTTACGTAAACTTATGCCTGACATCGTTGGTTTGTTCCCTTAAGTTCTATGCAACAACGAACGTGTCGTTGTGCAGGTTCATTATGGCACAATGAAGGAATTGTTTTTGCCAATAAGATGTTCTCCAGATCCTCTTTGTGAGGATCTTGAGAATCTGCGAATCGTATCCATTCATCGTACATCGTGTGGTCAGTATTTGTCAGGTACTATTTGTTTTATTTTAAATAAATAAATTTAATATGATTTTTTACCGCACGATGTACGATGAACAGACACGATTGATGGATTTTCGGGATCCTCACAAAGAGGATATGGCGACAATCCAGATCTTGTTTTTGTCACAAAAAGTCTGTTTTTATGACCCTTACGCGACGAGTTTTCCTTCTTCGTGAAAAGTGTAAACTGTAGTAATGTATTAAAATCAAGTTAGCTTTATCATGGTACGTGGCAAGCCGCACATATTTCCTTGAATCGCATAGTCATACAATTTAGCACTGAGCATGCTAAAAAGTGTATAGTCACACACTATTTATTTGTGACCAATATACACTAGAATCCATGGGTAGGAAAAGCATGCGTCTTTATTTGATCTATGCATATTAGTGTTGACAACATGTACACATTGACTATTGGTTGCTTATGTTGACAAAGATTTAGACCAAACGGTGATCTCTGGTTTGATCAAACACCCCGCGCTGGCTAGTCACTCATTTGTACCCTTTGTGATTGAACACCCATTCGTCGGGCACTTATGAGCTTAGACACCCATAATCTTGGACACCCTTAAGCTTGAACCCCGAATCTTTGACCCAATTTGTGGACCCCACTCAAAGATCTTACATGTGGTCCCGACTCAAAGACTTTTCATTGCCTAAACCCCAATAACGGCATCAAATACTTGTTGCGAAAATTAGATTAACCGAAATTAACTCAATTAAGTTTCAAATTTTAAAGCTCGTAAGTGTATGAATCATAGTATAATATAGTAGGCAAGCGCATTACCGTTCCAACTAAGACTAATATAATTCCAATTATCTAACCTAATTAAATTGCACCTTAATTAAAATAGTACGATTGATGATTTGAGAAAGAATTTTAAAATTGTGATTGTAAACACAAAATAAATGAGCTTAAATAAGTGAGACAACAAGAAAGAAAACAAATTATAATTTGAATGCGAAGGACACCACAACCAATCCAATTCAATTCCAATAGTGGATATATTATTAATGAATAAATATCCAATTTGACGGTCTAGTTCCTCTAATTCATATATTATCCATGGCATCTAGATTACTATGTATACTCCTGTGTGCTAACAATCTATGACATCTAGATTACGAAACACATATGAATTCATTAATGATTTGAGAACTAACTAAGAGACCGCTTGAAACCTAGTGTATGACATCTACATCAAGGAATTCATGGACATGAAATTTGTGATAATTTGCAACAAATACACTCAATTCAAGCCAAAGTGATGACCAATCACGAAGATTAAAATTAAGCTTATAAGCACATCAAAATGATACTCAAAGTGAATGAAAATTAAAAAATAATTAAACTGAGAAATTAAGCAGTCATGGTTAGGCTACATCGTAGCTCTAGCGAAAAGAAATTAGTTCCGAAACATCAATAAAAATAACGCCGAATCCATAATGAAAATTGAGTTTAGAAAACCTTGAAAAACTCCTTTGCTTGCTGCTGCAACTTGGCTTGTTGTCCTGTTTCTTTTTTTTCCTCCGCTTGTTGACTTATTTCCCATTTTTCTTCTTCATTCTTCTTTTACTTCTTCAATAATGAGCAGGCCCAATTGACGAGAAAATCTTGTATAGGGCGGAGCTTACCACTAAACTTTGTTGAATGGCACTACCTCCAACTCAAAATTTATTTGTCATTTGTTAAACATTAAAATACTAAAATGCTCATCCTTTAATTTTGATCAGCTGTCTGTCTTCCTCTGCTGCAATTGTGTATGTGTTGGCTTGCTCGTGGAAGTAGAAGAGAAGGCAAAGCTTTCATTTCTCTTTGCTATGCAATAAAAGGATAAAGGCAGCCTTGCTGTTGAAGTGGCCACGTGCTTTGCACAACATTAAATAAAATGATGTATTATTTTGAAAAGAAAAGAAAAAAAAAATGTGATCTTAAATATACCAAAAGCACATATTATAAATTTATTTAGACAAAATATTGAGAATGAATTATACTTGAACCCTTTAATGCAATAATAACCAATGAGATCCAATATTATAATTTTTTCATCTCGATAATCTAGCTAGAAAACACAAAATCATGTAATTTCTTTCTTTAAAGTCCATTCCAAGATGTTACAAGAATATGTAGTTTTTGGGATAAAATAAGTAGTATAATTTGGGCTCATCAATAGACCTAATATGCGAACCAGACCAACGGACCCAACTCATGTCGGGAATCAACTCATATTGAGCACACACTCACGTTGAGTGCATACTCGAAACGAAGAATGCCACTAGCTGAGCCGCCTCGCAATGAGCACAACCTCTAGTCAAACAACCGCCTCGATGCGAACACGCCTTTAGTCGAGCAGCCTTGCAACATACACTGCCTCTTCCCGAGTATTGCTTCAAGTTGATCACCACCGAGTACCGATTCTAAATGACGACTATTTAGTTTGGCCCGCACATGGATTGCATTTGAAGTCTCCAGCCAAAAGACTCTTTTGATTGAAGACTTGGGGGACTCCTTCTTGTACCATATATTGGGTCTCACTACTTAACCCACAAAGTATGTAAGAGGGGAGGAAAACCCCTTTTTATTTTTTTTATTTTTGTATTTTTATAAAAGTGATCCTTCACCCTCACTTTAGGAGGATGGCAAACCCTATCTTCTCTAGCCATAAGCCTCTATGTGCATGTAACTCTCATTTTACAAAGTGAAACCGGATCTACACTAATGTGGATGTAACTCCAACTTGGTGTGACTCACGATATATCATTATGTTCTTGTGTGTGTATGATTTACAGTCAGATCTAAGTTGGTCCAAGATCGATCCGGTATTGTTTCTTAACAACTACTTTTGATTTATGCGCTTGCTAGTAGTTATTTTACTTAGGTTTTTAAAATTATCTTGTTTTTATTTTATTTTATTTTACTTAATCTAAAAAAAAATAAAATTACCAATATTGGTTGAGTGGTACCAAGTCGCCATATCTCACAAACTGTGAAAAGAACCTTATTCAAAGTAATAACGCACACTAATTTAAGTATTACTTTTATCCCGTTACCAAACAAAAAGCAGTACTTTAATCTAATTAAATAAAGTATTTAGAACCTTAAATTATTTTTGTTGCGCTCTACATTGCTTAACATGAAACTGAGATTACTAGGCAAACGGGAAGCTGAAAGCCAACAGATGGTAGGGTCTTGGATGATGATTGCTGATAGAGGCTCATCATTGTTTGGGTTCCCCACGTTTAGGCTACTAAGGATGGGCAACTCCTAAAAAAAGTGCTATTAACTTTTCAAAAAGGTCCCATAAGGAGCTTGCCCTACAAACTATATATTCTCCATCGATCCGTATCACCAACAGACTTACAGTGTCTTGGAGAGTTTCCTATTGGTAAACAGGTTAGCAGGCATATATAATCTAGCAAGCGACTGTATTTTTGTCTACGTGCACGATTGTTAACCTCTAATGTGTGTGACTCTTACGGGATCTACACTCAACAAGTATTCCTGTAAGAAATTACAGTACTTACCTTACTAAAATGTTTTTTTACCTTTAATTAGATTTTGATTTTGATTTTGCTTTTGTTTGCTTTAAGTACATTGCTAAAAATATATACGTAGTTACTTTATTTTAGCTAGGTGTATATTTGTTAGTACATTGTATGTATTAATATACCTATCGTATGAACATAAAACTAATCAACATGACCAAGATCAAAAGATTACCTTAATTAGTCAAAATTCATCAGAGGATAAAAATCTAATTGCTCCGAATATTTGAAATGTTTGGTCACTTGATATTGTTGTATATAATACGTTTTAATTAGAAGAAACTTTTGTTTAAATGTTTATTCAATATGTGTGGTCCATAATTAAATAAAAATAAGGCATTTTATAGGGCCAAAATTTATCGCACGACTTTGGCCATCAACTTTGAAACCCTATCAAGGATCATATCCTAGGGTTCAGATGACCACCTCAGTCCATCTCAACCTGTCTAAGGGCTCGAACAGGGCTTTCATTGAGGTGCGTCTACCACATAGACAACCATACTCAAGAATATCTCGCCTCCTTAAATTTTGATGTACGCATCATTTGACATGCTGACGCCAAATGCCATATACAGGTAAAGGTTGAACCTCCACAGGATACAACTAAGGGCCATATACTAGGAATTATAGTCACTGTCAGTGCCAAATGATCGATCTACTCATGCTTTAGCTTAGCGATGGGATTGAGGTTGCTCCTTCTACACTACCAATAAATAGAGCCAAATGCCTTCAAGTTGAGGACCTTCATCAATTTCAATCTCTACAAATATACAAAAACCTTGAGTGATTCTCCAATCAACCCAACTGCTTTTCAACACAAACCCCATTCTTTCACCAAAGCCCCTTAGCTATTCAGCTCGCCAGAATCTTGCTAAAGTTTTACTGCTTTCTTTACATTTCAAGTCATGTAGTTCGGCCTATTGGCCTAGATTTTACTTTTGTAAACGTTTGTAATCTTGACTTAATCATGAACTGATTACATTCTATTTTCTGCTTTTGTTTCTATTTCGCGGTCATTTTCTTTTTAGGCAAGCACATACACGAAATTACACTGAATTTTAAATCCTCGTTCACTTGAGGCATATAAAAGAACTTAACTGAATTAGTGTCTCAATCGGTGCACAATCATATGGTTAAGAAGTCACATTTACGCGCAACTTCCATGCACATTCGAACACAAACACTGTCTATCGGCAACCTTCAACAGTGGCATGCATATTCTCTCTTTCTCTCGAGCTATGTCGTGGTGCCCAGACCGAAAACAATACTTCAGGCAAATACATGTTGAACCCAGTCTAGACTCTATCCGAATTTTGACACCAACATAATAGTTTCAGATTACTAAGTAGTCTAGTAAATAAATGGTGAAAATTGTTTAAAAACTCGTACTACCAGATAAGCTGGACCACTAAAGATAAATCCTTTGTTTAATTGTCTTATGCACTTTTTCTGTCTTTTACTTTATTCTAGGAAGCTGGGCTAGCAAAGCCAGTAGAGTTTGGACCAAGTGTTTCTCAAGTCTCCGTGTGTACCTAAAAGTATTGAGTAAAGCTTGGACAATATGATTAAAGGTAGGCCATACGCACATTTTGGACCAAAATTTACTATTTTTATTTGATATTAGTCATGAAAAGAATTCATATCTACACGTCAAGAAAAACGACTGTCCACCATGTTTTAATTCAAAGCAGTTGAGTCGCGGGCTACAGGGATGGCAGACTATAGAGTGAGGATTTAGGGAAGAAGAAAAAAAAAAAAAAAATAATGAAAGTAATTTGAAAATTTTAAGTTTTAACGATAAAGACAAAATAAAGAGTAAAGTGAATAGTATCAGGTTTGACTTTTTAGTGTAAAAATATGATTTTTCGTTAAAGTAAACAGTATCACGGACTTTTCTTTAAAACTTCAACAAAAAAAAAAAAAAAAAAAAAGAATGTTCGTTACTGTTCCATAGCCAAATTAATAGATAATAGATAGCAGATAAATACACAATCACAACAAAAAGAAGGCTAATAGATAATAAATCTACAATGTAGATGTTTTTCTCTTGGTTTACAAATATATACTATGTACTCTACTTTCTCAAAAATACCAGCTGGGTGCATTTTGGTAAGAGGCATACTTCTTAATTAGCTGATATCATTATTAATTCAGGACATTTTACTAAGAAAACGTATATTTAGAATGGGTCTTTACCTACTTCTACTCAAACGAGTCAAAACACATCCTTATATGATTGTATTTTGTCGGACATAACCTAAATGTTGTAACCTTTTGTATATCTACACCATACATGTTCATTATCTATAATACTACTTTAAGATAATTCTCTTTGTTAGGGTCGGCACGACGCTAGGGGTTTGAGAGTCAGTGGTGGTGTTGTCTCGGAGCTTTTGCTTTAGGGTTTTCTGTCTCCATGCTCTTGTTTTCAGTTTCTCATAGTTCACCCCTCCAAAACTTCTTACATTCCACCTAAATCTAAACTCTAATCCCCCATTACATTCATTTTTATCTCTTCTTTTCACCACCCTCTTTATTTCTCAGCTTTGCCCTAGATGCTAGGGCAAAGATTCAAGGAAAACTTTGGACAGGATAATATCCGATTAGTGGGATCTGTGAAGCATTAAAAAGAGTTGGGATGGGATGTTTCAGTTGAATTCAGTTTTGGAAGTACATGCGCAATAACACGTGGCTGACAATGATTCATTTGGTGAAGATACACACAAATGATCTGTCACTGTCTCACAACTCTCTAGCCTGATGATTTGACAGCCTAAAATATTGGCACGTGCTTAAAAACAGATGAACTTTAAGCTTTTTGCTTCTTCGACAAATAGAGAGCACAACTCATACATTCACCGAACAGAGTTATCTTTTGCCTCTCGTGGATAATTTCACTAAAAACAAAAAAAAAAAACATAACACTTTGCTAGACAGAACAACTTCTTTTGCTAAAAGTAGCATTTGTCACCGAAAACTTAAACCGACGGAGGTTCGTCAGTAGAAATGGTCGGATAAACCTCGTCGTGCGGGGACTTACACGACAGATGAATTATTCCTTCAGGTAAACTAATGTTAACCCGACAAAAGTGGTTGTCTAGCGAGAGTCCGTTGACTCATATGATCTGACGAAAGTCGCCTTACCAAACGAAATCCACCTAGTCGGCTTGGACATAAATTAATAATATGGTGAGCTTCACCCGACGACTAAACTCTACTAGGTAAACATTTACGTGACGGCACCTCAGTGGGCCAAGTTTATTTAAATTAAAAAAAAAAATTAAACTATTAAATAATTTATTTAATTCTAAAATTTAAAAAACAATAATCATTACAAAAATTAAAAAAAATTAAAAAAAAATTAAAAAATTTTAAATTCTACAATTATAAAACAAAAGTATTACACAAATGGAAAATTGATATTTACAACCCCAAAAAATTGTTTGTACAACTATATTACAAAAACAAAATGTAAAATACTATGATGGGTGGTATTGTGACTGTTGGGACGGCTCTTGGGACGGCTCCTAGAATGGCTAGGGGAATGGCCACAAAAGCTGGTCAAGGGCTCGGGAATCCTAATGCCCAGAAGCTGACAAGGACATGATAAGGTAGTGAAGTACATGCGCACTAATTTCCTTTGACGCTCTAGCTCCATCTCCACCTGCTGAAATTTGGAATCAGTCTCGATCGATGTAGTAGAACTGGATGAAGAAGAAGACCCAACTTCCCAAACCTGACCTGTTCCTAGGCCACGAGCAACTTGAGATACACCTCTAGATCATGTATCAGCTACTTCATATGCACATCTAGATGTAGGTGGGAAACGTACTCTTCCTTCTTTTGCACTATAGAAGCCTAAAAAAAAAAATATTAATAAAAAAAAAAAAAAAACAAGGAAAACAAAGTAAGATTATCAATTATTATCTAAAACTTATTTATTGTAATGAAATTCAAAATTAAAAAAATATAAACAAATACTTACATAAATTTCGTTCACAACCTCATTGCCGTAATTGACGTGCATATCTTCCCCAAACCACCATCTCTAGGAAAGGCTACCTAGGCGCTCGCCGTTCCTTGACCTGGTAAGATAAGGGTTGAGAACATAGTTGTAATGGTACGGCTTTTTGTCTTGATTACCTTGATTTTCCGCCTATTATTTTTGTTGATTACAAAATATTAATTTAACTTAACTAAAAGAATATAATAATTAAATTAAAATTAAAATATGAATAAAATTTGATTACCCGATACTTTTTTCACTCTGAAAATGAGTGCAAAGCCACTCCTACTTGGCCACCTTCTCCACAAATTCCAAGGGTGGTTCTACAAAGCTGCCTCAGGCGTCGAAAAAGTGTCGTAAGAATCCTTGCACGACAAAAACATTGTTCGTCAAGTCAAGGTCATTTGTGCAACAAATATTCAATTCATTGTAAAGATACTATGCGTGGCATACAGTGTTCATCGCGCGTATATATTTAATTTTTAATAAATTAATTAAAAATATTGGTTAATTATTTTTTATTCAATTAAAAAACTAATATATTTAAGGGAGATATTTAATGAGTCCATATAAGGTAAATCAAATTAAGGAAATAAATACTTCAAGTAAAGATATAAACTGGATACAAATTAAGAAAATATTTGAAGCGTACATAAATTTTAAATAAAATATTATTACAACCCGATTACATACTAAGAAAATATTTTATTCGGCCATAATAGATAACTAAAACAACCACTGCGGTGGTGGTGTTTGTCCCTCTTGGTCGGCATGATGTTTCAACTTCGGTTAAACCATACCTAAAAATATTGTATTTTATTCCCAAGACTTGGGAAATGACTATTTTACCCTTGAGTGGGTGTCTTAATTAATTTATCGAGCCTCGACTCGAGAATTATATCCTCATACTTTCTAAGTTTCATGACTTTATTTTTGTTACGTTAGTTTAACGTCTAAATTCGAATCGAGACCTTAAAACTACAAATATTAATAAAAAAAAAAAAACGAAATTCAAAATTTACCCTAAAACCTAATCTAATCCGTGCCCTAATCCTAACCTAATCCCTAAATCACAATGCCTTAATTTGGATAACGTAATCCCCTAACCCTAATCCCGTAGCTAATTACCCTAAACCCTACTAATTTAAAACGAAATTAAAGACCCCTAGCTTAGAAAATGTATACCTCGATAATGGTGTGGATGACGGTGGGGCTTTGTGGAGCCACGTGAAGGATGACAACGTTGGGGGCAGCACGGTGGTACTGTAGGGACGAAGCCAGAGATTTGTGTGAATGGGGGCATCCTCAAATAACAAAGTCATAATTAAAAAGCTCAAGAATTTACTAAACACAATACTTATATATTAATCCAGAAAGTTTTTTCATACAACAGTCCCTTACAATATCCCTAGATGCGTTTTCATGTTCTGAAAACGTTGCATGACAACATCATTACCAATACTATCAAATATCTCTCTCTTTATAAAAATAACCATGTTATAATTCATCCATTGATCTCCCATCCAATTTCTCAACCGATTCTTCACAATTTTAATGGCCGAAAATGCTCTTTCAACAGTTGCAGTAGCAACTGGAAGAGTTAATGCTAATGTTACAAGCAAGTAAACTAACAAATATACCTTCTGTTTTTTGCATTGAACCATTTGTTTTGCAAGATCTCCAATCTCTTTTAAACCTGAAAACTCAATGCTAGACTGCATATCCACAATGTTAGTCTCAAGTTGAATCTTAAGTATCACCAGTTCATTCATAGAGAAGTCTTTAGGATACAACTTGGCAAGACGCAATAGCTTTTGGCTATCAAAAGCAGAAAAGGAGTCGGCTGGACATGAACATGCCAAACAAGGAAGTAACTCAGTGTTGGTCTCATTTAAACAATTATTTAGTTCTTGAAGCTGCCAATCCAAAACAACATAAAATATCCCAACGCAATAATGATGCATATTTTGTGACTGCTTGTGCTTTTCGTTGCCCTCACCTTCGAGAAAGAAACATATCATCCATATTAGGCGCATCAATATTATGTTTAAGACAAAATTCTGAGACTTTACTAAGTAAAGAATCCCAACCATTTTTCCTCATTATCTCCAACCCTTGCTTACCAATTCCAACCAACTTCATGGCATTTACAATATCCTGATCCTTCCTTTGCAATGCTTGTGACAATTCATTGGTTATTCCTAGTATATCTTTCATCAAGTGTAGATTAAACACAAAATCAAATGATTGCATGGAATCCAATAAATTATTCGCTTCACATCTTTGTTGAGAGCTTACTCCATCATCTACTATTACTTCAAGTACATTAAGTATGGATGAAAACATAGTCATTATACTTACTAAAGTAGCAAAGTGTGAACCCCAACGTGTTTCTTCAAGGTAGTTTCTTGATTTTTGCCTTTCCTACTTGTAAACTCACCACTGTTTAGTGCTTCAATAACTGCAATAGATTGCTTCTCTCGAAGAAGATCACAACGCTTCAATGAAGCTCCAACAACATTTACCAAAATAGCAACCATACTAAAAAGAGACTTAATTTGGATGTTCTTCTTTGACACAACTACAAGAGCTAATTGAAGTTGATGTGCAAAGCAATGAATATAATAGACACAACCATTTTCTTTCATAATAAGAGCTTTAAGACCATTGAACTCATCTTGCATATTGCTAGCCCCATTGTAACCTTACCCACGCAACCTAGACATGCTCAATTTATGCCTAGAAAATACCTCATCAATGATTTCCTTGAGTGAGAAAGTAGCGGTACTAATAACATGCTCAATGCCAATAAAACGCTCAACAACATGCCCATTCTTGTCAACATAATGCAATACAATAGCCATTTGTTCCTTTGTTGATACGTCGTGAGATTCATCAATCAAAATAGAGAACAACGAAGTGTCAATGTCTTTAATAATAGCTTTGATGGTCTCAGTTGCACAAGCATTTACAATGTCTTTTTGAATATCTGGTGATGTCAATTTGTGATTCTCCGAAGCATTTTTCAAAGTAACGGCTTTCACATCCTCATTGTGGTCGGCAAGAAACTGTAGAAGCTCAAGAAAGTTTCCATGGTTGCTTGAATGTTCAGATTCATCATTACCACGAAATGCAAACCCTTGTTTCAAAAGAAATCGACAAAAATCAATTGATGCATTCAACCGAGCTCTATATTGAATTCGACCTTCATCATGAGTTTTAGAGAAACAAGATTGGATATGTTGTTTTTGACTCCTTAAAGCTTCAAAATTACTCCATGCTTGACTGTGTCCACTATTGACGCCTCCAATATGAGTTAGAAGTCTTTCTTTCTTCTTCCAGTTACAAAATCCTTCGCCAACAAAGAAATCACCACCTGCTTGTTCTCTAATGTTTGGTTTAAAAAGGTAGCAAAACAGACAAAAGGCAGCATCTTTTTCTACACTATATTCCAACCAAGTAGGAAAATCATCAAACTAAGCAGGGTTGAATTGTCTTTGTGTGTCTCCATATTTCTTGTAACGAAAATTATGGGTTTTAGGTTGTTGAGGACCAGCTAGCACATACGTTTTTCGTACTTGATCTCGAATATTAGGATTGTAATCCAAAATTCGAATTCGCTTACCAGGATCTGATGGAAGATTTGATAAAATAAATTTTGTACTATCTTGTCCCCGAGTATCATTATTTTTCTCAATAACTGGGGATGGCGACATTGATATTTTTTTTGAAAAACCTCTCCATGGTGTTTTAGTCTGCAAAGTCAATCATATTGATACCAATAATATATAAGGTTCATACGTAATTTGTAGAATTTATAGAATAAAAATCTCAATAAAATTCTTAGACTCTTGATCCTAGAGTATACTATACTAATATGCCTAATAACTAATCCATATCCACCAAGGCAACAATTCAATTAACCAAGATGGCAATACCAATAAGCATACAAATTATTCAACAAATAAACATTTAATTCAACTAATCATATGAATAAATGTATACCCATATTCATAGAATTCGTAATTTCATAATTTCATTCATCAATAATCATAGAATTCATATCAATAATCAATAACCAATAGCCAATAACCAATAACCATATTAGTGCATTACCATATGATTCTATATTTCTATACCAATTAAACAAAAATTCGTCTTAAACAATTAATTAGGGTTAGGGATTATAGATTTAGGAATTAAAAAATTTACCTGAATATATATATGTCGGTTAGAGAGTGGTTGGTTGCTAGCATGGCTGGGAACAACACCTTTGCTCCTGTTCCGTTCTTTTTCAAGTTGTTGGGAATTTGGACGAAGAGCAGCACCATGCTGCTCTTTGATTGGTAAAGGGAAATAAAAAGGAAATGAAGAGATGGAATGGGGGTGGACCGTGGGGACAAGCGGTCCCCTACTATAACATACTTTTTTTTTTTTTCAAACATATACGAAATGACGCTGTTTCGTTTATTTATTTTTTTTTTTTACTAGGACCAAAACGACGTCGTTTTGGCCTGGATTTAAAATAAAAAAGATAAGACCTAGCTTTGCTTCTGCAGAACCAGAAAAATCTCAGTGGGGGCTCTGCTACTGCAAACCATATCAATTTGAGCAGCATGCCGGCATCAGAAAAATCTCAGTGGGGCCATCCGCCCCTAGGCCCATGGTAGCTTCGCCCTTGTGGTACTGGGTTTGAGGGAGAGGGAGGATATGAATGGTTGAGACAAGGATAGTGGGTGCAAGAGGGAGAGTGGGTGAAGGAGGGGGAGTGGTTGCGACGGAAAGAAGAAAGTGAAGCTTCGCTAGAGAGATAAGAAAGTGAGGAGAGAGGATAAAGGTTTTCAGAACTAATTAAGACGAACACTCTTGCACAATGAAGAGTTTGTCGCGCAGTTGTCGCTTAAATATACATGTATCGAAACAAATTTGTCATGTAAATTTTTCTAAATTTTGTTGGCAATTTAAATTTTCTTGAAGATTAAACAGTGCGCCAAATATTGGGGATTACATGATGAATCATTGATATTCATTGCGTAAATACAAATTACAAGACAAATATCTAGTGTTCGTTGTGCAAAATTCTGAATTAAATAAAAAATTTTGAATTATGTGTAACATTTAAAAAAAAAAAAAATTGGGCGATGCATTGGACATATTTGTTGGGCAAATAGTCTTTGCGCGATGAAAGACAAGTAATTCATCGCGCAATTATCTGAATTTTTTATATTTGAATTTGTTAACAATTCAAGTAAATATAAATGTTAAATAAATTATATGGAAAATACATTCTTTGCATAATGTAAATATATGCTGATGAGGAAATGAAAATAATAACCTATTATATAATTTACAAAGCAATTCAAAGTTAAATTACATTAATCTTAATCCTCCTCCGAACTAAAATAACTTTCACTATCATCGTTGTCATCATCTTCAATGTCCCATTCCTCCTCGTCGAAAAGTACGTCAACGTCGTAATTCACGGCCTCTGGTGGACTGTATCGGGGAAGATCACTGAGGTCAATTAAAATTGACTCAATTGATATTTCAATTCTAGCAACTCCTGGTATTTGAAATGGTTCTTAGACAAGATTATTATCCCGTACTGTTTCCTCACCAATTTCTATAAAAGATTCAAGATGTTGGTCCGCGACATTGATGTCATCCTCATCAATGGTAGGATCTCGGTTCGGTATAACATGCACATTCCTATGCTCAATCCTTTGAACAACTTTCCAACCCCTTCCTACCTTAGCGTCCTCTACATAAAAAACTTATTTTGCTATACTTGCCAAAATGTAGGGATCCTCATCGTACCAAATTGTGGTAGTGTTGACATATAGTGAGCCATGATCCCTTGTAACACTTCCCTGCCTATGTGGATTTGTATCAAACCATCGGCATTTAAAAAGGATCACTTGGTAGTGGTCTTTGTATAGCTCTTGTACGACACTCGATAGTTTGCCATAGAACTTAATGTCTGTACTTTCACCACCACCTGGGACATGGACACTGCTGTTTTGCGTATATAACTTGTCATTATGCTTAGCCACCAAAAACTTGACGCCGTTAACATGGCAATCGGAGAACAATTCTACCCGAATAGGACCGAAGGTTTAGGGTTTTAAATGATTTACCTTACATGATAAAAAAAAAAAAAGAAGTTATTTTTTAGTAACTTCGAATATATTAATGAAATTAGTACAACATATTCAATATAAATGTATAAACCTTACATATTCGAGAAACCACTGAGGAAACAATTCACGATGCTTCTTCGCATATAGATTTGAAGGATATTCACGCTTCATCATTTGTTCATGCTCATCTGGGTATAACATTGTCATGTTGCAATTGTTGAGTATGAACCAATGTGCAACCTCCATGTCATTTTTGGGAAACAACTTCTCTCGTACAGGCTCGCCAAAGGGTCATGCGACTTAGGCAAAAACAGAAAGTTTCTTCTATCTCACACCCCTATCATTATTGCGATGGGGACGATTAAGAGCTGTCTGAACATCTTTTAAATACATTCCACAAAGTATAAGGGACTCGTATGCGACCCAAGCCTCTATAGTTGATCCTGTAGGCTTCGCTCTGCTTCGTACACACTTTTTTAGGTTGCCAAGAACCCTGCAAAAAAACAAAAATGTCGTCGTATGACAACAAATAAACATTTGAAGGACGAGTTTATACCTTGCTAAATGGTACATCCATCGATAGTTAATTGGTCCAGCAAGCAACGCCTCCTCAAGCAAGTGAACCATAATGTGGTTCATACTTGTGAAGAAAGCTGGAGGAAATATTTGTTCAAACTTGCAGAGGACCTGGCCAATGTTGTGCTGCAACTGATTATTGTCTGATTTTCGCAACGACCTTGCAGTCAATTAGGAAAAAAAATACGGATAGCAATATGATTGGCCTCACGACATCATCTAGCAATTGGTGTCGAATACCAACCAGAAGTAGGTATTGTAGAATGACATGCAATCATGACTCTTTAGTCCAGAAAGTTTTCCGCCGTTAACGTTCACACAATGTCCAATATTTGAAGCATACCCATCTAGAAACTTGACTGAAGATATAAACTTCAAAAAATCTTTTTTACTTTCGGTTTAAGTGAAAAAAATGGAAGGAACCTTCTGGCTGTGTCACCATGCCTATTGATACATAATGGGGCGGGATGCCCATTCACTTCAGATCGAGACAAGTTTTGATCAGTGTTTTCTTCTTGCCCTCGATATCTAGAATTGTGCGCACCAATGTGTCAAGCACCTTTTTCTCAACATGCATAATATCGAGGTTGTGTCTTAGTTTTTGCTTGGACTAGTACAAGAACTAAAAAAAAAAAATAGACTTGTGGGTCTAATTCAAGTGTGTTGATGGTCGGGGCTTCATTATGGTTTTCTTGAACGGAATATGGTTAAGCTGTCCTAAAATCTAGTTACTGGACCACTCTTTAGTATTAGAGGACGCTCTATTTTTCCATCGAACTCTTTGTCCTTCTCACGCTACTCGTACTCCCAAGGGAACCATATTCGATGACCAAGATAGCAAACTTTTCTGGCGTGCTAACCAGATATGACATCATCCTTACAAACTGGACATGCCATATAACCCTTAGTGCTCCACCCAAAAACCATGGCATATGTGAGAAAATAGTTTACAATCCACATCATTATTGCCTGCATTGTGAACATCTTCCCGGTAAACTTATTGTACGTGCAGACAAGATTTTTCCATAAATCTTTTAGCTCATCAACCAAAAACCGTAAATAAACATCAATCGACTTATTAAAAAAGTCATCATCATATATTCTTTCTTCATGCATTTCCAAGCCAAAAAATTGTATGGAAAAACGAGTATCGACCAAGTGCTGTGGTATTGGTTTAGAATCACGAAAGGATTGAATTCGTTAGTGGTAAGTCCCAACCTAACATTACGAGATTCAGCTGCAAAATCGAGACACATCTAATCAAAATCTTTTCTTGCCTTTCCATCTGCAGGATGCCTCATCACGTCATCATCCACCCGACTTTCTTTATGCCATTTGATGTCGTTTGTAGTATGCATCGACAGTATGCATCGACATATACAATCGTTGCAACCTCGGTTTTAGTGGCATATAACACATAACCTTTTATGGAATCTTCATCACTCTATTCAACGACATCATTTTGAATCTCGACTCATTACAAACCGGGCATTTGTCCAATGCTTTATTCTCCTTATAGAGCACTATCCTATTATTTTTGCAAGTGTGGAATTTTTTCATAACCCAATTCTAGACCATTCAACACCTTCTACACACTTTAATGATCTTTTGGCAAACTATTGTCCCTTGGTAGCATTCTCTTGAAAGCCCCCAAAAAATAGTCGAAGCACTGGTTCAAAATTTGATTTTTTATTTTACCATGCACAAACTCCACAATGGCCGTGAGCACCAAATAATCTTCACATCCTTGGTATAATTCTTGGTTGGCGCTTTTTAACAGTTTTTCATATTGTTCAAAAGCTTCACTGTCCATAGGTTCAAGCACATCATCATTTCCTCCCTGGTTGGTATTCATTGAGGGAAATGGAAAAGCGTCATTGATAACATCCATAACCTATTCATTTAGATCCACATTAGGTTCAACATTTTCCACTCGCGTCACATTTGACGGCAAAGCATAGTCGAATTGTTCCCCATGATGATTCCAAGTTGTATAGGTCTTTGTCATCCCATTTCTCATTGAGGGAAATGGAAAAACGTCATTGATAACACCCCTTAAGGTATTGTTACACCTCCTACATGGACACTAGATTCTAGTTGCCCCCTAATTGTGTCTGCATTCAAACTCAATAAACTCATTTATTCCATCTAAGTACTCGGCTATACATCTGTTCGGATTCTGTATCCATTGTGTGTCCACAATATTTGCAAGCACAATAAAATTCCAATCAATACACAACTCCAATGAGATATTGTCACCTTATGCCTCCGGTAAGGGCCTTAATCCCATTCAGGAGTGCATAGTTATGAGACGAAGTTGACGGCTTCATCGGATTAGATTTCGACGTAGGAAAATTCCGACAGCATCTCCCTATAGTTCTTCAAGTGCCCAACGTAGATATCAAGATACTTATTTAGCACTCGAAGAATGTAAAGAGATGTGATCGAAATTCCCACAATCAAAACCTAATCCTTGAACCATAAACTACGTCCTATAACTGTGCATTCCCAAATTGTCCAAATAATGAGACAATTCAAAAATTAATTGGACCACAATCATGCTTTCACATTCGTGCGCGAAATCTAACAAATCCTCCAACTTAAAACTAAGCTTTTACTTAAAACACGTGTATGAAGTTAATTACTTTTAACTATGTATAACACAAAACAAAATTTGTACATGACGTACACATTTGCTTTTCATCCAAAAACCAAATACAAACAAGATACCTATAATTAACAAAAAAATTAACAACCTAATTAGCAACCCTCATTAACAATTCTAATTAACAAACAAATTACCTAATTCAAATAAATCCTAATTAAAAAACCAAATAATGTGCCTCTAATTTTGTCTTTCACCGAGTGATAATCGTAGACACCAACCCTATACACACCAAATTTAATGGCATTAGTTTGAATTCACAATAAAATTTAGAAATGCCAAATGAAAATGCTTACCGAATACAGCGGGATAGATTGATTTACGGAGAAAGGAATTGAAATCAAGGGAGTACGAGAAGATGATGGATTTGAGAGTAGTGGACAGAAGAGACAGCACTACAATGTGCAAAGAGGAAGGATGACAGAGGCAGTAGCTGCAAAATTTGCAGTTTAAGCCTCTACACTTGAGGAATCTGACTATAAAGATGAAAACTTTGTGCGACAAAATAGTCGTCGCGCAAAATGTATAGGCTCAAAATATAGTTTCAAAAGTAACCGCGTTTTTTGCTCCCTTTACATGATGAATGATTTTTCGTGCAAGAACCTTTGCAGGACGAAATAATACTTCATTGCACAAATTTAATGCGACTAATATTTCGTTGCAAAAAAGTTATAGCGACAAAGGATTAAGTAATTGATTATAATTATGAAGTTTATATAAACATAGATCTATGTTGTTTATGTTTACATAAACTTCGTAATTACAAACAAATACTTAAGTATAATATTTATTCTTATAATTGAAAACATAAATCAATTAATTAAATGCAAATTTATTCTAAATACATAGCTTAAAAAGAAAAATTATAAATATCGTCCTCAAATACATAAATTTAAAAACTCTATTGCTCCGCTGGTCCTTCTGGATTTCCTTGAGCTACTGCATCTCGCTCCACATTAGAACGCCATTGTTTGTAACTCTTCTTCAATGCATCATTGACCAAGTTCATCAACTCTTGGTTCGTAACATCAGTAGTGTAGTTACATTTTACACATGTAAATAATGAAATTGTATCCTTGCTGGATCCTCTAATCACATCAGTTCATCGTACATCATCCGGTCAGAAATCATTGTAAATTGTTTAATTTAAAATTGAATATAAATAATACCTGATGAAAATTGACCACACGATATTCAATGAACATATTTGATTAGAGGATTCGGCAATGATCCTCTCACGTAAATAATTACAACATAATCTTTATAATAAACTATTTAACAAAATTAATTATTTTTTACTTATCACACTTACTAATAATTCATCCATCACAAACTTTTTCACATCCTCGAGCACATATGTCCAAGAGCTCCACTCCGCAATAGAACAGTTGTTTCACATTACTAAACCAATCAAATGCGCAAACTTTGCATATTTGTTCATAAGCCGCAAATTTATATCATCGGGCATCATTTGTGAATGGTGGCTTTCCTCCATTCGAGCCCAGACTGCCACTGATCTTCTAGTTTTCTTATCATTGGCCATCTCACAAAAACCAATGTGAAGAAAATTCACGTAGCACTTTGCGCGATGAAAAATTCATCACACATTTAGGACTACAACATTTGCGCGACGACATGTAAAATATGAAATAAATATGCAGTAAATATGATGACTTCAATGCTCACCGACCATATCACAGTCTTTTTGTGCGATGAATGTCTTGTCTTGCAAAGATCTGAGCGACGAAACCGTTGTCGCTTAAAAGTTTGCGCGACGACTTACACATATTTATTTTATTCCATCTTGAAAATAGTTTCTCAAAATATTAATGTCAATATTATAGTATTTTGAAAATGTGGTCTCGAGAAGAAACAAAATACATACAATCTATATACATTTATTATTCCAACTAAAAATTAAGTGTCTTTATCTAATAAACCATAAATACAGTAACAAAAAAAAACTTTTCTAATCCTCCACTGGTGGTCTAAATACTCGCTGTAGCTCTGCCTCAAGTTCAACATCAAACTTCAACTCTCGGAAACGATACTTGAACATGATGTTGATGCACTTCATCAGATTTGTGTCACTTTTATCAATGTCCCAATCAGGCTAATATGTAAAAATTAATAAATTTAAATCTCACTAATATATTTTTCATAACGAACTAAATTATGATTTAACTAATTAATAATTAACACGTACTTCTAATTCATTGATCATGATCGTCTTTATCTCCTCGAGGACATCTTTCCAAGACTCCCAATCCACTCTGCATGTGTCACGCACCAATACCCCATCGTCCATCCTAAACCTGTTGACCATTCCAACTTCTCATATCCTATTAATTCTGGATAAGTGATTCGGTAGCGAGTCCCACCATAAGTGTATTAAACGCGTAACACACCTCTCTTTGATGAACCAACATCAGAGTTGGCATTCGCGTACAAAAATTGAAACAAAAGTTGGAATAATAATTTGGAAAAAGTAAGGAGTTTTTCGATTGAATCGTGAAGAGGAAGAGTCAAATGGTCAATTTAAAGGGAATTTGGCTTCTTTGCATGACGAAACCTTCGTCACGCGAAACCTTCGTCACGCGAAACCTTGCAGTAAATATGGCATTGAATACTTTGACTAAACAAACAGACCATCTAGTAAATGTTGGAACATTTGCTAGACGAATATTCGTTGCGCAATGTCATACAATCCGTACCTTTTTTTTTTGCGCAAAAATTTAGGTTCCGCGCATTTTTCTATGAACCTTTGCACGATGTAGTGCGTTTTTCATTGCACAAACGGTTACTACGCGATGAAATTATGTGTCGGTCAGATATTCTAGCCCATTAAACTTTATCCAACGAACTTACGTGACAAATTAATATGTTCGTCGCGCTAACTTGTTTTGCAAGCAGAATTCTTGTTCATCGCATAAAGTTTTTCTTGCAAATGTTTTTTTTTTTTTTTTTTTTTTTTTTTTTTTTTTTTTTTTTTTTACTATTGATAGGACATTAAAGGTAAAGCGGTGAAAACAATCACAATATGTGGCATCGCAATAACAATAATAAATATAATGAAGGGTTATGGTATTCACACACATCTTTTTACCTCTCACACGCCCTTGTTTATTTTGTCCACTGATCTTATTCAATTCATTCGATTTGGCGGCCGGAAATTGAGAGGGGTGCATATGTCAGAAGTAAAAAAAGATATATGAATAGCACCACCCATAATGAAAATTAGGAGAAAAATCTTATCTTCTTCTTGGGTTTCCCAGAATAGTGTGTAGGGTATGGCTGCCAGTTTCAAAAGAGCTGCCTGCGGCAAGTTTGCTGGTAGCGAAAGTGGGGATCTAATATTTCGAGTCCGTTGTTTCCGATGGTGGCAACGATTCTTCGAAAAGACGCTAGGAACATTGTCAATCGTGTGAGGCAACAACTCAAATATCCGGCAATTTTTTCGACCGATTTTTGCATCCAACAATGATGATTTCACTTGGGCTTTGTAGATCGAAGAATTCCAAGCCTGAGACGAAATTGTGCCAGAGTTGGGTTGCGACATCGTCATCACTTACAAATAAAAGTTCACATGTTAGCTCTAAAAAATTTCGAATTAATTTTTGCTCCCCAATGGTCACATTCGGATTTTGAGACCTCTTATGCCATATGGCAACATCATAAAAATTGTGGCCCCATTGTTGATTAAGAGACTAATTAATTTGCAATAATTAATGTTAGAGTAGAATTGGAAATTTGTAAACAAAATGCTTGAGTCTACATTGTCTTAGACTAGTGCATGTTTCAATTGTAAATATTTTAGTCTAAAATTATCTCTCGTACTGTTGATCACAAAAAATGACTAGCGTTTCAAAGACATCTATTCAAGTAAGTTGGGCATGCATATGTATATGTTCTAGGTTAGTTTCGATTTGAATTACTTGTTTAATGGACTGTTTAATTTTGGGCTTTGCATGTAAATCAGTTTGTTTTGCTTGCTTTATGACAATAACTAATATTTATCTAGCCATCAATTTGTTTCAAATTATCAAAGTGTTAGACCGCTTTGGGATATATCTAGGCTTAAATGCCTATTTTTAATCTTTATCACAATAACTAATTATAGTTATGCACATTGAGCATTTTGATAAACTCCAAATGTTTTTTTTGTTTTTTGTCTCATCTATCACGTTTATCTATAGATGCATTAGGTTAGGGTTTTTAGTTTTAGTCAGCGCACAGCATTGCATTAGAAGGAGTCATTGTTTTTGTTGCCCATGCACTGCATGCATTAGAGTGGGCACTCTGGTTTTGGTTATTGTTGTCGCTGGACGTGAGTGTATTTTTCTGTGGTTGTTGAGATATACACTGTCACCAAATTTATAAAGCAACATTCATATATGGCAGAGGGTAGTCGGGCAGCACTGCATTTAAAAAGAGGTCACTGTTTATTCAAAGTCTGTGTTGCATGTTCTGGGTTTTAAAGTGAGTTGGCATCAATGAGTTTTTAATTGAGAAAAATCAGTTTTGTGTCCGTGTGTTTTCAAAGAGAAAAAAATTAGTTCTTAATCATTGACTTTTCATGGGCTTAAAATTAGAAATCAATTATGAAAATGTGCCTTGTGATTTTTTTAATTGATTGATTTTAAAAAATCATTTCATTTTATATATTTTGCATGATCGCACTAGTATCTTGCAAAGTTCAAGAAGAAGGTGTTGATGATTGCACTAGTGTTGTGTCACTTCCACTCGAAGGTTGAAAAGACATTAAGTAGCAAAGCACGGAGACAAAACTGCCTAATAGTATGTGCGGTCTAGTTGATGAGTCATTTCTCTTAGTATTTGTCCTGTCTTGGGAGACCAAAGATTTTTCCAGTGGTGAGTTTTGCCTTGTAAAATCTTATATCTTGTGCACACATTTTATATATCTTTTTAATTGCATATGTGTAGGTTAATTTGGTATGTGATGTGGATGTGAAAACTAAATTGAAAATTGAATTTGAATTGGATTTTTAAATTGGAACCTATAGATTCACCCCTTCTAGGTTAAGCTAGTACTCATCATAGAACCTTCAAAATACTTAGTGAGATCCTGGGTAGTCTAGGATGAATCGTGTTGTTGGTTCACTTTTGCATCCACCATACTTTGATGCTAACAACTATGCTATGTGGAAGGCAAAAATGAAATCTTTTCTATAGGCCAAGATGACAATGTGTGGCTTGCTGTTAAAGGTTGGGAACCTCTGACGGTCAAAGAAATCAAAGGTGAAGGAGAGTCCTTTGTGCCTATACCTATTGTTACGCCTAGGAAAGAATGGAGCAATGATGAGCACTAGTCTAGTACTTTTAATCAAAGGGCTCTGAATGCTTTATTCACAGATGTTTCGCCTAATCAATTCAATTGCATAAGCAAGTGTACAGTGGCGAATGAAGCTTGGAATATTCTTGAAGTTGTTCATGAAGGTAACTCAACTGTTAAAGAATCCAAGCTTCATCATCTAATAACTCGATATATGTTAATGATTTCCATACAGAAGCTTTATTGTTCCTGACCATGTGCCTTAGTTCTACTAAAATATGAATCCAATGCAAGAACTCAAGATTTGGGTTCAAATATAAGTCAAAACATCTCCAATGGACATGAAGACTTAAAACTCATTTGGATTTTGAGGCAGAGTCAAATCTAAATTCAAGTTTCAATATACGAGATTTTGGTCCAAGATGGAGCCCATGCCAACTAGAAAGAATGTTCCTCAACCAAGAAAAAGTAAATTTGAGTTTTGAGTCTAACCATCTCCAATTCACATAACCAAATTCTTAAAACTCAAGTGTGAGTTTTGAGTCAAATGTTTTCTTCTCTAATAAAACTAAAATACATAAATCCACTACTTTTTTTTATATACCTATATGAGTATATAGGTATAAAATTTGATTTTTTGCGTTGGAGATGCTACTTATTGGCCCTATTAATGTTCATGTAATCTTGCTAAGTCTTGCTTCAGTTTTTAGCCTAGTTGAAGCAAAAGTTGTAAGACTTTGCATAAGAAAAGGAAATCATGGAAGCAAGAAATTGGCTCATACAATTACTTGTATTCTAAACTTACAGTTATCAATCACATATAGAACTTTAAAACGTCAACTCATTGTCGAAGTCTCATGCAATTACACCAAATAACCTAAATTCATAATCTAATTCTTATTGGCTGAAAATGTCATGAAGATAAATTCCATTAAAATTGTGATGAACATTTTAACATATGTATAATTTGGAATTCGATATTCATCAAATATTTAGTTTCACATAGCAAACACATGGTCAAAAGGCTAAAATAAATAGCACAATAAAAAAAGACTAGAAAAATCGAAATATCCGCTATATATATATATAATTAACTCTTAAAACAAACAATTATGTCCACAGAAAAAACTAAGAAAAAAGAAGTAGAATAATAAGAGGTTATGGACATATCAATCTATAGTTTAGAAGAACTTGTGAGTTATTATGTCAAACGCAATTAGAAACATTTTTGTTGGTTAGAAAATACTTTTTACTATTGTAAAGGCAAATCTCAAATAGATCCTACATTGGCATGTATAAGCATGCCTAATAAGTCCCTTATCTACCAATAATTTTGTTGCAGAAAAGTTCATGATCAACATTGTAGATGCAATTTCCCGCCTTCTTCTTCTTGGACGAAAATGCACCTACAAAACAATTAACACCTTAGGTCAAGACCAAGAGCCTCACACACCCACAATGAATTTTGGGAGGGGGGGGGGGAGAGAGCTTTGACCAAAGAACCTCTGATGCCAAAGTTAGAATTTGAGAGAGAAAGTGTTTAAAGAAATTTGGAGAATTTTTAGAAGAAAATTAGACTTAGGTTTTGGAGAAAATGAGTGGCTATATATAGGGGTGTGGCCGGCCCTATTAGGAGAATTGGGACTGGCCACATTTGTTGATTTGTGGGATTGATTGCAAGATATTATGTAAAATAATATCTTGCAATTAGTTTGGCAATTAACCAATTAATTAGGAAATTAATCAGTTGATTTTGACAATTAATCCTAATTTGAAAAGGATGATTGGGAGTTACTTTGTGGGTGAGGATTTGATGATGGGTGATGAGAGAGTTTAAAAGAATACCATTTTGATCACATTTGGCCTCGATTGAGCCGTTATTGTCTGTTGTATGCGTGTGGGAATCCCAATGTGCCTTGAGGGTACCCAAAAGTCCACGTGTTTCCTTTGTGATTTTCTTGTTTATTGTTGGCTCTACAAATGCCCTCACACCTGTTGGGCTGTTCGCAGGAAAGAGTAGCAGGTGTAGAGATCTCCAACGTTGACGCAGATTCCCACTTAGACTTGGAATTAGATTCTTTTAGGAAAGGGAAATAAATCGCCTCCAAAGCCTACTTAAGCCAACCTCAAGTAGGGGATTAAATCAACTTCGGAGGGAAATTATTTATCCCTACAAGAAAGAGAGAATGCTAAAGGTCATTTGTTTCCCTTCCCCTAGCACTCTTCTTTACTTGCCTCTGCAAAGAATCATCTTCCGTTAATTTCTTTGTCTTCTCTACGTCACACCAATGTAAGAAAAAATTAATTTTCTTTGTCTTCTTCTTGGGTGGTGTTGCCATAAGGCAACCGTCGGGGTGGTACGACATATCGGTTGGTAGCGGTTAAGAGTCGGCTTGTCATGGGCTGAGGTGATGGTATGGCAGGAGCTAGAGCTTATGCTGCTCAGTTTGACTAATGCAAAGGGTTGGCTCGGCATGGGTTGAGGAAGTGGCGTGTCATGGGCCACGGTTTAGGCTGCCACGTCTGGGCTACTTGCCAAAAAATGAGGAAACTACTTGAGTTTGATTTCATAGTTGCCATAGATGGAGCAATCAAGGATGGAGTTACTAAGATCGGAGATGCTAAAGATGAAGTGAGTATAAAGTGGCTGCTGCTCCTTGACCATTTACTGCTTAACTGGTCTTCAAGTAGTCGATCTTTAGAGTTATGTGGCCTTTGCGCACTGGAGAGCTTACCCAGATGGGTGTCGGGGAATTAGTTTACCCTCTCGCACTGGAGAGCTTACCCATATGGGTGTCGAGGAATTGGTTTATCCTCTCGCACTAGAGACCAATTGGTTTAACCTTTCACATTGGAGAGCAGACCCATATGGGTGTCGGGGAATTGGTTTACCCTCTCGCACTTGAGAGAAATTAGTTTAACCTCTTGCACTGGAGAGCAGACCCATATGGATGTTGGGGAATTGGTTTAACCTCTTGCACTGGATAGCAATTAGTTTAACCTCTCGCACTAGAGAGTAACCCATATGGGTGTCGGGGAATTTGTTTACCCTCTCGCACTGAAGAGCAATTAATTTACCCTCTTGCACTGCAGAGCTTACCTAGATGGGTGTTGGGGGATTAGTTTACCCTCTCACACTGAAGGCCATGGAAGTCGTTGTCGTGAGTGCAGCTGAGGAAAGTTGAACTGCTGGACAACTGAAATAATCCTCAGCTTACGAGGTCTTGTTTAGCGATCTGCTTGAGACTTCGAATTGCTTATGGAACCCGAGTAAGGGTGTAAGTGGAAAACGCATTGAGCTGCTCCCAAATTTTCTACAAGTATTGCGCCATCGTTAGATGTTTCGTCCTGTGCTCTTTTGAGGCTTGCTTAGTTATCAGCTGAGAATCAGAATGGATTGCAAGCTTCTTCACTGCTACGTTTTTTCGCTAATAGGGGCTACTAATAAAGTCTTGTCCTCTTCTCCGTCATTGGATGCTTTGAAGTTTGGAGTGCCATAAGCTTGGTCAGCGTGAACCACATGATAAGATCGGCACGGCTAAGAGCCGTGGTGCAAGATCGGCAAAGTTAGGAGCCATGGTGATAGATCAAGGGCTGCCGAGAGTCGTGGAGCAGGTAGGCACAACTGTGAGTGCAGAGCTGAGGTTGGCTTGGGCCACGTTGTGCGGTGTAGGAGGAATTGGACCACTAGGTCCATGATGCTAGGCTACTAGTGATGTGCTACTTCAATATTGAATCATCTGGAGTGTTGAGAACAAAGCATGCCCCCAGTTTTTGGTAGTTATGCTGGTGTGTCCTTTTGGTACTCATTTACCCTCGACGCACTGTTAAGCTATGTTGTTGCGTTTATCGGAACAGAAGTAATCTTTGTATCTAACAACCTAAGTGGGATAGTTTCGTTTGCTCAATCTTATCAGTGAAAGGTGACCTGCTTATGTTAATCATGTTTCGTCGGAGCACCTCGTCAGTAGCTTTGTTGCTTTGGAAATCGTGTAATCACTTGGTCATGAACCTCTCTACTCCGTCCTGAATATGCCTTTGTTGGGGGTAGTGGAGCTCTCGGCTGCCCCCGGTCATGACCTGTTGGTCTAAGCTGCTTTTCCCCATGCTCGGCTCGTCTATGCCGTGGCTGCGGTGCATGTGGTACGTTCTTGGCAAGTGAGCGAATTACTCGCAGATTGCCGGTTGAACTTGAGCTAGATTGAGTGACTTCTTATCTTCGTCCGTCGTGTTGCCTACTCTGATGTGAGGTGGAGGATGCTCCTTGTGGGCCTAGCCGCGAATGAACACTTCGCCTGGAAAGTTACTCATTGTTGATTATCGGAGTGTGGCCCCAACTATGAATGTATGCTCGTCCATGGGCCTAACTGAGCATGCACGCTCCTTTGCCCGCTAAGACGAGAGTATACGCTATCTTAAGGGCCTAGTCAGGAGTGTATACAGCTAGAACGTTTGGTTCGTGGCCAGTTGAATGGATTTGCCGGGATGTTACTGGGAGGTTCGCCGTCTGCCCTTGTCCTACTTTGAGACACCTCGTCTGTGGCATGCTGCAAGAGCTAATTCACCAAGGTAGTCTACTGTGCGAGGACACTTGTTAACTCTATGACTTGTCGAGACAAGTGTTGTTCACCATTTTGGGTGGAAGAGCTTGGACGATATACATCTCCTTGAGTAGTGGAAGTGTAATGGACTCCGAGTGCGAAATTTGAGTTGGGATGTCAAATTTGTGGAGAAATGGGGTAAAAACACCCCCAGTTCAATTGTCCGCCTAGACATCTGAAACCAAGACAGTTGTATTGGTCTTGGACCGGTTAGGATTACTTTGTGGGCCACGAAAGTAGTTTGGGCCTCGGATTGGACCATGAGAGCCGGGTTGGATCGCTGGAGTGAGTCGGGCAGCTAACGTGGATTGCCCCGAGTGCAGTACGCGTGGGCATTAGGCTTGGGCTCTACTCAGGAGTACGCTGGGCTGGCGTTGGCTTTAGGTCCGCGAGCGCTAAGCTATTTCTCCTGCCGCAACTGCTTGGGCTTGCATTGCTAAGGTAGTGGCTCGAGCAGGCTCGTGTTAGGCTTGACTCAGCTGCCATACTGTGTAAGTTGCAGATTGGGCCATGCACCAAGTAGACAAGGCTTGGGCATGCGCTTCTGGGCTTGCTGCTGCAAAGTGGCGTGGACCTGGGCTGTTGGCTGCCTCGCTGCCCCTTGCTCGTTGTGGGCTTGCTGCCATGGAGCTGGCCCACTCCCCACTGCCACGGTAGTCCTCGTGGCTACCATGGTGGTGGTGCTCTTTGGTGGCAAAGTTGCTCTTCTTGCCATCGTATTGAGCCTTGTGGATCGTCGTGATGGGGCTACATCTTGTCCTCCATCATTCGATCCAGATCTTTAAATGTAGGAAGTTCCGTTCGTTGTGGTTTTCGAATTTCTAGTCATTGCACTTTTCTTTTACGTTTATTCAAGAATTTAATAAAAAAAAATCTAAGAATAAGGACGTACAAAAAATCTACAAATGAACAAGAAATGAGAAACTTTGAATGCACGAGTCTTCTTCGAGCGTGTAAATCAAACTCTCAATGAAAGCATCAATTTGTAGATACAAATATCCTTCTTCTTCTTCTTGGATGAATATGCACCTGCAAAACAATTAACACCTTAGGTCAAGGCCAAGAGCCTCACACACCCACAATGGCTTTGGCCAAAGAACCTCCAATGCCAAAGTTAGAATTTGAGAGAGAAACAGTTTAGAGAAATTTAGAGAATTTTTAGAAGAGAATTGGACTTAGGTTTTGGAGAAAATTAGTGGCTATATATAGGGGTGTGGTCGGCCCTATTAGGAGAATTGGGACCGGCCACATTTTGTTGATTTGTGGGACTGATTGCAAGATATTATGTAAAATAATATCGTGCAATTAGTTTGGTAATGAACCAATTAATTAGGAAATTAATCAATTGATTTTGGCAATTAATCCTAATTTGAAAAGAATGATTGGGAGTTACCTTGTAGGTGAGGATATGATGATTAGTGATGAGATGGTTTAAAAGAATACCATTTTGATCACCTTTGACCTCGATTGAGCCGTTATTGTCCATTGCATGCGTGTGGGAATCCCGGTTTGCCTTGAGGGTAATTTTGTCTTCTTCACCCAAAAGTCCACATGTGGCCTCTGTGATTTTCTTGATTATTGTTGGCTCCACAAACATTACATGCAAAAATCATAAGAATTGTAATAAAGAATCTACGTGGAACAATGTAGTGGGTAAACATCCTCTATATTTTTCCTAGCCAATATATAAGTAGAGTGGTGCTACCCATTCATTTATTTTTATCTTTTTACCTTCTGCACACACTTTTCAATTTTTGGTCATCAGATCGAATGAATTGAAAATGACTAAAAAACAAAAATTAACAGAAAATATGTGAGAAGTAAGAAAGAATGTAGTTAATAAGTTGCTACATGAATCATGCATTCTAGCACAAGAATGGTTACAAACGTGAATTATACTAATTGATTCAAATATCCATCATAACCAAATGCTATTAATGCTAATAAGTTGCTAACTGCTTAAGTATAAATTTTAATTTGGTCAAATATTAAAAATTATTATATTAGACTAAAAGGTTTTCTCATCAAATAAAAACTTGGAGCTACCAATAAAGTATTGATTTCGATTATTGCAAATGAAACCAAACAATTAAGTGCAGCACTATATATGTATATGATTGAGTTTGTCAATGCTAGTTTATATACCTTGTCTTATGGTTACTGGTGTTTGGTGCAATTAGAAACTCAATCAGAGCTTACATAAATCTATCATGATTGATCTTCCAAAAAAAAAAAAAAAATAGAAAATCTATCATGATCGATCAAGAAAAGTAATGAGCTATTTTGAATAAACTTTTTTACTACACTCAACTGCCACGCATGCTTGGTGGTTTGGGGGGTCCAAAGATGACATTGGGATCACGTGTGAGACTTTTCCTTCACTTCTTTTACTTGTTACAATTAAGCAAAGCTTAAATCCGTTTCCACCTTATTATTGTATGATGTATCTCGTTCTCATGCTTATCTACCCTTTACCCTAAAGGCTAGAGGCCCTAACTCAATGCCGGAGGACCGGCCCGATATACAGGAAAAAGCAATCTTTAGAATGTCTGAGTGATTAAGTAGTGCTATTGGTATTTCAAAAATGACATTATACACTTCTTTTGATATAAATTTTTATTTTTTATGTTTTTATAAATTTAAAATGTATAATCACATATTTGAAATGCTATTCACAACTCTCTAATTATAAGTCTATTCTAAATTTCTGGCTTGAAGTTGAAGATGGTCCTCAATGGCTCTTTGGGATATTCATTTCAGATTAATATGCAGCTGGCAAACCGATCTGGTCAGTTCTGTCAGTTTGGTCAATTTTCGGTTTACAACTCGGCAACTACGGATTGGTAATGAGGGACGACGAGTATTCTTTTTCTCTTGCTTAGGGGTTTTCTAATGATTTGCAATACGTCATTCCTCATTATGTACTTTCACATGCCATAATATGGATGATTTATATTTAAAGTTTTATAATTTGGTATCGGCCTACATTATAACATATTTTGGACTTTAAATCAATAAAAATAAAAAAGAATATACAAGTGAGAGTAAACTTAAAAAATCACTTTCTGTTGTGGCCTATATTTAATTAATAGGGGAAGGGGGGTCGGTGGCAGAGTGAGATATGTTTGTAGTATTGTGTAGAGGAATGGGGAATAAGAGAGAGAAGAAATCCTTCTCCTTCAAGGAATACAAGTCCATATAGGAAATAATAAATAGAATCAAATCTAATCTAAGATTTAAATAGTCGCATTTAAATAAGAAGAATACAACACTCCCCCTTGAGTGTGTAAATACTCAAGCAGATTCAGCATTATGTAGAGGTTGAGGAAGTCGACTCGTCATCACTAATTCTGGGAACACGCTATTCTCAATAAGGTAGGAACTTGCAATAGTAAGTCTCACAATAAAAAAAACCCTGAGGCTATGGTAAAAACCTGAGTAGGGACAAAACCATAGTCTAAGGAAAAATGCGTGAGTAATGCAAAGTCAAATGAAACGTTTATGGGACGTCATTAGGGATATGATCAACACAAGGTGGGTGCCTCATCAAAACCTCATTAGGTAGCAAAAACCTAGTGGGAAAAATGCTCCTAATCGCAGGGAAAAAGAGTACATTAAGATCAAGCAAGTATACTTCAAGATAGTCCACCTGAGTTTGACACAATTCCAAAAAGAACTAGCAATGTTACAACTCAGAAAGTTTAGCATACCAGTTCCTTGCACAAGCTTTTGAAATGTTGCCTTCGGTAGTGATTTAGTGAATAAGTCAGCCAGATTGTCTTGTGAATGGATTTCCATGACTTCAATCTTCTAATGCTCTTGTTGTCGAAATGAGAAGAAGAACTTCAGCGTAATGTGCTTGGTCTTGTCTCCTTTGATGTAACCCTTCTTGAGCTGTTCGATGCATGTTGTGTTGTCTTCATAGGTTGTCATCGAGATGTCAACGATAGGGTAAGGATTGCAGGAGCTTCGAATATGGCTCACAACCACTCTCAACCAGAAGCATTCCCGAGTTGCTTCATGAAAGGCGAGAATTTCAGCATGGTTAGACGAAGTTGCAACTAAGGTCTGTTTAGTTGACCTCTAAGAGATTGCAGTGCCTCCAACAGTAAAGACATAACTCGTTTGAAAGAGTGCCTTGTGCGGAGTATAACCAACAAGGCAAAAATCGACTCGAGATAAATGGTGCGACATCACTCAAGGATCCGTAGGGATAGAACAAGCCCAAATCCGTAGTACCCTTAAGGTAGCGAAAAATGTCTTTAACATCGATCCAGCGTCCGCGTGTTGGTGGATTATTGTATCTTCCCAAAAGATTTACAACGAAGGAGATGTCGGGTCTAATGCATTGAGCTAAGTACAATAAAGCGCCTATCACACTTAGATAAGGAACTTCAGGCTCCAAAATCTATTCATCATCCTCCTTCAGACATAAGGGATCTCATTTTGCATCTAGCGATCGAACGACCATATGAGTACTCAAAGGCTTCGCTTTATCCTTATTAAAGCGGGGCAACATCTTCTGGGTGTAGTTCGATTGATATGCTAAGATTCCATCTGAATGGTGCTCTATCTCGAGACCAAGACAGTATAGAGTCTTTCCTAGATCTTTTATCTCAAATTCCGACTTCAGGTGCGTAGCAATTCTCGCGAGCTCTTCAAGAGTTCCGATAAGGTTCATGTCATCAACATATACTGCAACTATCGCAAAACCAAAATGTGACTTCTTAATGAACACACAAGGGCATAGTTCATTGTTCACATATCCCTAACTAGTCAAATACTCACCCAGATGGTTATACCACATTCTTCCGGATTGCTTCAAACCGTAAAGTGAATGCCTCAGCCGAATTAAGAGCGTGTTCCAGGGTTTGAAAATATTTGATTCAGTCAATGTAAGTCTTTTAGGAATTTTCACATAAATTTTTGTATCAAGATCCCCATAAAGATACACAATTACTACGTCCATTAACTGCATACTCAGTTTTTCGGAAACTACCAAACTGATAAGGTAGCGAAAAGTAATCACATCCATAACGGGTGAATAAGTTTTTTCATAGTCAATCCAGGGGCGTTGTGAGAAGCCTTGCGTACCAAGACGAGTTTTGTAATGCACAATTTCATTCTTATCATTACGCTTCCGAACAAAAACCCACTTGTAGCCAACAGGCTTCACATGTGGAGGAGTAGGAGTTACAGGTCCAAACACCTTACATTTCACAAACGAATCGAGTTCGACTTGGATTGCTTCTTTCCAGTTTAACTAATCGGGTACATTGTCATTGCTCAACTTGATCTTAGTAGCTATTGCATATGTTAATGAATCGTCAACGATCATCTCATTTCTACACCAAACATCATCTAAGCTAGCATAATAGACTAAAATCTCATGATTCTCGGGAGGTGGATTCATCTCTTCAAGGATACTTCCGTACTCTAGAATTTCCTCATGAGTTGGATATAATGAGCAAGCGATAATTGGATTCACGGTGGGCTCTTCAGGTGCCTGTGTCATGGGTTTCCTCTTCCAAGGGTGTGAATCATTTGAACCAAGTGGTCTGCTATGCTTTTGTGATGAGGTAGAGGATTAGCTAGCCGCTAATGTATGTGGATCGCCAAAGTTGGAGTCCCTAGCCTCCAAGAGGGAAGTTCATCGTACATTTGGTACAACCATCTTTGCAGGCACATTCACAGCTACAATGTGATCTAGTCACTCACGCTAGATCAGTGAAAGCATCTAGCATGCGCTGAGCTATGATTTGGAGATCTAATATGCACTACACTTTAGTTTTAGATTGAACGGTGAGGGGATCTAAATGAAACAAAGTGGAAGTCGTCCACGATTATTCGCGTCATTCATCAAGAACGTTAACGTTTTTATCTCCCCTTAACAATGGGAAGATCGTCTCATAAAAGTGACAATCCATGGAACAAGTAGTAAATAGATCGCCTATCAAAGGTTCTAAGTAACGAATGATCGAAGGAGAATCATATCCTACATAGATTCTTATCCTTCGCTGAGGCCCCATTTTTGTACGTAAAGGTAGCAAAATCAGCACATAGACCGCATAACCAAAAACGTACAGATGCGCTATATTGGGCTTATATCAGGTAACACTGAAGGGTGTTATATGGTTGGGTCGCAATAGGCCTCAGACAGACCAACATGGCTGCGTGCAATATTGCATGGCCTCAAGTAGTGATCGAGAGCTTGGTATGTATAACCAACGATTGAGCAATCATTTGTAAACGCTTAATGAATGCCTCTGCCAGGTCGTTCTGGGTGTGAACATGGGATACTGGATGTTCAACTTCAACCCCAAGCAACATGCACTAGTCATCAAAAGTTTTAGATATGAGCCACCAGTGTGGAGAATGCAGCGTTCCTTATGGACAACAAGCACACGTGTGACCACCGTGTAAAGGCGTCAACCAAAACCATAAAATATCTAAATGGTCCGCATAGAGGGTGAATCCGTCCACAAATGTCCCTTTGAATCCTTTGTAGAAAAATAAGAGGATTCGAGAAAATCTTGTCATAAGAAGGCTTAATAATAAGCTTTCCCATGGAGCAGGTTTGATATGCGATTCCTTGAATCGAACATAAACTTTGGGTTAGTGGACGCATGTGTGATGATTTGAGGAGACGGCACATTGCTATTCGTCCAGGGTGTCCCAAAAGATCATGCCAAAGTTTAATTTTGTATGTGATCCGAGAGGTAGGGCCGGCCACATAGTGGCTTTCAATAGGGCACTCTTAGGTATGAAGTTAGTGAAATAGGTGCGTTCATGCAAAACGGTGTGCGTGGTTGCACTATCTGCCAGACAACTAACTTCCTCACTAGTTATACCTACAATTAAAAATAATTTGAATCAGTCACATGCATAAAAGTTTGGAAACTTAAATCCATTCAACTAATTTTGTTGAGAAAAATTTATAAACTTCAGGTTCATAGTACCTACATACAAATGCATATATATACAGAAATATGTAACAAGGAAATATGCAAATAGAACTTCAGGTCTTGAATTATAATTGAATTGATTATTTGGAGTTCGAGCCAAATTTAAAGTGTGGTTGAAAAAATATATAACCTATTAGGCCTAAAATAATTAGGCAATTAAACTCGGGGCCTAAAAATAAAGGCCAAAGCCCACAAGTGGGCTTAACAAATTTCTGTCATGAGGTCAGGTCTAGGAACTGGGTTGGAATGGGCTTGGGTGGGCTTCAGGCCCAAGGCAAAAAGGGAAAAGAGATGGGCTCGATAAGCAGGCCCAATTATATGGGCTGGATCCAAAAGAGGGCCTGTGAAAAGGCACAGATCTGGTGCTACGGGGTGCAGAAAACACCGAGGGCCTTACAGAGGGTGGGTTTTGCTGTGGTAGGGATACAAGACACCAAAACATGGGCTAGTGTTGTGGGTCAAATCCAACAGAAGCTAAATGGGCTCTGTAATGTGGGCCGAGGGGATTGCTCAAGCCCAATGGGCTAAGGCTTATCGAGGAATAGGCCAAGCCCAAGTGGTCTTGAGTTTTCTTTGATCCAGACACCCCAGCGTGAGCTGGGTGAATTTACCGAAGAAGAAGACCGGCGCCACCACTTCAAGCGGTCGTGTCGTGGTGCAAAAAATCACGGCGAAGGCCGTGGGTTCAACGACAACCCATAAAATTGAACGAAGAGCGAAAAACTCTCAACGTAGTAAAACCCTAGGATATTTCGATTTTAATTTCAAAGAAAAAAATTGAATTCTAAACAGGAAATCATGGGGGACGACTTCAAGTTGTCGGGGGGTAACCAGAGGTAGCTGGGCATAGCTGCAGACTATATTAGTCGACGGTTTCATGGTGGGCAACACCTTCTGGGCATCGGGTCTAGGTTTTACGCCTAAAGCCATAGTTCCAGGGTTGGGTTTTCAGCTCGGGAAGAAACGGGGGTGGCCCATCAACATGGGTGGGTTTCGACGAAACCCTAAACAAAATCCTTTATATTTTTTTTTCAATTCCAGATTAATTCAATGCATATTTATATAATTTAATGCATGAACAGTTATTTGATGCAATTCATGGCAATATCAAATTCACATAATTCAACAATTATGAATATAATGCATACACAATTTATGTAGAATCTAAAATTTGAAAAATGTAAAGTTGGGTCATGCATTATGGTGAATGTTCATGCTATCAGGGCTGCAAAAATATCGAGATAAAAATTGTTTGTTGGATGAACCTAATTGTGTGATGATATGGATGAATTGGTTTGATGCAGAAAGCTTCCACGTCAGATTCGTAAGCGCAGCGGTAGGAGCATGCTGATAACATGTTGTGGCCTATATTTAATTAACAGGGGAAGGGGGCTAGCAGCAGAGAGAGATTAGAGAGAGACGTGTTTGTAGTATTGTATAGAGGAATGTGTGTCTTATTCCCCCTATGCAGTGCCTTTATTTATAGTAATAAGAGAAAAGAAATCATTCTCCTCCAAGGAATACAAGTCCATATAGGAAAGAATAACTAGAATCAAATATAATCTAAAATTTACACAATCACACTTAAATAAGAAGTTTACAGAACTTTCTATTTTATTGTGATTATACAACATATATTTACACTAAAGGACTGTAAACTTTGGTCTGTTGGACACAATGGGCTCACCAATTAAATTGGCATCAAACTTTCAATTTACGAGATTGAAAATCCAATACCGCTTTTAACAAGTGATGAGTAATATCATTAAACCATAATACTATTTTTTATTAAGAATAGAACATTGAAAAATTTAGTCATTATCCTTCGTATTTTCCCACATCTTCTTCACCCTGATAAATAAAGGGCATTTCGATCAGTTCAAATTCATTAGCTTCTTCTTCTGCAAGTAATTGTGAATAGTATTACCAAAAAAATGTAAATGTGATTACAAAACGTAATATTAGAAAGATTAAAAAAGTCTAATGGTAACAAATGTTTTTTTCATTACAAAAAAAGTGTTTGTGGATATCCATGTGTATTATAATGTTATACTTATTACATATTTGTACCACCATTTGTACTCTATCTACAATAGAGATAGGCCCCACAACTTATGCAGAAACTCTAAAGTATCCTTCGTGAATTCAACTGCAATGCTTATAAAATTCCCTTCTAAGCTTGTAGCTGATTTGACCCTGAGCATTCCCCTGAAATATGTAAACTTGTCATTTGGTGGTGCTAGTTAAAATGTCTGCCATTTGTTTTGCAGTAAAAAAATTCAATTTCATTATGTAGGAATGCTTCATGCCTAATTTGGTTTCTATCACAACTGTTCCTTTTTTGCCACACTAACAATCTCACCAGTTCCCATTTGCACTTTGGCAGTAAGGTTTCTCTTCACATTTATCAACAATTTTTCATTTCATGTCATGTAGTTGCTGCATGCATTATCAATGTACCAAGTACTATTGACCTTCACCTTAGTCACTGCATTGCAGGCATATAAAAGAGTTCCCAACTCATCAACTTGGTTGACATAATTTGCTTTCTGTACTACTTTGTTCCTGTTGCAGTTTCTAGCCTCAGGACTAAACTTACCACTGTTGGTTTGGGAGCAAGTTGGGCTTATTATCCCATTTTTCCCTTGTTCTTTAAATTTTTCCGTCTTTTGATAGCCAGAGAAACCACTAGATTTAGGATACTTGGAACCTACATTTAGGCCAGCAACTGCCCTCTTAGCGGAGTTCTCAACATGTCTACCCAACCTTTGTTCCAAACCCTTCAATGAAGCTACAACTTCTCTCACTTCAAGAGTATCATAATCTTTAGAATGCTTAATCACAAAACAAATGGAATTATAGGATCTAGGCAAGCTTATAAGCAATTTTTGACTACTCTCTCCTTAGATAGTTCCTTTCCAAAACTTTTCATTTGATTAATAATATCAAACGAACAATTAAGATATGCAGACAATGATTCATTATCTCTCATCCTAGTGTACTCAAAATCTCTATGCAATCCTTCAATTTTACACTTCTAACATGCTTCTACAACAGAATTGGTCTTTTGCGGTGCACAAAGGGCGACATAAACGGTTATTCACGGCATGAGCCCCTAAGTAGTAAAAGTCCATGTCGTAAAAGATGTTTTGTCAAATACGACGTTCCCTAGTAGCCGTGAATAATTTAAGCAAAACACGTCGTAAATGCTCTTTAGGGCATGCCTTGCATGCCTTAATTTGTATTAGATACGACATTAATGAAGTGTCGTAATACTGCAAAAGCAATTAAGGCATACCTGTGTGCCGTAATTTATATTTGATACGGCGTTTGTTGAGTGTCGTAATACTGTGAAGCCAATTACAGCATACGGCGTACATCGTAAAAGAAGACTACCATCAACAATTACGGCTGATTTTGCATGCCGTAGTTTACATTTATTTTTATTTTTATTTTTAACAATTCATTGTAGATGGACCTCACTTCATAACATCTAAATTAATATTGTAAGGAGTACAATAGAAAGATAACAATAATCATCGTAAACGCATTAAACTCTAAATACTTAGATTAATTAGTAAAAATTGTCAATTACATTACAATTGGAAGTTTACAAAAAACCTGAGTTGTTTTGTTCCTCTTACAACTTATGCACATCTTAAAGCTAACAGAGGAAACTAATGATGACCATAAGGCAACATCATACCAAAAAGCAATATCCCAAGCACACTCTCCATCTTCATGTTCATGGAGCAACCAATTTCATCACAAAAGAGCACCATACCAAGAAGGAAGCGTTGAGATAATTCTCAAATCTATAGGACCAAAATATAAGGCAACATTATACCAAAAAGTAATATCTGATAGGAGCATATTCATGCGACTTAAATGGCTTGTTCTCGTGCATTTACGTTATGTTTCTTTAGTTATTTTAGTACTTTAAGCTATTTTCGTGTGTTTGTAGGCCAAAAGGGCTAAAGGAGCAAAAAGATGCATTTTGGAGACGTTTGGAGCACTTTTGGGCTAAGGATGGATAGCTTATGCTTGGAGCCAAAGTGTTGGACGAAATTGAAAACCTAATTGAAGACCAAAGTGTTGGAACCTTGTTCCTTTTAGTTTTAGGATATTTAAACATTTCCTATATCCTTAGTCGTGCATAACATTCCAACATTCCACTCCTTCATTCACCACTTATCATATCATACACTTATCTTATCATCACCACATATCATTCATTTATTACTTATCATATCATTCATTCATCTACATATCAATCACCACATATCATTCATTTATTACTTATCATATCATTCATTCATCTACATATCAATAACCACTTATCATTCATTTATTACTTATCATATCATTCATTCATCTACATATCAATAACCACTCATCTTATCACTCAACATATCATTCATTTATCACTCAACATATCATACACTTATCACTCATCACACTTCATCATTATACCACCATTCATTCTTTAAAACACATGCACATTCACACACACTTCACACAAACAACATTCACATGCAAACACAAGCTTTAACCAACAAACAAAACAGCCAACACATGCACCAAAACACCTTTGCCGTGGCCTTCACTCCCCCTTGCATTTTCAGCCATTCCACTTCATCATTACACCACATTCTCCATCTTTAATCACATGCACCACCAATTCAACACATGCACTTGTTCCTCCATTAAATCAACCACATTCATCACCAAAGAACCCTTGTGCCGTGAGTTCCATTGCATTTCCAGCATCCTCACATGCATTCCCATTCATCATTTCACCAACAATTCAGCCACATTCCACATGCATAACCAACCTAGTGTCACTCCCATTCATTCCCTTTAATCATTCAGCCACCATCATACATTTATTCTCTTCCCAAACACATGCACAACCTGCCATCATTCCAGAAAAACATCCCATGCCGTGGCCTTCATTCACATTCCAACACCTTCACATGCAATTCCAGCTTTCACATGTTTTCCTAGCTATTTGTCCATCATTAATTAGCCACTTGCATGCTTAAACAAACAGCCATTTATACCTTCATTCTCCTATAAAAGCCCTTGCATTCCCATCATTCAAACACATCTCATTTCATACACAACACACCACAAACACATCCCTTTCTCTCTTAGCCGTGAGTCTCCCTTAGAATCCAAAAACCATTTTTCCATTCCCCTTCCACTTCTCCACCACTCCTTTTCCATTCCACACTTCCATCCCCCAAACCAATTATCCCTAGACCTTATGCTACAATAAAGAGGAAGAGAAGAGGGCCTAAACGTTCATACAATTCAAGTTTGAGTTGTTGGAATGTTTAGGCGTTTCTTTGATTTCAATGTTTAATTTCAATTCTCTTTGTTTTGTATGAGGAACTAAACCCCCCTTTAGCTAGGGGGGGATTCGAAATATATGTTTATGCTTGCATTTTGATTTGATTACTTCTAATTGCGTTTCATAAGTTGTGGATTCAATTTGTTTAACCGTTTGATTGATAACTTATTTATGTATGTTTATTAAGAATGCGCGCTTAATTTTCATGCATGAATATGACGCTAGAATATAAGTGAGTTTCACCTAATCGTTATGAACTTATATTCACAAGTAGTGGAGGTTGCTTATAAACAATCGCGTTAAACGAATTCTTGGCATAAGTTTCATGCAATCATAGTAACGAATGCCTCGTCAACACTTATAGTTTTCATGATGCTTAAAGATTCTTGCTTGTTTCTCTATTATGCAATTCATGTAGGGAACTTGTGAGGAATGCTTTGGGTTGTCGTATGCAATCATCAAATTCATTAACTTAAGGAAAACTTGACGGTTAATTTAAGCGGACCTAATTAACCCGGGGTGTTGAGAATTTATGGTTTCTTGAAATGCAATTGGAAATCATTTTATTATGCAAGTGTAACATGTATGGAGATGAACCCCTTAGCTAGCCATACCATCCATTCATTTCCGTCAATTTCATATTTACAATTTGTTTTCTTTACAATCTATCCATTTTAGTTTAAATTCGTCCAAAATCAATCCCCCCATATTTCGTTTAAGTCTTAGTCTTAATCTTTCTTATTTTTAGTTTTGAATTCTTCGAGTTTAGTATAGCATTTTAGTTTGTGTTTTTAAAAGCATTTTGAGTCTTTTGATTTGTTTTAGTGTTTTAAAGTTTAGTTTTACATTCTTTGAGTCTAGTTTAGTGTTTTATATTATGTTTTTACGTTTTTAAGTCAAATCCAAGTGATTAACAATCCCTCCTAATCCCCGGTCCAGAACGATCCCTACTTATACTTATACTACAATTGTCAAAAAGAGGGTTTAATTTGTGTGCGTATAAATCTCGCATCAATATCCCAAGCACACCCTCCATGTTCATGGAGCAACCAATTTCATTACAAAAGAGCACCATACCAAGAAGGAAGCTTTGAGCTAATTCTCAACTATGTAGGACCAAAATATAAGGCAACATCATACCAAAAAGCAATATCCCAATCACACCCTCCATGTTCATGGAGCAACCAATTTCATCACAAAAGAGCACCACACCAAGAAGGAAGTGTTGAGCTAATTCTCAAATATGTAGGACCAAAATATATATAGCTAGTAAGTGAGAAAAAACCAAGAAATAACTAAAGTAGAAATAGATATAAATTTAGTGAACCATCACAACCAAAATTAGTACCTTTTAATCAAGAGCTAGTCAAAGGAGATAGATTTGATTGGCCATGCGATTGTACTAAGGAGTGCATTGTCGAGAAGAACAAACTCACATGTTGGTCGAGGTAGGTTTATCCTAGATACAAGTGATGAGTCGATATTATACTATATATTTTAACCTAATCTTAGTAATAATTTATTAGTTATTATGTGTGAATTTTGATACTTTGAATTATATTTCTAACGTAGGACATTCGACTTCCTCTGGAGGAAAAAGTGATCAAACGCATGAATTTTGGAGTAATTCCAATTGGAGGATGTTCGTGAGTCTTTCAAGATGATTGTATCAAAGTTTCAGATTTTCTACTAAGCCGTTTGGTTGCGGCGATCAAATAAATGCCCAGCGTGCAGCTTTCCTAGATTGACGTTTCTGGACGTTTTGGGTATTTTGGAGGTCAAGAGGGCATATTTTGAGGAAGATTCCTTCTGAGTATTTGTAGGGGACGACTTCAGCTTTCAAAAGAGACCTTTGGGACCAAATCGGAGTTGATTTGGTTGGTCAAAAGTCTAATTTTCTGAGAAGTCTGAATTTTAGTTCAAATAGGAAACCTTTTTTATTTTCTGTTTTATTATTTAATTATGTTTCCAAGTTTTATTCTAAGACTTTTTAGGGTTTTATTTTGTATTAGTATAAATAAATATTTAGCCATTAAGGAGAAGAGGGGAGAAAAACACACGCACACTTTAGAGAGTTTTTGAATTCAGGTTTATTTTCAAGGTGTTTTCTATCCTTGTTTTTAACAATATTTCGTTGCATGATTGTTAGTAACTAATTTTCTTTTGCTAGCGCGAGGCCACGAGCCTTAGCAAGAATATGTAATTTCTTTTCAATTTGCTTATGATATTATGCATGTTGATTTTGAATTATTAATCACTGGTTTAAACTATCTAATTGTCTTAATACTTAGCTACCATTAGGATCTTTAGAAAAGTAATTTGATGCAATTTTGGTTGGAGGTCGGTCCCTGAAATTGACAAAGGCTTCTTGTGGTTAATATGTGCAAGTTCACTTAGGACGAATACCACGTCTTAAGGGTTGTATGGTTTTTCAAAAGGTTTCACAAAGCTTAATGAGTCATGCATATTTAGATTTGATGTGAATACAACAAACAGATTGCATGTTTGATATACGCTCTATGTTGGGGGTCCAAATAGGCATATATTAGGAAAATCTAACCTTCAAAATATGCATGTGTAATTCATAAGTAATTGGAAGAACTACATAGGATTGTTAAGGTGACGGCGGAACCCTAGGCTTTTACAATTTAATTTTCAAAAATTATTTTCTTTTAGTTTATTTTATTTTATCACTTTATTTAATTATTTTCTATTAAATTCGATTTTATTATTTGAAATCAAACATCAAGTTTTTCCAAAACTTTGTTTTAAGTAATTAATTAAGATTTGATTTGATACAAATTATTCATTCAATCATTGTGGAGAACAACCTTGCTAGAGCCATCTATACTACAATTACCTTGTACTCTTGCAAGTATTTTAGTGTTTTTATCCCTATTTTTGCAGGTGGTAAAAATACCTATCAACAAGTATCTCAAGGACCCAAACTTTCCAGTGATTTGGTCCAAGTGGCACAAAATGCACCAAATCTTGAGGATTTGTGGATGCAATTTCAGCAAGTGCAACAACTTCTCTAGTCCCTGTCCAATTTAGTAATTTGCACTTAGTCCCTTGAGGTTTAGGAGAATTATGATTTAGATTACTAAAAGAGGCATCAAGGTTGGAAGATTTAGCTTGAGGCTTGGAAGAAGTAGCATGATGATTTGCTGAATTAGCATGGTGATTGGCTGAATCATTTGGTCAGTTTCTAGATCCTTGATGATTTGTGCTAACACAAGGAGACTGCCATTAAAGTAGACCATAATTTATGAGTTTGATGCTAATTTAATAATTAATAATAATAAGTGTATGAAAAATGTACTTACCAAGTTTGCATTTTTCCCCATCCGTCCAACTAGTAGGGAATGGACAATATTTTTCAAATCTTCCAACTCTTTTTCCAGCATAATAACTCTCTCACGATTATATGTTTGAGCACTTACTTGCGAAGGTGTTGCACCAAACCCAAGTCCCCTTACTCAACCTCTACGTTTGGGTCCAAGCGCTTTGTCAAGAGCATAATTCTTAACAAAGTTTTTATCAACATCTGTTACATTCTTATTTGCTTCTTGTATTTTTTTCTATGATGAAAAAGCAAAATGTTAACTTATAAAATAAAGACTGTAATACTAATACAAATGAGTATAAATTGTTCCATTCATTACTGCTACAGTTGCAACCTCTTCGTTTAAAAATTCACCAGATTTCCTTGTGTGCCCACGAATCCATACATCTCCCCTTGTTATTGCCTCAGGTGTTTCACTTTCTCTTCTCTACATCATTAGAAATTATATATATATATATATATATATATATATATATATATATATATAAAGCACTAAGAGAGAATATTAGATCATAATCTTCATACAGCAACACCACTCACAATTATGTTAAAAAGTTGTTGTGATGCTGCATATGACTGATGCTGCATCAGTGATGCTACATCTACTTATGTTGCATATGGAGTCTGCTACCAAGGTGACCCCTAAGGTAAATCTCTAGGATAAGGCTTACTGTAATCTTTAGGGTAAGGGTATGTAAATCACCTTTCCCTTGATTTAAGGGATGAGATTAATTGGGGTAATGTCTTTGTGTAAGGTTTAGATTAGGTAGGCAACATGCCTTTTTCTTTCTTGTCGGCTGCTTGTTGCAGCCATCCTTCCCATCTTTTTTCCCTCTCTCTTCTCATATATACCCAAACTCACTCTTGTACAAACATACATGAAATATACTTTGAAACTTTAAACCAGAATATCTACAAAAGAAAAATATGACTAATAGAAATAAAAATTGTAGTTTACCATCTCATCTTCAAGGCAAGCATAGCCTTTGTGACTCATTGTGTGTAGCATAGTTTGCGTTGCCCACATTTTCTTGAATCTCTCACTTATCTCCTATATATCCAAAATTTATTCAATAATATCGTTATGGATTTGAAGTACTGAAAATAGAATGGATATATTTGAATAAAAGAAAAGAAATATTGTTACCTTATATTTTGAACCTAAGCGTTTCTTAACGAAACTCCGCCATTGTACCAAACTCACATTATCAAGCTTGAGTTGTTTTGTAGCACCCTTAAAACCAATTTGCTCTCCTCGTTTCTACCCTTCCTTAAGCATTTTGCATCTATGATCTCGCCAATGCTTTGAAATCTTTTGTAATGAATACTTCTTATGACATTCATCAACAAAAAATTTATTCTAAAACATAAAACATTAATTATCGAAACTGATAGAGTACTAATTTAAACATCGGAATAAAAACATAATAAGGTTTTTATATTACCTGAACATGCTCCCACAGTTGATGCATAAAGTCATCAGCAAATTCTTTCCATGTATCTACGGTAATGGGAACCAACTCCCTTGCCATGACACCAAGGAGAGAAGCATACTTTGCTGCATTTTCCCCAAATGGTTGGCCTCGATGATTGAAGTCAACTAGGAGCTTTTCCCCTTTGATAAGATATTGCAATTTAGCCCGACCCCTAGGTTTCCTATTTCCTTCATTATTCTTAAACTCACCAACCTTGCTTTTGCCTCTGTTTTTTTTCCAGTGGATGCTTCTTCAGTGGAAGGTGAATTATTATCCTTACTTCCTTCATCATCAAGTATAGATGGTATGTCAAGTGGAGGATTAGAATTTCCCTCTTGTATTTTGAAATTACTACTCTGTCTTTCCCTACTCCACCATACCGTCAAAAGCTCTTTATTTATTTTCGTCCAGACCACACAAATTATAGCAAGAACCAAACACCCCCATATAACTCTGGCCTTCTTGCCCCTACTAAAACTCAATAAAAGGCAGCGAGTAGAGAAATTTCACCATTTCACCTTCATTCAAGCCATATTCCTTCAAATACTCACAAATGCATACATAGCACCAGACAAAAGATTGAAATCTACATCATTTTTCATAATTACAAACTCAACATTTATATCATTGAAAAGGGTAAAACCAAATGGTTAAAAATATAAAAGTTTCAAGAAAAATATTGAAATTGCATTTTCTAAAAAGAATAAACAAGTGAAAAAAGAGAGATGTGTTGGATTAGGAAATCATCATGCCCAGCCGGGGAGCTTGACGAGTCGTAGAAGCTAGGGACTTTGGAGATAGAAAAGAGAATCGAGCCAAAAAGCCAAAAAGCTCCTTTTTGAGCATTGGGAAACTGAAACAAGTCTAATGGTGCTAGTCACCCCAAAACACATGAATTGGTCTAATAAAAAATAATAAAATGTGGGCTCGGAAAATTTCGGCGGGAACTAAAAAAAAATTTCGGCGCCAAATTGTCTACTGATTGACTAGAAAATTTTGGCTTGTTTATAACATAATAATTTTCCAAAGTTAGAGTCATTATTTACGACGTGTCATTTGTGTCATAAAAGGTAGGGACACAAATATATGAAAAATTCACATTACGACATAACGTGAAGCCTTAAAAGAGAAGGAAATTGTGTCGTATAAATTGTCGAATATGACACACAACAATTAAGCCATAAATATTTGTGTTTAACGACTTGCACAAAAGTACTACCATGAATGTGAGATTATGCACAAGTATTATGACATGAACTTTATGAATGTCGTGAATGATATTATTTACGACATACTGGTACTATATGTTGTATTTGCCAAGTCATAAAAGACCCAAACTATTGTAGTGCAACTCTGAGTTCTTGTTGTAGGATATCCCAAACTCCCTTTGAAGTTCTTCGTTGGAAATCCTGGGAAATTTTTGCTCAAACACTGCTCCTTGAATCAAATGAACTACCTTAGCATCATTCATCATGATTACACTCAAGGTAGCTGCATCTACAATGATGGCTTCATCCTTCTTTGCATGCAAGACTTCCATTACCAACTCCTTCTTTGATTATGAGATCTCAAATCCCATTTCAACAAGATCCTAGAGTCCATGGGACTTAAGGATTGTTCTTATTCTTATTCTGCCAAACTCGTAATTTTCACAATTGAAAATTATTGTACGAAGTTCGGAACCAGTTGATCAAGCCATATTAGACTCGGATATGAGAATTTCACAAGTTTTTGAAGCTTAATTTTACAGCGATGAAGCTTGATGTGAGCTCGATCAACTGTAACACAAATTTACGCCCTAGGTTAGACGATACCAGGCTCTAGTACCATGTTAGTTTCTGGATTTTGTTTAAGGTTTTTGCACTACAATTGTTAATTAAAGAGTAAATGTGAAGAAGAAAATTGCAGAATGAAAATGGAGGGAAGAAAAAGACATTGCTTCAATTCAACTGGATTCAATTACATCACAAGAGTTGTGTGGGTGCACAGCTAAGTAGCCGTTGCAAACCCACTCACACAACAATCATGACTCTCGTGTTGTGCACATGACCAACTTAGAACACCTACCTACTATGACAAATCAAACATTTAACATATAAGGTAGTTCTACTCGCAGCCATTCATTTTTAAAACAAGAACAAAACTAAAACTTATACAAAAATTGAAAGGATCTTTCCTGAATTCACCAGCAATGCTTATATTCCAACACTCCCTTTTAAAATGGTAACTGAGTTGACCCCGAAATTCCTTTGAAATAAATAAACTTGCCCTTTTGGCAGTGCCTTAGTCAAAATGTCTGCCATTTATTCTTCTGTTTTGCAAGAAACAATTTCAATTTCATTCTTTTGGATTGCTTCTCGAATGGAATGAAATTTTTTGTTGATAGGCTTTGTCTTCTGGTGGAAGACAGGATTCTTGGTCATAGTTGTGACTGAGGTATTGTCACAAAGTAGCTAAGAGCATCTCCAGTGAGGGGCTCTATATGGAGCTGGAAAAGTGGTGGGTATAGCCCATTTTAGAGCTTCAAGGAATCTTTGGGGCTTTATAAAAGAATCTCTCCTAATGAGGGGCTATATCTTTCTGGCTCTATATGTGGCTATATATATTTATTTATGTAGTAATTTGATTAAGTGATGATATTTTTTATTTTTTATTTTTGTTAGCTTTTCTTAAGTTGATTTTGGGATGTGTTATCTTAAATTTCTTTTAATGAACCTTTCAACCTAAAAGTTCAAATTGTGACAAAGTTAGATTTCATCACTTATGAATCATTCGTTGGATTAGATTCTCTTATCTCAATCTCATCCATTGAAATGAACAAACCCCAACTTCGCCCTCTGAAATTATTTGATTTTCATGTATAACACGACAATTTACCTAGCACCAATTGGTAAATTAGTATCATACAATTTTGAAAAAATTATTTGAAAATTTCACCCACCAATGCCCATGAACATTAAATCAATTTGAAATTTTAGTTCTTATGGAAGTTAAAAGAATTATTAATTACCTAAATTGCAAGAAAAATAAGTAAGAAAAAAGAATTAAAAATAATAATAAAAGGAGAATATAAGTGTATTCGCAAGTAGAGGGAGAGTGATAGAATTTTGCTCAAATGGGTTGCTACTTTTTTTTTTTGGGATCCACTGTTTTTTGGGGCTAGATGTAGCCCGATTTTATGCTACCCAAGAAAGGAAGTTGCTAGCCCTAGTGGTGGATCTAGCCTCGTTTTCTGGCTCATTAGAGATGAAATTTCTCACTAAGACTTGAGATGTAGTAGCTTCATGGAGGATAGAGCCCCCATTGGGGATGCTCTAAGTAGGTTCAATTTGCTCTTCACCAAAGTCTTCTAGTTCAAATCTTAACCATTTAGCTTAAGAAGTTGCCACTACAACACTGACATAATTAGTTTCTACAATAGAGAATGCAACTGTGTTTTGCTTGATTGACGCTTAAGAAAACACACCTAAGCAAGATTGAATGCATATCCAAAAGTACTTCTCATGCCCTCTTCACTTACAACCTCATCAGTGTCACATTAGCCTATAACTAGTGTTGTTTTACCTTTGATGTACTCAATGCCATAATCAAAATGCCATGAACATATCTTAGAACCCACTTAGCAGTTCTCATGAGTTTCTTAGTTGCTTTTGAAAGATAGACAAAGAGGATTTCAAGTAGAAACTCATAGGAAAAACTAACTTTGGGATTGAGAAAGAAGGAAACTTAGAACTGAGTTTTGTTTGGTTCGAAATTTTAAATTTTGTTTTGCAGGTGCAATTTTGTCCAAGATCAAGGAGGAAGAAATTTGCATCCACAAATTGGTACTTTCATTGAGAGTTGAGTCCCACATTCGTAGAAGACTCTCCCATCCAAGGTTTTTTCTATTTTCTTGTCTATTTGTAGATTTTTCGTACGTTTTTATTATTAGAACGTTTTATTTACAAAAATTCTTTGATAAAGCGTAAAAGAGAAGTACAATGGCTAGAAATTTAGAAAGTTCAACAACTGAAAATTCCAATATTCAAGAGATTGGACTGTGGCGATCCACAAGGCTAAATGTGACAATAAGTGGAGCGGCACCACCACCACAAGTTCCACCACGGGAACCACCGCGGTGGCCACCTCCGGCGAGGTCCATGGTGTCACCACCACGGCCCGAGGCGTGCCATTTAAGCAAGCCCAAGTCGTGCCATCCAAGGCCAATGGCACCAAAGCCACAGCCCAAGCCATGTCACTCCAAGCCCAACGCATTGCCAAGTCGAGCCCTAACCTCGCACCCATGTGCACCACATGCCGAGCAGCCCACTCTCGTGGCCCAGCCTGCTCCCGCCAAGCAGCCTACTCCCATGATCCAGCTTGCTCCCACAGCCTAGTCTGCTCCCATGGCCTTCCAAAGAGCCCAAATCGATCCAAGATTAGTTCAACCGTCCCGGCTCCAAATTTCCAGACCGATGATCGAATCGGGAGCATTTTCACCACATTTTTCTGCGAATTTGACATTTCCCAACTCAAATCTCACCCCCAGAGTCTACCACACTTCTACTGCTCAATGAGACACATTCATTCCAAGCTATTCCAACCCAAATGGAGAAAAACACTTGTCTCGACAAGTCATAGAGTTGACAAGCACCCTCGCACAACTAACGACCTTGGCGAACCAGCTCTTGCAGCGCACAGAAATGCAACGTTTTCCAGACGAGGTGTCCCGAAGTAGAACCAGGGCAGATAAAAATCCTCTCCAACAACATCCCGACAAGCAAGCGTTTGGGCAATGTACACTCGACTAGACCCATGGACGAGCATACATTCATGGTTGACGTCCCACTCCGATAGTCAACATGAGCAACCTTCCAAGCGCAATGTTCATTCGCGGTTAAGCCCACAAGGAGCATCCTCCACCTCGCATCGGAGTAGGTAGCACGACAGACGGAGAGAAGCAGTCGCTCAATCTGGCTCAAGTTCAATTGTCAACCTGCGAAGAACTCGTTTGCCTACTAGGAATGCACCACACGCACCGCATCCCTAACATAGACGAGCCAAACACATGGAAGAGCAACCTAGACCAGCAAGTCATAGCTGGGGGTAGTCGAGAGCTTCGCTACCCCCAACAAAGGCAAATTCAAGAAGAAGTATAGAGACTCTTGACCAAGCGATTGCACAATTTCCAACTCAACGAGGTCACCAACGAGGCATTAGGTTGGAACATGACCAACATAAGCAGGTCACCCTTCACAGTCGAGATAGAGCAGGCAGAGCCTCCATGGGAGTTCAACATGCCACATTTCACATCTTTCAAAGGAGATGAAGACCCGGAGAATCACTTAAAGCACTACTGAAGCGCAATGATCCTCTATCGAAACAATGACGATTTCATGTGCAAGATATTCGCCACCACTATACAAAGCTTGGCGCAAGATTGGTTCTATACCCTGCCACCACAATCCATCCAGAGTTTTGACGAACTTTCTTTGGTTTTCACCAAAGAATACTCATTCTATCACTCGATCAAAAAGAAGTCTGACCATTTGTTCAACGTCAAGAAAAACCCAAAGGAGTCGCTTCGTGACTATGTGAAAAGGTTCAAAGCAGAGAAGGCAAGGACAGTCAGACGCAACAACTTGATAGCTAGAACAGCCTTCCAAAAAGAACTTCCAGCAGACTACCTGCTATTTGGAAAATTGATCGTAAAGGAAGATCTAACTTTGGCAGACTCTTTCGCTATTTGGGCGATAGTTGTTGCAACTTGGAAGCTTAAGTTTTACCTTCAAACGCACGCAGTCATCCTCATGATGCACTATTTCTATCAATCCAGACGCGGGACAATAAAGGCGTAGACCTTGGCGGATGCAAATTTTTTTGACGAATGCAACAACTCAGCCCAAAAGACACGTCAAGGGCAGACGAACACTGGAAGGACACACTTGGAAGCAAGTTTTGTCCTCGTCGCCCCAAAAGATTCTATATAGGAGCAACATGAATTGGCAGTTGAGCACTACCTTCTACTACGTGTCACACGGCCCCAGCCGACCTTTACTCTATAATTCAACTCTAGAGTGGCCCAATACCAACAGTTGAGCATCTCCTGCTGTGTGTAGCATGGCCCCAGCTCCACGGCTCCTTACCATGCATTCACAATGCAACAGATTGGCCCAACGACACCCTGGAGGTAGCCGAGCATACCCTAGCCGTGCCTGCTCCACCCGATGGAGACTTATGGCATTTGTATATTAACGGCACACCCAACTACAAAGGTTTGAGAGCAGGTGTAGTCCTTATCACTCTAGACGGTTTGATGCCTGAGTAGATAATCACTTTAGGCTGCAAAACATCCAACAACGAAGCAGAGTATGAGACCCTACTAGCAGGCCTCCGAATGGCAAAAAACTTGGCGGTCAAAAAGGTCGCAATTCATTCTAATTCCCAGCTAATCACTAGTCAGACTACTTGAGGGGTTTCAAACTTACACCCTCACTCAAGTTCCACAAGCAGACAACGTTCACGTGGATGCACTAGCCGACCTCGGCTCCGCCCTCGACCACCAACTCAAATGCTCTATTCCGGTGGAGTATCTAGATGAGCCAAGCATAGAGGCAAAGCAAACAGCCGAGGTGTCATAGGTTAGTACAACTCCAAACTGACAAGATTCCATTGTAGACTACCTGGTCAATGGCACATTCCCCATGGAAAGATTGGTGTCTAGGAAGCTTTAAATCAAGGCAGGACGCTACTAAATGTGGAACAGCATTCTCATCCGAAAATCCTACACTGGACCACATCGCCGCTGCCTAACGCCTCCTGATGACTTGAAGGTTATAAGCTCAATCCATGAAGGTGTTTGTGGAAATCACTTTGGAGGTCTATCCTTAGCACAGAAGGCTTTTAATGCAGGCTACTGTTAGCCTACCATGTACCGAGGTGCGAGGTGCTAAGGAGTTAGCACAAAAGTACGACTGCTGCCAATGCTACAAACCGATACCAGCACTGCCTGCCAGTGATCTACACCTACAGATGAATCCTTGGTTATTCATGTAGTAGGTAATCGACCTGGTGGGACCTATGCCTCCTGCTACTGGAGGCAAAGGCATGATGATCGTGGCAACCGACTACTTCACTAAATGGGTAGAAGCAGAGCCCAAGACGACCAGAACTCAGACGGACATAAATCACTTCATATAGAGGAACATCATTTATCGATTTGGCATCCCTCAGTCCAACATCACCGACAATGGCCCGCAATTTGTGGGCAAAGATGTGGCGAAGTTCTTCCAAAAGTATAGCATCAAGCAACACATGTCCACGTCGAGATATCCTTAAGGCAATAAGCACATCGAAACATCCAACAAGACGATCCTCGACTGCCTCAAGAAATCCCTCACCATCAAGAAGGGATAATGGCCAAACGAACTCCTTGGATGTTTATGGGCATATCGCACCACCAAAAGACGAGCAACGGGTGAGACTCTTTTCTCTTTGGCATTTGGCTCAGAAGCAATCATTCATCCCAATGTTATCAAGCCAAGTATCATCGTTCTACTACCAAGCATTGAGCAAAACAGTAAGAAGATGACCGCAAACTTAGATCTGGCAGAGGAAAAGCCATAGAGATGACTCCAAAAAGATAGATCCCATCTGGGAAGGTCCGTACATGATCAGCAGAATAGGCGGCAAAAATAATTACACCCTAGCCACCATGAAACGACAAAAAGATCGAAAAGTAATGGAGCGTCTACAATCTAAGGAAATACCATGTGTGACCTCCCACTACATCAAAGCCCGAAGACTTAAGCAGCTCGACGGACACCACCTCACAAACAGAAAACTATCCAGTTGTTATGCAGTTCCTACCTCTCGTTTGTTTCACTCGTTTTTCAATAAGGAATTCAGAAGTAATCACAACTTGGCTCAGCTGCATACTTACAACAACTGATTACTCATGCACTTCAAAAGAAAACGGCACCCTTCTTAGGGACTCATCGCAGGAATTGTGCCCCCCCCCCCGAGGAACCAACCATGCTTTCCAGTGTGAGAGGGTAAACCAATTCCTCGACACCCACATGGGTCAACTCTCCATAACGGGAGGATAAACTCTACACTCCGAATATCCAAACGTGGATGAGCCTGGCTGCCCTAGTATAGCTAAATGCACGATGGCTTGCGCTAGGATTCCTAGAAGTAGCCACAATGGTCTTTTTCAAGGCTTAGCTAATTGAAGGATTTTGGGTCTCTTGGCCTAATCCACGGGAAACTAGGCCCTAGAGACAGAGGGGGCACATTACGTAGTACGCCCTGCAGACAGCTACCCTGGAACCCTAAAGCTATTACGGAGTGTACTAAGGTAGCCTATGGTTTTCGGAAGACTGCCTACGGTTTACCCTTCGAGCAGTAAAAGCACGTTAGACTTATACAATGGCACATTCTTGTGAAAGGTTAAACAAGCTAGCGTGCATATACGAAGCTTTATCCACTGCTGACATGCTACATAGTGGATAAGCTTTACCTCTGCCAAGCGCAGAACAATTTATACCAAGTCCTAAAGTGTTGTGATACTTGCTACGCAACCTACAAAATTGGAAAAAGCCAAGGTTAACAGCCTAATGGTTACGTGGACTTGTCTGCTTCTATAAGTAAGGCATTCAGCTGCCAACCCTATGGCTAACAACTTTACAAAGTTTACACCAAAACCTACGGCTGCATAGGCTACGCGGGCTTATCTGCTTAAAAAAATGTAGCACGGATGCCACTGGTAAGCGAAGATGAAGAAAAGCGAATGAAGCATGTTTATAAACAACTAGCAAAGGCCGAAGGAGTTCAAGCAAAACAAGAGCTACAAGGAAAAACAGAGAAAATCCTAAAGGCTACAGCTACAAGGAAAAACAAAGAAAATCTTAAAGGTTACCTAGAAGACTACACTTTAGCAGCTTGGACATCCTACGACTACTCGGTCGCCACACCTTCAGCAGCCGCAACGCTCTTAGCAGCAACATCATCCAGTGCTTCACCCCCGGCTACCCTAGCCTGGGCATCAACTTGTCCAACTACTTCACCAATGGAAACCTCAAAAGTAAAAGCAAGCAAGTCTTCTGGAGAAATAGAGAAGGCCTCGAAACCTCGAGCCCATTATTCTCACCCTTTAGCTGCTCATTCTCCTCGAGCAGACCAACATGGGCGCGCTGCAGCTCATCTACTTCCTTCTTCAAACTTTTGTTGATCTTCAGTACACCTTGAAGTTCCAACATTTAGGGTTCAAGCCTATTGACGATTCTCTTGAAGTGGATCACTTTATTATAAGCAGCAATTACCACTTCATCCTTTGCATAAGCAGCGAAATGAAGCTCAGAAACTGCAAACTAAAGATCTTGAATCTGAGGTATGTAACATCCAATCTCATTCTCTGTATTTTCATATTTAACTTGGATCACGTCAAGCCTAATCTTTAAGTCAACGATCTTTTGGCGAGCGGTCTCAAGCTACAGAGAAGTGAGGGCAGAAGTATTAGACCCCTTCAAAGCAACGAGCTCATAATCCAACCTCTTGATCTCCTCAGTCAAGGAATAAGCTTCAGCTGCCATAGTCTTCACCACCTCCTTGGCAGCCTTGCTATATCTGCATCATAGCAAGTAGAGTAATCATTCTATATTGGGTCATATGCTTCTCAAAGGAACTTGGGCAAACAAACCTTTCTAACGACATCAACAAACTTGACACAAGCATCCATGTCTTCAAGTAGATCTGGTTTCAAGAGAACACATATCTCAGCAACCTCCCTAGAAGCAGGCTCAGTGGATTTCTCACAGCTGTCCATGGGAACAATCTCCTATTTCCCAGCAGGCAAATCAATTTCAACAACAAAGAAAGTGGGCATTGGGGCACTTTAGCAGCAGAGTCCACTTTAATACTCTTCATAATAGCAAGTTTCTCCAAAGGTGAACCAGACTTAGCTCCTAATGGACGTCTTGGTACAGACTTCGGCACTGGGCGCATGCTAAGACCTTTACGCTGAGCAATCCTATCAGCAATCGTACAAGCCATTCTCAATATGGTAGACGCCACATGCTCAGATTTAGCAGCCTCATTTTTCTTCCCATTGGAAGAAGTCATGTCAATCACGGGCCTCTCGACAACAGGCAAACCCTCACAAACAGTAAAGGAAATTTTCAGTTTTCTCAACCGGAATCTCTTGAGCAGATGGGGAAGATCTCTTCTTTCCACCTTCATTCATAATAGGCTCCACAACAGTATTCAGACAAGCTAATGCATATGCCTTGATCCTCTTTACCTTCTATCTTGGGAGCACCCTACATTTCTCTAAGCAAAGAGAACTAACCAGCCAACGCCATTCACGGTACTCAACAGGGGAGCTCAACCTATATTAGCGTTTCCCTTATTTTTTTTCTCTTAAACAGTAGGCATAATGCCTGCATGCCTAGAATTCTAGCAGCCCATGAAGCCCACGACCTTCTTATTTTTCTCAATCGCTAGCCTGGCCTGCGTTAGGTCTAAGAGCCCAAAGGACATGAGCTATGCAGCTCGCCTAGCATTGTGCCCCAACGCCTCAATTCGCGGCTCTAGCCGCACAAGTTGCCCTTGGCTATTGCCAAGCCATGTAGCCCAAGCAGTGGTACCTGCCACAACACCTCATCGGCCTATGCCGAGCCAATTCCTGGCCCTTGCCAGCTGACTTGCCACACTACCCCGACAGCTGCCCCGGGACAGCACTATCCAAGAAAAAGACGAGAAAAATTAAATTTTTCTTACCTCGATGTGGCGCGGGAAGATGAAGCAAGCAACGAAAGACGATCCTTTGCATGGGCAGGATGTAGAAGACTGCTAAATGAGGGGGAACAAATATCTTCTAAGCTTTCTCTCTCTTGTAGGGTAGAATAAATTGCTCTCCAAAGTTGATTTCATAATCCACTTAAGGTGGACTTAAATAGGCTTTGAGAGAAATTTATTTCCCTTTCCTAGAAGGATCTAATTTCCAATTAAAGAGTGAATCAACATCAAAATAGGAAACAATCCAAAGTTTCCAAAAGCAAGAAAATCTCTACACCCGTTGCCCTTTTCTGCGAGCAGCCAACAGGTGTGGGGGCATTTGTGGAGCCAAAAATAATCACAAGACGACTCATGGATTTTTGGGTAAAAGAGGATAAAAATACCCTTGAGGCATACCGGGATTCCTACACAAGAGCAACGGGCAATCATCACTCAACCAAGTCAAAAGTGCCCAAAATATGTAACAATTCAAAACCTATTTCATCCATCCTCATCCAATCTTCTCCACAAGGTAAACTCCCAAATCTTCCATTTTTTATTATATTGATTAGCTAATCAATTAGGTAATTATTCTATTAATTAGCTAATTGATTAGGTAATTATTCCATAACTCCCAATTTAACATAAATCAAGAACCTAGCCCACAAAGGGAGCTAGGTGGTCAATCCTCTCTCATCCAAAGAGGCCGGCCACTCTCCTATTTAAACCCCATCATTCTCCTCAAAGTTCACTTCCAATTCTCTTGCAAAAATACTACAAAATTCTCTAAACACTTTTCCCTCAACATTCTAACTTTGGCATCGAAGGTTCTTCGGCCAAAGCGCCCCCCCTGGCACCAATCATCGTGGGCGCGTGAGGCTTTTGGCCTTCACCTTAAATGTGATTTGTTTTGTAGGTGCAATTTTGTCCAATATCAAGGAGGAAGAAATTTGCATCCACAAAAATCATTGTGATGATTTTAAAGTTAAACTACTAAAAAGGCTTATTATTGTTTACTATTCTATAATAAGCACTGTTCTAAAAAGTGGGCTAGGCGGTTCTGTTAAAAAAATATATACATATCGTTGTTTCACATCATCACCTAAAAGAGGAGGGGTTCACATATTATTGAAGAGAGAGAGAGCGAGAGAATATGAGGGAAGAGAGAGTGATGCAGAATTAGAATAACAGATCTGCAATTGCAGGGATAAACAAGAAATTGACCTGGATAGTTGGGATTTCTTCAACCAAGCATGCAATTTTCTTCGATGCGCTTGAGGTTTTGGGAAATTTTACAAGGGAAAAAGAAGACAGACGAAGTAGGCAAATTTTACAAAGGAATAAGAAGATGGGCGGAGGAATCGAAGGCGAGGAAGAGGAAACGGAAAAGATAAAGGCCTTCATGTTTTCCAATGCGTCAATAACCCATCCCCTCTCTTTGACTGGTGTCCACTACTTTGCACTATTAATTACCCAACTTCAGTTTCCAATTAATTACCCACTACCAACTTATAATTAATAAAATAAAATAAAAATAGTTACCCTCTCCACTAGTAAATATGTTGTATACGGGTAATGTTAAGAGAGACTAAATCTTATCCATGGATTTTATACAAGTATAATTTTTTGTAAATGTTAATATGCATTTATTTAAAAGATATACAAGAAATTTATCTAAATCCGCCTAGGCGCTTGGCTAGACCCCGCCTAGCTACCTAGCCACCTAGGCGTTAGACGCTAGCCTGCTGCCCAACTAGCGCCTAACGTTTTTTAGAACCTTGATAATAAGTTTTAAAAAGACATTTAAGTTTTATTTATTTATTTATTTTTATTACGAGAGTTTCTTAATATCATTACTAAGATAAATTTTACTTGATGTGTTATCCAAAATTCAAATCAACTAGTTTAATATTTGTATAGGCAAAAAGATAGATTTTTAATTTTAGAGTCAATGACCAAACAAAGTTTTTTACACTCTCTCATATAGTCATACTCATAAGTGTTTTATCCTCTTAAAAGTTTGATTAAAACATTATAAAACACATCGAAAAATAAAAATATCAAAGTAATTTAAAAATACCAAACACGTTAAAAGTTATAATAATTAATTTACAAGTGCAAAAAATGTGAAAAAATTAATATGCAAACGCTCGTGATCGTATCCTCTACGCTTTGAGATGGGGACATCATCATTTGAATTTTTAAAACCTTACAAACCCTCGTGAATAGTATTTTAGGGGGTTCAAAATAAAAAAAAATTAATAATAATTAATGTACTAGTGTGAAAAATGTGAAAGAATATATAAACGCTCGTGATTGCATCCTCCATACGTAACAATGGTTACATCGTTGTTTACATTTTTAAAACCCTTTAAACCCTCATGAATAGTGGTTTTTTTTATTTTTTATTTTATTTTATTTTATATTTGAGTCAACTCTAAACCCTTTAAACCCTTTACAACTTTCGTGAAGGAGTCAACTCTAAAATTCGACACCATAATCGATAAACCCTTAGATTTGTATTTAACCGTCGATTCTCGTATGTTTACACTTTATTCTTCTTATCGAATTTCAAATTTTCTTTTTGGGAACATCATCTTTTAGTGGATGTAGAAAAATGAACGATCGAATCATTGATATCATGTTCCAATATTTACGGTGAACTGAAACATAAGTTGATATTATATAGTTTTTAGAGACTTTATAAATTTCGAGCAATCTTTTCACTAACGGTAAAACTCTGGATGTTATATGTAAACATCAACGGTCAAATTTCAACTATAGTTTATTTTATTATAATGGTGACTTTCGAAGCTGAGTCTTTTCACGAAAGTTGTTAAGCTTGTCATTACAAGCGTTTATATATATATTTTTTAAAAATTTCACACTTCTACATTAATTAATATTTATGTGATACTTGAAAGACAAATGTGCTTGAGAGCTGTTATTAGCACTCCAAAAATCTTATTGTACAATCCTTATAAGTGTATTTTTCTTTCTAATTATAGAAAGTTTGGAGTGCCAAATGAGGTTTTTAAAGTGCTAATAACAATTCCCATGTGTTTTTATGTTTTGAAGAAATTTTTATGTGACAATGTGAAATGTATATACTAATTTAGTATTATGTTTTTCATTTGATTATTTATTGATGTAAAATATATTTTCTTTAACAGGTAACGAGTCGAGTCATATTATCCGTTAATATTAACGTATTGAATTAGGGTCAAATGATATTACTTATTTATTTTAAAGAGTGTTGCACTAAACGACACGATTTATCAAAATATCAGATATGACATAAAAATGACACTAACATAGGAAACACAACACGAATATCAAGGCTCAACCTAATGATCGTGCAGCTAGCCCATGCCGGACCATCAGCCGCCACGAACTGAATCCAGGAAATCATTCCGTTCGTTGGGGCCCACCTTCCACTACCACCGGCACAGAAACACACAAACACATCCAAGCTGAATCAACTCTAACGCTGCCACCTCGCTCGTTATTCATCGGCGCGGCATGATTGGAGCCGGTTTTTTTAATTTGATTTAATATTCCTCATTTATGGAGAGGTGTCGCCATCGTAATCTCTAGGGTCGGTCCGTCTGTAGGGCCCAGTTTATGAGGGTAGAGAAATAAAATATACTAGAAAGTAGAACAATTGCGGACCAGCCAACCAGAGCCCGCGTGCAGTTGCTGGTGAATGTATGATATTGATAATAGGAAAGGGATAAGATATCGCACATCATTTTTTACTTCTTGCTGTTTTTTTTTAGTTTTTAGCTGTCAGATCAGATGAATTAAGAAGATCAACGGACATAAATTAAGAAGAAATGTATGAGAAGTAAAAAGAGATGTGTAGATAGCACATCCCATACGAAAATATTTTATTGGTTTTGTATTAATTCTTTTTCCGGACCTTAAAAAAGTTTCTTTCTAGAACTGTTGTATTAATAAATTGTACTCTTTGGATGAAATTTTTTATTTATTCTTTTGTAACGGGATGCCCTGGGTTTTGCTTGTTTTGAGGATTTGGAATGCGGGTCTCTGGGGTTTTGGAGATGGTTGCTGAGGAACGTGTTAAACACTGTTGTCAGTGAGAAAAAAAAATATATTGACAAATTAAACTGTAAATTGGAGAAATATTGTGAATATCTCTGTAAGTATGGAGAATATCTATGTAAGAATGCTAGGCAATTTTAGAGAGATTATCTATTTGAACGATATTTTGTAAACACTATGATGTGGTAGTTGATTATTAGTCTTTCTTTAATCATTTAAAGAAAAAATTCAAACCATCAATCGGACGGTCTACAAAATATGGTCTAAAAATATAGTTTCATTAAAATAATGGCATACTTCTAATACATTGTTGCCACATATTCGACAAGTGCATCTCTCATCTAATACATGTTTGCCATGTGGTGCCTTTGATTACATGAGAGTTTCTCTTCGAAATTGCGTTCAAGTAATAAATAATTCATGAACTTGAATTTTGTTATAATATATTGAGGTAATTCTTATAAGTAAAATATTTATCATGCGTACATGTTCAGAAACCTTTAATTTCAGTTAGTAATTGGATCGATTTTAAGTCGTTTGACAAGCATGCATGTTCTAATAATGATATATATATATATATATATATACTTTTCTCTTTCTGATTAAATCCGACTAACAAAAGCTTAATTTGATAACGGAGAATGTAATCACATATCACATATGGGATGAATGATACTTTTAATTTTATTAATTTTTTTTTCACAAACCCAACAGAACAGGCACACATTTGGATTGATAAGCTAAATTTCTTAATATATGATGAGATAATTAAGGCTAAAATGTGTGTGTATACAGTATAATTTTTCTCACTTAGAAGTTAGGAAAAGTTTATCACTTTTTTAATAAGGGTTATGAGACAAATAGTAATCATCTAGAAAGCGATAAACTTTCGTATCATGATTAAACAGGACGTGCATATCAAGGGGTGTTACATTTTGGCGGGAGAATGTTCACCACAGCCTCGTCCTCAGGCATGGAGAGGGTAAGAGGGGTCACCACCAAAAATATCCTTCCACTAATTACAAATATCTCCACATATATATTTATATCATCAATCATCGTCATCGTACAGTATTACCAATAGTCAATTAATTTCTGTAAGACACTATTAATTAAACCCTTTTGTTATTTTGCCCTTCAAGGTACAAGGTTAAGACATCATCCAATCCGCACCGTCCAATCTTCTTTCGCTCTCACATAGATAGGATCGACAACCTCAAAGAAGTTCAACTTTAATTTCTCTTCTGGTCTCCATCACTGGTGGGTGGCAAGCTCTCTGGAGGTTACCCCCCTTCCCTCTCTCTCTCTCTCTCTCTCTCTCTCTCTCTCTCTCTCTCTAAATATTCATTGATTGATTTCATTCACTTTCTTGAGCCATTTGAGCGCCTCCCCTTTTTTTCGGGCAAAGCTTTTGCAGCAATCAAGCCATCCACCCATCCCATACAGACACACTCTGAAAGGATAAGGGGGGAAAGAAAGAGAGAGAGAGAGAGAGAGAGAGAGAGAGAGAATGTACTTGAGGAGAGGGATATATAATATTAGGGCATGTGTTTTGTTAATATATATTTTGTTCGTTTGTTTTGCTTTGCTTCTTATTTAACTCCACTTCTTCTCTGAATTTCCATTCCTGGCTACCCTCCACCTTTCCCTTTCCCTTTCATCTCCCTATTTTCCCTTCCTCGGGATCTGATCTCTCTCTCTCTCTCTCTCTCTGGGACTAGTACAAACAATTTTTTGAAGGGGGGAGATTAGTAAGTTCAATTCCCGGGGATTTGCTTTGTTAATTTCTTGTTTGTTTGTTGACTGCCGTTCCTTTCTTTCTGTGCTTCTTTTTTTTGTGTCTGCTAGTGGTATTTTTCTTTCACTAACAAAAGTTAAAAAAGAGTGACGAAAAATAGCCCCTGCTTCTTCTTGTCTTGTCCCCTTCTCTCTAAAGCTGATTGGTGATTGGATACAAGGTTTATGGTTCATCAACCAGATCTGTATGCAGCAATTTTAACTTCCATAGGGTGTTGTCAAGATTACCAAGGTTGTCACCTCTTCATCTCACCTCCTCATTTTTCTTCACCATCATCTTCTTCTTCTTTTGTTTCTCTTTTGGGTTTGATTTATTTTATTTGTTGTAATGGTTTCGATTCATCGTACGGTCACTGCTCGTGAATGTATTGAAATGATCCTGAATTCTTTGGTATTAAAGCAAATGAAATATTAGCTTGGCTTAGTCAAATATTGGGCAAACTTAAGTTCGTTCAAAATATATATGGTATATGTCTATAGTTCAAAATAGGTGCGATCATGTTTCTCTATTATGGAATGGCATAAATCGATCTGGTTTTTTTTTCCAGTTTTTGTGGTGTGTGCGCTTCATTTTTTTATATATAGCTGATATATAATTTGGCAAAATATTATCACATGTGGAAAAACACTAGTCTCCTTTGATTAGTAATTACCTTTCAATTTTGGGTTTACCCGAGTGATCAAAATGTCTTCTTCTTTATCAACTTGATGGAGTTTTCATGTCTTTTTACCACATGGATCTATACTCTCCAGAACATGTCATTACCATATGGTTACATGAAAAACAAAATCATTAAGACGAGTCCTACATGTATAATCATTTTGTTTCTGGTTATCTGATAACTTGCATTGGCTTCTTTTTGTTATCGTTTTTTATTACCACAAAAATGTGTTACATGGATTATAGTTTGAATATATATCTTCCAATTCTCACAAGGAGCTATTTTGTGCATAATTAATACACATCTCTCATATATGTGTGTGCGCGCGCGCGCGCGCTTGGGTGTTCCTTTTTATTTGTCCTTTTTTATTTTAGTTAATCCTTTTTATGAGCTGACCCGATTGAACAAAAAAATGATAGTTTCTTGTGGTGTAGACAAAACATTTTGTGTTTGTTTAACTTAAAATATGATTATACCTTTCGTTCCCATCTTCTTAGTTTAAGTACTTGAATCTAAAGTCAACATTTTGTCATACATTTTTTTTTCTTGGCAAATTTTGTGGCCATATTTTTCAGTCTCACAAACATCAATCCTTATGTTATAAACTTAAAGTGAAAGATGCCTCAGGAGTGGTCACCATGCTTGATACAAGAGAAACCCTTTTCTTTTCTGTTTCTTCTATATTAAACAATATTCGATTTATACATAGGTTAAAAGTTTTCACATCCCTAATGTTAGTATATAATTACACATTTATACAAGATTAAAAAGCTAATACCTTGAACGAATGTTACTATTGTACATACGTAGTTCCAGTCCAACTGCTGCACGTCGGTCATCTTGTTTAAATTCTTCTTGCCTGCCAATGTCAAACTCCTGCTTTCTATAGTTGTCACCTTTAGTTTGATGGACATATATGCATTTTGTATAATCGGTAAAATGAAAGATAGAACCACAGATTAATTAATAGTAAATCAATTGTTAATGGAAATATTTTGGGCTATGAAATTCGTACTCCTCTATAATTAATTCGCCAACTGATTTCCCATAATCTCCCATAGGCTCATTCTTGGAAAGTTTGGGTTTTTTCAATAAGTTCTAGAAAGAATTTTAAAAAATATCTGCTCAGGAGGGGAGATTTTATAGGATGATTTTCTCTAATTTGGTAAGTTTTAGATTTCTTTTTTATTTTCCTTTTTTTTTGTCAGAATTCTTAGCCCCTAGGGTTCTTCTCTAGCTTAAGAGATATATATATATATATATATATATATATATATATATTATTTTTTTGTCTATTTTCTAGGTTTATATACACATATATATGCTATATGTTTTAGCCTTTCGATCGACATAACATTTTCTTAATCATTGAAACATAGTGTTTTCTCCGTTTTTTGTTTTCTGTGGAACCATCTATAGATAATAGAAGGCTTCTTCATGGAATACTCCATTGTAAGAATCAACAAGGTATACTGAAAGTAGTTGCGGTTCTCAGGTTCCTACCCTTCATGCCCGCTACGGGATGCTGTTTTGTTTTTCTTGGATGATATGGTGCATATGTTATTTGAAAAAAAATAAAAAAAATAAAAAAAAAAACTTTGCAGCTGCATATGTCCTCATGTATTTACAGTTATACTAAAATATTGTTCTGTAACTAAACAATTTGGTACGTTATTTTTTTGCGCTACATGTATTTGTGTAATATTATTCTTTTTATAAACAACATCCAAATTACTCGTCGTGCACGAGAATATTAATCATATATTATCTCTGTGTGTGTGTGTTTTTCTCTATTGATATGAACTTACTGCATTAGACGGTTAGATATGTTAACCACATTCTTAAAGTCAGTAAAAGTACAGTCTTCTCTCACCTTCGCACATAATCCTCTCACAACCAGGAGAAAGAATTTGTAATATACCTTAATCATATTGCTTATTATTTGTTCATTTTTTTTTTATTGGCCTGAATGTGTTCATATTTGAAATTATAATGCAGGTTTTTCATTATTATCCGCAGGTGAAGAATATGGATACACTTTCATCACATGTACCCCCAGGCTTTCGATTCCGTCCCACAGATGAAGAACTTGTTGATTATTATCTCAGAAAGAAGATTGCTTTGAAACCGATTGATTTTGATGTCATCAGAGAAGTTGATCTTTATAAGATTGAGCCGTGGGATCTTGAAGGTACTTACTAATTAATTCATGGTTTGGTTATAATAAGCAAGCTCATCCGATTATCTGCTGATCATGTTCACCATTATAATGTTGAATTGGACAGACTTGTGCAAGATAGGAAGTGGTGATCAGAATGAATGGTACTTCTTTAGCCACAAAGATAAGAAGTACCCTACTGGAAGTCGTACAAATAGGGCAACGAAAGCCGGGTTTTGGAAAGCTACAGGAAGAGATAAGGCTATTTATAGAGGAGAAAAATTCCTCGTTGGGATGAGAAAAACCTTAGTCTTTTACAAAGGCCGTGCTCCAAATGGACAGAAGTCAGATTGGATCATGCATGAATATCGACTAGAAACTAATGAAAATGGAACTCCTCAGGCAAGTATATACTAATTTTTGTTTTTTCGTTTTAAGCTATGAGCTTATTACATGTTACATGCTGAGCATTAGTTCCACATCAATTGTGCTAATTGCCTATATATATATATTGACGCTCTCCACCGATAAAACTTTTGTTTTTATTGGTATAGAACATGGTATCAAAGCTAAGCGTATCGATTACTACTAGGTTACTGACATTAATATTTCAAGCTTTTGCATATTCTTTCCATGCATATCTAGAATTTAAGCAAGACAATCAAGTATTGGTTTGTTGCCGCCCATACCATGTACGCGCTGTACTTTTTTGACCGAACACAAAATTGATGAATTTGTGCGCCTCCACAATAGGTATGTTTCTATACCTTAAAAGTGAAATTTCTAACATCAAATATTGTTATGATTGTACCGTGCAGGAAGAAGGATGGGTTGTGTGTAGGGCGTTCAAGAAAAAGTTGGCAGCCGTGAGCAGAATGGGAGATTACGAGTCACCAGATTGCTATGATCAAGTCTCATTCCTGCCACAACTTGATAACCCTCCAAGGACATCAATGTCCCGCACTTATGCATCACAAAATGAGCAGCAGCTACACTATTCACAATGCAAGCAAGAGTTTGATTTGCTGTATAACATGCCACATCATCATCATGACTCTTTTTTCCAGCTCCCTCAATTGGAAAGCCCCAAAGTTCCTCATCAGTCAGCTACCCTATATGGTAATTGTGTTATGCAGTCTTCCACACTCACACAAGAGGAGCAATTTGCGCAATACATCTCCCAGCAAAATCTGTTCAAATCATCGTCGTCGCCATCAGTACATGCGCTTGACAACAACAATGATTATCTGCAAGCTGTTGATCAAGTGAAGGATTGGCGAGCCCTTGACAAGTATGTTGCGTCACAGCTCAGCCATGACCAGCAAGATGCTTCCAAGGAAGTAACAAATTACTCTCATGCAGAGGAAATATTTCATGTGGCTGAACACATTAATATGCTTGCCAATGACGCTTCCAGAAGGCCAGACAATAATAATAACATTGAACAGGACTATGCCTCAACATCAACCTCTACTTTCCAAATTGATCTCTGGAAATGATCAAGAACATGAATATTACAGTAACTATTAGCCAATACATAATACTAATTAATCGTAGGAGGTACAGCACTTTAAAGGGATCGATATTTGAGTATTATTAATCCAGTTGCTGTACATAAGAAAACACAATTATGGTATTATTTTTACCTATTCGACTTTAAATTTGTGACTTTTTGTGTTGATGAATATATACTAGGGCAACTAGGTGGACCAATTATATGATTAATTACAAAATAACTTAGTCAAGACTACTATATACGTAGTACGGGACTGCAATATTTGTTGAATGTATTTTGCCTTATTTCACGTGACTAATTCAAAGGGTACTTTAGTGAGTAAAATTCCTTTATTATTGTATACTCAATCTGATATATTGTACATAAAGTTGCAGCATGTGTTAATTGTGATCATGAGTATATATATATGCAGCTAGCATGACTGTATGTGTTGAAGTTGAATGTGTACCACTTTACAGTGAAGGTACGAAACATTGTTTAGTGCATGATACCAATTTACAGGTTGTTATGCAATTTTTTACTGTTTCATACTAGATGACTTAATTATTTGTGACATTTATTGATTGGAAATGCTTCTCGAATTGTATTTTAGCAAGGCCGGTTGGAAGCTGTTGTATATTTTGTGCAATTAAAAGAGAAAATAAAAGGATGACCATAACCAGAAGCTAGCTGTCCGGCGAGTTCTGTGTGTTGATTTAGTACTTGTCATGCACGCCATGTGGAAGGGAGGTGGTGAAAAAGCAGAGTGATTTGGGACGTCATATGCACAGCAGCTGAAAGATCTTTCACAGCCCTCTCAGCAGCACAAGTCAGCAGCTATAGATTTAGACCACGCATGATTGATGGATTTAATTTGGTACTATAGTCTGTTAGGCTATATATGTTAAATGAGTCAATACTTTGTACACTTTTAAATCAGGATGTATCGTTAATATATAAGCAAACGATTTTACAATTTGAGTTACATTTCACAGGAGATGTATCAATGAGAACCTAAATAATTAAAGGTTCAGATTATATAATATATAAAGAGTAGGCCTAAACAATCGTTTAGCACAATATTGTTACTAACTGGTTATCACTTATTTAAAGGGACTGAGAGGCTTTGTATTGAAAGCCTTCTAGTGAGCCGTTTTATTCTTCCATTTGGTAGGTCGAATAAGAAAGTCTTGAAGAGAAATCTTTTTGGATCTTTCACTATATGTATTGGTATCGTAGTCGTACGCACTAACCTTTCCTGGCGAACTACTCTTACAATCCCCAATGGCTCTCCCTTCTCAATGCTATGGTTTTGGAATAGATAATAAAAACTGCGCGCATTTGTGGTTTCCTTTCTGGTTGTAGTACACATTTGGAAGAGTTGCAGTTACTAGACAGTATAGAAGATGGTGCCATTGGTGCTATGCAAGACGATATATATGCAACAGTCAATTGATCTTTGGCGGCAAACCTCCAAGGAAATACTGATACATATAGAAGAAAAGTAAAGCTACACATAAAAAGTATTACAAATATGTTGCAGTGACTAATAAGGTTATAATTAGAATTTGCATGTCATGCATAACGAAAGGAAATTTTCTACTTGGCATACCTTGCAAAAAGATGACTCGATCGATCGAGCAGCAGAAGCTGTTCTTGAACAAGTGTGGTTCCCGCAGTACTAGAAAAGTTTCAAACATGCATGCAGCAGAACTGTGCTTATAAATTTAGGTATGGATAATCTCCCGCCTCAGCTTCCCAGCCAGCCAGCAGCAGGTTGAGCAACAAGTCTTGCAGATGTAGATTTGACGGACCGGCTCTGTTCATTTCAAATTTTGCCCGGTGTGGGACGTGAGGGGTGTAAATTCCACGGAATAATGAGTGATAGATTGGGACATAGTAACAAGAATGAATATATATGTAGATATAAAAGTATATATGGTTGCTATATGGAATATATATTGACCTAGCTAACTAACTGATCTTCTCTTACTTGAGTTGAAGTCAAGCATGGAGCTCCCTTTTAAGCAATTAATTTTTTTTCGCAGGGACAACATCATTGGGCGTGCTCTCATGGATTTATAGTTAGAGAGGGAGAGAGAGAGAGAGAGAGAGAGAGAGAGAGAGAGAGAGAGAGAGAGAATGAGAATGCTTGGGAAATGGACTCCTCAGAGAAGAAAAAGAAAAGCACAGGAAGTGAGTGCTTGTTTCTGACCAAGGTGGACGTTCTGAGTTCTCATACCTTTTTTTGTTGCGTCACTTAAGGTAAAAGAAACAGACTAAAAAAAGGCATGTATCATTGTATTATATATCGGCTGGCCTGCATATATATATATATATATATGAGAGAGAGAGAGAGAGAGAGAGAGAGAGAGAGAGAGTTTGGTTTCAACCTCACCTGTATGCCCCTGGAAAATCCATATGCATGCAGTGTGTATCGTTGAATAATTAGGGTTTATTAAGAATGTTGTTTGTAGACTAAAATAAACATCATTATCTTTTTTATTTGGTCAACAAAACAAACATAATTCACTACGTCAATTGTGAAGCAACGGCATGCGAAGTAGCATCATTGATCAAGTGCCTCCTGAGACGTTTGCTAATTATTGATTCTGCCATTGCAACAAACTAAACATAAGTCACAAATTAGCTCCACAGTTCCCTGAGTCCGGACCTGCCTTTTACTACTTATTGATTCTTCCCTTTGAAATATTTCTACATCAGAATCTCGTATGTGGTGCCCGGACGATGGGATATACTGAAATATTGATTCACTACACCCTCTTCTTTTTCATGCGCATTTTTCCTCCATTCAGTAAAAAACTGAAATCTAAATGGTCAAGAAACAAACCCTAGGGTACTTTACATGTAGATTGTCTTGAGCTTGCACTATGTCGTACGCGCACCTGTTGAGAATATGAATCATACATAAGAAAAAGAAGGTACTTTGCATGTACTTACTACCTAGTTAGGCTATTGGAAAATCCTTCGGCAGCTCCTTCATATTGAGTACGTTACTTGTATATAATAAGTGACATTAGGCTAGCTTGTAGTCCATTTTTGTTTTCATTTAGTGATGTCATTCTTTGTCACTGCTGATTGCAGCCTGTGGCATTTAGGTGGAATATGTCTACAGAAATGTCTTAGTTCGTTGTCGTTCGTAGCTTGATAATAGATACACTCTTTAATTTGTTTAGCCAAACTGGCTATAAGGATTTGTTTGCAACTATATCCTTCGCCCTATATGTTAAACAAAGTAGAGTTATTAAATATTAAAAAAAGCCCAGATATAACTTTTATCTTTCTGTGGATTGCTATTGGTAAAAATTACACATACAAATAATTGGAATGCGTACGTACGTGTACATTTATATCATAATATATATATATATATATATATATATGTACCCTACTATATATTCATAGTAGAAATACAAAACAATTATACCTTTTGATCGAGGCTAGGTTTGTAGCTCCGTGCGACACACATGGGCAAAGAGGATGAGTTGATAGGAGAGGAAACATCTGCTGATTGGAATAAGTCATGCTAGGACATGGAGGCCAACCAAAAAGGAGTGCAAATTGATGGATGTTTCGATAGCACTCTAGTCTCTGCTTTCTGATTTTGGTGGTACAATGTGTTGATGCAAGTTTGTCCACTTGACGAAAGAGAAAAGTAAAGGGCAAGCAACTAATGAATTGGTTTCTTTAGCTGATGTGGTTTCAAACTTGACTTGTAGGAATACGAATATATATACAGGCTCTTCCCCACCACTTTCTTTTTTATTTGGTGTGTTCTATGCTTTTGTGACACTCCTCAACTTGCAAAAGGTACCTCATGCATCTGGCTACTTAATTTGCCTCTTATTATATAAATTATGCGTGGCTACTCTTTATAACTACATTTTTATTTTTAATTTATACTCAAAGCGATGGAGAGATTTCATTAATAAGAACTTAACTAGTACAATAAGTCTCTTGTTATAAGTTATGCATGTCTACTCTTTATATCTATTTTTTTATTTTTTTTTAATGCTTGATTTTTTATACTCAAAGCGAGAGAGAGATTTTATTAATAAGAATTTAACCGGTACAATATGGTACCAAATAAGTATAATTTGTCTAATGATCAATTTCTTGATGCGGAAAGGATATTACATAACAAATAATCAGGGCAAACCCCCCACACGGCCACCACAACAACTAGAGGCAACAGTACAAATTCACATGAAGATGAAAGCCATGACACGCTAACAACCAATGCCCACACAAAGCCAATCTCTAAAATAGCAAGGCCACATCAACCCCTTGAAGTGAGCACAACTACTCGTCGAAGAGATACCCACAAAGCGGACAACACAAAACATTAATGCCTTGTTTACTTCGTAATCAGTTTGAGAGGAATTGAATTGAGGAGGAATTGGAACGGAGTGGAATCAGAATCAAATTCCTGTTAAATTAAAATTGTCTAAAATCGGAGTATGAATGCTATTGATTCATATAAACTATTTACAAACACACATAAATTCGGAATAAAATCAATATGATTACTAAAATATCCTTATTTTAACTAATCTTTTTATATGCTAATTATTTTTAGTAAAACTTTTATTATTATTTTTATTTGTGGCTACAAAACAAATAAACAAAGCCATGCGCCTAAGGAGTGGGAGGGGGTTGGCCAATGGAACTCCGATGCTTAAATCAGTTTCTCTGAAAAGAAAGAGTTTAGGGCTTTGTTACATAGTAAAAGCTTACCAAAATTTGATGGAGAAATAAGGTATTTATAGAGCTAGGGTTGGCCATGGAGGAGATAGATCTCGATCCATGTGTCGTCAGCTAGATGGCCAAGGTATGTTATCCGTATGATGGAGTGGGAAAGAATCATCTCAAATATATTATTGAATAAACAATATCTTGGAATTATCTTGTGGAATCCTTGATTCGGTTTGATTGTGAATACTTGCTTGATTGAATTCAATTAGGAAAACATAAAAATAGGATTTGTTTATTAATCCTATGTTTAATTCCTTTAACTTTTCTCCTTGCCATGGTCATGAGAGCTTGGAGAAGTCATAGTCAACAGCTCAAGTCTTCTTAAGGAGTGAACTGCGTGTGGAACAAATGTGAGCTTTACCAATTTAATGCGGCATTCTCGTCGCTTCTATGTAAAAGTTCAATGTCATTTTGTGTATTATTTTTGCTTTTTGTTCCTTAATGCCCTCACACCTACTGTGTTGCACGCAAGAGATACATGAGGTGTGGAAGTCCAAGTTTAGTAAGTTTGCCAAAAATGGGTTTTTCGATTCCATTGAATTTTGAGCTGTGACTTGTAGTAAAAGTATTTTGGAGGATAGAGTTCAACTGCCTAAAGAATTTACTAATTCTACCTTAAGTTAATTAACCTAGAGAGCAATGTTCTTCCAAACAAAAAAAGAAAGAGAGAAAGTGGAAGGATATTGTTCCCCCTCCCCCAATTTTCTTCTTTTCTTGCCATGTGAAGAGTCAGTCGTCGACTTCGTTGGTCAGATATTAAACCGTCTAAGATAATGAGACAAGTTATGCTCCCAAACCCTTGTAGTTGGAGGAATTCTCCTGCAAATTAAGTTGGTGTGTCTTTATGCTTGTTTGCCTCCAGTGTGTCATCGGTTGAGTTGCTGTATTCGTTGGAAATAGAGTAAACCATGCTATGAAGTCTGCTAGTGCCTAGCCTTTATCGTCGCACGTCTAGATTTTGTAAGACTGATCTTAATGGATACTGCCTTATGATGATAACTTTATGTGCCTGAAAGTATCATTTGAGTTTTAGAGTTGCAACAATAAGCGCAAAAAGTACCTTTTCGATTTTCAGGTATCTAGTTTTTGCTTCGATCAAGAAGAGCTTTTGAAATGTAGAATACAGGTAGTCAGGCCCCCACTGTTTCCCATATTCAGCCAAGTATATGAACTGGTCTAGGACTTCATATTCAGGATCTCTCAAATCAACTTAGGTTGTGATTCGATTCCTCGCTGGGGTGACAAGGTAACCTCTGAATTTGCCTGAGGAAACTTCAATGTGCATTTAGTGGGCTGAGCTTTATCTTGTACTCTTGAAGGATGTTGAATGTCTCTGCCAAGTTACTGATGTAGTTTGACCGCTATTTGCCTTTCTTCATGATATCGTCAACATAGACTTCCATGGTTACTCTAATTTGCTTCTTGAACATCATGTTTACTAATCATTTGTAAGTTGTTCATGCATTCTTGAGGTCAAAAAGCATGACTTTTTGGCAGCATGTGCCTTGCTCAATCACGAACGCAGCCTTTCCCTTGTTAGACTCGTACACTACAATTTGGCTATAGTCTGAGTATACGTCTAAGAAGCTAAGTAGCTGATTTTTGGGTGTTGAGTCTGCTAGTAAATCAATTTGAGATACCGTGTATAAGTTTCTATGGGACGTGTTGTTAAGGTTGCTCCCGAATTTTTCTTTTTTCTTCTTCACCAGCATAACATTGGCCAGCCATGTTGAGTGCACCAACTCCTCGATAAATCTGGCCTCCAGTGGTTTGTATATTTCACCTCAATGATCTCTACTTGCTTGGGAGTAAAGTGTAGCTCTTTTGGATCACATGTTTGATAGTGAGGTCGATATACAGCTTGTGGTAAGCTAGCTCGGGATCATTGTTGGGCGAATAAAAAAAGGTGACCATGCAAATATGTCACTATTTTCCTTAGCTGGGTGGGAACAAGAACAATGTACTCAATGTCTCATTTTGGCTTTTAGTCTACCTCGTTTTCCGATAAATTGACTAGATTTGATTTTTTTATCCACCTGCTGTAATTGTTATTGGGTTGAGGTTGAATTGTCCTTCTGCACCTCAACTACTATGACTAAGGCAAAAGACTTCTTCTTCAACTCCTTGAGGACTTGCACGGTGCAGCGTGTGTTGAAGAAAATTAAATGTGTTGTTGTTGTCCACTATTACTTTGTTGACCATGGTACGGCCCAGTTGGACAGAGATCACCAGGTTATCATTGTGGGGAAAGTCCACTCCTCTAGAGTCATGCTCTATGAAGTCAATGATTGGTTCTGCTACTGCGTTAAAAGCTTGAACCTGGAAAACTAATTTTGTCTACTAGATCTTCCTCTTCTTAGAACTGATGGTGGCTCCCAAGTGCTTAAATTTGGCGACGATGTTATTGATTTAGATTACTTTAGCAGGGGTTTGGCATTAGCTTTTGTATCTCATATGGACTATTTTGATGGCTTGTTAAGGTACTTGTCACACTTACCTCATTCGCTAGCCTTTCGAGGTACTCATTCCATTTGAAGCAACTGTTTGTTGCATAGCCTAGACCACGGTGGAATGTGCAGTACATCATGGGATCTAGCTTATAGGCATTTTTCTTTGAAGGTGGCAACAACTTGAGTCATGGTCCGTCTTTGAAGTCATGGAGGATTCGGTGGATGATAAGAGCATATTTATGCGACTTTGTTAGCCTATTTCCTTGTATTTAGTGAGTTAGTTTCTATTTATTATAGTGTTTTAAGCTATTTTCGTGTGTTTGTACGTTCAAATGGCAAAGTTGGCAAGAAATGGCATTTTGGAGCAGTTTTGGGCTTGGAATGGATAGCACATGCATGAAGTAAGGCGGATGGATGTTTTTTAAGATAAAAAAAGGCTAGGAATGTGTTTAACATCTGGAAGAATTAATTCAAGACTTGGAAGATAAGGAATCAGCTATAAAGAAGGAAACATTATCCAAACAACCTTATCTTAACTTATCATATCCTAATCTTTTCCTACCTTAATTCCAGCTGCAAAGGGGACTCCTTTTCACATTAAATCACCTAAATATCAGGTTCTAGAAGCCTTATCCTCAGTCCTAAAGTCTCTACCGCACCACCCTTTCTAGAAACCTAGAAATCTGCCGTGTATCCTATTCCCTTTCCTCCTAGGATTGTGCTATCCTTCTCCTTTACAAATTATGCCGTGCAATTTATATAGGGAACTTGATAAGAATAATTTGATTGCGTCGCTGAGTCCAATTCAATGAAATTAGGAAAATCTAATAGTTAATTTGTGCAGTTCGCAGTTAACTTGGGGCATTGTCATTCATGGTTTATTGGAATAATAATTAGAAATCAATTTGTATGCATATGTGTCATGTGTGGAGAATGACCCTCTAGCTAGCCTTTCACACTTTAATTCACCCGAATTTTGTATTAACTTAATTTGTTTCCTGCAATCTACTTATTTTTAGTTAAATTCGTCAAAACAACCCCCCCCCCCAATTTAGTATTTTGAGTCTTTTTAGTTTAATTCTTGTCCAAACTTGTCTTTAGTTCTTATTTTGAGTTAATTTAACTTAGTTTAGTGTTATTGGAGTCAATTTAGCTTGTTTTGAGTTGTTTGAGTTTAGTTTTCTGTTTTTTAGTCTAATTAGTGTAGATTAGCATCCCTCCTAATCCTCGGCCTAGAACGATCCCTACTTTCACATACTACAACTATCAAAAAGAGGGTTTAATTTGTGTGTTAGTTTATATCACATCAGTGGATCGAGACTAAGAACTTGATGATGCCTGAGGCATTGAGCCTCTTTTGACCTAGGAAGCGTTTATGCACTTATTTCCTGGCCTGCTTTTGTTTACCTTCTTCTGAGTTGACTTCGAGTCTCTTCGAGGTTGCTTAAGTGCTTTCTGGGCTCACTTGGCTTCATCACAGAGTGTGTACTTTTCTGCCAAAGCATAAGAGTTTGCTAGGGTCAAATCTTTGCCCACGATCAATTATCCAACCAAGGTGTGCTACGCTGTAAGTCCCTTCCTGAATGTTGTTTTAGCCATCACATCTGACGATCGTTGAAGTTCTTGATTGACTATGGCAGCAGGATGTAGAACTAGCCTTGTGTTTCACCTTGCAAGGTTGTGGCAAAAATCTTGCACATAAGTGCATCGTTTTTCTAGTAGATGATCAAGGTGCTACAGTAGCGCTTGAGATAATTTTTCATATCTTTATTTCCTTTGAAGAAGGTGAAATAAGGCATGTTGAACTTGCTAGGTAGGTCCGTCTACTCGATCTCGTCTGTGAAAGACGTCCAGTGATGCGAGAATTATACGCACACAAATTAAACCCTATTTGTGACAATTGTAGTAATGATGTAAGTAGGGATCGTTCTAACCGGGGATTAACTAGGGGTGCTAATCTAATATAAATTGACTTAAAAACACAAAAACTAAACTTAAAGACTCTTAACAAGACTACTATGACTCAAAACATATTAGAAACACTCAAACTGCCTAAAACAATCAAATTGACTCAAACAGAAACTAGAACTTGATTTGGACGAATTTGAAAGTGTTTATGACTCCAAATGCTTAAAGACACAAAATAAAACAGATTTGAATGACTAAGACTCAACAAAATATGGGGGGATTGTGTTTGGACGAATTTAACTAAATGGGCAGATTGTAAAGAAAAACAGATTGTAAAAACAAATTTGATGGAATTGAATGGATGGGAAGCTAGCTAAGGGGTTCATCTCCACACATGTTATACTTGCATATAAAACGATTTCCAATTGCTTTTCAATAAACCATGATTCTCAACGCCCCAGATTAACCGTGAATTGCACTAATTAACCCTCAGATTTTCCTAACGTTATTGAATTGGATGATTGCATACGACACCCAAAACATTCCCCACAAGTCCCCTACATGATTGCATGATAGAGATACAAGCAAGAATCATTAAGTTCTATGAAAACCATAAGCATTGACGAAGCACTTGTTACTATGATTGCATGAAACTTATGCCAAGAATTTACTTAACGCGATTGAGATCATCAACCTTTACTACTTGTGAATATAAGTTCATAACTATTAGGTGAAACTCACTCATATTCTAGCGTCATATTCATGCATGAAAATTAAGCGTACACTCTCAATAAACATACATAAATAAGTGTAATTCACATAGATAAGTAAATTGAATTCACAACTTATGAAACGCAATTAGAAGTAATCAAATCATATCGCAAGCATAAACATGTATTTCGAATCCCCCCTAGCCAAGGGGGGTTTAGTTCCTCATACGTACAAGACAAAGAGAATTGAAATTAAACATTGAAATCAAAGGAAAAGAAACACCTAAACATTCCAACAACTCAAACTTGAATTGTATGAACGTTTAGGCCCTCTTCTCTTCCTCTTTGTTGCGGCAAAAGGTCTAAGGATAGGTTTTGGGGTGGTATTTGTATGGAGGAATGGTTGTGTGATGGTGTGAAGTGTGTTGGAGGGATGGGGAGTGTGTATGAAGGTTGGATGGTGGCTGAAATTTATGGAGATGGCTGCAGAAAATGGAATGGAAGGCACGACATAGAATGGCTGTTTTGTCATTGTGTGTTGTGTGATTGTTTTGTGTTGGTTTTCTCCCCCCTTGAAGTGTGTATGAATGCATGGTTTTATAGGGAGAGAATGTGAGAGAATGTGAGAGAATGTGGCTGAATGATTAAAGGGGGAATGCATGTGGAATGACAACTAGGTTGGTTGGTGGAAAGCTGGAAATGCAAAGGGGAATGCTGGAAATGGGATGGGAGGCCACAGCAAGGTGTTGTTTGGGTGCATGTGGCTGAATTATTTGTTGGGAAAGCATGTGAGTGAATGATTAAAGATGCATGTGGATTAAAGAGGGAATGCATGTGGAAGTGTGGCTGATTGTTAGAAGGGGAATGCTGGAAATGGGATGGGAGGCCACGGCAAGGTGTTGTTTGGGTGCATGTGGCTGAAATTGGTAGGTTATGCATGGGTTAGGGTGGTTTTTGGGAAGAGAATGGGCTAGGCCCTTTGTTTTATGTCCTAAAGTGTATACAAGGCCTTCAATTTCGTGCAACACTTTGGCTCCAAGCATAAGTTATCCATCCTTAGCCCAAAAGTGCTCCAAAAGGCCCCAAAAGGCTCCAAAATGCATCCTTTCGTCAAATACGTCTTATGATCCTGAAAACACACAAAAGAAGCTTGAAGAATTAAAATAACTAAGAATTAATAACATAAATGCACGAAAACAAGCAAACTAAGTCGCATAAATATGCTCCTATCAAATTCCCCCACACTTAGCTTTTGCTAGTCCTCGAGCAAAACAGAAAAACAAAACAAAACCTAAACCTTCCAATAATGGTCTCAGGGGTTCTTAATGCACATGACATGTTCAAGAACATTACTCACATAGATTTTAATCATCCTTACACTTAAGTACATACTTAATCATAGTCACCACATATTAGTTCACAATTAAGCATTTAAAACCATGTTTTGAATGTAGTAACATGCCTTAGAGAATTTGCTCAATTCCTTACAAGATATGCACTCAATTTTCACTCCGATTTTCTGAGTACACCTTAATCTAGTTATATGTGAGAAGATTGATGTAAACATGAAAACGAACACTCACATATATGTATCACAAAGAAAGCAATTTCTGGAGTTAATAAGCATGTTTAGATATGATTTCATGAATGGAATGCTACTACTTAGATGCGAGAACCAGTGACACCATATGCTCATACCAAGTTCAAACTCCACAAATTGAAACACATAACACTCAAGATTGAAGTCACAGGTTGTAATGGGGCTTGGGGTGTTTGGCTAACAAAGAAGTGATATGGAAAACAAAGGTTCTTAAAGAAATAGTGAGCAAAGCATTTGAATCAACTTAGAATTCACTTTTGAATGCAAACTTAACTTTTGAACAAAAAGGGAGAATTTAGACAATTTAGGGCCAGATTTGGTGTTTTGGACCCTTTCTTCAACATTCAACACTTAATCACTCATTCTTTCATCTTTTCAAGCTCTTTTTCCTTTCTTTCTTTCTTTTCTTTTCTGTTTTTCTTTTTCATATGTTTTTCACACTTTTTTTTTTCTTTCTTTCGAATCTCAAAACATACATATAAACTTAAGAACAAACATTCCTTCCCCCACACTCATTTTCTTGCATAATGTAACTCAAAAGGAATTCATTTAAGTCATGCTCACTATCTTTTAAGAACAAGGGTGTGGACTGTCCTAAACCAGGCTAGGTGAGGATATTGTGGGTTAACAAAGAATAAAGGCTAACCAAAGCTCAACGGGGTTAAAACTTACAACATATACGAAATATGGGAAGTAAGGCTATTTGGCTATGGTGGCAACTACACAACTTCATCTTGATATATGTTATGCAATTCAATGTCATGCTTTGAATGAAACGGATATAAGTTCTAGCATTTAGTTCTATCATGATATAATTGCATTCTAAGTAGCAACCAAGCAAGGAATAATGAGATCATGCAACAACTTTTGAAAACAAAGAATCACAGATTATAACTCTCCAAAGAAGGTAATGGCTCGAGTCTCACAGGGATGTAGCGTTATTATGAGTTCCTTCCTTCAAGCATGTTACAAAAACTAATTTTTTTCTTTATGATTGCATGTGAATTCATAAATTATAACCACAACCAAGCATAACTCAAAGAGTAAATCAAACTTTCATCCAAGTTTATAACTCTCTTTAACAGTCATGCAATTACAAACCAAATCCTCATCATTGTGTTGGAAGATACCCTAAGACACACACAAAAACGACTCAAAACACTATTTTTAGGCTTTTCAAAAAATGTTATTCAAATTTTTATGTGATTTTCGGAGTTATAAAACAAAACATACTAAAACACTCTAAAACAGCTTAAAAACACCTTAAAACAGCAAGGAACAACACTTGAAGTTATGGGTGATAAAATCCCACGAATTTGTATCAAATATACTTAGTTACCCCCCCCCCCCCCCCACACTTAAATCAAACATTGTCCTCAATGTTTTAAGCATAGATTCACACAAAACATAAGTAAACACATAAACAGCAACTAAACATACTAAACATGGCAGAATGTAACTAACAAAGAGAAGAGTTTTAGGGACGCAAATCTGGTTGTGGAGTGTAAATTCCATCTTCTCCTTGGTGATTGCATTGAGGCTTGATTTTGGTGATTCCACACGCTTAATCTTGAACTGGGCTGGAGGATTCTTTTGGTCTCCCCCGAAGGTCTGAGCTTACTCCTTTTATCTGTTTCTTTGTTCAATCTTTCCAATTCGTATTGAAGAGGGTTAGAGGATAACTCAGCATATGCAGTTGTTGCGCTTGTCTCCACATGTTTCTATGTATCATTTTCACTTGCCTTACTTGCTCCCCTTGCAGAAGTGGTCCCTTCTCTGGAAGTGTATCAACTGTTGAAGATGACTACTCGAGAGCAATGCTAGGTAAGCAACCAGGGAATGGATTCCAGGTAGTCGGTTCCAGATCGGAAGACTGACTCCAAGTGCCGGCTGATTGCTTTCTTTCACTTTGCTATGCGAGTAAGAACAAGGACAAAGGAAAAGACAGGGAAAGAGCATGATATGAGATACCTTTGCTTTCGTCTTTGATGATATGAGATACTTTTGCTTTTGAAGAGGCAGCGAATGAATCAGCACATTGGGGAAGAAGAAAAATTGAGTATTTCGAGAGGCTTTACTGGGAGTGCGCCCTCGGAGGTAAGGAAGAGTTGGGCATTTTCTTCAGGTCTGCCTTGCCATAAAAGATGAAGGTCGACATATATAGGGATTTCCCAATAGCAAGTGGTGGTACTGTTCCTTTACCATTGTCGACAAAAGTTTTGATCCAGCAAATCCAGCTTTTTGAAATTCAAATAGTGATGACTCTTCGATCTTTGAATAAGCGGCCCAGCTTTTGAGGTTCGGAGGGTGTTACCTCTTTGATTTCTGAACAAACGCTTCTTCGATTTTTGAGCAAGCGTCTCTTCGATTTCTGAACAAACGCCTCTTTGATTTCTGAGCAAGCGCCTCTTCGATTTCTGAACAAACGCCTCTTTGATTTCTGAATGGCAAGTAGTAGTGCGGATGCGGCTCTGTCACTCACGCTTGTCGGCAAAAGTGTGTAGTTGGGATAATGACCTCCACGCGTTTTCAACTTTGTCAGAGATCTTTTGACAAAGTTACACGCGTTATCTGAAAAGCCGAGATTGTGTCTGAAGAGTGTTGCCGAACTTTACGCAGGAAAATCCGGCTTTTTGAATCGGTGGTCGTGTCGCCTTTCCTTTTTATAGAGGTATCGATCACCTCCAACATGCACACTTTGAAGATTTCCCATTTGTGAAAATCGTCTCCGACCCTTTTAGATTTAACTTCATCCACCCTTCTCTTTTCACACCTTTGAAAATGGCTAACCCATCTAACATTTGCTTAGATTTGAGTCTCAGCAGTGATCCGGGTACGCCACGTCAGGCTAAGGTATGGTGCCCGTCTTTCTTATCTTCTAATGGCCCTCTTACAGGTGAAGACTCCATGATGACGGATGCAACAACAGCTACGATAGTAGCTAGGAACCTCCTCACTCCTAAAGATAGTAGGTTGCTTTCAGGACGGTCCGATGAGTTGGCCGTTCAAGAGTCCCTAGCTCTTAGTGTTCAGTGTGTGGGCTCTGTGTCCAACATGGGCCAACGCCTACTTACTCTATCCCGTCAAGTTGAATCATTGATGGCGGAGGTGGAAAATCTTAAGCAAGAGATCAATCAGCTTAAGCACGAGAATAGAAGTTTGCACGTGCTTGCAAACAATTATTCGACGGGCATGAAGAGGAAGCTTGATGAGCAGCAAGAATCTGAAGGCCGAATTCAAAGTAACCGTCAAAGGCTTTCGGCTTTCCTCCAGAGGCACCTTTTTCCTGGATCATCTAGCGTTCCACCAAGTATTGAGGCCTCGAATGATCTATCTTCGATGCCTCCCGCTCCGAGAGTTTTGCCATGTAGTGGGGCTTCACGTAAACAACCTTTGTGAAGGCTCCATCATTCTGCCATTTTTTTTTTTTTTTGTAACTTCTCGGAGATCAATGGACAGCTTTATTTTATTCAGTGTATTGGGTTGCCTCCCAAGTAGGGCTTTCTTTATTGTCTTGCAGCCGGACGAAACCTTCATTTCTCACTTAGAGCCCACGGCATGCAATGGGATCTCCTCCATAACATGCCCTTCAACACTTCCATAATACGGCTCACTGAATGGGAGGGGATAGTGATCCTCCCTGATTCTGGCGTCTGGATTCCTAAAGTCCCTGTAACTGATCCCATCACCTTGAAATTGATTGGGTACCTGCACCAAAGAAGGTAACAACCTATTAGTTGAAATGGGAATCAGAATTGGGATTGGAGACTTACTAGGATGTTGTGGCAATGCCCCAAGGGCAGCCACCCTCTCGCCAATTTTAGCACAAGGCACGGCCATATTGGATGTTTTTAGGGTAATGGCATGCTCGTTGTGCTCCAATCCAATTCCTTCCTCGATGGTGATTCTAGATGCATCCTTCTTGATTTGTGAGGATCCTTTCGGCCCTATGTCATTATGCACATCTATAACAAGACAAGAATGAACATCATTAGTATTCTTAATAGATTCAGAAACTTTAAAATTAATCATATCACCACCAAACTCCATAGTTAAGACTCCTTTGGCCACGTCAATCTTGGTGTGGGCTGTTTTCATGAAAGGTCGTCCAAGTAAGAGTGGTGATGGTGGAGAGTGGGTTGAATCCTCCATGTCAAGCACATAGAAATCTGCAGGAAAAATCAAGTGGTCCACCTGCACCAAAACGTCTTCCAAAACTCCTCTCGGGTATGCATTAGATCGATCAGCTAATTGAATAATGACACCATCATTTTTAAGCTTTCCTAGATTCATAGATGCATAAACACAGTATGGCATGACATTAATTGATGCACCTAAATCTAGCATAGCATGTTCGAACCTTTTATTACCAATTACACAAGGGATGGTGAAACTACCTGGATCTTTGCATTTAGGTGGTAACTTTCTTTGCAATATTGCAGAGACATTCTCACTTACATGTACCACCTCTTTCTCCCGAATCCGTTTCCTTGTTGTACAAATCTTCTTCAAAAACTTAGCGTACTTTGGAATTTGCTTTATTGCATCAAGGAGCGGGATATTGACATGCACCTTCCTAAACGTCTCCAGGATGTCTTTTTCATCCTCCTCTATCTTGGCTTGCATAAACCTGCTAGGAAAAGGCACATTTGGTGGAATCACGTTAGAAATAATTGAGTTTGGACCTACCTTACATTTGTTGGATGGCCTAGGAGCTTGAAGTGGTTGCGGCAAAGGTTGCTCCACACTTGCCGTGGCTTTGCCCTTGCTCTCTTCCTCTTTCAGCAACCTTTCATCCTCTTCTTGGCTTGATTTTGATGGTTGTGAGGTGGTTCCAACTTCCTTGCCACTTCTCAAGGTAATTGCGTTGGTGGTTTCAAAGCCTCCCTTCGGGTTTGGAATGGTTGAGCTAGGGAGCTTGCCTTGGTCTCGGAATTGCCCTACAAACTCCGCGATCTGCCCAATTTGCTTCTCCTATTGATCCACCCTCTTATCTTGGTTCTGTATTGCTTTGGCTTGATTCTCTTGCCCCTGAGACAATTTAGTTAGTAACTTAAGAAGTGTATCATTGTCTAGGGACGTACCTGAAGCATTTGGGGCAGATTGCTGTGGAGCATGTGTGGGTGCGTATGGCTTGGTGAAGAACCCCGGGGGTTGTTGGAATCCACTTTGTTGGGCATATTGTGGTGCATCTCTCCATCTGAAATTGGGGTGGTCACGCCATCCTTGATTGTAAGTATTGGAGAAAGGATCACCCCTTGGTTGGTTTTGATTCCCATAACCCAAGGCGTTGGCAGATTCCCACCCTCCATTCTCAATCGATTGAGGGCATTGATCAGATTGGTGTCCTTGAATGGAGCATACACCACAAATTGTAGCTCCTTGCGCTTTGGGGCCTTCAACAAACTGCGACAACATAGACGTAAGGTTAGCCATTTGGGATTGTAACTCAGAAATAGAACTTACCTCATTTACATGCTGTGGTCGTGGGGTGTCTCTCTGCCCAACACCTTCATATTGTTGTGCATTGAGTGCTCGATTAGCAATGAGAGTTTTGGCATCCCTAGGTGTCTTGTCCACTAGAGCTCCTCCCGCGGATGCATCCAACATTCGCCGTTCAAGTGGTAGAAGACCTTCGTAAAAATATTGAAGAAGTAGCTCTTCCTTCATTTGGTGCTGTGGACATGAAGCAACAAGAGTTTTAAAACGTTCATAATAAGTTGGAAAAGATTCACCTTGGCTTTGTTGAATTCCACTAATCTTCTTGCGAAGAAGAATGACTCGTGATGTCGGAAAGAACTTCTCCAAGAAGGCTCACTTCATACTCTCCCATGATGTGACAGTTCCGAGAGCCAACTCATACAACCAATCCTTGGCCTTCTCCAACAAAGAAAAAGGAAAAGCCTTCATCTTCAATATATTGCTGTCCACGTTCACCGGTGTCATACTTGAGCATATGACTTCGAACTCCTTTAAATGCTTATTGGGGTCCTCCATTGATAACCCATGGAACTTGGGTATATGATGTAGCAAGCTGGATTTCAACTCAAATTCATCGGTCTTCTCAGGGGCTGCCCTAGGGTATTGGATGCAAAGAGGGGCTGCATTGGCCAAACCCGAGGCAGAAAGCTCTTTGATGGTTCGATTGTCCACTGCCATGGTTGGTACTTCCTCTTCAACCTCAATTTCAACTTCTTGCTCCTTTAATTCAGGTTCGGGACTAGGAGGATTAGACGCTTGCAATTTCTTGTTCCTTCTCAAAGTCCTCTCGAAATCGCCGTCAAAGTCGGAGATATGCTCACGAACAGGTTGTGAGCTACGGGTCATAAACTAGTATCTACACACAAGAGCAAACAAGATAAGTAACCAACTTAATAAACTCGGCACAAGTAAGGAAATAAGGTGCCACACACGGCACAAAAACAAAACACACACACACGGTGCAAAAGAAAATTAAAACAAAATAGAAACTAAACAATTTAAACAAGACTCAAGACAAGGGATTAGCAACTTTGCTAATCCCCGGCAACGGCGCCAAAATTTGATGCGAGAATTATACGCACACAAATTAAACCGTATTTGTGACAATTGTAGTAATGATGTAAGTAGGGATCGTTCTAACCAGGGATTAACTAGGGGTGCTAATCTAATATAAATTGACTTAAAAACACAAAAACTAAACTTAAAGACTCTTAACAAGACTACTATGACTCAAAACAGATTAGAAACACTCAAACTGCCTAAAACAATCAAGTTGACTCAAACAGAAACTAGAACTTGATTTGGACGAATTTGAAAGTGTTTATGACTCCAAATGCTTAAAGACACAAAATAAAACATATTTGAATGACTAAGACTCAACAAAATATGGGGGGATTTTGTTTGGACGAATTTAACTAAATGGGCAGATTGTAAAGAAAAACAGATTGTAAAAACAAATTTGATGGAATTGAACGGATGGGAAGCTAGCTAAGGGGTTCATCTCCACACATGTTATACTTGCATATAAAACGATTTCCAATTGCTTTTCAATAAACCATGATTCTCAATGCCCCAGATTAACCGTGAATTGCACTAATTAACCCTCAGATTTTCCTAACGTTATTGAATTGGATGATTGCATACGACAACCCAAAACATTCCCCACAAGTCCCCTACATGATTGCATGATAGAGATACAAGCAAGAATCATTAAGTTCTATGAAAACCATAAGCAATGACGAAGCACTTGTTACTATGATTGCATGAAACTTATGCCAAGAATTTACTTAACGCGATTGAGATCATCAACCTTTACTACTTTTGAATATAAGTTCATAACTATTAGGTGAAACTCACTTATATTCTAGCGTCATATTCATGCATGAAAATTAAGCGTGCACTCTCAATAAACATACATAAATAAGTGTAATTCACATAGATAAGTAAATTGAATTCACAACTTATGAAACGCAATTAGAAGTAATCAAATCATATCGCAAGCATAAACATGTATTTCGAATCCCCCCTAGCCAAGGGGGGGTTTAGTTCCTCATACGTACAAGACAAAGAGAATTGAAATTAAACATTAAAATCAAAGGAAAAGAAACACCTAAACATTCCAACAACTCAAACTTGAATTGTATGAACGTTTAGGCCCTCTTCTCTTCCTCTTTGTTGCGGCACAAGGTCTAAGGATAGGTTTTGGGGTGGTATTTGTATGGAGGAATGGTTGTGTGATGGTGTGAAGTGTGTTGGAGGGATGGGGAGTGTGTATGAAGGTTGGATGGTGGCTGAAATTTATGGAGATGGCTGCAGAAAATGGAATGGAAGGCACGGCATAGAATGGTTGTTTTGTGATTGTGTGTTGTGTGATTGTTTTGTGTTGGTTTTCTCCCCCCTTGAAGTGTGTATGAATGCATGGTTTTATAGGGAGAGAATGTGAGAGAATGTGAGAGAATGTGGCTGAATGATTAAAGGGGGAATGCATGTGGAATGACAACTAGGTTGGTTGGTGGAAAGCTGGAAATGCAAAGGGGAATGCTGGAAATGGGATGGGAGGCCACGGCAAGGTGTTGTTTGGGTGCATGTGGCTGAATTATTTGTTGGGAAAGCATGTGAGTGAATGATTAAAGATGCATGTGGATTAAAGAGGGAATGCATGTGGAAATGTGGCTGATTGTTAGAAGGGGAATGCTGGAAATGGGATGGGAGGCCACGGCAAGGTGTTGTTTGGGTGCATGTGGCTGAAATTGGTAGGTTATGCATGAGTTAGGATGGTTTTTGGGAAGAGAATGGGCTAGGCCCTTTGTTTTATGTCCTAAAGTGCATACAAGGCCTTCAATTTCGTCCAACACTTTGGCTCCAAGCATAAGCTATCCATCCTTAGCCCAAAAGTGCTCCAAAAGGCCCCAAAAGGCTCCAAAATGCATCCTTTCGTCAAATACGTCTTATGATCCTGAAAACACACAAAAGAAGCTTGAAGAATTAAAATAACTAAGAATTAATAACATAAATGCACGAAAACAAGCAAACTAAGTCGCATAAATATGCTCCTATCATCCAGCTTATGTTTTTCTTGTATATCCAGAACGCCTCGTAGGTGGTCTCATTCGCTGAAAGTCGTGCAGTGGCTCAGTCAAGAGCATCTCCACTTCTTTTTGAATCTGCATTTGCTGGGGTAATGGCAGTTGGGGCTACCTCTAGTGATTGTCTATTGGTATGTATTGTTTTTCCTTGTAGTTTGCTCATTTGTGTCATGGTTATAGTATATGTCATTCATCTCTGGCTGGCGAGCGACTTTCTCATGATTGCGCTTGGTGTTAAAAGCCAGTTGAACTTAAGCCTGAGTGTCATTGGGTTTCTTTATGTCCCCTGCGCTGCTTGATGTGGTGTAAGGTGGGAGGAATTCTATGTGACAATTGTGAGTAAACATTTGCTTGAATTCAGGTCTTGAGTGTTCATCAGAGCATGGACCTAATTGTGAATACACACTCGCCTACTAGCCAAGTTGCGATAAGGCGGGAGAAAATATTTTTACCGGGCCAATGAGAGAGTGCACACTAACTGAACACCTGTTTCATGGCTGATTGAGCGGTTGTTTGTCGAGATGCCTTTGTAAATAATATTGTCATTAGCTCTTGTTCTAATTTAAGGCACCTCGTCAAGAGTGTTATGCGTATTAGTGTGCTTAAGGGGTTGAATGACCAAAGTAAACTGTTGCGCGAGGGCGCTGTTTATGTCTGCAACCTGCCAGATAGGTGTAGATTACCATTTAGAGGAGATGATCTCTTCCGATGGGTATCTCCGTGAGTGGTGAATATTTTAGCTAGGGAAGGTTAGATTCATCGAAAAATGGGTCAGAATTACCCAAAAACGGATTGTAATCATCCTTGGTCTGATTTATAGGTCACTGATAGAACAACATGTCTGATGCATTCGCCAAGATAGCTTCAATCGTGGATTACTCCCTCCGACGAACAATCCCCTTCAAATACCTAGAAGCTCCAAGTATCCATGAGGTAGAGCCAAAGGTGGTCGTTGTTATCGAAGCTCGAGAAAACTAGAAGGATGAAATTATTGATTGTATACAAAATAGAAGGCTACCGAAAGATCACCACTTGACTAGGAAATTAGTCGAAAAAGCTTCAAGATATACGATCATTTGGGGCATGCACTACCAACATTCCTATTCAAAACTTCGTACTTTATGTGTCACATTGGAAATCGGCTTGTAGGTCTTGAATGACATCCACTCCGGAATGTGCGACAACCATGCCGGTGGAAAATCATTCGCACAGAAAACATTGATTTCAAGATACTATTAGCCCACCATGTGAAAGGATGCAACCAGTTGTGCCCAAAGTTGCAACAAATGCCAAAAGTACGCCCCTATGAATCATCAACTTCGTTAGACCCCTTAAGAAGGCTCAAGCAAACAGACGGTAACTGACAGTGGCAACAGACTACTTCATGAAATGGATAGAAGCAAAACCTTTAATAAGAATCATTGGTGTAGTTGTTAAATCCTTTATCTGAAATAACATCATTTACTGGTTTGGGATTCCATAAACGATACTCATAAACATCGAGCTGCAATTTACCAGCTTTAAAGTCACGGACTGGTACAAAGAACTTGGGATCCATGATCTCACTTCCAGTCCGAGGTATCTATAAGGTAACGAACAAGCAAAGGCCTCGAACAAGATCATCCTGCAATGCTTGAAGAAAAGGTTAGAAAAGAAAAGCAAGTGGCCAGAAGAGCTGCCTGGAGTTTTATGGGCGTATCGCATAATAATTTGAAAAGCCATGAAGGAGACACCATTCTCCTTCGTTTATGAAACGAAAGCCCTTATCCCAGTCCAAGTCATGATTATGTCAAATCTGTATATTGAAGAACAAACCATCCTAGAAAATGCAAGAACAAACCATCTTAGAAAATGCAGGAATCCTAAAAAATCAGAATGCGCTCAAGTTTGATTAGTCGCTTTCTAGCAGCAAACCCAATCCTATTACAACAAAGGCATCAAACTAAAAAGCTTGCAAGCTGTGGGTTTTAATCCTGAAAGAGGTCTTTGAAAATACTAAACCCAAGAAAAGGCAAACTCGAGATAAATTGAGAAAAACCATACAAGATCGTTGAAGTAGGAGGCAAATGAACCTATCATCTAGAACACATGGATGGAACCTTGATTATAAAAATAAAAATAAAAATATACATAAAATAAAAACATTGCTAAGCTCAAGAAATATTATCTTAAAGGTACTAGATTCGAACTGTGTGCAGTTTTATTCCCTCCCAAACTTCATAAGGCCCCACCATAGACTTATCGTCAAAAGTGATCCCTGATGTAATTTTTTACATTATAATATATTTTTCCTAGAATTACACCTGTGATTTGATTCTCCTTCCCAAAGATATGTAGGCAATCCTTCTCGAATTCAATCACGTCCCCTTGTCAATCAATCCTACTTAATTCGTCAACAAAGAAATTATGAACTCTGTTTACTTTATGTTCAATATTTCGTGTTTTCCTTTCCTTTTGGTGATGCAAGGAATGCTCCACTCATCTTAGATAAACACATAAACTTCGAAAACCTCGCACAAATCCAAGTCTAAAAAAGTTCAAAGTAATGCTGCCAGAGAAGCCTTATGTAGCCCATCCCCTCTAAAATGGTTAGCAGCTTAGAAGACTTTAACCAGAATAAGTGCGGTCACGATTCGCAGGCTACAGGCATGGGCACACTATGACCCAGATGTCTAGTGCACCATCCGGCCTCCAGAAATAATATGCAACCAGAAAGGTTATGGGTTATAATATTCAAATTGAGGCTTTACACCATTCAGTGGAATAAAAGGACGATTCGAAAATCATCTGAGGGTGGCTCTGAATACTTAATTTACAATAATTTAAAAAAACATTAAAAATCATAATAATTAATTTACAAGTGTGAATGTGAAAAAAAATATGCAAACACTCATGATCGCATCCTCTACACTTTGATGATGGATACATTGTTGTTTGTATTTTTAAAACCATACAAACCCTCGTGAATATTGTTTTTAAGGGGAGTTTAAAACAACTAAAAATTCATAATAATTAATGTACAAGTGTGAAAAATGTGAAAGAATAAACAAACGTTCATGATTGCATCTTCTACACTTAGACAATGGTTACATCATCATTTAGCTTTTAAAATCCTCCAAAACATCATGAATTATGATTTTTGTTTGAGTGCAAAATAATACAATTTTATAAGTAGTTTTGTAGAAGTGTAAAAAAATATACAATCATGAGTGATTAACAAGCTTTAACAACTTTCGTAAAGGGGTCAACTCCGAAATTCGACACCATAATCCATAAACTCTAGATTTATATTTAATCGTCAATTGTCATTTACACTTTATTCTTCTTACATGATTTTGTTTTACAAATTTTCTTTTTTGAAACATGATCCTTTAGTAGATGCAGAAAAATGGATGATTCGAATCGTTGATATCACGTTCTGATGTCTATGGTTGACTGAAATACGAGTCAACTTTGTATAGTTTCTAGAGACTTTATAAACTTCGAGTAATACTTTCACTAACCATAAAAATCTAAATGTGATATCAACAATCCGAGCCGTCCATCTTTCTGCATCCACTAAAAGATCATGTTTTCAAAAACAAAATCTGAAGAAACAAAACTCGTTGAGAAGAATGGAGGATAAACGTAAATGACGATTAACGGTTAAATTTAAATCTATGATTTATAGGATTATGCTGGCAATTTCGGAGTTGACCTCTTTAAAAAAGTTGTTGATTTTGTCATTACGAGCTTATATATATATATATATATATATATATATATATATATATATGCATGTATGTATGTATATTCACACTACTACGTTTTTCATTTGATTATTTTATTAATTTAAAAGTAAGTTTTTTAAATGGGTAACATGTCAGGTCATATTACTAGTTAATGTTAACAAGTCAAGTTCGGGTCATGTCATATTGTCTGATCACTTTAACGGGTGTTCATGACACGACCTGTTAAGGTATCGGGTATGTCATGAAAACTACACGAATGCGAAGAACACATATGAATGCCAAATCTACATAAAAATCCCATCAAGCTATCTCCAATGGAGATGGCTAAAGGTCCAAAAGCCAAAAAATGGTTAGATTTGCCAAAAAATTCATCTTCAACATATGGTTGTGCTATAATTTTATGGAGTCTACTAGGCTATTATTTGGCCAAAGGGGTATCATGCTAACCAAATGTAGCCCTCCTCTTAGCTCCTTTTTTGGGGCCCAACTTCTCATTTTCAATAATGGATTCAAATTCAAGGGTTAGATTTGAAAGAATCAAATGGTAGTTTAATTAAATTAACCAATACATTTAAAATATAAAGTTAAAACTAATAAATTATCAAGGGGCTATGTTAAGCCGCTTTGGTTGGAGATGACATATGAATATGGCCTGACATTGTTCATTTAAAAATAATTTTTTGCAGGACTAAAATTCTGGAAAGGTTATGTTTTGGCTTTTCGGTTGGAGATGACCTTAGATAGGGAAATTTTATTTAAACCCATGTAACATATTTCTACACCCAACTTACTCTTTGCACCCATTTGATTTTTAACTAAGCTATTAATCTCTTTAAACCTTAATTTATTACCTAATATACCCCCATAAACCCAATTCAATATGTGGATTTATTTTAACACCCATTTGATTTTTAACTCTATCTTTACGCTGTTTGGAAATGGACACTGAGAATTGGGGTGTGAATTCAACCATGGCTGACAACAAGACTCACACTTCTATAGATGTTGACATAAGCCATGTATCACCATCTTTCTCTACGTGGTCTCTGTTTCATGAGCATAATGTGTCTGCTTCCATACCTTTTCATAGGAATCTTTCTATAGGCTTCATGGAGTGCATGGAGCACTAGTAATCAAATTGGGTTTATTCGAAAACATTACTGTTTGGTGATAGCTTGTGTATCGTGGCGAGGAAGAGAGAGGTAAGAACAGTTGTAAGGTTGCTTAAGATAGGTGCGGCAATCAAAGAAAGAGACCTACATGGGTGGACTGCTCTCTATAGAGCCTGTTTCAAAAGGAAGATAGAAGTCATTCGAACGCTGTGAAAATGGTGTGGATATAGATGCTGAAGGTGAGGATGGATACATCGCATTGCACTGGGTAGCAGAGTCGGGACATGCGGATGTGATTGAGATGTTGGTAAAGAAAGGAGCCGATGCTGAAGCTCAAACTAACAAAGGTATGACTGCACTACATATTGTTGAGTGTTTGCACTACGTTGGGATTACTAGGATACTTATTCATAGAGGTGCAACAAAAAACAATAGTAATATGGCACATATCTTGACCCAGTTTCATTTGGTAAAAAATCTATGGGACTAGAGGAGGAGATCATCAAATGAGGAATGAAGAAGAAGAAATCAAATCGAGCTAGAGCTCTTCGTGGGAGCTTCGATCGTTTAATGCCATTGGTTGTTGTTTAGCTAGTAAAGCTGGAACTAATATTGGTGCATTAGTATTTTGAGCTCATAATGATGCTGCTTTTGACTGAAAGTATATGCAAAAGAAGTTGTTGACTCATTCGTATGTAGTATGTTCATTCTAAATTAAAACACCTAAATACATATATTTTGTTATTAAAACAAACTTGATGTGTATCAAAATTGATTGTAAATCCTTATATATGCTAATAAGTGGATGTATTGTATTGTACGTTTGTCGCTTGATCTACAACATATGACATTGTAACCAATGAGATATTCATGAACGAAATTTTGTAGTATATATTGCTTGTTTGAATCCCTAATAACATATTATAATTGTTTGGCTACGAATCTTATAAACCGGTAGTAAAGTATCATCATTTACCAAATTACAGATGAAAGGATACTTAATCTCTTCTAGGAGAGAAGAAAGATTGTAGAGAAATTTTCAATAACATCTCCTTGTCAATGGATTATGATAACTATGCATGCAATTAAACCGCATTATAATTAATGTGTGAAATCGTAAATACTAGTTTAGTACATGAAATTTTAAGAATGTACATGTTAGAGACTTGAAGCTTATTTTTGTCTTCCACTCGAGAATCATTCTCAAGGGCTCTTAAGCTGTAAGTTTCGTGCATTGATACCCAAATTGAGGTCCATGGGTGTCAAGAAATGCTTCAATGTTTTAATCATCTTCAAGATCCACAATATCATTAGTGACTACATTCTCTAGCCCTCGAAGTTGCTTAAATTGATCCACACAACTCTAGTATTTTAAGTACAAGTTTTTCACTCTAATATCATTGCTCATTTGACTACTTTTGTTCCACATGGTAGAAACTGGTGGCATAGGGTGACCTTCACACAAATGTACTTACAATACACAAAGTTATCAATCAATTTAGAGTTATCAAATAAGATAAAATAAATATATATGTAAAAAGAAAAAAACATATCTTATACCTGGATAAAATGATGATCTTCAGTTAGATAACCAATGGCAACCTCACGTAGGTCAGTATCACTTGATTGAGATAATGACTCTAGAGAGTGGAAGAAACGTAATGTATTGTGTCATGCTCACGTGTATCAAAATCACGTTATAAAATGTAGCAATAATATGCCTCATATCTGGCATGATCAACCAACTATACTCTAGTGCAAAACCATCTTCAAAATAATCAAGTGCTCGCTCAATCTCCGCATACATGTCGTTCCCTATAAAACACTCCTTAAAAAGAGAAGGCATTTGACGTAGTTGATGTAGTAAATCTCTTTGTACCTTACGCCATCCATTATCAATTCCGAACGCCATCGATATGACTCTATATCCACAGTTTCCATCAGGATTAACATCAATTTGACCAATAATATATGTCCTGATAGCCTTACGGAATTCTTCTCTAATCGCCAAGGGATCAATAAATTCAAGGGGTGTATAAATCTAGTATGACATAAAGAAAATAATGAAAAAATGAACGTTAGTTTCTTCAAAGTAATGGAGGAAAGCTTTATTGTATTTCAAGAGATGCTCAAAGTTTTACCTACCTTAAACTGTTTACGCTGTGGAAATATATTAGTCTCTGGTTTTTGAATGTCACAACTCAGTTGATCAAGGACAATCCTAGCATTCATGATTGGTGATGTGGTAGTAAGATTCATCTTTTGTTTCTTTTTTGGTAGGGTAATGACATTCTCTTTTCGGTTTTTTTTTATGGCGCGGTGGCATTCTCTTTTTGCTTCTTTTTTCTTCGTGAGACAGTGCTAACAAATCCAGATTGGGCAAGTTCAGACTCTGTAATCTCAAATGATGATGAGAGATGTTGAGTAGAATTGTTGACTTTGCATGGTTGCCCTTTTGTCTTAATCTTTTCTTTTGGAGCATTAAGTGAAGTCGTATTTGGGTTCATTAGCTCTTCAATTTTCATCTCGAGCTCTCTTTTCTTATCATCATCTTGTTCTTCATACCACATATTAAATCTTTTTACTCATGACTTTTCTGGAGGAACTAGTTGTTCACTGCTATTTGGCATATTGATAAAATCTAATTTTCTCAAATGCGAATGAAGAACATCAAGTGGGATCAGCTTACCAAGCCTTCTATACTCTGCAATCTCGTGTGCACACGGCAATTTATGAGTTTGGCGAATGGTGCAACCACAAGATACAATAGTCACTCTTTCTTTTTCAAACATGTTATTAAAAGAAATACAATATAATTTAAGTTACCTTGAAATATAATATAGTCTAAAAGGCTAAACAATAATAATGTAAATGCAAAGCAAACTCAAACTGCCTTTTGGACTCGCAGACAATTAAGTTCAAGGCATGAGTAGAAACAAAACCTACTAGTCGTTGCAACTTAGGTTTCTTGAATTTGTGTTGAAAAAAACATAGACTTTTTTCAAAAGATGCTTTAACGTCTGTATGATGCAACTTCAACAAAGAGTGTTTATGTACCCACATCATCTCAAAGTTAAGTTGATTGGAGCAAAGTTGTCACTTCAAATTTGCATGTGTACTTTCTGCCCTGTTTATAACAATACATGAGTAAGCATAAACTACATATAGATTTGAAAAAGTAAGGAGAAATATACCTGTTTAAGGTTGTAGTACCAAGATGCATACAATTATCTATCCATGTGCCTATGAACTTATCTTTATATGGAATTAACCAATTGTTTCATATGTACTCAAGAGCATCATCATAATTACTGAACTTAGATTCCATTTCTTGCAGAGAACGCTAATACTTCTCTTTTATTTACGAACTCACAAGGCAGTTCTAATCTCTATTAAATTTATTCCACTGCTTGTTTGACTCTAACATTTTCTTGTACTTTGACAACACTTTTTTGTTAATATGCCATCTAGACAATAAATGTTCTACTCTAGGAAATATAGACTTGATAGAATTCAGGAGTGCTAAATCTTGATTGGTGGCAATAACCCTAGGAAGACAATAGCCATGAATGCCTTTAATTTAGTCAAAGCCCAAGTGTAATTGTCTTCTTTGTCAGCCTCCATATACATAAATTAAAAGCAACTAAGAATGTCATATTAGTGGATGTCACACCCACAATTTGTAAGAGTGGAAAACGATACCTGTTAGTTTTATATATGCAATCCATGATAAGTACATTTGGGAATGCTCGTAATATCTTAATATTAATAGGGGGAACCCATAAAAGGTCAGTCACAGTATCACCACAACTCCTATGCCACTCAACATACTTGTGTTCTGACAACTTATGAAGCAATTGTTGAATCTGTGTCCTTCCCGCAAATCCTTTCATCTTACTTCGTTGCCTAGCATTATATATTGTCCTCATAGTTGATACATTTTGTGCATTTCTGTCTTTGATAGAGACCAAAATATATTTGGGCCTCACCAAACTCTTAGACATGTCTACCAACAATTCATTCTCCTCTTTAGAAAGTCGCCTCGCAAAAGAATGTCCTTCAAGATACTCTGAAGCAGGATGATTATGCACTCCACATACTACCTTCAATGTCCAATCTTCCTAATCAACAATATTCACACCTTTCAACAAGAATAGACATCCATTTTTTTTCGTACTAGAACTCCTAAATTGTTTTTTTGTTTGACCAATCTATCCTGACCTTTGACCATATGCTACAACACACTTGTATGACGAATATGTACCGTTTCTTCCACAAGCAAGTGTTAGTCGAGGGCGACTCACAATCTTACTTACCTCCTAAATCAGACATTTTGATAACAATTACCATATTATTCAGCTTTCCCTGTTCATGAACCCATCTAATCAAGGCATTTTTTCCTTTGAATATCTGCACGTATATTTTATTTAGAAGTAAAATTCTAAAATTAACTAACACGTCAACGACACTAAATATATGATTACCTCATAAGTTGTAAATTGGTCAGTATAATCTGATAGGAGCATATTCATGCGACTTAAATGGCTTGTTCTCGTACATTTACGTTATGTTTCTTTAGTTATTTTAGTTCTTTATGCTTCTTTTGTGTGTTTTCAGGTTCTAAGGGCTTAGGGAGCAAGAAAGTGCATTTTGAGGCCATTTGGAGCATTTTTGGGCATGGATTGGATAGCTTATCCATGGAGCCAAGAGGATGGACGAATTTGAAGGCCTTGTATTCACTTTGGACATAAAACAAAGGGCCTAGCCCATTCTCTCTTATTCTCTCCCTTATAGCCATGCAAAGAACCATCAATTCCATCAAAAACAATCCATCAATTCACATGCAAAACCACCATTAACACACATGCACCCAAACAAAGCCAACCTAACTAACCCTACATGCATTCTTTATTCACTCTTCATCATTGCATTCATTCTCCAAACACTTTCATTAATTAAAACACATTTGCACATCCACTCATTCTTTCCCCAAAGCCGTGCATTCCCAATCCCTTTCCAACATTACACATGCATTTCAAACCTTTCAACACCCTTTAATCATCCCCCTTTAAGTTATGATTTTATTTCCTAACCCTACATGCATTATTTATTAGCATCTACACATGCATTCACACACACTTTACACATTCAAACAACATCCATGCCGTGGCTCCCCCTTTGAAATTCCAGCTTTCCCATTCATCATTTCACCAACAATTCAGCCACATTCCACATGCATAACCAACCTAGTGTCACTCCCATTCATTCCCTTTAATCATTCAGCCACCATCATACATTTATTCTCTTCACAACACAAAGAACCATCCTGAAAACACAAACACATGCACACACATGCAATTCCAGCACCAACAACAAGCCATGCCGTGGGATCCTTATGTTTTCCAGCTTTCACATGTTGTCCTAGCTGTTTTTCCATCATTCCTCCACACAAACAACTTAAACAAACAGCCATATGTTCCCTCCACTACTCCTATAAATACCCTTGCATTCATTCATTCAAGAATCATCTCATATTTCCATTCACAACACTTCACACAACACAAACACAACCCTTGTGCCGCAAATCATTTCCATTTCTGTGCAGTTTTTCTCCTCCATTGCAGCCACTATCCAACCACTTCCCATCCCTCCAAAACACTTCACATAATCCCCAAAGCTCACCTTAGACCTTGTGCTACAACAACGAGGAAGAAAAGAGTGCTTAAACGTTCATACAATTCAAGTTTGAGTTGTTGGAATGTTTAGGTGTTTCTTTGATTTCAAAGTTTAAATTTAATTCTCTTTGTTTTTTACGTATGAGAATGGAAGATAAGAGTGCCTAAACGTTCATACAATTCAAGTTTGAGTTGTTGGAATGTTTAGGTGTTTCTTTGATTTCAAAGTTATGAGGAACTAAACCCCCTTTAGCTAGGGGGTGATTCGAAACTATGTTTATATTTGCAATTTGAATTGATTACGTTTGGTTGGAATTTCATAAGTTGTGGATTCAATTCGTTTAACTGTTTGATTGATAACTTATTTATGTATGTTCATTGAGATTGCAAGCTTAATTTTCATGCATAAATATGACGCTAGAATATAAGTGAATTTCACCTAATCGTTATGAACTTATATTCACAAGTAGTGGAGGTTGCTTATAAACAATCGCGTTAAACGAATTCTTGGCATAAGTTTCATGCGTATTCCATAGTAACGAATGCCTCGTCGATGTTTATGATTTCCGTTGAACTTAATGATCTTTGTTGAATGTCTCTATCATGCGTATTCCATAGTTAGGGACTTTGATTAAGAATAATTTGGTTGTAATGCGTATTCCATTCAATCCAACGAATCTAGGGAAATCTGAAAGTTAATTTAAGCGGACCTAATTAACTTGGAGCATTGAGTTTCATAATTTATCGAAAGACCAACTGAGAATCAATTTTGTATGCAAGTGTAACATGTGTGGAGAAGAACCCCTTAGCTATTCCATCATCCATATTTTCATCACATTCATCTTTACTATCTGTTTTAAATTATAATCTGTCCGTTTAATTTAATCTCGTCCAACCATAATCACCCCCCCTTATTTTGTTAAGTCTTAATCATTTGATTTGTCTTATTTTATGTTTTTGAGTATTTGGAGTCTTTTAAACTTGTTTTGAGTCTTTTAGTTTGTCTTAGTGTTTTAAAAGTTAGTTTTATTTATTTGAGTCAAGTATTTAGCATCCCTAGTTAATCCCCGGTTAGAACGATCCCTACTTACATCATTACTACAATTGTCACAAATAGGGTTTAGTTTGTGTGCGTATAAAAATCGCATCAAATTTTGGCGCCGTTGCCGGGGATTAGCAACTTTGCTAATCCCTTGTCTTTATTTTTATATTTTTTTTGTTTTTCGTGCATTCTTATTTCAGATTCTTAGTTTGTTTGTTTCCTTGTTTTTTAGGTACTGTGTATGACTCGTAGCTCTCGGCCTATTATAGAGAACATCTCCGACTTTGACGGTGATTTTGAACGCACTTTGAGGAGAACGAGGAGTCAACAAGAGCCACCACAACCTGGGCTTGAAGAAGACGAAGTAGGTGTAGAAGAAAAGCCCACGGATCAGATTTTTGAAGAAGAACAAGCCATGGCAGCAGATAATAGAACCATCAAGGAGCTTTCGGCCTCGGGTTTGGATAATGCATTGCCTCTTTGTATCCAATACCCCACGGCTGCAGAGGGGAAGACTGAGGAATTTGAACTCAAATCCAGTTTGTTACACCATATTCCGAAGTTCCATGGCTTGTCTATGGAAGACCCCAACAAACACTTGAAGGAGTTCGAGGTGGTTTGTTCGAGCATGACCCCCGTCAATGTGGATGGGAGTATATTGAAGATGAAGGCCTTTCCATTTTCACTTATGGACAAGGCCAAAGATTGGCTCTACGAACTAGCCCCGGGAACTGTGACTTCGTGGGAGAGTATGAAGCGTGCTTTCTTGGAGAAATTCTTCCCTACTTCGAGAGTGATTCTCCTACGGAAGAAAATTAGTGGTATTCAACAGAATCATGGTGAGACATTCCCGGCTTATTATGAGCGCTTCAAGGGCCTTGTAGCTTCATGTCCTCAACATCAAATGAAGGAGGAACTTCTCCTTCAATATTTCTATGAGGGCCTCCTTCCTATCGAACGTCAAATGCTTGATGCATCAGCGGGAGGAGCATTGGTGGACAAAACACCAAGGGATGCCAAGATTCTCATAGCCAACCGAGCGCTCAACGCTCAACAATATGAAGGAGTGGGCCAAAGGGAAGCCCCACGGCAACAAAGTGTAAATGAGGTGAGTGCTATTTCTGAAATTCAATCACAACTTGCTAATCTTACTTCTCTTGTTTCTCAGGTTGTGATTGGTCCAAAAGCACAAGAACACCAAGTTTGTGGCGTGTGCTCAATTCAAGGGCATCCATCCGACAAGTGCCCTCAACTAATCGAGAATGGTGGGTGGGAATCTGCCAATGCAATTGGTTTCCAAGGACAAAATCAAAACAACCCATACTCGAACACTTACAATGTCGGATGGAGGGACCATCCAAACTTCAAATGGAGGGAGCCACAACAAGCTGCCCAACAAGGAGGATTTAGGCCAAACCCCCCTGGTTTTTATTCCAAGCCGTATACACCCCAACAACCCCAACAACCTTCGGCATCATCTCATTCAGGTACGTCCTTGGAAAGTGATCAAGCTATGCAATTACTAACCTCTATTTCGCAGGGGTTGCAAAATCAAAACAACCGGATAGCAAATAACGAGAAGGAGATGATGGATATGAAGAAACAAATAGGGCAGATTTCTGAGTTCCTTGGACAGATTAGAGAGCAAGGAAAGCTTCCTAGCTCAACCACAGTCAATCCAAAGGGAGGATTCGAATCCGCCAAGGCCATCACCCTAAGGGGTGGAAAAGAAGTTGGGACCGAGCCAAACAATCCCAAATCTGCCCAGAAAGTAGATGAAGAGACGACACAACCTGAGGAAGTGTCTAGCTCACCCACGGTAAGGGTGAAAAACCCAATGCCGCAGGCCCCCAATCACCCTAACTCGGCCAAATCAGGTAATTTAAGTTCAAATTCATGTACTTCACGTCCTAATCTGCCCAATGTACCTTTTCCTCGCAGGTTCATGCAAGAAAAAAAGGAAGAAAGCGAGAAGGACATTCTTGAAACGTTCTGGAAGGTGCAAGTGAACATACCGCTTCTCGATGCAATCAAACAGGTTCCAAAGTATGCTAAATTCCTCAAGGACCTATGCAATACAAAGAGAAGAAGGGCAAACAAAGAGGTAGTGAAGGTAAGCGAGAATGTGTCCGCTGTTTTGCAACGTAAACTGCCTACCAAGTGCAAAGACCCCGGTAGTTTCACGATTCCTTGTGTGATTGGACATAATCGTTTTGAACATGCCATGCTTGATTTAGGTGCATCCATAAATGTCATGCCTTATTCTATTTATGCATCTATGAATTTGGGTGAATTAAAACAAGATGGTGTAATTATACAATTGGCCGATCGTTCTAACGCGTATCCAAAAGGAGTTTTGGAAGATGTGCTTGTGCAGGTGAACCATTTAATTTTTCCGGCTGATTTCTACGTCCTAGACATGGAGGATTCAGCCCATTCTACATCTTTGCTGATTCTCCTTGGTAGGCCATTCATGAAGACGGCCCGAACGAAGATTGATGTATACAAAGGCACCTTGACAATGGAATTAGATGGGGAAGTGATTGATTTTAATATTTCTGAAACTATGAGATATCCCGTTGATGACCATTCTTGTTTTTCCATTGATGTTATCGATTCTTTGGCGCAGGTATACCTTGAAGAATTGAACGAGGACGCCCTGGAAACAACCATCACTAAGGCCATAGAGTGCAAAAATGAAGGATTTGGGCCAATGCAAGGCCACGGCAAGGAGGAGGAATTCTTTGCCATGGGTTCTAGTGAAGAAATAATTGAGGTTGTGGCAGCCCTTGAGTCATTGCCACAACAATATGGTAAGGTTCCACTCTCACTTTCAAATTCAGTTTCCACTAAGATGCTACCTTCTGTTGTTCAGGCACCATCGCTTGAACTTAAGCCGTTGCCGGACCATTTGAAGTATGTGTTTTTGGGAGAAGGCGAAACATTGCTCGTCATCATTTCATCAAGTCTCACGGCAATGGAGGAGGAGAAGCTTGTGAGGGTGTTGCGAGAACACAAAACGGCCATAGGGTGGACTTTGGCCGACATTAAAGGAATAAGCCCTACCACATGCATGCACCGTATACTTCTTGAGGAGGGGACTAAGCCATCCCGAGAGGCTCAACGCCGTCTCAACCCTCCGATGATGGAAGTGGTGAAGAAGGAAATAATCAAGCTTTTGGATTGCGGAGTGATCTACCCTATCTCCGATAGCCGTTGGGTCTCTCCAGTTCAAGTCGTTCCCAAGAAGTCCGGAGTAACTGTTATCAAGAATGATGAGAATGAGCTCGTACCTACACGCATTCAGACTGGATGGCGAGTATGTATCGATTACCGGAAGCTAAATGCCATGACTAGGAAAGATCACTTTCCTTTGCCATTCATCGACCAGATGCTCGAAAGGTTAGCCGGTCATGCCTTTTACTGTTTTCTTGATGGATACTCTGGATATAACCAAATTGTGATAGCCCCGGATGATCAAGAGAAGACCACATTCACATGTCCCTTTGGAACATTTGCTTATCGTCGCATGCCATTTGGCTTATGCAACGCACCGGCCACTTTCCAAAGGTGTATGGTAAGTATATTTTTCGATTTTGTTGAAAAGATCATTGAGGTTTTCATGGATGATTTCAGTGTGTTTGGGAGTTCATTTGATAATTGCTTGGATAATCTAACCTTAATTTTGAAACGATGTGTTGAAACTAACCTTGTCTTGAATTGGGAGAAATGTCACTTTATGGTGAAACAAGGTATAGTTTTAGGACATATTGTTTCAGAAAAAGGAATTGAAGTAGATAAATCGAAAATAGACCTTGTACGTCACTTACCCTCTCCTACTTCGGTTAGAGAGGTACGTTCGTTTCTTGGCCATGCAGGGTTCTATAGGCGTTTTATCAAGGACTTCTCCAAGATGTCCAACCCTCTTTGCCGATTGCTTCAAAAAGATGTGCCATTCAAGTTTGATGAAGAGTGTAATTCGGCATTTAACCAACTCAAGGAGAAGCTAGTCTCGGCCCCCATTATTGTACCTCCAGATTGGAGCCTTCCGTTCGAGCTCATGTGCGATGCATCCGACTATGCATTAGGAGCTGTTCTAGGACAAAGAAGAGACAAGCGGCCGCATGTCATATACTATGCCTCTCGGACTCTCAATGATGCCCAATTGAACTACTCCACGACGGAAAAAGAACTTCTAGCTGTGGTTTTTGCTTTAGATAAATTCCGTTCATATTTAATTGGTACTAAAGTAATCGTTTATTCTGATCATGCAGCTTTGAGGTACTTGATCACGAAAAAGGAAGCAAAGCCGAGGCTTATCCGTTGGATTCTTCTTCTTCAAGAATTTGATATTGAAATCCGGGATAAGAAAGGAAGCGAGAATGTAGTGGCTGACCATTTAAGCCGAATGATCCACGAGGAGCATGAACATGCCGTACCTATCCCTGAAACTTTTCCCGATGAGCAGCTGCTATCCATTGAGGTAAGTGAACCATGGTATGCAGATTTAGTGAATTACTTGGTGGCTAAACAAATTCCAAATGAACTAAACAAGCACCAACGTGATAAGCTTAAAAATGATGCACGTTTCTATGTTTGGGATGACCCTTATTTGTGGAAGTATTGCTCAGATCAAATTGTACGTAGATGTGTGCATGATTCTGAATTTCACTCAATTCTAAGCTTTTGTCACACATATGCATGTGGTGGTCATTTTGGCACACAACGCACTGCCCTCAAGGTTCTAGAGTGTGGTTTTTATTGGCCGACTATATTTAGGGATGCTAGAACCTTTTGTATGTCTTGTGATCGTTGCCAACGAATGGGTAACATAGGTACCAAAGACCAAATGCCGCAAACCCCTGTCTTTAATGTTGAAATTTTTGATGTTTGGGGCATTGATTTCATGGGCCCTTTCCCTCCATCTTATGGTTTCACTTATATCTTGCTAGCCGTTGATTATGTTTCTAAATGGGTGGAAGCAAAAGCCACCCGTACTAACGATTCTAAGGTGGTTGCAGATTTCGTGAAATCTAACATTTTTGCTAGGTTTGGAATGCCGAGAGTAATCATAAGTGATGGAGGGTCTCACTTTTGCAATCGGACCATTGAGGCGTTGCTAAGAAAGTACCATGTCAACCATAAGGTCTCCACACCTTACCATCCTCAAACAAATGGCCAAGCCGAGGTGTCTAACCGAGAAATCAAACAAATTTTGGAGAAGACCGTTGGACCAACAAGGAGGGATTGGAGCTTACGTTTAGATGATGCACTGTGGGCATATCGTACGGCATACAAAACACCCATTGGGATGTCACCTTTTCGGCTCGTCTATGGTAAGCCATGTCATTTGCCCGTAGAGTTAGAGCACAAGGCACATTGGGCCGTGAAGACTTTCAACATGGACATAGATGCAGCGGGAGTTCATAGGAAGCTCCAATTGAATGAACTTGAGGAGATTCGGAATGAAGCCTATGAGAATGCCCGGATGTACAAAGCCAAGACCAAAGCATTCCATGATAAAATGATTCGAACCAAGACCTTCACAGTTGGGCAGAAAGTGTTACTTTTCAACTCTCGCCTACGTTTGTTTCCTGGTAAGTTGCGTTCTAAATGGATTGGCCCGTTTGTTGTTACTAATGTTTTCCCTCATGGTGCAGTGCAAATCAAAAGTTCAAGGACGCAGCAAGAATTCAAAGTGAATGGGCATCGATTGAAGCCCTATTACGAGATGTTTGAGGAGCATGTCGTGGAGGAGGTACCCCTCCATGCCGTGGAACCTAGTCAAGCTTAAACGGAGGTACCGTCCGGCTGCAAGACGTAAAAGCAAGCGCTACTTGGGAGGCAACCCATGCATTCAACAAAGGAAGACTTAGAAAGCACTCCAAATCCAGATTCCTAAAAAAACTCTTCTCTTTGTTGCTATTTCGTTTCTGCCTTGTTAGGTTGTTTAGTTGTTATTGTTTGTTTGTTTATTAATTGTGTGAGTCTATGATTGTAACATTGAGAAAATGTTTGATTTATTGATAGGCACTGCTAAACAAAGAAAGATGGTGCTTCACAAAGGTTGTTTGCTTGAGGCCCCACTACGTGGCTTTACTCTTGAAGCGGATGGCGTAGGAACAGAAGGCATCGGAACAGAAGGCATAGGAGCAGAAGGCATCGGAGCGGGAGGCATCGGAGCTAGAGCATTCCAGGCCTCAATACTTGGCCAAGCGCTGGATGAGCCAGGAAAAAGATGCCTCTGGAGATAAGCAGAAAACCTTTGACGGTCGCTTTGAATCCGACCCTCAGATTCTTGCAGCTCATCAAGCTTCCTCTTCATGCCCGACGAATAGTTATTTGCAAGCACATGCAAACTTCTATTCTCGTACTTAAGCTGCTGGATCTCCTGCTTGAGACTTTCCACCTCTGCCATCAATGATTCCACCTGACGGGAGCGGGCAAGCAGGCGTTGGCCCATGTTGGACACAGAACTCGCACACTGAACACTAAGTGCGAGGGACTCTTGAACGACCAACTCATCGGACCGTCCTGACAGCAGCCTACTATCTTTTGGAGTGAGGAGGTTCCTAGCTACTATTGTAGCTGTTGTGGCGTCCTGCATCACGGAGTCTTCACCTGTGAGAGGACCGTTAGAAGAAAAGAAAGAAGGACGCCATACGTTACCTTGACGCGGCGCGCCCGTATCACTGCTAAGGCTCAATTCCAAGCTAAGGTTCGATGAGTTTGCCATTTTTCAAAAGTGTTCAAAGAGAAGGGATGGAGTTAAATTTCAAAGGGCCGGAGTCGATTTTCAAGAATGGGAAATCTTCAGAGTGTGTTTGTTGTGGTGATCGATAGCTCAATAAAAAAGCCAAGGCGACGCGTCCACCAATTCAAAAAGCCGGAATTTCTGGCGTAATTTAGGCGACGCTTTCTCGGCTTTTCAGAAGGCGCGTTTAACTTTGTCAAAAGATTTCTTCTTTTCAGACAACACGTGGAGGCCATCATCACAACTACGCATCTTTAGCCGACAAGCGCAAAGTTCGGCGACGCTTTCTCTGCTTTTCAGAAGACGCGTGCAGCTTTGTCAAAAGGAGCCGCATCTGCACTACCACGTGTCGCTCAGAAATCGAAGGGGCGCCTGCTCAGAAATCGAAGAGGCGTATTCAAAAATCGAAGAGGCGCCACTATTTCAAAAAGCCAGAGTTGCGGGATCAAAACGTTTGTCGACAAAGGTAAAAAGTACCACCACTTGCTATTATCTCTATATATGTCGACCTTCGTCTTTTATGGCAGGGCAAACCTGAAGAAAATGCCCAACTCTCCCTCACCTCTGAGGGTGCACTCCCAGCAAAGCCTTTCGAAATACTAAATTCTTTCTTCTTCCCCAAAGATGATACCAGATGTCTGGAGTACAGATGACCCAGGAGGAAGCAGCACAACAAATACATGTGCTGATTCATTCACCGCTTCTTCAAAAGCAAAGGTATCTCATATCATCAAGGTCAAAAGCAAAAGTATCTCATATCATGCTCTTTCCCTGTCTTTTTCTTTGTCCTTGTTCTTACTCGCATGGCAAAGTAAAACAAGCAATCAGCCGGCACTTGGAGTCAGTCTTCCGTTCTAGAGCCAACTGCCTGGAATCTATTCCTGATTGCTTACCTAGCGTTGCTCTCGAGTAGTCGTCTTCAACGGTTGATACACTTCCGGAGAAGGGACCACTTCTGCAAAGGGGAGCGAGTAAGGCAAGTGAAAATGATACATTGAAGCATGTGGAGACAAACATAGGCTGAGTTATCCTCCAACCCTTTTCAATACGAATTGGAAAGATTGAACAAAGAAACAGATAAAAGGGATAAGCTCAGACCTTCGGGGGAGACCAAAAGAACCATCCTGCTGCCCAGTTCAAGAAGTAGCACAAAGGAAAATCAACGATGGGCAGAAACCAGTTCAAGAGTAAGCCTGTGGAATCACAAAGATCAAAAGCCTCAATGCAATTACCAAGGAGAAGATGGAATTTACACTCTATAACCAGATTTGCGTCTCTAAACTCTTCTCTTTGTTAATTACATTCTGCCATGTTTAGTATGTTTAAGTGCTTTTTGTGTATTTACTTATGCTTTGTGTGAATCTATGCTTAAAACATTGAGGACAATGTTTGATTTAAGTGTGGGGGGGTAACTAAGTATGTTGATGCAAATTCGTTGAATTTTATCACCCATAACTTCAAGTGTTGTTCCTTGCTGTTTTAAATGTTTTTAAGGTGTTTTTAAACTGTTTTAGCGTGTTTTGTTTTATAACTCCGAAAATCACATAAAAATTTGAAAAACATTTTTTTGAAAAGCCTAAAAAGAGTGTTTTGAGTTGTTTTTGTGTCTTAGGGAACCTTCCAACGTTATGATGAGGATTTGGTTTGTAATTGCATGACTGTTAAAAAGAGTTATAAACATGGATGAAAGTTTGATTTACTCTTGGTATATGTTTAGTTATGGTTATAATGTATGACTTCACATGCAATCATAAAAGAAAAATTCGTTTTTGTAACATGCTTGAAGGAAGGAACTCATAATAACGCTACATCCCTGTGAGACTCGAGCCATTACCTTCTTTGGAGAGTTATATTCTGTGATTCTTTGTTTTCTAAAGTTGTTGCATGATCTCATTATTCCTTGCTTGGTTGCTACTTAGAATGCAATTGTATCATGATAGAACTAAATGCTAGAACTTATATCCGTTTCATTCAAAGCATGACATTGAATTGCATAACATATATCAAGATGAAGTTGTGTAGTTGCCACCATAGCCAAATAGCCTTACTTCCCATATTTCGTATATGTTGTAAGTTTTAACCCCGTTGAGCCTTGTTTAGCCCATGTTCTTTGTTAACCCATATCATCCTCACCTAGCCTAGATTAGGACCATCCGTACCCTTGTTCTTGAAGCATAGTAAGCATGATGGATAATGAATTTCTTTTGATTAATATGTTGCAGAAAATAAGTGTGGGGGAAGGGATTTTTTTTGTGTGTATGTATGTGCCTAAGTCTTAAAGGAGGCACGGGAAAAAGAAAAAAATAAAAAATAAAAAAAAAAATAAAAAAATAAAAGAAGAAGAAAAGAAAGAAAAAGAGTGAAAATAAGTGAGAATGGACTCACAAGTGTGATTGTTGAAGAAAGGGCCCAAAAAAGTTGAATATGGCCCTAAGTTTTGTGACTTCCCCTTGGGTGTTCAAAGTTGACTTCTGCGTTCTAAAGGGAATTCTAAGTACCTAATTCAATACTTTGCTCACTATTGCTTTAAGAATGTTTGTTTATCCTTCACCTTTCATTGTTAGCCAATACCCTAGCCCCGTTACAACCCTTTGACTTCTTTCTTGATTGTTATGTGTTTCAATTTGTGGAGTTTGAACTTGGTATAAGCTTATGGTGTCACTGGTTCTCGCTTCTAAGTAGTAGCATTCCATTCATGAGATCATACCTAAACATGCTTATTAACTCCAGAAATTGCTCTCTTTATGATACATATATGTGAGTGTTCGTTTTCATGTTTACATCAATCTTCTCACATATGACTAGATTAGGGTGTGTAGTTAGAAAATCTGAGTGAAAATCGAGTGCATATCTTGTAAGGAATTGAGCAAATTCTCTAAGGCATGTTACTACATTCAAAACATGGTTTTAAATGCTTAATTGTGAACTAGTATATGGTGACTATGATTAAGAATGTACTTAAGTGTGAAGATGACTAAAATCTGTGGGAATGATGATTTTTAACGTGTCATGTGCATTGGAAATCCCTAAGACGGTTGTTGGAAGGTTTAGGTTGTGTTTTACGTGTTTAGTGTCGTTTTGTTTATTTGTTTTTATTCTGTTTTGCTCGAGGACTAGCAAAAGCTAAGTGTGGGGGTATTTGATAGGAGCATATTCATGCGACTTAAATGGCTTGTTCTCGTACATTTACGTTATGTTTCTTTAGTTATTTTAGTTCTTTATGCTTCTTTTGTGTGTTTTCAGGTTCTAAGGGCTTAGGGAGCAAGAAAGTGCATTTTGAGGCCATTTGGAGCATTTTTGGGCATGGATTGGATAGCTTATCCATGGAGCCAAGAGGATGGACGAATTTGAAGGCCTTGTATTCACTTTGGACATAAAACAAAGGGCCTAGCCCATTCTCTCTTATTCTCTCCCTTATAGCCATGCAAAGAACCATCAATTCCATCAAAAACAATCCATCAATTCACATGCAAAACCACCATTAACACACATGCACCCAAACAAAGCCAACCTAGCTAACCCTACATGCATTCTTTATTCACTCTTCATCATTGCATTCATTCTCCAAACACTTTCATTAATTAAAACACATTTGCACATCCACTCATTCTTTCCCCAAAGCCGTGCATTCCCAATCCCTTTCCAACATTACACATGCATTTCAAACCTTTCAACACCCTTTAATCATCCCCCTTTAAGTTATGATTTTATTTCCTAACCCTACATGCATTATTTATTAGCATCTACACATGCATTCACACACACTTTACACATTCAAACAACATCCATGCCGTGGCTCCCCCTTTGAAATTCCAGCTTTCCCATTCATCATTTCACCAACAATTCAGCCACATTCCACATGCATAACCAACCTAGTGTCACTCCCATTCATTCCCTTTAATCATTCAGCCACCATCATACATTTATTCTCTTCACAACACAAAGAACCATCCTGAAAACACAAACACATGCACACACATGCAATTCCAGCACCAACAACAAGCCATGCCGTGGGATCCTTATGTTTTCCAGCTTTCACATGTTGTCCTAGCTGTTTTTCCATCATTCCTCCACACAAACAACTTAAACAAACAGCCATATGTTCCCTCCACTACTCCTATAAATACCCTTGCATTCATTCATTCAAGAATCATCTCATATTTCCATTCACAACACTTCACACAACACAAACACAACCCTTGTGCCGCAAATCATTTCCATTTCTGTGCAGTTTTTCTCCTCCATTGCAGCCACTATCCAACCACTTCCCATCCCTCCAAAACACTTCACATAATCCCCAAAGCTCACCTTAGACCTTGTGCTACAACAACGAGGAAGAAAAGAGTGCTTAAACGTTCATACAATTCAAGTTTGAGTTGTTGGAATGTTTAGGTGTTTCTTTGATTTCAAAGTTTAAATTTAATTCTCTTTGTTTTGTACGTATGAGAATGGAAGATAAGAGTGCCTAAACGTTCATACAATTCAAGTTTGAGTTGTTGGAATGTTTAGGTGTTTCTTTGATTTCAAAGTTATGAGGAACTAAACCCCCTTTAGCTAGGGGGTGATTCGAAACTATGTTTATATTTGCAATTTGAATTGATTACGTTTGGTTGGAATTTCATAAGTTGTGGATTCAATTCGTTTAACTGTTTGATTGATAACTTATTTATGTATGTTCATTGAGATTGCAAGCTTAATTTTCATGCATAAATATGACGCTAGAATATAAGTGAATTTCACCTAATCGTTATGAACTTATATTCACAAGTAGTGGAGGTTGCTTATAAACAATCGCGTTAAACGAATTCTTGGCATAAGTTTCATGCGTATTCCATAGTAACGAATGCCTCGTCGATGTTTATGATTTCCGTTGAACTTAATGATCTTTGTTGAATGTCTCTATCATGCGTATTCCATAGTTAGGGACTTTGATTAAGAATAATTTGGTTGTAATGCGTATTCCATTCAATCCAACGAATCTAGGGAAATCTGAAAGTTAATTTAAGCGGACCTAATTAACTTGGAGCATTGAGTTTCATAATTTATCGAAAGACCAACTGAGAATCAATTTTGTATGCAAGTGTAACATGTGTGGAGAAGAACCCCTTAGCTATTCCATCATCCATATTTTCATCACATTCATCTTTACTATCTGTTTTAAATTATAATCTGTCCGTTTAATTTAATCTCGTCCAACCATAATCACCCCCCCCCCCTTATTTTGTTAAGTCTTAATCATTTGATTTGTCTTATTTTATGTTTTTGAGTATTTGGAGTCTTTTAAACTTGTTTTGAGTCTTTTAGTTTGTCTTAGTGTTTTAAAAGTTAGTTTTATTTATTTGAGTCAAGTATTTAGCATCCCTAGTTAATCCCCGGTTAGAACGATCCCTACTTACATCATTACTACAATTGTCACAAATAGGGTTTAGTTTGTGTGCGTATAAAAATCGCATCATAATCCAGTACACATTCTTGTCCAACCTATTCTTGTTGCTAAAAAAATAAATGACAAAATTATGGTTACAGTGAAAAGCCTTTAAGTTATGATTAACAACAAATGGACAAATTATAAGCAATTAGACTACGAATTTTAATCGCGTCGACTTTGAAATATCATCCAATGGTCACACGATCAAATCTCAGTAGTAATCATTCTAATGTTGTAATACATAAAGTAGTAATTTTAAATGTTAGTAGCAATCTAGGTGGTGGTCCAGTGTTAAGGTATAAACATTATTAGTTATTTGACTTCAGATAGTACTCAACAAGAAAAGTATGCAAGCATAAATGTGCCAGGCATGAAACTCCTTTTATTTTCTGGGCTTAGTTTCACTAATGTGTTAAAGTCCTTGCAAAGTCTACAAGTCTGCAAGTTCTTGCAATATTTGCACCAAGAGTAAAGTTATGTATTTTGCAATATACGAATAGAAATTACTTGAAAGTAAAGTGATAGGTGGCACTTTATGAAATAGATACATTGATGCGAGATGATTTTGGGGTGTAGTCAGACACCGACAGAGAAGATAAAAATATAATATAAAAACAAAAGAAGCAAACTGAATCCAAGGTCCTTGCAATATTTGCAAGTCGTTTTGGTTTTTTGGGGTGTAGATGGACAGTGGGAGAGCGACTGCAACAATTTGCTGTTGCAAAAAGATAAACAAACTATGCGGGATTGATTGAAAAAAAAAAATTAAACCAAAATACTCATATTCTAAACTCTAAAAAATTGAAATCAAACAAATAAAAAATTCATAAATTGAGTCATACCTTGGTTGGAGGATTCAAAACTTCAAAATCACCATCCATCAATAAAATAAAACTTGTTTTTCTATAGGAGAGCTATTAGGGTTTTAGCCAGAATGAACGTAGGATAAACAAAAAGTGGTCGTAGGGTTTAATTATAGTGTTTAGGTTTATTGATAAATTTGAGTTTTATTATTAATTTCATTTTGTACTTAATAGTAATTATGCAATAGGGTAAAATACACAATTAATGACACACCCTGACCCGGAATGTCCACTAGGACTCCAAATCGAGCTATGCTGGCCGACACCTGGAAGGTGACGAAGCCATAAAGTGTAACGACGTGGAAAATGTGTATAAATGTAAACCTAAAGTGCCTAAATACAAGAGTGCGCTTATTGGAATGAACCTATTTCACACGTGATGACATAACATAAGTAAAGTACAGTAAGGTAAAGTAAGAGTTATACCATCAAAGGTAGCCACCTATACTGAGATTTGCTAAGAATCCTCGTCGATACAAAAGTTCAGCTACTAAAACCTCGAGGGGTGAAAAACAAGGGTGAGAGTGTCATGCTAGACACAGGTGGTCCTGGTAAGGTTCGCTGGAGAGATTGCACTATCTCAATGCTGTCGAGGAATGAGGGAAAGACAGGGCAATGATGGTGGCCACTGAGGTGATGGTGGTGATGATGGACTAGTGTTATTGCACTCTGCACCAAGATTTGCCAATATTCCTTGTCGGCACAAAAGCTCTGCTACTAGAACCTGGAGGGGCGAAAAACAGAAGGGTGAGTGGGCACAAAAACAAAGGTTTATAAAACACATTTATTTTCCGAACATACTAACCCCTTGCTATAAATCATGTATAGTTTCTAAAAAATAATACTACGTATAAGTATGAAAACAACTGTAAATAACAATGATGCCAGAAATTACACCACGCTAGAATATCTCAATAATAGCATAATGAAACAGGTTGCTCATCAATCTACGCTAGCACACAAGTCGAAGTCGCCTAATGCGACCTGTACGACTGAACTGATACTCATCAATCTATGTTAGCACACGAGTCGGAGTTGCCTAATGCAACCTGTACGACAGGATTAGGTGTAATCATAATATACGCTTTAGTGCTACAATCACGTGAAGACTGACGCTATTCGCGGTCACCTACGAGTCAGAGTTGCCGAATGCAACCTGTACGATAGGACTACCACCTACTTGGATCCAAGGCAAGCGTGCGGTGCGGAGGTGAACATACAAGTGAAAAACTGACCCTGGCCTTGGGCTAACACCGGGGTGCAACAATGATGAGCATAAAACACAAATATAGTCATGCCATAGTGATTCGATAGTTCTAATCAACATATTCATAGCCGTAAACATAATTATGACATCAATAATCATACCATACTTGTGCATGCCATAGGATGTAGCATATTTCATAAGTTTTGTCGTTACGCTAATTCTTATAAACATTAGTTTGATCCAGGCATACATAGAGGATTCTTTTTCAAATGTATAAATGGAAACCATCAATTATATATATGTATATATATACTATAAAAAGAAAAAGACCCACTCACAGATCATGTCGTTGAGTCGATCTTGCCATGCACCGCGAGTACCACGATACTCACCTTCCCACACGAAGACCTGCAATTATGTATAATTTTCACCCTATTTTACTGTACTGTACTTATGCTCTGACATCACGTGTGAAATGGTTTCATTCTCTCTCACCAGTGCACTCTTATATTTAGGCACTTTTAGGTTTAAATTTATTCATATTTTCCACATCACTACACTTGGCTTCGTCACCTTCCAAATGTCAGCCAGCACAGCTCGATTTGGAGTCCTAGTGGACACTCTGGGTCGGAATGTGTCAATTAATATTTAAAATTTAAATTTGGTGTAAAAAGAAGTTACATGAGTTTAAATAAAATTTTTCCTTAGATATGCTGTTAGGAGAACGGGTGGAGTTGCCAAACTAGAAACAAAGTAAGTGAAGCCGAAGCAGAAACATATAAAGGCCCAAGCCCAGATAGATTACCAAACCCAGCCCGAACAAGAAGAATGACCAAAATCCAGTTCTGAGCCACAAATCCATCAGAGACCGTTAGATAATTAATCAACGGTCCATCAGCGAAGTCACCATTACAGACATTGTACTCTATAAACCTCATCTTCCTCACCCCCCGACTCTTCCCCGCGAGCCTCCGAAAAATGGTCGTCTCACTAAGACTCCCATCTCTGAGCGCGCTCTTCTCGCCCGCCATCTCCCGCCGTCCTTCGTCACTTCCCCGCTGTAACCACCACCGCGTACGAAGACCCGTATGCTCCGCCTCTTTCTCTGCTCAGAGCACGGTGTCGGAAGCGAATGGCCGAGTCGACACTCAGACTCAGAGCAGCAACCGAGTGGTGGACCGAGCCGTCACTCCTCGGTCACAGGACTTCAATGCTTGGTACCTCGATGTCATTGAGCAAGCAGAGCTCGCCGATTACGGTCCGGTTCGGGGCACCATGGTCATCCGTCCCTACGGTTACGCCATATGGGAAGCTATTCAGGTAATTCCAGCTCCGCCGCCTCTATTGGTTGCCGTAAATTTGTATTGAATTCAGGGGTTTGAAAGTAATTTTATGTATTCTGTAGGATTATCTGAATGTGAAATTTAAAGAGACTGGCCACAGTAACATGTATTTCCCACAGGTATTACAAATTTACAGTGATTTTTCAATGTTATTGTAACTTTGATTAGTTAATGCTTACAAGTTGATACTTCGATTTGTTTGATAATGTGGAATGCTGCAGTTTATACCGTATTCGTTTATAGAGAAAGAAGCTAGCCATGTTGAAGGGTTTAGTCCCGAATTAGCAGTTGTGACAATAGGAGGAGGGAAGGAGCTTGAAGAAAAACTTGTGGTATGTATCGTTTATCAACAAAACTTATCGGATTTCCGTTTTTGATTGTATGAAGTCAGCTATTGTGTTCGAACAAGTAGAGTTACTGAATAACTATGACCGAAGGTGTGCAGGTTCGACCCACAAGTGAAACCATAGTAAATCACATGTTCACTCAGTGGATTCATAGTTACCGTGATCTTCCCCTTATGGTTAACCAAGTAAGATTGTTTGTCACATCAACTGCAACACACTTCAACTGTCATTTAAAGAAATTGTGGATTAACCTTTGGTCTTATATCACGTCTAATTTGATCCAGTGGGCGAATGTGACAAGATGGGAGATGCGGACGAAACCTTTTGTGAGGACACTTGAATTTCTCTGGCAGGAGGGTCATACAGCTCATGCTACTCCAGAGGAGGCAGAGAAAGAGGTCTGTATCTGACATAATGGTTGCCCCTAAAAAGTTGCAAAACAAGAGCGAGTTTTGTTTAATGCATTAGTGCCGCTGACTGCAGGCTATACAGATGATTGACGTGTATACAAAATTTGCTTATGAGCAAACTGCAATACCCGTTATTGCAGGTCGAAAGTCAAAAGTTGAAACATTTGCTGGTGCTGTTAGGACCTATACAATAGAGGCTATGATGGGTGATCGGAAGGCATTACAGGCTGGCACCAGCCACAATCTTGGGCAGAATTTTTCTCGTGCCTTTCAAACACAGGTACTTGAATATGCATGTGTGGTTCTTTCTTTGATTCCAAATGTTTCAACAAATTGAAGTCTCATTTGTAGTATTCTATAGAAGAGAGTACAATCTCTAGTTCTTCTTTTAAGTATTCAATACATATCATTTTTTGCGATGATCGGCTATTGGTCTTGTATGCTTTAATTGTATATGACCCATTTAACCAAAATGTTTGCATGCACAGTTTACTGATGAAAGTGGACAGAGGCAACACGTGTGGCAGACATCGTGGGCAGTTAGTACCCGTTTTGTTGGTGGTATTATCATGACCCATGGAGACGATACAGGTTTAATGCTTCCCCCAAAGATTGCACCAATACAGGTAAAGCTATAGCTGGAGACTTTGTGCATTTTATGATACTAATGCATATTCCTAAAGTTGTGGTGCTTTGATTATATGGATATGCATCCGCCAGCTGTAAGACCGTCTATAGTCGTAGATCTTTTTCGAAGTATAATCTATTATACATCAAAGTCAGTACAATTTCTGCTTTCTGAGAAGAATGTGCTGTCATAGTATGAGGGTGGCTGGAAATTCTTTAGTTTGGTTAAAACTTAAAACTACAATTTATTGACATCTAATCATCGCTACTTTTATTTACTGCAAATGCAATGGATGTGAACTGACTAAATGAGAATAGGAGCAAAAGAATGTTGGTGTAATCTTAAGTTATCTAACTATAGAAAATTTTCTAGATGAGCAATTTTGTTTATTCTTTGTCTCTCGCTATTGTATAGTGAATTCCGAAGGTGTGTCTCACAGCTTGGAAAGGTACGAGTATGGAGAGAAAAACTACAATCCATTTATGACGTTGCAATCCAAGAAACTCTGGTTTGACAAGTTAGAACTCCACGGACTTGGTTCTTTTTGTTATTGCTTAATAGAATAGTAAATGGGTGATGATTCCTCTATGGATGTGGCCATCTAATCCATCAATGTCTGGGCTCCTTCTGTTTGAGAGTCTTTGTCCAGATTGTGTATTTGTCAACTTTGTAATGTATAGTTTGTTGTTTGGCTGAGAAAATTTTCGGTGCAAATTCTTTCTTTTGGTCTTCTGGTGTATAATAGTTGGATTAATAATTTCTTCTGCTCCACAAAATCATGTAGTTCTAGTATTCTTTGTTAAGAATGGATGCCTTGTTAAAGTTCAATTTGATTGTCAATTGTCTAGAGTGTTTCAAACTTCACATGCCAAGTTTGTAGGCATGCATGCGTTTTCTTCTCAAAAACATTCATTGGTTGCTTCTAGGTGGTGATCACACCAATTTGGAAGAAGGATGACGATAGAGAAGGAGTTCTGAATGCTGCATCATCTGTAAAAGAAGCATTGCAGACTGCAGGCATTAGAGTTAAACTCGATGACTCTGATCAGAGAACCCCAGGATGGAAATTCAATTTCTGGGAGATGAAGGTTTGCATTCATTCTTATGAGTCGAGCATCTTTTATATTTACAAGTTCTCAGAGAGATGAGTTGAAAAGCTATCATCTATTAGCCATCTCTTCTTTCTCATTGTTTGACTTGTCTTGCCTGAGATAACTCTTGGGATGTTCGCCCGACACTTGTATGAATAAAATCTGCGTTTCCTCTTTCTTAAACTGGCATTGGTCAATTGTGAATGTATATTGGATCTATTCTTGTAAGATAAAAATTGATGTCTGACAATGTTCTCTTATTGTCAATTATCTCATCAACTCCCCTTGATTTTGTAGGGAGTCCCTGTAAGAATTGAAATTGGCCCTCGTGATGTTTCAAGCCGGACTGTGGTTATATGTAGAAGAGATGTTCCTGGAAAGCAAGGGAAGGTCTTCGGAATATCCATGGAGCCCTCAATTTTGGAGGCTCATATCAAGGACAAGTTGGATGAGATTCAGTCATCACTTTTGGAAAAAGCAAAATCATTCCGAGATTGGTGCGTTCTTGCTCCAAAATTAATTACTCTATAGTCTAAATATGCTTTCTCCTTCAGAGTTTATGAAACAGTACTAGTAAAGATAATTTATAGTAACACGTATTACTTCACTTTATAGTCTTAAGATGCTTTTCTCCTTCTTATGCTCCTACATGTATTACTTTTGCACTTTGTTGGAAAATTATGTAGGTATCGACTTGAAGAATGTTTAATATTTTTTTTTTTTTTCGTTTGCAGTAATATTGTTGATGTCAGCTCATATGATGAACTCAAAGTTGCAATCTCCCAGGGCAAATGGGCAAGAGGTCCTTGGTCGGCTAGGTATGTTTATTCCCGAATTCTTTTAAAATGGATTGATTCGCTGATTGCATAATGAATACTATTACTAGCTGGGGTGAATTGCTTTTCTGTTATTAATATGTATCGCCAATAATTGGTGCAGTGATGAAGATGAGTTAAAGGTAAAAGAAGAAACAGGGGCAACCATTAGGTGTTTTCCTTTTGAACAGCCGCAAGATATTAAAACATGCTTGATGACTGGTAATCCAGCGGAGGAAGTAGCTATATTTGCAAAGTCATACTAAAAAAGAGTTTTCAGTCTTCCTTTGGAACTGATATTGTCGGGTGCGCGGATGATCTTTGTTCTCTGCTTTGTCATACTTCCAATACTTTCTTCTTAATTGTAATTTAACAGGAAGTGATGTGGATTTGTATTCATGTAACATATCATTTGCTATGAAATGCGAAAGTGGTTCATGTGCTAGTTTCCCTGGTTCTCATCTTTGAATTGGTTTTAGTTTGATGTGTTGTCTTGATTTTTTGCATTCGGGAAGGAACACTAAAAAGCGTAGCTGCCCCGAAATAAATTGATGTTCATGATGTTCATATCGAATTTTCTGATAGATTGGTCGTCTTAGTTAGCCGGAGTTTTTCAGTATACGAGCTTGCGTATAGTTAAGAAAATGACGTTTAAAACAAGATAAAACCATATCAGCTGTGAAAAAGAGATCGTAAAGTTTTTACTCATCAATGTATTCTTTTTGAAGTTATGATCATAATCATCGACTGATGACTGCTGTTTCAAATGTGTTGACGCAGTTACGGTTCTCTGATGTTTGGATTTGCAGGTGTTTTGGCTCTGCATTTTCTTTTTTCCCATTTACATATCGATACAGGGATATCGTACGTGATCAGTGGTGTTGATAGGACTAATTACTATGCCTCTTTATCATTTTACATCACAAAGACCGGTAGCTTGATCACAGATTCCTTCCCAGTCAAGCAGCTCTGGAGGCGGAGCACTTAGCAGAGGGGAAGAGGGACTGCCATAAGCATTTCGGCAACTGTTCCCTGTCGTTGGGTACGTCCCGCTTGCATACATGCAAAGAACCTGTATGAACAAACCCTAGAATTAGTAGGAATATACATGCTAAAGAAGACAATGTTACTGGTATAGAAAATTGTAGGGCAAAATGAATTTCGTCCAGCAAAACTAGGAAAACAAAAGAAGTTTGATGGTTCGGTAGAACTTCCTGTAACTAAGTAGAACATTCCGGTAAGTAATAAGATATGAGAAAGGAGTTAGAACATCCTAGAAGTTATAACATCCCAGAATTAACCGTTTACTAGATGCTTAGAGAAGTTAACGACAAGGAGCTAAACAGATGGGTAGAAACTTGAAGAAGAAAGATGAGAGATTTAGGATTCATTTGAGTATATTATACTATATAGTACTACTCGGGTAGGTAGGTAGGTAGGTTTTTACTTTAGTTAGTAGGGCGAAAAGTCAAAACATATGGAGATCATTAGACAATTTCCAACCGAAAGAGGGTTAGATGGCTCGTTTTAGCCAGCCATCCAAAAAATTAATATTTTAATGAACAGTGCAAGGTCATATTTCTTACCATCTCCAATCAAAGGTCAGGCCAAGCATAGCCTTGTCACAAAAAACCATCTTCAACCGAGGGTCAAACGGCCAAACATAATTTATTATTTTAATTGAATTACTATGATTACTTAAATTAAATTACCTCAAAAATTTTTATGTTATGGATTGTCAATAATTTTCATGTTGTTAAATGTTTTTAAAAATGTTGTTTAAGTTTCATGTTGTTATTATTTTTTTTTTATGTTGTTTAATGTTACTTAATGTTATTTAATGTTGTTTAATATTGTTTAATGTTGTTTCATGTTACTTAATGTAAAATATCTATATATATATATATATATATATATATATAAATATAAATAAAAACTATAAAAAAAAAATCAAAATATGACGTTAGCATGTGGCCCCGCCCAGGGCCGGCTAGCTGGCTCATTTGGGCTGCCCGATTGGCCATTTGGCTCTTTTTTTGGTCCAATGGGGCTCACGAGCCCTTTGGCCTGGCCCTTGGTCGAAGACAGTTTTTGAGCTATTTTCGGCCCTCTGAACCCTTCAGTTGGAGATGGTCTTAGGAGACGGATTCTCGAATGGTTAGTACAATCAACATCTTAGGTTCATTGACATTTTTTTAGATGGCAAAAATTCGCAGGCCAAACCTACTTCCGTTGGGCAAAAATTTGATGCCAAGGGATAATTTGGCGCTCTTATGATAAAGATTTATTGTCGAACGGCTTGTTCGTCAGGTAAGTTTGAGTATAACCGACAGACAATTTATACAAACTTAATTATGTTGATTAAATTCGTTCAATAAAATCAAAATATACCTTAGACCCCTTGAGATTTTGTTGGACACGCATGTCGACATAGTATGCTGCTCCGTGATCAAACTTAATCTTGAATTGTCCAATTCGGGCAGTTTAGGAGTGCACTAGTATGTGTTTCGGGTTTGTGATGAACTTGGCTAAGTTTTTTCTGTGAAAAATTCAGTTATATCCTCCTATTGTTCTTCTAGTACATAGTGGATATTTGTCTGTAATATTCATGTTGTGCACTTGAAGAACCCTGGGGAAATGCTGCTGAATTTTTTACGATCAGAAATAATTAGGTGATTTGCAAACCGCAATACAAAAAGTGCACTTTCGAATGGGATAGGATCTTCACCTGAGGCATAAAGGGGTAATGAAGCATATTTGAAATCATTTTGATGACTAAAATTTCTGAATACAGGAGCGAGGGACAAGGAGTGGATCAATTTACAAAATCAAAGTTTTGTCCAATATATGGATGGGATTGACGATTTTATTAAATTTGCAAGGAATTATGTTAGTGCTCAGAACCATATTTGGTGTCCGTGCGTGAAATGGAATAATTGGTATGGATGACGGTGGACGAAGCTTGATATCACTTATATTCAAAAGGGATGGTACACAATTACTGCAATTGGACTTATCATGAAGAATCGCTCATTACAATGTCAACGTCCTCCGATAGTGGGACAGTTTGTCATCAACCTTCTCCATCAAGTCCTGTTGATGATGACCAAGTGATGGACATTTTGAATGATGCTCTTTCAAATGGTTCACTGAACATGGAAGAGGAGGGGTTCACTGACCCTGATAAGTATGATAAATTGTTGAAGGAAGTTGTGTGCGAATTGTACTATGGTTGTGAAGATTTTTCCGTCCTCATAGCCGTTATAAAGTTAATGCACATGAAAGTACAATATAATTTGACCAATTGGAACTTTGATATGATGATGGGTATTCTTAAACGTATGCTTCTAAAACCAAATGCATTGCTTTCAAATCATTTTGGGTTGAACAATATCTTAAAAGATCTTGGTTTAGGATATGACAAGATCCATGCATGCAAGAACAATTGTATATTGTTCAACCGTTAGTTTAAGAAGTTGACAAATGTACCAAGTGCAATGAGCCTCGATGTCAACAGAACAAGATTTTGAATAAGGTGTGACGTTATTTTCCCCTTATACCAAGATTACAGAGATTGTACATGTCGAACCATACAACACGTGATATGAGGTGGCATAAGGAAAGATGGGTTGACGATGATGTACTGTAGCATCTGGCTGACGGTGAAGCGTGGAAAGAATTTGATAAAATCTACCCCAGTTTTGCTACAAAGCCAATGAATGTAAGACTGGGACTTGCTTTTGACGACTTCAATCCGTTTGGAAAATTTTCTAGTGATCACATCAATTGGGCGATGGTCATTTTTCTATATAATTTACCCCTTTAGAGGTGCATAAAGAAAGAATTTATGATCATGAGTCTTTTACCACCAGGGCTAAAATCTCCAGGTGACTCCATTAATGTACATGGCATGCCCAACATGCGGCAAAGACACTTCATCCTTTTTTGGTAGACTATTAACTGTGGCAATTATTATACACAAACCATAAGGAAGTCATGTTGTTCAAGTGTCATTGGTATGATACGAACCCAGACAAACCAAACAGTGTCATTAAAGATATGTATTTGTTATCTGTTGACACAAACACTCGATTGTTTGAAAATGATCCCTACATCCTTGCCAATACAATGAAACTAATATTCTACTTGGATGATCCAAAGCTCAAGGATGGTTGGAAAATAATCCAATTTTTATTACATAGAAACATTTGGAACTTGCCAGTTCAAGATGATGATGAGGATACTGATGATGACTAAAATGTTCACGATGCGGGTTCTTCTTCATTCACCAGAAACCTTCCCAGAGTACGGAGCAACCACATTGTTGAACCACTATTAGAGCTAGAAGGTGCCCCCGAAATTGAAATAGATGCATTATCTATTGACCTTGGACACACACCACCAACTCAACGCAATTCCTTGGTAGAAGAAAGCATATGAGTATACCGACAATGATTGAGTATTTATTAATGTACAATTGCTGTAATAAACTATATGTAATTATCAATTCTTTCTGTTTTTTTAAATCCACGGCCTTACGCGATAGATATCCGTCTTTTAAGTAATATTTATGCGATATTTTACGCGATAGATGGTTTGTCGGGCAACTCGTTAGGGTATTTATCGAGCATAAATTAGGGTTTAGGGTATTTGTCGGGCACATATTTTATGTTTGCCGACGGAGGATCCGTCCTGTAAGTTCGTGGCCTTTATTGACATATCCAAATCCATACACGATTTTTGGACTTTGTAAATTTAATTTCGACAATCCAACCATCAACATTTAATCATATAAACTATGAGAGCATATAGGCCAAAATTACACAAATTTTTTTTTTCCACATTAGATAACGTGACGAAATTATGCAACGGTTACCAACTGGCAATGAACCTTGTCTTCTATTAGAGATCAAAGCACATTCATAGAAGATATCACTACAAAAGAGATGCATTGCAAAAAAATATCATCAATATTGTTTTCTACAAATTTGAGGAACTTGGTAGGCATCATCACAAAGGCCTTGCCAAAAGACAGATTCTATATGCTCATAAGTATCGTTGTAGTTAAATCACCAACAAGTTTAAAAGGGAGTGTTGAATTATAAGCTTGTTTCAGATCAAATTCATCTTTGAAGTTCTGCAATTTGTTTTTTGGTTTTGTTCTTGTTTCAATGTTTAAATTCTTAGTTGCAATGTATGGTTAATATTAACACATTTTGGATGGTTAGATTTGTGACAATTGTTATATCAATTAAGAGCATCTTCAATAGAGATGTCAAAAGATAAATGTCAAATGTTAATTTGGATGGCTGAAGTGGTAATGTCAGATTTTTTTTTTTTTTTTTTTTTTCCAATTAATATGTTTTTTGGTTAGGTAATGTTAGGGAGACTAAATTTATAGACAAAGTTTTGGAAACTAAAGGACATGAAAGTTGATATTTGTAGGATCCATTTTAAAAAGAAATCAATTAAAATAAATTTTCAAGATCTAGAATTGGTGTATTAATGAGGGAAGAGGATCCTCTTCGGATCCCTTTCCATCTGAGCCTACTGACCACACAATCCGGACTCTTGAAATTTGATCAAACGGTTAAAAATAGGGGGCTCCATTAAAAGTTATAATAACTTTAGCCGTTGGATCAAATTTCAAGAGCCCGTATTGTGTGGTCAGTAGGCTTAGATGAAAGGGATCCGAAGATGATCCCTTTCGATTAATGAGATCCACACAATAAAATAATTAAAAATTATTTGACATCACCTTTTCTCTTATGTCAAATTTGACATATAAAAACTCATATGTCATTCCATATAGGATTAACATATCAATTGAAGTTTGCTCCTGCCTTCAAATTTGATTAGGGGCCGTTTGGTACGCAGATGGGACGGAACGGGACGGAATAGTGGTTCCATGTGATGTTTGGTATGCGCAGGACAGAACGGGAGAGTTGTTACGTTTTGCGTTTGGTAAGCGCAGGATGAAATGGAGCCAAAACATTAAAATGACTAACTTACCCCTGTTCCGTCTGTTGTTTGGTACAATGTTTGGGACGGGACGAAACATTTTTTTTTTTCTTCTTCTTGCTGCTGCTTATCTATGATATATTTTGTACACTATACTTGGATGTGTTCATATTTCGTACTATGTATAATAGAAAACAAGAGACATCTATTTGTACTTTGTTGCTCATATAATTAATTTAGTGGGATAATACGTCAATTAATTTTACGTGATTTAAAAAAATAATAGGGTGAGAGCATGCCATTGGCTTGGCACTTGGCACATGGCAGTGTAGCCACAATATGTATATGGTTATGTATATGTGATGAATTACATATGAAGAGGTTGGCGTGGTAGAACAACCATTGATGCAATGGCTATGTTGGAATCTTTGACACAATCTGCTTTCATCTCTTCGTCATCACATTGAAATGCAAATTGTGTCAAACAATATGTATATTATAAGTTAAGCTGTGAGACAATTGGATGTCAATGACATTGGTTGTCATGCAAGGATGAAAAATATATAAGTTTAATGATATTATCTTGCTAAAGCAATAAACATGAAATATCCATAACTTAAACATGAAATCCCAAATTAAACATTCGTCCTGACTTCAGAAAAAAAGAAAAGAAAAGATAATGTCTTACTAAACCCCAGAAGTTAATATAGTTCATATCATACTAAACCCCCTAATGCTCAGATGCCATCCACATACATTTTAATGAAATCTGCCTTGTGAGAGTCATCCATGGTACACCAAATACTCATCATATCAGTATCTTTCACTAATTTCATTGAAATTCTCAGCACCTGATCATATGGAAGATCCATGGCCTGAAGCTGAGAAGGTAACCTGGCTTTCGCTTCTCTCAAAGTAAAACTTTCACCTAAATTGTTCATTTCAGTAACTGCTTTATCCCAACATTCACGGATAACAGCTACAATATTTGCATCAACATCATTCTTGTTCCTTTTCCTCTTCCTAATAGGTTGAGATGCACTGGATGTACTAATAGAAGGAGATGGGGTAGGTGAAGTCGGAGGCATCTCGAAGGTCTCATCGCCATCCTCATTTTCCAATCCCATGTTTTCGATTACATCTTCTGCTGATTTAGCCATACTACCCATGGCTTGGTCTCTCCCTAACACCGTACACAAGCGTGGATACAACAGAAATGGCTTATTTGGTTTGTTAGATGCATTATGATGTTTCTACAATAAGAACCCAAGGAAATCAAAGTTATGACTTTTAAAGCAACTAATTGAAAAAGAATAAGAAACAAAATGTACCTTCACCCACAACTGAAGTACATCGTCACTATCCACAACAATACATTTTTTTTCGTCATCCCAACCAAATCCAGAGGTATTCATCATGTCATATGCAGAGGAATACTTTTCTTTCAGATGCTTTAGCTTGTTTTGTATATGCTTTGGCTCTATATTAATGTCCGAAATCATCTCCCTCATCTTGGTGGCAACTATTACAAATGTACCAGCCTTAAAACTGCCGGTTTCACACCTAACACCATCAACTACCATCTCCTCGAGGATGGTAAGCAGTACATCTTCGTCATGATCATTCCAATTACATGAGGTGGCCATATAATCTATCAAAGAAGCCATAATATTACATATGTAAAACAAAGAAACAAATTGTTAGTGGAGCAAACATGATGCAATTAAGTTAATATCTGCCTACAACTTTTTACAAAGCTAAATTACTTCCTAGTGGAAAAGGTAATCCAGTGAACAATATATATGTTTTTTTTTTCATTGTTGTTTTGGGCAATATTGCAACTCTTTGGTTTTCATATGCAACATCAGTAGGTGCAGCATCACTAATGCAACATCTGTTTAGGCATTTGTTGGGAATAATTCCAGCAGCATTCTCCCAATTATTAGCTAGTAAGACAACTTATGGCAAGTAAGAAGGGACTAAAATGAAGAAATGAAAAGGCCATTGTAACCAGCGTTTTTTTGTTTTTTATATTCATATGCTTGATTCTACAATATGAAGAAATGAAAAGGCCATTGCAATCAGTTTGCTACAAGTTATTTTGCTAAATGTTTATTCTCTGTCTTTTAATTTATTGTTAGTATTTTCTTCTTGCTGATAATTTGAGCAAAAAAAACAAATATCTCAATAGTCTTCAAACAATAAAAAACAATTACAACAACTACCATGTCAACTAATTTTCAAGCCCTTCTTCCTCTCCACTCATCGTATATTTCTCTTGCAAGATCATCCCTCCATTGAGTCCATGTCTAGCTTGACTCAACGGTTTCAATATAGGCTAATACTTCTGGTAAATCTTTCCCTATAGGCAATTCATCAAATGCAAGCCTTGCATTTTCCTCAGGATCAACCGCCATATACATTCTAATAAAATTATGAAGTAAACTACATGCGGTGATCATTCATCCCTGAATCTTGATTGGATAGTAGGAAAAACTTCGCAAGATAGCCCACCGTCTTTTGAGGAGGCCAAAACATCTCTCAATGACATTCCTAGCACGTGAGTGTTTCATATTAAAATATTCTTCATGATTCCTAGGTGCACATGAATTGTCTTCCCACTCTTGCAAATGGTATCTAGTACCTCTATATGGTGCTAGAAAACCCTCACCATTCGTATATTCGGAATCAACCAAATAGTATGTACCTATATTAGTTGATAATAAATTTTAGTTGTTGGCCAACAAAGGTAAGGAAGAATACTAGGTACTTGTCTATCTTACCGGTTGGGATCTTAAGGCCATTAGCTCTAGTAACAGCGTCACCAAGAACTCTCGAATCTGTAGCTGATCCCTCCCAACTGGATAACACATATACGAATTTGAGGTCATGTGTGCATACACCTAACACATTAGTTGCTATATGACCTTTCCTTGTTCTATATCTTGGTCTATCGACCTCAGGCACAGTGACCTCTATGTATGTTCCATCTAGCGCTCCTAAGCAATCCTAGACAAAAGGAAAACTTATATTAATTACCAACTACAAATAATTTTGTTATTAATGATTTTACTATGATGCTTACCTTAAAGCATTTCCATCTCGATTCCGTATAATCCTCTGGGATAGGGGTTGGTTTTGCAAACAACACGTCTTGCAAATTGAGCAACGCACACAATACTTTGCGGATATACTGACTAATAGTTTCACCAGACCTAATGAATCTAACTTACATTGACCTGTTTTTATTGTGGTGGGCTAATATGTTAGCAAAAGTAGCTACTTGCTCCTTTATTGTAACATGATCATCATCTACCAACCCACCACAAGTTCGCAGCTCCCACAAACAGTTAGTATCACTTAATCGCGTGATACGATTTATTTCCTCTCTCCTAACATGAAGTCTAACAAATGTCCTCTGCTCTAAACTAGTTCTTTCCTGTTGTCTCTTTTGTTGTTGTCTATACCTCAACAATTGTGCATTCATAGTAAAGACTTGTGCCATTATAATCCAAATGTTCAAAAGAACAAAGAATTGAGTCTCATATTCATCCATACCTTCACATGCAAAAAAATAACACATGAATGAATGGAGCATCAACATAAGCAGGATTCAATTACAAGCGTATGATTAAATGGTAAAACAAAGTGGAGCTTCATATCCTAATTGCAATTCTTAAAGTGCAGCATCAACCTTGTCATGCACTGAAAATCTGAGTGATACCATATAAGGATTCAAGTAATGCTATATGACCTAAATGCAGTTCAGTCTTGTAATGTAATTAATGAAGTTTTTAATTTATGATTACCTAAAAATTAAGTTAATTAACATCTATAGTTTAATCACTGTCAGAACAAGCAAACAAATTAGAAGTCACAAAGATGCTTGGATTTCACATATGGAAGGGGTTGCAAATTGTAAAATTTTGCTAAATTATCTTTGAGCAATTTCTTTGCCATTCAGGATCGTGTTATGTTTGTGTTGGTCTCTCTAAAATTTCTTCATTAAACATGTCATAAAGAAAATGGATGAAGATGAAACAAAGTCTCGTCTTTCTTTGCATTCTACAATTGCTCATGATAAATTAAGAATTGGATATATCCATGAAATTTCCAAGTTGGAGCTAACCTTGCCCTTTATTGCTAACAAATAGTACCTGCAATTTTACCCCTTTAATATGTTCATGCATTTATGATACAGATCGGAGTTCACTATGGTGGAAAGTTTTATGAATTTGTAAGCAATTATTTGTTTACAAATTCAAAACCGATTTATTCACTTATGTTCCTAATCAGAATAACATAAACATTCACATTAATAAGGAACTTGGAAAATGGTATGAACCTCCAACTGTTTACATCTTCCCATCTTGTGTAAAAATAAACACCATGTATGGGTTCTTCCACTGGATGATATCCATTTTTAGACCTACCACTTCACCCAACAGATGGGTTCCTCCACTAACAGTATAAAAAAAATTTTAAATTACAATTACACTTACTATTTTGTATCTTCATCTCCCACTTCGTGTTCTCTCTTTCTCATACAAACCAAAAGCACAAACTTCCTAAAATTGGAGTCATTTCACTCCTCCTTGAAACAATTTTAAATTTTTCTGTTGCTGCAGTGGAGCAACCTCCCTTATCACAAAACCTCAAATAAATAAAAATAAAAAATTAGTACAAAAGACCCCAACCATTTTTCTCTTCCACCCCTGCTCTCCTGTTTCTCTCTCCCCCCATGAAACTCTAGCTTTTTCCCCTTCCTAGAAATCAAAAACTTCTAAGCCAAGCAATTATCCTCAACAATCATATACACTGGTGAGGGGAATCAAAATCGAGCACTACGATTCTTTGTTCAATTAAAATAGTCACTGTGTTTTTTGTTTAACATTTAATGTACAGAAAACTAGATATAAAATGACTATATTTTGAGTAGCAATGAACCAACAGAGGAAAATTCAAAACATGTAACCCAATCCAATCCAACAGAACCCAAAGACATCATATTTATAGATTTCAGCACATAAAAATCGAAACTTGAACACTGAAAAAATGAATCTAGATTGAAAGATACCTCTGAATGCAGTACTGCTCAATAGGGGGAGTGGAAGCTGATAAACAGAGGCAGATCTTTGGTTGCAGATGTAGTATTGGGAAGATTGAAGCACTACAAAATAAAAAGAAATCAAAACAAGCAAATCAGAAAATAATACAAAGAAATTGAAGCACTACAAAATTAGGAATTGGGTGTTAATGAAATCGAAACAAGCAAATTAGAAAAGAATAATAATGCCACTTCAAATTTACATCAAAATTAATTAAAGTTAAGATTGGAGGATTTGTAAGAGCATGGGGTTTAGTTTCAACAGTTGTCGCATAGATGGTATGGGGTTTAGTTTCAATCAGTCCAAGTGGGTAGGGTTTCCGACTGCGAGCCTCCAAAAAGTGGTACGAGGACTGAAAGCTACGTAGATACTCAAGCAACAGCAAACACCAAACCAAGAGAGAAACAAAAAGTACTACAAAATACAAAGAAAGAGAGACCGTGAGGCTACACAATCACAATCAGATCGAACCTGGAACGGAGATGCAGAGCTGAAGTTCACGGATAAGAGGATGAGGAGGAAGGTTGCGAAGGGGAGATGCAGGGATGAAGAAGTTCACAGCGGCAGAGAAGAGAAGATAATAGTTAGGGTTTGTTGTATGATTTAGATGGTGTAAATATTGAAAAAAGCTAAGGGGTATTTTTGTCTTAAAATTTTATAATTTTTGTGTTCCACGGGACGGAACGACCTATTTCAGGGGGTAGGTGGAACGAAAATTTAACCCATTTTCGTTCTGTGGAACAACACGTTCCACATAATTTAGCGCACCAAACATGGGACAGAATGCGTCCATCCCACTCCGTTCCGTTCCATCCCACGTACCAAAAGCGCCCTTAAGGATTGGACATCTTATTTAGAAATGGTCCAAGTCACTTAAGTTGTCCGTGTGCAATGCACGTGACTTTGTCATGCTTGGTGCGTTTGAGGTTGTAACGACCATAACCTCCACGGTAGCCATGTGATGTAATCAAATCTGATGAATGAAACAGTGTCTTCCAATTCTCTTTCTCCCTCCTCTTTCGTTCATTGCCTGCACTGTCTGAATCAAATATTTTTTTAATTTCCAGTAGCAAGTAATGAACATAAATTAATCATACAAATTCAATCAAACATTAACAGTTTATTTTGTTCTAGTTTAAATTGATTGAATTGTTGTTTCTAATTTAGGCTTGGACTTGTCCTTGATTGTTTGAAAGACGAAAAAAAAAAAAAAACTGCTGAAATTGAGCCGGAGCCGCGTCGTGCCATAGTCGAAGTCTGAAGTTTGCAACCTTGGAGATCTTCCCCGCCGTCTGATCAGATCTCGCTGCTGCCTGACCACGACTTGGTGGACTCTCTACTGCCAGAATCCGTTGAACCTTTTGTAACCACCGTTGTCATGTTGAGCCTACATCGTGTCTTCGCTGCTGCTGTTTCTAAAATGAGATAAAGCACACCCTTTGACCCGCCGTCGTTGCACCATGTTTGACCCGCTGCTGCTTCTGAAATTTCACGAAGCTCCTAGTCTTTCATCTTTGACTGAATCGGAGCCCAGAAAAAAATGGAGTCGTTGGAATATTTTTCCAAAATTGTGGATTCTTTATTGAATTACATGGTTATGGCGTCTTGCCTTCAAGGTTCAGGCTGCTGAACTTTTAAGGCCTTAAAGATTGATTGGATGCATTGGTTGATGGCTGCACAAAAGCATTGGAAATAGGAAGAGGTTTTCTATTCATAAAAAAAAAAAAAGGAAAAGGACACAATCAAGTTTTGTTGATGCCGTGGAAATCTGGGTATCAGTGTGATGATTAAGTAGTTGTGATACTTGAGAGGATCATGAAGTTTTAAATTTTCTTGGACTGAGAGAGAAAAAAAAACTTGTTTTTGAGGCCCATGATTTGAGAAAGGTTGCTGATACATGGAGTTTGTAGTTGCCCACCACTATCGAGTGCTTGAATTGGTGACCACTCGAGTAACATTGTGTACGTGGTGGTAAATTAGATCGTCTGTTTGTCTGTTGCTGCTATTGGGATATGGAAATTTTGTTCGTTTAGTGACGGAGAGTGTTCATATGTTTTCTTTCCATAAACCCTAGTATCAGTAATTGGTTGACTGCCAGAATTTGTTGTTGAATCTGTTTGCTGGAATGGTTGATTGTTAGATTGGTTGATTGGTTGATTGCTCCCTTACTCGCTTGAATTGTTTATTGGTTATTGTTCGCTGTACATTTGTCCGCTCACCACTTCTATCCATTTGCCCGATTTTGTTGATTTGTTGTTGATCGTAGTCCATTTGTCCGCCCACTACTACTATCTATTTGCCTGCTTTGTTGATTGGTTGGTGATTGTTGTCCCCTTGCCCGCCATATGGAATCAGCTTGCTCGCTTGCTGGTTGCTGTTGATTATTGACGTCGTTGGTTGCTATTCGTTCATGTTGGTTGCATTTGAAGCGGAATCTGCGTCTGCCTGCCCGTTGGTTTCCTTCTTGGCAAACTCAAGTGTTTACCATCATGAGTCTGACGGGAAAGTGCTAGAAAATAATTTTATTTTATATTGTTATTTATTTTTATTGTGGGCCAAGGACTATGATTTTGTGCCCATTAGTTTTATGATTTATTGCGTATTAAGAATTAGAGTTTGCTCTAGTTTTTTTCTATAAATAGAATTCTTTATAAGTGGTAAAATAAACAGTTTGTCAAGATAAAATCGTTTCAAGTTATGTAGTCGTCGTGATAGTATTTGTCTGTTTTGATTAATAAAATATATTATTATCTCTGATTTCAAAAAGTCTTGTCATCCGTGTATAACTTAATGCATGTCATTGTTTTGAAAGCGTGGTTTATAGTTGCGAGTACTCAAAATTTACCCACATGAAGGCTTTGTACTCGATAAAACAGCGAGTCGTACGGAAGATATATATATATATATATATATATATATATATATATATATATATATATATAGATGCGAAGATGCACATATAGACATATATACATACAAAAACTTTATAAAATTTAAACCAGCCTATTGCTACATGTGTTCAATTCCAAGTATATAAAAAATTAGTATCTAGTTGGAAGAAATAACACCTCATATATTGTGCAGGGCACACAGGCTATGGTCCAAGAGGATTGATAATCAATCCAAGCGGTGCCCTTTGTCTTTTTCCGAGTTGAGTCAGAGTTGTGTCGGAGGAGACGACTGATTCATAAAAGAAGGGCATAACCCCAGTGCTAGTTCACACTCTCTCTCTCTCTCTAAACAGTACCCCCATCCCTTTTGATTTGTAGTAGAGTACGTACTGCTACATGCCCCATTCTGTCCTTTTGTGGTTCAGAAACACCAAGAAATCACCCGCGCGCTATTGCCCATGCAAACATGGATCGAGGATTGCAAGTATGTGGGGCTAGGTTAGGTTAGGTTAGGTGTGTGGGATCTCAAATTAAAGGATCGATGATCAGGTAAAGGTATTACCCTTCACCACTGCCCTCTCCTGTATTAGAACAGTTCCACCAGTTTAGGGAGAGTAAAGACAAGGGGAAGGGCAAAGCAGTTAACTTGTTATTATTGTTTAATCTGAATTCTAGTACTTGCCTTTGTGCACTCCATCAATTGGGCAAGGGTAAGGTCAAAAGGCAATAGTGATTACTATTCATAAAATATTTTCTTATTTTTTGTGCTTTGTAAGTTTGTTTAAGTAAGTTTGTTCTTCCAAAATAAAATTCCTTGTTTAACTCTAATAGTTTTAAAATAAAAAACCCATTTTTTGCCCTCTCACTCATTTTTTTTTTGGTAAAAAAAAAAACAAAAAAAGGACTTTGAAAAGTGCAAAACAAATATAGGAGATTATAGTAAAAATAAATATTGAGTTGTGGTATGGGGAATGAAGAATTTGGTTTGGTATTTTTAGAACAATAAGACCTTGGATTAATCATAGTCGTTGATTTCCAAACTCATCTAAAATCAAACACACAAGAACGTTCCACGTGTCTACCCAATAATTTTTTCGAATGTTTTTACTATTGAAAATCTAACGATCCAGATCATCAGCCGGTAGAATTCAGAGCCATTGGGATGCTCTGTTGTCGCTACTACACCAAGGCCCACCGCTACAGCTCTAATCGGTACACTGTCTTTTTCGCACGTGCAATGCATGTGCTAGACACAAAAATTTTGAAACAGTGATTAATGTCATGCTGACATCTGTCTTGCCCGTGGCACAAGGTTGGGCAAGGGACTTTATCCTCCTAAAGGCTATTACATCTGGAGTCCGAGTAAGAAGTTTTATTTCTAATGGCTGGAAAATTGGGTTATATCCAACACTTGGCTGACAGCTTTATTCATTGGGTAGCGAAGATTGACTGCATCCAGCCCCCAACAAACAGTGGGACCCTCACCAAATTAAGGGACCAGTATGTTTTTTTGTTTTGTTTTTTTTTGTTTTGTTTTTTGTTTTGTTTTGTTTTTGTTTTGTTTTTTGTTAGTTTAGAATTGGGAACTTCTTTGCTCCAAAAGAAAAAAAAAAAAAAAAAAAAAGAATTGGGAACTTTTCTCTCCTCGGACCCACACCAAACAATGCAGCTTCAAATATTGATATAGTTGATGTCTTTTAATGCTTAAGACATAGTTCATCGTTTGATAAGGGATAAAATCTAAATTCAATAAGTGATAAAATCTAATTTTTGATAAGTGATAAAATTTAATTTTGTCCGATTTTGAATTCTTTTAGGTTGAAAAGCTCGAAATTTTTTTTAACATAACACATCTAAAATAAGCTTAAGAAAAGTTAACACAAAAATAGCCTCATATAGAGTTCGAAATGTATATAGCCTCTCATTAGGAGATATTCATCCTTAGAGCCTTAAATATTTCTTAGAGCTGTAAAATGAGCTATACTGACCATTTTTCCAATCCCATATAAAGCCTCTCATTGAAGATGCTCTTAGAACCCTTATCCCTATCGTGTACCAACCGGTTGGCGGAAATGCTCTTCACGTCCTTGCACTCATAGTGGAACCTATGCAAGGGAGCCCGGTTTAGCATAGGAATAAAAGAATAGTTTTTTAATAACTGTATTAAAAAACAAAATTATAGCAACTCAATTGTTCAAATCCGAGAACGCTTTTCAAAGAGAGGCCAGTTTGGAGATGCCAAAATATTTCAGACGCCAGAGCAACACTAGATTTCAGCTTTATCACCCCACCATACCCCCATCCCCAAAGACGAGAGAGAGAGATTCAAAGATCCTCATATCCCCACAAACAGCAACAAATGGCTCTTAGCAGGCTTTTACAGTGATGGCTTTTCCTCATTCATACATATGAGAATGCAGTCATGTATATATTAATGCATGCATGTGAGCATAATTCCATGCATGCAGATGCCATCGTATAGTAATGGACGCTACAATGTTGTATAAGTCCTGAATGATGCCCAATTGAATGGAACTAACATGTGTGTACGTGTCCCATTTCCAATGGATTCATTAATCTGAACTCTTTGTTTTAGATTCTTATCTATTATTTTGTTGTATAAGGAAAATAGATTTAAAATTTAGATAAAAAATTAAAAAATATTAAATTGATGTAGTTTAATTCTCTTATTTGAATTCATAATTACTGAAATTAAAAAATTTTGTAAAAGAAAAAAATTTGAAATTTGGAGGTAACAATTCGAACTCTAAATAGTTATCAATTCTAAATTTTCACTAGTGAGAAGCATGAATGTAATTATCACCACCTTTAGTCTTATACACTCACAACCATCAGCGCTGACATTATCACTACCACCACCATTATTATTGTCCTCACCACAACCGTTGCCGCCGTCATGACGTCGCCACAATCACACCTTCTACCACATCGCTGCCGCCACAACCATTACCACCAGGCTCATGACATTAATATTAATTCTTCCACCTTTAATTGTTGTCACCACCCTCCGCAAGGGTTTCCACCATTACCTCACCACCAAAACCGTTGTTGTCGCCACATATCACCAACATCAACAGCATCACTATCGTTGCCGCTACACACATCCTCTTCCAAAAGAAAAGTTAAAGAAATTTGTACTAAAACTCATCCAAGAGTGAAGATGGAAGAGGATAAAGACGCTTTTCCATTTTTAATCACTACTAAAAATTATCATTTGTCCTGTGAATGTTTGCTCAATGAACTAATTTTCATTGGAAAGTAACTTTATTCGATGGAACAAACATTTGGTAAGTGGTCAACTTTTTGGTTTTTTTTAGAGACATTTGCTCGACGAAAAAATGTTCGATGGGCAAAATATCTTTCACCAGACAAAGTTTTCGCGCCAAGCGAAAAAATGGCACGTATTATGTCACATTTTGCTTGATGGAACATAAGTTTTTTGGCGGAGGTAACTTTGCCAGACGAAATATTAGTCAGTTAAGTACATGGATGATCAGGTAAAGACCAACGATGATTGTCATAGCCGACAATTTTTTGCTCGACAACTTTAGTGACTTTATTCATTGGGCAAACCCCAATTCCATAAAATAGGCCTTGCAACATTCCTTTTCCTTTTTCTTCTCCTTTGTGGGGTAATAAAACACCCGGTGCTTTGAGGATGATCCATACATCCTCACAAGTACAGCGAAATAAGTATTCTACCTCAATGGTTCGAAGGCAGAGAGTGGTTGGAAAGTAGTCAAATTAGTACAACATGGAAATATTTGAAACTTGTCAAAACCACAACAGGATGCTGATGAGGAAACCGATGATGACCAAAATGTTTAGCAAAACGATCATCTGCAACCACATGAAACCTTTTCGGAGTATAGAGGAACAACATGGTACAACCACCGTTCTAGATATCAAGTGTCCCCTCAATTGAAATAGATGCAATGTCTATTGACCTCAGGTTCGCACCATTATTCCTTTGAATGCCTTCTTTGATGATGGAATGTCTCAAGTACTGAAAGCACTTAAGATGATGATAGTGCATTAGACAAGTATACCTGTAATGATTGAATTCAGCTTGTAATTTCACTGTTGTAGTAGAAGAAATACTAAATCCTAATGATTACATATCCTAATCCTACGTATAATAGGACTCCAATAACATTCACAATTAAGACTTAAATCAACACTCCCTCAAGTTAGTGCATATATATCATACATAACTTGATAATTGAGTCTTGGAAAACCTTACTAGATAATGCATGAGTAAGAACATCAATCAATTGCTCTCCTAAACTCACAAACGGTATAGACACAATATCCCTTTCAAGATTTTCCTTGATAAAGTGTCGATCAACCTCCACATGCTTTGTTCGATCATGTTGTACCGAATTATTAGTTATTTCCTTTGCAGATTTATTGTCACAATATAACTCTATAGCCTCATTTGATTCAAAACCAATACATCTCAAAAGTTTATGTAACCAAAGAAGTTCACATATTATGTGTGCCATGCCTTTATACTCAGCTTCCTAGACGACCTTGACACTGGTTTCTGGTTCTTACTACGCCACGTAACCAAATTACCTCCAACAGATGTAAAATACCCAGATGTAGATCGCCTGTTAGTAAACCTTTAGATGTCCATGTTTTTCATAAAGTATTCATTTGCCAGGTGCAGACTTCAGATATACCGAAATTCGTATTACCGCAACCATGTGACTTTTATTGGGTGAGTGCATAAATTGACTTACAACACTCACAACATACACAATATTAGGATGAGCATGAGATAAATAAATTAACCTCCCTACATGCCTTTGATATTTACCCCTATCAGCATGAACCTGATCTGGGTAAATACCCAAGTAATGCTTCTTTACCATAGGATTCACAGGTTTACACCTTAACATACCAGTCTCTTTAAACAAATTTAACACATATTTTCGATGTGATAAGAAAATACCTTTAGGTGAATGAGCAAGCTTAACTCTAAGGAAGTACTTCAATTCTCCCAAATCTTTCATCTCAAATTTAGAAGCAAGATCTACCTGTAACTTCTGAATTTCTTCATAACCATCCTATGTAATAAACATATCATCCACATAAATGATTAAAGCAGTCAATTTGCCAAGCCTACACTTTAGAAATAAAGTGTGATCTGAATGACTCTGGCAATATCCATATTTCTTCATTGCTTGAGTAAACCTATCAAACCAAGCACAGGGCAATTGCTTGAGCCCATAAAGAGACTTACGCAATCTGAATACTCTTGTATTACCACTCGCACTATATCTAGCTGTAAAAACCATATACACTTCCTCTTTTAAGTTCCCATGAAGGAACGCATTCTTCATATTAAACTGTTTAAGAAGCCAATCCATATTTGCAGCTAAGGAAATCAAAACACGCACCGTATTCAACTTTACTACCAGAGAAAAGGTTTCTTGGTAATTTACACCACACATTTGAGTATACCCCTTAGCCACTAACCGGTTTTGGTAATGGCCCCAGAAAAACTAGACACTATGAGATCAGAAGGAATAAGATCTTCCTCACTTCTGTAAAGCCTCCTCATCTATTTGAGTGGAAGCACATTGACTGCTGCCCCTCCATCTATCAACACCCTCTTGAAGGGAACTCCTTCCAAATGAGATGTCACATATATGGGTTTCAAATGGTTTACTAAAGCTAGACTTGGCTTGTTGAACTCCAACTTGTCAGAATAAACCATCTCGGGCTCTTTTCGTGTATGGTCGGGCAAGTCTGCTAAGCTTGATCTCTCTCTTCCAACTTCCTCAATGTTGACAAGTGTTATCATTGGTTTTTCTGCCAAATAATCTCATTCCATTACGGTTGATTGATCTGGTTCTGCACAGAACATGGCTGGTAAGACATAGGTTATGTTCACATAGAAGTTGCTTGGTCCAAGTATTTCTTCTTTTTTTCTCCAATCTGGCAGATGAATTAATCCATCCATGCCTGGGCATCTTTGGTTAGCATCAACCTAGGCACTTCCACCTCCTTTATTGCATTGAGATCATGTAGCTGCCTTGGAGTCCCGAAGGGAATATCCTCATGTGGTAGTGGTAATGGAACTATCCCTTTCTCAGGAGAGATGGTCCCAAAACAAATAGGCTATTTCCAGCCTGGTGTAGGCACCATCACCATACTCTCTTGAGCTCTTCTTAACACCTTGTACTTCCCTGGATAGGGGTTTTAAGGTACATGATCTCCTTCACTTTCAGCTTTACTGTTAGCATTCTCTATCTCTATCTTACTCCTCTAACTGAGTTATCTTCCTCCTTCTTAGGTAAACCTCTCAAATTTAACATTTTCAGAAGCTTCTAAAATGGTAAGGATTTTCAATGAGTTCATATAAGCCTTGTGCTGCCTTTAAACCCTCCTTATCATGGATGCCTCTATATTTCTAACAGGTTTCCCATCTTTGCCTACTATGTACCATTTTCAACCGAGTCGGGCTAAATTTCCCTTAGTAACTAGGGCCATTGGGCTCATGGTTTTTTCCTTCATTCCTTGTCTCATGCTGCTGTGGTAACTTGGCTGGGGAAGCTTTATATCCGCCCACCTTGGTAACTTTGTTTCCTTATCTTCTGCTTTTTCAGAGGCTTCGAAGTTTCTGAACACCTTAGATAGGCTTTTAGGCTCTGAATCTTCTCCTAACCTTTGGAACTCATTCTTGGTAGTTTCTTTTTCAGCAGCTTGACTAATACTTCTGCAGGCATCTTGCTTCTCTATCTCTTTTATTTTGACTAACTCCCGATCAATAATGGTACGTGATGCTCGTACCTCAAGCTCACACTTACACTAACATCTGTGCATAAAACCAGTCCTTTGACCACAGCTGCTTGGGGCTTGTCAAGCAATCTTTACTTCTGTAGGCCTAACTACTTGCCTCATCTTTCCCCTTTCATACCAGGTAGCTTTTCATTTCCCCTTTTCAACCTAGTTAAGGTTTGTCATGTTGATTGGGACTTCTGGGAATGGATCTATGTCAATCATCATGATAAAGGTCTTAGATCCAATCCCTGAACTACACACAATTAGCTATGGAGTGATTGAAGGTGTAGTGAACCTTGCAATACTTCTTCCCTCTAAGTTCTTCAGGTTTAGGTATCGTCTTGGTGTTGTCGGGCAAGATTACTCTAGCTCTTACTAGTTCCTCATAGAAGTCTATAGCTTTAGTTAAATCAAATGAGTATGACTAGTACTTTAGAGGGTTCATAGGCACAAAGCCTTCATCATTCATTACGATCTTCTGGTCTTTGATAGGCTGGACCAGTCCTTTCACCATTAAAGGTTTAAAAGGAATGGTCATCTCTACAGCACATAACTCAATCTCCTCTTCTAAACTGCTATCATTTTCTTCTGGCTCTAGGCCTTCATACCCTAACTGGTGTATTGGGGCTTTGTTCTTATAGAAATAAGGCACTTTAGATGAGTGCTTCACTTGCTGTTCCTCTGTTAAGAGCTTATCATACTTAATGGCTATAATCATCAACTCTTGAAGCTTGTTAAACTGCACATCATAACTGGTTGGCTAGATTATTTAATGGGGTCTAAGAAGTCCTCCACTTCGGGCTATGATCAATGCCCCGAAAAAGCTTCCCTTTATGTGTCTAGCTGTCTCCACCTAGCTTCTCCTCCTTTGTTAGACAAAGGTGGCGGTCTATATGGAAGATGCTTGATTGCAGTTGTGGATAGCCTCTTTTTACTTGCCTCTCCTACAGGATCGGTCACATCAATCTTCATTTCTTCCTGCTTGATCTGCCTCCTACCATCTAGTGGAAGTAGTAGAGGATTGGGCAAACCTATCTCTTAAAGCTCTTCCCCTCATTGCCGGCTTGTTTCAGCCTCTTTCTCTCTTTTCCCTTTATCTTTCTTTTCCTCAAGTAAGGGGAATAAAGGAATTATTGGTTCCTTTCCTGGGTTTTCTTTCGCATCTCTTTCCTTGGTATAACCATCCTTCGGTGTAGAGTACTTTAACTCTAACATTCTTTGCAGCGTCTCGGTTAAGGAATAAAGTCTGCTAACGTCTCTTCTTAGAGAGATTTTCCATACTTCTTAGCACTTGCACCATAATGGCTTACAAATCTTCTTTAGTGATTTTTCCACTTGACTTCTCAGAAGAAGTCGGGCTCTCTAGGATTGCAGGGCTGCGTAGTGAAGGGAGGTCTTCTAGATGATCTGCCATGCTAGCTTCTGTTAGACAAGGGGGTTGCCCAAACTCTACCACCTGAATGTTCATTCCTTCCTTCTTCTTAGCATACAAAAAATATCAAATGATCCCACCGAGCATGCCAAAACTATGTTCGGGCTGGATCTGTCCCTTCCACAGCTCCTCGAGACTCTTGCCTGTTGGACAAGGTTTGCTACTTGGTGTGTTGCAATATGAATTTGCTGTTAGTTTGAAAGGTTCCTTTGTAGGGCCTTGGGTTAAGCCTTAAGGCTCATAATCAAGACTAACATAGATCTGAGTGTGCCACTGTTATCTTTGTATAACAGATTGTTATTTAGTTGTGAACTAGGTTGATTACTTGCGCCACAAGTTACTTGGATTTCTTGATTTATCAATGGATTGTCACATATGGGTGAAGTATGTATAAAATTATTTTTCTTGCCTTGTAAACAAGGACTTTTACACATAATATTGTATGTCAAAATGAAAGGGGTTCAAGGCTCTTTCAACCATTTCTCTAGTCACAATTAACTTTAAAGGAGTAAAAGCTCATTAGTTTAGCTAGTTTTGATCACAAATGAGACTTTGAATGAAAAACAGTTGGAAATGATTTAAAAACACAATGAGATATGCATTAAACAACAAATCTACTTTATTTAAGTACAAACAAAGGAGACTCAGGCAAGATTTAACCTTGTCGGGCAAGGTTCAACTTTTTTGCAACCATTTCTCTTTGTGTTTATAAAGGTTTGTAGACTCTAGGGAACAAAATGTAAATAGGTTTTACTAGAGGGAATCAATACTACAACATTGGAGGAAGGTAGCAGAGGTTCTAAACTTGACAAAAGATGACTTTCTATGTGGAATTTATGACTAAAAAAAGGGAAAATCTGGACAAAAAACAGCTTTCTGGATCCGAACTTGTCTGAGAGCAAAGTTTGGATGTCTTTTGATTGATTGGTTGAGTGTCTTTGTCTCTGGTGTCCCTTGCTGCTTTTATAGATGTTTTAGCCGAACTATCCAAGCTTTGCCTTTAGCTGATGGCTTTCGAAGAATAGTGAGTCACCCTTAATTTACCATCTATACCCTTAAAAAGTGCTTTTTTGCTTATGGTGAGGTGCCCTCTGTCGCCCATCACTTCAAACATAGGCATGTGGCCTATGCCTTGTTGAAATAGTTTCCAATCCTTCTTGGGCCTATCGACTTGTCCAAGCCCAGTCTCCTCTTTGCTTTTGTATCTTTGGGTTTCTATCCTCACAAGTGTCAAATTTCCACTCAAACAATTATGATGGTGTTGGGTGTCACGGGATAGTAAGATAGAGAGAGAGAGAGAGACTGCCGATGAAGGCAGAGAGGGAGACGGAGGGTGTAAGTAATAGGGAGTAGAAAAAGGCTTTATGGGATAGTTGTATTATCTTGGAGGCAGAAGAGAAGATTGTGACTCATGGGTTCGGAAATTAAGGTAAATCGACGTTCAATTTATTTAGAGAGAGAGAGAGAGAGAGAGGACTTTGAAAGAAAGGGCAGGCCACACCAACAACATAACACACAAGACAAGAGGCTCTTTAACTTGTGAAAACAACAAGTGAGAGTGTGAAAGCTATATCACCCCCATGCACACGTCCCTTTCTTGCTCCTCTCCCCCATATCTGCCGCCTCTCTTTCTCAGGAATGCCAACCACATATACACGTGTTTATCATATATATCCTATAATTAACACCATGCACATGTTAGGCACAAGTTTTGTTGGTACTCATTCATATGGTAACTGTCATGAATGTACGCATGCATGGATCGTATGTATGTATGTCAAGCATGTAACATGCATACAAGTGGTCATGGTGGTCATGGATAAACAGGGATGGGGGGCAGGATAGAGGGGGCACACCAATGACCAGGAAGAGAATTTAAAGGGTCTCATATCACTCTTTTATCCCACAATAGCCCTCTCTTATATCTACCAGACCAAATATATCGCCTTCCCCCTCTCCCTCTCTCCCTATCTCTCTCTCTCTCTTATCTTTCTTTCACACAAAACTCATATTCAAAGAAAGAAAAAAATAGATCCAAGGTGGTGGTTAAGCTGTCATCCGTCAATCAATCAATCAAACCATCAAAAGACCAATCATCAATCAAAAAGAATTTTTTTTTTTTATATATAAGAAAAAGAGGAATCACATCCAAAAGATCATGTCATCCTCTTCAACCTTGTCCCTCGACCACCTCCCTCCTTCCGAGCAGCTCTGTTATGTCCATTGCAACATTTGCGACACTGTCCTTGCGGTATCTTTATATATACTCTCTTCGTATTAGTATATAATTTGATATTTGAGTACCTTTTTCCAGAATTATGTATATCTTCTCTTTAATTCTTAACTAGGTGAGTGTTCCTTGCACAAGTTTGTTCAAGACTGTGACGGTGCGATGTGGGCACTGCACCAATCTGCTGCCAGTGAACATGCGTGGGCAGCTTCTGCCTTCCTCAAATCAGTTTCATCATCTTGGTCACTCTTTTTTTTCTTCCCCTAACAATTCCCTTAATCTTCTGGTAATTAAAACAGTTATCTGTTGCTTAATTTTATTATGGAAGTGATTTCTTTGTCATTTTTGGTAAAGGTTCATTTTTTCCCTTTGAATTGAGCAAATCAAAGGAGTATTAAGGGAGAAGGGGTGTACGGAAATTATTTCCCTCTTATTCTGACCCTATTAAGTATTGTATGTTTATATTTTAATTTCAAATGAATCTTATATATTCTACTTGAGGTTGCAGGAAGAGATTCCAAATGTTCCGACCCCAAATTTTCTGGTTAACCAGACAAATGTGAATGACTTTGCTGCAACACCAAGAGGTGGAGCTGATGAACATTTTCCAACGCCCCCAGTCATTAACAGACGTAAGTAACTCACAGACAATACACATATATGCCTTAGGAAACTCATTTATTTTTCGGTGATGAAAAAGATATAACTCGGCCACTTTTGATTTATCGTTTCCTCTGAATCCTTGAAGTATACTGATATATATATATATATATATATATATATATATGATCAAAGGTCCTTCTGTATATCTGGTGGTGGAGAAAAGATCATAACCAACTCCTTTTATGCACTATCATTATCTATATAGTAGTCAACTTTGATATTATACCCCAATACGTTCTTCTTTTTTCAACAAAACCTAACAAATGCAGAATTCTTCTTAGAATTTCATGACAGTCCTTCTCCATACCAACAAATTAGTATCTTCTTTTTAGTGATTAAATGAATATATTAACCAAAGGAGGGCAAGCTCAGATTGTTTTAAAGCCTTCTTGACAATTATTTCCCCCCATCTTTTTTATCTTGCACCTTGAAATTTTTTTAACATAGAGGCCATATACATGTACAATGTTACTGTGCCTTCTTAACATATTAATTAACTATGTTTTTTAAGTCCTTATGACAAAGAAACATCATAAAATGGAATTGGCCCCCCGGAATGTAGATGGTAAAGATTGTTGGACTACCTTCGATCTCCTCCCCAATCATGGTTAGTAAAAAAAAAAAAAAAACACTTTAGATGGATGGATGATCAAATTGCATAACATTTAGACTGAGAGAGAGAAAAGCTAACTAATGAAGTGATAGTACATGCAAGATAGGGTTTGGCGAAAGACCCAATAAATAGATCAATACCCCCTACCTATTATTAAGTTTTATTATGATTTTCTAATTAAGAAATATGATTTAATTTAACTTGAATGTCTCTCTCTCTCTCCCCCTCCCTCCCTCCCTCCCTCCCTCTCTCTGCTTGTTTGTCTGCCTGTGCATGCCATGCCCAGCCTCGGAGAAGAGACAGAGAGTCCCCTCTGCATACAACCGTTTCATCAAGTGAGTAATCATGTCAACTGTCATTCAGTTCTCTTTCTCTCACAGACAAACACACGTAAATAAATTAATAATAACATAAAGTATATATAGTTATTACTTGACCAGAGGAAAATATAGAATATATTGTTATTAATTAATTGATTTATAAACTTGCCAAAATTGATGCAAAATATATGAATGGTCGATTCATCTGAATGTGTATCCATGCAGGGACGAGATCCAACGCATCAAGTCTGTGAATCCTGATATATCACATAGAGAAGCCTTCAGTGCAGCTGCCAAGAATGTAAAATTGTTTAATAATATTTTAGGGTTATTCCTTTTTTAACAAATTAGGGTTTTTGGATTTAGCATAAAACTAGTCCTTGTTGTGTGGGGTCCTTTGATATGTGAACATCTTAAATTTTGCCTTTCTTTTTGTCAGTGGGCTCACTTTCCACACATTCACTTTGGTCTTATGCCTGACCAGACTGTGAAGAAGACAACCATTCGCCAGCAGGTTACCACCCCCCATGCAGTACTATTAACCCATTCTACTAATTTTTGTAGCATAATTAATTTGCTAGCAAGATTAACTAATTAATAACATTATTTTTAAAATATAATTTAATACTAACGTTGTGGTTTTAACTGGGTTTGTGCAGGAAGGAGAGGATGTTCTGATGAAAGATGGGTTTTTCTCTTCAGCTAATAATGTGCGTGTCTCCCCTTACTAAATTAGAGTTTCAAGCTGCAGCTTGATGTCTTTGTGATGGTGGGAGAAATGTTTAAGGTCCAAATGCTTAATTGTGATAATGCCTACGGACTCTAGCTAGAGATCTTTTTAATGTTGATAACCGGGTTAGATGTAGTTTTAAGATTTAATATCTAAACTTTGCTTAAGCAGAACCCTTGAATTTTGAAGACCCTATCCTTTATTATGTTATGATAATATTGGACACCAGTATCGGTAGCTAGGTGCTGATGATCAAACCACCACTTTTTCGTGCACCTTGTTTATTTTAAAATCGATTTTTATGTTGTTTGTTTTCCTAAGATCCCCTTTATTTAGGAAATGTTATTAGTACTTTAAAAAAGATATAAATTTGCACTTATTTTATACGTTTAAGTTGCATGATAATATTTTTAGAGTGTAAATCACATTTCCCTCTTCTAATCTATATATTATCATGTCACACAAACACACGTTAATTAGCATGATCACGCATTTTTTCATATATATACACACGATATGGAAGAGTGAATATGAGCTAGAAAATCTCTTGAATGCATTAGTTATTAGTTTTACTTTGTCTTGCTTTCTTAACCTCTGCACAAATGCAGTTTTGCATGCATGATGCCTCTTGGAAATCCCATAAATATAATTAATGTCCGACGTTATTAATGTGTTCGAATTGGCATGAAGTTATGAACTTAATTCGAGTCAGACCAATGTAAATGGACTTTGAATCTGTTTAACTTGATGCCATGTAAAGCAAGGATATTGCTGTTGAAATGATATGTTTTCACGGCAAGACGTTTAACTAAAGGGCAGATTTATATAAAAGAGATTTCAGTTTTCAATTTTCAATTTTTAGTTTTCAATTTTATAAAAATAAAAAACTTAAACTCAAGGCCCCATTTAATAACTAAAGAAAATAGTTTTCAGGTTTTTGTTTTCAGCTAGTTACCAAACAAGCTTTCATTTTTTTAAAATTTTCATAAAAAATGAAAACAAAATTGAAAAATTGAAAATGAAATGGTTAAATGGCCCTTAAGTTAATAAAAAGATCATATGTCCAGTTTTGAAATTTTAGAGAAAAAATATCACGTTTGTTGAAAATTTTTAAGAACTAGCATGACAATGTATGGCTTTCATAATAGAGTAAATTGTAGCAATGATCTTTTAACTTTAACTCAATTGGAGTAATGGTCCCTCAACTCATCAAAACGTGCAGTTATGGTACTCAACTAAAAATCCATTACCATTGGTCACTTAACTTTAATCCAACTGGAGAAATGATCTCTCAACTTTAATCCAATTGGAGCAATGATCCCTCAACTTTAACCCAATTGTAGCAATGGTCCTTCTAACATAACTCGTTTTGACAAATTCTAACGAAGTTGATGAAAATAATCATAGCTACATGTTTTGATGAGTTGAGGGACCCTAATTGTGGTAATGGTCTTTCCAACATAACTCATTTTAACAAAATTTTGACGAAGTTGATGAAAAAGACTATAGCTACACATTTTGATGAGTGGAGGGACCAATGGTAATGGATTTTTAGTTGAGTGATCATTGCTACAATTTACTCTTCATAATATATGTGAAGGTAAAAGATCCACATCGAACTTTTTCAAACACGTAGATAATACAAATTGAAAGTGCATGAAAAACTTGTGATCGTTCAACTTCACATGTAGAATGATCATTTGAAGTTCCATCATGTAACTAATTAATTAATTGGCAATATAAACAATGGTCAACTCATATATCACAATATAGACAGACAAACTAAATTTCTCTATGTACGTTTCCTTACTAGTTTTATTTTATAACCACGACATTCCCAACCAAAGAAAGAAAACGGATCATGTAAATATGTGGTTGTTGTAAAATCAACGATATGTGTGCTATGGAATATAAAGTAAATGAGACACAATATTTACGAGGTTCAGCAAGTATGCCTACATCCTCGAGTTAGCAGTAGTACTTTCTCTCATTATGTGAAACAATAGGAGTACAATGATAACTCTCACTATTTTCTCTCTTCTCTCTAGCCCAGCTCATTAGTATTTACTTCTGTATCACTCTTCTTTCTTTTCTTCCTCTCATTTCTCTTCTTTTCTTTCTCTCTTTCTTCCTTACTTCCTTTTCTTCGTATGTCTATCTCTCTCTTTCTTCATTTGCTCCTTTGTTTTATAGGTAAAGCTATTGGTAGACAAAGCTTAGTGGGACGAATGGCCATCCACATTGAGTGGCTAGAATTACAATACTCCCCCTTGGATGGCCACTAGTCCTCGATTGGCTATCTTATTGGAATTTCTTAAATAATAACTCATGTGATGAATGGATGGTCCGGAAGAAAAAAATGCTTTGCATATATGGCCAAAGTAGCAGACTCTTAGATGCTCACCCTGATTGATGCCTCCCCCTGATTATAATAAATCTGGATTAACTAGCTTGCCATCATGCGGATGCGTGTTGATCCAATCTTTGAACTTCTGACAATGAAGACTTTATAGATATATAGTTTTGACCGATATGAACATGTAGCAACAAATGTTTGCTTCATTGGGTGTTGTAGGATCAAACTATTTCCATATATAAATACAAATCCTTTCTGTGAATGATACGTATGCAGTTATAGAGAGATTTGAATTTTGCTTGCCTAATAAGACCATGGATATTAGTGAGTTCATTGGAATAGAACAAGCACATGTCTATAATTTCTTAGAGATATCAATAGATAAGCTTTATTTCATTTCAATACTCATTTGTTGGTATTGTGCTCCACAGGCAATGTGATAATTGATTCAGTATATTGTGCTAAATACAATAAGGCATATATTTTACTTAAGATATGGTACTTCTGGACCAAATATCAATTCATCGTTTCCCTCACCAGGATGAATGATCTTTCTTAGTGCCTAAAAATTGATTAACCATTTGAGTGTTCAACTCATGATCTTCAATCCACATGGTTTTTTAATACCATAAAACCCTTTTAATGGATAAGAATCATGTTGGCATATTGTTCGATCTGCAGCTCGAGACAATATTCCTTATAACACTTTATAATCTTTCTAGACTCTTCACGAGTCCCAATCTAATATCATTAACTCTTATAAGAGATATAGTATGTTGCAATAATATCATAATGATAGTACTCATTAAGGCAATTTATGTCATCCACTGGTATTGAGTACATAATTTGTGCTTTACCTTTCTGGGGCTTATTTCAAGCTATTTGAATCCTTTAGGGATTTTCTACACTTCATGGCACATTCTCCTTTGGAATTTTATACAAACCAATTTGCTTCCACGTATACTTGAGGGAATTACTTATAGAGATATGCTTCGGGCATATATATAATTCTCCATTAAAATTGAACTAGTTTCACAATGAGAAACTATGTTTAAAGGAGTGTATTACAATTTCAGGTTTGGACTAGGAACCAGGTGTCATATCATACGAGTGTATTTCATTGTATCACAAATGCCCATATGTAACCTTATAGGTTCAACATCTTTGGCTATTTGTACTATATATAGAGGTCTATTTTTCCACATTCTTATTAAACTGTAATGGAATTGCCTCTCCATTTTTTTGCCAATAAATTTTCCTTTCTTTCTTTCGTTAACGAACAAAAGAATGTGTCTCAATATTAACATAGCTCATTGATGAATTTAGTAGCTACTGTAAAACCAAAATTAACATTGGTAATCATCAATTTGTGATCTCATAATTCTCATGTGCATGTGCATGCATATTTATAAGCATTTCATTATTTTGGATATCCTTGTCTCTTCAGGGGCTTTACATTGTCTCTTCTAGGACAATCATCTCTTATTAGATAAATTGTTGGAGAATTTGGATCATAACCTCCTCTAGAGCGTTACAGAGCTTGAATTTTTAGTCTCCACTTTTGGGGAGTTGAATCATTGGAACTTATATATCCATCATGCTTCATGCATAAGATATATTAAAATTTCCATGTCCATGGATTATCTTTTTGGAACTTGAATCTATGTGGCGACTGTCATGCATCGGGCATGCAACAGTTTAGTGGTACCAAGTCCATGGATAGTTTTATTAAGACTTTAATCCATGCAACATCTTTGTAACTTGTTAATGCATTTAATAGTTTATTAGCAATCATGAAGATTGTATTACCTTTACATCATTGGAATGATATAAACTGGTAGAGTTTGCTAAAGCTGTGAGTAAGATTCCCATCTTTGAACTTTGGTCTTCCATTCACTTAGTCAGCCACTCAATTTCTCCCTTTGAACTTCTATGGGCTCATTGTTAATGCTTCAGCTTCAGCCTCCTGCACAAAATAACTGGTGTGCAACCTTTGCCTTTGAATGGTCCTTCAAAGCATCCCTTATTGGTGACTCATCTATACTTGGCAGCTTCTGTGTAAAGAGCCAACATCATAGCAACTGTTCTGCAACATTAGAAACTTGAAACCCGGCTCCAACAATATTTGAAAATGACTACTCGAGAACAATGCAAGGTAAGCAATCAAGCAATGATTCCAGGCTGAAAGTTTGATTTCAAGTTCTGACTAATTCCTTTCATTCTCCTAGTCTTGTAGGTAAAAGCAAATGCAAAGCAAAAGACAGGGAAAGAGCATGATATGAGATACTTTTGCTCTCGACCCTGATGATATGATATACTTTTTCTCTTGAAGAAAAACAGTAGAAGGATTTAATGCTGATGTAAAGCTTCTTGATCAAAAATATTATCTTACTGAAGAAATGAGTTGGGTATTTTGAGCGACTTGGTTGAAGATGTATTCTTAGAGAAGAGGAAAGCTGGGTATTTTGAGAGGCTTGGTTGAAGATAGATTATAGTCAAGGAAGAAGAGTTAAGCATTTTTGGAGCTCTACCTTGCCATGGAGGACAGAAGTCGACATATATAGGAATTTTCCAATAGCAGGTAGTGGTATTGTTGGGATCATCTCCTTCACACTTGTAGGCAACAATGGTGTAATTGGAACAGTAAAATTCAAGCGTTTCAACTTTGCTAAAGATATTTTGACAAAGTTATCCTTGATATCCAGAAAGCTGGGATTGTGTCTGAAAAATGCCAATGAAATTAATTTAGGAAAATTTGGCTTTCGAAAATCGAAAAGCAGTGCCTCTTCAATTTTTGAACAAGTGGCCCTATTGCCTCTTCTTTTATAAGGGCATCAATTGTATCGAAAAAGCATGCCTGGAAAGTTACCTGCCTGTAAAAATTGCTTCTGTTGTATTTCTGATATTTCAATTTATCTAACCTCCTTTTCCTTTCATCATTTATGAAAATGGCTTGCCCATCTAACCGTTGTTTCAATTTGAATGTTGTGAACGATGTGGACATACCTCTTCAAGACAATATAAAGCCTATCCTTCTTATCCTCTAATGGTATAACAACTGTAATAGTAGATGGGAATCTTCTCACTCCCAAGGATAAAAGGATACTTTCAAAATGGTCCGATGAATTTTCTGTTCAAAACGGTCCAATATGGGCCAACGTCTACTTGTTCGAACTTGCCATGTTGAATCATTAATGGCTGAGATGGAAGGTCTCAGGCAAGAGATTAGAGGGCTCAAGCACAAGAATAAAGTGTTGCACAAACTTCCAAATATTTACTCGACGAGCATAAAAACGAAGCTCGACTAGCTGCAAGAATCCAAAAGTCAGATTCAAAGTGACCACTAGAGATTCATGGCTTTATTCCAAAGGCCCGTCTAGAGTTCTACCAATTACTAAGGCTTTAAATGATCAACCTCTTGTGCCTCCCCTTTCTGGTGTTCCACCATGTACTGGGGCATCACATGATCAATCTCCAGTGCCTTTCCCCTCTGGGGTTTGACCAAGTAAGGTTTCACATGAGCAATCTTTGGGAAGGCACCCTTATTTGTTTGTTTTTGTAGTTGTAACTCATGTGTAAGCACATGTATATATCTATATATGTATGTATGTATGTATGTATATATATATATATAGAAAAATTTCATCTTTTTTGGTTTTATACATGCTTGAAACTTCTGGTTCAGTTTATTAGATATGAGAAACTATGGAAATTTTTGGTGCCATTAATATGAATCAATGAAGAAACAATGGAAACTTCTGGTTCTATGAATATGATTCAATAAGCATTTAAGCAAAGATGTTTTTTAATATCATATGCTTGCACAGGAATTCCGGGGCATTATGAATTCATGAAAGTATCTCTTGCATAAGATGTTGATGGTAACAAAATCGAGTTTTGTTAAGTTCACCATTTTCTTATTCCAAAAAGGAAGAAATTCAGGTATGATGCAACTTGTGATAATATATTCATACCACATATAACACATGTCTACACAAAATGTTAGAACTTCATGTTCTTAACATTATTCATATTTTGAACTGCAAGTAAAAACATTATTCATATGTACTCGAAATTTATACTAAAAATCAACATCATTGGAACCTATAGGTTCATAGTTTTGGAATTCATGCCCATACTATTTGTACATGGATTAAGGAACTTATGGTCCTCATTTACATGAATCAAGGAACTTCTGGCCCTCATTTAATAATTTGTGGACTGAGGCGCTTATGGTCGTCACTTTAATTTAATTGAAGAACTGCTACTTTCTCAGTTGATTCAAAAACTTCAGGTTTTGATTTTGGTCAAGATCAAGGAACTTTGGGTCCAATCTTTTATATGATGAAACTTCATGTCCAATCATTTGATATGATGAGGATCAAGAAACATCAGGTTCTAATCTGATCAAGGAACTTTAGGTCCTTTATACACTCATCATAACAAAATGTAGTACACTAAAGAAATAAAAGCAATATGCGATAATTCCAGCCATGGTAAATAAATTGGTTTTAAGAAAATAAAGCTTGTGACAAGGGCTTTGATTTAGCATTATTCACATAAATATCAAAGCTTAAAGCAAAGGGTAATAATTCTACCCACTGTAAATAAATTTCTTCAAATGAATAGAACTTGTGATAGGGCTTTAAACCAAGACCATTCACATAAATATGCCAAAACAGAAATGGCAATGATTAAGTCTCCATCTTTTGTTTTTTCTTTTTCTTTGTCTGCCACTTTCTTTTGTTTCATCCTTTTAATTTTATTTTCATTTCACATCTCCAAGTCCTACTAGTTGTTTAGGAGGTAATAGTAACAATAAGTCCAGTTGGTGTTCTTCCTCCAATAAGTTTCGAAAGAGTCAAAATGATTCCCTGTAAGTTTTGGAGTCAAATGTAATGCCTGCAACTTATGAGAAGATCAAACCATTAAATCTAACTCAAATTTTAGTATGATATGGATAAGAGGATACCGAACAACTTTAGTCAAGAAACAATTTTGATCTGACCTACTAAAAATGGAGTTTTGGCACTCATAAGATGGTTGTCCAGTTTTTTGCGGGATTTGAGTTTATGGTAGTATTTCAAAGATTTGGAATGATTTCACCATTTGATCTTTTTTAGATTTTTGATATGTTATAGGAGAGGGGATAAGGAATAACTTTCATGGAGGAATTCTTTATGTTTGAGCATAGGAAGTTAGAGTTTTAGAGTTCGTGACATGACTATCAGATTTTCTACGAATTTGAAGTTTGTACCATTTTTGCTTCTGCAAATAATGAAATAAAATCATGAAACAAGATATATATTTGATTTAAGAAAATTAGTAGTAAAGAGATATGAGAATAAAATATAAGGATTTTCTTATCCGTGAAATTCCAGTCGACAGACGTGAGAGGTAGGTAATGCTTCACTTGATTTATGGCGTTATGGTTTCGACTGACACGAGAGCTTCTCGTCCAAATAACATGTTGTAAAATCATGGTATGTGTGAAGTGGAATATAAGTAAATGAGACACAATATTTACGAGGTTCTCGTGCTGATAACGTGTTGTAAAATCAGTGGTATGTGTGGTATGAAATATAAAGTAAATGAGATGCAATATTTACGAGGTTCGAAAAGTATACCTACATCCTAGGGGCAGCAGCAGTACTTCCTCTCATTATGTGAAATAATAGGAGTACAAAGATAACTCTCACTATTTTCTCTCTTCTCTCTAGCCCAACTCATTGGTATTTTCTTCTTTCTCTTCTTCCTCTCCTCTCTCTTCTTTTCTTTCTCTCTTTCTTCCTTACTTCCTTTCCTCCGTATGTCTATCCCTCTCTTTCTTCATTTGCTCCTTTGTTTTATAGGTAAAGCTAGTGGTAGACAAAGCTTAGTTGGATGAGTGGTCATCCACATTGAGTGGCTAGAATTACAATAGTGGTGTATTTAAAAAAAAAAAAAATTAAAAAATGTTATTTCTATTGGATTAGTATGTAAATGACATGTGCCATGCACATGTCAATAATGCCACCTATACAACAGTAGCTTACTCTCTAAGCCAATGTAATTGAAAAAGTATAAATAGTTTTCCCTCCTATCCTTTAAGGTTGTTGTTGTATTTATTAAGAAACAGTTAATAAAAAGCACAACGGTATTCTTTAGCTTCTTCTTCGAAGCATCTTGATCTTTTTTTGGTTTTACATTAAGTGTTAAGATGGTATTAAGAGCTAATCTCGCACTTACGCGGTGTTGTTGGTTTCTGGTTTTTGCTGCTAAGATTGCTGATGAGGCGATGTTCTTTTGTGATTTTGGTTCAATATGATTGATGTATTAGATTTTTATTTTTGGGTTTTGATGAAAGATTGAAGGACGATGCTGTACTCGAATGTTATATGAAGATTAGATGATGAATTACCTAAAGTCCAATGGCAAGGTTGTTAAAATTTCAGTAGTTTTTTGTTTTTTGAAGGTTGATGCTAAAAGTGTTGATATTTCAGTAGATTCTTGATTTCTCAAGGGTTATGCCATATATGAATTCTTTTGATTCTTGATACTTTACGATACATCTATTGTTTGTAGTTGAATTTAGATTGTTTTTTTAACTTGAATTCTGTCATCTAGGTTTTTCTTGCCGACTTAAAGTCACATCTGGGCATTTTGCCTCTAGATTGTTGGTGTGTCTTTTCTTGTGATCTATTGCTATTCATATACGATTATTGCTTATAGTCATCATGCCGAGTTTTGTAAAGATTGAGAGTTTATTGGGAATGCTTACGATTAAGCTTCATGATGATAATTTCATTAAGTGGAATTTTCAGTTCTCTTCTGTACTTTGTGGTTATGATCTTCTTGATTATTTCACTAGAGAATCTATGTGTCCTCCTAAGTTTATCCTTACTCTTGAGTTAGGTGTCACAACTGAGATTAGTGCTACTTATAAGGAATAGGTTAAAACTGAATCGCATTGTTAAGTCTTCTAATTGTCACACTGAGTGATGATGCGATAAAGCATGTTGTAGGATGTAAAACATCAAAAGAGGCTTGGGCTGCTTTACGAATTGTTATTTGTCTGTCTCTAGTGCTAGTATGAACCATTTGAAGGCTGAACTTCACACTATGTAGAAATGGGGTATACCATTGATAAATATCTACTAAGGTTGAAAGCAATTAAGGATCAATTACAAGCTGTAGGGGAAAAAGTATTTGACAATAATTTTATCATTGCTGCACTCACTGGCTTACCTTCTGACTATGACATGATTAGAACTGTTATTTTGGCCAGAGATACACCCATCACCTTGAAAGAATTTAGAGCATAGTTAATAGGTGCAAAGAAGAATATTGAAGCTAGGATGCATTCTCTAACTTAAAGTATGGTTGCCATGTATATCGATGCAAATCTTTCCACTGGTCATCCTATCACTGGTGGTTCATCTCAGTTTGCTGGTAATTCTGGTTCTTCTAATTCATCTGGTGCTGGTTCCACATCTCATTTTCTATCAAACTTTGGTTATAACTTCAATGGGCCAGGTCCTTCAGCTATGTCTTCATCTTCTTCTAACAATGGTTATCAGTCTAATGGTAACAGTTTTCATTCCAACAATGGTAGTTGTAATAATGGAGGAAGATCTTTCAATTCTAATAATTTTAGGCTAACATGAAGTGGGGGTTATAAACCAAGGTTTAATGGTTCAAGATCTAGTAATTCTTTGCAATCATGGTTTGGCAGTACTTCAAACAGATTTGACCTTATTCTTGAGTCAAACATGTTCTTGAAAATGTCATACAGCTGTCATTTGTCTTTATAGAAGTGATTATGGTCAAGCTTTACAAGAGTAAGATTTGTGGAAAAATGGGTCATATAGCACTTAATTGCAGACATCAAGGGAATTATGCTTATGAAGGCAACCTCCTTCTTCTTTTAATGCCAATTATGCTTATCAAGGATTTGTTTCTGCTCCTCAACATGATATGCCTATGTTTTCACCACCATCACAGTTTGGTGCACCAGGATAACACCCTTAGTTTCTTTCAAATGCCAATCAAGTTCTTCAAGGTGGTTTCCTGCTATGAATGCTCATAATTCAAATGAGTTTACAAATAGGGCTTCTTAGATCATTGATATAGGAGCCTCTCATCATATGAGTCATGATGTAACAGTTCTAACTAGGGATACTCCTTATGAAGGCATTGAAAAGATAATTGTTGAAAATGGTGAAGGTTTGGAAGTCAAACATATTAGAAATAACACCTTACAAACTCAAATCTCATGTTTTATATCTTAAAAATATTTTAAATGTGCCAATGTTAACTGTTAATGTATTGTCAGTTAAAAAGCTTTGCAAGGATAACCATAGCTGGTTCATATATGATGATGTGCAAGATAAGGCAACAGGGGCAATCCTCCACCAAGAAAAGAGTAGCAATGATGAGTTTTCAGGATTCTTGTGCATATATTTCCTACACTACTGAATAAAGGTGTTGTCTCTTCTGCTTTTTTGGGACATACAGTGAAAACTTCTTTGTGGCACCAAAGATTCGACCACCCTTCTAATAAGTTACTAGTTACAATTCTTAAAGATTCTAATAAAGCTTGTACTTCTGATGAACATGTAAAATTTTACTCACATTGTATAAGTGGAAAGATGAGTAGATTATCTTTCACAGATATAGTTTGTATATTGGATACCCCATTTTATAGATACATATTGATGTTTGGGGGCCTTCTCTAGTCCTCTCTTTTGAAGGTTTTAGATACTATATTTATTTTATAGATAAAGCTACTAGGTTTGTATGGATCTTTTGTTTAATGAATAAATCAGAAGTTTCTGGTGCATTTGTCAAGTTTTATGCTTATGTTGAAAATAAGTTTCATACAAAAATCAAAGTGTTCCAATGTGATGGTGGTGGAGAATGTTTTAGTGATATATTTAAGGATTATTTGGATGCAAATTGGAATTTTGCATTATGTGTCTTGTATGTACACTCCTTAGCATAATGTAATGGCTAAGAGAAAACATAGACATTTTCTTAAGACATCAATTACTCTATTGTATGTTGCTAAATAGCCATAGAAGTTTCGATATCATGTAAAAGCTCATTTGGCTTTCTTGATCAAAAGAATGCACAGTAAGGTCTTAAAGGTGACTTCTCCCTTTGCAAAACTGTTTGGCAAGAAACCTGAATTGTTTACCTTGAAGGTGTTTGGGTTTATAATGTCAACAAATTGCAGTCTAGATCAGTACGGTGTGTTTTTCTTGATTATTCCTCAGGTTATAAGGGGGCAATAAGTGGATATGATACGTCATTCCACTAAGTCATCTCCACCTATTAATCTTAGACCTTTAGTGGTTTAGTTGCCAATTTTTGTTGATAATTCTGGTGATTCAGCTACAGGTGATGTTTCTCAAGGTGTTTCTTTCAGTTTATCTTCAAGTCCCATGGCTCAGCATCAACAGTTCTCTAGTTCCATTGAAAATGTTGGTTCTACATAAATCAGTAATGCTTAGTATTCCAGTTCAAAAGATACTCTTTCCAGCCCCAATCCATTGTTGCATGTCCTTGAACCAATTCAGTTACAAATTGTATTGCTAACTATTACTCCTTCATCTTCTTCCAGTTCAGTGAATGTGGTTCCATCGTAGGGTATCCAAACTAGTTTAAGAACTAGCACCATCACCAGAAAGGATTATTCTGCTATCACTGCAATATTTCCTGGAGCACAATCATTAACTCTTGCCGATGATGATCATTTTTCCGGTGGCTTTACTTTTATTGCTGATATTTAGGATGCTTTAGAACCATCAAATTTTAGACAAGCTTCTCAAATTCCTCAATTGTAGTTGGCAATGCAAGAAGAATTTGATGCCTTTCAAACTCAAGGTACTTGGATCCTTGTACCTAATTCTTGTGATAAGAATGTAACATGGAGCAAAGGGGTGTACAAAATTAAAAGTAACAATGATGGTTCCATATCAAGATATAAGGCTAGGCTTGTGGCACATGGATTTAATCAAGAAAAAAGCTTTTTTTTTTGTTTTTTTTGTATTTTGTATTTTTTTAATAAATGATATTATCTACACTAAAGGAAGGGGGTGGGCTTAGCCTCACATTGAAACTAATTTGGCATTGGCTGCAACACGCAAATGGGATATTAGACAATTAGATGTTGAGAATGCTTTTTTGCATGGTGAGTTACAAGAAGAGGTTTATATGAAGCAACCTCAGGGTTTTGTTAATTCTCAGTTTCCTACATATGTATGTAAACTTGTGAAATCATTATATGGTTTAAAACTTTAAAAACAAGCCTCTCGAGCTTGGAATGACAAATTCATTGGTTACCTACAAGCTATTAGTTTTGAAGCTTCTCTCTCTTATTCCAGTTTGTTTGTGAAGGCAATTGTGTTCATGTTGTAATCCCACTTCTCTATGTAGATGACATCATCATCACAGGTTCTAATACTCAGTCCAATCTGTGATCAATACTCTCAGTGAGGTTTTCGATTTGAAGGATATGGGTAAGTTAGCCTATTTTCTTGGCATTCAAGTCACCTATAAGACTAATGGTGATCTGTTTATCAATCAAGGCAAGTATGCTAAAGATCTCATTCACAAGGCTAGTAAAGATGATTGTAAACCTTTCCAACACCTTGTAAGCCTTATAATCAAATTTTGACAACTGAAGCTACCTTATTGTTTAATCCTACAATGTATTAAAACTTAGTTAGGGCATTACAGTATTTAACTTTCACCTACCCAAATATGCATTTGTTATTAATACTATTTGCCAATACATGAGTTCTCCTACTGATATTCATCTTGCCATGATGAAAAGGATTCTAAGGTTTCTGCAGGGTACACTTCAATGTGGTTTGACATGTATTTCTGGTGGCTCTTTACATTTGAAGGCTTATACTGATTCTGATTGGGCTGCTAATTTGAATACTATTAGATCTATCACTGTGACAGTCAATCTACTATTGCACTGAGTTTGAATCTTGTTCAACATTCTTGGATCAAACACTTAGAGACTGATTGTTCATGAAAGTGTTCAAAAAGGGGACCTCTCAGTTCAGTACTTATGTACCAAGGACCGAGTGGCTGATGTCTTAACCAAGCGACTGCATGGACCTGATTTTCTTCGACACTACTTCAAACTTAAACTGGGTTACACCACATAAGATCAAGGGGGTATTGGATAAGTATGTAAATGTGCATGTGCCATGCACATGTCAATAAGCCAATGTTAAGAATTTTCCGGTTTTTACACTGGCTGTTAAGAATTTTGTCTTCACATTCACAAATAAGGAACCAGAATTCGCAGGATTTGCCATTTGTTAAGTCTCCTAAGGCACTTAAATTTATACACTAGAAACATGCATGATTGTCTCCTGACGTCCCATTGCCTCATTATTTGGCATCATGGATTTACGATTGAGGAAGCGTATAATGTGTCCACGCGGCCGAATGGTGTTCATTGCAAGTTATGTGACATGCATCTATTAATAATGAGATAAATTAGGATTAATTTGATAAAAGCGCTCCAGTTCTACGTTTTTTTTTTTCTATGTTTTTTTTTGTTGAGAATAGTATATCTTATTAATTAAACATTTGTGATTTTTGTTGCAATCCTATTAGATTAGAAATATAATTGTGTAAATCCTAACATATCAACATATTTGAGATATGTATAGAACATTTTTTAGGGTTCGATATTATCCTATCAGAGTTATAATGATATTAGGGTAAGGAATTTACCTTCCTTACTATTATAAGGCACAATGGGGTGATATAACACACATCTCACAAATACAGATCTCTCTCTTCTCACTCTGTGTCGCCGGACCCCTCTCTCCCTTTCCTTAATATTATTCAATAAATTAGGCCTACAACCAGTTTTCAACTTTTTATTAAAACGCCTTGAAATTTGGTTAAGGTTCTTCCATCTTTATCCATGTTATTTTCTAATTTCCAACTCATTATTTTATGTAAATTTTTTTTTTTTGTCTGAACGATAGATTTTGTTAGATTAGATGTTAGATTAGCCATCGACGGGGTTCGAACCCACGCTGCTATGTAAGGGCTTAACACCTTTCCACCATTTTAAATAAAATAAAAAATATTTATATTGAAACTGTTCAGATCTCAAGTCCCTAAATTCATGGAAAGAAAATAAAATTTTGAAAGAAAATTAATTTGACAAAATTAATTGAGTCATTATCCCAATAATTAATTGTTAAGAATTTGATATAATGAATTTTCAGTACAAAGTTTTAATATGAAAATTCTCTTTTTTTAAGTGTCTTAACATACCATTAGCTTGTACATATGAAAGTTAGGTAACACACCATACCAATAGCTAGCTTGGGACATATTAAAACAAGAATTACATAGCCTACCAAAATTAGAATCTCTAATATACCAAAATGCTACTACGTACCAAAATTAAGATTATACAATATACTAATTATGTAACAAGTTATTGGTATGTTATGGTTAATACATATGTGCATTCATATGCCATGTCCATAATTGGTACGTTATGGTTAATAGGATGTTAGTTGTATTTTTAGAATTTTAATGATATTTTTTATTTGAGTAATGAAAAGTGTCACTTGAAATGAATTATGATATAATATCTTCTAGATTTTAGGACTTAGGTGATATTAATTTGTCATTTGATTGGTAAATCAAATATACTGAAAAATGTAATTTTTATTATTAAAATTAGAATAAGAATATGTTTGATTAAAAGCGTAAAAGTTATGGATGTTTGGTCTTAAAAAGTTGAGATGGGTATATCGAAACACCCCTGACGGAATTGATGTGAGTGACCTAACACATTAGTCAATGCCACAGTGCCACTTGATGTAAAGTTAAGGTCAACCTAAATTGTCTAGAGGGATGCTGTAGATAACAAATTAATAGAACAAATCGTATCCATATAAGGACCACATTTCTAAAAACAAGACCTACCTTTATCAACGCAACTCAATTCTGAATTGTAGTTACATATATAGTAACACTTCACAATGTAATTCACGGTAAATATTATAATTATAATGATTCTACTGAACTTTCTACCTTGAATTTCAGAAAAATTATGTGTAATATGTTGTATACACTTATAGATGCACTACAAAAAGAAACACTTTGCCAGACAGAAAAACTTCGTTAGCTAAAATTTTCTTTTGCCGTCGCAAAGTTTAACCGATAGAGTTAGATTCGTCAGGAAAAAATAGTCGGGCAAAACCATTCGTCCGAAACTTTAAACGACAAATACAAAATTCCGTTGAGCAAATACACATAAACCCAATGAATATGGTCGTTGGGCGAACGTGTGTTGACTAAATTGATCCAACGAAAAGAATTTTCCCAACAAATGGTATCTCGTTGGCTAGCACATAATATAATAATGTAATTACTGAGCTTGACCTAACATCCTAGTCATCGGGAAACTCTGGGAAATCAAATTTAAAATTCTGATAAACCGTTTACGCGACAAAAAGTTTGTCAGTTTTTTTTTCTTAAATTAAAAAAAATAGTAAAAACACTATTTATAATAAATGATTTATTGTGGCCAATTTATCTGACAAAGGAGAGAAGGGTGCGACGAGAGAGAAAGTGGAGAAAGTGTAGGGATTTTTCTGTGTGTATGAGATTGTTATTCCCGCTACACGTGCCTTTATTTATAGTAGTAAAGAGCAGAGGAAAGACGTGCTCTCAGCACATAGGCCGCACAACCAAAGACGCGCAGATGCAATATGTCGGGTTCGTATCCAGTAACCAACTGAAGGGCGTTATATTGTTGGGTAACGATAGGCCTCAGGCTGACCAACATGGCTTCATACAATATTGCATGGCCCTAAGCAGCAATCAGGAGCTTAGTATACCTGTGACCAATGACCAGGCAATCATTTGAATGTGCTTAATGAAAGCTTCTGCCAGGCCATTCTAAGTACAAACATGAGGTACTGAACGTTCAACTTCAATCCCAACTGGCATGCAATAGTTATCGAAAAAAATTTTGTGTGAATTCCCAAACATTATCCAATCAAATAGATTTGATTGGATAATTAGGGTGGTGAGCCCTTCAGTTGATAACGTGAGCCAACAATTCGGAGAAGACAACATTTCTTATGGACAACAAACACATGTGTGGAAGCATTAACCAATAACATATAGTATCTAAATTGTCCGCATGGTGGTTGAATCGGTCCACAAATATCCCCTGAATCATTTCTAGAAAAGTACGAAGATCCGAACAGATCTTATCATAGGAAGGCTGAATAATTAGCTTTCCCATGGAACAGGTTTGACATGCAATATCCTTCTAGAACGTGCCTAAGCTTCAGGTTAGGGGATGTATGTGTGAAGATTTAAGGATATGACGCATCATAACTCGTCCAGGGTGTCCCAAATGGTCATGCCAAAGGAAAACTTTGTGGGCAATCCCTGAGGTAGGGTCGGCCACATAATGGCTTTCAATGGGGAGTATGGTTGTAGTATACAAACCACTAGAGATACTCTTTATCTTCTCGTCACACAGGGCTCTAAACTTTTGGTGATGCGTGACATTTGGGTGGGTTTTTAAATTTTTTTTGTTCATTTGCACGACGACATAATCATCGAGCAATACGTCATGCAAAGTCCATCAAATTAAATTGTATCTTGTGCCATTTCTTCTTTCATTCTCTTCTTTTCCTACAACACTTCGACTCTCTCTTCTCCAATCTCAAAGCTCTCCTTATCTGTAATCTCTCCCTCTCCTTCTCCCACAAACACCTCTCCAAATTAACTATGTAATCTCTCCCTTAGCCCACTCTCAAATCTCTCCCTCTCAAAATCACCACTATCTCCAATCTCTCAAACCACCTCCACCTCTTGAATTTCTCCCTCTATAACGACTCTCGACCCTTTCAATCTCAAGGTACGTCATCTAAATTTCACTATCTCTCTCTAACCTTAATTTCAATTTTTTTAGCATTATGGGTAATTACTTTGAATTAGGGTTTGGGGTTTCATAAAGGGGTGGCAACGTACGGTGGGTGGGATTTGAGGTTTTTGTGGGATTCCTCTGCAGGTGGGTAGGGCTTTAAAGTCAGCAGGTGGGTGGTATGTTGGAGGCAACTAAACTAGAAGCCGGTGGTGGGTGTGAGGTGGGTGGTGCAATGGCAAGTTGAGGGTGGTAAGGGTGGGTGAGTTTGACATTAAGGTGGGCGGTGGGGGTGGGTTGAGCATGGTAGAGGTGAGTGGGGTGGTGCAGTAGCAGGGTAGGGTGGTGCGGTTGCTTTCATATTGTAAAGTGCAAAGTTTTGATTCAATATTCCTAACAGAAAACAGTCTCTTCACCAAAGCAGTTGTAAGCGGTAATATCAAAGCCATGTAAGAAGCTTAAATTAGTTAAGATTAGATTCTAAAAAATGTTTAGGTGCTAGTCAGGCAACGAACTGTGGCCTAGCAGCTAGGCGCCTAGGCTAGATTTAGGCAGGAGTCTAGATGGATTTAAATAAATTTCTTTTATCGTAGAATAAGCATTAAACAATATTTACATTATTTTTTAAAAATTAATACAATATTTATAGATAATGTGAGAGTTTAAGATAAATACAATGGGGTCTTAAAAATAAGGGAAAGAGAGAGAGAGAGAGAGAGAGAGAGAGGGAGAGAGAGAGGGAGAGAGAGAGAAATGGGTTAACAAACCACAATAAAGGTGGAGTCAGAAGAGAAGAAAAAAAGAGAACAATGCTTGAAGTAAGTACTCAATTTACTCGCTATAACAGGTGGTCTAATAACCTTATAACACCTGTCTATTTAATATTTTCCCAAGGCTAGGGATTTGCTATCTCCAAATTTGTGTCCCCTTTCTAATATTTACGACATGTGTCTTTATTTTAACTCTCAGTTTAACAATATCAATGTTTAATAATATTAAATAAGTAAATAACTAAAAGTTCAAAAAAAATAAAAAATCAATCATCACTCCCATTGCCCATCAACGATTCAACATCAACACCAATCCTTCACCTGAGAACTCTTCATCTTCGTGAAACCTCATTTTCTCTCTCCTCAACTTTGTGTCTGTTCAATTACCCAGCCTATCAAACAACAAATTTCATGTAAATTTTGGTTTGAGGAAGCAAGGAAAGTTGGCAGCGCTGCTGCACTTTGTTCTATGGTTGGAGGGTTGAATAAAAAAAGGATATAGAGAGAGAGAGAGACTAAAGGGAACGGGGGACAAGGACTGAAGTCTGAAAGGAAGTTAGTGTACGGCTCCTATATTTTATTTTTACCCAACGTGTACGAAATGACGCTGTTTCGTTTTATTTTTTATTTTTAATTTTTTTTACCAAGACCAAAACGATGTCGTTTTGGCCTGGAGGTTTAAAAGAAAAAATTGAATCAGCTCTGTTATGTAGGACACCGGACAGCAGTAGCAGTGGCGAACCAGTTAGGTTTTCTGGCGAGAAGAAGGGCTGAGCCAGATCTCCAAACTTGTTTTCCGACGAGGGGAAGGGCGACCGCCACTCCTCGTCCTCACGTGGCTTCGCAACTGGCTGGGGGAGGTGCAGAGAGAGTGTGTGAGTTTTTTAGATTATAGGTTTTTAATTTCTTTTTTATTTCTACAATTTTTTAATTAAAATTTAGGATTACTTTTTAGGATTACTTTTAGAATTAAATTAGGATAAATTTTAGAATTAGTTTAGAATTAATTTTTAGGATTTTAGTTGTAGATTAGTATTGATTTTTAAGATTTTAGTTTACGTTTATCTTTTATAATTTTAGGATTAATTTGATATTTTTCTCATTCACAAATTTTATAAATGTCGCAATTGATTTCTCGCCATCAGGCTGTTGCTAGTGCACCTTCCACCCCTTCTACAAGGATTACCCAGACGATAAATGCTCCACCAATTGTGGAGCCTATGCCGATTTCTCTCACGGTCTGTGAGGCGCCCACGTCATCCACTTCTTTGGTGACACATCCACTTATGAGCGCACATCGGACTCACCAGCAACCCTACCCTGTCAACCATCCAGAGTAGACTCTCACAACATTCATAGTCGAGGAAGAGGGATCCTAGACAGGTAATATTAAATAATTTTGTTGATACCCTAAACCTTAAATTGTTGAAAATGATTGATGGATGGATGTGTATTAGTGTTGTATTATTGTTTGTAGGTTATGGAAAATGTTATACTTTTAGCAGAGGTTTGGTTGAATTTTCAGTCGAATTTTAAGTTGGTTTTGACTGTAAATCTTTTTTTTTTTTTTTTTCAATTAAGAAAAATACTAGGGGGCTATGTAGACAACTCAAGACCGCAAAGGTGATATGCACAACAAACAATCTGATCATGATAACCTATGATTCCCGACATTGTGTAGCGGCTACGTTGGAGCACCATAGCGCTTTGGCCCACGATGTTGGGTCTATTATTCGGATCGATTTCCCTAAGTGGTGGGAGTCTTGGAGTGTCGTGCTAGAGGAGATGAAGAAAGGAAGTGCTGCATGAGTTGTCACTTAGTGTTCTCAACTTTTACTTGTACTTTTTTTTTTTAATAAAGTACACAAATATTAATAATTTAGTACTATTTTAATATCTTTATATTTACATGCAAACTATGATCTTAAGCACCTCGCTGTTGACCTGACCACCTACCTAGTCGAGGTTTTCATACACGTTACACCCAGTGGAAGAACGACCTCCAAAAACATTATAAGACTTATTCAAATGCAAAGACCACTCTCGGAGAAGGCTGTCGTCAGGAGTTGGAGGAGCACCCGGAGGATTGAGATTGGTTGTGCAAGCATTTTCAAGAGCCAAAGTATTTGGTAAGTATAATAATATCTTGATAATTTTTTATTACTTTTTAAAAATGTATGCACATTACACATTTCGTGTTTACTTTGGTCTCGACATGTCGACAAAATTAAAGCACATTTTTCAGTAATTATTCTCACTCGGAGACTTGAAGAGACTCCCACTAGACTTTGGCACTCAAAAGATTCGTGATTACATCTGTTTATAAGCTTCTTACAATGATTTTGGTATCATCAGTTGTAATCCTTTCAGTAGAGAAAACATTTTTTGCTATAAGTATTCTCAAAACACCACTACGTAACAAAATAGGAGTTCAACTATTGAGTGATAGCTTTGTTGTTTACATTAAGAGAGATGATTTTGCTTTTATTGATAATAAGCTTATTATGCAACATTTTTATGACATGAAACATCACCGGCAACCATTGTAACTTGTTTGTATTGATACATTATGAACGACACTTAAATTTTTTACTATATAAAAGGATTTTGTTGTCTATAGTTTTTTGGAATCTTGTACACTTTTAAATTTCGCCCTTCCCCTTAAAAATTTCTAGCTTCGCCATTAACTGCTGCCTCTTCTCCTTCTATACAGAGCTTGGGATAGGCGATCACTATAACAGTGTGAATTGAGGATTTGCAATGGCAGTTTGCGGCCTAGAGCGACTAGATGAGGATCCAGGGGCTTTAGATGAGCCAGATCTTACATGCCATCTAGTTGTCTGGGTTCAATTCCCGATGTCATCAATTGCTTCTCAACCACTTTAGACTTCAGGTTCCCAGCTACTCCACCCAGCAAAATACCCAACTTTTCGACCCAGCAGACCCTGGATACTAGCTTTTATAATTTTTTTATTAGGATATTATCATTTTTTTTTTCTTGTACATACATTTTCATATATAATATAAATAATAATTAAATTAATTATTCTTTTTGTGTTTTAAATTAATTAAAAAATTTAACAAAAAATTTATTAAATATGTAATTTAATTAAAATTTTTAATAATTAAAAAATAAATATCAAAAACACTTTGCACGAGTAATGTGACATCCCGTCCCGAAAATATCGGAAATGTGCTTAGGAAATGACCTTTTTACCCCTAGTTGGTTTTCGTATTATTGTTTTTGGTTACTTTGTGTGGTGTTGGCAAGCTTTGGGCCACACACACACACCTGCACATACACTGTCTCTCTTCACCCTCTCTCTGTCTCTGTCCCGTGTCTCTCTCTCTCTCCCTTTCTTCTTCTTCTTCTTCCAAAAACGTACGGACCAACACACATACCCCTCAAACTGTGGTGGATCGAGGAAACCAAGGACACATTTGAGCTCGTGAGGTCGAGGGGAACACAACCGTAGCATTTTCAGGTGAGAAACACATCGTTTTCACGTCGATTCGACGATGTCCGTTTTGAGTACTGTTCATGCAAAAGTTATACATTAAGTTTTTGGGTTTTCTGAGCTCGTAGTTGTGTTTGTGAGGTTCCCAGGAGCCTCGGAGTACTTCGATGGACGAATTTGGACGTCGGGATCGTCCTGCTCGAAGTTGGCCGGTTTTGGAGAATTTGCACAGGTATAATCTCTTAGTTTTAGCCCTTAAAACTTGTTGGGACATGTTCTACTAGTCTAGGGCTTTCATTTGGTCCAAGAATCACGAAAAACGGTCGAGAAACGAGTGAGAAAACCTGAGTTGCAGGTTTTCCCAGGTTCCGGCGCCGGCGACGTTGCCGGCGATCGAAGGAAGAAGGCGACGGAATATTCCGTCAATTCTGACGGAATATTCCTAACGCCGTTAACGGAACCAGTTAGTTTTAACGGAATATTCCGGGGTTTTAACGGAATATTCCTGACGGCGTCTGTTGACACCGTCAGTGTGCCTGGCACGTGGCCGCGCGTGGGGGGCGCGTAGGTCCGTGCCTGTGCTGGCGCGTGGGGGCGCGTGCGGGGTCCAAAATTTTTTCTAAAAATATGGTTGTGACCCTGAGGTTGTGTAGAGCACGTGGGTATATTCATTTGTCCATTTTGAGCAATGTATGAGAAGTTATTACGAGAAACGGGTTATGTGCTTTAAAGTTAACGTTTTTATAGTTGTTTCGCATCTAGGTGACACGTACCCAGAGGACGAGCGTGCACATGCGAGACAGGGGGGCTACGACCCTTCTACATACCAGTGAGTGGGCTTTTGTTTTCCGTATATACCTATATACATTTATATTCCCAGAAATTGAATTAAAAAGGGTTATTTGCCTTATGCCATGCACTTTATTATTTATCGTTTATGCATCTTTGCATGCATTATTTGTGGCATACATATACATATGCATATGTCATATATATTTATATGTGGGTGCTGTGGAGGCATAGGTAAGTGCCAGGTAAGCGTTAATTAACGATTGCATTACATAGTGTTTAGAGATGCTTAGAGAGCTCATAACCTGCACCCCCGGTGTTAGTGCTCCCGCCCAGAGTAGGGCACAGTCCTTCACGTGTTGTTCACCTCCCGCACCATACGCTCAGCTTGGATCCAAGCTAGGTGCATAGGCCTGTCGTACAGACCACATTAGGTGGTTCCGACTCGTAGGTGACCCGCGATTATTCGCACAGCCTTCACGTGATCGTAGCACTAGAGCGTATATATGTATTACACCCAGGCCTGTCGTACAGACCACCTAGAGTGGTTCCGACTCGTGGGCAGGTTCAGTTGTTGAGTTTAAGATTGAGCTCTATATGCAGCCGTACAAGTCACGTTAGGTGACTCCGGCTGCCAGATGTTATGTTATTGATATGATTCATACCTGAGCACATACGTTTCATTACGAGGTTTTGACATGGCATATCTTGAGCATGATTGGCATACCCTTGAGCATGTTTTGCATGTTTACACATACGTATATATGTTTATTTTCTGGGAAGTATACAGGTTTTACGGCGAGGGGTTAGAAAGTATTTTATAAATGGTTTTAGAAAGAATTGTTTTTGCCCACTCACGCTTTTGTTTTGCGCCCCTCCAGGTTCTAGTTGCTTAGCCGTTGCGGTGGTTCCCCTTGAGAGCTTTTCGGCGTTCTGACAGACACTCCCCATTGTAGGGTCGCCTTCGGGCGTACTACTGTTGTTGTTTTATTTGGACTGTTATAGACCTGCTCTGAATTTGTATCGCACTAACTAGCACTCATTCTAGTACTTGTATGCTAGTTTTTAATTATTCGTACTTTTATATTACTACTTATTAGCTTCCGCACGTGCACATGGCTACGCCACCTTTGTGTGACGGCCAGCACGCTCCGATCTCGGTCGGGGTGTGTCAGTTTGGTATCAGAGCCTAGGTTTGGCAGTCCTGTGTCCTTGTGAGTATTCTAATAATTTTGGTGTCTTCTGTCAGAACTATGCCGCCTCGTCGGGAACCCCGTCGCTCTTCTGAGCCTAGTTTCCCCGATATTACTCAGTTGGGGGAAGCTTTTGCTACAGCCCTTCAGGCAGTGATGCGCCCTCCCCAGAGGACTCCTCTGGAGACGATGTACAATCTGAAGTTGGATAAGTTTAAGGGCAGTGAGGGACCCGAGAGCGCAGAGCGCTGGCTAGAACACATAGAGAAGACTTTCCGGGTGCTACATAATCAGGGGAACTTGCCTATGGAGAGGTGGGTCGAGACGACCGCTTGGTTTCTGGATACGGAGTCGGCAGCTTGGTGGGAGCAGGAGCTTCGTAGGTTGACTCCGGATCAGAGGATTGATTGGAACGTGTTTACGGGGTTGTTTAGGAGAAGATATGTACCCCCTGAGTACATTGACCGTAAGAAGCAGGAGTTTTCCGAACTGAAACAGCGGAAGATGTCAGCGAATGAGTACTACCGTAAGTTTACGGACTTGTCCCGTTATCACCCTGATGTCGCTGGTAATCCGGCGGAGATGCTCCGTCTTTTCCGTCTGGGCACCAGGAAGAAGTGGCGTTCTATGGCGTCTACGGTCCACAGCGAGACTTATCGGGACTTCTATGAGATACTGTTGAGGATCGAGGATTCCGAGAATATGTCGAGCGATACGGATGAAGAGAAGGACGGCAACCAGAAGAAAGATGACAAAGGCAAAGGTCAGGCATCGCTCGGGCCCCGACAGACTCAGAACTTCAAGAGAGGTGGAGCTAGTTCTAGTTCTTCGAGTGGTGGCTTCAGTGCCACTGGGCAGGGTCGTGGGGGTAGATTTTCTGGTGGCGCTAGAGGCCAGAGGCAGGGCGATGATGGGCGAGGCAGAGCCCCTATTTGCCGCAGGTGTAACAACCGACATTTCGGTGAGTGTAGACGTGGTAGCAACGGTTGTTTCACATGTGGACAGGTGGGACATAGAGCGGCAAATTGTCCCCAGGGTCAGCAGCAGCAGAAACCACAGCAGACCTTTATGCCACCGCCTGCACCACTCCAGCAGATCCAGGGTCCTAGTAGTTACGGCCAGACGGGTCGAGGTGGTGCTTACCACTATCAGGGTGATGCTGTCCCTTATGCTCCGGGGCAGTATCAGTACCCTCAGGATCCCTATTCCCAGGGTGGCTATCCCCAGTATTCGGGCGGCTATATGCCGTATCCTCCAGCCCCAGCGGGTGGTTCACAGTGGTATCAGGGAGGACAGTATCAGCAGGGGGAGATTGCCACTAGCAGTGCAGGATCTTCGAGACAGTCAGGCCAGCCCAGTCAGGGGCGTGGTGCTCAGGGACGCGGTGTTCAGGCGAGCCGAGGCCGCGGTGGGCGTCAGCAGGGACAGGGGCGTCTTCACAATATTTCTCTGCAGGACGCTCAGAACAACCCAGACTTGATTATGGGTACGTTGAACATTCTTGGTTGTTTTGCTAGAGTCTTAATTGATTGTGGAGCTACACATTCCGTAATTTCTCATACATTTGCTCAAGCGACGCAACCTCGCCCCACACCCCTAGGGTATGATTTAGAGTTTGTTATGCCTAGGGGAGAGAGTTGCGTTGTAGATTGTGTGTACCCGGGGTGTCCAGTGATCGTAGAGGGTGTTGCTTTGTCAGCCGATCTTATCCCGTTAGATATTGTGGACTTTGATGTGATTCTGGGCACGGATTGGTTGCACTTCTATCGTGCCAACATTGACTGTTATGGGAAAGTGGTTACGTTTCACCGACCTGGACTACCTGTGGTTACCTTCGTGGGTGAGCAGAGTGGGGTGAGATATGGCGTTATTTCGGCGCTACGAGCGAAAAAGTTGTTAACTAAGGGTTGTCAGGGGTATCTGGCTCATGTGGTGCTGGATGAGGTTGTTACTAGCAGAATAGAGGATGTGAGAGTGGTCAGACACTTCCCTGATGTATTTCCTGAGGATTTACCTGGGTTACCCCCAGATCGAGACGTAGAGTTCACCATTGAGTTGATTCCAGGTACCAATCCTATTTCTTTAACTCCTTATCGTATGGCTCCTGCGGAGTTAAGGGAATTGAAAGTTCAGTTGCAAGAGTTAGTAGATAAGGGATTTATCCAGCCTAGTACTTCGCCTTGGGGTGCTCCAGTGTTGTTTGTGAGGAAGAAGGATGGAACTTTGAGGCTGTGCATCGACTACAGGCAACTCAATCGGGTGACGATTAAAAACCGTTATCCCTTGCCTCGTATCGATGATTTGTTTGATCAGCTGAGAGGTGTTTGCGTGTTCTCTAAGATAGACTTGAGGTCTGGTTACTATCAGCTGAAGATCAGTAGGGATGATGTCCCTAAGACGGCGTTCAGGACTCGTTACGGTCATTACGAGTTTCTGGTTATGCCATTTGGGTTGACGAATGCACCAGCCGCCTTTATGGATTTGATGAACCGAGTATTCCAGCCTTACTTGGACAGATTCGTCATTGTCTTCATTGACGATATTCTGGTGTATTCTAAGTCGAAAGCGGAGCATGTTCGACATCTTACTTTGGTGTTGAAAAGGTTGAGGGAACACCAGTTATATGCTAAGTTTAGCAAGTGCCAGTTCTGGTTAGACCAAGTTGCGTTCTTGGGGCACGTCATTTCTGCTCAGGGTATTTTGGTTGACCCTCAGAAGGTTGCAGCGGTAGAGAGTTGGGAGCAACCGCGAACCGTCACCGAAGTGAGAAGTTTCCTTGGTTTGGCAGGGTATTATCGGAGGTTCGTTAAGGATTTTTCGGTGATTGCCTTGCCGTTGACGAGGTTAACGAGGAAGGATGTTAAATTTGAGTGGGATGATAGGTGTGAGCAGAGTTTCCAACGGTTGAAGCATTGTCTCACTCATGCACCTGTGTTGGCACTCCCAGACGATAGCGGTGATTTCGAGGTTTTTAGCGATGCTTCCTTGAATGGTTTGGGATGTGTATTGATGCAGCATGGTAGGGTGATTGCTTATGCTTCGCGGCAGTTGAAACCTCATGAGATGAATTACCCTACACATGATTTGGAGTTGGCTGCTATCATTTTTGCGTTGAAGTTGTGGAGGCGCTATCTTTACGGAGAAAAGTGCAGGATCTTTACGGATCACAAGAGTCTCCAGTATCTCTTTACTCAGAAGGAACTCAATCTTCGTCAGCGGAGGTGGTTGGAGTTGCTCAGCGATTACGATTGCACGATTGATTATCATCCTGGTCGTGCGAACGTAGTGGCTGATGCACTTAGCAGGAAGTCACAGGGCCGTATTAATGCGTTGTACGCTAGTCGTGCTCCTCTTTTGGTGGACTTGCGTACTACGGGGGTAAGGCTAGAAGCCGAAGATCGAGATGTGGCATTACTTGCTAATTTCCAAGTTAGGCCGATACTTGTTGATCGGGTGCTTGAAGCCCAAGTAACTGATCAGGAGACTCAAGAACTTATTCAAGCTCGAGAGCAAGGAAGGAGGCGAGACCTCAGAGTTCGTGATTCGGATGGCATGTTGATGTTAGAAGGTAGAATGTTCGTGCCTAAGAGTGTGGAGTTGAAGAAAGAAATTCTCGATGAAGCACATATCTCGGCTTATGCCATGCATCCAGGAGCTACGAAAATGTATCATACCATTCGACCATTTTATTATTGGCCGGGTATGAAGAGGGAGATAGCCGAGTATGTGAGCAGATGTGCTGTTTGTCAGCAAGTTAAAGCAGAAAGGAAGAAGCCGTTTGGGTTATTGCAGCCGCTTCCCGTTCCAGAGTGGAAATGGGAAAATATCACCATGGATTTTGTGTACAAGCTCCCGCGTACACATAATGGCTTTGACGGCATTTGGGTGATCGTCGATCGACTCACTAAGTCGGCTCATTTTATTCCTGTGAGAGAGAAGTATTCTCTGAGCCGTTTAGCGGAGCTGTTCATTTCGAAGGTTGTGAAGTACCACGGTGTCCCAGTGAGTATTGTTTCGGATCGAGATCCACGATTTACGTCGAAGTTTTGGGTAGCTTTCCAGGAAGCTTTGGGCACGAGATTACTTTACAGCACGGCGTATCATCCACAGACAGACGGACAGTCAGAGAGAACTATTCAGACCTTGGAGGATATGCTGCGAGCTTCGGTGTTGCAGTTTGGCGACGCTTGGCACCAAAGGTTGGATTTGATGGAATTTGCTTACAACAACAGTTTTCATTCGAGCATTGGCATGGCGCCATTTGAGGCCTTGTATGGCAGAGCTTGTCGCACACCGTTATGTTGGTCAGAGGTTGGAGAAAGAGTTTTAGTGGGTCCAGAGATTGTCGAGGAGACTACTCAGAATGTTCAGGTGATTAAGTCTAACCTGAAAGCAGCTCAGGACAGGCAGAAGAGTCTAGCGGATCGGCGTGCTACGGACAGAACATATGAGGTCGGAGATTGGGTATTTCTGAAGCTTTCACCGTGGAGAGGTGTTGTGCGGTTCGGAAAGAAGGGGAAACTGAGTCCTAGGTACATCGGACCATACGCGGTCACAGAACGAGTTGGTGAGGTAGCTTACAGGTTGGAGTTGCCTCCGGAGTTGGCTAGAGTGCATAATGTTTTTCACGTGTCTATGCTCCGACACTATGTTGCTGATCCATCTCATGTGATACCTCCTCAACCGCTTGAGATTAACTCAGACTTGACGTACGATGAGGAACCGGTGACGATCATTGATTGGAAGGAGAAGGTTCTGAGGAACAAGACAGTGAATTTAGTGAAGGTTCTGTGGAGAAACCACTCAGTCGAAGAAGCTACGTGGGAGACAGAGAATCGGATGAGGGATTTGTACCCTCGATTGTTCTTTGACTACTAGGGGGTTGCTGCGTTGTTGTTTTGAATTTCGGGACGAAATTCTTTTAAGGTGGGAAGGTTGTGACATCCCGTCCCGAAAATATCGGAAATGTGCTTAGGAAATGACCTTTTTACCCCTAGTTGGTTTTCGTATTATTGTTTTTGGTTACTTTGTGTGGTGTTGGCAAGCTTTGGGCCACACACACACACCTGCACATACACTGTCTCTCTTCACCCTCTCTCTGTCTCTGTCTCGTGTCTCTCTCTCTCTCCCTTTCTTCTTCTTCTTCTTCCAAAAACGTACGGACCAACACACATACCCCTCAAACTGTGGTGGATCGAGGAAACCAAGGACATATTTGAGCTCGTGAGGTCGAGGGGAACACAACCGTAGCATTTTCAGGTGAGAAACACATCGTTTTCACGTCGATTCGACGATGTCCGTTTTGAGTACTGTTCATGCAAAAGTTATACATTAAGTTTTTGGGTTTTCTGAGCTCGTAGTTGTGTTTGTGAGGTTCCCAGGAGCCTCGGAGTACTTCGATGGACGAATTTGGACGTCGGGATCGTCCTGCTCGAAGTTGGCCGGTTTTGGAGAATTTGCACAGGTATAATCTCTTAGTTTTAGCCTTTAAAACTTGTTGGGACATGTTCTACTAGTCTAGGGCTTTCATTTGGTCCAAGAATCACGAAAAACGGTCGAGAAACGAGTGAGAAAACCTGAGTTGCAGGTTTTCCCAGGTTCCGGCGCCGGCGACGTTGCCGGCGATCGAAGGAAGAAGGCGACGGAATATTCCGTCAATTCTGACGGAATATTCCTAACGCCGTTAACGGAACCAGTTAGTTTTAACGGAATATTCCGGGGTTTTAACGGAATATTCCTGACGGCGTCTGTTGACACCGTCAGTGTGCCTGGCACGTGGCCGCGCGTGGGGGGCGCGTAGGTCCGTGCCTGTGCTGGCGCGTGGGGGCGCGTGCGGGGTCCAAAAATTTTTCTAAAAATATGGTTGTGACCCTGAGGTTGTGTAGAGCACGTGGGTATATTCATTTGTCCATTTTGAGCAATGTATGAGAAGTTATTACGAGAAACGGGTTATGTGCTTTAAAGTTAACGTTTTTATAGTTGTTTCGCATCTAGGTGACACGTACCCAGAGGACGAGCGTGCACATGCGAGACAGGGGGGCTACGACCCTTCTACATACCAGTGAGTGGGCTTTTGTTTTCCGTATATACCTATATACATTTATATTCCCAGAAATTGAATTAAAAAGGGTTATTTGCCTTATGCCATGCACTTTATTATTTATCGTTTATGCATCTTTGCATGCATTATTTGTGGCATACATATACATATGCATATGTCATATATATTTATATGTGGGTGCTGTGGAGGCATAGGTAAGTGCCAGGTAAGCGTTAATTAACGATTGCATTACATAGTGTTTAGAGATGCTTAGAGAGCTCATAACCTGCACCCCCGGTGTTAGTGCTCCCGCCCAGAGTAGGGCACAGTCCTTCACGTGTTGTTCACCTCCCGTACCATACGCTCAGCTTGGATCCAAGCTAGGTGCATAGGCCTGTCGTACAGACCACATTAGGTGGTTCCGACTCGTAGGTGACCCGCGATTATTCGCACAGCCTTCACGTGATCGTAGCACTAGAGCGTATATATGTATTACACCCAGGCCTGTCGTACAGACCACCTAGAGTGGTTCCGACTCGTGGGCAGGTTCAGTTGTTGAGTTTAAGATTGAGCTCTATATGCAGCCGTACAGGTCACGTTAGGTGACTCCGGCTGCCAGATGTTATGTTATTGATATGATTCATACCTGAGCACATACGTTTCATTACGAGGTTTTGACATGGCATATCTTGAGCATGATTGGCATACCCTTGAGCATGTTTTGCATGTTTACACATACGTATATATGTTTATTTTCTGGGAAGTATACAGGTTTTACGGCGAGGGGTTAGAAAGTATTTTATAAATGGTTTTAGAAAGAATTGTTTTTGCCCACTCACGCTTTTGTTTTGCGCCCCTCCAGGTTCTAGTTGCTTAGCCGTTGCGGTGGTTCCCCTTGAGAGCTTTTCGGCGTTCTGACAGACACTCCCCATTGTAGGGTCGCCTTCGGGCGTACTACTGTTGTTGTTTTATTTGGACTGCTATAGACCTGCTCTGAATTTGTATCGCACTAACTAGCACTCATTCTAGTACTTGTATGCTAGTTTTTAATTATTCGTACTTTTATATTACTACTTATTAGCTTCCGCACGTGCACATGGCTACGTCACCTTTGTGTGACGGCCAGCACGCTCCGATCTCGGTCGGGGTGTGTCAAGTAACATCATTCGTCGCCTAAGATTTAAAGCTTGGAAGACTTCCGTCATGTGTAAGTTTAAGCGACGACATATTTATAATTACAAAAACTTTAAAATTCTCAAAAACAAAATATGACAAATTTTGTAGCATCCCTGTTTACTGGACGAACCAATTCATTGCACAAATCTTACCTAACAAAGACTTGTCATCGCCGGAAAGTCAATGCGACGACAACCATTTGTAACCTGAAACTACAGACTTCGTCTTTTGAACTTTTGTGTGACGAATGTCCTTGTCGCAATTCTTCGTCACGCAAAGCTCCTTGCGCTACCATATATTTTGTCTTTGTCGCATAACTGTTTGCATGGGCGACAAAATTTTCTTCACGCTAATTTTGACGTGACAAAACTTTGCTTTATGCGACGAACTTGTTTTCCTCTCAAAAGTTGTTTTCTGTAGTAGTGCATTGACTTAAGCTTATCTTGAGGCATGTGGCCATCCTTCTTCATCTCTTCTTTCTTTTTCTATTCTAATTTTGGCAGTGGTCGATCTCTCCTTTTGTCGAGGGGAGCCTTCGTAGTTGTGGTCAATCTCTCTTTGTTGACAAGAGTATTTTGTAGCAGTTATGACTTAAAATACTACTCTACCTTGGTTCTTAGAATGGCAACTATTTAGATAAATCTGAAGTGGTGGTTTTGTGGTTTGTGCACTTGCCAAGAACTATGTGGAGGAAACTTGATGTTTGTTGTAGGAAACTCAAATAGAAATATTTTTTTGTTTTTTTTTTTTTTGTTGATAATTGCAAGACCATGAAGGTGGTGTGCAATGGTGGAGGCCCCATGAGACTAGGGATGGGCAATGCCTATCCTGACTTTTATGTATTTGGAAATTATGCATCTTTCATTTGCTTGAAGCCCTGCTTTTCAAATTCCAAACATAACCCCATCGGTCCATCTCACAGTTGAATTTAATATTTTATCTATCTCCCTCAAATTAATAGCATTTAAAATCAAAGCAACAATTCACCTTTCTTTGAAGAGTAATAGTTCAGTTTTAGTCATAAAAATTAAGAAACAGTCCTCCTTTACATTGCAGCCAGACTCCAAAGCTATTCCCCTTTCTTTTTGAAATCTCATACATTTTATCATCCAAATCCGAAATCTAGTCAACAAATAAGTCTCAAATTTCTTTAGTTCTCTATTGTTTCCTCTCTATTCTACACTTACATGAGAGTTGAGATCGTTTGTAAAAGTTTGTATTGATCTCACAGTAATTTAATAATATAGGAGGCGAGGTTTTAATACAACGATTTTAAAATATGAAAACTCATGATGGACACTTGTAATTTTTGTGAATGAAATATTATTGATGCATATGTATTTTGGAATTTTAATTACCTTTGATGTATCGTTTTTTAAGAACCTTTGTAAGAGGCCCCTCTTCACAAAAAATTCTGGCTCCGCCATTGGTGCTATGGCCTTTCTTTTTGCGGTGTCTTTATGATGGTTTTTGAGGGGATTCGTAACCGTGTTTTTTGTTGTTTGTATTTTCAAGGCTTTCAAGTGACGGTACATTGTTTACCTTATGTGGTGGGTTGATGGTGTTGGGCTTGACTTTTAAGGTTTAGACCTTGTGATCTTATATTTCGTGTTGCTCATATATGAACATTTTGTGGTTAAAGAATCATACTTCTAAGGAGTTTATTTTGTGTGTTGTTTTTTTTTTTTTTTTTTTTTTTTTTTGATAACTTGTTATTGGTTCACTTGACAAAGGACTATGAAAGTGAAAACCTCTTGCATTGCACCAAAGAATACGAAAGGGCAAAGAAAAATGTGCTTCCTTGTTGAAGGCAATGGACAATTAGCATAGTAGTGCTATAATACAAGTAATTTGTAAAAATACATCGGCATATCACATGGTAGCCATCATACATAATATGTTTTAATTTCAATTGTAGAGATACAGTTGGCCGGCGTGTATATTTAATGTAAAAAATTAACAGTTAAAACATTCAGCTAGCTAGAACAAAATAAAAAGAAAGCTAATTTTCATATTGACTTAAGGTGGTTTTAAGGTCAATGCTCTGGAACATCATCTCCCCAACCTAATCCAATTAGGCTGGAAAGAACTTTGATAGAAGACACTTCAAAGTAATGCCTTTTTAAATTAACTGTTACACCTCTTGGCAGCTATAATAACAAATCACAAACACATATGAGAAAGGGATAAAAATGAAAGATAAATGGCATGCATGTTAAACACATTGTTCTGTTTTGCTTTTCTAATGTCATGTGGTGAGTGTGTGTGTACATAATATAATATAGTATAATATATTTAACATAATTTAAAATAAAATAAAAAATTATTTTTAAAGTTTTAATTTCCCAGGGTACTTATATGCATAGCTTTGCAGAGGCAGGGATGGATCCAAATCACGTCAACGTACATGAACAAAGCTTTAGATAGCAGGTAAGCGTGATTTGTAAAAGTTAAAAATGTTGTTGTGTATATATATATATATATATGCATAGGATGCAACCATTACCAAGAGGCAATTTTATGGTCCCAACATCTAAACTGTTGATATCATGAAGACGTGGAAAAACGAAACCCTACAAATGTCTGTTATAAAAAAGGCTGCTATCCATCTGAATTTGTCCCTAGCACCAACTTCAGCCGACTCAGATCCATAAACCAGCAGAATGCAATCTTCGTCTGCAATATTGCAACATCGCAACATCCCATGCAGCAGCAGAAGCAGCAGCAGCTTTTACAAAAGCACTTGCATGCTTGATGCATATTAACCATATCAAAAGAAGCGTCCATATATATGTAACCAAGTCAATCTTTTAGGAGCACATTTAAACTTCAATTTCACTTCCAGATTGTTCATTGGACTCTCACAGAGACGCAGTATTAAAAGAAGAGAACATTATATATATATATAGCTTAGCTTTTTATTGCCTTTTCAGATTTTTATTCCCATCCAGAAATTAAAGCCATATTTCCTATGAACACCATGCCATTTATAAAGTGAACAAGTTAAAAAGTAGGGGTGCAAAGTATTTCATTTACAATGCTTATTGGACTCAAACCCCAATTCGGTTGATTTTTAAGAGCGAACTCAATTTAACCTAAATCCTACACATTCCATCCCACCCATTTGAGCGACTATCGACTGTTGATTAGGGCTGTGGCTGCCTCATGTGGCAGATAATATACTCTCACTAGAAGAAAAAAGCTCATCTACCACGGTGGATACCCATGGTAAATTGCAATCTACCACGAGCATCGTGCCCGTTAATATTCTGAATGTGATAAAAAAATCTTTGTTTTTACCACGGACTATGTACGTTGTCAAATGCAATGTAACCACAGATTGTGCCCATGGTAGATTGAGATCTAACACCACATGCTATGACCATTGTGGATTACAAATTGATCACGGCTAATGCCCGTTATAAAAAGATTTCCAAAAATTAAAAAAAAAATATTTAATAAATAAACAAGTAATATATATATATAAAGATATTTATATACAAAATTGTAAATTTGCTTTATAAGAATTCACATATTCAAATATTACACCAAAAATAACAACAAAATGAGTAGTTAAATTAAGAAATACCAAAATCACCAAAACATGTAGAGGCATTATTTCACACTATAAAACAAAACTCAAGTCCTAGTTCCAACCTTCTTCCTCCAATGATAATCGTCTTCCCTTCAATCGTTTCTTTCAGAAGACACACATCTCCAACAAGCCAATCACACTTTAAGTTTGCAAGTGCCTGCAAAACACCAACACTGTTTATGAAGAAAGAAAAATAAGGTCTTTTTTATTATTTTGTACATAATTAAAACATTCGAACGCATGGTATGTAGTGTCGAATTTCGCAGTTCTTCATGTATTACTGAACATAACTGTGGAGCCAAAAATAATCACAAAGTGACACGTGAATTTTTGGGTAAAAGAGGACAAAAATACCCTTGAAGCATACGGGGATTCCTACGCGCGAGTAGCGGGCAATCATCCTTCAACCAAGTCAAAAATGCCCAAAAAGGGTAACAAATCAAAATCCATCTCATCAAATCCCTTTTACAAGGTAATTCCCAAAACCTATCTCATTCCATATATTTTTTACCTCTTTTTCCCTCTTTTAGCTAATCAAATAAGCTATTATTACATAACCTCCCAAAAACTTTCCTTTTAATTAGTCAATTAATATATTTATTCCTAATCAATATATTAATTGCTAATTAAATCACCAAATAACACCCAAAAAACATATAAAGGGCCGGCCACTCCTTCTCCAAGGAGGACCTGCCATGCCCTATAAATATGACCCGCTTTTCTCTAAAAACCTAGTTTCATACTCTTGCAAAATTCCAAAAACTCTCAAAACACTTTTCTCTCTAAATTCTAACTTTGGCATCGGAGGTTCTTCGGCCAAAGCCCCCCTCCACCCCATTCATCGTGGGCGCGTGAGGCTTTTAGCCTTGACCCTAAGGTGTTAATTGTTTTGTAGGAGCAATTTTGTCCAAGAAGAAGAAGGAAGAAATTTGCATCCACAAATTGGTGCTTTCATTGAGAGTTGAAGTACACACACTCGTAGAAGACTCTCACATAAAAGGTTTTTCTCTATTTTTTCTTGTCCATTTGTATATTTTTTGTACGTTCTTATTATTAGAATTTTTTATTTGCAAAGATTCTTTGATAAAACGTAAGAGAAATACAATGGCTAGAAATTTAGAAAATTCCACAAGTGAAAATTCCAATATTCAAGAAATGGGACCACGGCGATCCACGATGCTAAAATGTGATCATAAGTGAAGTGGCACCATCGCTATGGGGCTCCACCATGGTAACCACCGCGGTGCCCATCACCTGCGGCGAGGTCCATGGCACCACCACCACGACCTAAGCCATGTCACTCCAAGCCCAACGTAAGCCCAACAGTTGCCAAGCCGAGCCCTAGCCTCGCACCCACGTGCACCACATGCCGAGCAACCTGCTCCCGCCGAGCAACTTGCTCTCGTGGCCTAACCTACTTCCGTGGCCCAGCCTACTCCCACGATCCAGTCTGCTCCCATGGCCTTCCAAGCAGCCCAAATCGATCCAAGATTAGTTCAACCATCTCGACTCCAAATTTTCTGACCAACGATCGAATTGGGACCATTTTCACCACATTCTTCTGTGGATTTGACATTTCCTAACTCAAATCTCGCACCCGGAGTCTGCCACACTTCCACTGCTCAAGGAGACGCATTTTTTCCAAGCTATTCCAACCCAAATGGAGAACAACACTTGTCTCGACAAGTCATAGAGTTGACGAGCGCCCTTGCACAGTAAACGACCTTGGTGAACCAGCTCTTGCAGAGCACCGAGATGCAACATGTCCCAAACAAGATGTCCCAAAGTAGGACAAGGGTTGACAAAGAACCCCTCCAGCAGCGTCCCGGCAAGCAGCCACTTAACCAGTCACAAACCGAGCGTTTGGGCAGTGTACACTCCCGATTGGGCCCCGAGATAGCTTATACTCCCATCTTAGCGCGCGAAGGAACGTGCACTCTCGACTAGGCCCATGGACGAGCATACATTCACGGTTAGGGTCATACTCCGATAGTCAACATGAACAACCTTCCAAGCAAAGTGTTCATTCGCGGCTAAGCCCACAAAGAGTATCCTCCACCTCATATCGAAAAAGGCAGCACGACGGACGGAGAGAAGTAGTCACTCAATTCAGCTCAAGTTCAACCAGCAGCCTGCGAAGAACTCGCTCACCTGTTAGGAACATATCACACGCACCGCATCCGCAGCATAGACAAGCCAAACACATGGAAGAGCAGCTTAGAATAGCAAGTCATGACTGGGGACAGCTGAGAGCTCTGCTACCCCCAACAAAGGCAAATTTAGGAAGAAGTAGAAAGACTCTTGACCAAGCGATTGTGTGATTTCCAACGCAACGAGGTCATCGACAAGGCACTATGACAGAACATGACCAACATAAGTAGGTCACTCTTCACAGATGAGATCAAGCAGGTAGATCCTTCACGCGAGTTCAGCATGCCACATTTCACATTTTCAAAGGGGATGAAGACCCGAATAGACACTTAAAGCACTACCGAAACTCAATGATCCTCTATCGAAACAATGACGATCTCATGTGCAAGATATTTGCCACCACTCTACAAGGCGAGGTGCAAGATTGGTTCTACACCCTACTGCCACAATCTATCCGAAGTTTCGACGAACTGTCTTTGGTTTTTACCAAAGAATATTCATCCTATTGCTCGATAAAAAAGAAGTCTGACCATTTGTTCAACGTCAAAAAGAACCCAACAGAGACGCTTCGTGACTATGTGAAGAGGTTCAAAGCAAAGAAGGCAAGGATAGTCGGATGCAACAACTCGATAGCTAGAGCAGCTTTCCAAAAAGGACTTCCAGCGGACCACCCGCTATTCAAAAAATTGGTCATAAAAAAAAATCTCTCTAGCATACTCTTTCGCTTTAGCAGAGAAACATGCACTTTGGGACGAGACACGCCAATGCACATTCAAAGACTTGAAGAAGTACGCGACATCACCTCCCTACTATCCAAATCGGAAGCAGATGAGGACTAATTCACATGTTTGACGGTATCTGAAACAGCAATAAGCTCTACCATCATACGAGAAGAACTGGGGGCCCGACTACCTGTATTCCACAGTTCAAAAGCTCTCCTTGATGTTATCAGATATTCAAAAGCTAACTTTGGCGATAGTTGTTACAACCCGAAAGCTTAAGTTTTACCTTCAAAAGCACGCAGTCATCCTCATGACGCATTATTCCGCCCAATCCAAACATGCAACGATAAAGGCGTAGACCCTGGTAGATGCAAAGTTTTCTGAAAAACGCAACAACTAGGCCCAAAAAACACGCAAAGGGCAGACGAACACTGGAAGGACACACTTGGAAACAAGTTTTGTCCTCGTCACCCCAAAAGATTCTACATAGGAGCAACATGTACCGGAAGTTGAGCACTACCTCCTGCTGCACGTCACAAGGCCCTAGCCGACCCTTGCTCCATAATTTAGCTCTAGAATGGTCCAATACCGGTAATTAAGCATCTCTTGCTACGTGTAACATGGCCCCAGCTCCACAACTCCATACCATACACCAAGATGCTAAGAAGTTAGTACAAAAGTACGATTGCTGCCAATGCTACAAGCCGATACCAGCAGTGTCTACCAGCGAGCTACACCCGTATATGAGTCATTGGCCGTTCATGCAATGGGCAATCAACCTGGTAAGACTTATCCTACCTGCTATTGGGGGGAGAGGCATGATGATCATGGAAACTGACTACTTTACCAAATGGGTAGAAGTAGAGCCCAAGACGACCACAACTCAAATAGACATAGAGCACTTTATATGGAGGAACATCATTTGACGATTTGGCATCCCACAGTCTATCGTCACTAATAATAGCCCGTAATTTGTGGGCAAAGGTATGGCAAAGTTCTTCCAAAAGTATGGCATTAAGCAGCACATGTCCACACCGAGATATCCTCAAGGCAATAGGTGAGCTGAAGCATCCAACAAGATGATCCTTAATTGCCTCAAGAAATCCTTCACCAACAAGAAGGGAAAATGGCTAGACGAACTCCCCGGATGTCTATGGGCATATCGCACCATCAAAAGACGAGCAACCGGTGATACTCTTTTCTCTTTGGCATTTGGCTCAGAAGAAATCATTAATCCCAATGTCATCAAGTCAAGTATCATCACTCTACTACCAAGCGTTGAGCAGAACAGTAAGGAAATGGCCACAAGCTTAGATCTGGCAGAGGAGAGACGCGAACAGATCATCAGCTGCATCACAGCTTACCAGCAGCAGCTCCTCTCCAGCTACAACAAAAGGGCCAAGACCCGACAATTCCAGCCCGAAGATTTAGTCCTACAAAAAGCCTTCATCATTGCCCATAAAAAAAAGGCTTCAAAAAGATATATCCCATTTGGGAAGGTCTGCACAAGATCAGCAGAATAGGCGACAAGAGTAATTACACCCTCGCCACCATGAAACAACAAAAAGATCGAAAAGCAGTGGAGCGCCTACAATCTGAGGAATTACCATGTGTGACCTTCTACTACATCAAAGCCCGAGGACTCAAGCAGCTCGACGGGGACCACCTCACAAGCCAAAGACTATCCAGTTGTTATGCAGTTCCTACCTTACAGCTAAGTTCTCATTCGATTCACTCATTTTTCAATGAGGAATTCATAAGTAATCACAACTTGGCACGGCTGCATGCTTACAACAACTGATCACCGCGCCCTTCTTAGGGACTCATCGCAAGAATTGCGTTCCCCGAGGTACCAACCATGCTCTCCAGTGTGAAAGGGTAAACCAATTCCCCAACACCCACATGGGTCAGCTCTCCAAGACAGGAGAATAAACTCTACACTCCGAATATCCAGACGTGAATGAGTCTGGCTGCCCTAATATAACTAGATGCACAATAGCTTGCGCCGAAATTCCTAGAAGTAGCCACAATGGTCTTTTTCAAAGCTTAGCTAACTGAAGGATTTTAGGTCTTTTGGCCTAATCCGTGGAGAATCGGGCCTTAGAGACGGAGGGGGCACATTACGCAGTACATGCGACGAACAGCTGCCCTGGAACCCTAAAGCTGCTACCGAGTGCACTAAGGTAGACTATGGTTTCCAGAAGACTACCTACGGCTTACCCTTCAAGCAATAAGGCCACACTAGACTTATACAACCGCACATTCTTGTGAAAGGTTAAACTCGTTAGTGTGCATATACGAAGCTTTATCCACTACCGACATGCTACGTAGTTGATAAGCTTCACCTCTACCAAGCGCAGACCAACTTACGCCAAGTCCTAAAGTGTTGTGATACTTGCTATGCAACCTACGGAATTGGAGAAAGTCAAGGTTAATAGCCTAGTTGTTACGCGGACTTGTCTACTTCTGTAAGTAAGGCATCCGACTACCAACCCTATGGCTAACAACTTTGCAAAGTTCTACACCAACACCTACGGTTGCATAAGCTACATGGGCCTGTCTGCTTATAGAAAAGTAGCACGTCTGCCACTGGTCTATAAAGTCTAAAGGTTAGCGCATGAACAAAAGAGGCAAAGATGAAGAAAAGTGAAAGAACCATGTTTATAAACAACAAGCAAAAGCCGAAGGACTTCAAGCAAAACAAGAACCACAAGGAAAAACAAAGAAAATCCTAAAGGCTACCTAGAATACTACACTTCAGCAGCTTGGACATCCCACGACTACTCGATCGACACTTTTTAAGCAACCGCGATGCTTTTAGCAGCGGCATCATCCAGCACTTCACCCCTGGCTGCTCCAGCCTGGGCACCAACATCTCCAGCTACTTCACCAATTGAGGTCTCAAAAGTAAAGGCAAGCAAGTCTTCCGGAGAAATAGAGAAGGTCTCGAAACCTCAAGCCCATCATTCTTACCCTTCAGCTACTCATTTTCCTTGAGCAGACCAACACGGACGCGTTGCAGCTCATCCACTTCTTTCTTCAAACTTTCATTAATCTTCAATGCGCCTTGGAGTTCCAACACTTGGGGTTCAAGCCTATCAACAACCTTCTTGAAGTGGATCACTTTCTTATATGCAGCAATCAACTCTTCATCCTTTGCATAAGCTGGGAAATGAAGCTCAAAAACTGCAGACTCAAGATCTTGAATCTGAGGTATGTAACATCCAATCTCCTTCTCTACACTTTCATACTTAACTTGGATCGCGTCAAGCCTAGTCTTCTTAAAGTGTTCTCAAACTTAGTCTTCTTAGATCATGTCAAGCCTAGTCTTCTTGAAGCGGTCTCAAGCTGCAAAGAAGTGGGGGCAGAAATATTAGAGCCCTTTAAAGCAACGAGCTCAGAGTCCAATCTCTTGATATCCTCGGTCGAAAAATAAGCTTTAGCTGCCATAGTCTTCACCACCTCCTTGGCAGCCTTGCTATATATGCATCATAGCAAGCAAAGCAGTTCTTCTATATTGGGTCGTATGCTTCCCAAAAGAACTTGGGCAAACAAACATTTCTAACACCATCAACAAACTTGGCACAAGCATCCATGTCTTCAAGCAGATCTAGTTTCAAGAACACGCAAATCTCAGCAGCCTCCCTAGAAGCAGGCTTAGTGGATTTCTCACAACTGCCCACCCGAGCAATCACCTCTTTCCCAGCAAGCGAATCAGTCTCAACAGCAGAGGGATTGGGCCTTAGCGTCATTTTAGGAGTAGAGTCTACCTTATTGCTCTTCATAATAGCAAGCTTTTTCGAATGAGAACCGAACTTAGCTCCCAACAGATGTCTTGGCACAGACTTCGGCACTGGGGGCATGACAAGACCTCTACACTGAGCAATACTATCAATAATCGAATTAGCCATTCTCAACATAGCAGGCGCCACAGGCTCAGATCTAGCAGCCTTATTTTTCTTCCCATTGGAAGAAGTTATGTCAATCACAGGCCTCTCGACAGCAGGTGGACCCTCACGAGCAGCGACAGAAGTCTTCAGTTCTTTCTTAACCAGCATTTCTTGAGCAGACAGGGAAGATCTCTTCTTTCCACCTTCATTCACAGTAGGCTCCACGATAGCGATCAGACGGGCTAAAGTATCTGCCTTGATCCTCTTTACCTTTTCTCAAGAGAGCAACCCACATTTCTCTCGGCGAAGAGAACTAAGTAGCCAATGCTATTCACGGTACTCAGCAGGGGAACTCAACCCATACTGGCTTTTTCCTCATTTTTTTCTCTCAGACCAGCAGGCAGGAGGCCTGCATACCAACATTCCAGCAGCCAATGAGGCCCTCGACCTCCTTATCTCTCGCAATCGCCCGTCTGGGTCAGGTCCAAGAAGCCAGAAGACATGAGCCATGTGACTCGCCTAGCATTGCGCCTCAGCGCCTCAATCCGTGGCCCTAGCCGCATAAGCTGCCTTTGGATCTAGCCAAGCCAAGCAGCCCAAGCAGTGGTCCCTACCATAACACCTCATCGGCCTATGCCAAGTCAACTCCTGGCCCCTGCCAGCCAACGTGTCGCACCACCTCGACGTTGCCCCGCGACAGCACTATCTAAGAAGAAAAGAAAAATTAAATTTTTCTTACCTCGGTGCGGTGTGGAGAAGACGAAGAAAGCAACGAAAGACGGTCCCTTGCACCGATAAGTGTAGAAGATTGCTAGGGGAGGGGGAACAAATATCCTCTAGCTCTCTCTCTCTTGTAGGGTAGAATAAATTGATTTCCAAAGTTGATTTAATAACCCACTTAAGGTGGACTTACATAGGCTTTGAGAGAAATTTATTTCCCTTTCCTAGAAGAATCTAATTTCTTATTGAACAAGGAATCTACATCAAAATAGGAAGCAGTCCTAAGTTTCCTAAAGCAAGAAATTCTCTACACCTGTTGCCTTTTTTTCTGCAAGCAGCCTAACATGTGTGGGGGCATTTGTGGAGCCAAAAATAATCACAAAGCGACACATGGATTTTTGGGTGTAAGAGGACAAAAATACCCTTGAGGCATACCGGGATTCCTATGCGCGTGCAGCGGGCAATCATCCTTCAACCAAGTCAAAAATGCCCAAAAAAGTTAACAAATCAAAATCCATCTCATCAAATCCCTTTTACAAGGTAATTCCCAAAACCTATCTCATTCCATATATTTTTTACCACTTTTTCACTCTTTTAGCTAATCAAATAAGCTATCATTACATAACCTCCCAAAAAACATTCCTTTTAATTAGTCAATTAATATATTTGTTCCTAATCAATATATTAATTGCTAATTAAATCACCAAATAACACCCAAAAAACACATAAAGGGCCGGCCACTCCTTCTCCAAGGAGGACCGGCCATGCCTTATAAATATGACCCACTTTTCTCTAAAAACCTAGTTTCAAACTCTTGCAAAATTCCAAAAACTCTCAAAAACACTTTTCTCTCTAAATTCTAACATTTGGCATCAGAGGTTCTTATGCCAAAGCCCCCCCCTCCCCCAATTCATCATGGGCGCATGAGGTTCTTGGCCTTGACCCTAAGGTGTTAATTGTTTTGTAGGTGCAATTTTGTCCAAGAAGAAGAAGAAAGAAATTTGCATCCACAATAACCACCAAATCAACAAAAATAATCATTTTCATATCAAGGTATGAAAGAAATTAAAAATACATTTCCATCTGATATAGATATACTTGAAGATGAAAATGATCATGCTACGTATTACAAAGAGAAGTTAGATATGTAGGATAGTACGAAACCTGTCCTCCTAAGATAGCCACTAACCTCTCCTCTTTACACTCCTTTATAACTGTTACCTCGCTATGCACAAATTTCTTTCAGGTCTGCAGACCTCACTGCAAAGACACTTGCAAAGAAACCAAAGGGAAAGAAACAAAAGTAAAAAGAAAGGAACGAACTGATTGTTGCATTCAAACCATGTAAAACAGATTACGCAAACAAATAAACTCAAGTAAATCTAAATTGATGGGTTTAAGAAAAAAGATGCCACTTCAAGCACAAATTGTTTAATTTGCATAAACATACCAGGTCTCGACAATTTGCTGCTTCATTTCTGTAAGCTTCTTGCGATTGTTACCTACAATACCAACATCCACAAGGGAAAATTTAAATTAATTACGAAAAAAAATTTATATGAAATCAATGTTGTAAAATTTGTTGATATTTCCATCACCTAAGATTCCCCTGCTTCATAATTTAATGACCATTGTAGCAACTGACAAACAGATATTGAGAAAAAAGTAGAAAAGAAAAACTGAATTTAAATAACACAAAGAGTTTAAAGTTCAAACATGTCCTTGAAGATTTAGTGAAGAAACTTACCAGGGGCAGAGAAATATTTCGAAGAGACTAGATAGAACATCGATAGGATTAACATACCACACATCATTGTAGCAGATGCAAATTAAATTATGGGAAACCGAGGAGAGACAAATTATGATTTTTTCTTTTTTTTATTGTTTTAAGAAACCGAAGCGGTTGAGCGTTGGAAAAACATGGGAGCGTAGTTGAAAGGGGCTAGAATTTGTTTTTGTTTTTTGGAAAAGGGAAAGGAAGATAAAGTGGAAGAGATGGGCATGGAAAGGAGATAGAGCAAAAGTGGATTTTACAAAAAAATTTGAAATTTCAACAAAAGATGTCTAAAATTTTGCAAAACTTTGGTGTCACGCCTCCTCCAAATATGTGAATTTATGATTCTATCACACATTATGTCTATGGTAGATAATAAAGGGACATTGTGGATACTAACAATATTGACCACGAGCATTGTCCGTAGTGACTTAGTGTATTTATAACGTGCAACTTTGCCTGTAATCATTCACTACTATTTTATAATGGGCTAAAATTTACCGGTGGTAAAAAATTATTATTCATCACGTACTTACTATGCCCGTGGTAAATTTATACTTTTTACAACGAGCTCATAAAGCCCATTGTAAAATTCTTGTGGTAGATGAACTATTGTCTTGTAGTGTCTCTTATTCGCAGTGTTACCAATTTATTATGTGGTAAACATCTATTGGACAAGTGATTCACTTTTTGAATACGTGATTAATACTCTTCTGTTGCTGCTCATATAAGATGTACTTTTTTCAAGTTATGTAACCATCTTGACTATTTGTTGTGTTTCCTCGTTACTGTAGCTTCACATCAGTGCAGTAAAGTTTGCGGCCAGCGCATACAAGCTTCGTGCACCCTTATATTATTATTATATTTTCTTTCATAAGCAATATTCTTCACTAATCTTACGCAAAGGAAAGAACAAAGGATTTGAAAAAAATTCAAGGAGTTTGTTGAGGAGCGTTTCTTTCATGCGGAGGATGTGTGCGGACGAAGATCTAACGGTTATTTGAGTCTATCGGTAGAACCGGGTCCTAAAAACCCATATAATTCATGGGTTCCACTTTACAAACAGCCTATCGAGTTTGATAGTGATCATGTACATCGTCATCTTCTCTCAGTGATTTACATCTTCAGCTGCTCATACGAGTTTGGTTCCTCCAAATGGCCCACGCCTATCAAAATTCGTTTCAATCATGTTGGGTTTGTTATAAATTGGGCTATTTGGGTAGAAATTGAAACTTCACATAAATATTAGCGAAACTCTTTCTGGGTTGTTATAAATTGGTTATATTTGTATAACTTTGAAGCAGCAAGTTATTGATTTGGCTTTACATGGGCGATAACAAAGAAGTAGATGAAAATATAGAAGAAACTGAGGATGTATATGCTCAAGATGACATTGATACAGGGAGGATCGAATTTGTGGTATCAAATGTAGAAGATGAGTAGAAACCAAAGTAAATATGGAGTTTGATTCGTTGGGTGAAGACTATGATTTTTACAATGGTTATGCAATCACAATTGAGTTTGGGATCCAGAAACATAGTAGTAAAAAGGGCAGTGGTGATGAGGGGTTGGTAATGAAGGAATTTGTTTGCTGCAAACAAAGAAAAAAGGTGGATGTTAATCTAAATCCAATTGGAAAAGGTGATAAGGCAGACGCTAGAAGTGACTGCAGGGCGAAAGTTGCACTGTTGAAGCCAAATGGTCACAACAAGTTTGTTGTACCTGTTTTCAAAGAACAAAACTACCATGTGGCAAGCGGAGGAATCAGAAATAGTAGTTGCATCCCCAAGGATATGTATAATGTTGAATGGAATCTAATGAGCATGATGCAGAAATGCTTAACGAGTATTTTGAGGATGAGAAAGAGAAAAACGAGTCATTCTATTTCAAGATGAAAATTGACGAAGCCGGAATACTAGGCAATTTCATTTGAAGAAACAAGTATGTTGTTGTTTTAGAAGAAGCAAGTATTGCGTGGTTCCTCAACCCAAATTTAGAACAAAGTATGTTGTTGCTTTTCAAAACAAGTATACCATCCACAATACTGTAGGAATTTGAGACCCTCTTATCCCACATTAGGCAACAGTATTTTTTCACTAGCCTTTATATAGGACCAAAAAGAACACAAACGTATGAGTTTGTGATGTGTAAATGTGGCATATGTTTTGCTTATTGTCTTGGTTTACTGCGGAGATGAACAGTTCAAGATTTTATATTCACTGCGTCATCTAGTAAATCCGATAAGTATATACTAAGGTAGGTTCAAGTCCAAAAAACACCTCTTCTAATGTATGTCACATCCATTGTTTACTCTCGTATCTTAGTGTTTCTAGGACCAAAGAGTCGTCTCAAATGTGGGGTATTGTAGGAGTTTGAGACCCTCTTATCCCACATTGGGCAACAGTATTTTTTCACTAGCCTTTATATAGGCTTATTCCTTCTTCTTAGTAATTCGAACTTGGACCATTTGGAAATGGATTGAAGGCTTAGGCCTTATGGTTGTGTGGAATTTAAAATTAATCAGATTCATTAATTTTAATTTTCGGTTTAAGTTTTTTAATTAAAAAAACATTTTGATTAAAAGAGACAGCTATTAGAAAGAGTTGTGTACTTTCAAATACACTGAATATGTATTTGAAAGGATGTGAAACAACCTATATATTTGCAATCACAGTATCCAAATGAGATTATCTTTTCTTCCTCTTTTTCTTCCATACGAAATTTCCAAAGATAAGCACACAAAGCAAATTCGCTAGAATTCTAGAATCCAGTGCGGGTTGTAGAATTAGGTAGTTGAATCCTGGTCGAGCAGATGTTGTAGAACCACAAGCATAAGAGTGGGACGAAAATACTGTTCGAAGGACATAGCTTTTACGCTAGCCTCTACCTTTTGTGACCAAGTTAGTATCATTGATATTCTTATATTAGTTTATATATTTATTGTATAATTTCATTCTGCAAATCAAGTATTTTTTATTAATAAAATATTAGAATTTCAAGTTGTGTTTATTTCAGTTATTTTTTGTTTATTTCTGAATTGTTCTCCAACAAATACCTCGTTGTCGTCGATTTGGAAGACACTGTGTGGAAGGCGATTTGGAAGAACCAGCGTTGTGTGGAAGAAGTCGCATGAAATTTTTGAATTTTTGAATTTTTGGGGGAAGTTTCGGGCGGAGATTATACAGTAAATAAACGGTTTTTCTTTTACCCGTCAATTAACGGTCATTTACGACCCGGATCCACCAATGAGCTCGGTTTGTTGAGCAGGTGGTTGTAAATTATGGAGGTTTTGGGCTGCTAGAAATATCGAAAACACATGCATGTCTCCTTGGGTCCAGCCATGTAGGTGGTAGGCATGAAAGAATGTGTCTAACGTTCCATTTTACATGGCCAAATCTACCAAATTCAAACCAAAGCCATTGTCTCCCTCTGCTCAGCTACGCACACTTACTGTGTCCCTCTATACAACCTTTATTTTTTTGGCATTTGGATTGAATCGATAAAAAGAGAGTTAATGGAGATGAATGAATGAGCAAAAAAGAGGGTGTTCAGAAATCATTTCTTTTTCAAGAAAATCACCAATATAGGCTTTATGGGAGGAAATAGAAGGCACACGCTACGGAATTAAAGTTGAGGCAGAAGCTATTGGTAGGATCTCTAAATATCGAAAATAAACATCTTTCAATTCAAATGAAAAAGACATATTTCCATATGAACATGTTTGGTTTGATTAAGAGGTACGAACTAAGCGGTGCCTGACTCATTCTCGATCCCTGAAAGGGAGGACTGCCGTGACAAAACCACCAGCTAGTGCCCTTCTTAAAAAGAAAGAGTGATCTTTGTCCGCAACCTTCAATTTTTATTTTTATTTTTATTTTTCTGGATCAAAATACAAAATGCTTCAGATATCATCAGAGTACACATTCTTTTTTGGGCAAGATATGAAAAACAAGAGCTCATGAAAAGACAATAAAGCATCCCAGGACCACAACAGAATAAGCAGAAAACAGACCCGTGAACTTCCATGGGAAAGGCCAAAAATGTCAGAACAGCAAATCTTCTGTTCAACAAATTTAAAATATACAAGTGGGATCAAAGGAATTAAGGAAGGAAGTTGCATTGTATTTGAATTGATGAATTAATAGTCAACATTACATAAGTTATAGGTAATAAAAGAATCATAAACCCCAATAAATTAAACTAAGAAACCGCGGAGCATTGGCAACGTACGAAAAACAAAGAGATAAAAGAATGCTTACTGAAGATTTATATCCACAAGACTAATCTTACAACCTAAACAACACTCAACCGCAAGCCTCCCTCACGAAGGAAGCGCCACGGAAAACCAGATCCAAGAAAACATATAGGAAGTGCCACGGAAAACCAGATCCTTTAGGGGAATAAGGAAACAAAGGCGTAGATGATCATCAGCAGTGCAAAGAACAACTTTGATCCATTGGTGGTGATTGACGTTGCAGAAGAGATATCTTGCGGCCTGGAAAACAACAGAAAAATGTATATTCAGAATTGGTATTACTTATTAACAACTCAAGAGGGTTTAATACATTCAGCCACAGCTCGTACTTTTGCAATTTGTTGAGGGCACCGCAATATAGAGCATTGTCTGGTATGGGCAACTCGGTTTTGTTATTTGCTTCTGGGTTGACAACCCTCATATAAGTTTCTTGGCCAAGATACCACGAGTCAAGGTTTTCAGCTCTAATGTTCCAGATTCCAACATTGTCAAGAGATATCAAGATGGCTGACCATGCCCCAGGATAAACCTACATACACAGGCACAGAAAGAATCAACACTCGGATACCACATGCAACAAATATTTACAGCATTAACCAAAGAAATATATGTTCCAGGACCTCTTCTTTCTTACTATAATACAGTAAATCCAGTTCAATATGGTTATCTATTAGGTATTGGGCACCACCACCGGCTATCACGTTTATCACACATTAGAAAGGAAGGAATGGGAAGGCTTCACTTATGTTTAATGTCATTTTTATTCAACATTGTAGCTACAGTGACAATTTTTGTTTTGTCTCTGAATATTGCATGTTTAATTCCATCACTAAATCTAGTTTCTTCCACATAAGTGCTGCTCTCAATAAGAATGCTCGTTCTTACTGTTCATATGTTACGAACAACTACAGAAGTAGTGAGCACTCATATTCTACATGCTTAATATTTTTGTTTGTCTGTGAATACTGCATGTTTAATTCCTTCACTAAATCTAGTTTCTTCCATGTGAGTGCTACTCTCAATAAGAATGCTCGTTCTTACTGTTCATACGTTACCAACAACTACAGAAGTGTTGAGCACAAGTATTCTACATGCTTAATATTTTTGTTTTCATCTGTGAATACTGCATGTTTAGTTCCATCACTAAATCTAGTTTCTTCCATGTGAGTGCTACTCTCATTAAGAATGCTCATTCTTACTGTACATATGTTATGAACAACTACAAAAGTAGTGAGCACGTGTACTCTACATGCTTAACATAAAAAATCAGTATAGATTGAAGCAGAATCGCAGTAATATACCTGAACTGTGGACCGGGCTATTCCATCCCATTTGTTATATGTACCCCTGCTATTCTCTGTCCACTCACCGTAGTCCATCCTGCAATTAAATGAATGCAAGTTAATTCATTAAGGGAACAAGAACTCTTATTTAGACATGGTTGATTAATTAAAGTGCAAAACTTCCTACCCGACAACAAAGAATGCATATCCATCCACGTGGTAGCTCTGCATCTTGGTGTCATTGTTCTGCAGTATGATTTCTATAAATCCTCTAAATGTTGCATTAATAACAGAAGTTTCCAGTTTAGGTGCTCCTGTAAGTGGCCTCGCAGGGAAGTCAAGCTTATAAGCATTCTTCACCTTGAACCAATCAGCAAGCCTGATTGGTGTGGAAGGATTTTTAAATGAGATTCCACTGAGAGTTGTTCGCCGTTTCCCATTAATCATTACAGGTGGCTTATTTTTCAACACATAAACATCAGTAACATTGATTGATCCATATCTAAAAGACCCCTGTGGATTTGGACGTGCACCACTAGCTGAAACATTCCATCTGCAAAATTAGTCCACAAATGTTTCAGAAAGATGTTCGATAAGGACAAACCAGTTAGGAAATTCTTCAACTTGTATCATATTTTTCCATCTTATATCATATCCTGAACTTCGAAGTTTTGAAAAATGAATTCAAGGATATAAAAGCATCCGACCGTGGAAATTTCGTGGCACAGAATCTAACTACAAAGACGATAAACTGAAAACAAACCTGATAGATCTTGCCTGGTTCATTGAGTAAGTTTTGTCATATTCATCTTGTGGTCCAGCTGGAAGGGGGCCAGCTGCCTTTCCTTTGGAATTAGTATAGTGCAGGATTCCAACTCCAGTAACTCGTTTCCAATTTGACTCGTTGACAAATCTAGCACTCGCGACAATGTAATAATCAGAACTTGCATTCTGATCCATGGTTACCAGAAAAGAATAAGATTGTCCGACGTGTATATCTAAGCTTGTATAATTCTGTTGCACTGTATATGATCCTTCTGACTCTGCTAGAAGCAGATTATGGTTCTGGATCCTGAAATTTAGAGTAGTTGAGACCCCGACATTGTGTACGCGAAGACGGTAAGTTTTTCCTGTCCAATAGTACGTTAGAAGATGGAATAATTCAACTTAAAGTCCACAAATTCAAAGAAACCACATTTTCAAAAGTACTCATTGACAATACTTGGAAACTCTTTATGCTTGGAATTAAATTTTCAAGCCCCATTCTATCACGAATCCTTTCCAACAAAAAATAAATAAATAAACAAATTATGCATGGCATTCCAGCCTTAAGTTGTCACATCTGATATCAATGGACATTGTTCGTATTACATTATAAGATTGACAATCAGTAGAAGCTGTGCCAAAAAAGCAGTCGTTTCATATGCATGGAATGGACATTATCTACTGTGGGTATAACTACTACTACAAATAAACTCAAACAACTATATAACATGGTAGACATTTTTACCAACATGTGGCGGGTCATAACATGTTCATATATGGTGTCACGCGCAATCAATTCCAAATTTTCACTTGGAACATGCAACAGTTCAACCATTACTCAGTAAATGATTATTCATAAATAGTTGCTCAAATTGCCCACCTGGGTGTACTTCAAGCGTTTCGTAATCAATGCCATCAGGAACAAGTGTAGTGTTGTATTGGTAAGGGCCTTTTCCATTGATAAGAACGCCATCGGGCATCCCAAGGTCTTTCCCATCGTCAAGCATCTTCCTCAAAGCCTACATTTTAGAAAAAGAACCATCATCATTAAACATATTACACATTAATCTCAAATCCGTACTTTGAAGAGAAGAACAAAACTCTCCCAAGCACTGACCGTATGGTTCTTTGTGTACCAGTCACCAATCAAGATAGTTATATCCCCATCTGGGTTTGCAAAAGGAATAGAAATTACAGCCCGGTTATTAATAATAAAGCCACCAAATCCTCCAGACGCTCTCTGCATATTAAGGGACGGGAAGTAAAAGAAGCTTCCAATCTGATCCTTAACCTGAAAATTATAAGTCCAATTCCACTTTGGCGGAATTGGACAGTTGGTTCCTAGAACCCCATCTTGCCATGAACTACGCCGTTGCTGAATTCCGGCCCTGTTGAATAGAATCAACTTCAAAAAGACAATCCATGTGCACTAATGTAATGTATCTGCTTGAAATTCATGTGCACATTACAGTAAGTAAATCATACCAGGTCATGAGGAGATTCTCATCCAATTTGTTCCGAACATTGACAATGACATTGTTATTAGTAGTGGCATTAATAGTAGGACCTGGAAACTTTCCATTAATGGCAATAACCTGCAAGATAATGTAGATTCAGAAACAACTAGCTCAAAAGCTCAATACTTGAAATCACTTTAAGCTTACACGGAACACCTAATCTCAGATTCTGAAAATTTAAGCAAACTTAGCAGATCTGAAGCTAAAGATTCAAACTTTATGAAATGTAAAGACAACCCATTTGTCATTGATGAAAGAAAAAAAAAAGCAGACCCACATCAAAAATTAAAAAGATTAGCCAAAAAGTAGTGAGAGACTAAATAATCTAGAGTGCAGCTAGAGAAGAACCATACCTGTTGAGGTACACCCAGAGGAGAAGCAGTGATGTAAGAGACCTCAAATTGGTAGAAAACATTTGGATCCTCGGCAGAAGAAAAGCTTACAAACAAGCAAATGTGGATGAGAAGCACAGTCAAAAAGCCCAGGGAAGCCATTTCTCCAACACTTTAAGAGTGTGTTTTTCACAAATCTAAAGCCAAATTTTTTCTCCTTAGCTTTTTCTTGATTTACATTATCAAAAAGAGATAGAAAGGAAGAAGAAGAAGAAGAAACCAGAGGCTGTAGAGTGAGAGGAGAGAGAGAGAAAGAGAGTGACAGATGAAACGGAGAGAAACGGCTCTTTTTCTTTGCTTTTGTGCTGGGTGGGTAGTGAGATATAGAGAGAGAGAGAGAGAGAGACAGAGAGAGATGGTTGGTTTTGAGGACTGAACCGAAGCTAAGATTTTGTCGGTCACCAGTCATCAGACATGGGAGCATGAGAGAGAAAGTGAGCATTTTTAGAGAAAGAAAGTATGTGGGAAAGAGGGAGTGACAGCCAATAGCCAGTTCATCTATCTATCCAACACGCACACGACACGCCTATACGCGTGCTTTTATTATTGACTGTTGTCTGTCGTGGAAAAAATACCAAATAAATGAGAAAAAAAAAATTGATAAATTGTTACAACGTTCGGATTTATCTCGAAGCGCCACATGATTGCCAGCCGTGAGGCACTGCCAACCAGTAGCATAAATTTTGGGCGAGGTGGGGTAGTGCTGGATGGATTGGACGGCTCATCACCGTCTGATTCTCGATACGTTTGTTTTTTTTTTTTTTTTTTTTTTTTTTTTTGCTCAAAGCTTCAGAGAGCAACATTTATTACAAACCAAAAACACAAATTTTACAAACTAAAAAAAGAATGAGGATCCTCGTCAGATTCTCTTTGTGAGGATCCTGAGGATTCTCCAATTATATCCGTTCATCGTACATTATAAGGTCAGTTTTCGTCAGGTACTGTTTATATTCAATTTTAAATAAAATTTACAATGATTTATGACCGTACGATGTACGATGAACAAATGTAATTGAAGGATCCGACGAGGATCCTCTGTCCAAAAAAACAAACACAAACCAAAGGCCCAAAGCTAGCATATGCACAATAAAAAAAAATGGGCCAAAGAAAAACAAACAAAAGCACAGCTTAAGCAACAGTTTGAGCCTAGAACAGAAAAAACAGTCCGAGAAATCGATTGCAACCACCGCTGCAACATTCCAACACGATCCGTCCAATTCCACTCCTATAACCTCACATCAGCTCACCGATTGTAACATCCAACTCCAAGCAGCACCAACCTCAATTGAAGAAATCCAACAACCAGATGAAGAAATCCAACTGCCAGAAGAAAGAAGCCTGTGAGAACCCACGGACAACATTGTCAGTAAAGCCAGTTAGAGATGAAAAGATGGTGGTGTTGGGAACACCCGAGCATGTGCAAGCACCGAAGCTCTGCACACCATCTCATTAAAGTTAGACTGCATATATGAGTAAGGATGAACGAGGAAGAGGGATGGAGGTGGGATGAGAAGAAAAGGGCAAATTGAAATAAATAGCAAGGGAAAACGCAATCGAAGGAAGGAAAATAAGACAACGAGAGGAATGGGAGAACGGCTAACCAACCTCAACCGAAGCTAGGGTCGGCAACACTAGATCTGTGCAAATTTGAAACTCTCACACAAATAGTGAGAATAACTTTCAAACTGAGAGAAAGTCTCTCACAATGAGAGAAAAAGATTTAATTTACAATTCTTCATACGGGTTTGGCTAAATTGTTTTTGTGTTGAGATGATTGGAGTATGGTATCTGAATTTTAGTTGAATTGGATGTTTTATTATTAAATTATAGATTTATGAATATTTGTCTGTCATAGAGTGTAGCAATTGTCCACTTTTTATCACACTGTTAGAACTTCTATCCAACCAAAATAAAGGGTTAATTTAATGGAAGGAGACCAAGGCTCCATGTTGGTCAAAATCTGAATTGATGCTTCAATTTTCTGTTTTCTTTCTAAAAAGGGGTGGGGTGGATATTATAATCAAGGATTAATCTCAGTTTACTACTCTCGAGTTTCTTTGTTTTCAACATTTGGTACATCAAATTTTTTTCATTCCAAAGTGGTACTTGAAGTCATAATTTTGGGATACTTTTATACATCCATTAGTTACAGTTAAATCTATCATTAACTGGTGACATAGCATCCATGTGGACAATGATTGGGCGTCACGTGTCAATATGGTCCTTGTTGATATTAAAAAATTAAAGAAATAAAAAAATATAAAAAATAAAAACCTAAATACATCGACCCTTCCCCTCCCTCTTCCACTCCGCTTTCCTTTGTCCCTTCCCTCATACACGACCCACTTCTCCTTTAGCACCATACCCTAACCCCAACCAACCCATTTCCAGATTTGACGGTGGCAATCCTTGGCGTCGACTTAAGGAGCAAGAACTTGAAGGCATTGGGGCACACCGACTGTGTAGGAAAATATCGAAATTGGGACGATTCTGGAGCGAGGATGGACGAATTGGTTGCCATGGCAACCAACCCGTTGTGTCGTTGGCAGAGGTCGGCAGGGATGAAGATCCACAAACCGGATCTAGAACAAAAGTAGGATGTATCTGTGGAGGGGTGGCTGGATTTTGAGTTTTCACTATCAACATTTCATCGATTCGATTATCTTCCCTTACTGATCGATCGGTCTTCCTCCCTACAGAAATACATATTTTGGTATGAAAATTCGCAGTGGGTTTTTGAGTAGGGGCGTAAAAGGGAGTTAGGAGGATTTAGGGAGGAGGAGGAAGGGAGGAGCTAGAGAGAAAGGTGGCGAGAAATCTATTATATATTGATAGGGAGGAGAGAGAGAGGGGTAGAAAGGTGGGGGTGATATGAGGTTGGGGAAGCAGATCATGGAATCTGTGAAACATTTTTACGTTTTTTTTTTGTTTAATTTTTTTGTTTTATATTATTTTAATGTCCATATGGCACCCAGTCATTGTCCACGTCGGTGCCACGTCACCAATTAACAGCAAATTTAAAAGCAACCTTAACTGATGTATGAAAGTGTCCCAAAATCATGACTTCAGGTACTACCATAATATGAGAAAAACTTGATGTACCAAATGTTGAATACCAAGAAACTTAAGGGTATTAAACTGAGATTAACCCTATAATCAAACACATTGAACTAATAGGGTGGCTGTAATTTCCTCTCCAAGTTGAGAGCTTTCCTCCCCAAGTTGAGAGTTTTTCTCACTGTTTGTGTGAGGCTTTCAAACTTAAGAAAATATGGTGGCAACGGCCCTAGCTTCGCCCGCAGTCAATTGTCGTGTCCTTCCTTTCTTCTTTTCCTTCTGTTTTTCTTGCCTATATTGTTGTTTCTCCCAAATTTTTACTTTGATCTGTTCAATTCCTCAATCCTTGAGGTTATACCTCTTCCTGACTCTTCCTTGGTCTCATTTTCAGCCATGTGTTATGTTGAGATTGTGTGTAGAGTTCTGGTGTATACATCGGCTCGGGTGTTTCCAACACCACCATCTTTTCTCTGTTGTCTCCCTATTCAGTAGTGTCACGAATCAGATGGATTGATTAGTACTCTAGCAGTGGAGAATGCAGTGGAAACTTCTGGTTTCGGGTGCTGTGGTTTTTTTGGACCATACTATTGATGTGAAAATTAACTTGACACACAAATTAAACCCTATTGATGACAATTGTAGTATATATGCAAGTAGGGATCGTTCTAGACCGGGGATTAACTAGGGATGCTAATCAACACAAATAAGACTTAAAAACACTAATTTAGACTCTATAGACTTAAAACTAACTCAAAACATTCAAAACAGAAACAAACAATAAAAAAAAAACTCAATTCTAGATCTAACAAGTGATTTTGACGAAAATAAAACTTAACTTGACTCAAAAGAAGCTAAACTGACTCTAAACAACTTAATACTATTAAATAGACACAAAACTGACTCTATGGGGATACTTAGATGAAATTTAACTAACTTAGACTCAAAATAAACAATGGAGACAGATTTAAACTAGTTCTAACTAAAGGACACAACTCAATGTCAAAGGGGGTTTATTTGGACGAATTTAAACCTAAACTTAACAGATTGCAAAACAACTTAAAAGACTTCAAATTAAGGTGAATTAAATGGGTGAAAGGCTAGTTAGAGGGTCCTGCTCCACACATGACATATGCATATAAACCAATTTCCAGTTATTATTCCTTTAGACTATGAATGACAATGCCCCAAATTAACCATGAAAAACATAAATTAACTATCAGATTTTCCTTATTTCATTGAATTGGATGGAATACGCATCGCAACCAAATTATCTTTCTCAAGTTCTTTATATGAAGCGCATAATAAAGATACATATCAAAAGTCATTAAGTTCTATGAAAATCATAAGCATTGACAAGACATTCATCACTATGAAACACATGAGACTCATACCATGGATTTACTTAACACGATTGTGACTAGCAACCTCCACTACTTGTGAATATAAGAAAATAACGATTAGGTGAAATTCCCTTCTACTCTAGCATCAAATTTATGCATGCAAATTAAGTGTCGACCCTCAACCAACATACATAAACACGTTTTAATAACTTAGATAAGCAAATCACATTCAAGACTCAAGAAACAATAACTAGATGTAATCAATTCATATAAAACATATAATCATGGCTTCGAATTCACCTCCAACTAAAAAGAAATTAGTTCCACATGTTCATCATAATTGAAAACCAAATTAAAATAAATATCGAACTAAAATTAAGGATAGAAAACACGCAAAAACACTCCACACTCCAATGCCAGATTTTGAACCCTCCTTGGATGGCAGATTGCATCGCACTCTTCTTCTCCTTCTTTCCTTGCTTACGGCACTAGGGTTATGTGGTGTGAATTATGGTTGAATATATGAATGATTGAATGGATGGGGAGAGAGGAGGATTTTTGCGGCAGAAACATTATGTATATATAGGATGCACGGCAAACCCTAGGGTTAGGCAAAAATCTGGTAGGAAAAAGACTAGGGTGCACTAAAATCTGAAAGGAAAAGGATTGCACAATCTTAGGTGAAAAAGGTTAGGGTTTTGGACCTTCTAGAAATCAGAAAACCAAAGAGAATATAGAGATGGTGTGGCATACATTTAGGAGCAGATAAGGTCTTCTAGAAAGAATATTAGGGCAAATTTCTAGAAGAACAAAGGCTAAGGGGTGCGGCACCTTTGTAGGAGAGGGATAGGACCTTCTAGAACCATATATCTAGGTGTATTAATATGAAATTAAGTCCTCTTTGCAACTAAAATTAAGGTGGAACAAGATTAGGTTAGGATAAGGTTTGGATAAGATAAGATTCTTTGGATAATGTTCCATATTTCTTGCTCTTTATGCAAGTTATTCATTCCATGCCCAAAACTGCTCCAAATGGCTCCAAAGTGCACTTTCTTGCTCCTTTTACCATTAGGACCTACAAACACACGAAAATAGCTTAAAACACTATAATAAGTAGTAATTAGCTCACTAAATGCAAGGAAACAACATAGCTAAGTAGCATAAATATGCTCCTATCAACTATTTATGGGCTCTTTTGTGTTTTTCTTTTGCTCTTAGGCCCTTTTTTATTTGTTTATATGTGAAAGTTGGACCTTTGGTTTGCTTGTAAGTATGTGTTTGGTGTTTAATAAAATAACCCTTTTATCAAAATAAAAAAGGGTGGTGTGGTTACGGTCGATTCAATCTGGTTCACTTCTCAAATTGAAACCAAAATAGAAATATTATATCCATTCAATTCTGTTTGATTTTTTCAAAATTTATTAAGAAAACGTACAGTTCGGTTTGACCAGTTTCTAATTCTAATTATATTATATATCTTTTTTTTGTTTTTTCCAATCATCATATTGTGCCCTAAATCGAATCATGAGATGATACTTTATGAACATTTCACATTTTAAACTAATCTAGTTTAAGCTATGGACAAAGATTATTACTTAAAGCCGTCTCATTAAATGTTATACGCTTAAACGATAAGTCTAAGTAATATGTAATTAAGAGAATGTAATCTAAAAAAGTGAGATTCATGAGATCTTTCTCTTTCATAAACATATCTTAAACGTTCTTGATCATATGGTTTCCATTGTAATCTGAATAGATCAATACATACTATGTCTTCTTCGTGGAGAATGATAAGTCTCGAGCTATTGGTGTGAATGACACCAAAACAAGTATGTATGTGCTGAATAGAGAGTGAATACACTGAACGTGATCAATCTGGAGTTCTTATACACATGTCACATGAGAACTCACTAGTTGGGATAATGCGAAATAATCTTTTGACCAGAAGCATCATAGTTATCGTGTGGTTATGTTCTTAATCTTTGACTATGTTAAAGGCGCTTTAATGTGGTCGTGTCCACGACATTGTTGTGGTTAAGCTACCTAATCATGTAGGCATATTAATGTACTCAAAGGAATCTCCAACCTTCAAATTGTTGAAGGAGAATACTCTATAATATGATTTAAATAAGATTTAGGAAGTACATTCCAAACTGAATAGGTTCTCCAACCTCTTCTACTTAACTTGGGTAACCATGGCATACTATTAGGTGTCACTCTTGGTTTGTGGAAGTCCTGATGACTAATCTTTACTAAAAGGAGAATTGAAAATAATTTTCAATTCACAATCAATTAGTAAAAGTTCTAATCGCCCATTGCCGTACTAAAAAGAGCCTAATGGATGACACACAGTAATGTTTGAATGATATAAGAAAGGATAATTAAATAGTTTAATTTTTTTACAGCTAGGATTAATTAATATGTTATTTAGTTAAACGAATAAGTTCGTTTAAGACCTCAGATTAGTTTAGTGCATCAAGGCCCAACAGGCTTCAAATCATCAAGCTCATTATTTTGAGTTGTATGAGAACTTAAATACAAAAAGGTACAAAGCCCTCTAGCTAGAGAAGGCCGGCTATAAAAAGAAGGAGGAAGAGTTGGTTATAATTTTAATTGCGTCACTCAATGTAAATGGCTACATAAATGAAATTATAGCCCTTTCCCGCATTAGGGTTTCTTTGAGGAAAGATGAGAGAAAACAAACTCTCTTTCTCTCTAAAAGGCCGGCCATATAGAAGAATGATACTAGATCTTCCTCCTCCTACATCACTCATCTCCTTTCTCAATCCTTCCTTGGGGCCAAAACATAGAGGCCTCCTCTTTTGGTGGCTTTTGGAGAATCTATTCCTCCATCTAAATCTAAGAAGATGAGGAGCTAAGATGCAAAGCTCCCTCATCCATATCCATGGAATCAAGGATCAAAGATGCAAAGGATTGGAGGCCCTCATTGGGAGATTAACGTTTGCACGGAAAAAAAAGATCTTCAAAAGTATAACAAATCTTAACTCTCTTTGGGAATTTGGGTTAGGCTTTGGTTCACAACTACTAAGCTTTGGATTTCATGGTTAAAGTTTTGTTTTTGAGTGCATACAAGCATACTTCATCATTTAAATGTTAGATGCATGCATATATGTTGCTCCATGAACTTAGTATGTTCAAATTATTCCTTCACCTCCACAAACATAAAACCTAAATATTGTGACCACAAAATTTAACACAGCCATAAATGGAACCAAAACTCAGCCACAAATGGAACTCTACAAGATCTAGATGTTGATCAAGACGTGTAAGAAAAGAGGGAAGGGAAAAAGGGAGAGCGGACAAAAAGAAATAGCGACAGAGAAGAAGAAGAAGAAGAAGAATAAGAAAAAGCAAGACGTGCAAGAAAAGAGAGAGCAAACAAGAAGAAAGAGTGGCAGGGTAGAGCCCGGCATGGCAAAGAAATAAGAAAAAGCACATATGTCACTATTCTAAAAATCGACCTACGCGACATCTAGGCGCTGGACGATAGAGCTCCGACTTGATTTTGGCCAAAATGTTCAGTTATGGCGGGTAGGATTAGGTGACCGCATAGGCGTTCTAGGCAGTATTAGGAGACAATCTAGGCGGTTTGAATTTCGCTGCAACTCTCCCAACTCGCTACAACTCTTGCATCACTTTTACAATCCCCAATCGTATCGGTGGAGCCTCGGCAAACTTTCTACCTTTCACGGTCCATGCATAGAAGAAGTAAGAGAGGGTGAGAAGAAAGAGATATAATGGAGGAGAACAAAATGAAGATGACAGCGTTAGGGTTTGGAGGCAGAGTTTATCACTGCGGCTGCTCTTTTGATGCTCTTGAGGCAGAGAAGTGAGGCGTGGAGTTGATTTGCAGGGAAAGCCAAGGTCTTGTATTTTGACTTTTATATAAAAACGAGGCTTTTTCTATGTAGTTTTAAGGGTTTGGGGCTATCCTAGGAGCCCATAGGTTATAAAATTAATAATAACAGCTTTAAAATATTACACTACTTTTATTTTATAATATATAATAAACCTATATAATAAATCTTTTAAAAAATAACATATTATTCAATGTTTATTTGTATATATATTATACAACATATTTAATTAATTTGTATAATATATAATAAATATACTTAAATTCGCTATTCCCTAGGCCCCAATTCGCCGCCTGCTGACTGATTAGCATCTAACATCTTTTAGACCCACGATAGTTGCACAGTGGAGAAGAAAAAAAAACACAAATAATAGAAGAATTGAAGAAAAAAAAAACAAGAAAATTATGAAGGCGATGCGGCTCAAAAGAAGAAATGAGAGGAAAAGATGAGACGAAAAAAAAATTGTCAACTTTAAATATTTTTTTTAACAAACGATATTATCAAGAGAGGGTGGGGGAGTAGGCTAAGCCTCACAATGGACTAGCCATAATGTGGTTCATATTCGCCTTTGGCGAGATCAAACCTAAGACATCTCACTTATTAGTGAAGAGGAATACCACGAGACTGAAGAAAAGTGGTGTCAGCTTTAAATATTAGATTAACTAATTTAGCCAATTTAGTTTTGGCCAGATGATATTGGAACAGTCTAAATCAATCCAATTTGATTCTTGAACTTAAGTTGACTTTTTTGGTTGATACAATTATTTCAAATTTTTTTATCCTGATTTAGTTCGATTTCTCACTCCCACTATTTTTATACTCACCTCTTACCAAGGAGAGGGAAACTTTGCTCTAGAAAATTGATATATCTCATTATTTGTATATAATGGAAATATTTTTGCTCACCACCCTCAAGTGATAGTAATGCTTACCATCGTATTTATCATCATTGAATGAGTTTAACTTTTAGGATTTCTGTAGTGGATAAACATAAATCTCAAAATTTAAACTAATCTAATGTACGAAGTATGGTGTTAAGTATTAACACCACTTGAGAGCGATGAGCAAAAATAAATTCATTTTTAATAATGAGTCTTGCAGTGGATCACTATAAATAACTAGCTTATTTCCCTTGATTTTTGTTTTTCACGAAACAAAGGAGGCCTTCGTCTAATTGAACTTGAACTACCTAATAGTCACTTGATTTTAATTTGGGATGCCCCTTGGATATTACAAATTATAGCTACCATTATGATGGAGGGATAAAAGTGGCCATGGCCTCCAAATGGGTTGCAATTTTGAGTGGGTTGGAAGGTTAATTCAAACCGTACCCAATTTTTATTCAATGGATATAGGGCTGGTGAGTTATGGCCAAGTAATTCTAAGTAGGATGTTTCAAGGCACGTAAATTACTACAACCCTTTTCAAACTTAATTCGCCTCCAGTACTTATGTGGATAGGGAAATTGTGTTTAGCCTTCTATATACCATGAAGTCAACATTACGCTTGTTGTTCATCAAAGAATTGTATACTTCTCATATAAACATCAAGCACACAAGGGATATCAAGAATACTCAAGTCTTTACTAAAAATAAGTTTTTGGTTTTTAATGAAAAGATTAAGGCTATTTAGTACTACGGTTTAGTAGTATTCCTCTTTACTTGTAAGTGAGAGATTTTACGTATAATTCTTGCCAAAGGCGAATTTGAACCACATTATTATGGCTAGCCAGTGTAAAGCTTAGTCTACTCTCCCACCTCTTAATGTAGATAATATCGATTGTTAAAAAAAAAAAAATGAAAAGATTGAGAGAATGAGAGAACTTTTCTCTTGTCACTTGTAGTAGTGCCGACTGGCCGTTCACTTATATATTGTCCAACTAGTCTCTCTTTCTTCAAATCCCTTTTGGAAAATTTTGTCTCTCCAAACTGATCACTTATATAATTACTAATCGGTCTCCCCTTTTATTTTGAAAATAATTTTACGATTCATCCATATACTAATTATGTTTTCCTTTTTTTCTCCTCTCTACTGAATTGGTGTATTTATGATATACATAAGGCTCAATAAATGGTTTCTTAGTCCAATTTAACTCGTCAAGTTGACTAATTTGTACATGCAATCTATACTCTCAGGATACAAAACTCGTTTCAATCCCAATACTGCTCATTTCACTTTTTTTTTTTTTCATCTTTACTCTTGAAACGTAAGAAAACACAAAACTAAGTAAAAATCTACCAAATTCACCGAAAAGAAATCAAGAAAATAATGAAACTGGTATAAAAATAAGGTCCATCTACGGTACCTTATTAAAAAAATGAGGTAGCGGTATCATTTATTTTGAATGTTAAAATTGTAACGCAATAACATTCAGTTATTAATATACTACCTTACCAATGTAATATAACATCCACACTGTAAAGGACAACATAGTAATACCAACGTCATCTAGTATAATTAAATATAACATTAACATAATTATGTAGCTTTAGAGTGTTAATTTAAACGTTTACAACATAAAGTACCTTGTACCTTGTATGATGACGTCATGTTATAAAATGATTACGATGTTATGTAAGTTTATGACGTTCCACAGTAATAACATACGTCTATAATGTAATAGTATGTCAACAGTGTAATAATAAACATTGATTTTGTAATTCAATCACGTTCAAGTACAAAAACCTACCTTGACAATGCAATAGAACGTCAACAATGTAACTACCAACCTTGTTATCGTAATAACCATGTCATTCTTTATAATTAACTTGAACGTTATAATAATTATATAACCTTGGAGTGTAATTTTGAATCATCGTATTGTAATCTTACATTTCTTGTAGTTTGAACGTTAAATGTCACGATAAGGTGTAAGTCATAACGTCCCTAGTTGTAACTCACGTCTACAATGTATTAGCACGTCAATGATGTACTAATAAATCTTGTTAGGGTTTTTATCACAAATGATCCCTGAAATTAACCCATCAAATCAAGATGGTCCCTAAAATTGAAAATTGATCAATGTAGTCTCTAAAATTGAATGTCGCAAATCAATGTGGTCATTCCGTCAAAAATTCTGTTAAGTGCTGATGTGTCAAGTAATTGGATCCCACAAGTCTAATTAAATATTATTATATAAATTAAAAATATTTAAATAATAAAAAATAATTTTTATTTCTATATAATTATAAACATAAAAAAAAAACAAAAGAAGATTACCATTTATCTTCTTCCCCACCCTATCCCCCACCCCACCCCGTCGCCTACATAAGAAAATAAAATTCTGAAACAACTACTCTCTCAAATATTTCCCAAAAGAAAAAGATATGGAGGGAGGGCTTGATAATCCAATTTAAAACAACTACACTCGCAGGCGCTGATAATCCAAAATGAAATCTTTCTGGTTTTGCTTGACCCGGAGGTGCAGGCAACATGGTGGGTGGGGGCTCTCATCCTCTTGGAATGCCACTGTGGCACCTTGTTCCCGCAGTCCTCGTGCTTGCCGGCGTCTATATCATCATCAAGCGTCCGTATTGTACCACCCTTCATCAAAATCACCAAAACCCATCATTTTAGTTTTTAACTAGTAATATGCCCGCGCGATGCTGCGGGACTTGAATGCACCAGCCTTAACTATATGAATAAGACGCATTTAACCTGAAAAACATTCAACATAATCATGAACGAACAAAAATGATAGATCTAGAAAATTATAAAAAGCATTGTAACTGTAGATCCAGGAAATTATAAAAATCCATCTAGTCAAGAGATAATATAATAGTTGTGGGAAAGTGAGTATGCAACCAAGAATCTAAGATATACTTTGCAATTCCATTATAATTTCACACAAAAAAATAAAGATCAAATTTTGATTGAATCATCAAACAAAACAATCTCATCTGTTACAGATTGGACCAACTAAATAAAGAATATATCAATATGATTTTCAACCTAACTATAAAAAAGAGCTTTATAACAGCACAATCAACATTATTTGAACTCAACTAAAAAGAAACTGATTGCATGTTATAAATTGCATAGGTAATTTGATTTTGCAGATTAAAAAGAGTCGAAGAATATTGGAAATTACTAAACCTTATCACAACAAACCCATACCCATACCTCCCTTACCTGTTCCCTTCAATCCTTGCAAAAAATCCTCCCATCTCTCTCACCCTTGTCCCATCTCTTTGTCTGTGCAAATCGCAAAAACAAACTCTAAACCAAATCCCTAAAATCCCTGGCCTAAATCCTCCCACATCTCTCTTGGACACCTCTTATCTCTGACTCTACAAACCCTAAACCAAATCTCCTAATCCTATTTTGGACCCCCCTCATCTCTTTGCCAATCGCACAAACAAAAACCCAAACCTAATCAGTCAAATCCCACCAAAACCTAATCCCTAAAACCCCTTGCCTCAAACACCCAACACCTCTCTCCCTCAGATAGACCTAAACGAAGTGCCTCGTAGCATCGAATTGGCTTGCAACACCCCTAGGCAAGATTGAGACTACTTTTCATATTTTCATTTTAATGTACCAGCAAGGAAACGATAGTATATTCCAAATTTAGCAGTTTACTGAGAAATATAAATATTGTTTTCAAGGAATTAATATGATTGCAAATGTAATAGCTCCATACATAGTGAGGTAGGATAAATGATGGAAGACACACTAAAATTTGAGGTCCATAGGTTGAGAAGAGTCCATAGCATTGATCCATATATGGATATCTTGCACAGATCTACAATTCAAGCTCCAAACAAAGTATCAACTTATCATCAATTGTGACATTCATTATTCCTAAGTTACAGAAGCTAATCTAAACAAAATTACCACAGCGAAGGAACAAATTTTATTTGCTATATAAAAATTATAGTTTTGATACCATACAAAGGTAACTTGTTCAAAAAGATTGAAAACCAGCGGTTTTCAATCTTGAAATTCGACAGCATCATTTGAAAAATAATGACCATCATTAATAGAACTATTGTACCACCTAAAGGAAAGAAAAAACAATGAGTTACTAAGATATTCTTATACACAAAAAGAAAACACTTGAAACTGAATGAACAAAATATTCAAACATGGAAAACACATCATGAGGGACAATTTATCGTTTTTGGCCAAGTGAGGAATGATATCTTGAGTACTGAGAGAGAAAAAAGTAGTTCCACATTATTTTATGATACCTGTTGGGTTAGTCTTATATTTCACTTAATTTATAAAATCGACTACTGATATGGTTACAACCTGCCAACGTCACCCCTAGTATTGGGCGTCCATCTAATTTAACTTAAATTTCTCCTTCAATCTTGGATATACATAATGCTTTAGTTTAAGTTTTACCACACAAAAAAATTGTGAGTCTAAATGGGTTTTACAAATAGATGATAAAACTGCAACTCAGTAGAATCAAAGACAACAAAAATTGAATATTATTTACGATAAACTGACTTGCAAATTTAAATGCAAGAATGTAAATGAAGAGAATTCGATTCATCGTGTTCAGCAAGGAAATAAATAGCAACAAAAATAGTATGATTTGGTGACCCTTACCTTTAACTTATTCCAACGAATTGTATCGCCAAAACGGAGGTGCATAAGTCTCAGACGATGTTTATTATCCTTTTACTAAAGTATTATAGATGAAGGGAGATGGAAAAAATCAAAAGCATAATCAGACAGATGAACAATGAAAATTAAACATAGTAGGTGAGCAATACCAGACATTCCTGCCTTCAAACAACTGGAGATTGTCTCAACCGATTGTGATTTTGAACCAAATGTTCCCATGATCCTTGTCATTGCAGGAAAGAATGTCTGCAAGTTTAGAATTCATCAAAGTTAGCATTCAAGTTCTTTCAAATCACTATGGCCACATATTCACCTAATAACCCACGAAAATTTAGAGAATATTTTGGAAACAATACTATCCTGTTTAATTGCTAAATAAAGATTTCTCTAAGAAGAAATATCACACCCTCATGTTCATCACATTTTCTCAAAAACTAAACACATGATAAGAATTAAGATGCAAGAAGGAAGTACAGATTCCATCCAAACCCACAAAGATAGAGAGTTGATTTATACTTGCTACAATTTAATTTTAAGAAACAGCCAAACAGGTAGTACAAAGAGGAAATCCAGGCATTGTTTATTTTCTATTCAATCCCTCACTTTACCCTCCTGATTATCACATTTTCTCAGAAACCAAACACATGATAAGAATTAAAATGCAAGAAGGAAATACAGATTCCATCCAAACCTACAGATAGAGAGAGTTGATTTATACTTGCTACAATTTAATTTTACGAAACAACAAAACAAGTAGTACAAAGAGGAAATCTAGGCATTGTTTGTTTTCTATCCAATCCCTCACTTTACCCTCCTGATTATCACATTTTCTCAAAAACCAAACACATGATAAGAATTAAAATGCAAGAAGGAAATACAAATTCCATCCAAACCCTCAAACAGAGAGAGTTGATTTATACTTGCTATAATTTAATTTTAAGAAACAGCCAAACAGGTAGTACAAAGAGGAAATCCAGGCATTGTTTGTTTTCTATCCAATCCCTCATTTTACCCTCCTGATTTTCACATTTTCTTAGAAACCAAACACATGATAAGAATTAAAATGCAAGAAGGAAATACATCCATCCAAACCCACAAACAGAGAGAGTTGATTTATACTTGCTACAATTTAATTTTAAGAAACAACCAAACAAGTAATACAAAGAGGAAATCCAAGCATTGTTTGTTTTCCATCCAATCACTCACTTTCTTGGGAAATCCAGGCTTACCCACAAAAAGAAAACTCATCAGAAACCCTAGACTATCCAAATTCGAACATGTAGGACAACACCAATCACAACTACAAATACTAACAACCGTGCAAAAGAAATATAGAAACAGTCATGTACCACATAAGAACAAACCTCACAATTGGTCTTAAGAACTATTTTTTCCAAAGAAACCCATTACAATGCAATTTGAAAGAAAACAAAACATGAATAATATCAAGGAAACTACATTTTCTCAGCCAAGTAAAATCTACGGCAGGTGATGAACAAAATACAAAGTTCTCAACTTTAATTGAATTATTATCAAATATTGAAGGAAATTAACAACTACCCATAAATGTTTGCTCAAAATTAATTGATAATATGAATAGTTTAATTACACAACATTTACAAAACCCAAAGTTCTTAGCTTAATTTGATCTTACCATTTAATTGGAAGAAATAAAAAATTACACATACATGTTTGCACATAATTAATTGATGAAACAACCAATTGGGCAATCAAAAATTTCAGATGAAGAAATCATACCAATGGGTTTCCATTAATTTCGATATCAAAGTTTAACTTTGTGAGTCACTTGCTCCAAATTGTTCTCCTTCCAAAAACAGAAACAAACCCCCAAAATAAGGAGCTTTGTTGGTTCCCAAATATTAACAACCGTTTCATTTGTACCTTTCATCAAACAAGCGGTGATCACTGCTTCTAAGCAGGATTGAAGATTGAACATCTCATTAATATAGGAATCAGAAGTCATCTTCCAGACAAAAGAAAAAGTATAAAACACGACTCAAATACTCAGGGATAGGCAATCAAACTAATGGTACAGCGAAGACGATAAAACACAACCTGCTACTCTCTCCCTCTCTCTATGTTCAAAGGAGGCATGGCTCTCATTCACCAAACCCTTATCGAATGACAGCCGCCTAGATCCATCCTAATCCGTCCCAAACCATAGGACAAAATTAACCTTCCTAACTTAGCATCCTGACCACTTTGGATCCAAAAACTTTTGGGACAGAGAATGCACTTGCATAAGTTAAATTCACAGATTTAGTGCATGCAAGCGTACATCAGTAAAGGGAGCCAGAGATTATTACATTTTACCTTGGGTCCGAGATCCTTAAGCCGTGCCCTCTCTATTTTCCAAACGGACTTGAGTATTGCAGTAGCATCTTGCAAAGAAATCACAGATACATTAGAAAATAAGCTTTGGTTTAGTACTTACTCACTCTCTGCAGACATGGGTTCCTCCTCAATCTTCGTCATCCTCCTCTTTTCGCGATCTCTCTTTGTCTCTCTCCTTGTCTTTGTGTAATTGTTATCTCCCTTTCTCTCTCTCTTTCTGTATTCTTCCCTCTGTGCAAGCCCATACTCACTAACTCCCTCAATCAACTCTCTCTCTCTCTCCCCCCTTTCTCTGTCCGTGAATCCCTGTGCATCAATAATCTGAAAGCCTAGTTCGATTTTTCATTGCTCGAATGGAGAAAATTGAGGAATGAAAGAACAAATTAGGGTTAGGACTAAAGTTGAGCGAGATGGAGAGTTAGGAGAAAGGGAGAGTCTGAAAGAAAGTGAAAGAGAAAGGGTTAGAGAGAGGTTGAGTGTGACAAAGATGAGAGGAAAATACGAGATAGGATTACCAATCCCTGAAATCTCTCTTTCTCTCACTGTCGCTCTCACTTTCTCTCACTGTCGCCTGATAGGAGCATATTTATGCGACTTAGTTAGCTTGTTTTATTGCATTTACATAGTTAGTTTCTATTTATTATAGTGTTTTTAAGCTATTTTCGTGTGTTTGTAGGTCCTAATGGCAAAGTTGGCAAGAAAGTGCAATTTGGAGCTATTTAGAGCAGTTTTGGGCTTGGAATGGATAACATATGCATGGAGCACGGTGGATGGATGAATTTGAAGTTAAAAGAGGCTAGGAACATGCTACAAATTTGGAGAAATAAGTTCAAGACAATGAAGATAAGGAAAGAGCAAGAAACATGGAACATTATCCAAACAACCTTATCTTATCCAAACCTTATCCAACCTTATCTTATCCTATCCTAATCTTTTCCTACCTTAATTCCAGCTGCAAAGAGGACTCATTTTCACATTAAATCACCTAAATATTAGGTTCTAGAAGCCCTATTTTCGTGCCCTAAGTTTATGCCACATGTAACCCTTCTAGAAGTTCTAGAATCTGCCACAAGGACCATTCCTTGTCCTTCTTGGAATTTGATTGGAAGTGTCCTTTTTCTTTGGTGATTTGGAGTCCTAATTCCTCTCATTTTCAGTCCAATTTCGTGCCTTCCCTTCACCCTATAAATACATGATGCCGTAACACTCATAAACCACCACCCTTTACCATCAGAACACCACACCATCCACCACACCTTAAGAGCCTAAATTCAGAAAATCCCCATTGTGCCGTAGCAAGGAAGGAAGGAGGAGCCACCTGGAGTGTTTCTAGGTGTATTCTATCTTTGTTTTCAATGTTTAAGTTTAATTATCTTTGTTTTGCGAACATGAGGAGCTAAACTTGTTTTAGCTAGAAGAGACTTTGAAACCATGATTATATTTGCAATATGAATTGATTACTTTCAGTTGTGATTTCATAAATCGTGAATACAATTTACTTAACTGTTTGATTAAGAACTTATTCTTGTGTGTTGATTAAGAGGGCCCGCTTAGTTTGCATGCATGAATTTGATGCTAGAATACAAGGGAGTTTCACCTAATCGTTATGAACTTATATTCATAAGTAGTGGAGGTTGCTAGTCACAATCGTGTTAAGTAAATTCTTGGCAGGAGTATCATGTTGTTCATAGTTATGAATGCCTTGTCAATGCTTATGATTTTCGCAAAGCTTAATGATCTTTGATTGTATCTCTATTATCTTGTTCATGTAGGAAACTATTGAAGAATAGTTTGGTTGCCGATGCGTATTCCATCCAATTCAATGACTTAAGGAAAATCTGAGGGTTAATTAGTGCTGTTCATGGTTAATTTGGGGTGTTGAGGTTCATGGTTTATTGGAAAAGCAACTGGAAATCAATTTGTATGCAAGTGTGTCATGTGTGGAGAAGGACCCTCTAGCTAGCAATTCACCCATTTAAACACCCAATTTCGTCCAAATTGTTTAGAGTCTTTGAATTTCATTTTGTTGTTAGTTGTTGCTTTGGTATAATTGAAAGAAGAAAAAAAAAAAGTGAAAAATTGAAAATTAAGAAGAAAAATGAAGAGCCCAGCAACCAACTCCCCACATCCATGAGCTACCCACCCCATCCAATTTGATGGCATCCATCCTCCATCGGCTTGACACTTCAACCTAATCTTTTCCTTCCTCCATTTCAATTGAACTCACAAATAATAAAACTCAACTTCAACCGTGGATGTCGCTCATCCTCCTCCTCCTAGTCAAAATGGGCCACATCAAGGCCTTCCCCTCCAAATTTCCAGAGAGAAAAAATTGTTTTTGGTGGGAAGAAGGTTGTTGTTGAATTGAGTCAGATGATGTTAATTGTATCTAGGATATTACAAGAATAACAGTGGGTGGAGAAAGAGTATTAAGTATTTTTAACTTTCTATGATGGGTGAACTTATAAGGTGGGTGGGAAAATAGGACAATGGGGTGGGTCTAGTAACAATCTAAATTTATTATTATTGTGGAGCCAAAAATAATCAAGAGGCGACACGTGGATTTTTGGGTGAAAAAGACAAAATTGCCCTTGAGGCACACCGGAATTTCTACTCGTGAGCAGTGGACAATCATCCCTCAATCAAGTCAAAAGTGCCCAAATAGGTATTTATTTATAACCTATTTCATCCATCCCTCATCATATCTTCTCCACAAGGTAACCCCCAAAACATTTATTTTAAATTATGTTAATTAGCTAAATAATGGATTTATTACCTAATTAATATATTAATGGCTAATTAAACTACCAGTTACACCCAAAAAACACACAAAAGGCCGGTCACCTTTTCTCCCAAGTGGACCAACCATGCCTTAAATATTCTACCTCATTTTCTCTAAAAAGCTAGGTCTTCACTCTTGCTAAACACTTAAAATTCTCCAAACACTTTTCCCTCAAAATTCTAACTTTGGCATCGGAGGTTCCCCCATTCATTGTGGGCGCGTGAGGCTCTTGGCCTTGATCTAAGGTGTTATTTGTTTTGCAGGTGCAATTTTGTCCAAGAACAAGGAGGAAGAAATTTGCATCCACAAATTGGTGCTTGCATTGAGAGTTGAGTCCGACACTCATAAAAGACTTTCACATCCAAGGTTTTTCTATTTTCTTGTCCATTTGTAGATTTTTCGTACGTTTTTATTATTAGAATTTTTTATTTGCAAAAATTATTTGATAAAACGTAAAAGAAAAGTACAATGGCTAGAAATTTCGAAAATTCAACAAGTGAAAATTCCAATATTCAAGAGATGGGACCGCGGCGATACGAGGCTAAATGTGACAATAAGTTGAGTGGCACCACCACCACGAGTTTCCACCATGGGAACCACCACGATGGCCACCCATGGCGAGGTCCATGGTGTCATCACCACGGCCCAAGCCATGACATCTAAGCAAGCCCAAGCCGTGCCTTCCAAGGCCTACAGCACCAAAGTCACGGCCCAAGCCATGTCACTCGAAGCCCAACACGTTGCCAAGCCAAGCACTAGCCTCACACCCACGTGTGCCACACGCTGAGCAGCCTACTCCCATGGTCCAGCCATCTCCCATCGAGCAGCCCACTGAGGTGCCCTAGCCTGCCTCCATGGCCCAATCTGCTCCCACCGAGCAGCCCATTCTCGTGGTCCTGCCTACTTCCACGGCCCAGCCTACTCCCACTGAGCAGCCCATTCTCATGGCCCAGACCGCTTCCATGGCCCAGCCTGCTCTTGTGGCCCAGCCTGCTCCCACGACCTAGCCTGCTATTATCGAGTAGCCCACTCTCGTGGCCTTCCAAGTAGCCTAAATCGATCCAAGATTAGTTCAACCTTCCCGACTCAAATTTCCGAACCGATGATCAAACCGGGATCATTTTCATATTTTTCTGCGGATTTAACATTTCCTAACTCAAATCTCACGCCTGGAGTAAACCACACTTCCACTGCTCAAGGAGATATGATAGGATTTTTAACGTCTATGCAAATAGGGTCAAAATCACATGAAATACTTGCAAGAATACAAGGATGATGTAGTATAGATGCTCATGCAAGGTCGTTCTCCTCAAGGACTATTTGGATAATATATGTAGAAACAATTTCTAATTAAATACTTAAAATTGAAAGTTAAGAAAAGAGATTTGAAACTTGAGTAATATTAAAAACGAATTTTAATTAAAAACAAATATGATAAAAGAAAAGTGTTTTAAATACCAAGTTATAAAAGCACTTTTAAAAACAAATATGATAAAAGAAAAGAGTTTTAAATACAAATTTCTTGATAGAGATTTTATCACACACGCAAATAGGTTAAAAACTCCTATATTACTTGCAAGAATGACAAGGTTGTTGTAGTATATACGGTTCTCATAAGGTCGTTCTCCAGAAGAATTATTAAATAATTCGAAACAAACCAAATTCTAATTAATTATTGTAAAGCAGAAACTAATATGCAATATTAAAGATGAAGAAAAAAGAAATAGTTTTGTAGAAATCAAATTAAAGAAAGCACTAGGGTTCCACCATCACCTAGCAATCCTATGTATTTTTACCAATTACTTATGATCTACACATGCCACTTTGAAGGTTAGGTTTTCCTAATTTATATTCTACTTAGAACCTCCAACATAGAACGTAAATCTAACATGCAACTCGTCCGGATATTCGGATCAAATCTGAACATGAAAGACTCATTATGCTTTATGAAAACCTTTTGAAAAACCATGCAACCCTTAAGATATGGTGTTCATCTTAAGTGAAATTACAATTATTAATCACAAGAAGCCAGCATCAATTTCAGGGAACCTTCTGACCAAAACTGCATCAAATTACTTTTCTAAGGATCCTAATGGTGGCCAGGCATTAAGACAATTAGATAGTTTTAATCACGGTGATCAATAATTCAAAGTATGCATGCAATCAATCGTAAGCAATTAAATAAAAATTACATATTCATGCTAAGGCTTAAGGCTTCGCCTTAGCAAAAGGAAGTAGTTACGCATGTTCATAATTAAATTCATATAAAATATTATTAAGAATAAAAGGAATGAAAACACCTTCAAGTAGAAAATCTCCAAGAACCCTAGCAATTACTCTCTGTCTCCAAAGTAGCATAAAATAAAGCTTCATCCCAAACTAGGGCTGACTAAAACCTTAAATATCTCCCTCAAAGCCAGCTGCACAAACCCTAGGAACGAAGTCTCTTATTTCCACTAGGAAGCTAGCCAATAATAAAATATATTAAAATATAAAGTCCTAATTAAGTTAGGATAAACTGCACAGAAAATGTCCTGCCATGTTTTAGCCTCAAATCTCCTCCAAATCTGGCCCGTAATAGGTTATTTTGAAGATTAGGACGTTGGGAACACATCTCCAGAAGGCCATGAACCCATCCGAGGTCATCTTGGGCTCCAAAAACGCAATTCAAGGCCAAACCATCACTATTCCAGCACTGCGCATTGCTCATTTATTTTATCGCCAGAAAATCGTTGCTTGGTGGAAAAATCTGATATTTTGACAAGATCAAGCCAAGTGACTTACGAACGTCCTCCAACTGGAATTACTCCAAAATTCATCCATTTGTCCATGTTTTACTCCAGAAGAAGTCGAAAGTGCTATATTGGAAATACAATTCAAAGTATCAAAATTCTTCCAAAATATTAACCAAAGTATACTAAGAATAGGGTAAAATATATAATGTGAATTTGACTCATCAAAATACCCCCAAACTTAACTTTTTGCTTGTCCTCAAGAAAAATAAAACTAGAAAACAAAAATGAAAACTAAAAACTTAACTAAAACTAACTGACAAAAATTTCCACTTTCAAAGTTGCAATCCATAGAACATGTTAAAAATCAGAACATCTTTTCAAAAGTTCCAACCAATCCCACCACAAAGTCTAAGCCATTTAGAATCAATTAGAAAAGAATTCAAGAACTTCCTTTGGTGTAAAGTGAATCAACATAGCTAAGGAGACTCGACTAAAACCCTTACCTCTCGTCCTTCTTTATTTCACACTACTAACTTTCAATATAACTATTTTTCTTTTTCTTCTTCATCTTTTTTTTTTTTTTTTTTAGTAACAGTAGTGGTCGTGCAATGTCGGTTCTTTTAAGCTTTCGATCCAACCCATGTAGCGAGCTTTAGGTCAATAACACCTAAACCACTAGGGCTTTAAGGCACTAGGTGTAGAACACCCCTAAGAACTTATTAACCCGAGCTGAAAAGGCTACGAAACCAACTAACCACACTGCCTTATGCCAAAACTCTACTGTTTGACAAGTCATTGAGTTGACAAATGCCCTCGTACAACAGATGACCTTGGTGAACAGCCTAGACCAGCAAGTCACCATTGGGGGTAGCCGAGAGCTCCGCTACCCCAACAAAGGCAAATTCAGGAAGAAGTAGAGAGACTTTTGACTAAGTGATTGCACAATCTCCAAATTAATAAGGTCATCGACAAGGCACTACGACGGAAGATGACCAACATAAGCAGGTCACCCTTCACGGACGAGATCGAGCAGGCAAAGCCTCCACGCGAGTTCAGCATACCACATTTCACATCTTTCAAAGGGGATGAAGACCCGGAGAGACACTTAAAGCACTATCGAAGCGTAATGATCCTTTATCGAAACAACGACGATCTAATGTGCAAGATATTTGCCATCACTCTACAAGGTGAGGCGCAAGATTGGTTCTACACCCTGCCGGTACAATCCATCTGGAGTTTCGACGAACTTTCTTTGGTTTTCACCAAAGTATATTCATCTTATTGCTCAATCAAGACGAAGTTCGACCATTTGTTCAATGTCAAGAAGAACCCAAATGAGTTGTTTCACAATTATGTGAAGAGGTTCAAAGCAGAGAAGGCAAGGATAGTTGGATGCAATGACTCTATAGCTAGAGCAGCCTTCTAAAAATGACTTCTAGCAGACCACCTGTTATTCGAAAAATTAATCATGAAAGAAGATCTAACTCTGGTAGACTCTTTCGCTCTGGCAGAAAAACATGCAATTTGGGACGAGGCTCGCTGATGCACATTCAAGGACTTGAAGAAGTACTCGACATCACTTCCCTACAATCCAAACCGGAAGCAGCAGATGACTTATTCACATGTTTGACAATATCTGAAGCAGCAATAAGCTTTATCATCATACGAGAAGAGTTGGGTATTCCACAATTCAAAAGCTCTCCTCGATACTACTAGAAATTCAGAAGCTAACTTTGGCGATAGTTGTTGTAACCCAAAAACTTAAGTTTTACCTTCAAATGCATGCAGTCATCCTCATGACCTACTATTCCGCCCAATCTAGACACACGACGATAAAAGCATAGACCCTAGTGAATGTAAAGTTTTCTGGCGAACGTAACAACTCAACCTAAAAGACATGCCAAGGGAAGACGAACATTGGAAGTGCACACTTGGAAGCAAGTTTTGTCCTCGTCGCCCCAAAAGATTCTACATAGGAGCAACATGTACCGACAGTTGAGCACCATCTCTTGCTGCATATCACATGGCCCTAGCCTACCCTTGCTCCATAATTTAGCTCTAGAGTGGTCCAATACCGACAGTTGAGCATTTCCTATTATGTGTAACATGGCCCTAGCTCCACGACTCCCTACCATGCATTCACAACGCAACAGAGCAGCCCAACAATGCCTCAGAGGTAGCCGAGCATGCCCTAGCCGTGCCTGCTTCACTCAATGGAGACTTCTTGCATTTGCATTTCGATGACACATCCAACTACAAAGGTTCAAAGGAAGGCATAATCTTTGTCACCCCAGACAGTTCGATGCCCGAACAGGCGATCACTCTAGGCTTCAAAGCATCCAACAACAAAGCAGAGTATGAGACCCTACTAGCAGGCCTCCGAATGGCAAAAGACTTGACGGTGAAAAAGCTCGCAATTCATTCGATTCCCAGCTAATCACTAACCATACTACTTGAGGCGTTTCAGGCTTATACCCTCACTCAAGTTCCACAGGCAGACAACGCTCACGTGGATGCACTAGCCGTCTTAAGCTCCGCCCTCGACCACCAACTCTAACGCTAATTCCGGTGGAGTATCTAGACGAGCTAAGCACAGAAGAGAAATCAACAGCCGAGGTGTCACAGGTTAGTACAACTCCAAATTGGCAAGATTCCATTGTGGACTACCTAGTCAATGGCACATTCCTCACGAAAGATTGGAGTCTAGGAAGCTCTAAATTAAGGCAGCATGCTACTACATGTGGAACACCATTCTCATCCGAAAATCCTACACCGGACCACATCTCCACTGCCTAACGCCCTCCGATGACTTGAAGGTTCTAAGCTTAATCCACGAAGGCGTATGTGGAAATCACTCCGGAGGTCGATCCTTAGCATATAAGGCTTTTAGCCCAGGCTACTGCTGGTCTACCATGCACCGAGATGCTAAGGAGTTAATACAAAAATGCAACCATTGCTAATGCTACAAGCTGATACCAACACTGCCTGCCAGCAAGCTACACCCGCAGATGAATCCTTGAGCGTTCATGTAGTGGATAATTGACTTGGTAAAACCTATGCAGCCTGCTACTGGGGGTAGAGACATGATGATCATGGTAACCGACTACTTCACCAAATGGGTAGAAGCAGAGCCCAAGACGACCACGACTCAGACAGACATAGAGCACTTCATATGGAGGAACATCATTTGCCGATTTGGCATCCCTCAGTCCATCGTCAACGATAATGGGCCGCAATTCGTGGGCAAAGATTTGGCGAAGTTCTTCCAAAAGTATGGCATCAAGCAGCACATGTCCACACCGAGATGTCCTTAAGGCAATAGGCAGGCCGAAGCATCCAACAAGATAATCTTTGATTGCCTCAAGAAATCCCTCACCAACAAGAAGGGAAAATGGCCAGACGAACTCCCCGGATGTCTATGGGTATATCGCACCACCAAAAGACGAGCAATCGGTGATACTCATTTCTCTTTGGCATTTGGCTCAGAAGTAATCATTTATCCCAATGTCATCAAGCTAAGTATCACTACTCTATTACTAAGCACTGAGCAGAATAGTAAGGAGATGACCATAAGCTTAGATCTGGCAGAGGATAAGCGGGACCAGACCATCACCCGCATCGCAGCCTACTAGTAGCAGCTTATCTCTAGTTACAACAAAAGGGCCAAGATTGGCAGTTCTAGTCCGAAGATCTAGTCCTAAGAAAAACCTTCATCACTGCTCATAGAGAAAGCTCCAAAAAGATGGATCCCATTTGGGAAGGTTCGTACAAGATCAGTAGAGTAGGCGGTAAGAGTAATTACACCCTCGCCACCATGAAACGACAAAAAGATCGAAAATCAGTGGAACACCTACAATATGATAAAGTACTATGTATGACCTCCCGCTACATCAAAGCTCGAAGGCTCAGGCAGCTCGACAGGCACCACTTCACAAGCCGATGACTATTTGTTATGTAGCTGCTACCTTACAGCTAAGTTCTCTTTTGTTTCACTCATTTTTCAATGAGGAATTTAAAAGTAATCACAACTTGGCTTGGTTGCATGCTTACAATAACTGATCATTCATGCACTTCAAATGAAGACCGCGCCCTTGTTAGGGACTCATCGCAGGAATTGCGCCCCCAAAAGACCAACCATGCTCTCCAGTATGAGAGGGTAAACTAATTGCTCTCCAGTGCGAAAGGGTAAACCAATTCTCCGACACCCACATGGGTCAACTCTCCAAGATAGGAGGATAAACTCTACACTCTGAATATCCAGATGTGGATGAGTTTGGCTGCCTTAGTATAATTAGATGCACGATGGCTTGAGCTGGGATTCCTAGAAGTAGCCACAATGGTCTTTTTCAAGGCTTAGCTAACTGAAAGATTTTTGGTCTTTTGGCTTTTCGAGGGGAACCGGGCCCTAGAGACGGAAGGGGCACATTACGCAGTACATTCTATCGACGGCTACCCTGGAAACTTAAAGCTGCTACCAAGTGCACTAAGGTAGCCTACGGTGTCCGAAAGACTGCCTACGGCTTGCCCTTCAAGCAGTAAAACTACGCTAGACTTATGCAACCGCACGTTCTTGTGAAAGGTTAAACAAGCTAGCGTGCATATATGAAGATTTATCCACTGCCGACATACTACGCAATCAATAAGCTTCACCTCTGCCAATTGTGGAACAACCTACACCAAGTCTTAAAGTGTTGCGATACTTGCTACGCAACCTACAAAATTAAAGAAAGCCAAGGTTAACAGCCTAGTGGTTACGCGAACTTGTCTGTTTCTATAAGTAAGGAATCCGGTTGCCAACCCTTTGGCTAACAACTTTGCAAAGTTCTACACCAACACCTACGGTTGCATAGGTTATGCGGGCCTGTCTGCTTATAGTATGTTTATAAACAACTAGCAAAGGCCAAAGGAGTTCAAGAAAAACAAGAGCTACAAGGAAAAACAAAGAAAATCCTAAAGGCTACAGAAGACTACACTTTAGCAGCTTGGACATGTTGGAAGTATGCTCACAAAGCCACTCATTTGATGTAATAGCTTTTTGGAATACTTATTGTGTTAAACTTTTATATGTTTAATAGAAGGCAAAGCTTATTGTTAATCACTATTTATAGTATCTTGTGTTTAAGCAATAAGGGAATCCAAGGAATGTATTTGATCTAAGAGACAAGTGATTTAAGTTAGTTAAATTAACGGGACCTTTCTCTTATGTTCATTCCTAAAACGTTCCTAGCCATAGGATTGCCAATTGGGCATTGACAATCCGCTAAGGTTAGTATGTGTTACGTCGACTCAAGCGTGAGTATGAACTAGTCTCAAGTCATTTGGTGTTGGACACTAAGGCAAACACATAGGTGCTCGAAAGAGTAATCAAGTACACTGAACAACGATCAAACGAGAGTTCGAACATACATGTCATGTGAGAACTCAATAGTTGCAATATGCAAAGTAGTCCTTTGACCTGAGGCATCATTGATGTCTAATGGTTAGGTCCTTGATCTTTGATTATGTCAACGGCATTCCATTGGAGTGTCCACGGCATTGTTGGGGTCAAGCTATCTAGTCATGTAGGCATATGAATGCACAACAAGGGATCTCTAACCTTCCATGGTGAAAGGAGAATACTCTAAGATATGATTCGAGAGTCTTTGGCCAAAGCATATGAATATGACTAAGGAAGTTTGTTCCAAATCTTATTCAATTGAATCATATAGAGAAATATCACATTGGATAGTAGACATGAAACAACCTATCACTTAAACAATGTGATTAAGAGTATTGTATTAGAGAAGGACCGTATTGCATTGTAGTTGTAACTGGATAGGTTCTCCAACCACTTCTACTTAGCTTGGGTAACCATGACATGCTGCTAGGCGTCACCCATGGTTTGTGGAAGCCCTAAAGATTAGCAAACACTAATTTTAAGGGAGAATTGAAATGTGGTTAATCGCCCACTACCTCGCTAATTGGAACCTAATGGATCGTACACCGAGTAAGGATATAAGTGAAGAAATTATATGAAATGGATAAGCAATTAAATGGTTTAATTGAAGAATGGTCAAGATTAATTAAATAGTTAATTAATTATACGAAACGTTCGTATTGGGCGTTTAAGTTAGTTTTGGGCTTCGGGGCACAAAAACGTTTTGGTCCACAAGGCCCATTATGTTTAAGTTGTATGACAACTAAAACAAAATGGGCAATTAAGCCCAATAACAAATGGAGGCCGGCCATATCAAGGGTAGTGGGAACTTTTGCTTAATTGCAAGTTTGCCACTAACCAAAGAGATGAAGTATAAAGTCATCTTTATAGCTTTGTTTCTAATTAGGGTTTTCTAATTGAATTTGGGAGAAACATATTCTCTCATTTTCTACATAGAGGCCGGCCACTTAGGGGAGGAACATCTAGCAATCTTCTTCTTCCCTAAGTCATCCATTTCATCTTCACACTACATCTTTGGTGTGGAGACTTAGAGACACCAAACCTTTGGTGTTTTTGGAGAACAAATCCTCAAATCCTCAAAGAAGAAAAGGAGCACTAAAAGGGAGGAAATCACAAGGATCACAAGGAAGATCCAAGGAGCAAGGAGGTGACTTGAAGGCCCTCCACTTGGGTGAATCCCTTGTGTAATCAAAGATGAGCTTCAAGGGTAAAGAATCTCTAAATTCTTATTCTCTTTAATATTGTTAAAGAGTCTTATGGTTCACCATATACTAGGCTTTGAAAGTCATGGGTTTTATGAATTGTTTTTGAATGCATGCCTACTTTAAAGTGTTATTAGTATGCCTATGTATTCAAATGTTCTTACATGTTCTTAGCTAGGACAAAATTTTTCCTTCAAATGGTATCAAGAGCCTAGGCCTAGTTTATGGTGGATCCTTTTGGGTTTTGTGATTTTTCATATTTTGTGATTTAAGTGTTGTAAATGTTACAAGCTTTGTTCTTGCTTTGAATATAAATTTTGCTTGAAAATTTAGCATCTCAAATGTTGTAGATGTATTTCATTAAAGCATGAATAATGGAACTAAAAGTTGGTGCCAAGTGTTTTGGGATTTTCGGCCAAATCCAAAGGGTGAGTTTTTGGGTTCTTGTTAGCCTTGTTAAAATGGTTTTAATGTGCTTTTTGGAACCCCTAAGTACCCTAGGATATTAACCCTCTTTTGAGTTGTGAAAATTTGAGTTTTTGGTGAAAGAAAACATCCATGGAGCTATTATGAGTTTTCATGTATGTTCTTCATATTTCTTGAAGTTCTTGCCAAGAACAAAAAGGTTTTGAAGTTTTGATTCAAAAGTTTTATGTTTTTCATAAAGTTTTGTTTTCAAATGGTGGGTGATAGTTATTGGTGAGATGTGACTAAAAGAATTTTAAAGTTTTATAAAAAACATTTTCTTACAAACCATCAAAGTCACCTTTGTCTCACCTACCAAAAACCACTTACAAAACTTTAGAATTTTTTCAAATTTTCTCTCAAATGGCCGGCCACCCTTTAGAAAAAGGTGTTGGAGAGACTTTTGTGCAATTATATAAAGTTTTGATACTTTTGTGTATTTGCATTTTGACCCCAAAAGTTTTTGTTTTAACAAAGTGACCCAAATTGTTGTGGTCATTGTTTTTGGCCCAAAACAAAATGAGAACAAAAATTGTTTTGTCTCTTTAATGAGAATTTGATTTTCATTATATTTAGTTCCATTTAAATCAATTCTATGGATCCAAAAACCAATTGTTTAAAGTTGCCTTCTTAGTTAATTTAGTTAATTAAGAAAAGGGTGATTATGAACCAAAGGCCTCGATAATTGAGCTATGTGATTGGCCGATTTACATTATGAATGCTTGGGTTTTAAGTAATGTAGATTTGAATGTAATTTGATTAATTCAAGTTGTTGTATTGGGCATAAGTCCTTCAATTTGTTGTAAAGGGCATAAGCCCATTATTTGTGTTGTAAAAGGGCATAAGCCCTTCTTATTATTTCATGTATTCCTCTTTGTTTATATGTATGCAAATTGGAATAGTTGGGTCCAACGCCCAATAGGAAATAACGGTTTAATTGGATTAAATGCGTAACTAAAATCAACAACTATCGACCTTAAACCCAAGGTCCAACACAAGGCTCGTGTTGGATCAAATCAAATAGTTCATAATCATCCTAAAACCTAATATGACTATATAGTCCATATGAGGATGCAATGCGTTCGTTAGTAGTTCCATATAGTCTCGCTTGTTTCAACGAAACAGTGGGAGTATTATATGCTACTAATTCATATTAACTTGGACCAATAGTTATGATAGGGCCATGTTCTTTTAATATGATTAAAATGTTTTGATGTAGCCCAAAACTACTCCCTCAACAAACGAATATTAAGTTGATAAACGAGAGATGTTTTGAACATTTTCTTCGTAGGCCTTCCACCGTGGTGGGCTCCAATCGTTTGTGACTCATGCACCGGCTTCACCCTATAATGGGGAAGTTCAAAGTATGTGCTTACATCCAGGAGGAGTCCATAAACATATGATGAGGTGAGTGTAGACAACGAGTATGACCAACATGATATAATTCTGAGGTTATGCTTGAACCTCTACATAAACTAAGCATGGTGGGAATAACTTAACTAAGTGCAATGGTGCCAACATGATATAATTCTGAGGCATTCATTCTCTAGAGGCCAAACTAGATGGGTAATTACAAGAGTTGTAAATGACTAAAGTGTTATTCTCTCATCATTATTTTTGCTAACCAACATGATATAATTCTGAGGTGGGCTTGGTAATGGTGAGTCTCCCATACCCCGCTAAGAGTTCAACATAACTCTCGGATTCTATTGAGGGATATGGAATTTGCCAAAAATAGTGGGTGGTACTATTTGATTCAAGACCCAATCAAGTAGTTAATCAACAATCTAATACGATTTCTGTTATGTTATGTAGTTAACGACATGCCTAAAATACTACCCACCATTATACTTGACAAAATGGCCCAAGACTTTTTCCTTGCATATCTCTCGGATGATTTCACTAAGTTTATTGTAAACTATAAAGTGAATAGATTCGATCATACTTTTAACGAGATGATTGACATGTGCTGTAAATTTGAAAAATGTTTCAAAAAGTGGGAGTGAGAATGCAAAAACAAGGAAAAGGTTACATAAGAAGAAGGCAAAGAAATCCAAAGGAACATGCTTTCATTGTGGAAAGGATGAACGTTGGAAGAAGAAATACAGGGTATGCATTGCGAGCCTTATGACACGAACTTTTGAAGAGACTATTTCGGTCATAGAAAGTGCTTTTACAGTGAGCTCCAATTCCTGGATATTTGATTCAGGCGCTAGTCAACATATCTGTAATACGATGCAGGGACTAGCAGAGAGCAAGACACTGCGCAATGGGGAGATAGTTGTGCGAGTTGGGAACGGCACTAAAATCTCTGCAAAAGCAATAGGCACCTATATGCTTAACCTACCCTCTGGGGAAGTCCTGGAACTTAAAAATTGTTTATATTTTCCTTCATGTATAAAGAATTTGATTTCTATCTCTAAGCTTTTACGAGATGGGCACTCAGTATTGTTTGACAAAATGAGTTGCACTTTATACTTGAACGGTCGTATTATCTCTCATGGTAATATGATAGAGGGACTTTTTCACCAAGAGACGAACAGTGGGATGCACTGTATTGAAAGCGGGAATACCTCAAAACCCAAAAGGGCTAGAGAAGAAGTTAACCAAGTTAGACTTTGGCATCTTAAACTTGGACATGTAAGCCAGGATAAGATTCGCAAGATGTCGAAAGATGGATATCTTTGCCCATTAGGTAATGACCTCATGGGAACTTGTGAACCTTGTCTACTGGGGAAGATGACCAAATCTCCATTCACTGGGAAATGAGAGCGTGCCACTGAAATTCTAGGGTTAATCCACACTGACGTATGTGGACCTATGTCTACTACGTCGAGAGGAGGCTTCTCCTACTATATCACATTCACCGACGATCACTCTCGGTTTGGCTATTTGTATCTTATGAAGTACAAGTCAGAATCCTTTGAAAGGTTCAAAGAATTCAAGAATGAAGTTGAGAAGCAAACTGGGAAATAGATAAAGACCCTAAGATCGGATCGAGGGGGTGAATATCTGAGTAATGAGTTCCTAGATTATCTCAAAGAGTGTGGAATTGTATCACAGTGGACTCCACCAGGAACTCCTCAACATAATGTAGTTTCTGAGAGGAGAAACCGAACCTTGATGAATATGGTTCGTTCTATGATGAGTTCCGCTGATCTACCAATATCATTCTGGGGATATGCACTACACACAGCAGCTTATTTGCTGAATGCAGTGCCTTCTAAATCTGTTCCACAAACACCATATGAGATATGGTATGGAAAGAAGCCAAGTCTTAAACATCTTAAGATTTGGGGTTGTCCAGCATACGTTAAGAAACAAGATGCTGGAAAGCTTGAAGCGAGATCCGTTAAATGCTATTTTGTGGGGTATCCTAAACAAACCTATGGATATGAATTCTATCACCCTGACGGCTAGAAAGTCTTTGTCGCCAGAACTGCTATATTCATAGAGGATGAATTAGTTCTTAAAGGAACTAGCAAGATAGAATTGAAGGAACTTAATGAGATTAATGATGAACCACAAACAAGCACTCGACAAGTTGACAACCCTGTTCCTTAACCCCTAGCTCCACGTAGATCTGAACGGGTTAGTAAGCCACCTAGGAGGTATGGCTTAGACAAAGACTTTGGGGAATTATACCTTCTAGGTGACAATGACACAAAGGAAGACCCTAGAGACTACATTGAGGCAATGTCCGACATTGACTCAAATAGATGGCAAGAGGCCATGAAATCCGAGATGGATTCCATGTATCAAAATCAAGTCTGGACTCTTGTAGACCCTCCAGAAGGTATAGTACCTGTTGGAAACAAATGGATCTTCAAGAGGAAAATAGGCGTTGATGGGAACGTGGAGACTTATAAGGCTAGACTAGTAGCCAAGGGTTACAGGCAAAGAGAAGGGATTGACTATGAAGAAACCTTTTCTCCTGTAGCTATGATTAAGTCCATTCGGATTTTGCTTGCTATAGCTGCGTACCATGATTATGAAATCTGGCAAATGGACGTGAAGACAGCCTTTCTGAATGGCTACCTAGAGGAAGAGCTTTATATGGCTCAACCCGAAGGTTTCGTGTCCAAGTCTGAAAAGACTAAGGTATGCAAACTTCAGAGGTCCATTTATGGACTTAAGCAAGCCTCCAGGAGCTGGAACATTCGTTTTGATACTGAAATCAAATCGTTTGGTTTTACTCAAAACGAAGACGATAATTGTGTTTATCAAAAGGTCGTTGGGGAAGCAGTTGTATTCCTAGTGTTATATGTAGATGACATATTACTATTCGGGAATGACACTGCAGTACTTTCTTCTGTAAAAGTGTGGTTGTCCAAAACCTTCCACATGAAAGATTTAGGAGATGCATCTTATGTACTTAGGATAAAGCTCTATCGTGATAGATCCAGAAAATTAATTGGATTATCCCAATCTATGTACATTGATAAGGTGCTAAGTAGGTTCCAGATGGAACAATCTAAGAAAGGTATTCTTCCTGTAGGACATGGAATTCATCTTTCTAAGTCCATGGGACCTAAGACTCCTGAAGAGATACGGCATATGAATATGATTCCTTATGCTTCCGCCATAGGAAGTCTTATGTATGCCATGATATGCACAAGGCCTGATATCGCATATGCTGTGAGCATTACTAGTCGATATCAATCTAAACCAGGATCAGAACACTGGGCAGCTGTCAAGACGGTCCTTAAGTACTTAAGAAGAACTAAGGACATGTTCCTCGTTTATGGAGGAGCGACAGAGTTGCGAGTGGAAGGCTATACAGACGCAGATTTCCAATCTGACGTCGATGATAGAAGTTCCAACTCCGGATATGTATTCACTCTGAATGGTGGGGCTGTCAGCTGGAAAAGCAAGAACCAAAGTGTAATTGCCGATTCCACGACAGAGGCTGAATATGTCGCTGCCGCTGAAGCCAGCAAAGAAGCGTTCTGGATGAAAAAGTTCATTACTAAACTTGGAGTGGTTCCAACCATTACATCACTAGTAACTTTGTACTGTGATAATAGTGGGGCGATAGCTCAAGCCAAGGAACCCAGGGCACATCAAAAGAACAAGCACTTTGACAGGCGCTTTAATATCATTAGAAGATATGCTGCCGAGGGGAAAGTCAACATCCTCAAAGTTGCTTCAGCCGATAACGTCGCAGATCCACTGACAAAGCCAATGTCTCAAATCCAGCTTGACCGTTATATGGAAAAGATGGGTATTAGATACATGGGAAGATGGCTTTGAGTGCAAGTGGGAGATTGTTGGAAGTATGCCCACAAAGCCACTCATTTGATGTAATAGCTTTTTGGAATACTTATTGTGTTAAACTTTTATATGTTTAATAGAGGGCAAAGCTTATTGTTAATCACTATTTATAGTATCTTGTGTTTAAGCAATAAGGGAATCCAAGGAATGTATTTGATCTAAGAGACAAGTGATTTAAGTTAGTTAAATTAACGGGACCTTTCTCTTATGTTCATTCCTAAAACGTTCCTAGCCATAGGATTGCCAATTGGGCATTGACAATCCGCTAAGGTTAGTATGTGTTACGTCGACTCAAGCGTGAGTATGAACTAGTCTCAAGTCATTTGGTGTTGGACACTAAGGCAAACACATAGGTGCTCGAAAGAGTAATCGAGTACACTGAACAATGATCAAACGAGAGTTCGAACATACATGTCATGTGGGAACTCAATAGTTGCAATATGCAAAGTAGTCCTTTGACCTGAGGCATCATTGATGTCTAATGGTTAGGTCCTTGATCTTTGATTATGTCAACGACATTCCATTGGAGTGTCCACGGCATTGTTGGGGTCAAGCTATCTAGTCATGTAGGCATATGAATGCACAACAAGGGATCTCTAACCTTCCATGGTGAAAGGAGAATACTCTAAGATATGATTCGAGAGTCTTTGGCCAAAGCATATGAATATGACTAAGGAAGTTTGTTCCAAATCTTATTCAATTGAATCATATAGAGAAATATCACATTGGATAGTAGACATGAAACAACCTATCACTTAAACAATGTGATTAAGAGTATTGTATTAGAGAAGGACCGTATTGCATTGTAGTTGTAACTGGATAGGTTCTCCAACCACTTCTACTTAGCTTGGGTAACCATGACATGCTGCTAGGCGTCACCCATGGTTTGTGGAAGCCCTAAAGATTAGCAAACACTAATTTTAAGGGAGAATTGAAATGTGGTTAATCGCCCACTACCTCGCTAATTGGAACCTAATGGATCGTACACCGAGTAAGGATATAAGTGAAGAAATTATATGAAATGGATAAGCAATTAAATGGTTTAATTGAAGAATGGTCAAGATTAATTAAATAGTTAATTAATTATACGAAACGTTCGTATTGGGCGTTTAAGTTAGTTTTGGGCTTCGGGGCACAAAAACGTTTTGGTCCACAAGGCCCATTATGTTTAAGTTGTATGACAACTAAAACAAAATGGGCAATTAAGCCCAATAACAAATGGAGGCCGGCCATATCAAGGGTAGTGGGAACTTTTGCTTAATTGCAAGTTTGCCACTAACCAAAGAGATGAAGTATAAAGTCATCTTTATAGCTTTGTTTCTAATTAGGGTTTTCTAATTGAATTTGGGAGAAACATATTCTCTCATTTTCTACATAGAGGCCGGCCACTTAGGGGAGGAACATCTAGCAATCTTCTTCTTCCCTAAGTCATCCATTTCATCTTCACACTACATCTTTGGTGTGGAGACTTAGAGACACCAAACCTTTGGTGTTTTTGGAGAACAAATCCTCAAATCCTCAAAGAAGAAAAGGAGCACTAAAAGGGAGGAAATCACAAGGATCACAAGGAAGATCCAAGGAGCAAGGAGGTGACTTGAAGGCCCTCCACTTGGGTGAATCCCTTGTGTAATCAAAGATGAGCTTCAAGGGTAAAGAATCTCTAAATTCTTATTCTCTTTAATATTGTTAAAGAGTCTTATGGTTCACCATATACTAGGCTTTGAAAGTCATGGGTTTTATGAATTGTTTTTGAATGCATGCCTACTTTAAAGTGTTATTAGTATGCCTATGTATTCAAATGTTCTTACATGTTCTTAGCTAGGACAAAATTTTTCCTTCAGGACATCCCACGACTACTTGGTCGTCACACCTTCAACAGCCGCGATGTTTTTAGCATCGACATCATCCAGAGCTTCACCCCCGGCTGCCCTAGCTTGGGCACCAATTTCTCCAACTACTTCACCAATAGAAGCCTCAAAAGTAAAAGCAAGTAAGTCTTCCGAAGAAATAGAGAAGGTCTCGAAACCTCGAACCCATCATTCTCACCCTTCAACTGCTTATTCTCTTCGAGCAGACCAACACATAAGCGCTATAGCTCATCCACTTTCTTCTTTAGACTTTCGTTGATCTTCAGTACACCTTGAAGTTCCAACACTTGGGGTTCAAGCCTATTGACGATTCTCCTGAAGTGGATCACTTGATTATCAACAGCAATCAGCTCTTCATCCTTTGTATAAGCAAAGAAACAAAGCTTAGAAACTGCAAAATCAAGATCTTGAATCAAAGGTATGTAACATCCAATTTCCTTCTCTGCACTTTCATACTTAACTTGGATCACGTCAAGCCTAGTTTTCAAGTTAACGATCCCTTGGCGAGCGGTCTCAAGTTGCAGAGAAGTAGGGGCAGAAATATTAGACCCCTTCAAAGTAACAAGCTCAGAATCCAACTTCTTGATCTCCTCGGTCGAAGAATAAGCTTCAGCTGCTATAGTCTTCGCCACCTCCTTGACAGCCTTGCTATATTTGCATCACATGAAGCAGAACAATCTTTCTATATTGGGTCGTATGCTTCGCAAAGGAACTTGGGCAAACAAACATTTCTAACACCATCAACAAACTTAGCATAAACGTCCATGTCTTCAAGAAGATTTGGTTTCATGAGCACATAGATCTCAGCATCGTCCCTAGAAGCATGTTTAGTGGATTTCTCACAGCTACCCATGCGAGCAATCTTCTCCTTCCCAGCAAGCGAATCAGTCTCAATAGTAGAGGGAATAGGCATTGATGCTACTTTAGCATCATAGTCCACCTTATCACTTTTCATAATAGCAAGCCTTTCAAAGGTGAACTGGACTTGGTTCCCAACGGACGTCTTGGTACGAACTTCAGCACTGGGGGCATGATAAAACCTTTACGCTGAGCAATCTATTAGCAATCGTACAAGCCATTCTCGACATAGCAGACGCCACATGCTCATATCTAGCAGCCTCATTTTTTTTCCCATTGGAAGAAGTCATGTCAATCAATGCCTCTCAGCAGCAGGTGGACCCTCACAAATAGCGGATGAAGTCTTCAGTTTTCTCAACCGGCATCTCTTGAGCAAGCAGGGAATATCTCTTCTTTCCACCTTCATTCATAATAGGCTCCATGACAGCATTCAAATGAGCCAATACATCTGCCTTGATCCTTGTTACCTTATCTCTTGGGAGAAGGTCACATTTCTCCCAGCGAAGAGAACTAAGTAGCCAAAGCTATTCACGGTACTCAGCAGGGGAGCTCAACCTATACTGGTTTTTCCTTCATTTTTTCTTTCGAACCAACAGGCAGGATGTCTGTATAGCCAACATTCTAGCAACCTATGTGGCCTGCGACCTCCTCATTTCTCTTAATCACCAGCCTGGCTCGCATCAGAGCCCAAAAAACTTGAGCCATGCCGCTCGCCTAGCATTGCGCCCTAGTGCCTCAATCCGCGACCCCAGCCGCACAAACTGCCCTTGGCTCTAGCCAAGCCATGCAGCTCAAGCAGTGGTCTCTGCCACAACACCTCCTCGGCCCATGCCAAGCCGACTCCTGACACCTGCCAGCCGATGTGCTGCACCACCCCGACAATTGCCCCGTGATAGCACTATCCAAGAAGAAGACGAGAAAATTAATTTTTTCTTACCTCGGTGCGGCGCGGAGAAGACGAAGCAAGCAACGAAATACGATCCTTTGCATAGGCAAGATGTAGAAGATTGCTAGAGGAGGGGGAACAAATATCCTCTAAGCTTTCTCTCTCTTGTAGGGTAGAATAAATTGCTCTCCAATGTTGATTTAATAATCCACTTAAGGTGGACTTAAATAGGCTTTGAGAGAAATTTATTTCTCTTTCCTAGAAGGATCTAATTTCCAATTAAAGAGAGAATCAATATCGAAATAGGAAACAATCCAAAGTTTCCAAAAGCAAGAAAATCTCTACACCCGTTGCCCTGTTTTGCGAGCAGCCCAATAGGTGTGGGACATTTGTGGAGCCAAAAATAATCAAGAGGCGACACATGGATTTTTGGGTGAAAAGGAAAAAATTACCCTCGAGGCACACGAGAATTTCTACACGTGAGCAGTGGACAATCATCCCTCAATTAAGTCAAAAGTGCCCAAATAGGTATTTATTTATAACTTATTTCATTCATCCCTCATCATATCTTCTCAAGGTAACCCCCAAAACATTCATTTTAAATTATGTTAATTAGCTAATTAATGGATTTATTACCTAATTAATCTATTAATGGCTAATTAAACTACCAATACCCAAAAAACACCCAAAAGGCTGGTCACCTTTTCTCCCAAGGGGCCCGACCATGCCTTATATATTTTTACCTCATTTTCTCTAAAAAGCTAGGTCTTCACTCTTGCTAAACACTCAAAATTCTCCAAACACTTTTCTCGCAAAATTCTAATTTTGGCATCGGAGGTTCCCCCATTCATCGTGGGCACGTAAGGCTCTTGGCCTTGACCTAAAGTGTTATTTGTTTTGTAGATGCAATTTTGTCCAATAACAAGGAGGAAGAAATTTGCATCCAGAATTATGGCAAAAGAACTCTCGACCAAGAACAAACAAATAAACAATAAAAATAGTAGAATTGTAGTCAACTTCTTATCTTTTCTGCAGTATAAAAATTTGAACCAAAGCTTGAAATTTGTTTACTTTTTCCTCAAGATGCCAAATTTGGTTCTACATTTTGACTATTAGTGAGGTAGAGGGGCCTACTCATTCCCCAAACTAAAATAAAAAATTATTTAATTATTAATAAGTTATTAATTTTTTATTTCACAATCTCTACTAATTAATAAAACACTCATTGTCAACCAAAACTCTATGAAATTACCAGTTTAACCCTCTAATTAAAAGATAACATGAATAAGAAATATGGGGCAGAGATGTAATTTCACACCATCAAATTTTGCTTTTTTTTTTTTCTTTCAAAACCTCACCTATATGTAATCCTAACATATCCCTAATTAAAAAAAATAAAAAATAAAAAAACTTCTTAATCTCACATTCTCTATCACTCTATTCGTCTCTCATTCTATTTCAAAAACAAAAAAAAAAAATTTCTCACACTAGTATTAATTTAAAAAAGAACAAGACTTGGCTGCTGAACAATTCAACAACTATTTTTGCTTATACCTAATCATGTGTGAACATGTGTCCAAGTTTTGATTAAAACACATGTCCACATGGAAATTGGGTACAAGAGGAATTGTTCAACAGCCAAGTTAATTCCGGAATAGGATCCTCTCCTGAGCAAATGCTCGAAATCCTCGTGACCAACCAACACGGACCGTTGGATTTTAATCTAACGGTTACAATTATTAAAACTTTTAGGGGGGCTCCCTATTTGTAGCCGTTGGATCAAAATCTAATGGCCCATGTTAGTTGGTCATGAGGATTCCGAGCATTTGCTCAGGAGAGGATCCTATTTCGGAATTAACTTGGCTGCTGAACAATTCCTCTTGTATCCAATTTCCATGTGGACATGTGTGTTAATCAAAACTTGGACACATGTTCACACATGATTAGGTATAAGCAAAAATAGCTGCAGAATTGTTCAGCAGCCAAGTCTTGTTCTTTTTTTAATTAATACTAGTGTGAGAAAAATTTTTATTTTTGTTTTTGAAATAGAATGAGAGACGAAGAGAGTGATAGAGAATGTGAGATTAAGAAGTTTTTTTAATTTTTAATTTTTTTTAATTAGGGATATGTTAGGATTACATGTACGTGAGGTTTTGAAAAAAAAAAAAACAGCAAAATTTGATGGTGTGAAATTACATTTCTGCCCCATATTTCTTATTCATGTTCTGTTGGTTAACCTGGTAATTTTATAGAGTTTTGGTTGACAATGAGTGTTTTATTAATTAGTAGAGATTGTGAAATAAAAAATTAATAACTTATTAATAATTAAATAATTTTTTATTTTAGTTTGGGGAATGAGTAGGCCCCACTTTTGCCACGTCATCATTTAACAGTTAAATTGACAGAAAACTTAAAATATGTTTGATATTGCAACGTATTCATAAGTTGAGGTATGATATTGCAATGTTTAAAACATAGGTATGAGATTGTAGTTCGACCCATAATTGAGGTAGTTTTGGATAATTTACCCTAAATATTTTTATTTAAAAATAAAAATAAACAATAGTTGACAAAAACTAATCGCACGATGTACGATTAACAAAAACGATTCATGAATTCTCATAATTCTCACCAAAAGAGTCCAAATAGAATCCTGTTCGGGTTGGGGCAAGGGCCATAAGGGTACCTTTTTATCACACACGTGAATTGCCACATGAGATGGGGCCCAACAAAATAAGGAAGCTTTCCACCTTCTTTAATAAAAAAAAGGACAAGGATTATCTGCCCTCTCACTTCCGATGCCCTCCCATGCTCTCCTGTTTGTGTGGTCACGGTTAAGTCACGTCAACATTTTATATTATTATTCATTTTTGTCTTATTATCTCTATAAAAAAAACAATATAAAATGTTGACATGGCTTAACTTTAACCGCACAAAACAGGAGGGCACGGGAAGGCACCGGAAGTGGGAGGGCAGACAATCATTGTCCTAAAAAAAAGGTTAATTATAAATTGCTTCTTAATATCCTTATTCAACACACGTTTAAATGTTACGGACTAACTTGGGATGAAAAGAACCTCAAAAGTGGAAGAGATAATTAGCCACTATCACTTGAGTCTAATAATATTACTTTTTCATATAAATGAGAGGTCTTAAGTTCGATTTTTATACAAGTAATTTGATATAAAATTAATTAATGTCGGTCTATTGTAAAGCTTAAACCAATCTCCTTCTCCCACTATCGTTGTATCAAAAAGTGTAAGAGATTATGAAATCAACCCCTAGAAAACTAGAAGACCATAGGGCTATGGCAAATACGTGCATATATAGCATCACTATTAAAAGGGTTTCTATTTTAGTTTATTACAAGCGAAATTATTCTAAACCATTAAGAGTTAAGTTTGTTACAAGTTTAACATGAGTTAAAAGGGGTTATAGGTTACCCAAACAGAAATTCCGTCCAAATTATTTAATAAATGGGCTATCTAGTCATGACAGGGGGAAAATGATTCTCACTGGATCTTTTTTTTAGGGATCCTACGATTGTGACCATTTATTGTACATCGTGTGGTCAATTTTCGTTAAGTACTATTTATATTTAATTTTAAATTTTAAAATTTAAAATGATTTCTGACCATATGATGTACAATGAACGGTTACTATCAAAAAATCCCTAGGATCCCCAGAAAAAGAATCCGACGAGGATCCTTTTCCATGACATGGTACTCATTTAATGATCAGATCGTGTTCAAATTTCTTACTCGTTTAATACGTATATTGTACACAAATTGAAGATTTTTGACCTGCTTAGTACCTCGACTCGACCCAACACAACTCATCATCGTACAAGAATTAGATTTAAGCATTGCTCGAATCTAATAACAATTACTAACAAATTATATAAACTACTATAAGCCAAAAAATTTATGTTGTCGTGTAATATATATCAAGCTAACAAACAAAAGTTCAATTTTCAGAACTTGATTTAAACAAGAATGAAAGAAATTAGCAAAACAAAAGTTATATTTTCGGCTCGTTTGGAAGTAATTTTAAAATAGCTAAAAATACTTTTAGTTAAAGTGTTTTTAAGTTCGAAAACAGACATGGCATTCATGTCGTTTTTTCTGCGTTTGTATTGTTTTCGTGATATATACGATATCTTAATAGGCCGTATTGTGTAACACCCATTAAAGTAAAGGGGTAATATGACCCGACCCAAAATCGACCCGTTAATATTATCAGATAATATGACCCGACCCGTTAATTGTAAGATCCCACATCGCCCAGGGGTGTGGATCCTGTAAGCCTTATATGTATATTCTCATCTCTACCTAGCACGAATCCTTTTGAGAGCTCATTGGCTTTGGGTTCCGTAGGAACTCCGAAGTTAAGCAAGTAGTGTGTGAGAGCATTCTCAGGATGGGTGATCCACTCGGAAGTTCTCATGTGAGTTCCCAAAAACAAAACTGTGAGGGTGTGGTAGGGGCCCAAAGCGGACAATATTGTGTTACGGTGGAGTCGAGCCTGGGATGTGGTGGGGGCTCGGGCCGGGATGTGACAATTTAGTATTAGAGCCAATCCATGGCTAGAAGTGTGCCGACGAGGACGTCGGGCCCCTAAAGGGGGTAGATTGTAAGATCCCACATCACCCAGGGGTGTGGATCCTGTAAGCCTTATATGTATATTCTCATCTCTACCTAGCACAAGGCCTTTTGGGAGCTCACTAGCTTCGGGTTCCGCAGGAACTTCGAAGTTAAGCGAGTAGCGTGCAAGAGCATTCCTAGGATGGGTGACCCACTGGGAAGTTCTCATGTGAGTTCGCAGGGTGTGAAAGGGCCCAAAGCGGACAATATCATGCTACGGTTGAGTTGAGCCCGAGATGTGGTAGGGGCCTGGGCCGGGATGTGACATTAATCGTTAAAGAAAATATACTTTAAATCAATGAATAATGAAAATGAAAAACATAATACTAAATTATTATATGTATACCACATTGTCACATAAATATTCAAATATATATATATATATATATATATATATATATATTTGTCTTTAAAGTGTTACATACTCCAAAATAAGAGCCTAATGAAAAAATATTAGTACATTACTACAAAATATCAAATGGTCAAGGACATGCAAACTGAAGGGATGTATTTCAAGGTTGGGGAACCTTGCACATTATTTTACAATAAAACCTTTCAATTTTCATCAATCACTATAGGAAATGGCATTGGAACTTTGGCTTGATATGTTGTCTTCAATAGTTTATTATTAATTTTGCTAATTTTACACTCAAATAAAAAACACTATTCATGAGATTTGTAGGGTTTTAAAAATCTAAAAGACCATGTAATTATCGTCTAAGCGCAGAGAAAGCAATCACGAGCGTTTATATATGTTTCCATATTTTTCAGACTTGTTCATTATTGATTATGAATTTTATTCATTTTGAATTCCCTTAAAAATACTATTCATGAGGGTTTGTATGATTTTAAAAATTTAAACGACGATGTACCCATCCTCGAAGTGTAGATGATGTGATCACGAAAGTTTGCATTTTTTTTTTTTCACATTTGTCACAATTGTAAATTAATTATTATAATTTTTTAATGTGTTTGGTAAATTGGTATTTTAAATTACTTGATAGTTTTAATTTTAAAGTGTTCTATAATTTTTAATCTCACTCTTTTCCTATAGCATGCTATAAAATAAATAAATAAATAAAACTTAATTTTTTTAAATTTATATAGAATAATAATACAATAATACATATTTAATATACAATATATACATTTACCATTATGGCTATTGTATTCTTATAGTATGTTTTTTAGTAGTTTAAAAAATTAAAATCATCAAATAACTTTTTTCTTTTCGTGTCGAAACGAGTTACCCGCGTGTCATCCTGATGTAAACCTATTAAAGACCCGTTGTTAATGGGTTCTTATAGTATGACCCAATTATTTTCGTGTTAACAAGTCGTATAAGAAGTTGTCAGATCTATTCCGAAAGCACTTGAAATGCATTTTGAAAAAAAACACCATTTATGTGCTTCTTCTAGGAAGCACTGCAAATATTGATCCAGGACTCACTTGCATGCATTTTTACTAAGAATTGATTCTAAAAATACCTTCATCAAAACCGCTTTCAATCAGTTTAAAATCACTTGTCATTTCAACTAACCCAACAATCTCTCTTTGTCTCTCACAAGGTCTCGCCTCATTTTTTTTTTCTCTTATCATTTCTGAATTTTTGGTTTTATAAAAGGAAAATATTTAAGATTTTTTCAAAAAATATTTTACGATATTTTGTTGTATTTTAGGAAGTTCTATTGCATGAAATTTGAAAATCTTGTTTCTTTAAGAATTAAATATACAAGAGGTATGATTTTCTAGGGGATAGGTATTTCTCTTCGAGCCATGTATCTCAAGATCAAAGCCTCCTTTCTTTCTTTAATGTATCTTAGAGTAGTATTATTGTTTGTAATAATAGAAAATTAGGTCAATATCGTTCTCCGTAACTATTGACCCTAGAAATTATAAAACTTACATGGAACGTATGCCAAGTAACTATAAACTAACTATGTCCTCTTGTGAAAGCGGTCGTGCCAACTCACAACTGAGCTTAGTGGGGGAGTAAAATGGAGGTGTTGATGGTGTTAAATGCGCTGCTGACTTCTGTACTAAAGTGATTACAGTCGAGGAAGGAACACATGTCAACTTTGGGTTCTAAAACCTGAATACTAGGTTACTAGATTACTGTAAAGTTCAATAATTAATTCGGCTTTTGTGGTGCTGAACAAGGGGTAACCTGGAAATATCTCACTTCCCTGAAGCTGATGAGATGACCTTTTAATATGAAAGAATGGAAAAATTCTTCGTCCTTGAAACTTGGATAGATAACCAACCAACTTGTCCCAGTGCTGTTAATCCAAACTGAAGGTGCTCCTACATTGCTTGGTTTTACGGCTCCAGTGTCGTTAGTCCAAACTGAAGATGTCGCCAGTTGTCAAGAAAGTGTTGTTAGCCAAACTAAATATGTGTTGAAGGAAGGGTTAGGATAATTAGTATCTTTCTCAAGGATGTGAGAAGAGTTTCGCATAGGGAGAGGGTTATCATGTAGAGCCTTTTGATTTGTTTGTTGAGTTGAATGCGCCGTCTTCCGTTGCAGAACCTTTTCTATTTATAGATGAATAAATGAAGCCTCTGCGATAAACAAACCTGCCGAGGCAGAGTTCTGATGGGATTGTACCGGCTCCCACTACTACAAAACTATTTATTAGTGTCGCTATGATAACCGGCAAGAAACGTATATTACTGTCGAATTTTAAGCAAAATCCGACAGAAAATAAATGCAGTGGCGGATATAATAAGCGACATAATTACCATCATTAGGAAATGAATTTTCCGACAAAAAATACTCTAAAACCGACAGAAATTGTGTTGGATATAATCGACAGAGAATATATTAATAATGAATAAATAAGAGCATTTATGTCGACTAAAACTGACAGAAAATACTAAAAACCGATAGAAGTTCTGTCAGCTATAATCGACAGAGAATTTATTAATAAGAATAAATAAAATCATTCTTGTCGGATAAAATCGGTAGAAAATATATTAATAATAAAAAAAATATAAACAACCACTCTCTGCATTTTCCATATTCATTGCACTTTCTGCATTTTCCATATCCTGCATTCACTGCATCTTCCATATTTACAGCTTCAATCATAGCAAGATCAGACATAGCTTCATTAGGAAGTAGCAAGATCATACATAACTTCAATCACAGCAAGCATTGCTCATTCAAATGAATCTCTCCCCAAAATCGAATGAAAATCGAAATACTTACAATGTTGATGAGATCTATGATAACTGAGAGCTCCTGGTGTGCTAGCTGCAAGTTCTCCACCATGCTCTGCCATTGCCACTGCGTCGCCGCGCTCTTTTTCGAGCTCTTCTCCTGCTTCTTGTTCTTGTCCTTCTTCATAGCCCAAGCAAAATCGATTCTTTGAATCAAATTCTGCCACTTCTCGTCGTAGCCTACATCACTTTAATCGAAGAAATAGATAATTAGGGTTTCCAAGAAATCAAAAGTTGATGCCTGTTTGGTTGTTGAGAAAATAAAATCAGGCAAAAAGAGGATAAATTGAGGTTGCCCAAGAGCTTCAGCATCCCAAAGGCTCTCAGTTGCAAGTGTTGAACCCGACAGAAGGAAGGGATGGGAGAAAAGGGGAAGGAAGGGGGAAAGGAGAAGGAAATGAGGAGGGAAGAGAAGAGAAGAGAAGAGAAGAGAAGAAAAGGAAATGCGAAGAGGAGAAAAGGGGGAAGGAAAGGGGAATGGATAAGGCATCGGCGCAAAGAAGAGATGGAGAGGTTTTATGTTGGAAGATTTTCATTACTGTCGTTAAAACCCATAGAAACATTTTTTAAAATATAAACCGAAAAAAAATTTTCATTACTGTCGCTTATAACCGACAGAAAAAAAAAATGGCGGCAAAAATCCCCCCAAAAATTTGTTATGATTTAAAAAAATAAAATAATAACTGACACACCCCGACCTAGATCGAGGCATGCTGGTTGTCATATATTTTAATTGGATTGCTTATGGCATTTCATTGAGATATTTGGCATGGTATATTTCTATGGATTTTCATCCTAAGCATGATTTTGATATAGCACATATTATATTTTCTAGGAAATTATACAGGTTTTACGACGAAGGGTTAGAACTTTTGAGAAATGAAATGATTTTGAAAAGCTTTGTTTTTTCCCACTCACACTTTCTGTTTTGTGCCCCTCTAGGTTTTAGGTAGAAGTGCTTTGGTGGCTCATGGGGATTGTGACGGTGGTTCTGACATAACATCACAAATGCAGGATCACCTTTGGGTGTTTGATAGGAGCATATTTATGCTACTTAGTTATATTGTTTCCTTACATTTAGTGAGTTAATTACTATTTATTTTAGTCTTTTAAGTTATTTTCGTATGTTTTTAGGTCCTAATGGCAAAAGGAGCAAGAAAGGGCATTTTGGAGCTAAATGGAGCATTTTTGGGCATGGATTGGATAGCTTAACCATGGAGTAAAGAGGATGGACGAAATTGAAGTCAAGAAGGGCTAGGAAAGGCTACAAATCTGGTGGAAGAAGTCCAAATGCAAAGAAGATAAGGAAGAAGCAAGAAATAAGGAACCTTATCCAACCTTATCTTATCCTAACCTTATCCAACTTTATCCTTTCCCAACTCTAACATTATCCTATCCTATCCTATCCAAATCAGGTTAGGACTTAAATATAGCTAATTAGAGGGGATTAATTACACATTTAAATACCTATTTCAGTTTCTAGAAGTTTTATCCATTTGAATGCCGCATGAACACCATTCCTTGTAGGTTTAGGAATTGCAATCCTTCTTCTACACTTATATCATATGTTCTTGTCCCTTTAGGTTTAGGAATTTGCCCTAAACACTCTTTCTAGAACACCTTATCTTCTCCCTACATGTGTGCCGCACCTATCCTTCTAGAAGACCCTTAATCCTAGCCGTGCACTACCTATCCCATTCCCCTTTGGTTTCTGCCTTGAATTAACCCTTTTTCAATGGGATTGTGAAATCCTTCTCCTTCACTAAGTGTGCCTAATTAGCCTATATAAACAGCCCTATGCCGCACCATTCAATCATCCACTCACTCATTCATTCATACTTTCATCCATCAAACACCACAATCCATTCTACACCACCCTAGTGCCGCAAGCAAGGAAGCAAGGAGAGGAGGACTTGTGCAATCTGCCATCCAAGGGAGTGCCGTGCATGCCATTGGAGTGTGGAGTGTTTTTCTTGGTTCTTTCTATCCTTAGTCTTAGTTCAATGTTTAAAATTAATTATCTTTGTTTTACGAACATGAGGAACTAACTTCTTTTTAGTTAGAGGAGAATTTGAAGCCATGATTATATGTTTTATATGAATTGATTACGTCCGGTTATTATTTCTTAAGGCATGAATGTGATTTGCTTATCTAAGTTATTAAAACTGGTTTATGTATGTGGGTTGGGGCTTAACACTTAATTTGCATGCATAAACGTGATGCTAGAGTATAGGGGGGTTTCACGTAATTGTTATTCACTTATATTCACAAGTAGTGGAGGTTGCTAGTCACAATCGCGTTAAGTAAATCCTAGGTATGAGTCTCATGCGTTTCATAGTGATGAGTGCCTTGTCAATGCTTATAGTTTTCACAAAACTTAATGACTTTTGATATGTATCTTTGTTATGCATCTCATATAAAGAACTTGAAAAAGATAATTTGGTTGTAATGCGTTTTCATTCAATTCAATGAAATAAGGAAAACTTGAGGGTTAGTTGTGCGATGCAACTAATTTGGGGCGTTATCATCCATAGTCTAAAGGAGTAATAACTGGACATTTGTTCGTATGCATATATCATGTGTGGAGAAGGACCCTCTAACTAGCCTTCCACCCATTTATTTTACTTAAATTCGTTTTTCAAAAGTGTTTTCTACAAAGTTTTTGTTTTGAGTCTAAAATTCGTCAAAAACAATCCCCATGTTATTTAGTCTTCGTATTTGAGTCAAAACTTGTTTTCCTTGAGTCTTTTGAGTCAAGTCAAGTCCTATTTTCGTCCAAAACCCTTATGAGTCTAAAATTGAGTCTTTTTGAGTATTGGTTGCTGTTTTAAGTGTCTAAAGCTAGTTTTGAGTCTATAGAGTCTAGTTTAGTGTTTTTGAGTCTTATTTATATAGATTAGCATCCCTAGTTAATCCCTGGTCTAGAACGATCCCTACTTACATATCTACTATAATTGTCACAAATAGGGTTTAATTTGTGTGTCAAGTTAATTTTCACATTAGTGTTGTATAATTAGTACTTGTCCAATCAGACTGCACTTAGGCTATTTATGCTCTGATTGTGTATTTCACACTTAATCTCGCACGAGCACCTTACTTTAGCTAGTACTTTTAGTAGTTTGGTTTTTTATTCACTCGTATTTCTCTATATCATTATTGCTTCCGCACTGTGCACATGGTTACATCACTCTCACGTGACGGCCATCATGCCCTGATTTAGGTCAGGATGTGTCAATAATTGTTTGGTTTAATAAATAAATAAATATTATATATTTAAATAGAATACGTTTTTAAAAATTAAATAAATAATCGTTTGGTTTAATAAATAAATAAATATTATATATTTAAATAGAATACGTTTTTAAAAATTAAATAAATAATTGTTTGGTTTAATATATAATAACCCATGTAAAATATGCAATAAAGAAACAAAAAGATAATTGTACAATGAAAACGGCATTACACAAACTAAATATTGTCTAATCAATACTTGAAAAACATAGATAAAAATTTAGCACAAATTACTTTTCCCACTTCAAAATTTAGGCAAATTTAACAGAGATATGCATTCTACAAAACTAGTTTCATTGATCTAATCGTCAACCTTGTTTGTAGATACTACAAGATCGCATACGTAAAAAATCACAAAGAAAAAACATTCAGAGATTAGGTAACAGAACAAAAGTTTTCGACATTTATAAAGGAAAATTAACAATTTAACTGTTATTTTAGCTCCAGTTTTGATGATTTTTTTTATAGCTACACTCCTCGACCCTATAAGAATTAAATGAATGAATTCGATCTTCAATTTAAAATATTTATACTAGTTGATATCACAAAATCTTATTTTATACTTAATGGAAGTATAATATTAACTCTAAGTGTTTGTTTAATCTATCGTTTTGACGCGATATGCATTACACAAAACTTTTTTCAATGATCCAACTGTCAAACTTATTTATACACACTCTGAGATTGCATACGTAAAAAATTGTAAAAAACAAACATTTAGAGATTACGTAATGGAACAAAAGTTTTCAACGATTATAAACGAAAAATCACAATTTAATGGTTATTTTAGCTCCGGTTTTGATGATTTTTTTACAGCTACACTCCTCGACCATATAAGAATGCAATGAATGAATTCGATCTTCAATTTAAAATATTTACACTAGTGGATACCACAAAATCTTATTTT